>NC_132911.1:56665815-57915815 GCF_047675955.1 Chlorocebus sabaeus | reverse complement strand
TGGAATCCCAGTATTTATCACAGACAATAGTGGACTTGCTCTGTATTAACAGGATATAACTGCATCTTCTTTCCCAGCCCCCTGTGCTGCCTGAACCTCGAGCATCTTTGAAAATCCTTAGGACTTACATGTGCAAAGTTTGAAAAACTTCTGAATTAGGTGCCTTTTAATAATCTTGTTGTTTTCATGGGCGTGAGAAGTGGTGCAAGAGGACTCAGGTGGAGAAAGCTAGAAAGCAGCTGAGGAGGTCAGAATTCAATGGCCCAGGCTGCTGAAGGGTTTTTTTTTTTTTTTTTTAAATTAAACTTCTTTCCCAAACGATTGTGGATTCATATGCAATTTTAAGAATACAGAGAGATTCTGTGTACAATTTACCCAGTTTTCCCCAAGGATAACACCTTGAAAAATTCTAATACAATATTAGAACCAGGAGATTGACGTTGATATAGTCAAGAACATTTCCACCATTGAAGGATCCCTCCTTAGGTAGCCACACGCACCTCCTTCCATTCTCCTTCCTTAACCTGTGATAATCTCGAATCTGTTCTCCATTCCTTTTATTTTGCATTTCATGGAGTCATATAGTAAGTCAACTTTCAGGATTGGCTTTTTTTTTTTTTTAACTCAGCATCATCCTCTGTAGATTCATAAAGGTTGTTGCATGTATCAATAGTTTTGTTTCTTTAACTGTTTACCCATTGAAAGATATCTGGAATGTTTCCAGTTTGGGGCTATTTTGAATAAAACTGCTCTAAACATTCATGTAAACATTTTTGTATGAACATAAGTTTTCATTTCTCTGGGATAATTGTCTAGGAGAGTGCAATTGATAGCTGGATCAAATGGTTGTTTCCTGTTTAGTTTTTTAAAGAAACTGCCAAACGGGCTCCCAGAAGAGCTGCACCATTTTACATTCCCATCAGCAATGTGTGAGTGACCCAGTTTCCCCACATCCTCATCAGCTTTTGGTATTGTCACTGTTTTTGAATTTAGACACTTTAATAATAGGTGGGTAAGTGTTATCTCATCATGGTTTTAATTCGCATTTCCTTAATGGCTAGTGGTGGTAAACATTTTTCAAGTGCTGATTTGCCATCTGTACAGTCTCTCTAGGAGATGTCTTCATGTCTTTTACTGATTTTCTAATTGGATTTTTAAAAACAATTTGAGTTTTAAGAGTTCTTTATATATTCTAGATACTAGTCCTTTGACAGGTATATGGTTTGCATGTCTTTTCACCTCTTAAAAGGGTCTTTCACGGGGCAAATGTTTTACATTGGGTTGAAGTCCAATTTATTACTTTTTCCCTTTATAAATTAAGCTATTGGTGTCACCTCTAAGAACTCTTTGCCTAGGCCTAGATCCTGAAGCTGCCTCTTATTTTATTGGGGGTTGTGGGGGTGGTGGTGGTTAGAGTGCAATTAAAATACATATAATATAACATTTACTATCAGTGACATTTAGTACCTTCACAATGTTTTGCAACTGTCACCATTATCTAGTTCCAAAACATTTTCATTTCCCCAAAAGGAAACCCAATGCCCATTAAGCAGTCACTCTCCACTGCCATTTCCCCCAGCCCCTGGCAACCACTAATATTTTTTCTGTCCCTATGGATTTGCCAACTCCGGATACTTCATATAATTGGAATAATATCATATGTGGCCTTTGTGTCTGGTTTATTTCACCTAGCATAATGTTTTCAAGGTTTATCTATATTGACATATGTGTCATACTTAATTCCTTTTTATGACCACCATTTTACTGTATGGGTATACCACATTTTCTTTTTTTTTTTATACTTTAAGTTCTAGGGTACATGTGCACAATGTGCAGGTTTGTTACATATGTATACATGTGCCATGTTGGTGTACCACATTTTCTTTATCCATTTATCAGTTGATGGACATTTGGGTTGTTTCCCCATTTGGCTATTATGAGTAGTGCTGCTATGAACATTTGTGTACAAGTATTTGTTTGAATACCTGCTTTCAATGCATGTACTTATTGGCCATTTTTATAACTTTTCCAGAGAAATGACTATTCAAGTCTTTGCCATTTTTAAACTGGGTTGTTTGTTATTTTGTTGTTGAATTGTGAGAGTTCTTTATATATTCTATACTAGGTCCTTATCAGACATGTGATTTGCAAATATTTTCTTTCATTCTGTGGGTTGTCTTTTCACTTTCTTGAAAGTGTCCTTTGGGGCAAAACAATTTTTAATTTTAGCGAAGTCCAATTTATCTGTTTTTACTTTTGTTTCTTTTGCTTTTGATGTCATGTCTAAAAAAACCATTGACAAATTCAAGGTCATGAAGATTTGCCTAATGCTTTCTTCTAAGAGTTTTATGGTTTTAGATTGTATTTAGATCTTTGGTACTTTTTGAGTTATTTTGTATGTATCACGTGACACAAAGGTCCAACTTCATTCTTTTGCATGCAGATATATCCAGTTGTCCTAGTAACATTTGTTGGAAAAGTCTATTCTTTCTCCATTGAATGGTATTGGCACCTTTATTGAAAATCAACTGGCCATGCAGTATGGTTTCTGGGCTCTCAATTCTACTCCATTGCTCTATATATCTATGTCTATACTAGTACCACATTGTCTTGATTACTGTAAATTTATAGTAAGTTTTGAAAATGAGAAGTGTGAAAACTTCAACTTTGCTATTTTGGCTACTTAGGGTTTCTTACATGCTTACATAAATTTAAAGATCAGCTTTTCTATTTCTGCAAAATGAACAGTTGGATTTTGGTAAGGATTGCCTTAACTCTGTAGGAGATTGTTTTCTGGAAGAGTATTGTCAATTTAATGATATTTATTATCTCAATTCATAAACACAAAATGTCTTTTCCATTTACTTAGGTCTTTTAAAATTTCTTGTATCAGTGTTTCATAGTTTTCAGTGTATAAGTCTTGCATCTCCTTGGTTAAATTCATTCCTAGCTATTTTATTTTATTTTATTTTTGATACTGTGTAAGTAAAGTAAATGGAATTAATTTTCTTTGTGGAGTACAATGGTAACTCTTAGTTTTCATAAATTCCCTTTATCATGGTGAGAAAGATCTTCTATATTTCCAGTTTCCTGAGTGCTTTTCCTATGAAAGGCTGTTGAATTTGTCAAATGCCTTTTCTGTGTCATTTGAGATGGTCATTTTTTTTTTTAACCCTTTCGTTCTATTAATGTGGTGGTATTACATTGATTGATTTTAGAACGCTGAACCATGTTTGCTTTCTGGGGATACATCTCACTTAGTCATATTGTATAATCCTTTTAATATGCTGCTGGATTTAGTTTGCTCTTATTTTGTTGTGGATTGTTGCATCTATATTCGTAAGGGATATTGGTCTCAGTTTTATTTTCATGTGGTCTGTTTGCCTGCCTTTGATGTAAGGGTAATACTGGTACCATAGAATCAGCTAGGAAGTGTTCTCCCTTCTATTTTTTGGAAGAGTTTGAGATGAATCAATGTCAATTCTTTAAAGATTTGGTAGAATTCACAAGAAGCCATCTGATCCTGCACTTTTCACTGTCAGAAGAGTTTTTGACTGACTCAATATCTTTACTTGTTGTAGGTTCGTTGAGATCTTCTGTTTCTTCTTGAGTCACTTTTGGCAATTTGTGTGTTTCTGGGAATGTGGCTCTTTTATCAAAGTTATCCAATTTGTTGCTGTAGTATTGCTCACAGTATTCTATTATAATTCTTTTTATTTCTGTAATATTTATAGTAATGTCCCCATTTTCATTTCTGATTTTAATGATCTGTGTCTTCTTTCTTATTTGTTTTAATTAGTCTCATTAAAATTTGTCAATTTTGTTGATCTTCTTTAGGAACCAACTTTTGGTTTCATTGATTCTCTGTGTTGTTTTTCTATACTTTATTCCATTTACTGCTTCTCTAATCTTTGTCATTTCCTTCTTTTTGTTGGCTCCACATTTAATTTACTCTTTTCCCTCTAGTTTCTTAAGATATTGTGACCCCCAAATATCTGAGATAGGTCTCAGTCAATTTAGGAAGCTTATTTTGCCAAAGTTAAGGATGTGTACCTGTGACACAGCCTCAAAAGGTCTTGATAGCATGTGCCCTAGGTGGTCCAAGCACAGCTTGGTTTTATACATTTTAGGGAGATATGAGACATCTATCAATATGTGTAAGTTGAACTTTGGTTTGGTCTGGAAAGGTGCGACAACTTGAAGCAAAGGCGGGGCAACTCAAAGTGGGGAGGGAGCTTCTAGGCCATAGGTAGATAAGAGACAAATTATATTTTTTTCAGTTTCTGATTAGCCTTTTTAAAGGAGGCAGTCAGATATGCATTTATCTTGGTGAACACAGGCATGACTTTGAATAGAATGGGAGGCAGGTTTGCCCTAGTTGTTCCTAGCTTGACTTTTCCTTTAGCTTAGTGATTTGAGGGCCCCAAGATTTATTCTCCTTTTACAGAATAAAGTTAGGTTGTTGATCCAATATCTTTCCTCTTTTTAATGTAGGTATTTATAGCAGTGAACTTCCCTCTGAGCACTGCTTTTGTGGCATCCCATAAGTTCAGGATTTTGTGTTTTATTTTCATTCATCTCTAAGTATATTCTTAATTTCCCTGTGAATTCTTCTTTGACTTGTTGATTAGGAGTCTGTTGTTTAATTTCTAAACATTTTTGAATTTTCCAGTTTTCCTTCTTTTATTATTCCGTTGTGGCTGGAGAACATGCTTTGTATGATTTCAGTCTTTTAAAACTTATTGAGACTTGTTTTGTGGCCTAAGATATGGGCTGTTCAGCAGAATGCTTCATGTGCATTTGAAAAGAATGTTTATTTTGCTCTTGGTGTGTGGTGCTCTATAGCAGTCTGTTAGGTCTAGTTGTTTTATAATATTGTTCACGTTTTCTATTTTCCTTATTGACCTTCTGGTTCAATGTTTTATCCATTTATTGAAAGTGAAGTATTGAAGTCTCCAACTATTTCTTTAAAATTGTTTGCTTCTCTCAACAATTCTGCTAATGTTTGCTTCATATATTTTTGGGCTCTGCTGTTTGATGTATGTAACTTTATAATTATCCATATATAATGTTCCTTCTTTACCTTTTGTAACAATATTTGACTAAAAGTCTACTTTGTCTGATATTATCATAGCCATTCAAACTTCATTTCGGTTACTATTTTCATAGTAAAAAAAAAGTACTATTTGCGTGGAAAAAGACTTTTCTCATCCTTTTACTTTCAACTTCTTTATGTCTTTGGATCTACAGTGACAGCTTAGAGGTGGATCATATTTATTGTCCATTCCATTAATGTCTTTCTTTAAATTGCAGAGTCTAAACTATTTATATTTAAAATGATTATAGAAAAGGAATCACATAATTCTGCCATTTTGCTATTTGTTTTCTGTGTGTCTTATCTTTTATGTTTCTCAATTGCTCAATTATGGCCTTATTTAGTGTTTGATTGATTCTTTTTGTAGTATACCATTTTGATTCTCTCCTCATTCCTCATTCCGTATATTTTAAGTGTTTTTTTTCAGAGGTTACTCTTAGAATTGCAGTTAGTTTTCTAAATTTATAGCAATCTAGTTTGCATCAATACTAATTTATTTTCAGTAGCAGTAAATACTTTGCTTCTATACAACTCCATACACTCCCTCTTTGTATTTTTGTTGTCAAACAATATATGTTTATACATTTTGTCAGCTGACATATTTATAATTACTGTTTATACATTTGTTCTTTAAATCATATAGAAAATTAAAAAAGAAGTTAAAAACAAAGAATCCAATAATACTGGCCGTATATTTACCTACATAGTTACTTTTACTGGTATTTTTTTTTAAAATATGGATTCAAGTAACTGTCTAGTGTCATTTCATTTCTTCCTGAATGAGTCTCTTAAGTATTATTTGTAAGACAAATCTCCTAGTAATAGACCTCCTCAGGTTATATCTGGAAATCTTAATTTGTCTTTCATTTTTGAAGAATAGTTTTGTCTGAGATAGAATTCCTGGTTGACAGGTTTGTTTTTCCTTTGTTTCTTATTTAATCTTAATTAAATAAGATTAATTGGCTGTTAATCTTATTGAGCATCCCTTGTATGTGATGAATCACTCCTCTCTTGCTGCTTTCAAGATTCTTTGACTTTGTCTTTAGGCAGTTTAATTATAACTTGTGTCAGTATGCTTCTTTTTGACTTTATCTTACTTGAAACTTGTTGAGCTCCTTGGTTGTATAGATTCACATCTTTCATCAAATTTGGGAAGGTTTGGGCCACTATTTCCTCAAACATTCATTTTGTCTGTTTTCCTCTCTCTTCTCCTCTTGGACTCTTATTATGTGCATGTTGGTGTACTTGATGGTTTCCCACAGATACTTCAGGCTCTGTTCACTTTTCTTCACTCTTTTTTCTTTCTGCTCCTCAGACTGGATAATTTTAATTGTTGTATCTTTAAGTTTACTGAATTTTCTATCTGCTCAAATCTGCTGTTAAACCTCTCTATGGATTTTTTTTATTTCAGTTATTGTGCTTTTTAGCATAACATTTTTTATTTGGTTCCCTTTATTAATATTATCTATTGGTTCACACATCATTCTCTTTGTTTCCTTCGGTTATTTGCCTTTAGTTCTCTTTAGTTCTTTGAGCATGTTT
This sequence comes from Chlorocebus sabaeus, assembly GCF_047675955.1. Classification (NCBI taxonomy): domain Eukaryota; kingdom Metazoa; phylum Chordata; class Mammalia; order Primates; family Cercopithecidae; genus Chlorocebus; species Chlorocebus sabaeus. The sequence goes on along the minus strand of NC_132911.1, from coordinate 57,909,178 downwards.
AAAACAGTTGATTTAAAGTTTTTGTCTAAGAAGTCCAATGTCTGGGCTTCTTCAGGAGTGGTTTCTGTCCATTTCTTTTTGATTTTTTTCCTGCATACAAGTCATACTTTTCTGTTTCTTTTTATGCCTTGTAATTGCTGAAAACTGGACATTTTGAATGTTACCATGTGGTAAGTATGGAAATCAAATTGTTGCCCTCCCCATCATTTGCTGTTGGTTATTGTTGAGGGCTGCAATAATCCATTTGTTTAATGACCTTTCTAAACTATTTTGGCAAAGATTGCATTCCTTGCCATCTGTAGTCACTGATCTCTTTTCGGTTATTTTAGCAGTAAGTTTGTGACCCAACAGAGTTTTCCCCAAATGCCAAAATTTAGTAACCATTTTCTATTTATTTCAGACTTCTCTGTATTTTTTTTTCTTTTCTTTTTATGGAATCTTGCTCTGTCGCCTAGGCTGGAGTGCAATGGAGTGATCTTGGCTCACTGCACCCTCTGCCTGCTGGATTCAAGAGCTTCTCCTGCCTCAGCCTCCCAAGTTGGGATTACAGGTGCGACCCACCATGCCTGGCTAATTTTTGTATTTTTAGTAGAGACAGAGTTTCACCATGTTGGCCAAGATGGTCTTGAACTCCTGACCTCAGGTGTTCCACCCGCCTCAGCCTCCCAAAGGGAGGCGTGAGCCACCGTGCCCCACCTGACTCTTTAAAATTAGATTTACTAAGTCCTGAAAAAGTTGTTTCTCTTGTTTCTCTCTTTCTCTCTCCTTTTTTTTTTTTTTTTTTTTTTTTTTTTTGCCAACTTAATGGTTGCTTCAATGAGGAAACTAAACCTTGGTCCTCTCTACTGCACCGTTTTCTATGATGTCTCTTCTATTTTTTTCTTACATTTTACACTTCAGTCCATGATCCAATTTGAGTTAAGTTCTGTATAATGTGTGAGATTTATATCCAGGTTATTGATTTCTTTTTGTCTATAAATGTCCAACTCCTCCAGGACAATTTGTTAAAAAGACTATCTTTCTCCCAGTGATTTGCTTTTGCACCGTTTCCAAAAATAAATGGGCTCATTTGTTTAGGCAAACATTTGGTTTTTTTAAAAATTATGTTTCATTGATCTTTGTCTATCTTTTCACAAATACTACACAATCTTGATTATCAGTACTATACAGTAATTCTTGAAATTGGGTAAACTCATTTTCCCTACTTTATTCTTTGTTTTCAAAATTGTAGAGATTCTAGGTTTTTTGTTTTTTGCTTTTCTGTATAAATTATGGGATAATCTTGTCAATATCTACAACAGTTTGCTTAGATTTTGATAGAAAATGCTTTAGACCCGTGTATCAATTTGGGGAAAATGGATATCTCTATGATGTTGAGTATTCTAATTTGTAAACGTAATTGGTATTTTCATTTATTCAGGTCTTATTTGTTTTTTATTAGCAGTTTGTAATTTTTAGCATAAGAATCTACATATGTTTTGTTAGATTTATACTACCTATGTATTTCACTTTCTTTGGGTGAATATAGGTGGTACTGTGTTTTTAATTTTTGGTTTCCATGTGTTCATTGCTAGTATGAAGAAATATAATTAATGTTTAATGTTGATTTTGTATCCTACAATCCTGCTGAACTCACTTATTAGTTTTAATAGTTTTAAAAAGAATTCTTGGGATTTTCTATGGAGATAGTCATGTCATCTGCACATAGAAACAATTTTATTTCTCCCTTTCTGATATATATGCTATTTAGTTTCTTTTCTTGCCTTACTCACTGACCAGAATGTCAAGCATTCTGTTAACAAGAGTGGGGACAGCACACGTCCTTGTCTTATTCCCACTCTTGGGAATCTTTCACCATTAAGTATAACTTACTTTTAGTTTTTAAATAAGAAAATTGACCACACAGTGATATGATTCTTATTATTCATCAAGAAAAGTGAGACTGGTAAGTTGAATTAATGAGCTTTAAAAGATGTCCAACACCACCAAGCATGGTGAAATGTGCCTCTAAGTCCTACCTACTGGGGAGGCTGAGGCAGGAGGATCACTTGAGCCCAAGAGTGTGAGGCTGCAGTGCAATGATAGCACCTGTGAATAGCCACGGCACTCTAGCCCAGGCAACATAGGAAGACTGTGTCTCTAAAAATAAAAAATAAAAAATAAATAAAACCCTGGATCCCAAATCAGGTCAGAAAACCAGAATCTCTGTGAGTGAAGCCTGAACATGGGCATGTCTTCGAGGTTTCCCAGGTGATAGTGAGGTAAGGCAGCATCGAACGGGACTGGATGAAATGATTTCCCTCAGTCTGCTGAACTAGTGAGTAACAGATTTTAGGCTGTTTTACAGAGGTAAATTTTTTGAGTCAATCTTCCCATCCACTGACTACAATGTTTTTCTTATTTTCTCACTACTAAAGTTTTTGAAAGCATAATCTCTATACCAGTGAGTCTCATGGTGTGATTTCCAGACCAGAAGCATCAGCATCACTTAGGAATTTGTTAGAGATGCAAATTCCTGGGTCCCCACTCAGAGCTACTCAATCAGAAGTTCTGGGTGAGTGAGGCTGAGGCCCAGCCCTTTGTGGTGGACAAGCTCTGAGGGTAATTCTGATGCACCCTTGCATCTGAGGAGCACTGCTTTGCACAAGGCCGGCACCTTCCCGATATATTCTTCTTAATTCAGGTAATCTGGCTTCTTCTGTCAACATTCTACTGCTGTGATTCTCAACCTTAGCCAGGCAGCTCATTAGAATTTCCTGAGAAGGTTTAAAAATCCTGATGTCCAGATCTTAGCCCAGGCTTGTTAGACGAGGGATGGGATGGACTTGAGGCACGAAATTTCTTAAATTTCCAGGAGAATACAGTGAACAACACAAGGTTGGGGATTACTGCTTTATTGCAAGTGCTCCCTCAGACATCACCAATCACCTCCCAGGCACAGAATCAATTGCTTTTCCCCACTGTCCCTTAAGCCTTTTGTGACATGGTACAGGACATCTTTCTTGGCCTTCAGATTCTGGTTTCCAGGATGCTGCTTGATCCAGGCTCTCTTCTGGCTCTGTCTGCTCCTGGTTCTTCCTCTTCCTTCACCTCAAGGCTGTACTCTAAAGCTTCCCTCTACTCTCTGTTTCTTGCTTCATATTTGGCCGCCAAACTGTTGACTGTGATCTTTCTTAGGTTTAGTGTGAGTGTTGCTACTCCCCTGATCTCAGCAAGTCAGGCTCACTTCTCATCCAGACATCCCTGTGGCTTCCCTGTGACCACAGTCGGGAGCACAGCATTCTGCCATTAAGGTTCACAACCTTGTGACTCACTGTCAACATGTCTTCAACTTACCAAGTCATGTAGATCCTATTTTACAGTATCTTGCCCCTCTTCCCCAGGCACTGCGCAAAGCAGGGACATTAATAAGATACACAGGACTTAATCGTGTCTATGAAGAATTCCTAGTCTGGCCACCAAGATCTGTTATTTCAACTTAAAAAACAGCCTGTCTTTATAAATGCCATTTCACTTGCCACTCTCATAGTTTGGGTCTCATGACCTGTCAATTGGTTAATTGCAGAAGTGTCTGAATTGACTGCTCCAGTCAATTCCGGATGCTGTTGTTAGAAGATTTTTTCAAATTCTAGATGTGGCCTAGAGTCCATGCTCTTCTTTCATACCAGCTTATGAGTCAAAGGACACTCTTATTTTAACCCCTCACTGCCTCTTCTTTTCATCTGAAATTCCTGTTGGCCTCATTCTTTCAAATCTTACCAATCTGTCAAAGTCTAGCTCGATGCGATTGCCATGGCCTTCCTGGTCCCCGCAGTGGAGTGTGCTCACTCCTTTCAATAATTCATGTAGGAACCTCTGTCACTTCAGTGACCCTTGTCTCACTTTGCCTTGTATTAGTGTTGTGTGCTGTTTTCTCTCTTGTCTCTATCTTGGCTGTGAGTATCTGAGCACGAGAGTCGTGTTTACCTTGAGCCTTGCAAAGCGTCTTGCATCGAGCAGGTCCCCTGGCCTTCGGCATCCACTGAGACTGCCGACTGTGTCCTCATGTCAGAGGTTGGAAAGCCCAAGCTGCCCTCTCCAGACTCCCTGCTGTATTCAGCATATATTTTTGTTTTTTGTTTTTGTGTGTGTGTTCTGATGCTTTGGCATTTGGAACCTTGCTGAACCTGGAGAGACTGCCCCTCCCAGGCTTGCCATTTCCTAGAGATAGCAAACCACTTGCCATGAGAATGCTTTTCAAATACAAGCCAACTAATCTAGAGTTCACACCTCAAAGGCCCGCTTTATTGGGATCTCACATCTGGGCCACTATCTACCTACCCTAATGACCTCAGACAGCTAGGGGAAGTCCCTATCCCCCTAGAACCTACTGAAACTGTTCAACCCATTCAGCCCTAAGCCTGCTCACCCTGCCTCACACATTCTTCCTGTGGAAACCACCATAAAGGCTCTTGCCCACAGTTCTCACTCCCCAACCCTTGACCACCCTCAGTGTTATTCTCCTTGGTCCTGCATGGCATGGCATGCTTCATCCTCTTGGGAGTTGTGAGTGAAAAACAGTCTTCCAAACTGCAATCATTTCCTGATCTGTTGGCCTTACTATACCTCAAATTTTCTATTAATAGACTATATTTAAAACACCTGCTGCCAGTGCTCTGGATGAGAATGAGGATTTCCCGTTAGATGAGATCTGGAAGATGCAGTTGAGGCACACCCCACTTCCTGGTGTTTTGGCTCCTCTGTGCTGGGCAATGTGTGCTGGTCAGACAGCGTGGGTGTGGCATCCCGGACAGCCACTCACTTCCTAAATGGGTGAATTAGTGTTTTGCTTGCATGACACTCTGTTCAGCAGAGCATCTGAAAAGCTGATCAGCTTTCAGTGTTTTGGTAATATCATGGCTCTGGGACTTGAAAATTGAGGAGCAGATGGGTACCCAAGAGAGGTGCAGTCTAGGAGAGGCCTGTCTGCCTTGACAAAGCTCTGCTCCAAGCTGAGACGTGTGTGATGAATCTTCACATTATACACGGAGTCACTGTTTGCCAAGGATGTTAAAATTCACTTGACATCCCAAGTGAAAACTAACTCAAGCATTGAGCTCTAAAAGACATGCTGTGTATATCCACGCTTCCAAAGAATATTTAGTAAGCACACGATTAATGCTGGGTGTCGATTTATTCAAATCGAGTTTTATTTAGAGGTGAAAACATGACATTGAGATGGAAAGAAATCAAATGCTCAGAAAGGAGTTTCTGTATCACCACTGTATATAATTCAACAATAAACCAGTGGAATAGAGTATTTTACAAAACGGTAGAGTACTTTAACTCAATTTAAATTAACATTTTAAACCAACTACTGTGTGTTGGAATGAATTCAAGCACTTATGCCTGTGTAAGTTTGTTGTCTGTGTGTGTGTTTGTGGTTTGTATGTGTGAGGTGTGTATGTCTATATGTGCAGTATTTGTGATGTTTGTGGTGTGTGTGTGCTGTGTATGTATGAGTGTAGTGTGTGTATAATGTATGCAGTGTGTGTGAGCTATGTGGTGTGTGCAATGTGTATGTGTGAGATGTATAGTGTGTATAACGTGTGTGTGGTGTGTATGTGTAGAGTGTGTGTTTATATGCAGCGTGTGTGTGATGTGTATGTGTGTGTAGTGTGTGTGATGTGTTGTGGTGTGTGTAGAGTGTAGGTGTAGGTGTAGAGTGTGTGTAGTGTGTATATGTGTGTGGTGTGATGTGTGTGGTGTGTATGCATATAAATGTATAGAGTGTGTGTGTGTTTGTGGTGTGTGGTGTGTATATATTGTGTGATGTGTGTGTATGTGTAGAGTGTGTGTGATATGTTGTAATGTGTGGTGTGTATATGCAGAGTGCGTGTAGTGTATATGTGTGTGTTGTGTATATGTGTAATGTGTGTATGTGTAGAGTGTGTGGTGTGTGGTGTGTATATATATGTGTGTGTGGTGTATGGTGTGTGTGTGTCATGGGTGAATAAGAGAATCTGTGATTGATGCTACTTTCTGTCTTCGGAGAGTTCATGATATAGGAAGAGAGATAAATCATGGCTTCAACATAAGGCAAAATGTGATGAATATTTTAAGAAAAATTAAAAATATTTCATGTGGCTTCCAGGACTGATGCATTGCTGTGGTTTGGAGAAACTGGGGAAAGTTTCACAGAGGAAAGGATGAGATTGGAGATCCACTCAGCCTTTCCAGGGATCTTTCAGCACGTGCTCAGCTCACTGCCAGCTGCCTCCTGTGGCACTCCTGGGACGTAACTGCTCTCAAATACTTTACCTTGCTGCTAAGTTCAACAGGTACTTGTTGGCCCTTATCCACCAGACTTCATTATCCCTGCTTTCTTTGAAGGATGCTCCATTTTCAGTTTCGTCTCTGGTCCCACCAGGATGAGAATTTCCCACCCACTCAGGAGAGAAAGACGTACTGTTGGAGCCTCGCAGAGCCACTCGTGAGATCACTTAGCAAAGCTGCAGCTATGAAAAATGGCACCTAGAAAAAATGCATCAACTAGAAATGGGCATTCCAGAGATCAGACCAGATCATCTGGGATGGGGCCACCGTGGAACGCACAGAAGGGGGTTCAGACTGAGCTGGCAGAGCAACAAGTGAAAGAGCAAATAGTTCCCTAGGGAGGAGGAACAAGCAGGTGTCTTGGCATCTACCTGAATCCTTCAGGACAGCACCCTTCACACGGGTCCTGCTTTGAGAGTCACAGCTGTTCTTCATTCTCCCTGCCCCTGTAAGGACAGCCTTTCTTCCACTTCACAAAACAAAGGAACAATCTGAGATATTGTCATCTGCATTGCTGTCTTAAACATGTTTCTGTTCAGAGTAAAGAAGACGTGAGAAACAGCATTTGGTCACTATTGGGAGGTTCTGAGTTCTGAGATATTGCCCAGTGGGGCAGTGCAGAAAGCCACTTTTGATTCTGTGATCTCATCTTTCCTGCCCTGACTGTTGCTGAGCAGTGCATCCATCTTTCGGGACAGTTTCCTGACAGCAAAGCTTGGTGAGTATCAGTAAAAGCATGAAGGCCATGGGGGCAAGGCACTTATCCATCCGAATACAGGCTCACAGCAAAGCTCCAGGCTTTTTTTGAAGTATGCGTGGAATCAAATACTAAAGATTTGTAAAAAGCACACAAGGAAGCATCTCTTTGCCCCCAAAGGAGCCCTCAGTAATTCCTCCCCTCAGACATGAGACAGACCCCTCTCATGGGCTTATTTCTTGGACTATGACTCAGTTCCAATTTTGCATAGTTTCAAAGAGGAGGACGTGAAAAGATTCATGTTTACTTCTGGTGTTATAAATTTGCAAAAAAAGAAAAGCCACGTAGAGCACATATACATAATTATTTTATATTTTCACAAACCTTTATTCAGACCCAAGGGAAAAATATTTACATTCATGTTTGCCAGGTTATTGGAGACTGTGAGTATATTGTACTTAATAAGAATTACTAATACATATTTTATAAGTTCCATAGCTACTTGTAACACAGTAATACCTCTTCTTTTTGCTGTTTATTTCCACAGAGAAGATTAAATTACACCCTCTCTCTCCTTTTTTTTTTTTTTGAGACGGAGTCTTGCTCCATTGCCCAGGCTGTAGTGCAGTGGTATGATCTGGGCTCTCTGCAACATCTGCCTCCTGGGTTCAAGCGATTCTCCTGCCTCAGCCTCCTGAGTAGCCCAGCTAATTTTTGCATTTTTAGTAGAGATGAGGGTTTCACCATCTTGGCCAGGCTGGTCTTGAACTCCTGACCTCTAGTGATCGACCATCCTTGGCCTCCCAAAGTGCTGAGATTACAGGCATGAGCCACCACGCCCCACCTAAACTATACTCTTAAGAGCAGACCTCCTTACGTAGTTAGAGGCAAAACATCTCCCATACTCAGTCTGGGATATAATGAACTAGGCTTGAACTTCAGAAAACTAATTACAGTTAATTAAGAGTTGGGGCCTTTCTGAGGTGATTAAGCCATGGGGGCTCCTCTCTTGTGAATGGGATTACCCTTTCATAGGGGTTTGGAGGGAGAATTTCTCCCTTTCACCCCCTGCCTTCTGCCGTGTGAGGACTCAGCATTCTCCCCACTCCTGAGGAGGCAGCACAAGGCACGATCTGGGAGCAGAGAGCAGCCCTCACCGGACACCAAACCTGCTGCCACCTCCATCTTGGAATTCCAGCCCCCAGTACTGTGAAATCTAAATTTCTGTTCTTCATGAATGAACCAGTTTCAGTTATTTTGTTATAGCACCACAAACAAATGAAGAAGGATGTGTGTAAGCAAAATGTTGGCAAACCACTGCTCTTTGCTTCCTTTAATATAAGCATGTAAAACCCTGAGTGGGGATTCTAGCTTCTCAGTGCATCCTTTTGCTCCTTGATTAATTCCCAAGTCAGGGAAGCTTTGAGGGATTGTTTTAGATTCATATGCAGATGGTGTGAGCGGTGTAGATCTTTCCTGAATTTTAAAGTGAAGATTCCGGTTCCTAACCTTCCAAATAAAGAACATAGCTTGTTAGGATTCTCTCTTAATAAGTTGTAGCTTCGTCTGGAGGTACTAAGGGTTACACTCCTCATGAGTCATTTCATCCCGCATGTTTGCAACACATAAGATTCATCTTGATCTTGTGAGAATTATGGGACACGTCTTACTTTTATCTCTTTTTGCAGTAAGAGTAAGGAGGCTAGATAAGAGCATAGTCTTAGTTAAGAAAAGTTTTAACCCTATTCTCAACTCTAACTTATAATTTATAAGTTATAACATAGAGTTTATTCTTAACTTTATAGTAGCCTCAAGGAGAGATGGTACAAATTCCAGAATCAAACTTTATCAGAAAAAGTAACTGGAATTTAGGTTACTCTGCAAGTTTAAAAACAGTGAAACCCATGAACTGTTTGGAAAGAATGGCATGGAGGGGTATCCGCCATCCCTCAGCCTCCCATCTGTTGGTGACGTCTCTGAGGCCTGCTGGATGAACTCACGGGAGGTGACCCTTGCAGGCAGCAGGTAACTGTTCTCCCACCTCTGGGGACCATTCTGCAGTGCGCTGTGCTCAGTCTGATGCTGGACCACGCAGGGGAGTTCCTGGCTCCTCCTAAACTCAGTGGACTTTGCTATGTTGACATCTCTATGGGATATGATTTTTTTTTTTGGCTTGTCCTCTACACTGTAAACTAGAAGTGAGGTTGACTCTCTCTCTCTGCTATGAGGAGTCAACCTGCTCAAGGTAAGGGGCATTTAAGTAGCTTATCTACATTTAAAAGTAAAAACTAAATGATACACTTAAAAATGGTCAAGATGGTAAATGTTATGTGTATTATATCACAATAAAAAAACTGGCTGCTAATGCTTCTCATATGATACAGTGGATTCCTGGCTGTTTGTGCTGAGGATGCAGAACTGCAGCATAGATTGCTGAAAGCAGGAAACACCCAACAAGACTGGGTCCCCTGCTGTCTTCATGATGGTGCAGTTTCTCTCCACTGGAAACAGTCAGAAGGCCAGCCACTGAAGGTGCCTTGCAGTATAGGGCAGGTAGTCCGCAGCATCAGTTGCGCATGGAGTCAGAACGTACTTGACTATAACGTAATTTCAAGAGCTCCAACTGGGATGGCAGCCTGGAGGTGGCCTTCAGAAACAGACTGGCTTAAGGCCGAGTCTCTGTTTGGCAGCTCCCAGGCTGTGACCTCAGGCAAGCCACTTCACTTTGTGAGAAGTTCCTTTTGTCTACTAGAACTTGGGGGATAATAATTGTACTGACTTCAGAGGGTGACTGTGAGACTTAAGTGAGCACACAGCATGCGCTGTGGGCTGTCATTGCACTCTCCACAGCGACGCCCTGGCCATCTTCAGTGGATGCTTTTCCAGATATGCATTTGGAACTTGACTTCTTTGCAGTGTCATCAGACAACCAGGTATCAATGCTGTATATGGAATAAAGGTCTGAAAAGAGGAAAATTATAGTAAAAAAATATTGTATAAAATTCATTCACTCATTCCTTAAGACATTTCTTGAACATCTGTTACATGCCAGACCCTTTGGTTAGACAATCAAATCGGAATTGACCCTGAAGACTGAAGTGGGCCATTAGGTTCTGGGTTGTGTTAATGACATTCAGAGAAGCTTGGTATAGGATAGGTCTCTGGATTAAGAGATGGGATATAATTGGCCTGCATTGACCTGCAGATTGCATGCATTACGCTGTTAGTTTTCAAGTAAAAGATTCTCGCTGTGCCATTAAATGTACTTTGGGCAAATCATTTGACATTCCCAGCACTCACCTTTCTCCAGTACAATAAGAATCTCAGATTCAGATGTGGATTGCTAATTATTTCACTCTGTGGCGTGGAAGGGGTGGTGGTGAGGGTCTGGACCAAGCTGGCCACTCGCAGGCCACAAACTCAGGGTGTAAATCCTGCACTCTTAAAATAACTCAACTCAGCTCTGTTTTGAGCCTTTCTTCTACTGAAGGCAGAAAATTAAATTCAGCTCAAGGCCATTCATTCAGGCTTTCTGGGTCCGGGCAGGGATCCCTTCTCCTTTCCTTTGGAGCTGCTCTCCCCTGGGCAACAGTGGTCATCTCCTCCTCCTGTGCTGGCATCTGCGGAGAGGGGCCGCGGTCCTGCTCACTCTGGGTCCTCAGATGCAGCCACCCCAGCCTGCCGGCCCTCCCTGTCACTGTGATGGAGTCCCATTTTTGGTACTCATTTTTTCTTCATTGCTGGGCAATGAGCCGCTTAGGTGCTTTCTGCGCTATGCCTGGGCTGTGCAATCCCTTTCCTGCCATGGCAGTCCTGCTGCCCCACACCCAAGGAGGCAGACACAAGGTGGATAAAGGTTAGTTAATGTAGAGTCCTCTGGTATCATCTCCAGACATTGTCTTCAGGCAGTGAAGGTCCAAAGCTGTGCTCAGTGGTTAAACTTTGATCTTGAGGAGGTGGGAGGGTGGAGGGTGGAGAGAAGGGGATGCCTTTAGCTTTTAAATCTCTGTCCTGCTTTTAGGCAAATGGAGGGCAGAGAGCTTCCCTGCAAACCTCCACCCCCGGCAGCCCTTCATGAGCAACGCTTTCTCTCTGATCCTGCAAGCCTATGGGGAGGCCGGTTCTTCCCTTCTGAGCCTCCACCCTCTGTGCACCCTGCTGGGGCTGGGCCTTTCTCCCACGGGTGCGCAGGAGGTAGGGCCATCTGAGCTCTTCCCTCTGCTCCTGGTCCTCTTTCCCAACTTGTGGAAACTTTCTGAAGCCTGTCTTTTCATCTCTGCTGTCTAAATCTGTTGTTTATCTGCCACTTCTATTTCAGGCAAGTCGTCCCATTTAGTAAAGACACAGAATTGATGGATCTAAATCAGGGCTTCTCAGCATTTTATGGTGTCACAGACCCCTTTGAAAATAGCATAGATTTTATAAATCCTGTTCCCCCCCCAAAATGTCACACACACACACACACACACATTTATTATTTCATGGGATTTGTCAATGTATTAGTCTATTTTTGCATTGCTATAAAGAAATAATGAAAAAAAATCCTGAAAATAAAATAAAAAAAAAAAGAAATAACGGAGACTGGGTAATTTATAAAGAAAAGAGGATTTATTGGCCCAGGGTTCCTCAGGCTGTACAGGAAGCCTGATGTTGGCATCTGCTCTGTCTCTGCAGAGGCCTCAGGAAGCTTCCAATCATGGTGGGAGGTGAAGGTGAACAGCCACATCACATGGAGGGAGCAGGAAGAGGGGGTAGGTGCTACACACTTTTAAACAACCAGGTATTGGGAGACTTACTCATTGTCACCAGAACAGCACCAAGGGGATGGAAGGAAGCATCAGCAGCTTGGAGGATGGAGGAGAAGGCAAGGGCAAGATGAGCTGATGCTCATGACTGCAGGGTTGGGGTGGGGTGGGGTAGGGTTAATTGGTGACCCTGTTTATAAAAAATGTTTAATGCTTTCTGATTTTTTTATTTTTAAATATATATGTTATTTTGAAATAATTTTTTAAATTTTTAATTGACATAATAATTGTACATATTTGGGGTACAGTGTGATGTTTTGATACATGTCTACATTGTGTAATTATCACATTGTATATTTGATTATTTGTGTAATAGTCAAATCAGGATAATTAGCCTACATATCACCACAAACATTTATCATTTCTTTGTGGTGGGAACGTACAAAATCCTTTCTTCTAGCTATCTTGAGATATACAATACCTTATTGTTGACTATTTTCACCCTACTGTGCAATAGGACACCAGAGCTTATTCCTCCTAATTGTAGCTTTGTACCCATTGACCAACCTCTTACCCCCCACCACTCTAGCCAGGGTCTGGCAACAACTGTTCTATTCACTACTTCTGTAAGATCAACTTTTTTAGATTCCACATATGAGTGAGAACATGTGCTATTTGTCTTTCTGTGCCTGGTTTATTTCACTTAACATAATGTTCTCCAGGTCTATCCATGCTGTCACAAATGACAGAATTTCGTTCTTTCTTAAGGTTGAATAGTATCTTATTGTGTATATGTCCTGCATTTTCTTAATTCATTCATCTGTAGAAGGACACTTAGGTTGATTCCAAATCTTGGCTATTGTGAATAGTGCTACAATAAACATGAGAGTGCAGGTAACTCTTAGCCAGATAATACTGATTTTATTTCCTTTGGATATATACCTAGAAGTGGGATTGCTGGATCATATTGTAGTTCTATTTTTAATTTTTGAGGAACCTCCATATGGTTTTCCATAAAGGCTAATTTGCATTCCCACTAACAGTGTGCAAGGGTTCCCTTTTCTCCACATCCTCACCAACACTTGTTATCTTTTGTCTTTTTGATAATGGCCGTTCTAACTGGAATGAGGTGATAGTTCCTTGTGGTTTTGTTTAGCATTTCCCTGATGATTAGTGATGTTGAACATTTTTCCATATACCTGTTGGCCATTTGTATGTCTTCTTTTGATAAATAAAGACACAAAGCTGGAGCGATCATACTACCTGACTTCAAAATATACTACAAAGCTATAGTTACCAAAACAGTATGATACTGTCACAAAATCAGACACATAGAACAATGGAACAGAATAGAGAACTCAGAAATAAATCCATGCATCTATAGCCAACTGATTTTTGACAAAAGTGCCAAGAATGCACATTGAGAAAGGATAGCCTCTTCAATAAATGGTGCTGGGAAAATAGAATAGCCACATGAAAAAGAATGAAACTAGGCCCCTATCTCTCACCATATACAAAAATAAACTCAAACTAAGTTAAAGACTTAAACCTAAGACCCAAATCTATAAAACTACTAGAAAAGAACACAGGGAAAATGCTTTATGACATTGGACAGGGCAAGAATGCTTTGGATAAGACCTCAAAAGCACAAGCAATAAAAGCAAACATTGACAAATGAGATTGCATCAAACTAAAAACTTCTGCACAGCAAAGGAAATATTCAAGAGTGAAGAGACAACCCACAGAATGAGAGAAAAATTTGTAAACAATGCATCTGACAAAGATTTAGTATCCAGAATATGTAAAATGATCCTGTTTTAAAAGGCAATATAGCAATAAGTTTCAAGATCTTTAAAAATATACCTTCTAATATTGTCACTCCATTTATAGGAGTCTAATTTAATTAAATCCTAAGTGATGCTCCCAGAGATTCATATAACTATTCAGGGAATAGCTAGACCAATATAGTTTGGAAAAATGCTCTAAATGATTAATGAGAAAATTAATACCTCAGTCAGACACATTTATATTTAAGGCTACTATGCTGACATTGGAAGTCAATTTGTTTAAGAATTCTTAATGATACAAGACAACTTTTCAGGATATTTTAAGTAAAAAAAGGATAAAATAAATTATAATTTTGATTAGGTGAATTGATATATGCTTATATATGTATATTTGTAGAATAACAAGTTTCTGCATTGTATTTAAAATTTGGGCCTATTAAGATCATAATTTACTTCAAAATCTTAAGTACAATAATGCATTGTATGTAAAATTTGTACGTGCTATGATTACTAGTTACTTTTACTTATAAATCCTACGTTAGGAAGGAAAAAACCTCACAAATGGGTTTTCATAACTTTTAAGAGAATCTATACATGTTCATACTGTGATTTGGGTCAACTAAAACAAGGCCAGTAAAGTCAAAGTTGAATTAAGTACTGCATGTCTCACAGGTGTCACAGTGGAACAGCAAAATAATGAACATAACTAATTCCATTTTTGTTTAAGGAACCTTTAATCATCGCTGCACATAGGCTAGGATAATTGAAGAGCACTGAGAAAAAATGCAGAAACAGCAATTACGTAGTTTTTGGAGCTAACTCTGGGATTAAAGGGGAAGTATGTAAACGACTAACAATGTTTTGCTGAAGATTTATGGGTGCACTGTGACCTGACCAAGAACAAAAAACTTCCCAGCCTCCTCGGACCCTCGCTGGAGGCCAGACGTCTGCAGTCATCGATTACCTTGCAATCCCAATTTCCTCCTCTTCCCCCTGCCTATAACATAAGAAGACCCTGAAATTGTACTGACTTCAGATGTTACTTTAGGACATTGGTTACCATCTTCTCAGTTTGCTGGCATGTCAAAATAAAGTTGCCTTCCTTGCTTTAACTTTTGTCTCTCAATTTTTGGCTGGTGCAGTGAGCAGAATGAGTTTGGACTCAATTACATAGTAATTTTAAATTTTAATAACCCTATATCATAAATAAATAAAATTTCTCACAAACAAGTAGAACAGGTATTATAGTCTCAAGATCAAGGGTTTTACAAAAACCATTTTGACTACAGTATAAACTCACAGTGGTATTGATTGTAAATAAATCACTCCATTTCATGGTGGAAAATGCAAAATACACATGACTTCAAACAATCTTTGCTGGATTTGGCTCATCGGATAATTTTTAGTGTCTTCAAAGCCTCTTCTCATGTTCTCCCAGGTTCCCTCTTTTCTCTAATGGGTAGGTCAGCACTTGGCACCCTCAAAATTATAAAACTCCACTGTAATTGCTTTTGGAGCTTGTGGCCTCGGGTTTTAATGATGATTTAAATAACAGGTGTCCACTCTTTTGGCTTTCCTGGATCACAATGGAAGAAGAAAAACGGTCTTGGGCCACCAATAAAATACGCTAACACTAATAACAGCTGATGAGCTTTAAAAAAAATCACAAAAACATCTCATAATGTTTTAAGAAAGTTTACAAATTTGTGTTGGGCCACATTCAAAGCCATCCTGGGCTGCAAGTGGATCACAGGCTGAGTTGGACAAGCTTGATTTAAACCAAGGCTGAACGAGTATTGGAGCTTATGTTTCCCTCTTTATACACATCTACATCCCGTGATATTTTACCTACAAAATGTATCTGGGATGTGGCCTCTTGGTGGCCACACCCACCTCTTCCTCCCGCGGGATTTCTCTCCTGTTCCTCACGTTTGCCAGGAACCTTCTGAATCTGGGCTCCGCGCAGGCCACTCCTCACCCAGACTTCCCCAGGAAGCCTCCTCGGCTGAGGAGCACAGACTCTGGGCTGGCGGACCTGGCCTGGGGGCTTTCTTCAGGGCTGAAGAGCTTCCTTCCACGCTGTGGCCCGTGCCTGTCACGTCTTCCCTGGGGTCAGCTGCCAGGCACCCTGGCCTCAGTGCTGGACTCCTCGGAGCCTACTTCTTCCTCCTAGAGGCCTTCTCTGACCCGGATCTAACTGGTATTCCCTTGTTCTCCTTCACAGCAATCTCTCACACACTTCCTTCAGAAACTTGATGACAGTTTATGAGGTTTTTATTGTGGTTCTTTGCTCACCTTGTGGCCTCCCCAAGGCAAATCAGAGGAAGCCAGAGTCACTCCCCTGCACCCGGCTCCTCACCTAGTGCCTGGTAAATGATAGATGCTCAATGTGTGTGTGAACAATGTGCACACGGAGTGGACAGTAAACAGACCCTTGGCAAGCGTGTTCAACAACACTGGTCTCTGGCAGGTTGGATCAGGACTGATTTTAATTTCCTGTCTATACATTTATGTATTTTGCAATTTTTCTCAACGAGAATTAATTAATTTTGAGATCAGAGAAAAACCTTAAAAAAAGGAAGGCCAAGGAAAGAACGCCCGCCCCCTGAGGTTTCAATGAAGGGAGGACGGATTCCAGGATTCTGGGCAGGTCCCTTGCAGAACCACAGAAAGGTCCGGGTGGAGGTGGTCCTTGCAGGCACATGGGCTCCTGGGTGGCAGTGAGGGGAGGGTGAGCTGAGCTCCTTCGGCGCCCCAAGGCCCTTGGGCTCTGGAGAAGAATGGACAAATTTGGCTATGGCATAGCAGAGGGTTGAGCCACGAAAAGTAAGACGCACTTTGGGGTTAAATTAGCCTTTTAAAAAAGTAGTCAAGAGATAGGGAATGAGTTGCTTGATTTCCTCAAGAGCGCACGCAAGGAGGGCCTGGGAGGCAGAGCCAGGGTCTGGTGGGATGCCTCCTGATAAAGTGTGGTGATTTACACTGGAGCCGTGGTTCATACTGCTAAACCCTTTTTGGAGGTTCAGTTTTTTCCATCTATAAAATGGTGTTAATAGTGCCTGTTTGGCAGCTTTGATAGGAAGATGAAATGAGATCGGGTATTTTAGTTAGGGGCTTATTACGGGTCCTGACGCAAAGTCAGTGCTCACTTACTTACTCCAGTAACTAGGAACAAATTCTGTGGGGTCATCTCCCTACAAAAGAGAGGCTTCCCAGGATGGGAATTGTGCTGTACAATTCAAGCTAGAATCCAGTTTGGGAGCCATTGTCTTGAAGCATTCACTGGCCTCTAATTGTCCATATTTTCCTCTTGCCCTAAATTTTCAAAAAGAGTGGTTCCAAGTTACCTGCCAATATCCGCTTCTTGAATACCCCTCGGCAATTACCGTTGCTATGCTAATTTAGGTGAAAAAACACAAAAGAATTCTTTTTAAAATTTCCATTAATGCAAATGGGTTTCTGGAAGTGAATATCATGGCCTTGTTTTGGTCACTAATTCGTGGGTGGACATTGTGAAATGTCATTTCCAATAGCAGGTTTGTTTTGTTCTGGAACTTTGACCCACAAGTGACGCCTCTGCAAATCCTTTCAGTGAGAGAGACAATGGAATGACACTTTGTGCTCTTGCTTTCTTGCTTTTATGTGTGCATCCGGACAAGTTGAAAGCCGAGTGGAAAGCAGCATTTTCTTACAATTTTCAAAGGTGCATTGAAGATAAACATCATTCGAATTGTTAAGTCAATCTTCACAGTAGAGGAAGAAAAATTGTGAGCAGCACAGATAGAAAACTGGGGCAAACCAATGTAAGAAATGGTCTGGCTGAGTCGTGTTCCTGTTCCCTTCAGATTTTCCTGTGAAAGACATGAGGACGGACGAAGGTGGAGGTAAAGACGGCAGGTTCTTGGCCGAATCACAATCACTTGTTCTGGCTTGATATTCTTAGCTAATGCTCTTGTAACTTCATAAGCAAACAACTCATAAAGACAAATTATGAGTCAGCACATGAAATAATTTCTAACATCAAAATAAAATCCAGGCCACCACACCCATCCTCAGTGCTGTAGAGTGTTTCCGGGGCATCTCTGGTATCTTGGAGGTTATCTCACTGATTCCTTTAGTGAGCACAGATGACCCCAGGGCAGTGGTGGGGAGGTCTGGGATGTGGATAAGGTGCCACAATAAATCAAGGGATTAGGTAAAGCTGGTGTGTGTGTGTTGGCAGGGGAGTGGGCATAGGGGATAACAGAAATCATATAGCCAGGGAATGGTGTCTAAATGGATCTTTAAAGTGTCAGAGAAACGTGTCTAGGAAATTCAGCTTTTGAATCCAAGAGACTGATAATTAGGGTGGAGAAAGGGGACACCTGGAGTGGGGCATGGACCCTGGAGGCTGCTGTGGGATCTGGGCGAGTGGGATGGCTGTGCTCAAAAGGCCAGGGTGGGGCCAGCGGTCCTTCCCAGGTCACAGCAGCTGGAATGCAAAACATTCTGCACCCTCAAGACCAGGGTGTTTCTGGGCAGCCAAGGGAGGGAGGCTCAGCTAGATGTGCTTCACTTGCTCTGTGCGAGGGATTCCTCACTGTAACCACTCGGAAACACTCAGGAGCATGCACAAAAGTGAGCCCTGAGATCCTGGGCCTCTTCAGACAGCTTAATATCCCTAATGTCTTGTGAGAGGACCCTCTTCCCGCTCTCCCTGTCAGCTGCATCACCACACTGTGGTGTGGTCAGAGCCTGTGCTAGGGAGACAGAGGGCCTGGGCAGAAGTCCTGGCTCTGTCCCTCACTCACCAGCTCTGAGGCCTTAGACAAGCAACTTGACCTCTCTGTGCCACTGTTTCTACTTCTGTAAAATGGTGATAACAAGAGTACCTAACTGGTAGGCTGTTTTAGGAATGCGTGAGATATGGCCTTAGAATAGAGCTCAGCACGTAATAAGCTGTAGACGTGTTAAATACATCCCATCCATTAGTGCCTGATGTCCCGGCCAGTTTTTGGATTGAAGTATAATCAAACAGACAACATCATCAATAACAGCAGGCACTTCCAGCGCAGAAGAAATGTGAGCCTCCTGAGCGGAAAATCTGAGTTTCACCGGGAGATAAAGCTGTGTTCTTTTTTCCTACAGCCCCAGAATCCAGGGCTGTGTTTCCAGCAGTCGTTTTATTCCCTCCCCTTTATGTATGTTTCCATCCCATTTCCAATGGGTAATCTGTCTGGATGATCTGAAGATCTCAGGGGACCGATCCGCCCCTTCCGCCCGTGATAATTTTCTCTAATTGCTTTGTCTTGTTTTGAGTCTGTGCTGCTAAGCAACACGCACTGAGCGCTTTTTCTTTCTGATTCTTTCTTTACTCCATCCAGCTCGGTAGGAGTGCCCTTTGAACCAGACACACACAGCGAACAAAGACAAATGACAAAGGAGGAGAGAGCCAGCCAAGGGGAGCGAAAGGTCCCAGCCCCACACTGTGCAGAGCCTGGCGCTACAGAGAGTGCAGGCGGCGCCCACAGAGTGAGGATGGGGGATGAGGGGACGGGCCCAGCTCTGCGGAGGGGAAGCCGGGTGGGAGCTGCGCCGTCGCCTAAGGCAGTGGGGGGCTGCCCTAGCCTTCCCAGATCAGCCTCTCGCCTCGTCTTCTCTTGAGGGTCTCCTTTCCTTGCCGCTGCCTTGGTGAGAGCGAGAGGGAGGGTGGCAAGCGCCTTGCTGGTGTGGCCCTCATCCCAGAAGCCCCGAAAGTTTGACTGGTAGGATGTGCGGGGAAGGGTCCTTTGATGAATTTGTGGAAAAGGCTTTCAGCCCAGAAACTTGGGGCCTTAACACAAATGAAAGCTGCAAGGCAACCTTTTTATTTCGGATTCTGCATAAACTGCCCCAGCCGTGGCGGACCCCCGAGGCTGAGCCTGCCTCAGTCTATCCTCACTGTGCGCGTCTCCGACGCTGCAAGGGGGTCCTTAGGGCGCACCTTGGCGCTGCCTCTCCTTCTGCAGCCCCCAGGGGACCGCCTTCTCTGTCGAAAGAGACGGATAGTGTTCACCACTGTTATAATATTTGTTTTCTCAAATGCACAGAGCCGACCGAGGGCAGGAGCCCCCGCGGGCACTTGCGCACAGCGTGCGGGGTAATCAGTCAGATGGGTTTGCGCTTCCTCCCCGCGGGTTCAGCCTCATTCTTGGAGCACGACCCGACCCCTCTCGCTTGGTCTGCAATACAAGAGGCCAGGACGTCTGCTGTCAAGGGAGCCAAGCAGAAGACACTAGTGTTTTCTGCCTTCCTAATGATGTAGCCGAAGTGCTAGGAGCGAACACGACACCTTCAACAGCATGGGATCTGTGTCTCTTTGTCTCTCTCTTTGTTTTCGAACCTTAAACATTTTTGTTTATGAAATATTGGATACCCTACTAAAACACATTTGCATATGTAAAGATATAAATAATACTGTAGTCCACTAAATGAACACCTGGACACTTCCCTCTATCCCCACCTGTTTAAGGAAAATCTCATGTTAGGCCCTCCCAGGCTCCCTGGCCTCTCTGTAATCCCTGCCCCTCCCCCATTTTTTCAGTAACCACTATCTGTTGCCAGGCTGGGGATCAGTGGCGCGACCTCGGCTCACTGCAACCTCTGCCTCCCAGGTTCAAGCGATCTTCCTGTGTCAGCCTCCCGAGTAGCTGGGATTACAGGAGTGTGCCACCACGCCCAGCTAATTTTTTGTATTTTTGGTAGAGATGGGGTTTCACTGTGTTAGCCAGGATGGTCTCGATCTCCTGACCTCGTGATCTGCCCGCCTTGGCCTCCCAAAGTGCTGGGATTACAGGCCTGAGCCACCGTGCCCGGCCACCAGTTTTTTTTTTTTTTTAAGGGTTGAGCTCGCTGGGTGGATTTTAAAAAGATGCCAGTCATTCTGTCAACTAAAATGAAAAAATGAAAAAAACGGTTAGTTAAAAAAAAAAAACAAAAAAGCCTAATTCAGTTCATAGCTCAAACAGTTGCACAGAGAATTTTCCTCAGTATAATCATTGTGCACATGCTGGTGCCCTGTACTTCCTATTTAGTCACACAGAATATTAAAAAGACATGTAATCAGGCCCTAGATTTTGTAAAATCAATTCAATTTCAATTTCACTGGGGTGAAATGGTTAAGTGAAACTGCCTGTTTGTTTTTTAGCTGCAAACGCTTGGTGGTGGTGGCCACATGACTACTAGTGTGGTTTGGTGCCATGGCCTTGGGTCATGCTAAGCACCAGCGGTTTTACCCACCATGGCTTTTGCACTATGGTCAGTGCAAATGTCAGCACAATGTTAAAAGCAAATAATGTATTCGTATTATCATGAAAAAATAGTTTTGACCTGGTAGACCACTCAAAAAATATCTCTAGGGGCCCCCCAGAGTTTTGTGGAACACACTTTGACAGCCACTATCTAGGGTACAAACTTAGAAATGGAACTGCTGAATTGTAGGTTGTGTTTTTGTTCAACTTCCAAAATACTGCCAAATTGTTTTCCAAAATGAATGTACCAATTGATACTTAAACCACCAGTGTATGAATTCTGGTTTCTTTGTCTTCCCTAAACTTAGTACAGCCACATATCTCTTCTTTTTAAAAAAATGTATCATTATTATTTTTTTGAGACGGAGTCTTGCTCTGTCGCCCAGGCTGGAGTACAATGGCAAAATCTCAGCTCACTGCAACCTCTGCCTACCGAGTTCAAGTGACTCTCCCGCCTCAGCCTTCCGAGTGGCTGGAATTACAGGTATGTACTACCACATGGCTAATTTTTTAATATTTTTGGTAGAGACAGGGTTTCAGCATGTTGGCCAGGCTCATCTCAAACTCCTGACCTCAAGCGATCCGCCCCCCTTGGCCTCCAAAAGTGCTGGGATTACAGGTGTGAGCCACCGTGCCTGGCCACATATCTCTTCTTAAATTTGTGCTGTTCTAGCTAGTATACTGAAGAATAAATTTAGTGTTGATTCATTAATTGCTTATTTATGACAAAAAGTGTAAAACCTTTTTGACATACATTAAAGAAAACTTCAATAAATGGAGATAACATGTTAATTTTTAATTGTGTTGTTATAGATGAATGAGCTTACTAAAATACCAGAACTTTCTATTACTTAATCTTTAGAACAGTCTTAGGAAGTAGTTACTATACTTTCACAGCTGAGAACTGAGGCGTAGGAGGGGTAAGGAGCTCATTCAGGGTCCCGCAGCTTGCTGGGAAGGTAAGCCAACACTGTGCCACCCTCATGGACTCAGGCACCACACACATTCTACCAGGTGGGGGTTTAGGAAGAAAAAGGGAAAATAGAGAAGACACAATATTTATTTTTTATATAAGGCTGTCGCTGGGCCAGGTATGGTGGCTCACGCCTGCAATCCCAGCACTTTGGGAAGCTGAGGCCGGTGGATCACCTGAGGTCAGGAGTTCGAGACCAGCCTGGCAACATGGTGAAACCCCATCTCTACTAAAAATACAAAAATTAGCTGAGTTTGGTGGTGTGCACTTCTAATCCTAGCTACTTGGGGGGTTGAGGCAGGAGAATCGCTTGAACCCAGGAGGTGGAGGTTGCAGTGAGCCAAGATCTTGCCATTGCACTCCAGCCTGGGTGAAAGAGGGAAACTCCATTTCAAAAAACAAAAAAAAAGGCTGTCATTGATTTCTAATGGAATTTTGGCTGGGATTTATTTGTATGTAGGCTTTCAAATTGTTATAAGTCTTTCTGACTTATTTAATGCCAACAATATTTTATCTGCTCTACAGTACTTCAGGAAGAAGACTGATTTATTCCTTGAAAAAGTGGCAGTGATACCATAATTTCAAATTGATTTCAGCTGTTTTCTTACTACCTTAGTACAGATGCTCCTCAACTTATGGTGAAGTTACGTCGTGATGAATCCATCCTACATAATCATAGGTCGAAAATACACTTAACACACCTAACCTACTGAATATCATAGCTTAGTCTAGCCTAAATGTGCTCAGAACACTTACATTAGCTCACACTGGGCAAAATCATCTAATGCAAAGCCTATTTCATGAAAAAGTGTTAAATAGCTCATGTAATTTATCAAATGCTGTATTGACAGTGAAAAACAGAATGGCTGTCTGGGTACTCTACTTAATGTGTATTGCTTTTGCACCATTGTAAAGTCAGACCATTTTAAGTTGGGGTCTGTGTGTAGCAGACATCAGAAGTGGTGTTCATTCCCATCCCGTGTTGGCTGAGTAAGCACAGCTTGTGGTGTGTGGAAAATCACTCAGGTGTACTACCAGGCAGGCTGTTCTGTTCTACCACACAGAACAGATGGGCTCATGGACCCAATTAAAATGCTCGAATTGTATTGTTAACTTAATTGAAATCACACAGTGAGAAGCAAAGGAGAAGAGAAGGGCCAGTTAACACACTTGGGTGAGGTGCAGGAAGAGGAAAAGATTCCTCTCTGAATCTTGGGGCACTCAGATCATCTGAGACCTGAATGGGTGTCATTCGTGGGTGGCCAAATGAAGACTCATGAATATTAAGTACTTGTGTATTTTTAGCATATCCCAAATATCTAGTGTCTCTTCTATACTTTTTACATTATGACTATTTAGTACCCAAGTGGTGCCTCATGATTATTGATATATTTTGATCCTTCCTTCTGTCTATGTTTAGCACACATGATCTACTGATTAACTGCTAATCTTGTGCTTAACACATCTTATGAGTTCTGTTTATGTTCAACAATATTTTTGCTTTCCATTTTCTTATCCATTTAAAACATCTTAAAAAGTTTTGCTTATGTTTGACAAACTACAAATTTATTAATCTGATAGGATTGAATATTCTCAATGCAAATGCATGTTATAGTTGGGAAAATGGCCATTTCAGGAATCATTATTTCTGTCTGTTTTACACAAAAGCAACATATTTGTGTAATGAAGGTAGCTAACAGTTGTAGCTAAGAATCGAGCACTTTTATGAAGTCAATATTATCTTTCTGTTTTAATCACCTAAAATTGCACTGTCTAATAGGTAGCCTCTGGCTACGTGTGGCTACTGGGTACTGGGACCTTGGCTGGTCCATTGAGGTCACATTGAGATGTTTTGCAAATGTAAAATATGTATCAATTTCAAAGATTTAGTATGAGAAATGCAAAATGTCTTACTAATAATTTGTATATTGATTACGTATTGAAATAATAGTGTTTTGATTATATTGATTACTTAAGTTATTAAAAATAATTTTACCTGCTTCTTTTTGCTTTTTAAAATGTGGCTACTGGAAAATTTCATTATACATATGGTTTGTATTGTGTTTGTACCGGAAAATGCTCATCTAGAAAATAGTACCATCTAATTGCTTATTGGGTTTTGAAATGCACCCATTAAAATGGATTAAAAACTCCTTTCTGTTTAAGCAAACAGGAAGTCTCTTAGCCTTTTGAGAGATTTAAATTGTTTGTTCACAGATGGACATTTTTGTGTAAAAATCAGTTCTATATTTTAATATTATAAGCTACTAAGACCTCTTTTTAAGATGAAAGGGTCTGTTCTCTCAATGATTCCAAATCCATCAATATTTACTTCTCCCTAACTTGCTCAGTATAGATAAAATGTAAATGCTTCCTTTGGTAGCATTTATTCATACATATGGTATTACATTGTTTTTCTTGGCCACTCAGAAGGTACAGTGAACATTACCAATTAAATCTGTGAAGCTGCTCCACACTGGATAAGGAGAGCACAGTGTGACGGAGGGGGGGTCTTCCACATGGGCTGCCCTTTGCCTTTACCTTACTATGTAAGCAGTTTTCTTCCCCATTCCTCTGGAAGGGCTAACAGGAAGCAGAGTGGAAACCAGCATTCCAAGAGATGGTGGGAGGCAGGTAGCCAAGACACGGATGATGGTGGATAAGTCATTAGGATGCTTTTAGGTTGCCTTTTAGTTTTGAAGACTATAGTATTCCAATAATATATGGTGATTTCTAACCCAGGGGAGGTGAGAGGAGGTATGCATAAAATATTTATGTTTATTAAAGGAATAATAGGTTTAAAAACCTCAAAGTACACTCATGACGATGACCTTGTAGGTGATATCTAGCCCTATTTGTTTTTCAGTATCTAACCCTTAAAAGGAGTCATGTTAAAGCTATCTTAAGCCCTCTTACGCAAAAAGCCTGTGTAAAGACCTCTGGTAGCTCACAGTGGGTGCAGACAGTCCTGCTGAGAGCTCTCAGCAAGTAAGTAGGAGCTGAGGTTAAGTCATTATGGACACTAACTCACAATCAGTGCAGATGTCCTGGGGTAGAGCAGGAGGTGGCAAATGGAAGCCATTTAGACACTCTTGCTGCATGATGTGGTCTGGGGGCAGCCCCTGCTCCTGTCTCCAATCTTGGCTGCCACACTGAGGAAGTGGGATACCAGGGAATATTGACATGGAGCAAGAGGACTTGGTGCTCTGAGGAGCTCAGTTTGGAGGGAAATTTTAAGCCAGAGCTTGGGCAAAGGTTCCTTGACTATGAGTGCCTTAAACAGGGCAGGGCTCAAGCCAGAGAAACAAGGAGACCAGGAGCCTTGGAGACGATGTGAAGAAGTGTTCAGCAGAAAATGGGAAAAACTGTGTAGCTGTCTTCTTAAATTTGGAATCTGAAATCACTGACTCTTCAATAGCTTTTCATGTCCTCATTTCAAAGACCTTTCCAAACGAAGATCTGTCACATGTAAAGCTTTCCTAAAGACTGCATAGTAACAATGCGGTGGACACTTGTCTGTTTACACAGGTATACATGTTGTCCTCTGAAAATACAGTTTCCTCTGTTTTTCTTTTCTCCTTTATTTTTATTTTTATTTTTTTGTGCTTTAGAAACCACTGTGCTTCCCACTTTAAAAGGACATTGGGTGAACTACCCACTATTTAACTCGTCCTCTCCAAGTCAAAGGCCTTCTGGGTGAAGAGGAGATTAGACAAAAAGTCAATCAATTTCTTATTTGCATATATTGTCTTGACATGTTACTAAAACAATTGAGAATGACTAGTCATAATCTTTTCAAGTTATACAGTATAGATCTCATAGCCTTACTCATTAATGTGAAATGAAAATGAGGGCTAAATGGATATTTTAGCCATAATCCCATTGTAGATTTCCTCAGGGGTATACATTGTACTTTAATAAAGCAATAACTTAAGGGAATTTTGTTCTTGCAGTGAGTTTTGGTATAGTATTATTGCTTTAGAGAAAATTTAATTCTAAAAAGCTAATTCCCATTTGCACATCTGAAAATATGTTAAGTCTTACCATTTTTATTCTCAAGAATTGGCTGTCAACTTTTAGTTACTACAATTATTGGCTTTCTCCCTAAAAACTCATCCTTTATATGTACCTCGGAGTCTCTGTCCTTGAACTCTCCAGCCCTTGGGAGTCACCTTCCTCTTGAATATCTAACCAAAATAATGAGCTCTTATCTTCCATGATTTGCAGCAAATCAATCCGTTTACCAAAGAGTGTCTCTCCAGCCTGGGCAACATAATGAGACCCTGTCTCTACAAAACAAATTAAAAAGATTAGCCAGGCATGGTGGCTCATGCCTCTAATCCCAGCTACTCAGGAGGCTAAGGTGGGAGGATCCCTCGAGGCCAGGAGTTTGAGACCAGCCTGGTCGACATAGGGAGACTCTGCCTCTACAAAAATTAAAAAAAATAAGCCAGGGAATGGTGGTGGGTGCCTATGGTCCCAGCTGCTCAAGAGATTGAGGCAGGAGAATCCCTTGAACCCAGGAGTTCAAGTGCAGTGAGGTATAATACAGTCACTGCACTCCAGTCTGGATGACAGAGACCCTGTCTTGGAGTTTGAGACCCTAAGGGTGCCTCTGAAGATCCTGCTTTCTTCTTAGTCCGCCTCCCCGTGACCCCCACCAACCCTGGTTTCTGCTTGTTTCCTCTTGCTTCAAGTGGCTTCTACTATTTGCCATCTCTGGCCATGCACAGTGTCACTGACTCTGCTTGTTATTGTGAATTTCATCCTCAACTCAAATGTTGAAACAATGATATCCCCATAGCTCACAAGACAGAGCAAACGAACCCAAAGTTGGTATGGAGGCCAGGAGGTGAGAGCAGAATTAGAACCCAAAACAGGAAGCAGGTTACACCTTGCTAGCCTCATAGGCATTGCCTGCACCCTGCAGAGTCCTCGCCTACCAAGATTCCCTTTTCCTCACTATCCTCCTGTTATGTTACTGACTTGCATCTCCTGGGGGACAGGGCAATTAGGGGGTGGCAGGGATGGGCTGTGCACCTTCTGACTCATGTCTTTCCTCTCCACAGAACACTAGGACCCCAAATTTTATGATTGCAAGCTTGTTAGTGGGAACCCCAAATTTGGGAACCACAAATCCCTTACCTCATAATTGTCCCACAGAGACACATTCCACCCATAATAGAGGGAACTTTTCCTGTATTTAATCATAATAAAGTGAACATAGAAGCATCTGCATTTGGATAATTTCAGCAAAGTTCAAGACAAGGCCAGGCATGATGGCTCACACTTGTAATCCCAGCATTTTGGGAGGTAGAGGCTAGAGGATTTTTGGAGCTTAGGAGTTTGAGACTAGCCTGGGTAACATAGTGAGACCCCATATCTACAAAAAATAAAAAAGTAGCCAGGTGTGGTGGAGTGAGCCTGGAGTCCCAGCTACTTAGGAGGCTGAGAGAAGAGGATCACTTGAGCTTGGGAGGTCGAGGCTGCAGTGAGCCGTCATCATGCCACTGTGGTCTAGTCTGGATGACAGAGTGAGATCCCCTCTCCAAAAAACAAAACAAAACAAAGTTAGAGACAAGCTTATACCTGTATAGGCAAAATTGCTTATACAAATGGTCCCTCTCAGGACAAAGATAAAGTTTTTCCATAGATAAAGGTCACCTTCTAACCTGGATGGAGTTTTGAAAATAATGTTGGGAGGTTACTTATCTACCTATACCTACTTTCCTACCTTCCTACCTATCTATCCATATGGTGGAGGCTTGGCTACACATATATGTATAAGGACATACCTATGATGGTAGACACCTTTGATTTCAGAGTGTCAAGATGCTTTCATAGTTGTGAAGTGTCATTTTTGCATACCTTGCGAAGTGTTGCATAAACTTCAGATAACTTGGGATCAAAACTTAAATAGCTGACACCACAGTTGACTTAGATAGTAGTCATTAAACAATTACATTTAATGAGACAAACAAACAAACAGACACACAAAATGAGCCAGAAAGCTGACTGCAATAGACATTCTCTAGAGATCCTTTGTGTTGAAAGAGGTTGTACAGTGTGGCTGTCAGAGTGTAGACTGGCTGAGTTTAAATCTAGACTCTACCATTGATTAGCTTCACGATCTTGGGAAATTTTTTTTTTTTATGATTCTACTTTTTATTTTATTATTATTTTTATTATACTTTATGTTCTAGGGTACATGTGCACAACGTGCAGGTTTGTTACATATGTATACATGTGCCTTGTTGGTGTGCTGCACCCATTAACTGGTCATTTACATTATGTGTATCTCCTAATGCTATCCCTCCCTCCTCCCCCAACCCCACAACAGGCCCTGGTGTGTGATGTTCTCCTTCCTGTGTCCAAGTGATCTCATTGTTCAATTCCCACCTATGAGTGAGAACATGCGGTGTTTAGTTTTCTGTTCTTGTGATAGTTTGCTGAGAATGATGGTTTCCAGCTGCATCCATGTCCCTACAAAGGACACAAACTCATCCTTTTTTATGGCTGCATAGTATTCCATGGTGTATATGTGCCACATTTTCTTAATCCAGTCTGTCATTGATGGACATTTGGGTTGATTCCAAGTCTTTGCTATTGTGAATAGTGCTGCAATAAACATATGTGTGCATGTGTCTTTATAGCAGCATGATTTATAATCCTTTGGGTATATACCCAGTAATGGGATGGCTGGATCAAATGGTATTTCTCGTTCTAGATCCTTGAGGAATCACCACACCGTCTTCCACAATGGTTGAACTAGTTTACAGTCGATCTTGGGAAATTGACTTAATTTCTCTGAGCCTCAGATCCCTTATCAGAAATGACGATGACGATGATGATGATGATGATGATGATGATGATGACAGTAATATTTGCCCCATGTCTGCTGGGAGGCTTATGTGGGTGAACCCAAGTGAAGCCCATAGCACTATGTCTGGTGTGCAGCTCTGATTAGAATGCACCGGAACACTTGTTCATCCCCCATTTCATAACACATGGTTGACTTTCGTCAGAATCACACTTCAGTTGGGAGTCACATGCTCCCTTACATCACCAACTGATGACCTTTTCAAGTTTCTCTGATGTTTTAATCTTTCATTTGATAAGCAGGTTTTTCCTTGGCTTGAGGATTTCTTGATCCAGTTCAATAATTCTATTTTCTTGTCTTTCTAGAGTATGTGGTGACTATGTTTAGGGGAGAACTATAAGTCATGGTCAATGCCAAAATCCCATTTTATTAGTTTATGTAAAGCTTCAATTTTCTCTAAACTGTGAATCCTCTAACTACAAAACCTCATCTTTTCCATCATCAGCCAGAAGTTGGTTTTCTTTTGAAGGTAATTTTATAAAGAAACCAAATTTTCCTTCAGAAGGGTCACTGAGTCCGGCGATTGGTAAACAGCAATGGGCCAACGTGGCATGTGCTTACTGGCCTGCCCATGCTCCCCGCTGTGCAAGTCAGTCCTGCAGCCTCATGGGGATGCACACCTGTGCTTCGAGAAAGATGACGATCCTTCATTTTTGGTCACTCTAGAAACTTTGTTAAAAGCAGTACCTGCAAACCTTGCAAAGTAAAAGATTATGAGCTTTTTTCACATAAAAAGTATATGAGAATAAATGTAGTATAATTTGCTATTCTCTCTGGCTGCTAGCACACTTCTCTCCTCAGAATTTTGGTGACAGGCTGACTCTCTCACATAAGGGAAGCCAACCCTCCTTGCAGCTATGCACAGGCAAGCGACTGTATTAGTCAAGGTTCTTCAGAGAAACGAATCAATAGGTTATACAGAGGGAGAAAGAGAGAGAGAGAGAAAGAGACACTGAGATTTATTTTAAGGAATTGGCTCAACTGATTGCACTAGCTGTAGATTTGTGTAAGAGCTGAGGTTGCTGTCTTGAGTGTAAAGGCTGGACACTCAGGCAGAATTTTTACTTTGCAGTCTGGAGGCAGAATTCTTTCCTATTCGGGGAGCCTTCATCTTTGAAGGCCTGCAGCAGGTTGGATGAGGCCCGTCCATGTGATTAAGGGTGATCTGTTTGACTCAAACTCTACTGATTTAAATGTTAATCACATGTACAAAATACCTTCAAGGCAACATCTGTTATAGATGGTGTTTGAGCAGGTACTGAAATGGGTACGGTAGCCTGGCCAGTTCACACCAAACTTGTCCATCACAGTGACCCAGTTCCCTTCATCAGAAGCACCTGTGTAGCCTTGGCTCAGGAGCTGGTGTCCTAAAGAAGCAGGGGCTACAGGTACTCCTTACGGCTGAGGACAACAGCAAGGGTGGTGACCACTCTTGGGGACAGCTGGTTGGGGGAGGGACTTGTAGCAGAGTGTCCACAGTCTGGAGTTGGAGATGGTAGCGGGGAGGGCTCCCTAGGGCAAGTGTGTGCTGTAATTTTGCCTGGCTATGTAACCTCAGCTGCTGGCTTTCTACGCCCCGAGAGACATTTTGAATATCTCAATGTCATTTGCTAAATTCCTTCTGAATTAGAGAAAGTCCATTTCTCTGATTTACAAATGATTGAGGAGGTCATATTCATATGACCCATGGGTATCTGCTGTCTTACAGGCTACGGGAGGCATTTCCACAGTGTGAGAAGAACTCACTCTCTATAGAGACAGAATTGAGAGCTGTGAGCAGCGCAGCTGGAGCAAGCCCCGCTGGAGGGGGCAAGGTCATGGGCAGACCAGCCTATCACCAGGAGTGGGTGACTACGGCCATGAAAATGCAAGAGTCTGGTTTCTGCTTACTAACCCCTGTGGGAATTATACCTCCTATTGGCATCCTCTAGATTCAGGAAACACAACCTCCTACGTTGAGAGCAAATTTTGCGCCCATTTCATCAGGAGTGTAAAGGCCATTCCATCGTGTGGAAACTGTGTAGTGCTGCCTCCTGCCCAAAACGGATGCGATTTCTGGCTGAAAAATCTAGAGAGAGAGAAAGAGACAGGGAGAGGAAGAGGGAAAGGGAGAGAGAGGGACAGAGAGAGAGAGCGAGAACTCTTGTAAAATACTTTAGCTGGATATTTTCACTGCCCTTGAAGCACATCAGATAGTTCTTTCTTCTTGCAGATGCAGTATTTCTTTTGATTACTCTAATTACAGTAGTCCTGGTGATACTTATCTTCAAATATTCATGTAGCTTTGATATACTACCTGTGAGCTTTTTCATCTTTTGTGAGTTTATCAGAGTTCTCAAGGTTAATCATTTCCTCAGATTCTACAGAGAGGACCATGGGCGACAACAGCAGAATAACTGCAATGCTTTGGATAGTTTGGCAACTTTACATTTTTATGTAACTTTGCAACACATTTTGCTTGCTCTCCCTCCCAATTTCTGTTCCCAACTTAAATTTTCCACATGTGGAGTCAACCAAAGAAAGTGTGGCTGTCCTGTCCAAGGCTACATTGTAACATGATAATGTGTTAAATTGAAACTCTGGGACCCTGAGCTTGCCAGATGTTCTTAATTTCTCACTTGGAATTGATAATTGACTTAGGGAGAATTCAGCGTGTTTCTATTAGACACCAAATTTCATAAACAATCAACAGTGATAAGCAGATAAACAAAACTTCTAAAAATGAGAGAAATATAACTTAAAAACAGTACATCAACAAAGAATCTATGCAAATGGAAAACTGGGCAAGAGAAAAATGAACCAGTTGCATCTTGTGCAAATAGGGCACGCACACAGCTCCCCCAGGCAGGGCTGCAGGGCCAGGTGAGGTGAGGGACATCCCTGTGGTGGCTCTGTCTCAGCAGGTGAGGGAAGGCAGGCAGCTAAGAATGGGGAAGGAGGGAGATGGTGGAGCTATAGCAGAGGGGTTGAAATAAGGATGTGGCTGGACAAAGAAGGGGGTGAAGCTGGCGGGGGATTCATTGACTGGATTAAGTGAAAGCGGTTAGCATCCTGGAGGTGCAGTGGAAATAACGGAGATGAAGTTCACACCGTCAGAACTTCTAATCAATCTACAGTTTCAAAGAAGGATTGTCTCAAGTGTTGATAATTCTCATGCAGATAGCAGTGGAAGAAGAGGGAAGGGCTTGGAATTAGGAGGTTAGAGTACTGAGAAGCCTGCTGATGGCTGGCCTCGTGTACACCCACAACATGAGGTACAGCAGGATGGAGGGGCTGAGATGTAGAGAGGTTCTGAGCTCATGTCTCAATCTTTGTAAAGAAAATGTGGTACATAAACTGGATGGAATACTACACAGCCATAAAAAAGAATAAAATCTTGTCCTTTGCAGCAACATGGATGCAGCTGGAGCCCATTATCCTAAGCAAATTAATGCAGAAACAGAAAAACAAATACCACATATCCTCACTTATAAGCTAAACAATGGCTATACATGGACACAGATAGAAACAGTAGACACTGCAGACTCTAAAAGGAGGAGGCAGGGAGTGGGGCAAGGGTTGAAAAGCGGTCTGTCAGGTAACTATGCTCCCTATTGGCACAATGGGATAATTAGAAGGCCAAACCTCAGCATTCCACCATATGCCCACATAAGAAACCTGCACATGCCACCCCTTCAATCTAAAAAAAAAAAAAAAAATCTTTGGGGTGGAGGGAGGAGGTGGTATAGCTGAATAACAGGAACTTAAAAGAAAGAAGGCTTTTCACTGCTGGTGGGGGAGTCTTAGCCTGGGAGAGGAGTGACAGAGAAGGTTCAGCCATCCTCCACTGCAGGCCACTGGCGCACACACAGGAATGACACAGAGGCCTGTTGGGGGGATTACCAGGGGAGCTGGGACTCAGTGGAGAAAAGGTGGGGACGGGAGACTTTGGACAATGGATTTACTGGTGTTTATTTGCTTTGGAGTAGGGGCTAGTGGAAAGGTCTTGGGGAGAGGAGAGCTGAGGGAAGTTGGGTTAGGAGTATAAAATTCAGGACAGAGGGGCAGGGCCAAGATGGCTGACTAGAAGCAGCTGCCGTCAGAGGCTCCCAAGGAAAAGATCCACAACAGCATGCGAATCCTGCTCCGGAAACCGAGGTATCCAGGTTCTGACACCAGGACTGACTAGGCGGCTGGCGTGACCCCAGACGAAAGAAGAGCAGTGTGGTGCTGCAGCCCAGCTGAGAGCCACACAAGACAAGGGAGCCCCCAGCCAAAGGAGGCGGCGCGTGAGCGTGCTACCCAGCCTGGGAAACCCTGCTTTTTCCACGGAACTATGCAACCCATGGATCGGAAGATCCCACTTGGGAGCCCATGTTATTGGGGCCTTGGGTCTCAATCGCAGAGCTGCACAGTTTCTCATCAGCCTCTGGGCTAGAATCGGCCTAAGCCTGCCGAATTTCCCGGGGGGTAGGGGTGCCCATCACCACAGCTGCAGCTGCCTGTGGTCTAAGCCATTCCCAGCTCCTTTGGGGAGGGGCTGCAGCCAACAGTGCTGCTGCAGGGTCTCCCTGCACCAACTGCAACTCCAGTTGGGGACTCAGAGACAGAACTCTGATCTCCCTGGGCCTGAGCCCCTAGAGGGAGCGGTGGCTCTAGTCTCAGCGGACCAGCAGACTTAGTCTTTCCTCTTGCTAGCTCTGAGGGATCCGGGCAGCCCAGATGCCTAGGTTTCCCCCCAGGGCAGCACACGCCCTCCACCAGGGAACAGCCAAAGTGCTTTGTTAAATGGGTCTTGCTTCCCGTGCCACGCAACTGGGGGAGACCCCCCAACAGGGGCTGTCAGACATCCTATACAGAAGCGTTCCTACTGGCATCAGCTGGGGGCCCCTCAAGGTCAGAGATCCCAGAGGAAGAAGCAGGCACCCATTTTGCTGTTCTCCAGCCTTCTTGAGTGACATCTCCAGGTGTGGGAGCGAACCAGGTGAATAGGGCCTGAAGTGAACCCCCAGCAAACTGCCGCAGCCCTACAGAAGAGAGAACTGCCTATTGAAAGAACAAACAAACAGGAAGCAACGACAGCATCAACAAAAAAAGTCCCCACAAAAACCTCATCCAAGCAGTCTCAAAGACTGAAACTAGACAAACTCATGAAGATGAGAAAGAAACAATGAAAAAATGGTGAAAACCTGAAAGGCCAGAGTGCCTCTTCTCCTCCAAATGATCACAACACTTCTCCAGCAAGGGCGCAGAACTGGATGGAGTATGAGATAGACGAACTGACAGAAGTAGGCTTCAGAATGTGGGCAATAACGAACTTCGCTCAGGTAAAGGAGCATGTTCTAACCCAATGCAAAGAAGCTAAGAACCTTGGTAAAAGGTCACAGGAGCGGCTAACTAGAATAATGAGTTTAGAGAGGAACATAAGTAACCTGATGGAGCTGAAAAACGCAGCACGAGAATCATAGACAAGTATCAATAGCTGCTTGAATCAACCAAGCGGATGAAAGAATATCAGAGATGGAAAACTATCTTGCTGAAATAAAGCAGGCAGACAAGAAATCTTGTCTTTCAAAAAAGAATGAAAGGGAACAAATGAAACCTCTGAGAAATATGGCACTATGTAAAAAGACCAAACCTATGACTGATAGGAGCACCTGAAAGAGATAGGGAGAATGGAAGCAAGTTGGAAAACATACTTGAAAGTATTATCCAGGAGAACTTCCCCAACCTAGCAAGATAGACCAACATTCAAATTCAGGAAATCCAGAGAACACCACTAAGATACTCCAAGAGAAGATCAACCCCAAGACATATAATCATCAGATTCTCCAAGGTCGAAATGAAGGAAAAAATGTTAAGTGCAGCCAGAGAGAAAGGCCAGGTCACCTACAAATGGAAGCATATCAGACTAATAGCAGATCTCTCAGCAGAAATCCTACAAGCCAGAAGAGAGGAAGGGGACAATATTCAACATTCTTAAAAAAAAGAATTTTCAACCCAGAATTTATATCCTGCCAAACTAAGCTTCATAAGCCAAGGAGAAGTAAAATCCTTTTCAGACAAGCAAATGCTGAGAGAATTCATCACCACCAGGCCTGCCTTGCAAGAGCTCCTGAAGGAAGCACTAAATGTGGAAGGGAAAAACCAGTATCAGCTACTACAAAACACGTGAAAATATAAAGACCAATGACACTATGAAGAAATGGCATTGACTAGTGTACAAAATAACCAGCTAGCATCATGATGACAGGATCAAATTCACACATAACGATATTAACCTTAAATGTAAATGGGCCAAATGCCCCAATTAAAAGACACAGACTGGCAAATTGGATGGAATCCAGACCCATCAGTGTGCTGTATTCAAGAGACCCATCTCATGTGCAAAGACACACATAGACTCAAAATAAAGGGATGGAGGAAAAATTTACCAAGCAAATGGAAAGCAGAAAAAAGCAGGGTTTGCCATCCTCATCTCTGACAAAACAAACTATAAACCAACAAAGGTGAAAAAAAGACTAAGAAGGGTATTACATAATGGTAAAGGGATCAATGCAACAGGAAGAGCTACCTATCCTAAATATATATGCACCCAATACAGGAGCACCCAGATTCATAAAACAAATTCTGAGAGACCTACAAAGAGACTTAGACTCCCACACAATAATAGTGGGAGACATTAACATCCCACTGTCAATATTAGACAGATCAATGAGACAGAAAATTAACAAGTATATTCAGGACTTGAACTCAGCACTGGATCAAGTGAACCTAATAGATATCTACAGAACTCTCCACCCCAAAACAGCAGAATATACATTCTTCTCAGTGCCACATGGCACTTACTCTAAAATTGACCACATAATTGGAAATAAAACACTCCTCAGCAAATGAAAAAGAACTGAAATCATAACAAAGTCTCTCAGATCACAGGGCAATCAAATTAGAATTCAGTATTAAGAAACTCACTCAAAACCACACAAACCACATGGAAATTAAGCAACCTGTTTCTGAATGACTCCTGGGTAAATAATGAAATTAAGGTGGAAATCAAGAAGTTCTTTGAAACCAATGAGAACAAAGAGGCAACATACCAGAATCTCTGGGATGCAGCTAAAGTGGTGTTAAGAGCAAAATTTATAGCACTAAATGCCCACATCAGAAAGCTAGAAAGATCTCAAATTGACACCCTAAAAATCCAATTAAAGGAACTAGAGAAGCAAGAGCAAACCAGTCCAAAAGCTAGCAGAAGACAAGAAATAACTAAGATAAGAGCAGAATTGAAGGAGATAGAGACATGAAAAACCCTTAAAAAAATCAATGAATCCAGCATCTGTTTTTTTTGAAAAAATTAATAATATAGATAGACCACTTGCTAGACTAATAAAGAAGAAAAGAGAGAAGAATCAAATAGATACAATAAAAAATGATAAAGGGGATATCACCACTGACCTCATAGAAATACAAAGTACCATCAGAGAATACTATAAACACCTCTACACAAATAAATTAGAAAATCTGGAAGAAATGGGTAAATTCCTGGACACATACACCCTCCCAAGACTAAACCAGGAAGAAGTCAAATCCGTGAATAGACCAATAACAGGTTCTGAAATTGAGGCAGTAATAAATAGCCTACCAATGAAAAAAAGCCCAGGACCAGATGGATTCACAGCCAAATTATACCAGAGGTACAAAAAGGAGCTGATACCATTCCTTCAGAAATGATTCCAAACAATTGCAAAGGAGGAACTCTCCCTAACTTATTTTATGAGGCTAGCATCAACTTGATACCAAAACCTGGCAGAGATACAACAAAAAAAGAAAATTTCAGGCCAATATCTCTGATGACCATCGATGAGAAAATCTTCCACAAAATACTGGCAAACCGAACCCAGCAGCACATCAAAAAGCTTATCCACCACCATCAAGCCGGCTTCATCCCTGGGATGCAAGGCTGGTTCAACATTCATAAATCAATAACTGTCATCTATCACATAAGCAAAACCAATGACAAAAACCACTTGATTATCTCAAAAGATTCAGAAAAGGCCTTCAATAAAATTCAACATCCCTTCACATGAAAAACTCTTAAACTAGATGTTGATGGAACATATCTCAAAATAATGATAGCTATTTATGACAAACCCACAGCCAGTGTCATACTGAATGGGCACAAGCTGGAAGCATCCCCTTTGAAAACTGGCACAAGACAAGGATGTCCTCTCTCATGACTCGTATTCAACATAGTGTTGGAAATTCTGGCTAGGGCAAACAGACATGAGAAAGAAATAAAGGGTATTCAAATAGGAAGAGATTAAATCAAAATGCCTCTGTTTGCAGATGATGTGATACTATATTTAGAAACCCCATCATCTCAACCCCAAAGCTCCTTAAGCTAATAAGCAACTTCAGTAAAGTCTCGGGATACAAAATCAATGTGCAAAAATTACAAGCATTCCTATACACCAATAATAGACAAACAGAGAGCCAGAACATGAATGAACTCCCAGTCACAATTTCTACAAAGGGAATAAAATACCTAGGAATACAGCTAACAAGGGATGTGAAGGACCTCTTCAAGGAGAATTGCAAACTACTGCTCAAGGAAATAAGAGAGGACACAAACAAATGGAAAAACATTCCATCCTCATGGATAGAAAGAATCAATATTGTGAAAATGCCCAAAATAATTTATAGATTCAGTGCTATTCCAATCAAGCTACTATTGACATTTTTCACAGAATTGTTAAAAACTGCTTTAAAATTCATATAAAACCAAAAAAGAGCCCACATAGCCAAGACAATCCTAAGCAAAAAGAACAAAGCCGGAGGCATCATGCTACCCGACTTCAAACTATGCTACAAGGCTACAGTAACCAAAACAGCAGCGTGCTGGTACCAAAACAGGCATATAGGCCAACACAACAGAACAGAGACCTCAGAAATAAGACCACACATCTACAACCCTTTGATCTTCAACAAACTTGACAAAACAAGCAAAATGGGGAAAGGACTCCCTATGTAATAAATAGTGCTGGGAAAACTGGCTAGCCATATGCAGAAAACCAAAACTGGACCCCTTCCTTACACCTTATACAAAAATTAACTCAAGATGGATTAAAGACTTAAAACCACAAACTACAAAAACCCTAGAAAAAAAGCTAGGCAATGCCATTGAAGACATAGGCCTAGGCAAAGATTTTATGATGAAATCGCTAAAAGCAATTACAACAAAAGCTAAAATTGACAAATGGGATCTAATTAAACTGAAGAGTTTCTGCACAGAAAAAGAAACTATCATCAGAGTGAACAAGCAACCTACAGAATGGGAGAACATTTTTGCAATCTATCCATCTGACAAAGGTCTAATATCCAGAATTTACAAGGACTTAAACAACTTTACAAGAAAAAAACCAAATAATAATCCCATCAAAAAGTGGGCAAAGGATATGAACAAACACTTCTCAAAAGAAGACATTTATGTGCCCAAGAAACATGAAAAAAACTCAACATCACTGATCATTAGAGAAATGCAAATTAAAACCACAATGAGATACCACCTCATGCCAGTCAGAGTGGCGATTATTAAAAAGTCAAGAAACAACAGATGCTGGTGAGGCAGTGGAGAATTAGGAATGCTTTTACATTGTTGGTGGGAATGTAAATTAGTTCAACCATTGTGGAAGACAGTGTGGTGATTCCTCAAGGATCTAGAACCAGAAATATCATTTGACTCAGCAATCCCGTTACTGAGTATATACCCAAAGGAATATAAATCATTCTACTATAAGGATACATGTACACGTATATTTATTGCAGCACTATTCACAATAGAAAAGATATGGAACCAACTCAAATGCCCATCGATGATAGGGTGGATAAAGAAAATACACCACGGAATACTATGCAGCCACAAAAAGGAATAAGATCATGTCCTGTGCAGGGACATGGATGAAGCTGGAACCCATCATCCTCAGCAAACTAACATAGGAACAGAAAATCAAACACCACATGTTGTCACTCATAAGTGGAAATTGAACAATGAAAACACATGGACACAGGGAGGAGAACAATACACACTGGGGCCTGTCAGTGGGTGGGAGGGGGGAAGGTGAGGGGAGGGAGAGCATTAGGACAAATAGCTAATGCATGCGGGGCTTAAAATGTAGATGACGGGTTGATAGGTGCAGCAAACCACCATGGCACATGTATACCTGTGTAACAGACCTCCACTTTCTGCACATGTATGCCTAGCTTAAAGTAAAAAAAAAAAAAAAAAAAAAGAAAAAGAAAGAAAAAAAAAGGTCTTAAAAAAGAGTGAAAAAAAGGAACTACAGTTATTTCAATGATGTGTGTTGTGTTAGGAACTAAGCTTTTGATGGCTATACAGGTTAATAAAATATGCATCCTAACCTCAGTTTATAAATCAAATAGTATATATTTATACAGTTAACTACAAATGTAGATACCTTAGTGCAAAAAAAAATTTAGGGCTTTGAGACCTATAGCAAATTGTATGCCCAGAGAATCCCACAGGAAAGATATCACTTGCTTACACCTATACCATGGTGTGTGGATTAATTCGATGTTAACTTGGCTAGGCCATGGTATCTGGTGTTTGGTCAAACACCAGCCTACATGTTGCTGTGAAGATACTTTTAAAGATGTGAATAATCTCTTAATCAGTATACTTTGAGTAGATTACCCTCCATAGTGTGGATGGGCCTTATCCAATCAGGTGAAGGCCTTAAAAGAAAAGTCTGAGGTCCCAGAGGAACAGGAACTTCTGCCTCCACACTTGAGCTGCAGCATCAAATCTTCGCTAGGTCTCTAGCCAGCTGGTCTATCCTGCAGATTCAGACTTCTCAGCCCAACAATTACATGAGCCAGTTATTTAAAACTAATCTCCCTGTTTATATTCACATTCTATTGGTTCTGGTTCTCTGGAGACCCCAGATGAATACACAAGCTTACTATCTTCCAGTCATTTTTTAGGTACTTTGTGGGTATTAGCTCATCTTACCCTAACAGGGATCTGAGACCTTCTGGGATCAGTGGAGACAGGGAGGACACAGCCCTCTCTGGAAGGCATAGGTAGCGGCCTGGCCCAATCTTGCCTTGGATGAACTACTGGCCCGGGGTTTAGAAACTCAGACTAATTAGAAGTGTCCAAGTCCCTGGGAAGAAATTAGACTGTGCATTCAATTATGTACACCTCTAGGGCGATATTGAATTATTTCCTTTGGAAATATGAGAATGTCTCCTAGCATTAAAAGGAACTTAATAACATAAAATGGGGTACGAAAATCCAGGCAACAATTGTGTTAGAAATTACTAATTCTAGGGACTTTTAAAAAACAGTTAAATTAGGTTATTAGAGCATGCGTGGAGCTCTAAGCATTGCAGGTCAATGTGTGAATGTATTCAGATTCTGTCTGCATCTGTAATCGTAATAAAGGGTTGATTTTCTCACAGCAAGCAAAACAAGGCACACAATAAGCCCATTTGCTCTTCTAGATGAAATGATTAATTCATTAACATGTATTAGTTGGAAATACTTAAAAGACATTGATTCATGTCAACCACAATTAGTGAATGTTGCCTTCTTATTGACCTAGTCTTTCAACTTTAATTAGCAAGGGGTACCTGGAATACTATATTGAATGGGCTTTTCAGATTGCACATTCAGCCACAAAAATATTAATTGAGGACCTACTATGTGTAGGTGCCAAGTTAGACATTGAGGGTGTGATAGCAGATAAAACATCCCAGTCCTTGCTTTCAGAGAATTTGAAGTGTGATGAAGAAGACGATTAATTAAATAATTCCAATAGAAGGGGCAATGCTGTGTGAGGACAGGTGGGGCAGAGTTGAAACATCTCACCTGGTCTAAGGGGTCTCA
Organism: Chlorocebus sabaeus; assembly: GCF_047675955.1. Taxonomy (NCBI): domain Eukaryota; kingdom Metazoa; phylum Chordata; class Mammalia; order Primates; family Cercopithecidae; genus Chlorocebus; species Chlorocebus sabaeus. The sequence continues at coordinate 57,868,626 of NC_132911.1, read as the reverse complement.
GACAGTTCCCTGTAGGAAGCAATGGTCAAGGATTTGTGGGGGCAGAGAGGAAATAGGAAGATGGTGTTTGCAATGGCATGGGAGAGGTCATGGTATCTTGTGTTCTATATTTATGTTAGACCCATTTAGAAGCACTTAGGTAAGTTTTCAAGAGGAGGAACATGGTTTTGGGGTGTCTTGTAACTACCTCCATAGTCACTCAAAATGGAAATCTGGGGTAATGAAAAGTCAATAGGAGAAGTAAGTGGATCACTCCCACTGGAAAAACAGCCTGGTGGCTTCTCAGCAAATGACACCTGCGACTTCGGTCTGACCCAGTAATTGTACTCCTGGGCAGTTATCTAGAGATATTAACATGCGTATTCACACAAAAGTCTGCACACAAATGTTCAAAGGAGTTTTCTTTCTAAGTGCCCAAACTGGAATGAACCTGGTGTTCTTCTGTAGGTGAATGGTGTGGTCCAGCTCTACCATGAAATACTATTTAGCAATGAAAAGCACAAAGTATTGATACATGAAACAACCTGGATGAATTTTCATGAAGTATGCTGAATGCAAAAGATTACATACTGTCTGAGGTTACATGCTGTATAACAGTTTACAAATGGTGAACAGATTAATAGTTGCCAGAGAAGAGAAATTGACATGGTTATAAACGGACAACACAAGGGGTCCTTGTGGAGTTAGAACTGTTTGGTAATTGTGGATACACAAACCTATAATGGTGATATAAATGTATAGGATTTAATACTCACACAGAGTCCGAATTAAACTAGGGAAATTTGAATAAGATCAGTGGATTCTATCAGGGTCAGGATACTGACTGTGATATTGTATTACAGTTTCCCAGAATGTTACTACTAGGGGAAACTAGATAAAGGGTAAAAGGGGCCTCTCTGTATTATGTCTTAGAACTGCATGAGAGTATATAGTTATCTGAAAAGAGATAGACAAAGAATCAGAAAAACATTTAAAAGTCAACTAACATTCTACAAAGTCCAGAGAAGTGAGAAAAGTGTGGATGGAGCAAAGGAGGCTGTGAGAGAAGGGGCATGAAAGGAACTCCCTTGAGTTGCTTAATGAAGGATCAAAGCTAAGGCTTCAGAGAGCTGGACAACAGCTTCATCATGCTATGTGGTGGCTTTGATTGAAACTCTTTAAGAGCCTCAGGAGGGGATCCACCTGCATGGGCCCCTTTGGGGTGGTCTTGCTGGCAGGAGTTGGATGGCAGGCATAGCTTGAATGACACAACAGCAATAGGAAAGTTTGTTTCCAGTACTTATGGACCATGGGACATACACTGCATGCTGGGAGCACAGGCAGGGAGACAGAGGGAAAAGGTGTGGCAACTAGCAGCGTATACTGGGGAACAGGGTGTGGGTCATGGTATGTTCACAGGCAAATGCTCAAATGGAGCCTTTAAAGAGAGTGGTGGGGAAAGCCAGTCCACTAGGTGGAAGACCTGCCATTGTGTTCTCATCTCTGACCACCGGCTAAGGCCATTTGGGTGTGGTGCAGAGCTGAGAACTGTTTTGGGGGTGACTGAGCCTTGCCTCTGACACAAGAAAGCTAACCCTGCCTTCAAAACAGATGTGGGGGCAACAAGTACTGAATAAGCACTATGACCCCTCACAGGTTAGCCTGTCAGAAGAGTAACCTTTATTTCATACATCAAAAATTTAGTGGTGGCTATCGTTTAAAAAACCCTGATTCTAGGATGGGTTTAATGGTGGCTCACCCCCTGCAATCCTAGCACTTTGGGAGTCCAAGGCAGGAGGATCCCTTGAGCTCAGGAGTTCACGACCAGCCTGGGCAACATAGTGAGGCCTCATCTCTACAAAAATCTAAAAATTAGCTGGGTGTGGTGGAGTGTGCCTGTAGTCCCTGCTATTTGGGAGGCTGAGGCAAGAGGATTGCTTGAGCCTGGGGGGTCGAAGCTGCAGTGAGCCATGATAGCACCACTGCATTCCAGCCTGGGTGACAGAGAGAGACCTTGTCTCAGAAACAAACAAACAAACAAACAAACAACCCTGATTTTTTAGAAACAAAGACACTAACAAATGTATTGGTGATATGCTTTGGCTGTGTCCCCACCCAAATTTCATCTTGCATTGTAGCACCCATAATCCCCACGTGTCATGAGAGATACTTGGTGGGAGGTAATTTACTCACGGGGGTGGGTTTTTCCCATGCTGTTCTCATGATGGTGAATAAGTCTCACAAATCTGATGGTTTTATAAAGTGGAGTTCCCCTGCACGTGCTCTCTTGCCTGCCACCATGAAAGACGTGACTTTCTCCTCCTTCACCTTTCATTATGATTGTGAGGCCTCCCCGGCCTTGCGGAACTGAGTCCATTAAAACTCATTTTCTTTGTAAATTACCCAGTCTTGAGTGTTTCTTCATAGCAGTGTGAAAATGGACTAATACAATTGTGCTTCAATATTCCCTGGATGGAAACACAAGCTATGTTGGGGGTTTCCCAGATCATCCCTGGGTTCTGATTCACCAGGAGGACTCACATCATATACAGTGATACTTGTGACTATAATGGATTACAGTGAAAGGATCAATGTTAAATCATTAAAAGGAAAAGGCATATGGGGCAACATTTTGGGGAAATCAGGCATGAGCTTCCAGGAATCCTGTCCCAGTGGAGTCATGGGGGATACACTTAACTCCCCTTTACGATGCTTTATGACAACACATGTAAAGTGTTGCCTACCAGCGAAGCTCACTAGAGACTCAGTGCCCAGGGTTTTCATGTGCTGCCTAGCACATGTCAAAATCTCAGACTTCTAAAAGGAAAGCAGGTATTCCACACAAACCACATTGTACAGTGGTCCACAGTGATCCCTTATTAATTAGGGCAATGGGAACCCTGACTTCCCTAAAATCCAAGTTCTCAGAAACCAGCTGAGGGCCAAACTCATAAGCAGATCTTTCAAAGGACAGCAGTCAGGCCTACTATGTTAACCCTTTTCTGCCTATAAACCTGCAGTAATCCTGTGTTTCTGGCTGATGCTTTAATGCTTTGACACATCTGGAGTCTTGCTGACTCTGGAGAGACTGCTCCTCTTAGGGTAGCCAATTCCTAGGAAGAGTAAAGGACTCACCTGAAAGCTCACTCTCCATATGCAAGCTAACCAATCCAGTGCCCACACCCCAATCACATCCTTTATTGAGCTCTTATACTCTAGGCCACTATTCCCCTGTCCTAATCTGGTAGAGAGAAAATAATTGATCTTTAGAAGTGTATTTAATATTCCAGGAACCTTGAAAACCTTCTTTTTCTAATGATTATTGTTAGATAAAAATGTTCTCTCGTAAAGAAACACAATAATTTTTTTTTTTTTTTTTTTTTTTGTGGGCCAAGTAACAGACAACAAAGGACAGCCTCTATGCCCCAGAGTCCACTGAAATTATTCAAGTCAGCCAATCCTCAGCCTGCTTATCCTGCCTCTCTCATTCCTTCCTCTGGAAACCACAGTAAAGGCTCTTACCCACAGTTTCCTTCTCCCTCTGCCTTCTGGCCCACCCTGGTGCCTCCTCCTGTGGCCCAGCCCCACCCCATGGTGGTGTTCCCCCTCCTCTGGTCTGTGAGTAATAAACTACCTTTTCAATGGCAGTCATCTCCTGGTCTATTGACCTCACTATACTTGAATAATAATGAAACCTACACTTAAAACAAGGTCAAACATCATTTTATACATTCTCTCTCTCTCTCTCTCTCTCTCTCTTTCTCTCTCAAGGGATAGGACATTGAAATACCATTCAAAGTTAGCATGTCCTTTAATACCTCGTGTAGAAAGACTGACATGCAGCAGTGCATCCAGAAGGTGGGGCAGGGAGCTGGGCACCGCAACTCTGCCTTGGTCTGCCAAGGAGCTGATAGGTGCCATCTCCTCTGAGGCTCATGATGGTAGAAGAGGATTAGGGCTATTAGTATCTGAAATCCTACCTAGCCACTTACTAGCTTTGAGGCATTACGCAAGTTATATTCTAACTCTGAGCCTCAATTTCTTTACCCATAAATGTATTTCATCTTATTGTTGCTTCCTCATCTGATTGTTGTTAAAATTAAATGAGAGGAGGCATGCGATGTCCCTGGCATATCACAGGCTCTCAATCGATGCTTGTTCCACCAGTCCTCCAAATGAACTATGGTTGCCAGGTGGGGAAGAATGCTGCATTATTATAAAAAGCTGATTAGCAGGCCACATTCATTATAAAGAAAAATTAAATTATGTAAGATGTGACATGTGTATGTAACCTGACATTTTTGTGAAAGTGGTTAACAATGTAGCACGTTAGCCTTGACATCATTAGACCATCAGGAGACTTACTAGTTAAAGCTAGCACCTTCCATCATATTAAAAACAAATTATGTATATAGCCGTTCATACATTTTTATTGTGTTTCTTTATGAGAGAACATTTTATCTAACAATAATCATCTGAAAAAGAAGGTTTTCAAAGTTCCTGGCATATGAAATACACTTCTAAAGATCAATTATTTTCTCCCTACCAGATTAAAGAGTTGGAAAATTAAATAACAAAGGGTGTCATATGTCAAAGTATTAAGAGTGTGAAGGCACTTAAATAAATCTAGCAACAGATGTGGGAGACCTCCATGCAGAAAAGTATGAGATATGGTCCAAAGTGACTTAGATCAGAGGGAAGATATGCTACAGCTGTGGATCAGAAGACTCAATATTGATACAGGGTCGGAGTAATTGTAATAAAAATATAGCAGAAAAATTTTTTTTAATTTGGCAAGCTGATTCTGAGATTCATAACAAATGCAAAAATCAAGAATAACTAAGACACACATGGAGAAGCAGAGGAGGTGGAGTAACTGGCCCTACCAGATGTTAGGAGATTATAAAGGCACAGTAAGTGGTAAGGGAAGTGTCAGTGCAGGGTCAGGCTTGGGGTAAAATTTAGACTTAGGGGGCTCAGAAAGAGACCAAGGCACTATGGACACTTGATACATGACAGAGTTGGTACTACACAGCAGTGGGGAAAGAACATTGTTTTTAGCAAATGATGCTGGGGCAGTTGGATAGCCCAGTGGACTCTAACTCACACCGTATTCGAAAAATAAATTCTGGGTCAGTTAAACAACAAAATGAAAAAAGCAAAAAAAAAAAAAAAAAATTGTCAAAAATAATCTTAAGTGAGAATCTTCATAACCCAGGACACAGGGAATAATTTCATAAAAAGTTTTTTTAAAAATAATTTCATAAAAAATTTCACAAAATCCACTAGCCATAAAGGAAAGTATTGCTAAATAAAATTTACCTTGGTAAAAAGGCTGGATGTGGTGGCTCACATCTGTCATCCCAGCACTTGGGGAGGCTGAGGCAAGAGGATTGCTTGAGGCCAGGAGTTTGAGACCAGCCTGGGCAACATAGCAAGATCCTGTGTCTACAAAAATGTTAAAAATTAGCCAGCCACAGTGGTGTGCACTTGCAGTCCCAGCTACTTGGGAGGCCGAGGTGTGAGGATCTCTTGAGCTCAGGAGTTCGAGGCTGCAGTGAGCTATGATTGCGCCACTGCACTCCAGCCTGGGTGACAGAGAAAGTCCCCTGTCTCAAAAAATAAAATAAAATAAATGCACAAAAATTCAGTGCAAATTTCGTCAAAAGAATCCATTAAAGAGACTGAAAAGATAAGCCAGTAGAAGATATTTGTGACATATGTTATCTGAGAAAGAACTTATATCAAGTTATCATTATATATTCTTGTATCAAGAATATGTAATGAGCTCCTGCAAATCAGTAGATAGAAAACCCAAAGGAGGCTAGGTGAGATGACTCTCTCCTGTAATCTCAGTACTTTGGGAGGCCGAGGCAGGCAGATCACCTGAGATCAGGAGTTCAAGACCAGCCTAGCCAATATGATGAAACACTGTCTTTACTAAAAATACAAAAATTAGCCAGACTTGGTGGTGGGCGCTGTAATCACAGCTACTTGGGAGACTGAGGCAGAAGAATTGAATTGCTTGAACCCAGGAGGCAGAGGTTGCAGTGAGCCCAGATCATGACACTGCACTCCAGCTGGGCGACAGAGCAAGACTCTGTTTCAATTAAAAAAAAAAAAAAAGAAAAAGAAAAGGAAAAAAAAAGAAAAACCAAAGAAAAGATGGGCAAAAGACTTGAATAGATATTTTATAAAAGAGGATATGCAAATAACCAGTAGAGACTAAAGTAAATCCAACTTTTTGGGAATCAGGAAAATGCAGATTCAAACCACAGTAAGATTCCGTTACACACCCGCCAGATGGGCAACATTAAAATAACTGACAATTCCAAGTGTTGATGAGATTATGAAACAACTTCATACACTGCTGAATGATGGGCAACATGTATGCAACTACTATGAAAAATAATTTATCATTGGTTACTGGAGTTCAATATATTCATATCTAAGATCCAAATTCATTCATAGATTTCTCCAATGAAATATTACATAGTTATGAAATAACCCATATGAATGCAACATGGATGAATGTACAAACATAATACCATGTTAAACTAGCAAGACACATAGGAACACAAGCACACACAAAAAACTCACACGGTATGATTCCATTTATATAACATTCAAAACCAGGCAAAACTGGAGTACCTTATTTACAGATATATACAGAAGTGGTAAAACTAAAGCCATTATCATAACAGTTAGTGGGAGGGCAACCTCCAAAGGGAAAGAAGAGAGCAGTGGTCGTCTAGGAAGGACGCAGGAGGGAGGGGAAGCTCTGGGCCCTGGCACAGGATTGCTTGACCTGGTGTTAGTTACAGAGGGATTTGCTTTATGATTATTATTTAAGCTGGATATTTACAGGTTACAGTTTATATATTATATAGTATACAGTATTTACAGTTTAAAGAAACACCTTGTTCTTTAAACTGCTATTCTGTTATGTGCCTTTCTGCATATATGTTATAACTAGTAACAAAGAAATAATGAAAATATGTCTTACTTTTTAACTTATAATTAATAGTCAATATTTTCTTTTTTCTGGTCTTTCTCCCTTCTTCTTAGGAGCCACGTATGTTTATTTCAATATATTCTTAATTTTAAGCCTGCCGGCAAGTAAAGGAAAAGTAGGAGAGGAGTCGGCAGTAATTATGTTGGAGTTTGAGATTATTAGTATTCTCTTCAAGTTCTGGTGTAATTATAATGCCAAGTGAGTGTGTGTTAGATTCAGCAAGTTGCAAGCAGGGACGTGGCTGTCTTGCAGGACTTCCCTCCTTGTCTCTGAACCCAACCTATAATACTGAGAGAGGAGAGAGTCAAGGGCCAAAAAGCTCAGCATCACACACTGGGAGTGGGAGGAGCTCCGTGGTCACGAGGTGCAGATTAGGAGAAAGGGACGTGTGAATAGACCAAGGCCCAGCAAGAAAAGAAGAGACCTGTGTGTCCTCTCATTCCACAGCGAGTTGGGCCCGCAGTGGGTTTTCCAGGCTGGGTTTGTGTTTCAGGGGAGGGACTTTACCCTTTTATTTCACCTTTTTAGAGGATAAGCTTGAGGTCTGTGAATTTCCCCAGTGATTATCATCTGGATTACTAGCTACCCAGAAACTGGAGTCTGCAGTGTCCTTGGGAATGAGCAGGTCATTTGCTGGCAGACAGGAGCCACTGATTCTCTGGTGTTTTGGCTCAGCAGTCTGTTTTGGCTGCTGTTATTGAATACCATAGGCTGAGTGGGATTCCAACACTTATCAGAGTTCTGGAGGCTGCATGTCCAAGATCAGGGTACCAGCAGGGTTGAGTCCTGGGGAGAGCCCTGTTCCTGGTTCACAGATGGCTGCCTTCTCATTGCATCTTAGCCTAGTTGGGAGAGGGCTGGCTGGCTCTCTGAAGGCTTATGAGAACACCGATTCTATCCAGGAGGGCTCCACCCTTATGACCTAATCCCCTCCCAAAGGACTCACCTCCTAATACCATCGCCTTGGGGGTTAGAATGGCAACAGAGGAATTTTGGAGGGGCACCAGCACCCAGTTCACGGCATGTGGGAAGCTGAGCTTGACCTCAGTCCCCTCTGTCTGGAGGAAGGGAGAGTTCCAGGTTCCAGCTGGCTGTGGTTCAGAGTGAGCGCTCAGAGCTGCTTCCAGACAGTTCTGTTCACTGTGCCACAATTGTCCTGGTTACAATTTTAAAGAATAATCTACCTTTTATATATAATATCTAGCACATCTATTTTTATTTTTCTGCCCAAAAATATACTTTTGTTTTTATTTTAGACTGTGCATGTCCAGGATATGAGGTATAAAAATGTACACATTATATGTAATAAAAATTTATAGAAGTGTTGAACATCATGTTAAATTTTAAGATTCTACCTGTTGTCTTATAACTGGGTGTTAAGATTCCACACTGTAGCAGGCTTTTTCACATATGGCCTCCTTTGACATTTATTGTAACAGTAAATGTTTTACTGATGCTGGCTTAAGTGAGATGCAAGTCAGGTTCATGAACATGAGACCACTGAGGCAGATGAGGGAGGTAGCTCAGTGCACATCACTTAGAATTGTTTGTGATCCAATGATTTTCTGTGGGCTTTTTCTATTTTCTTTTTTTTTTTTGCACAATTGTGGTACAATATAAGTAACATAAAATGTACCATTTTAGCCATTTTAAGTGTATATTAAGTGTACAGTTTTTCTTTATTTTTTTGTTTTTTAGAGGCTGGGTCTTTCTCTGTCACCCATGCTAGAGTGCAGTGACATAATCATAACTCACTGCAGCCTCCAGCCGCAGTTTCCCGAGTAGCTAATACTACATGAACACACCACAACACCAGACTAATTATGACAATTTTGTTTTTGTAGAGATGGGGGTCTCCTATGTTGCCCAGGCTGGTCATAAACTTCTGGCCTCAAGCAGTCCTACTGCCGTGGCCTTCCAAATTGTTGAGTTTATAGGTGTGACGCACTGCACCTGGCCCAGTGTACATTTTTAAATATACATTTTCAGTGGCATTATAGTATATTCACACTGTGGTGCAACCGTCACCACCACTCACCTCCAGAACTTTTTCATTTTCCCAAACTGAAGCTCTGTACCATTAAACACCAACTCCCCACCCCTGGCAGCCATCATTCTACTTTACATCGCTATGAATTTGACTACTCTACATACCTCATATAAGTGGAATATTTGTTCTTTTGTATCTGTTTTTTTTTTTTTTTCATTTAACATAGTGTCTTCAAGGTTCACTCATGTTATATCAAGTGTCAGAATTTCCTTCCTTTTATGGAATATTCCTTTGTATATATACCACATGCTGTTTACCCAGTCATGTGTTGATGTACATTTGGATTGTTTCCAACTTTTGTCTATTGTGAACAATGCTGTTATAAACACTGGCATGCAAATATCTGTTTATGTTGATGCTTAACATTCTTTTGGGTGTATGCCCAGAAGTGAAATTGCTGGATCATGTGGTGATTGATGTTTAATTTTTTTCAGCAACTGCCATATTGTTTTCCATAGTGGTTGTACCTTTTTACATTCTCACCAGCAATGCACAGGGTTCCAATTTTTCCCCAACTTCTGTGCATTTTCTTTTTTAATTTAAAGAGTTTTCTAGCTTTTTGAACTTAGAGGATTTTTTGCAAAGGATCTGTGAAACCATGGTTGGGATGGCAGGCAGCATTCTGGAACATAGACCTGTAATTCATTCAGTTTTAGGAGCCTTTCTGTTAGGAGCATCTAGGACTTGTTCAAGTAACTTCTTCCAGGAACTCCCTGAAGCTACTTCAATCCACAGAGATCTCTCCCTTCTCTGGGCTCTGATAGTCTTTCTAGTCAATATCACTTAACACTGGAGTATGTGTTGTCTTTATGTAAACTTTAATTCTCTATTTTATTGAATCCAGTCTAGACATGCCTGGCTAATGAGCCATTTATTATTTATTTTTGTTTTCTTTCTTTTAAAGATTTTTTTCTATCTTTTTATTTATTTTCTTTTTATTGTTTGGGCCATTTATTTTAATGTTTCTGATTTTTACTTTCAGAATTTCTATTTTCACATTTTTCATATCCATCTGTTCTTAATTATAACTCTATTTTAATCATATTTTTATTATTCTTTGTTACTGTTAAGAATATTACCTATACTTATTTAAAGTTATTTTTGGGTTGTTCTACTTGGATTTTAAGAGCAGTAAATTTATATCATGATTGTTGCATTTGCTGGCTGTCTCTTACAAATGTTTTCTTGTGCGCTTTGGAGGTTTGATTTGTAGCTTTATCCTGAGCGGGAAATTTTCTTCTCTCTAAGAGGCTATTGTGCGGTTGCTTCCTCTCATCTCCCTGGCAGCCTGGTCTGCAACCAACTGTTGTATTGGTGTCTTTGGGATCCTTGCCTGGGGCTGATGTGGGAGAGATCATGGATTGAGAAATGAGAGGTTTGATCTCAGTTTGGTTCTATTTAGGCACAGCCATGGGCAGCAATTGCTGCAGATATGTTGGTGTCATTTCTTAGGGGTGAAATTTTTATTTCAGCTCCTGGTTTCTTATGAGGAGCATGGCTCTGGGAATAGCCATGCGGGGAACTATTTTGGTTCTAGCTGACCCTGCAGTGATAGAATGTCTGGCTGCTTCTGTATGCTTTTAGTTCTGGAGTTCAGCAAACCCATAGCTTCTGTGCCCAGTGTGTCCCCTCTGTGTATCCCACCCACCAACTTGCAGTCTTCCCAATCCAGAGGACAAATGTATTCATGGTGTGTTGAACATGCTTACATCTTTTGCTGAGACCAGCTTGGTCGTGGAGCCCCTAACCCAGCAGTGTTAGAGAAATTAAATACACACACACAGAAATATAGAGTGTGGAGTGGGAAATCGGGGTCTCACAGCCTTCAGAGCTGAGAGCCTCAAACAGAGATTTACCCACATATTTATTGACAGCAAGCCAGTGATAAGCATTGTTTCTATAGATTATAGATTAACTAAAAGTATTTCTTATGGGAAACAAAGGGAGGGACCAAAATAAAGGGATGGGCTCTGACTAGTTATCTGCAGCAGGAACATGTCCTTAAGGTACAGATCGCTTATGCTATTGTTTGTGGTTTAAGAACACCTTAAGCAGTTTTCCACCCTGGGTGGGCCAGGTGTTCCTTGTCCTCATTCCGGTAAACCCACAACCTTCAGTGTGGGCGTCATGGCCATCACGAGCATGTTACAGTGCTGCAGAGGTTTTGTTTCTGGACAGTTTTAGGGCCAGTTTATGGCCAGATTTGGGGGCCTGTTTCCAACAATCTTTAAAATAGTTTAAACTAATTTGGGGGGAGAGGTAAAGACTACATTATGAAACTCAAGTGTCTTTCCAGATATAATCTCTGGTTATATATTGAATTTTATTTTCCAAATAGATTACACATTGTTTATGTCTCTCTAAATTTTATTCCCTCCAAATACCTTGCAAAAACACCAAGTATCCATTGATTTATTTGATTTAATCAATAAATATTTGTTGACCATTTACTGTGCCTATTAAGGAAATAAACTGATTAGTCATTTTGTTCAGTAAATACAATATCTGTACCTAGGATTAGACAGAAGCAGTGAAACTGTTGCTTGGTCAGAGAACTTTGGATCACAGATTCCCTGGGATCTAAGGTTTTGACGCTAAATGGATGCCAGTTCTGTTTCTTTTCTTGGAACTCTAGGATTAATGACAGCAATTTTAATTCCCCCATTGGGGGCTGGGGGCATTTTCCTAATGGCTAACATTTTTCATGGAAATGGGGTAAGACGAAACCACAGTATCTAACAGACACTATGTTTCTGCCTCTTCTCGGTGGTGCCCAGACTCCCCACTCCTGGAGGTTCCCTGGACAGTGCCACCAGGCACCAGCGAACAGGCTTTGAGCACAGTCTATGTTGCAGACTCTGTCCCCAGCATGTCGTGCATGTTGAATCATGCATCTCTTACTGTAATCAGGCTGTTATGACTCCTATTTGTAGATGCAGAAGCAGAGGCACAGAGTTGAGGCATGTTCTCAATGTCTGTGGTTGGGAAGGGAAAAAGCTGAGAAGGCCGGCTCCCTGGATGCTCCCTGAGCCGGAGCTGGGGACACAGTGAGTCTGGCCAATGCACCTTAATGTAGCAGTTTCTCATTGTCTGAACTAGTACCTGGGATTCTTTGTCCTATGTCCAAGAAAATTAAGGAGTGCAGACACAAGGGGGAGTTTAGAGCAAAAGTTGAATAAGCAAAAGAAGAAAACTCTCTTCAGTGATGAAGGGAGTCTGAGTGGATTGCTGGGTTACTGCTGAATTCAGAAGCTTTTATAAGAAACTATTCTCATCTCTGTAGCAGTTTGAATAACTTCTCTTACCAGTAAAACTGTCTGTACCTCCCCTTATGCTGCTGTGGGTATGTCTCTAGGCAAGTACAAAGTGCAGCTTTTTGTATTGGTTTGTGTAACTGTGGGTTTGTTTTAGGTAAGCCCCCTCCTCCCTGTGAAAGTTCCCACAGTGCCCACCATGTATATTCCTGAAAAAGGGAGGAAACTTTTTACTGGGAACTCACTAATTATACAAAGAATAAAAGGCTTCTGTGCTTTGCTGGCTCCTTATCCGGCCCAGCTTATCTGTCCCAGCTTATCTGTGCAGCTGCAGCAGCTGTGACTTTTCAGGCAGGCAGCTTCTCAGGGCCCAGTCTTAACTATTTACCTAACTGACTTTTCCTTTTTTTCTCCCTCAGGAGCCGTTTCCCTCTTCAGGGTGAGTGGCCTGAGGAGCTTCTTGCTGTGACATTGGGACTGTCTCCCACGTCTCAGAAAGTCAGGTCACCACTGACCCAGAGCCATCTCTCCTGACCCCTTGGCCCCTTCATGCTCCAGGGTAATGCATGACCTGGGCTGCTGATAAGCTCGTGAATCTCGCGTTGGGCGGCGGGTAGTGGAGCACAGAGGCTCTTCGTACATCGTGAACCCGCGGACACTGCCAGGTTCCCTGGCTTTGCAGGGTTCACTCCCAGGAGCCTCGTCCTTTTAGGTGAACATTTCCAGAACTGCAGTTTGAAGACACAGGATCGAGGTCTCGCCTGCCTCAGCGGAGTGGCTCGGGTTCTCCCTAGGCCTCTGGGATTCTCTCTGGAGAGCAAAGCAGCGACCCGCGCATGTCACTGGTGCAGGGTCTCTGTGGAAGGAATGCTACCGAACGCCCAGCGTGTGTGGGGCTGTGCCCTGTGCTCCTGGGGCGCTGCTCCAGGGCCCCCTCAAGTCTCTGGTGTGAGCAAAGCACGGCGCTGGGGCAGGGTTCGCCAAGCCCAGCCCATCCTTAGAGTTCATACAAACTTATTTCATTCATTTTTGAGAGAGACCAGTTTCAGCTACTCCCAATGACATGGGAGTTCCTTTCTTTCTTTCTTTCTTTCTTTCTTTCTTTCTTTCTTTCTTTCTTTCTTTCTTTCTTTCTTTCTTTCTTTCTTTCTTTCTTCTTCCTTCCTTCCTTCCTTCCTTCCTTCCTTCCTTCCTTCCTTCCTTCCTTCTTTCTTTCTTTCTTTCTTTCTTTCTTTCTTTCTTTCTTTCTTTCTTTCTTTCTTTCTTTCTTTCTTTCTTTCTTTCTTTCTTTCTTTCTTTCTTTCTTTCTTTCTTTCTCTTTCTTTCTTTCTTTCTCTCTCTCTCTCTTTCTTTCTTTCCCTCCCTTCCTTCCTTCCTTCCTTCCTTCCTTCCTTCCTTCCTTCCTTCCTTCCTTCCTTCCTTCTTTCTTTCTTTCCTTATTTCTTTATTTCTTTCTGTCTCTCTTTCTTTCTTTTTTTTTTTTTCCAGATAAAATACTTTATTACCTGTCTTGTGGGGGCTTAGAAATGTAAGATAAAAGACGAAATTAGGGGATGAGACAATAAGAGTAGGGGAAGTAATGTTGAAAGATACTGTGTGTTATAAATACTTTGGCTGAGCATACTTACAGCCAGCCCAGAGGACATGCTGACAGGTGGTTTTGGTACCCATAACACAGAAACAATTTGGGAGAAATGACATGGGATTTCTGAAGAAAAGTCTAAGCTTGTTTATTTCTTAGTTTGTTTTGTTGTTGTTGTTGTTTTATATTTTAATTTTGTTTAGAGACGGGGGCCTCACTATGTTGCCCAGGCTGGTCTTGAACTCCTGGACTCAAGTGTCCCTCCCTCCAGGGCCTCCTGAGTAGCTGGGATTACAGGCCCAGGCCACTGTGCCCAGTTATGCTTCTTCTTCTTTTTTTAATTGCCCTCCTGGGGGGACTTAATCCAAAGACAGTTAGTAAAAGTCATATTTAAAGCTGGTAAAATAAGCTGCTTAAAGGTTATTCAATTTACTTCCCCTCAGGAGTGGAAACGAACCCTGGGACCATCTATTCTCTCTCTCTCCTCTCATTGTCCTAAGGCCAGGAGAACTGAAATAAGCGTGTTAGAGTTAGAGCCGCACACCTTGTTAGTGGAGACTTTGAAGAATGGTTTGTTGCACTTTCTAGTACATCACACCCCTTCATCAGGGAGGGAACCTGAAGATGATGGAAGTCTGTGATGGAAGAGAGCCCTGGGGAAAAGCACGCATGCAGTGAGGATTCATTTTTTTCAAAAATGAATGAACTAGTGACATGTGAGGGCATTTTATACAAAACAAAATTTTTCTGATAGTGGTAAACCGAGTTCTATGGGATAATACTTAGAGACAGAGCCCAGGTTAATCATGTTATTGTTGAGGGCTCCCTCGCCTTCTTCTGTCCCAGAAAGACCCCATGCCCAGTGGCCCTCAGCACCCACTGGCTGTGAAATCCCCCTGAAGGAGATGAGGCTCTGTGTCTCCTGCTTCTCCTGGTGGACTCACAGGAATGTGACTTGATTGTTAGATTTGGGGTTGCCAAGAGGAGGCTCCTGAATACAGTAAATTTGTAGTTGCCAGGATTTTGCATGTAATTGGGCATTTTTGAGGAAAGTGATTGTCTTTGAGGCAAAATTGGGAAACCACACAGATGTCATGAATGCAGTTGACTAAAGCAGGCTTTCAAGGAAATTTCATTTGGTGAGAGTTCTTACATTGATTTAGCACCTGGGATATTAGAGGAGCTCTTAAGCTAATCAAGTGACAGTTCTCTAGACCCTGAGTTTTGCCCTGGCTTTCACTTGCGGTGTCCTTGCTGGCCCTGTGGCTACACCTGAGGCCACTCCGCCCCGCCAGATGGGGCGGCTGTCTCCCAGGGAGAAGCTTCTGGAGCTAAAAGCCACCATGCTGCACGTTTGCCTGGATGTGGAATCAGAGCTGCCTGGGAGCTCCCCTCCTTCTCCAGCAGCCACCTTCTGATCGTTTTTCTTTCTCCAACTTTTATTTTAGATTCAGGGGGTACATGTGCATGTTTGTTACCTAGGTAAATGATTTCCTCATCCAGGTAGTGAGCGTAATACTCAATAGGTGGTTTTTTGATCCTCACCCTCCTCCTCCCACCCTCCCCACTCAAGTAGTCCCCATCTTTGTGTCCATGTGAACTCAGTGTTCAGCTCCCACTTATAAGTGAGAATAGGCAATATTTGGTTTTCTGTTCCTACATTAATTCCCTTAGGATAATGGCCTCCAGGTGCATCCATGTTGCTGGAAAGGATGCGATTTCTTTTTCACAGCGCATAGTATTCCATGGTGTATATGTGCCACATTTTCTTTATCCAGTCCACTATTAATGGGCACCTAGTTTGATTCCATGTCTTGCTATTGTGGATAGTGCTGTGATGAACATATGGGTGCATATGTCTTTTTGGTAGAATGATTTATATTCCTTTGGGTGTATACCCAGTAGTGAGATTGCCAGGTCCAATGGTAGTTCTGTTTTAAGTTCTTTGAGAAATCACCAAACTACTTTACACGGTGACTGAATGAATTTACATTCCCACCAGCAGTGTATAAATATTCCCTTTCTCCACAATCTTACCAATACCTATTATTTTGTGACTTTTTACTAATAGGCATTCTGACTGATATAAGATGGTATCTCATTATGGTTCTGATTTGCATTTCTCTAATAATTAGTGATGCTGAACATTTTTTTCACATACTTCTTGACTGCACGTATGTCTTCTTTTGAGAAGTGCCTGTTCATGTCTTTTACCCATTTTCTAATGGATTTGCTTGTTTTTTGCTTGTTGATTTAAGTCCTTAAAGATTCTTTGTTGGATGCATAGTTTGTGAATATTTTCTTCCATATTGTAGGTTGTTTACGCTCTTGAAATTTTTTTTTTTCTCTGAGAAGCTCTTCAGTTTAATTAAGTCCCACTTGTCAATTTTTGTTTTTGTTGCAGTTGCTTTTGGAGACTTCATCATGGAATCTTTGCTAGTTCTTATGTCCAGATTGGTGTTTCCTAGGTTTTCTTGCAGGGTTTTTAATAGTTTTAGTTCTTACATTTAAGTCTTTTACATGGTGAAAAGAAGGGTCATGTTTCATTCTTCTGTGTTTGGCTAGCCAGTTATCCCAGCACCATTTATTGAGTAAAGTCCTTTCTCCATTGCTTGTTATTGTCAACCTTGTTGACAATGAGATGATTGTAGGTGTGTGGCTTTATTTCTGGCCTCTCTAACCTGTTCCATTGGTCTCTGGGTTCTGTTTTTGCACCAGTACCATGCTGTTTTGGTTACTATAGTCTTATAGTTTGAAGTTGGATAATGTGATGCCACCAACTTGGCTCTTTTTACTTAGGATTCCTTTGGCAACTTGGGCTCTTTTATGGTTCTACATGAATTTTAGTATAGTTTTTTCTAATCCTGTGAAAAAATAAGGCTGGCAGTTTGATAGGAATAGCACTGAATCTATAAATTGCTTTGGGCAGTAGAACCACTTTAACAATATTGATTCTTCCTATCCATGAGCATGAAATGTTTTTTCCATTTTTTTCTTTCACAACAGTGTTTTATAATTCTCATTGTAGAGATCTTTCACTTCCCTGGTTAACATATTTTATTCTTTTTGTGAACTATTGTGAATGAGATTGCATTCTTGTTCTGGCTTTCAGCTTGGCCTTATTGATGTATAGAAATGCTACTGGTTTTTGGATATTGATTTTGTATGCTGAAACTTTACTTAAGTTGTTTATCAGAAGTTCAGTTTGGTTCTTTCTTAAAAGGGCTATGTCATCTTTCAACTCTTGGATTGTTTTACTGGTTTCCTAGGAGTCTTTGGGCAGAGACTATGGGGTTTTCTAGGTAAAAATAATATCATCTGCAAAGGGAGATAGTTTGACTTCCCCTCTTCCTATTTAGATGCCTTTTATTTATTTATGTTGCCTTATTGCTCTGGACAGGACTTCCAATACTGTGTTGAATAGGAGTGGTGAGAGTGTGCATTGTTGTCTTGCTCTGGTTCTCAAGGGGAATGCTTCTAGCTTTTGCTGTTCAGTATGATGTTGGCTGTTGGTTTGTTTTAGATGGCTCTTATTATTGTGATGTATATTCCTTTTGTTCCTAGTTTATTGAGAGATTTTAACATAAAGGGATGTTGAATTTTATCAGAAGCTTTTTCTCCGTCTATTGAGATGATCATGTGGTTTTTGTTTTTAGTTCTGTTTTTGTGATGAATCACATTTGTTGATTTGCATACATTGAGACAACCTTGCATTCCAGGAATAGAGCCTACTTGATGCCGGTAGATTAGCTTTTTCTTGTGCTGCTGGATTTGGTTTGCTAGTATATTATTGAGGATTTTTACATCTATGTTTATCAGGGATATTGGTCTGAATTTTTCTTTTTTTATTGTGTCTCTGCCAGGCTTTGGTATCAGAATAATGTTGGCCTCATAGAATGAGTTGGGGAGGAGTCCCTTCTTATTTTTTTGGAATAACTTCAGTAGGATTGATACCAGCTCTTCTTTGAATGTCTGGTACAATTTGGTTGTGAATCCATCTGGTCCAGGGCTTTTTCTGATTGGTAGGTGTTTTGTCATGGATTCAGTTTCAGAACTTGTTATTGATCTGTTCAGGGTGTTAATTTCTTTTTGGTTCAATCTTGTGAGGTTCTGTGTTTTCAGGTATTTATCCATTTCTTCTAGGTTTTCTAGTTTCTAATCATAAAATTGTTCATAATAATCTCTGAGGGTTTTTTTTGTATTTCTGTGGCATTGGTGGTAATGTCACCTCGGTCATTTCTGATTATGCTTATTTGGAACTCATTTTTTTTTTCTGTTTATTAATCTACCTAGCAGTCTATTAATCTTGTTTATTTTTTCAAATAACGAGCTTTTGGCTTCATTGATCTTTAGTGTGGATTTTTTTTTTTTGTCTCAATTTTGCCCAGGGCAGCTCTGGTTTTGGTCATTTCTTTTCTTCTGCTAGCTTTGGAGTTGGTTTTCTCTTGTTTTTCTAGTTTCTCTAGGCATGATGTTAGGTTGTCAGTTTGAAATCTTTCTAACTTCTTGATATAGAAACTTAGTGTTATAATCTTTCCTCTTCATACTGCTTTAGTGTGTCCCAGAGATTTTTGATATGTTATATCTTTGTTTTCATTGTTTTCAAATAAGTTTTTGATTTCTGCCTTAATTTCATTCTTTACCCAAAGGTCATTCAGGATAAGGTTGTTTAATTTCTATGTAATTATATGGTTTTGAAAAGTCTTTTTGGTATTGATTTATATTTTTAATGCACTGTGATCCAAGAATGTGGTTGATGTGATTTCAGTTTTGTTGAATTTGTTGAGAATTGCTTTATGACTGAGCATGTGGTTGATTTTAAAGTAGGTGCTGTGTGTAGATGAGAAGAATGTATGTTCTGTTGTTGTGGGGTGGATTATTCTGTAGATATATGTTAGGTCCAAATGGTCAAGTGTTGAGTTTAAGTCCTGAATATCTTCTTTAGTTTTCTGCCTCAGTGATCTGTCTAACATTGTCAGTGGGGTGTTGAAGTCTTCCACTATTATTGTGTGGTTATCTAAGTCTCTTCACAGGTCTCTAAGAACTTTTTTTGTGAATCCGGGTGCTCCAATGTTGGGTACATATATATTTAGGATAGTGAAGTCTTCTTGTTGAATTGAACCCTTTAACATGGCGTAATGTCCTTCTTTGCCCCTTTTGATTGTTGTTGGTTTAAAGTCTGTTTTGTTTGAAATCAGAATAGCAAAGAATAGCAACCTCTGCTCTTTTTTGCTTTCCATTTGCTTCATAGATAGTTCTCTATCCTTTACTTTGGGTCTGTGTGTGTCATTTCATGTGAGATGGGTCTCTTGAAGACAGCATAAGTAACATTTTGCTTTATATCCAACTTGCCACTCTGTGACTTTAAGTGGCATTTAACCTGTTTACTTTCAAGGTCAATATTGATATGTGAGGATTTGATTCTGTCATCATGCTGTTAGTTGGTTGTTATATAGACTTAATTGTATAGTTGTTTTAGTGTCAGAGGGTTCTGTACTTAAGTATGTTTCTGTGGTGGCAGGTATTGGTCTTTCATTTCCATGTTTAACACTCCCTTAAAGACCTTTTAGAAGGTAGGTCTGGTGGTAACAAATTCCCTTAGCATTGCTTGTCTGAAAGGGATCTTATTTCTCCTTCTCTTATGAAGCCTAATTTGGCTGAATATGGAATTATTGGTTGCAGTTTCTTTTCTTTAGGAATGCTAAACATAGTCCCCCAATCTCTTCTGTCTTGTAGGGTTTCTGCTGAGAGTTCTGTTAGCGTGGTGTGGTTCCCTTTGTATGTGACATGCCCTTTTTTTCTAGCTGCCTTTAAGATTTTTTCTTTCACATTGACCTTGGAGAATCTGATGACTATGTGTCTTGGGGATGGACGTCTTGTACAGTATCTTGAAGGGGTTCTCTGAATTTTTTGAATTTGCACGTTAACTTCTTTTAATGAGGTTGAGAAAATTTTTGTGGATAATATCCTCAGATATGTTTTCCAAGTTGCTTGCTCTCTCTCCATCTCTTTCAGGTATATAAATGAGTTGTAGGTTTGGCCTCTTTACATAATTCCTTATTTCTTTGAGGTTTTGTTCATTTAAAAAATCATTTTTTCCCTATTTTTGTCTACCTGTCTTGATTGGAAAGAGTAGTCTTTGAGCTCTGAGATTATTTTCTCAGCTTGGTCTATTCTGTTGTTAATGCTTCCAATTGCATTATGAAATTCTTATACTTAATTTTTCATTTCCAAAAATTCAGTTTTGTTCTTCCTTAAAATGGCTATGTCATCTTTCAACTCTTGGATTGTTTTACTAGTTTCCTTGTATTGGATTTCAACCTTCTCCTGTATCTTGTTGATCTTCCTTGTCATTCAGATTCTGAATTCTATGTCTGTCATTCCAGCCATTTCAATCTGGTTAAAAATCATAGCAAGGGAGCTAGTGTGGTTGTTTGGAGGTAAGAAGGCACTCTGGCTTTTAAAGTTTCCAGAATTCTTGCACTGGTTCTTAATCATCTCTGTGGGATGATGTTTCTCTAATCTTTGAAGTTGCTGTTCTTTGGATGGGGCTTTTTGCTTTTATATTCATTTACGCCCTTGAGGGTTTAACTGGTATAAGTTGGCTTTAGTTGATTGGCTTTGTTTATGGATGGTTTCAGGGGGCCAAGGCTTAGCTCAGCACTCCTGAGCTGCACACTCTAACACAGGCTCATGGCTGTTTTCCGGACCTTTGAGGTAATGCACCTGCTGTGCTGGAGGGGCTGAGATGTTCCTAGTCTGCTGGCAACAATACTGCAGTGGTGGCTGGAGGAGCCATGGGAGAGTGTGTTGCAGTTAATGGCTACAGGTGCATATGCATTGGTGGAGAATTGGGGGGGCATGCACCCGCTGACCTTGAGCTTCCAATAGACACTGAGTATGAGGCAGGTATAATGATGGAAGGATCTGGGACTCAAATGTTGAGTTCTGATTCTGTCAAGAACAAATTAGTTAAACTGAGCTTCCATTTTCTCATCTGCAAAATACAGGCAATAATGCTTATTCTACAGGGAGTTCATGGGGATTTGAAGTATTGTGCACAGAATTCATGACATCTATTTTCCCTTGGCTAAAAATTTCCATGGAAAGAATGGCTAAAATTGTTTTGGCATGGAAGTTACCTTAGGTGATACCATGTACTGATAAAACCTAAACCTTGATTTCAGTTTCAAACAGAATAATTTTTTGATTGGATTGTCTAATATACAAGTATTTTTCTTACGAGAAGCAGAAAGCTATAAAGATAATAAATTTATAGAAATCCACCTTTGTAAAACTCCCATCCACTCCTGCTCTGGAAAGTGAAGGCACACCTGGAAGAGGGTGGTTGTACCAGTGTCCTCCCTGCCCTAACATGAAAAGCCACTGTGCAGGATATCTACAGTGAGCAGAAAGATGCCTGCTGAGGGAATTTTGCCAGGAATGCCATGAGAGTGCTTACATAAGACTATATCTAGCCAACCATGTGTTCTCACTCATAGGTGGGAACTGAACAATGAGAACACTTGGATACAGGAAGGGGAACATCACACAATGGAGCCTGTCTTGGGGTGGCGGCAGGGGGGAGGGATAGCATTAGGAGGTATAGCTAATGTAAATGACGAGTTAATGGGTGCAGCACACAAACATGACACATGTATACATATGTAACAAACCTGCACGTTGTGCACATGTACCTTAGAACTGAAAGTATAATAATAGAAACAGAATAATAGCCTGAGGGGCACCCAAGATGGCCGAATAGGAAGAGCTCCAGCCTCCAGCTCCCAGCATGAGTGACACAGAAGACGGGAGATTTCTGCATTTTCAACTGAGTTACTGGGTTCATCTCACTGGGGTGTGTCAGACTGTTGGTGCTGGTCAGCGGATGCAACCCAACCAGCGAGAGCTGAAGCAGGGCGAGGCATCACCTCACCTGGGAAGCATGAGGGGGAAGGGAATTCCTTTGCCTAGCCAAGGAAACTGAGACACACAACACCTGGAAAATCGGGTAACTCCCACCCTAATACTGTGCTTTACCAACAGTCTTAGCAAACGGCATACCAGGAGATTATATCCCACACCTGACCCGAGGGTCCCACACCCATGGAACCTCCCTCATTGCTAGCACAGCAGTCTGAGATCTAACTGCAAGCTGGCAGTGAGACTCGGGGAGGGGCGCCCACCATTGCTGAGGCTTAAGTAGGTAAACAAAGCCCCTGTGAAGCTTGAATTGAGTGCAGTCCACCGCAGCTCAAGGAGGCCTGCCTGCTTCTGTAGACTTCACCTCTGGGGACAGGGTATAGCTAAACAAAGAGCAGCAGAAACCTCTGCAGATGTAAATGTCCCTGTCTGACAGCTTTGAAGAGAGCAGTGGTTCTCCCAGCATGGAGGCTGAGATCTGAGAATGGACACACTGCCTGCTTAAGTGGATCCCTGACCCCTAAGTAGCCTAACTGGGAGACATCCCCCACAAGGTGCAGACCGACACCTCACACCTCACACTGCTGGGTACATCTCTGAGATGAAGTTTCCAGAGCAAGAACCACACAGCAACACTCGCTGTTCAACAATATTCTATCTTCTGCAGGCTACGCTGCTGATACCCAGGCAAACAACGTCTGGAGTGGACCTCAAGCAAACTCCAACAGACCTGCAGCTGAGGGTCCTGACTGAAGGAAAACTAACAAACAGAAAGGACACTCACACCTAAACCCCTTAAGTATGTCACCATCATCAAAGACCAAAGACAGATAAAACCACAAAGATGGGGAAAAAGCAGTCCAGAAAAGCTGGAAATTCAAAAAATCAGAGTGCATCTTCCCCTCCAAAGGAACATAGCTCATTGCCAGCAACGGTACAAAGCTGAATGGAGAATGACTTTGACAAGTTGAGAGAAGAAGGCTTCAGTTGATCAAACTTCTCAGAGCTAAAGGAGGAACTAGGTAACCAGTGCAAAGAAACTAAAAAACCTTGAAAAAAGAATGGAAGACTGGATAACTAGAATGATCAATGCAGAGAAGACCATAAACGAACTGACAGAAATGAAAACCATGACACAAGAACTACGTGACAAATGCACAAGCTTCAGTAACTGACTCGATCATCTGGAAGAAAGAGTATCAGCGACTGAAGATCAAATGAATGAAATGAAGTGAGAAGAAAAATGTAGAGGAAAAAGAGTAAAAAGAAATGAACAAAGCCTCCCAGAAATATGGGATTATGTGAAAAGAACAAATCTACGTCTGATTGGTGTGCCTGAAAGTGATGGGGAAAATGGAACCAAGTTGGAAAACACTCTGCAGGATATCATCCAGGAGAACTTCCCCAACCTAGTAAGGCAGGCCAACATTCAAATTCAGGAAATACAGAGAATGCAACAAAGATACTCCTCGAGAAGAGCAACTCCAAGACACATAATTGTCAGATTCACCAAAGTTGAAATGAAGGAAAAACTGTTAAGGGCAGCCAGAGAGAAAGGTTGGGTTACCCACAAAGGGAAGCCCATCAGACTAACAGCAGATCTCTCGGCAGAAACTCTATAAGCCAGAAGAGAGTGGGGGCCAATATTCAACATTCTTAAAGAAAAAAATTTTCAACCCAGAATTTCATATCCAGCCAAACTAAGTTTCATAAGTGAAGGAGAAATAAAATCCTTTACAGACAAGGAAATGCTGAGAGATTTTGTCACCTCTAGGCCTGCCCTACAAGAGATCCTGAAGGAAGCACTAAACATGGAAAGAAACAACAGGTACCAGCCATTGCAAAAACATGCCAAAATGTAAAGAGCATTGATGCTAGGAAGAAACTCCATCAACTAACGAGCAAAATAACCAGCTAATATCATAATTACAAGATCAAGTTCACACATAAAAATACTAACTTTAAATGTAAATGGACTAAATGGTCCAATGAAAAGACACAGACTGGCAAATTGGATAAAGAGTCAAGACCCATCAGTTTGCTATATTCAGGAGACCCATCTCACGTGCAGAGACACACATAGGCTC
Source organism: Chlorocebus sabaeus (assembly GCF_047675955.1). Classification (NCBI taxonomy): domain Eukaryota; kingdom Metazoa; phylum Chordata; class Mammalia; order Primates; family Cercopithecidae; genus Chlorocebus; species Chlorocebus sabaeus. Next base: position 57,844,736 of record NC_132911.1, on the reverse strand, counting down.
AAAATAAAGGGATGAAGGAAGATCTACCAGGCAAATGGAAAACAAAAAAAAGCAGGGATTGCAATCCTAGTCTCTGATAAAACAGACTTTAAACTATCAAAGATGAAAAGAGACAAAGAAGGCCATTACATAATGGTAAAGGGATCAATTCATCAGGAAGCGCTAACTATCCTAAATACATATGCACCCAATACAGGAGCACCCAGATTCACAAAACAAGTCCTTAGAGACTTACAAAGAGACTTAGACTCCCATACAATAATAATGGGACACTTCAACACCCCACTGTCAACATTAGAGAGATCAACGAGACAGAAAGTTAACAAGGATATCCAGGAATTGAACTCAACTCTGCACCAAGTGGACCTAATAGACATCTGCAGAACTCTGCACCCCAAATCAACAGAATATACATTCTTCTCAGTACCACATCGCACTTATTCCAAAATTGACCACATAGTTGGAAGTAAAGCACTCGTCAGCAAATGTAAAAGAACAGAAATTATAACAAACTGTCTCTCAGACCACAGTGCAATCAAACTAGAACTCAGGACTAAGAAACTCAATCAAAACCACTCAACTACATGGAAACTGAACAACCTGCTCCTGAATGACTACTGGGTACATAATGAAATGAAGGCAGAAATAAAGATGTTCTTTGAAACCAATGAGAACAAAGATACAACATACCAGAATCTCCGGGACACATTTGAAGCAGTGTGTAGAGGGAAATTTTTAGCACTAAATGCCCACAAGAGAAAGCAGGGAAGATCTAAAATTGACACCCTAACATCACAATTAAAGGAACTAGAGAAGCAAGAGCAAACACATTCAAAAGTTAGCAGAAGGCAAGAATTAACTAAGATCAGAGCAGAACTAAAGGAGATAGAGACACAAAATACCCTCCAAAAAAATCAATGAATCCAGGAGCTGTTTATTTGAAAAGATCAACAAAATTGATAGACTACTAGCAAGACTAATAAAGAAGAAAAGAGACAAGAATAAAAAAGATACAATAAAAAATGATTAAGGGGATATCACCACTGACCCCACAGAAATACAAACTGCCATCAGAGAATACTATAAACCCCTCTACGCAAATAAACTAGAAAACCTAGAAGAAATGGATAATTTCCTGGACACTTACACTCTCCCAAGACTAAACCAGGAAGAAGCTGAATCCCTGAACAGACCAATAGCAGGCTCTGAAATTGAGGCCATAATTAATAGCCTACCAACCAAAGTAAGTCCAGGACCAGACGGATTCACAGCTGAATTCTACCAGAGGTACAAGGAGGAGCTGGTACCATTCCTTCTAAAAATATTCCAATCAATAGAAAAAGAGGGAATCCTCCCTAACTCATTTTATGAGGCCAACATCATCCTGATACCAAAGCCTGGCAGAGACACAACAAAAAAAGAGAATTTTAAACCAATATCCCTGATGAACATCGATGTAAAAATCTTCGATAAAATACTGGCAAACCAAATCCAGCAGCACATCAAAAAGCTTATACACCATGATCAAGTGGACTTCATCCCTGGGATGCAAGGTTGGTTCAATATATGCAAATCAATAAACATAATCCAGCATATAAACAGAACCAAGACAAAAACTAGATGATTATCTCACTAGGTGCAGTAAAGGCCTTTGACAAATTCAACAGCCTTCATGCTAAAAACTCTCAATAAATTCGGTATTGATGGAATGTATCTCAAAAGAATAAGAGCTATTTATGACAAACCCACAGCAAATATCATACTGAATGGGCAAAAACTGGAAGCATTCCCTTTGAAAAATGGCACAAGACAGGGGTGCCCTCTTTCACCATGCCTATTCAACATAGTGTTGGAAGTTCTGGCTAGGGCAATCAGGCAAGAGAAAGAAATCAAGGTATTCAGTTACGAAAAGAAGAAGTCAAATTGTCCCTGTTTGCAGATGATATGATTGTATATTTAGAAAACCCCATTGTCTCAGCCCAAAATCTCCTTAAGCTGATAAGCAACTTCAGCCAAATCTCAGGATACAAAATCAATGTGCAAAAATCACAAGCATTCTTATACACCAGTAACAGACAAACAGAGAGCCAAATCATGAATGAACTTCCATTCACAATAGCTTCTAAGAGAATAAAATACCTAGGAATCCAACTTACAAGGGATGTAAAAGACCTCATCAAGGAGAACTACAAACCACTGCTCAGTGAAATAAAAGAGGACACAAATAAATGGAAGAACATACCATCCTCATGGTTAGGAAGAATCAATATTGTGAAAATGGCCATACTGCCCAAGGTAATTTATAGATTCAATACCATCCCCATTAAGCTACCAATGACTTTTGTCACAGAATTGGAAAAAACTGCTTTAAAGTTCATATGGAACCAAAAAAGACCCCGCATTGCCAAGACAATCTTAAGCCAAAAGAACAAATCTGGAGAACATGCTACCTGACTTCAAACTATACTACAAGGTTACAGTAACCAAAACAGCATGGTACTGGTACCAAAACAGAGATATAGACCAATGGAACAAAACAGAGTCCTCAGAAATAATACCACACATCTACAGCCATCTGATCTTTGACAAACCTGACAAAAACAAGAAATGGGGAAAGGATTCTCTATTTAATAAATGGTGCTGTGAAAACTGGCTAGCCATAAGTAGAAAGCTGAAACTGGATTCTTTCCTTACTCCTTATACAAAAATTAATTCAAGATGGATTAGAGACTTAAATGTTAAAGCTAAAACCATAAAAGCCCCAGAAGAAAACCTAGGTAATACCATTCAGGACATGGGCATGGGCAAGGACTTCATGTCTAAAACACCAAAAGCAACAGCAACAAAAGCCAAAATTGACAAATGGGATCTAATTAAACTAAAGAGCTTCTGCACAGCAAAAGAAACTACCATCAGAGTGAACAGGCAACCTACAGAATGGGAGAAAATTTTTGCAATCTACTCATCTGACAAAGGGCTAATATCCAGAACCTACAAAGAACCCAAACAAATTTACAAGAAAAAAACAAACAACCCCATCGAAAAGTGGGCAAAGGATATGAACAGACACTTCTCAAAAGAAGACATTCATACAGCCAACAGACACATGAAAAAATGCTCATCATCACTCACCATCAGAGAAATGCAAATCAAAACCACAATAAGATATCATCTCACACCAGTTAGAATGGCAATCATTAAAAAGTCAGGAAACAACAGGTGCTGGAGAGGATGTGGAGAAATAGGAACACTTTTACACTGTTGGTGGGACTCTAAACTAGTTCAACCATTGTGGAAAACAGTGTGACAATTCCTCAAGGATCTAGAACTAGAAATACCATTTGACCCAGCCATCCCATTACTGGGTATATACCCAAAGGATTATAAGTCATGCTGCTATAAAGACACATGCACACATATGTTTATTGCAGCACTATTCACAATAGCAAAGACTTGGAATCAACCCAAATGTCCATCAGTGACAGACTGGATTAAAAAAATGTGGCACACAGCCATAAAAATGGATGAGTTAGTGTCCTTTGTAGGGACATGGGTGCAGCTGGAAACCATCATTCTCAGCAAACTATCACAAGGACAGAAAACCAAATACCGCATGTTCTCACTCATAGGTGGGAATTGAAAAATGAGATCACTTGGACACAGGAAGGGGAACACCACATACTGGGGCCTATTGTGGGGAGGGGGGAGGCCGGAGGGATAGCATTAGGAGATATACCTAATGTAAATGACGAGTTAATCGGTGCAGCACACCAACATGGCACATGTATACATATGTAACAAACTTGCACGTTGTGCACATGTACCCTAGGACTTAAAGTATAATAAAAAAGAAAGTATAATAATAATAATAATAATAATAAAGACTATATCTGAGACATGTGGTATAAAGATGCAGGACAGAGTGGCTCAGGGAGACATCAGTGATGGTACAATCAGGGCCTATGGTTGGGGACACTAAGAGGGTCTCAACACCCCCTAGCTCTTGGTGTCCATGCCCCTCTGTCCCCTCCCCTTGAATGTAGGCAGGACCTGTGATTCATTTCTAGTGAATAGAACATGGCAAGTGATAGGATGGCATTTCTGTGATTATGTCACATCAGAGTGTGATTTGTGTCTTGCAAGCAGACTCTCTCTTGCTGGCTTTTATGAGGGAGATGCCATGTTGTGAGTTGCCCTATGGAGAGACCCATGTGTCCAGGAGCTGAGGGTGGCTTCTAGCTGACTGCTGGCAAAAAAAACTTAGGTCCTCCTCCAATAACCTGCAAGGAACTGAATTCTGCCAACAATCACAGGAGCTTGGAAGCAGATCTTTCCCTGGTTGAGCCTTGAGATGAGGCTGCAGCCCTAGCCAATACCTTGATTGCAGCTAGTGAAGTACCCTGGAGCAGAGGATGCACCTAAGCCATATTTGGATCCCTATCTGGAATCCAGTACTGGAATAATATTATAAATGGGTGCACCTTCAAGCTGTTACATTTGTGACAATTTGTTTGCTAACAGACACAGATTGCTAACACAGGTCTTAAAGGGGCTGGGGAATGTTATAGGGGGAGAGTTAAAGCAAGGATATTCCGGAAAAAGGAGTAGCAAATTCAAGTGACATGGCCTTAGGGGGTATGTACTGTCAGGAAACAGGGCAAGTTTAGTGTGGCTTTTTGTGAAAAGTGTGGAGAACATCAGCAGATGTGGGTGGAGAAAGGGTTTGGTGCCAGACTTTGTTACATACTAATAGATGACTGAAACGTGGCTATTGCAGTGTAACAAATACCAACAACACCTAGCTCATGATGGGCATCTCCAATTGTTTGTGTGGATAAGTGCTCACTCCTTAGTAGGTCCCAGTGATGCTCAGGGGCTGCTTTTTGAAGTCCTCTGCATGGCCTTATTCCAGATGCCTGGGATCTCTGCTATGATTTTCCTAGTGGGGCCTGGTAGAGACTCCTTGTGGTCTCCTAATCTGCCTTGGAGACCTCTAGCCCATTTGGATTTGTCAGGTCATGGTTTGCTTTGGGAATTGGCCCTGGAGCCTGGACTTTCTACAGAACCCTTGTGGCTTGGCTGCCTTCTGGGAGCACCTAATATAGAGACTGAAATTGAATGCTCAAGTGCAGTATATGTTTCCTCCAAAATCTAAATCAAGTTCTAGGCCTCTTTCTTAGTGGTATGGGAGGCATGACTTATCTTTGATCTTTCTCCAGGCTACTGGACCACTGAAAGCATCACAGATGTGGGAGGACCCTGAGTTTCTTTGAGGTTTATCTCTCACACTATGGAATGCATGTTTCTTATCATTGCCCTTACAGTTTTGCCACTCCTGTGCACCAGGTACAGTAAGTATGATCTCGCCAATGTAGTGGACCTTGAGAAGTTATGTGGATCGTCAGGTGATCCAGGTCCCTGTGGAGTATTTTGGGATAGGCCAGGAGAGCTCACCCAGACCTGGGGCAAGAGAATGTATGTGCACTTCTCTCATTACCATGAATACCAATGACTTTCGGTCTCCTTTAGTAGTGAAGACTGCAAAGAACACATTCATCCGGACCATAGCTGTGTACCAACTGCCAGAGGCTGTGCAATTTAAGTAAATATGCTACATCTGGCCCAGCAACAATGATGAGGGCTATTGGTTAAGTTCACGGTAGTGTGAAGCTAATGTTTAACGTTTGTGTTCCCTCCAAAATTCAACTTGAAGCTCAATCCCCAAAGCAATGGTTTTAAGACATGAGGCCTTCAGGAGGAGATTAAGTCATGAGGGCAGAAGAGTCATGAATGGGATTAACAACCTTATGAAAGGGCTGGAGGGAACCAGTTAGGTCCCTTCTGCCCATCCATTCTTCTGCCATGTGAGGACACAGAGTTTATCCCCTCCAGAGGATGCAGCAACAAGCAGAGACCAAGTCCTCATCAGACCCCACCCCTGCTGGTGCCGTCATCTTGAATTTCCAGCCTCCAGAACTGTGATAAATAAATTTCTATTTTTAAGAAAATAAATTGTCCAGTCTCAGGTATCTTGTTATAGCAGCACGAACAGACTGAGACATACGCCATTCTCACCTTACTTTTTCTGGCTTTTGCAGGGGCCATGCAAGTGAGTTAAATAGGGATAGGCTGGGGATGGTCAACCAGAGTATTGCTTCTGATTTATTATCTTGGCTGGGAGGGGGCAGTTTCAGTGGCCTCTGTCTGGCTCTTCCTACCATAAGGTAGAATCCATGCAACAGAAAATGACTGTGAAGTTTCTGCCTATCTGCATGAGCAATAGCTCAAATGCCAAAATGCAGGATTATGCATCAGGTTTGGCAGCTAGAAAGTTTTTTAGTGAATTTTTTGAAAAGTTTCATTTGTGGGTACAAATACCTGAATCTAAGGATAGAGAAGTAGCTAGGAAGTGAGAAAGAGGATGGAGGGAGCAGAAAGACTGTGCCCTTAAGATGTTTGAAAGCAAAGGGAAGAAAGCAGAGAGGATGAGGAGAAAGCGTTTTGAAGATGGTGGGTAATCGAGCTTGTGTGAGGTTTGATGGAAGGTTCAAAGCAGGAGAGAGAAGTCAGAGGCAGGAGAGAGAAGTCAGAGGCAGGAGAGATTGGAGGTGACAGTGGGACAGGATTCTGGAGGTCAGCAGGTGATCCCCATGCCCAGAAGTGGAAGCTAGCCTCCCACCTTACAGCAGGGAATTGGTTAGGTGAGGGTGCTCCTGATGAGTCATGCATAGTTTCTCTTCTAAGTTACAAGCAAAGTCAGGGAAAGGCAAGAGAAAAGACACTTGGCAGACATTGCCTATGAACCAGGCAAATCCTCTCTCTCAGAATGTGTCCTCCAAAATTCATATGTTGAAATGTTATCATTAAGATGATAGTATTAAGAGGTGGAGTCTTTAGAAGATAATTAAGTCACGAAGGCGGAGCCCTCATGATGGGATTAGGGCCTTTATGAAAGGGCTTGAGGAGGCCGGGTGCAGTGGCTCCCACCTGTAATCCTAGTACTTTGGGAGGCAAAGGTGGGTGGATTGCCTGAGCTCCGGAGTTTGAGACTACCCCGGGAAACATGGTGAAACCCTGTCTCCACTAAAATACAAAAAATTAGTGGGGCATGGTGGTGTATGCCTGTAGTCCCAGCTACTTGGGAGGCTGAGGCAGGAGAATCGCTTGAACCTGGGAGGTGGAGGAGGTGGAGGTTGCAGTGAGCCGAGATCATGCCACTGCACTCCAGCCTGCATGACAGAGTGAAACTCTGTCTCAAAAAAAAAAAAAAAAAAAAAAAAAAAGCTGAGGCGGGGTGGGGGTGGGGGGACTGGAGGGAATGGGTTCACTCTCTTCTGCTTTTCTGCCCTGTCAGGAGGCAACTTTCTTGGAAGCAGAAAACAACCCTTCCCCAAACACTGGACCTTCTGGTTCCCAGATCTTGGATTTTGCAGTCTCTAAAACTGTGAGAAATAAATTTCCATTATTTATGGATGACTCAGTCTTCAGTGTTTTGTTATAGCAGCACAAACACACAGATTGTCTGTCTTTGTGAGTTTTGACAATTGATTGACAGTGTGCTTGTCAGAAAGTGTGCTGTAAATCATGGGAGGGAAAGTTTGGACTGTAGGAAGGAAAACAATGATTGATGTGCAATGGTAGATGAGTGGACAGGGGACCATCTTTAAACGAATACAAGCTAGTCCAAGAAGTAACAGATGGGGAAGGAGAGCACGGCCATGAGCAGTAAAGTCGCAGCGTGGTCCTCCAGGCAGTGAGGGCCAAATGGCAAGAAACAAGGGTGAAGTCTATTTTCCCATGGATTAGCATACTAGACCTCAAATCCTGTGGACTGGCTCCTACAACCTTCATAGACATGGCATTGCTGCAATCATGTGGCTTGTAGGAAAAGGGAAAAAGTAAAAAAAATTACTATATTCCAGAGACCACTTAGGCCCACGCACCATGCCAGGCACTTCGTGTGCATCAGCTCAATGCAACCTCCCCAAACTCTAATGAAGTGTGTGTTACTGTCCCATTTCTAGATGAGAACATGGAGGCTTGGATAGCTGAAGTAACTTGTTCATAATTAACAGAAGCAGATTAAGAGCCAGGTCTCCCGATACCAAACCTTTCCCCTCCACACTCATGGCCTGGATGAGATATTACCCTGCCCAGCTACCACTGGGCTCAGAATTCTTTTCCAGGTGATCCACCCTCTGAGCTAAGGTACAGGTTCTCAACTTCGGTTGCATATTAGAAGCTCCTGAGGAATCTTTAAAATGACTGACACCTTGGCTGCTGTCCATACCAATGAACTTGCAAATTGCAGCTACAACCCAGTCATCCATGCTTTTAAGAGTTTCCAGGCCGGGCGCGGTGGCTCAAGCCTGTAATCCCAGCACTTTGGGAGGCCGAGACGGGCGGATCACGAGGTCAGGAGATCGAGACCATCCTGGCTAACACGGTGAAACCCCGTCTCTACTAAAAATACAAAAAAAAAAAACTAGCCGGGCGAGGTGGCGGGCGCCTGTAGTCCCAGCTACTCGGGAGGCTGAGGCAGGAGAATGGCGTAAACCCGGGAGGCGGAGCTTGCAGTGAGCTGAGATCCGGCCACTGCAGTCCAGCCCGGGATACAGAGCAAGACTCCGTCTCAAGAAAAAAAAAAAAAAAAAAAGAGTTTCCAGATGGGGCCAACATGCCGCCAGGGTGATGATGTTCTGGCTCATTTGGGCACTTCTTTAGCTGAAAATACTGCAGATCAGAACATTCTGTCGTCAGCCACAAACGTCCTCATTGGAGGTCCACTTATCAGCTAAGAAGAAAACAGCACAGGACAGGATGTGAGAGGGTCAGGTCCTGAGCAGGTCATTTATACTGTGAGGGTGGATTTCTTGAAAGATCCAGCGCATGGGGACATTAACAGGGAGGCCTGGCCATGGGGACATAGAAGCAGGCGAAGAAAGGGGGAGAGAAAGGGATAAAAACAGACATTTGTATGCCCCAAGTCAAGATGTAGCTGGTAATAACAGTACTGGTTATCAGGGCTGAATGCTCTATGTGAATTTGATGGTTTAATTTATACAATAACTCAATGGAGTTGGTACTATTAATACTTCTATTTTGCAGGATACTGATATCTAGAGAGTTTATATGGTTTGCCCAAATCAACACAGTGAGAATTATTTAGTTGATCCAGGATTTGTACCCCAGAGGTCTGAGCTCAGAGCCAGAGCCTCTACCATATCGCTCTCCCCTGTCCTTGCAGCTGAGGTGGGGCCCAGATGCACAGACACTGAGAATGGGAGAAAAGGGAGGGCCCAACAGAGACTGGACCAGTAGAACCATCTGAGAAAGCTGAGGGATGGGGGCCTGATTCGGGTAGGGATTCAGCTCAGGAGGTCTGCATTAGCGGGGCGTGGAGTGGGCAGCACTGGGATGCGGGGGTTGGGGCTGGTGCACACTGCCCTGAGGGGCAGGCCCTCTCTCTGACGGCCGGAAATACTGGGCATGGGGTGACTCTCCAGGGCACAGGAAGAGCTGTCAAATAGGCCGTGCGCAGCAGGCCGCAGCTTTGGGGACCTCCCTGCCTAGAGTGAGGGCAGGCTGAGCAGAGGAGCGCCAGCTAAGCTGGACCAAGAGTCCTAAGCTTCCTGGCTGGGTTCATCCCTTACTCCATCGTGCTCAGGATGCTTCCAGTGCTGGCGAGGTTGGCCTTCAAGAAGGATCCGAGTGGGCAGAGGCAGTCGCAGGCAGACCCGCACCCCCAAGGCTGGGAAGCTTGACTGCAAGGGCGCGGCACAGTCATCAGACGTGAGCGGAGCAATCCTTTCCGACACCAGGGAACTTGTCACCCGTGCCTTGTCGCCTTCACGTCCACGGCATCCACCAGTCACGCGCCGCCGCCGCAGTGCCTGATTTCCTGTCCGCATGGGGTGGGGCTGGCTGGGCAACTTCTCTAAGATGAGCCCAGCCCATCGGACCCGGGCGTCTGAGTGATGCTGTCCTTGGGGTGCTGAGCTGCAGGGCAAGGCGGGAGCTGGCGCCCCAGGCCGGGAAGGAACTGGGCCCCATCACGCTTGGGACTGGACTGTGGGGAACGAGTTTGCCCAGCTGGGGCCCTCCATGCCAACCCCAGGGTCCACGGAGGGTAGGCACCTGCATCTGGCCAAGCGGGCACCGCTGTCGGGAGTGCCCTGGGGCTCAGCGCCGTATCGATGGGGCCTTGGGGATTACACGGCCCGCCTGGGGCCGGGCTCCTGGAGCAGGATCAGGGCCTGAGGAGATCGCCTGGGGTTGGTAGGGCTGGGCTGGAGGCGGAGGCATCAGGTCTGTTATCTCCTGGCTGGGTAAGGCTCAGGACCAGTTGCAGGGCTGTACGGCTGCACGAGACTAAAGAGAAATGCAGGAACCATCGCAGCCACTGGGGGTGGGGCATTACTGTGTTTGTGTGTGTGATGAGTGTATGTGTGTGGGTGGTGTGTGTGGACATGTATGTTTTGTGTAGTGTGCGTATGTGTTGTGTGGGTTTGTAGGTGGTGTGTTGTGCATGTTATGTGTAGGTATGTGTGGTATATTATATGTATTGTGTGTGTGGTGTGATGTGTCTTGTGTTGTGTGTATGTGGTGTGCGTGTATTGTGTATATATGGTGTATGTGGTGTCTGTGTGGTGTGATGTGTCTTGTGTGATGTGTATGTGTTGTACGTGTTGTGTGTATATATAGTGTGTGGTGTATATGCGGTGTGATGTGTCTTGTGTGATGTGTATGTGCTGTCTGTGTTGTGTGTACATATAGTGTGTATGGGGTGCGATGTGTCTTGTTTGGTGTGTATGTGCTATGGGTGTGTATATGGTGTGTGGTGTGTAGGCGATGTGATGTGTCTTGTGTGATGCATATGTGTTGTATGTGTTGTGTGTATATATGGTGTGTATGGTGTGCATGAGGTGTGATGTCTTATGTGATGTGTATGTGGTGTGTATATATGGTGTATGGTGTGTATGGGGTATGATGTGTCTGGGTTGGTGTGTATGTGCTGTGTGTGTATATGGCATGTGTGGTATGTATGTAGTATGGTGTGTCTTTTGTGGTGTATATGTGGTGTGTATGTGTTGTGTGTTTATATGGTCTGTGTGGTGTTTGTGTGGTGTGATGTGTCTTGTGTGGTATGTATGTGTTGTGTGTATATGTGGTGTGCATGGTGTGTGTGTGATGTGATTTGTGTGATGTGTATGTCTTCTGTGTGGTGTGTGTATATATGGTGTGTGTGGTGTGTATGCAGTGCAATGTGTTTTGTGTGGTGTGTATATGATGTGTGTATATTGTGTGTATATATGGTATATGTTGTGTGTGGTTTGATGTGTCTTGTGTGGTGTGTATATAGTGTGTGGGTATATATGGTGTGTGTGATGTATCTTGTTCTTGTGTGGTGTGTTTATTTTGTATATATATGATGTGTGTGGTGTGTATGTGGTATGACGTGTCTTTTGTGGTTGTTGTTGTGGTGTGTCTTGTGTGGTGTGTATGTGGTGTGTGTGATGTGTCATTCTTTTGTGGTGTGTATGTGATGTGATGTGTCTTGTGTGTTGTGTGTGTTGTGTGTATATCTGGTGTGTGTTGTGTATATTTGGTGTGATGTGTGTTGTGTATGTGGTGTGTGTATTGTGTGTATATATTGTGTGTATGTGGTGTGTGTATTGTGTGTATATGGGGGTGTGTGGTGTGTATGTGGTGTGTGTGTATTGTGTGTATATATGGGGTGTGTGGTGTGTATGTGATGTGTTGAGTTTTGTGTGTTGTGTGTGTATTGTCTGTATATCTGGTGTGTGTTCACTGTGAATTCACAGGTTTGGCACCAGGCCATGTTCCATGGGAGATACTCAAGGGGTATAAGAATCAGTAAGACTGGTCGCTGCCTTTTGAGGGAACTGGCTTACTGAGGGGAAGATGAGATTCCTCACAGCTAAGAATTCCCAGGACAGTCTGAGTTTCATATGTGTATTGAGGTTTACAGAAAGAAGGTTCAATGTGTGCCGGAGTGGAAACACTTCTGGGAAAGGTGGGACTTGCTTTGAGTTGGAAGGGTGAGTCTAATTTAGCTGAGCAGAGTGAAGGAAGAAAACTGTACCAGAAAACACCACTGTTTAGTGCTCTCTCCTTCCAGCTGTGGTGAGTGACCAGCTTGCACGTGGGGCATAGTGCTGGTGCCCTTCCTGCCATGTGTGAGCTCCGAGGTAGGCTCAATTCAGGACAGTAACTGAGACCAACTAGGGTCCTGTTTTTTCCAGGAAAATATGCATCTTTACTGAAATGACACATATTAATCAAATACTACTTTCTGATAAGTCTTTGATGCAACAATTGAAGAAAAAATTAAAAACAAACCTACAGATAGATGCGTTAACAGCCCACCCTGCTCATGACACGCGGCTCAAGTTAGTCATCAAAAGTGAAAATGTCAACTGCCGCCTCAACACTCTGTTTCTGAATCTGAGATTTTCTATCCTTGTTTCCTCACCACTTTTTCCATTTCTCCAAGAATATGCCAACCTGGGTGGTGATACTGAGCTCTCGACCCCTGTGTACTTCCTCGTGACTATGAACCGAATCTCCCAATGGAGCTACCTCAGCTCATATCTTGGCTAATTATTTCAGCTCCTGGATTTAGGGGATCTTTCTAATCAGGATTTCCTTTGGCAATTCCCTTCTAATTTATTCATTCCATCAGATCTTTCTTCTTGAAAATCATTTCATTTTTATTTTGACTCTTTATAAAATCACTTGTTGGATATAAAAGTACCCGAATCTTATCTTTTTTCCTGTGTCTTTAAAAATACAATTCAGAAAAATAGAATTTATTCTGTTATTCTTATGCAATAGTTTCCAAGGAGCATGTGTGTGTGTGTATGTTTGTGTGTGTGTGTGTGTATGTGTTGGGGAGTGAGAGGGAGAGAGAGAGAGAGAAAGAGAGAGAGAGATAGAGATTGAGAGAGAGATTGAGAGAGAGGGAGAGACTGAGAGAGAGAGAAACTAAGTGCATAGCGTGGAGCAGCAGGACGAATTCAGCTGACAGATTCCAGAAGGCCTTGGGTGCTGAGCTGCTGAGCCAGGGCTGGCTCTGAGTCTAGGTGAGTACAGCGTGCCCTGGAGCTTGACCTCCTTCACTTCTGAAACCAGGGCAATAGTTTCCAAATCGCTGTAGCAGCCAGCTTTAAAACCACTCTAACAGACACAGACATACGGCTCCATTCAGTCCTCTCTCCCTCTTCAACTCAGTTCCTATTTCTTTTCACATCTCTATCTTCGTTCTTAGTGGAGTGAGAAATAGCTTCCCATTACCATCAATACAACTTGGAGGCATTTATTGGAGTCCTTGTAGGCCCTGATATTTCAATAGAGAATAGAGCACTCCCCATTTTCTCCGACTGTTCTCAGCTGGCTCATTTCCTTCCAATTACGTTTGTCCTTCTCCTTGGGCCACTTTCTGTGGTCTTCAAATTTCACTCATTTCTGGACTTCTGAGTTAGAGCACTGCCCATTTGCTAGGGTGGCTCAGAGTCACAAGCACTTCTTCCTTCCTCCACACTGTGTGCTAAGTGTTCACAGAAAGGTGCTGTGATCCAGTTGACAGCCTCAGTGACCTCGTCGTAGAGAATGAGAAAGGACAGAGATAAAATGCAGCCATTTCAGAAAATAGTAGGTCAAACAGTGAATGTCTAAAAAAAACAAGGAAAAACAGGTGCAATCCTCTGGACTCTATTCTAAGAGTTTGGCTGACTTTGGTAGACGGTGGCGGGGGAGGGGGTGGTAATCTCTGCTAGCTTCTCTCTGTTTCTCCCAGGTGCTACCAAGTTGCTGCTGGGAGCTGTAGCTGAGCTAAAGTGCAACTGAAATGAATTGAGTCTGGCAATGTGTAGGTGGCTCGGCAGAGCTTCCAACCCCTACGGTCAAGATGAAACTCACATCTATGATCTTTTCCAGTTACTTCTGTGGCCTTGGGTGAGTCTCTTTACCTCTCTACACCTGTTTCCCTACCAGTGACATGAAGGATTTGGATGGATGGTCTCTGCATTCCCCAGTCACTTTCAAAGGCTGTGATTTAATGAAGCCTTCCCTTTGTGCTTTCTGCAGTAGCACCCCATGTCCTGAAGGTACTCGGAGAAACCCAGGAGTGTTGAGGGAGGGGGTCCGCGTGTCAACTTGAGTTGGGTGTCCATTTAATCGCAGAGGTCCTGGAGGGGTTGGCCAGTGAAAATCCTTCCCTAGAGATCTTCCCCTTGGCCCCTATTCCCCCTCTTTCCCTAACATTTTTGAGTGCAAAATTGTCTACAGTCCCGTTTTAAGAGATTTATCTAAATCATTATTTGCTGGCATTTTCCTCATAAAGCAACTTGGTAGACTTTTCCTGCAATATCCCTCAAAAGTAGAGCTTTATTTGTTTAAGGCTGATTTGTGGACAGGAGGAGTGATGGCCAAAGACAGGGTTGAGCCAGGGACAAGGAAGCCGCAAGGTGACCAAGAGAGATATCTGGATGCAGCACATGAAGTCACTATCATTCTCAAGAATGAAGAAAGGCTTTTCTGAAACAATAGATTTCCTGGAGGCCGAGGCCACGAACTTGGCAAATTTGCATTATAAGACAAGCCATGCAGTGTACTCTTTTATCTGCTATTAAAAACTACCAAGCTGCAGGCCGGGTGCAGTGGCTCATGCCTGTAATCCCAGCACTTTGGGAGGCCAAGGCAGGTGGATCACGAGATCAGGAGTTCAAGACCAGCCTGGCCAATATGGTGAAACCCTGTTTCAACTAAGAATGCAAAAATTAGCTGGGCGTGTTGGCGTGTGCCTGTAGTCCCAGCTACTCAGGAGGCTGAGGCAGGAGAATCAGTTGAACCTGGGAGGCAAAGGTTGCAGTGAGCTGGGATTGCACCACTGCACTCCAGCCTAGGTGACAGAGAAAGACTCTATCTCAAAAAAAATAAAAAATAAAAATAAAAAAAGTGCCAAACTGCGTATGCCAGAGAGTGTAGTATTTGCACTGGGGTGAGCAGGAGAACACAGACTCCACCGCCCTTAGTGGAGGTGAGGGGGATCAGCAATCTCCCACCCTTCTTTCCCCACCTGAGATAATAAACAATCTCTCGCCATCCCTTCCTCTCCTCCTGCTTCAAAGGCTCTTGGCTTGTGGTATTGAGTGCAGGGTGGTGCTGTGTGGTGTTTATGCTCAATTTTGAGGGAGGGGAATGACATTTGAGAATGAATTAGAACCCAGCCTAATCCAGCCATTTGGAACAAAATATCATCCTGTCTCTCTGACTTGATCTCCAACAAACCTCTGCCGGCTCTCTCCAGAGGCCCCTGTGGTGGAACGGTTTGTCTGTGGGCATTCGCTGTTAGGCTGTTGAGGCAAATGCCCATCCTGATGTTTTGAAGGACGTGTTTGTGTTTCCTCTGTGCCTGTGCAGAGTTGGCCAATGTGACAAAGAAGAGAGGTTTACTTAGTGGCCTGTGGTGAGTGACAGCTGTGCATTTCACCCATCATGGGGACGGAACGGGAGAGGAAGCAATGGCCACAAGTTTTGCCTGGCATCCTGGGATTTGTGCCATCTGCTTTGTGAGTCTTTTGTTCCATCCTTCTTATCCAAGGATAAACTATGTTGAAAGAAGCCTGAAACTGTTACTTCCAGCAACGCAAAGTGGGTGTAAGCACAAGCTCATTCCCCACACAGAACCTATTAGGGGGGAGAGTCACGTTGCCAGCTTGTCTGATTTGGGGAACTGAAGTAAGAACTTTGCAATCTGCTTCTCGACTGCCTTAAAAGCTTTAAGAAATGCACTCAAAGTTTAAGCAATATCAATGACTTGTAGATGTGCTATTTCTCACTACAGTTTCAGTGAAAGCTGTTCACTCGACTTATTTTTATTAGCACAAGCACAGAGCTCAATGAATAAAATACAGTGAGGACAAATATACGGAACAGTGAGCATTGGAGTACCTTAACTTTTCCACAGTCCTTGATGTTCCCTGTGAATGTCTTGGTTGAGAATGATAATATTCTTGGCATAATGAGAATGCAGAGACACCCGCCACAGTGCAGTGAGTGCCAGATCCCAGGCTGAGCTTGGTGCTGAGTCTTGGCCAGGCACTTCCTGCTCTGTGGTCTCAGCCTAGCAGCAACCACCCCAACTCTTCGAAGATGGTGATGCTCGGTGTGCCTCTTGCTCAGGATGGCTGTGTGACCTGTGTGCTATGCTCATAAAACATATCTGTACGTATATGTGCTAAAATTCTGGAAATGCTGCCAGAATATTCCCTAATAACTATTGGATTGTTGTTCAATAGGCAATTTCTCCTCCGAGCTACAGTATTCAGCTCTTCACGTTTATTTTTGGATAATACAATGAAGAGTATTTCAGTATCATCTCCTCCTAAGTTGAAAAATCTTTTTTTCTTCTTTATTTATTTACAGTTTCTTACTATCTGATAAGGGGCATAATATGTAATTTAAAGAGTTTTATTATACTTTATGTGTTATATGCCCTAATTTAAAAGAATCCTAATAAAATACAAAAGTAAACAGATTTTTAAAAATTATCTGCTATTTTGAATTTCCCAAGTTATTATATCCCATTAGTTGGATTATTGAGAGTTGATTTGAGGTCACTTCTCCATATTTAAGAATTAATCTTTTCTTAATTTTTCTTCTGTAAGATTGGGTAAAGTAGGACATGACGTAATGAATGACAAGCTTTAAGCCTTTCAGATAGGCTTACAATGATCACAATGATGATTCCTAATATTTTGTCATCAAAAATTAATCAGAGCTTTATTGTTCCCTAGGAAACATTTATTTGGAGTTTTGGAATTTGTAAACTTGAAATGACTTGGTGATTCTGGGGAGGTTTTTCATCTTAAAACTTGGAGGAAGAATTCCACTGATGAGATGTAAAATATAGTTGGAAGGGATCCTTTCCACACACAAGGCGACCGTGCATGAACTTGGTGTGTGACATCAACCTCTCACCTGCGTGGTTTTCCATAATCAGTTGCTCCCTATGTTTATTTATCTACTGTGAATGATTTGAAAATTATCAGTCTTGCTTTTCAGTACCTCATCTTCTAAATTCACCTTAAATTTCTGCAAACTTGCTTCTGTGCTTCTTCCAGAATGACCTCCCCACTCACTCTTAGGGGAAGTCCCTTGATAGGGAACTTGAATAACCCAAGGCCCTTTGAAGGCTTCAAAGTATTAACTGGGGGTTAGAAAAGCAAACCAGGGTATTCATCTGGCTAACGGGAAAGAGTGTCAGAGGACATCTTGTAATTTCTAAATCGGCTTCATCCCAAGAGTTATTGTTTTCTGCCACAAATGCTTTGACCTTTCCACATCTATCTAGGAAACGCAAGTGGCACATCTCTGCTGCACATCTTCTGGAATCAACATTCAGAGAACAGGCAAAGGGTGAAGGCTCATACATTTAGATTAGCCTTTTAAAGTGGTTGCTGTCAGCCTCTGTTCAGTCAGAGATTACTCACCAATCTCTGGAGACTTTAGTGCTTCCTTGTGCCGCCTGCTGGGCAACATTGGCTTTCTGTCATGATGGCAGAGACGGAAATGTGGGCTGTGATTTGTGAGTATCTCTTTGGGTTTCCAACAAAATCTCCACGCATGGTTATCTGTAAAACCCACACAAAGCCATCAGAGTTGTAGAAATCTCTATTATTTAGCATTTAGAGATAATGTAAATAATTTATTTCTCCCTGTTGTAAGCATTTCTGAATTTTCTGTTAACTATTTATTCCTAAATGCTCATATGTGTTAATCTGAGAGGAAGAGGGCAAACTTGACTTTAAAGGTCTGGAAAACTGTTAAGTTCTCTTGGACAAGCTCACGGATAAACCTTCCAGGGATAGAGGGCTTTTGTGGCATTGCATGCTTAGAAAAAGACTGCAAAGGCATGTTACTCTGGGGAAAATCCTTGATTATTCCTGTACTAAAAGGGACAGGCAATGAGGGCAACGAGGCCTATTGGAAATCTCTGCTTGATGAGTAGGAGCTCCTTAATCTTGTCCTACAGTGATTCTCAGAGTGGAATGTGCATGAGTCACTTAAGAAGCTGCTTGAAAACACACAGTCCCGTACCCACCCTAGAAATTCAGCATTGAAAGGTCTGGGTGGGTCCTGGGGTTCTGCATATTTAACAAACACTCCAGATGATTCTGCAGCAGGATTCTGAAGATCAGTGTCTGGGAAATCCTGGCTCTAGAGAACAATGTGCCAAATATCTCGATATAGAACCACAGCTCATGATTTAGCAGCTCATGCTTTAGGGCTTTCCAGATTTTCTAGAGTAGCTTTTATTTTTGTATTCATGTATTTATTCATTTTGACCAAATCTTTGGGTTATACCAAATGAGATATTCAAATTCTCTGCTGCTCAAATTTTTTAGAAAAGAAAGAATATTAGTATAATTCTGAAGCGAGCTGTTTTTCCACTCCATGGTACTCCCAACCACTGCCCTTCCCAGCCTTACCTCCCTCCACCCAGCCCCCGCAGGCTTCCCTCCACTCTCCTCCACTTTTCTGCAAAACATCTGTTTTCAACCACTCACCACTTTCACACGGTTTTCTTCCATTTTTGCCATGTGACAACCATTAGCCTGATATTGTGATAGATGCATTTCCATTCTCCACACTTCTTTTCACAGCAATCTGCACAGTGCTTGCACCATTATTTCCAGTTTATAGAGCAAGAAATTAAGGCGAAGGTGTTCAAGATAACATAGCTGGTAAGCAGGAGAGTTAGAATTCTTAGCAGGTCTGAAACTCCAAGCCCCATGGCCTTTGTCTCTCACAAGTAAGTTCAAGGTAATATCTTGGGAGAGAATCACTGAATTTCAGTGCTGGGAAAGGGCTGAGATGATAGAATCCAAGGCTTTTTTACTCTCTATTTGGGAAACTGAGGTACAGGTTGGAGAAATTGCTTTCCAATTAAACGTTAGACTCAAAACCAAAGTCCACATTTCTTGCCTCTCAATCTAAATTATTTCCACAGCATTGCTTTGTCGCCTCGTAAATGCTTTAAGTTTATGTTAGAACAGTAGAGTTGAGGACAAGTAATAGCTCATGGTTACTCCATTTATTTAACTCTCATTATATAGGGCCAAGGGAATGAGATACTTTTGTGGATGGTAAATATTTTGTTCTTATTTTCAAGATTATACAAGATGTGAAAATTAGCATGTCAACTGCTTTAACATAAAAGAGAAATTGGATGCATTTCTACAGTGATAGGGAGAAGGCTATATTAGGTGGGAAACTATTTGTTTTGAACAATTCTAAGAAAATGTTTCACTTCTCTGTCAAGAGCTCAATTTCCTCCTACACATTTTACATTTCTTGTTGCAAATATATATATTTTTTCCGTATGACCTTCAATTTCTATAGATCTGGTATATTGAGACCGATTCCATTTTACCCATGAGTTGTAGCTAGGCACACTGCTTTACATGTGTGCAGTCACTGGGGGCTGCCTTTCTCTCCCGTGGGTATGAAGTTCATTCGACACTGACAGCCCCAATCTGGAAGCAAGAGGTTTTTCTGGAGTGGGATTGGTTTTCTATTAAAAACAAAAAGAAAAAAGAAAACCAACCCTCTCAAAGTTCTGTTAACGCTCCAAGGTCTAGTGTATTGATTAGTTCAATGAACAGTGGGAATAAGTAAGGGTGGTGGAGAGTGCTGTGCTTGCTGCTAGCTGGCTGTTCCCCTGGTGCTGCAGGTTTGTGGCATGCTTTGTCTCAGGCTTGTTTGTTTTGGTCTCCAGACTCAGAGCTTTAACAGCTTCCTCAAGCTGATGTAATCTTTCAGTGGAATTTTAGCCACGAGTTGAGGGGTGTGTGTGTGTATGTGTATATTTGTGTATGTGATTGCATGTGTGTGTTTGTATATTTGTGTGTGTGATTGCATACACACATATTTGTGTGTATGTGCATGTGTGTGTGTACATTTGTATGTGTGATTGCATGTGTATGTTCGTATGTTTGTGTATGTGATTGCATTCACTCATATATGTGTATGTGCATGTGTGTGTTTCTGTATTTGTGTGTGATTGCCCCATGTGTATGTGATGTGTGTGTATGTGCATGTGTGTATTTGTGTGTGATTGCATGTGTTTGTATATTTGTGTGAGTTATTGCATTCATATGTTTGTATACTTATCTATGTGATTCCATGTGTGTGTATTTGTATATTTGTGTGTGTGGATTGTGTGTGTGTGAGTGTGCACATCATTGAAGATAGCTGAAGCTGCCTAAAGGAATTTCACTCCAAAAGCCACGAGCTCTTTTCAAAATGTAGCATCTCTTGGGGGATATTGCTGAATGCCTTTCAGTGTATGCATGGACTTGAATCTGCCAGGGAGGCTGTGCTGGCTGGTGGTTGTGTGTTAAGGCTCTGGAGCCAGACTGCCTGGAATCAAATACTTCTTCCATTACCTACTGGTGGTATGAGGTTGGGAAAATGGCTTGACCACTCACTTCCTCACTTTCCCTAGCTGTAAAATGGGGATATTCTGGTACCTACCCAATAGGGTTATTGTGAAGACTAATTGAATCAATAAATTAATAATGATACATTACTTGGAACAGGATGCTGCATATACTAAATACTCAAAAATAAAAGTTAGTTAACTATTACTTACTGAGAGACACCGGGGAGTTGATGCAGACAGCCAGCCACTAAGAAATAAAGCTTAAACCAGACAGCCAGCTGAATGATCACCAAGGGAAATGTCATATGTTCTGTTGGGCAGGCAGTATCATGAGATGAGAGCAGGCAATAGAAAATGCCAATGTCAAGGGCACTCCCCTCAGGGGAAAAGGAAGAAGGAAGAGGATATGGTGACATTATAATAGGTTGAAGTTGACAAGGGCTGAAGAATTTCCTTATCACTGTGTGAATGGAGTTGGTTGCTTAAGCCTGTTTTATTTTAAGTGTCAGCTGGTGTGGGTAGCAGGGACTTCACTGTAAGATGTGGGAATGACTTACCTGAGGGCAGTGGGCAACTGGGCCTCAGGAGAGACTGGGACAGGGTGCTGGGAGGCTGCTGGGATTCGTGGGGTGCTCTCTCCTCTCTTCCCTGTTTCTTTCTCTGCTTCTTTTTCAGGGTTCTCCCTCTGTAGACGACCTCCGCTGCTCCTCAGTTGATTGGACGGGTGGAAGGCGGACACCAGCAGCTCCCAGTCTGTGTGCTATTGCTCTGCCATATGGTGATGCTCACGTTTTTTGCCCTCACCCACAGGCCCTCATCGTTGGCAGAGGAGATGGGAGTCACGTAGTATCAACAGGGCATGAGGAAGTGTTATGAGTCATGTATGAGTCGTGTAATAGCAACACCAAGGAGGGAGCCTGTCACACTTCTTGGAGGAGGCCTCCAACGAGAACTGTTCACAGGGTCCACCATTGCAGCCTGAACAGTAACACCCACGCTTTATTTTATTATTTTATTATTTTATTTGTTTGGTAGAGACGGGGTCTCACTATGTTGCCCAGCCTGGTCTCGAACTCCTGGCTTCAAGTGATCCTTCCACCTCGGCCACCCAAGGTGCTGGGATTACAGGTGTGAACCACTGCACTTGGCCCTTTCCTTCTTATTTGGAGCCAGTAAGTGTTTAAATGAGTATTCCATAACAATTAAGTTGATTAAAGACAATGCTTCCACTTTGGAGGTAACATCACTTGATTAAGCAGGTCAGTACCATGGAAGACAAACTTGCCACCGTGTCCTTTTCATCTCATCACTTTCTTAAAAGTACATTAAAAAAAAATAAAGCTGCAGATGTGTCTTTCAGCTGTAGAAGTTATCTGATCTCTAATGGGAGGGTCCGGAGAGGGTATCCACCTGCCTGTGACTGAGGCAAAGTCAACCGAGGCACTCACTCCTTGTAACATGCCTTTTGGTGTCTTAGATTTTGTGATGTCCTTTTCATCCAATTGATATGACAGTTTTCTCAGCTTATTGTCACATAGGGACTTCAATTTTCAAGTGAATGAGGTTTCTGGTGGAATGGTTCCATAATTTATAATCACCATGGCAACAGTGGGGTTATTTTTCTGACTAGCTGCTGCTTCTATAAACATACAAGATCATATATGGTCTCATCTACCTCATTTTTACCAGAATATGTTTTAAACAGAAAAAGTAAGAAACTTCAAAGAATATATTGTCATCTCCTCACCTACCGATGGGGATCACACAGTACTGCTAGGCGGTCAACTTCAGTATTACATTATGATAACATCCATATTCCTCTTTCATTTCTAGCATGTATCTCTTATTAAATGTGCTAAGAATATGTGAGCTGCAATTATAAAGTTTTAATGCTAGATTGAGAATGTAATTTTCTTTCTAGGATCATAGATGAAAAATATGACAGCACTTAAAAATCACCAATAGATCCCTAAAGATTTAGAAATCTTTGTCTTTTGATGATGGAGGAATCAGCAGCAAAGTGATGGTGTGACTGACACTCATGGTCACGTCTTGTTGATGCCCCTTTGTGTTACTTTCCCCATCACGCCAATGACCAGCATAGTGACTGGTGAGCAATCAGTACTTACTGTGTTTGCTGATTAACTGATTATTATTATTATTATTATTTTTGTTTTTGAGATGAAGTTTTGCTCTTATTGCTGAAGGTGGAGTGCAGTGCTGCGATCTTGGCTCACTACAACCTCCACCTCCCGGGTTCAAGCGATTCTCCTGCCTCAGCCTCCCGAGCAGCTGTGGTTAACAGGTGCCTACTACCACACCCGGCTAATTTTTGTATTTTTAGTAGAGATGTGGTTTTGCCATGTTGGCCAGGCTGGTCTTGATCTCCTGACCTTAGGCGATTCACCTGCCTTGGCCTCCCAAAGTGCTGGGATTGCAGGTGTGAGCCACCATGCCCAGCCTGTTTTATTATTAACCAGCTTCTGTCAATACCTATTCGTATATTGTCTCTAAGTCTCCGTCTTCTTGTTTCTCTGCACTGGTTATCCATTGAGGATTCACCCAAAAGGAAAAGGAGAGGTGAGGTCTGGGGTTAAAGCAACAAAAGCAGAAAGAACGTGAAGCTAGAAGGAAAGAAGATCAACTTTCTACCCAGCTGGGGAGACTGTGCTTGTCTCTGGGTTTCCATCTCTACAACTCAAGGATTTAGTAACAGATAACGCCTGAGCCTCTTTCTAAATTTCCCTTTCAGCATCTATTTCAACATTTCTGCCAATGATGAGGCCAGAGCATATTAGACATGGTTCTGCTCACGATTAGGTATTCTGGGGACACAGTTTAGCTTCCTTCTTGGCTCCTTTTATGTCTGAAAAGTTGTTTTCCTTTCCCTTTTTGTCTCCTGTTTTGACTTGTATCATATGGTTGGATTTTGTGTGCCCTTTTAGGTTATCATAAATCCTTCCTGGACAAGGCAAGAAATGCATTTTAAAATACATGATGTCATGGTATCTTGATTGATCACCTAATACCTCTGAACTTAAACGCGGCCTCGTTTCTTGTAGTTCTGAACCTGACTTTCTTGTGTAGCCACATGTGATTGCTGCTGTGGATATTTCTAACCCTGAAGAGGGATTTATAGTTATAAGAATGTTCTTCCCAAAGTCTCTTTTAGGAAAAAGAGCTTTGCTTCATTAAGATTATTTCTTCTTTGAAATATACTTCTATAAAAATACAATTAAAAATTTAAAAAATCTAGTCACAATGTTACACATTCCCTTTCCTTGTTTATTTTCTAAGTTTTAAAAGCTTTTACATGAAAAGTGGTTGCCTGAATAATTAAAATGCAGTGAACTCTTGGGCTTGAACACATTTGATGGGCTCACTGCCTTTTGAATAATTTTTTTCCCCAGACCCTTTTAAGATGTAAACTTAAAGTAGCAGTGACCCTGAGCAGTGTAATTGAGAGGTGCTAACACTGTTATTGCTTGTCAGAAAGTCCTGTTAACTTAGTTGGGGAAAAACACACTTTCTGGATGAAGTTAATTGGGGAGTTCGCTGTTTATCAGAAGTGAAAATAAATTGTCATCCACAGCTCACTGGTGTTGGCTCTGAGCTTCTTCCCGGACTCTATTTCCATGGCACATTGCCCTGGACAACTGGAGACAGAGCAGGCGGAACTGAGGCATCAAGAAAAATCCTATTTCAATGCAATGTTTAAAATAAATCGATGCCAAAAAAGCCCATGATCTTCAAAATACAACATTTTAAAGAAAGACAGGGTAATTCTTAGGCTAAAACATCATATTCAGAATCCTTTAATTGGGGAAGAGATCTGTATTAGAAGTAATTTTTTCTTAGTGAAGAGTCAAAGATTTACTAGTTGGAGAACCTGCCAGGATATTGTTTTGCAAGCTATTTTTTTTCTCCAACTATTTTCTTATCCATTTCTCTAGGGTTAAGTGGGCAGCCAACTCTGTACTTTGTTGCCTGAGGGAAGTTATTTGATAAAGTGAAAATCAGAAATAACCTGTAAGATCCTATGCCTTTTATTTTCCAAAACCATAACTCTTGACGTGAATGTGGAGGGCTTGCAAAGGAAATAAACATGTTGGAGAGAGTTCCATGGTATAGACAAAGTGGCTGAGGCAAAAATATGAAGGGGGAAGGGTTTTCCTGGACTTAAAAGATTCTTTTAGGACATGAGCCTGCAGAAGGATGAAAAAAAAAAAAAACTCCCTACATGTCTGAGGTTAATTTCTTTTGCCTGTTTGGTGGGAGTTGGGGCTCAAAATAGAAATTAATTGCATTTATTGTAAAATAGCTGTAATATTTCTCATATACTTCAGTTTGTGAACTAAGGATCACACTTATTAGGTTGTCAAATTGTATTTTACCAATGTAGAGTTTAACATAATTGTCTGTATTCTTATTACCAAAATATATGATGTACGAGAGCAGGGACTTTGTAAATCGATGCACCGCTGTTTCCTCTGGCATAGAGTACATGCTGAATTAATGATGTGGTAGATAAATGAATTACAGTGCATAAGATGGTTGTTTAAACTCTTCTGCATAGTGGAAGAGCAAGTGTTCAGTTTATATTTTAAAGAATACTGTTAATACTTACATATTTCTGTGTGTGTGTGTATACCATAATAATAGTGGCAATCATATTTGATATAACTTATTCAATGAACAAGTCCTTTGAAAATTATGAAGTGTTCTACATGAGCAAGGTATCTATTACATTAATATTAAAAAATATATCCTTAGACTGGCTCCAAAGTTTATCAACAGTGTGTCCTGCAGTAAGCTTGCCTGCATTTGGAGAAAACTTGGGCTCTAGAAGTGGATGCGTCTTTGTAAATACTGTGACAATTATGCGAAGGTGCAGGTAATTTTATTGTCTTTGAAAAATAGGTGATAGTGGTGTGGGGTAAGGGGTAAATTGAGCTGGAAAGTAATGAATGAGATTAGTAGGACTCTGTTTTGTCTAGAGTCAAGCTGAGCTAAACACCCTGACATATGACCTGAGTTCTGAAAGATGTGGACAGATGCAAAAATAGGGCATACCGTTTGCTATTGTTTCCATTTTGGCCCAGTTGTCCTGCTGAATCACTGCCACTATTTCCTGAGCCTCAGGTTAGGGCTGAGACCCTCAGCAGTCTCATCAGTCAACATCTTCTGTGGTGCACAGATTCATGAGAAGTTTGGAGCACATAGTCACTGGCTGCATTTTAAAGCAGCAACTTAATGGAGCCTGAAATTTTAAGCTATCATGGGTGGAGATGAGATTGTCTACCTACCTTTTGGGAATCTGGAGATGGTTGATGAGATGAGCTCTTGGGAAGAATGGTGGTTGTATAAATACAAATCAGATCAAAGACAATAATTCTGCCTCAAAATTGCCTTAGTGGTTACACAGTGTTCAATAAGCATAGTATGATATTGTGACTGTTTTATAGCTGTTTCCCAAACCTGTTGTGTCAAACCCACCTTCATGATATTTGCTATAACTAGTTACCATGTGTATTATTGTTAGCAGATAGTTTTAAAATGAACTCAAGTTATTTTTAATGTTTTTATCATGGACAATTTAAAAATACATATAAAAGTAGAAAAATTAGCATAATAAACCCTCATGTATCCAGAGCAAGCTTCAGCAATCAATAACTTGAGGTCAATCCTGTTTCTTCTCTCCCCATACCCTCTTTTCTCTGCATTTTTTGAAGTAAATCCCAGACATCCTATCATTTCATACATACATTAATAAAAGTATATAGGCTGGGCACCATGGCTCACGTCTGTAATCCCCGCACTTTGGGAGGCTGAGGCGGGCAAATCACTTGAGGTCAGGAGTTTGAGACCAACCTGGCCAACATGGCAAAACCCTGTCTCTATTGAAAATACAAAAATTAGCTGGGCATGGTGGTGCATGCCTGTAATCCCAGCTACTCCGGAGGCTGATGCAGGAGCATCACTTGAACCCTGTAGGTGAAGGCTGCAGTGAGCTGAGATCATGCCACTGCACTCCAATCCAGCCTGGGAAACAGAGCAAGATTCCATCTCAAAAAAAAAAAAAAAAATTGTGTCTCCAAATAAGAGGGCTCTCTAAAAATTCATAACTATACTGAGGTAGGAGACGGGCAGTACTTGTTTTCTGGTCACAATCCTGCTGACCAAAACAGGATATGGTCCGGACAGGATAAAGTGAAGAAACCCACAGAAAACAGCAGATGGCAACAAAAGTGAGCTCTAGCAGCTTTCATTGCTCACTGACACAAGGCACTCCCACCAGGCCATGACAGTTTACAAATGTCATGGCAACAGCCCGGAAGTTACCACCCTTTCCATGGCAATAATGTGGAAGTTATCGCCTCTTTCCTAGAAAATTCTAAATAACTCACTCAGTTATTTGCATTCACCCACCACTTAGTTTGCATGTAATTGAAAGTGAGTCTGAGTACAAATATAGTTGCTGAGAACCCAGACCTTGCCAACCCTGGTGCACTGCTTGTGAGGTAGCCATGCTCCATAAAGGGCAGTACCCTTCATCAAAGATTACTGTCTTACATGACTGGCTTGCTTTTGACTTTTTTTTGTTTGTTTGTTTTTGAGATAGACTCTAGCTCTGTTGCCCAGATTGGAGTGCAGTGGCATGATCTTGGCTCACTGCGACCTCCGCCTCCCAGTTCAAGTGATTCTCCTGTGTCAGCCTCTCGAGTAGCTGGGATTACAGGTGCCCGGCACCATACCTGGCTAATTTTTGTATTTTTAGTAGAGACAGGGTTTCACCATATTGGCCAGGCTGGTCTCAAACTCCTGATCTCAGGTGATCCACCAACCTCAGCCTCCCAAGTGCTGGGATTATAGGCGTGAGCCACTGTGCCTGGCCCTTTCCTGGACAAAGCCAAGAACCTTTTTGGGCTAAGCCTGGAATTTTTGAGGTTGCCTGTCCTGCAACAGTGCTAGCATTATTACATTAAAAGTCATAGCAATTTTGTAATGTTCTGTAATATCAAATAGTCAGTCAGTGTGCAAATAGTCTTATAGTCTCTACAGATTGAATCCAAATTTCAAAATGTCTGTACATTGCAATTGGTTCATATGTCTCATAAATTTCTCTATTCCACACATTCTTACTTTTTTCCTCACAATTTATTTGTTGCTAATAAATGATGAATTTGTCTTGTAGTGATTCCTTCAATCTGAATTTTGCTGATTACATTCTCAAGTAAAGATACTTTTCAGTCCCTTACACTTGTAATAATTCAGGAATCCTTCACCCAAGAATATTTCCCAGGTGGTGTTATGTTATTTCATCTGGTTGTCTCTTTTATTGCGATGCTCATTGACAATCATTACCTTGCTTCATTATTCCATTAAGGGGTGCAAAATGGCAATATTCTAATTCTGTCATTCTTTCTTCATCAATAGCTAGAGCAAGTATGTTAAAAAAAACTTCCTTTGATCAATTATTTGATGACCTGAGGTAAAATTATATAGGAAAGGCGAATAAATGGATAATCCCTTTTTTGAATTTACCACTTTTAAAAAATGAGTTGTTTTCTTAGCATCCACCAAAGATGAACCATGAATTTTTATTATTATCATTATCAGTTTCATAGGTCTAAAGATTTTTGATGTGTTTCAATCCATTGCAATCATCATCATCATCAAAGGCTCAAATTGCTCTATTTTTGGTCATTCAGAGCCACTTCTGAATCCTTTTGACATGACCCCAATAGTCCTTGATAGTTTTCTTGCCTCTGGTGTAAAGATATTTCAGCTTCACCATGTATATTTATATTTATCATGTATATGAAGACATATGTTTATGATGATGTATGTTACTATACTCCACTTCTACAAGAAGCCTTGGTTCCTTAGTGTGGGAAAAGGTATTTGGGAAGCATATTCTGTATTCTAGAGTTGATCACTGCTCTTGGCTTGTTCATTTGTTTCTGTAATTTTTTATTGGACACAATGTCAATGATAAAGTATATCTAGTTTATACCAATATTTCCAACTGAAATTTGGAACTACAGGTTTCATTCAGCCTTATTGATCTTAAATGTCTATTTCTCTTCTCTCATTCTGAAAATATCAATTACCAATGACATTAATACAACAATGCATTTGCCTTTTTCCATAATACATACAGAACTTTCTCAGAAAATTAATACTATCATCAACCATATGATTATTGAAGGAAGTTGAAGATTTAGTTTTGGGCAATCTTTTTATCTTTAGGATATATCTCTCTAAGGATATGTGATCAAATTACTGGTTGTGAAGTCTCTTGAGAGAATCTCTACATGTGGTTAGGCCACCAATTTGACATGCAATTAGGTTCATTTATTTCATTTTGCTGTAGGTTTTTAGGAATTATCTTTTCCCTTTACTTTTGTATTTTTTAACTTTTTATTTTGAAATAATCATAGATTCACAAAAATTCACAAAGATAGCATAGAGATGTCATAAGTACTCTTTACTCAGTTTCTCTAATGATTTTATCTTACATTATTTTTGGACAATATCAAAGTCAGAGATTTGACGCTGATAAAACATGTGTGTGTATAGTTTTATGTTATTTTGTCTCATGGATAGATTTGTGTAATCAACATCGCAATCAAGATACAAAACTATTCCATCCACAAAGATCTCCCTAATGCTACTCCTTTATAATTATGCCCACGTCCTCCCACTACCATGCCTAACTCTGACAACCATTAATCTGTTTTCCATCTGTATAATTTTGTTCATTTTGAGAATGTTATATAAACGGAATTATACCTCATGATATTTTGGACTGGCCTTAAAAAATAGGATAATGTCCTTGAAATATATTCAAGTTGTGTGCATCGATAGTTGGTTTCTTTCTATTTCTGAGTGTTATTCCATGATATGAAAGCACCCCAGTTTGTTTAACCATTCACCTACTGAGGGTCATTTTGGCTATTTCCAGTTTTTGACTATATAAATAAAGAAGCTATAAACAATAGTGTGCAGGCTTCTGTGTGGACAGGAGTTTACATTTCTCTGGAATAAACACTCAGTAGTGCAATTGCTGGATTGAATGCGAAGTGCATGTTTGGTTTTAAGAAGCCTACCAAACTTTTCCAGAGTGCCTGTAGCATTTTAAATTCCTACTAGCAATGTATGAGAGATCCAATTTTTCCGCATCCTCATCAGCATTTGATGTTGTCACTACTTTTTTTTGAACTGTTCTAGTAAGTGTATAGTGATATCTCATTGTGGTCTTAATTTGTATTTCCCTAGTAGCTACTGAAGCTGAACATATTTTCATGTGCTTATTTGCCATCTGCATATTATCTTTGGTGAGGTACCTATTTATGTCTTTTGCCCACTTTCTAATTGGATTGTGTTTTATTGTTGTTGTCGAGCTTTGAGAGTTCTAGATGTGAGCCTTTTGTCATAGATGTAGTTTGAAAATATTTTCTCCCAGCATATAGCTTGCCTTTTCATCCTCTTATAGAATCTTTCTCAGAGCAAAGGGTTTTCATTTTAAGTTCAATTTATTTACTTTTTGTTTTAGGGATTATGCTTTTGGTGTCATGTCTGAGAATGCTCAACAAAACCCTAGCTCCTATGTTATCTTCTAATATTTTTTATTATGTTATTTTCTAATATTTTTATGGTTTTACATTTTACTCTTAAATGTATGATTAATTTTGAGTTAATTTTTGGAGAAGGTGTGAAGTGCAGGTTGAGGTTCATTTTTTAACCTATGGATGTCTAACTATTGTGACTCTATGTGTTGAAAACCTCTATCCTTCCTTCATTAAGCTGCTTTTATACCTTTGTAAGAAACCAGTTGGTTATACTGCATGGCTGTATTTCTGAGTTTTCTGTTCAGTTCCATTAATCTTTGTGGATCAAATGATCCTCAGCCAACAACCCACTGTTTGATTGCTATGATTACATAAGTCTTTAAGTCAAGGAGAGTGACTACTCACACTTTATTTTTCTTTTTCCAGAATTGTTTAAGCTCTTCTAATTAATTTGCTTTGCTATATAAATTTTAGAATAGGTCCAGAACACTGATGCACACCTGTAATCTAGCACTTTGGGAGGCTGAGGCAGGCAGATTGCTTGAGCTCAAAAGTTCAAGACCAGACTGGGCAACAGGTAAAACCCATCTCTCAAAAAACAAAACAAAACAAAACAAATAAACAAACAAAAAAACCAACCAACGAACCAACCAACCAACCAAACAAACTCAAAAGATTAGCCAGGCATGGTGGTGCAAGCCTGTAGTCTCAACTGCTTGGGAGGCTGAGGTGAGAGGATAGTTTGAGCCTGGGAGGTTGAGGCTGCGTTGAACAGAGATTGCACCATTGCACTTCAGCCTGGGCAACAGAGTGAAACTGTGTCTCAAAAAAAGTTTTTTTTTTTTTTTTTTTTTTTTTTTTTTTTTAGTATAATCATGTCTATATCTCCATAAAAATCATGCTAGTTATTTTGACAGATATTGTGTTATCCTAGTATTTCATATTGGAGATAACTGACGTCTTTAAGTCACACAATCAGTATGGTATACCTCTCCATTTATTTAGATCTTCTCTTTTCTCTTCCATTAGTTTTCAGCATAACAGTTCTGAATGTGTTTTATTACACTTCATTTTTCTTGTGCTATTGTAAATGGTATTGTGCTTTTACTTTTGGTTTCACATGTTTACTGCGGATGCAGAGAAATACAAATGCCTTCTGTACATTGATCTTATATCTCTTAATCTTGCAGAACTCACTTATGAGTTCTTTATGGCATTTTTTTTTTGTAGATTCCTTGGGATTCCCCATGTAGAACACTATGTCATCTGCAAATAGGGGCAGTTTATTTCTTCCTTTCAAATCTGTGTAACTTTTATTTCCTTTTCTTACCCTATTGCTCTGGCTAGAACTTCCAATATTTTGAGTAGCAAAGGTTACAGTGGACATCCTTGCCTCTTTCCTGATCATATGGGGAAAGCATGTCTCCCATTTGGGTTTCAATTATCTTATTCAGGCTTTGGTTTATGTCTTCTGCCAAGTCTGGGGAAATTTCAGCCATTACTTGTTTGAGCACCTTTTCAGCCTCACCTTCTTTCTCTTCTTCTTCTGACTCATCTATGACAAAAGTATTAGATCTTTTACTATAGCCCCACATGTCCTTGAAGCTCTGTTCATTTTTTTCAGTCTATTTTCTCTCTGTCATTAAGATTGGTTAATTTCTATTGTTCTTTCTTCCAGTTAATTATTTCCTCTGTCTTTTCCAGTCTGTTGTTTAGTCTCTTCTTTGAGTTCTTTTTGTAATTTGGTTGTTATATTTTTTGATTCTAAAATGTCCATTTGGTTCTTATTTATATCTTCTATTTCTTTGCTGAGACTTAGTATTTTCTCATTTAAGTGATTTTACATATGCTGTTGAAGCACTTTTATGATGTTTGTTTTAAAATCCTTGTCAGATAATTCCAATGTCTTATGTTGTGTTCGTGTTTTCCTCTTTTGATTGTCTTTCTAAATTCAGTTGAAGAAATAGCTGGTTCTTGGTATGATGAGTGATTGTCGATTAAGACCTGGAGATGTTGGGTATTATAAGATTCTGAATCTTACTAAAATATTGTGTTTTAGGTCTCTGTAACACTGCTCCATGTTTAAGGGGAGGGGGCACTGTCCTGTTATTGCCAAATGGTGATAAAAGTCCATGTTCCCCGGTCAGGCACTGTTGACATCTGGGGAGAAGTGGATCCTTGTCATTGCTGGGTGGGGCTGAAGGTTCAAACTCTCCACTGGATCTCTTTTGATAACATCGAGTCTGAGAGGAAAAGGGGCACCTTGATATATCTCCCCATGTGGTCGCCACTAATACCGTGGTGGTGGGTGGGCGGTGTTGTTTACCGTTGAGCAGGGATGAAAAGTCTTGACTCTCCAGTGAACCTCCTCTGATCCCACTCCAACTTAGAGAATGTGAGGAACCTCACTGCTACTGGCATGGGTTGGAGTCCAGGTTCCCCATGTGGTTTCCACTGACACAAGGGGATGGGGAAGGCAGTGGGGACAAAAGTCTCAGTTCCTGATTCATCCTTCCTTATCACCTCCCTGGAGGAAGGGGAGATGTGTGCTTCATTGCAGCATGGCACAGGTCTAAGTCTCCAGTTGGCTTTTGCTGGTGGGTGTAAGTGGGGCTGTTTTCTGTAGTGTTGGGCTGGAGTAGAGTGATCATTGTAAAAATATTTTCTCTCTTGCTAGGCTGTCCCTTTCCTGGTCCTTTGAGTTGAAAACCAGGCTCTTCTTGGAGGATTTTTTATCTGTGTCCATTGGAATTTCTAGGTTGCCAGCTTCTGCAGTATTCAGTATGAGTATTTGATGCAAAAAGAAAGTTTATTATTATTATGCCCTTTCTCAGGTCTCAAGGTGTCCTGCTAGTCTGCCTTCTTCTTTCCATCTTTTAGCTTTCTTATATTTATGTATAATGTGCAGGATTTTAAGTTGTAGTTAGCAGGAGGAATAAGGAAAAGTATGTCCATTCCATTTTCTTGGAAGCAGCATTCACTAATTTTTGTTTTATCATTATGCAAAAACATTTATATGTTTCCAAAGACAAATCTTCAAAGTAAATTGTATTCAGCTAAGACTACCCTGTATTCCTGTTGCCTCCACCCTGTCACCTCTTCTCCTTTAGACAATGTTTTTTTTTCTCTTTAGTTTCTGGTTTATATATCCATATGTGTGTGAGTGTGTGTGTGTGTGTCTGTGTGTGCATGTGTGTATTCTCCTACTTTCTAGAAAATGATAGCCTACTATATGCACTTCTCTACACCTTGCTTTTCTTCACTTAATAGGCTGTGGGGTAACTTTATGGTATTTATAGGGATATTCCTCCTTCCTTTCACAGTACTCCTTTGTGCGGATGTGTATAATTTAATCAAGCAGTCTTCTGTTGATGGACTTTTGAGTTGTTTGCTGTCTTTTGCCAGTTGGGCACTTTTCCAACATCAATGAATTTATCTAAAAGGTAAATAATATCACTAGCATAAAATGTTAAACAAACCTTTCTTACTATGTAAATAAAGTAAACGTAAAACTGCATGGAATGAAAACAGAACATTTAAATTAAATTCTCAGCTACTCTTGCCTATTAATACTCTTGCCTTATAATACAGCTCAGTCTTTCTTTGTTAAAAAAAGTGAGATTAACAGGTGATTCTGTTAAAAATGACTGGAGATTTTCTTCTTCGTGTGATCATAAGAATTTAAAGATCATTGAAATGAAAATAGCTCTTGAAGACAAATGCATGTTACTAATGTCTTGCCTTTGTATTACTAACATTGAAGTTGTATGTCACTAGTGGTATGAGATTTCCTCATTGGGGGCTCTATTCTTTTGCCAAAAGAGTGTATAAAATAATATGTGATGTGTACTGACTTCTAACTCTGTTCTTGGGGAGCTAGCGTACTATCTCATATAATGCTCCCAACAATCCCATAGGGTAGGGACTTCTACTATTCACGTTTAACGAATGAGGAAATGAAGCCTTATTGCTGTAGAACCCACAACTCTTAAAGTGGGGATTTGGGTCTTGATTAGAGTCTGTGTGGACATCAAGTCCCTCCTTATAACTGTGCTGCACAGCCTCTCCAAGCCATGCTTTGTGATGTCCTCTTTTTCTGTAGTACAGGAAAATGAACTTCAGTGATATGGCTTAGGTCTGTGTCGCCACCCAAGTCTCATGTGGAATTGTAATCTCCAGTGTTGGAGGAAGGTCCTGGTGGGAGGTGATTGGATCATGGGGGCAAACATCCCCCATGCTGTTCTTGTGACAGTGATTGAGCTCTCACAAGATCTGGTTGTTTAAAGTGTGTAGCACTTCCCCCTTCTCTCTATCTCTCCTGCCAGCAATATGAAGATGTGCCTGCTTCCCCTTTGTTTTCCACCATGATTGTAAGTTTCCTAAGGCCTCCCAGAAGCAGAAGCCCATATAGCCTGCAGAAGCATGAGCTGATTAAGCCTATTTTCTTTACAAATTACCCAGTCTCGGGTATGTCTTTACAGCAGTGCGAGAACTGACTGATACAGACAATTGGTACCAGAGAAGTGGGGCATTTCTATAAAGATACCTGAAAATGTGGAAGTGACTTTGGAACTGGATAACAAGCAGAGTTTGGAATATTTTGGAGGGCTCAGAAGAAGACAGGGAGAAGAGAGAAAGTTCGGAAATTCCTAGAGGCATGTTGAATGGTTGTGACCAAAATGCCGATAGTGATATGGACAGTGAAGTCGAGGCTGATGAGGTCTCAGATGGAGATGGGAGCTGGAGTAAAAGTCACTCCTGCTATGCTTTAGCAAAGAGATTGGTGACATTGTGCCCCTGCTCTAGAAATCTGTTGAACTTTGAACTTGTGAGAGATGATTTAGGGTACCCGGTGGAAGTAATTTCTAAGCAGCAAGGCATTCAATATGTGGCCTGGCTGCTTCCAAAAGCCTGTGCTTGGCTTGGTGTGGTGGCTCATGCCTGTGATCCCAGCACTTTGGGAGCCCAAGGCAGGTGGATCACCTGAGGTCAGGCATTCAAGACCAGCCTGACCAACATGGTGAAATCTTGCCTCTACTAAAAATGCAAAAATTAGCTGGGCATGGTGGTGCATGCCTGTAGTCCCAGCTACTCAGGAGGCTGAGACAGGAGCATCACTTAAAGCTGGGAGGTGGAGGTTGCAGTGAGATGAGATAAGATAAGATAAGATGGCACCACTGCACTGCAGTCTGGGCAACAGAGCAAGACTCTGTTAAAAAACAAACAAACAAACAAACAAAAATCCTATGACCTGAAATGAGAACTTATATTTGAAAGGGAAGCAGAGCATAAAAGTTTGGAAAATTTGCAGCCTGACTGTGTGGTAGAAAGGAAAAACCCATTTTCTGTGGAGAAATTGAAGCGGGCTACACAAATTTGCATAAGAGGAGCTGAATGTTAATAGCCAAGACAATGGGGAAAATATCTCCAAAATTTCAGAGACCTTTGCAGCATCTGCTGCCATCACAGGCCTGGAGGCCTAAGAGGGAAAATGGTTTCATGGGCCAGGCTCAGGGTCCCACTTCTCTGTGCAGCATTCGGACATGGTACCCTGCATTGTGGTCACTCCAATACCAGCCATGGCTAAAAGGGCCCCAAATATGTCTCAGGCCACTGCTCCAGGCAACCTGCAAGTCTTGGTGACTTCCATGTGGTGTTAAGCCCACGGGTGTGCAGAAGGCAAGAGTTGAGGCTTGGGAGCCTCCACCTAGATTTCAGAGGTTGTATGGAAAGGCATGGATGTCCAGGCAGAAGTCTGTTGCAGGGGCGGAGCCTTCATGGAGAACCTCTATTAGGGTAGTGCAGAGGTGAAATGTAGAGTTGAAGCCCCCATATAGAATCTCCACTGGAGCAGTGCTTTAGTGAGGCTGTGAGAAGAGGGCCACCATCTTCAAGTCCTCAGAATGGTAGATCCACTGACAGCTTGACTGTGCACCTGGAAAAGCCACAGGCACTCAACACCAGCCTGTGAAAGCAGCTGGTCCAGTTTGGTGGGGAGGGCTGTACCCTGTGAAGCTGCAGGAGCAGAGCTGTTCAAGGCCTTGGGAGCCCACCCCTTGCACCAGTGTGGCCTATATGTGAGACATGGGGTCAAAGGAGATTATTTTGGAGCTTTAAGATTTAATGACTGCTCTGTTGGGTTTTGGACTTGCATGGGGCCTGTAGCCCCTTTGCTTTGGCCAATTTCTCCATTTTGGAATGGAAGGATTTACCCAATGCTTATCCCCCCTTTGTATGTTGGAAGTAACCAACTTGTTTTTGATTTTACAGGTTCATAAGCAGAACAGACTAGTCTTGTCTCAGATGAGACTTTGGACTTGGACTTTGAATTAATGTTGAGATGAGTTAAGACTATGGGAGACTGTTGAGAAGGCATGATTGTATTTTGAAATGGGAGAAGGACATGAGATTTGGGAGGGGCTGGGGCAGAATAATATGGTTTGGATCTGTGTCTCTGCCAAAATCTCATACAGAATTGTAATCCCTAGTGTTGGAGGAGGGGCCTGGTGGTAGGTGATTGGAATCATGGGGGTGGGCTTCCTGCTTGCTATTCTCATGCTAGTGAATGAGTTCTTACAAGATCTGGTTGTTTAAAAGTGTGTAGCACTTCCCCCTTCTCTTTTTCTCTCCTGCTGGCCATGTAAATATGTGCCTGTAAGTTTTATGAGGCCTCCCCAGAAGCAGAAGCCTGTACAGCCTGCAGAACCATGAGCTGATTAAATCTCTTTTCTTTATAAATTACCCAGTCTCAAGTATGTCTTTATAGCAGTGTGACAACTCACTAATACAGCGAGCAGACAGAACTGGTTCTGGGGACAAAAGAACCTGCTATGACTCAAATCTGCTAGTTACTATTTGTAACTTGGTTTCTTCACCTGTAAAATTGAGACAATATTCATATATATCCCAGGTTTCTTCTGAGAATTTCTGCATTGTATATTTTCATACAATTTAATATTGCAAGTGTTTATTTATTCATTCATTTATTCAGCCAGACAGTATTCAGCACCTCCTACTAGCCAGATGCAGTACTGCCAGCTGTGGAGGACACAGTGCTGAAGCACAGGGAGATGCCCCAGTTAAAGACACTTTCAGCCTAATAATGACAGAGAGCATGAGCTCTGGAATCAGAAAGGCATGAGTCCAAATCCTGTTTTACCACTTCTGGCATTTGAACTTGTGCAAGTTCCCTTCCCTCCCAGCCTTGTTTTTTTTATTTTCCATCTATAGAATGCCGATATTGACCCTTAGTCATATAAATGGTATTCTGTGGTTTTTAAGTGAGATAATAAATATGAAGCCTAATCAATAATATATAGTTTTGTAGAGTATGTATGTAAACAACTCTAAAGTCTATTCAGGAAGCATGAATATGTATGAAAATGTCTGCCATGACCTTATGGTGATAAATTTAAAAAATCAGTGTATGTACAGCTACCAAGTTAAGATTCATGGTAATTATGAATGTACTTGAAACTCATAATTAAACAAACCCAGGAGAAATTAAGCATCATGAAACTCACCCTGAGTGATTAAGTTACAAACCCATCTAAAGTTCAATTAGGTGTTTCTATAATAATCTGACTCCATGGAACAGATTCTTAATTTGTTAAAGCACAGACTAATTTGTAAATGTCCTGCTAAAAAGCAGATCTCTATAACATTCTTAATTAAGTTCATTGTGTGATATATTTGAGAGTAAAAACACAATCCTTATTCATATAATTAACAGCTCTTCATTAAATACACAACGATGTGCTCTAGAAACAAATGCAGATACACAAGTGAAATAGGGGCTTAATGTTGTGGTAAAATAATCAGCCTATATAGAGAAGTTTCTCATGTATGCAAAGAAAATTAACTCTTCCAGACCAAACAGGCAGTGTAGAATGAATTTCCTGGATTTCAGAGCCCAGGAGACCTTGTAATTTAGATCATCCAATAGAGTAGTTGACTTAAAAACTAGTTTACTTACTGAAAGAATAACTGCATTTGTAAAAAAGCATAGCTCAGTAGACTTAGTTTCAAAGGTAAGTTCTGATTAATTATATTTAAACATTTGCTGAAAAAGTAACATAAATTTATTTCTCTAAATTGCGTCAGATTCTAATCCTGAAAGATAGGTATAATATTTCAGAACTCTAAAAATTCTCAGACATGGCAGCCTTGGAGTTGTTTTTAACCTAATCTTGTTCCGGGGGCTGCCTGATCTGCGAATTGTTCTTTGCTCAGTTAAACTTTTTTAAGTTGAAAAAATTTCTGAGAAAGTCTGAGAATAAATTATCTTACTAAATATAAAAGCTTGACATTCACTTAAATGTATCTTAATTAATTCATTTATCAAATACTACCGAGAGCCTGCAATATACCAGGCATGTGTAAGGTCCTAGGGGACCAAAATCTAATAGGTAGCTCCTCTGACCTAAGTCAATCTAGTAGGTGAGTCAGTTCACATGAACCACTAATTGCAATACACTGTGATAAGTTTTTTCAAAAGGATTCCATGTTGACATGAAAAAGCTCAGACAGTTAGGGTTAGGGCAGATTTTACCAATTTTCTTGAGCTTGGTATGGTGACTAAGAAGTGGGGCAGAGATGGACATTCCCAAAAGAGGCAACCACATATTCCTAATCATGAAACCACCAAATACAAGGGTAAGTTCAGGTGACTCAATGAATTTTGCCTTGTCCGCAATATTGTTTTCTGGGGTTCGAAGAGATAGAAACAAAATGAGAAAAAGAAAGGTGATGAAGATGGTGTTAGCAGGGAACACACTGCC
This sequence comes from Chlorocebus sabaeus, assembly GCF_047675955.1. Taxonomy (NCBI): domain Eukaryota; kingdom Metazoa; phylum Chordata; class Mammalia; order Primates; family Cercopithecidae; genus Chlorocebus; species Chlorocebus sabaeus. The sequence goes on along the minus strand of NC_132911.1, from coordinate 57,805,911 downwards.
ATGAAAGGAACTGGGGTTTTTATCCTTAGGACAAAAGGCAACTACTGAATATATGTAAGCAGGAGAATAACATCATCCAGTTTTCATTTTGGCAGGATGTCTTTGGAAGCTATGGGAGGTGGTGGACCAAAGAGTGATCACAGTCTCATTTTAGAGCCTGAATATCACATTATCCTAGATGTTGTTTGATGGTCACAATCCCCTTACTTATTTTTCTTTAGGATTGGATATTGTGACATGACTCCTTCTCTTTGAGTCTGCCCTTCCCCTGTTTTCTTTGGGGACTTTGCCACGTTAATTATCTCAAAGAAGTATTTTAAACTCAATGTTTCCAATTTCTATTCACTATTAAAATTTTTGAAATAGTTTAAGCACAGAAATGTATAGAAAACAAATACAGACCTCCACGTACTCACCACCCAGTCTTTTTTTTTTTTTTTTTTTTTTTTTTTTTTTTTTTTTTTTTGAGGCGGAGTGTAGCTCTGTCGCCCAGGCTGGAGTGCAGTGGCCGGATCTCAGCTCACTGCAAGCTCCGCCTCCCGGGTTCACGCCATTCTCCGGCCTCAGCCTCCCGAGTAGCTGGGACTACAGGCGCCCGCCTCCTCGCCCGGCTAGTTTTTTTTTGTATTTTTTAGTAGAGACGGGGTTTCACCGTGTTAACCAGGATGGTCTCGATCTCTTGACCTCGTGATCCACCCGTCTCAGCCTCCCAAAGTGCTGGGATTACAGGCTTGAGCCACCGCGCCCGGCTTTTTTTTTTTTTTAAGGCAGAGTCTCACTCTGTCACCCAGGCTGGAGTGCAGTGGTGTGATCTTGGCTCACTGCAACCTCTGCCTCCCGGGTTCAAGTGATTCTCCTGCTTAGCTTCCTTAGTAGCTGGGAATACAGGCACCTGCCACCATGCCCAGCTAATTTTTGTTTGTAGAGATTATGTTTCACCATGTTGCCCGGGCTGGTCTCAAACTCCTGACCTCAAGTGATCCACCCGCTGTGGCCTCCCAAAGTGCTGGGATTACAGGCTTGAGCCACCGTGCCTGGTCACCACACAGTCTTAACAAAAGGAACATTTAACTGTCTTTGACTCAAAATTTTTGGGGTGAAAAATGTACAGGTACAGCTAAAACATCCCTTTTCTACCTTTTCCTCTTCCTCTCCAGAGGTAACCACTGTCCTGAAGTTGGTATGTATTCTTTAAATGTACATTTTTGCTTTTCTACATAAGTACACATGCATAAAACTATTCCTGCCAATTTTACTAACATTTTCTATGGTTACCTACCAATGACAATGAACAGTTTGTTTGTTTCTTTCTTTCCTCTTTCTTTCCTTCTTTTTTGAGACAAGCAAGGTCTTGCTCTGTTTCCCAGGCTGCAGCGCAGTGCTGTGGTCACAGCTCACTGCAGCCTCAACTTCCTGGGGTCAAGTGATCCTCCCACCTCAGCCTCCTGAGTACCTAGGATAACAGGTGCATGCCACCATGCCTGGTTTTATTTTTTAATGGGTTCAGGACTACATGTGCAGGTTTTTTATACAGGTAAAACTCATGTCATGGAGGCTTGGAGTACAGATTATTTTATCATTCAGGTACTAAGCATAGTACTGGATAGTTATTTTTTTCTGATCATCTTCCTGCTCCCACCCTCCACCCTCAAATAGACCCCAGTGTCTGTTGTTCCTCTCTTTGTGTCCACGTGTTCTCATCATTTAGCTCCTACTTATAAATGAAAACATGTGGTATTTAGTTTTCTGTTCTTGTGTTGGTTTGCTAAGGATAATGGCCTCCAGCTCCATCCATGTTCCTGAAAAGGACATGATCTCTTTCTTTTTTATGACTGCACAGTATTGCATGGTGTATATGTACCACATTTTCTTTATCCAGTCTACTGTTGATGGGCATTTAGGTTGATTCCATGTCTTTGTTATTGTGAATAGTGCTGCCAGGAGCATACACATGCATGTAACTTTATAGTGGAACAATTTCTGTTCCTTTGGGCATATACCCAGTAATAGGATTGCGTGTCAAATGGTAGTTCTGTTTTCAGTTCTTTGAGGAATTGCCACACTGCTTTCCACAATGACTGAGCTAGCACCAGCAGTGTGTAAACGTTCCCTTTTCTCTGTAACCTCACCAGCATCTGTTATTTTTTGACTTTTTAATAATCACCATTCTGACTGGTGATATCTCATTGTGATTTTGATTTACATTTCTCTAATGACTAGTAATATTAAGCATTTTTTCATATGCTTGTTGGCTACATGTATGTCTTCTGTTGAAAAGTGTCTGTTCAAGTCCTTTGCCCAATTTTTAATGGAGTAGTGTGATTGTTTTTTCTTGTACATTTATTTAAGTTGTTTGTAAATGCTAGATATTAGACCTTTGTCAGATGCATAGCTTACAAATATTTTCTCCTATTCTGTAGGTTGTCTGTTTACTCTGTGGATAGTTTCTTTTGCTGTGCAGAAGCTCTTCAGTGTAATTAGACCCCATTTGTCAATTTTTCTTTTTGTTGAAATTGCTTTTGGCATCTTTATCATGAAATGTTTGCCCATTCCTGTGTACTGAATGGTATTTCCTTGGCTGTCTTCCAGGGTTTTTATAGCTTTTGGTTTCATATTTAAGTCTTTAATCCATCTTGAGTTGATTTTTGTATATGGTGGAACGAAGGGGTACAATATTAATGTTCTGCATATGGCTAGCCAGTTATCCCCATACCATTTATTTACTAGGGATTCCTCTCCCCATTGCTTGTTTTTGTCAGCTTTGTTGAAGATCAGATGGTTGTAGGTGTGTGGCAATATTTCTATGCTCTCTATTCTGTCCCATTGGCATATGTGCCTGTTTTTGTACCAGTACCATGCTGTTTTGTTTACTATAGCCCTGTAGCATAGTTTGAAGTCTGGTAATGTGATGCCTCCAGCTTTTTTTCTTTTTTTTTTCTTCTTAAGATTGCCTTGGCTATTCCAACTCTTTTCTGGTTCCATATGCATTTTTAAATAGTTTTTTTTTTTTTTTGCTAGTTCTGTGAAGAATGTCATTGGTAGTTTGACAGGAGTAGCATTGAATCTATAAATTGCTTTGGGCAGTATGGTCATTTTAACAATATTGGTTCTCCTATCCATGAGCATGGAATATTTTTTCATTTCTTTGTGTTATCTCTGATTTCTTTTAGCAGGGTTTTGGAATTCTCATTGGAGATGAGAATACAGATAACCAGGGAGATCTTTCACCTCCCTGGTTATCTGTATTCCCAGGTATTTTGTTCTTTTGGTGGCAATGGTGAGTGGGACTGCTTTCCTGATTTGGCTCTTGGTTTGGATGTTGTTGGTGTATAGGAATGCTAGCGATTTTTGCACATTGATTTTGTATCCTGAAACTTTCCTGAAGTTGCTTATCAGCTGAAGGTGCCTTTGGGCAGAGACTGTGGAGTTTTCTAGATATTGAATTCTGTGATCTGCAACAGGAATAGTTTGATTTCCTGTCTTCCTATTTGAATGCCCTTTATTTCTTTCTCTTGCCTGATTGCCCTGGCCAGAACTTCTAATACTGTGTTGAACAGGAATGGTGAGAGAGGGCATCCTTGTCTTCTGCTGGGTTTCAAAGGGAATGCTTCCAGCTTTTGCCCATTCAGTATGATGCTGGCTGTGGGTTTATCACAGATGGCTCTTATTATTTTGAGGTATGTTCTTTCAACACCTAGTTTATTGAGAGTTTTTAACATGAAAGGATGTTGAATTTTATCAAAAGGCTTTTTGGCATCTCTTGGGATAATTATGTAGTATTTGTCTTTAGTTTTGTTTAGGTGATGAATCATACTTATTGATTTGCGTTTGTTGAACTAACCTTGCATCCCAGGAATTAAGCCTACTTGATAGTGGTGAATTAGCTTTTTGATGTGCTGCCGAATTTCATTTGCTAGTATTTTGTTGAGGACATTTGCATTTATATTCATCAAGGATATTGGCCTGACATTTTCCTTTTTCATTGTGTCTCTGCCAGGTTTTGGTATTAGGATGATGCTGGCCTCATAGAATGAGTTGGCGAGGTATCACTCCTCCTCAATTCTTTGGAATAGTTTCAGTAGGAATGGTACCAGCTCTTCTTTGTACAGCTAATAGAATTTGGCTGTGAGTTCACCTGGACCTGGGCTTTTTTTGTTGGTAGGCTATTTTTTTACTGATTCAATTTAGGAGCTTGTTTTTGGTCGGTTCAGGGATTCAATTTCTTCCTGGTTCAGTCTTGGGAGGGTGTATGTGTCCAGGAATGTATCCATTTCTTCTAGATTTTCTAGTTTGTGGACATAAAGGTGTTCATAGTAGTCTCTGATAGTTATTTGTATTCCTGCCAGGTCAGTGGTAATTTCCCCGTTGTCATTTTCAGTTATGTTTATTTGGATCTTCTCTCTTTTCTTCTTTATTATTCTAACTAGAAGTCTCTCTCTCATTTTTTTTTTTCCCAAAGAATCACTCCTGGATTCATTAATCTTTTGAATTTTTTTTTGTATCTCAATCTTCAGTTCAGTTCTGATTTTAGGTTGTTTCTTCTACTAGCTTTTGGGCTGGTTTGATATTGCTTCTCTAGTTCTTCTAGCTATAATGTTACATTGTTAATTTGAGATCTTTCTAACTTTTTTATGTGGGCATTTAGTGCTATAAATTTTCCACTTAACACTGCCTTAGCTGTATCCCTGAGATTCTGGTATATTATATCTTTGTTCTCGTTAGTTTCAAGTAACTTGGTTTCTGACTTAATTTCATTGTTAATCTGCATGTCATTTCAGGGGCATCTTGTTTAATTTCCAGGTAATTGTATGGTTTTGAGCAATTTTCTTAGTTTTGTATTCTATTATTATTGTGTTGTGTCTGATAGTGTGGTTGAGAATTACTTTATGTCAGCTTGTATGGTCAATTTTAGAGTATGTGCCATGTGGTAATGTGAAAAATGTGTATTCTGCTGTTGTTGGTTGAAGAGTTCTGCAGACATTATTAGGTCCATTTGGTCAGGTGTTGAGTTCAGGTCCTGAATACTTTGTTAATTTTCTGTCTTGATGATCTGTCTAATACTGTCAGTGGGTTGTTGAAGTCTCCCACTACTATTGTGTGGGAGTCTAAGTCTCTTCATAGGTCTCTAAGCACTTGTTTTATGAATCTGTGTTGGGCGCATATATATTTAGGATAGTTAGGTCTTCTTGTAGAATTGAACCCTTTACCATTATGTAAGGCCCTTATTTGTCTTTTTTCGTTTAAAGTCTGTTTCGTCTGAAATTAGGATTGCAACCTCTGATTTTTTCTGATTTCCATTTGCTTGGTAGCTTTTTCTCCATTCATTCATTTTGAGCTTATGGGTGTCATTGCATGTAAGGTGTGTTTCTTGAAAACAACATATTATTGGCTCTTGCTTCTTTATCTACCTTGCCACTCTGTGCCTTTTAATTGAGGTGTTTAACTCATTTACATTCAAGTTTTGTATGTTTGTATTGATATGTGTGTATTTGATTCTGTCATTGTGTTGTAAGTGGATTATTATGCTGGCTTATTTGTGTAGTTGCTTTATAGTGTCACTGGTTTGTGTACTTAAGTGTGGTTTTGTATTGGCTGCTAATGGTCCTTCCTTTCCATATTTAATGTGCCTTTCAGTAGCTCTTATAAGGCAGGTCTGTGGTAATGAATTCCTTCAGCATTTGCTTCTCTGAAAATGATCTTATTCTCCTTCATTTATGAAGCTTAGGTTGACTGTATATAGAATTCTTGGTTGAAGATTTTTTTCATTAAGAATGTTGAACATAGGCATCCCCCTCCCCCCAAAAAAATCTCTTCTGGCTTACAGGGTTTCTGCTGAAAGATTCACTGTTAGTCTGATGGTATTCCCTTAGTAGTTGACCTGCCCTTTCTCTCTAGCCACTTTTAACATTTTTTCTTTCATTTTGGACCTTGGAAAATCTGATGATTATGTGTCTTGGGGATGATCTTCTTGTGTAGTATCTTGCAGAGGTTCTCTGCATTTCTTCAATTTGTATGTTGGTCTCTCTATTGAGGGTGGGGGGGTTTTCATGGACTATATCCTGAAATATGATTTCCAAGTTGACTGCTTGCTTCTCATCCCTTTCAGGGCCACCAATGATTCATAGATTTTGCCTCTTTATATAATCTCATATTTCTCAGAGGTTTTGTTCATTCCTTTTCATTCATTTTTATTTATTTTGTTTAATTATCTTATTTCAGAAAGCCAAGCTTTAAGCTCTGAGATTCTTTCCTTGGCTTGGTCTATTTTATTGTTAATATTTGTGATTGCATTTTGAAATTCTTTTATTTTTTTTAATTTTTTTTTTTGAGATGGAGTCTCGCTCTGTCGCCCAGGCTGGAGTGCAGTGGCACCATCTCGGCTCACTGCAACCTCTGCTTCCCAGGTTCAAGTGATTCTTCTGCCTCAGCCTCCCAGGTAGCTGGGACTGCAGGCACGTGCCACCATGCCTGGCTAATTTTTTGTATTTTCAGTAGAGACAGGGTTTCACTATGTTGGCCAGGCTGGTCTTGAACGCCTGACCTCATGATCTGCCTGCCTTGGCCTCCCAAAGTGCTGGGATTACAGGTGTGAGCTACCGCTCCTGGCCTTGAAATTCTTATAGTGTGTTTTTCAACTCTATTGGGTCAGTTAGGTTGTTTTATTTTTGTACTGCCTATTTTGTCTGTGAGTTCCTGTATCATTTCATTGTTGTTCTTAGATTCCTTGGATTGGGTTTTGATGTTCTCCTGAATCTCAATTGTCTTCTTTCCTATCCATATTCTCAATTCTATTTCTGTATTTTCAGTCATCTGAGGCCAGTTAGGAACCCTTGCTGGAGTACTAAAGCGGTCGTTTGGCAGACAGAAAACACTCTGGCCATTTTAGTTGCTGGAGTTCTTGTGCTGGTTCTTTTTCACCTGTTTGTATGGATATTCCTTAAACTGCAGTATAGTTTGAGTACAGTCAGTAGACTTCTTTTCTGGATGTTTCCACAGAACTGAGGCTTTGTGCAGGGACTTTATTTGTAGCTGACTTCTTTTTTTTGGTTTCACAGGGCGATAGGTTAGCAAAGTATTTTTGGTGTTGAAGTTTTGGGGTGTGACCAGTAGGTGGTGCTTAGGCGTAATGGTCAGTAAGAAGGCTCTTAGCCACATCAGTTACAGCCATGCTCCCTCTCAATGCTCTGAAAGTATGGGCTCTTCTCCCATCTGAATACTGGCTACAGATCTCAGCTTGGCACTCCTGGGTTACACACCACAGCTCTGGGGTGATCTCAGGGCTTATATGTCCTCCCTAAGTTGGAGACAGTAGAGGAAAGGATGCTAGCAGTGGTTGTGGTCAGGGGTCTTTCACTTGTCTCCTAGGACTCCACCCTAGAGAGGTGCGGAGCTGCAGTCATTTGGTACCATCAGCTTGCGATTGGGGGGCTGTGCTGTGAGCCCAAGCTGGGGGCCCTGATGGTTGAAGAGTCGGGGAGATGGTGGGTGGGACTTCTGGGAGGCACATTGACTTCCTCTCCTTAGGGCAACTGCAAGTTGCTGGAGATGTGGATGAGGCACTTAGGTTCTCTGTTCCATTGTCAGTCTGAGGGCAGCAGGGGCAGTATCACTGCTGAGGAAGTAGGAGAGGGACTTTTGGTTGTCCCTGGGAGCTCCACCTCTGAGAAGTGTGGAGTCACTGCTACTGGGAGTGTTCAGCCAGAGGGTGGGGCGGCTGCACTGCTGGCTTTAGCTGGAGGCTCTGCTTGTTGGGGAGCAGTGGGGTTGAGGGCTCACTGGGAGGAGACTGGGCTCCTCTCCACATGGTAACTGTGGTGTGCTGTAAGCTCAGCTGTAGCCCTCAGGCTCTTCGTTTCTTCCCCAGGTAGCTGGGGCAGAACCGCTGCTGTGGCAGTGGCAGAGGGGGGATCAGTTGCCCCGAGGAACCTCTTCCCCGAGGGAAATTTAGAGCCACTACTAGTGGGAATGCTCAGCCATGGGTGGGGCAGTTGTTCTGTGGTCCTGATTCCAGGCCTTGCCTGGTGAAAAGTCAGGGATGGGATTCTCAGGGTAGAGGGACAGAACTCCTTTCTGTAAGGTGGTTGCTGTGTGCTGGAGGTTTCGCACAGAGACCAGGCCCTTTGTTCCTTCTCTAGCACTGCAGCTGCGATGGTGGAAAGGCTGTTTGCCTGTTGACCCTGGGATTTCGTCCTGGGAGAAATGCTGAACCACCTCTAATCGAAGTGATCAGGCAGAGGCAGGGTGGCTGTGCTGGCAGGGTCTGGACCAGCCGCTAGCCCCTGTGGACTGCCCAGAGCCTAGAGGTCGCAAAGGTGAGTGCTGTAAGACAGCAAAGATGGTAGTCACCCCTCCCTCTGGGAGCTCTGTCCCAGCGAGGTGCAGAGCTGCCGCCAGCTTGACAGCCCCAGCAGCGGGTGGCTGGAGTCACAGGTCATGAGGTCCTGCCTAGGGAGGAGAAATGAGACCACCTGGCTCCTTTTCCGCAGGGCGGCTGCACTGCGCTGGGGTCCGCTCCAGTCCCTGGTCACCCTGGACTCCCCAGGCCCTGAAGGCAACAGCAGTGAAGTCGTGAAACAGCAAATATGCCCATCCACCTCTCCCTCTGGTGCCTTAGGCCCACGGAGGTGCGGAGCTGCTGCCAGCCCAAGAACACCAGTACGGGAAGGTTGGAGTCCCAGGTTGGGAGGTTTCACCCAGTGAGGAGAAATGGGATCTGAGACCACCGTAAAAAAAGCAGTCTGGCTGCTTTTCCGTAGGGTGGGTTCCGCTCCAGTTCCTAGTCACCTCGGACTCTCTAGAGCCTGAAGGCAGCAATGACAAAGGCTGTGAGACCGCAAGGATGGTGGCCCACCTCCCTCCAGGAGCTCCATCTCAGCCAAAGCTTGGAACTGCTACCCGAGAACAGGCCTGAGAGCACCTGCTGTGGGTGGCTGGAGTCCTAGGCCTGTGGATCTTATCCCGTGGGGTGCTGGGGAAGTGAGGCCGCAGACCCTCGCTACTGAGCCCCCTGGACTCAGCCCCTTCTCTGGGTGTGTGAGGGGGCCTGACCTCCCTGCTTTCCTGGGGCGGGGGGTGCGAGGGAGCCTGAACTCCTCCCTTTCCTGGGGGGATGTGAGGGGGCCTGACTTCTTCCTTTCCTGAAGCTGCAGCTGCCATTGCTGGGATTCCCGCGGATCCAAGGCTCCCAGGGTTCCACATATGCCTGATGGGCAGTTCTGCCAGTCTCCTGGTAGCTCTGCATGTCAGATTGAAAACCCTGGTGGAGTGGGTTCAAGATGGGTGTCCTGGTCTAAAGATTGTGAAGATCTGTGGAAGAGTGTGGGTCCCCGGGGTCTCTCACTCACTCACTATTTCCCCGGGTGGGGGAGCCTCCACGGACTCCAAGTCACTCCCGGGTGGGCAGTCGTCCTGTCTTGCTCCTGTCCATTCTCCATGGGTCAAGTTGTTTCCTTGATGAATCCCAATGCATGCCCCTGGATGCTTCAGTTGAAGTTGTAGTATTTACTCGCCTGTTTTATTTCTGTCCGTAAGAGTGTCACACACCGGCTGCTTCAAGTTGGCCATCTGCTTTTTTTTTTTCTTCTTTTTGTAGAGATGGGGGTCTCCCTATGTTGCTCAGGCTGGTCTCAAACTCCTGGGCTCAAGTGATCCTCCCACCTTGGCCTCTAAAACTCTTGGGATTACAGGGGTGAGCCACCGTGCCCAACCAACAGGTTCTTTTAGTTCTTGTTTTGTTGGATCTCTTTGTAATTGAATGTTCTTTTCTTACAATTATCTATTATTATGTTGATTTAATTGACATTGAAATCCTCAGGTTGTCATTTTGTTTCAAAACATGTTTCCCTTTCCTGCCAGGTTCTTAAATAATAGATTCATTTTGGAACCATAAGACTACTTTTGATCAGAGCCCTGGACAGCTACACCACCCCACAGCCTCTGCACCCCCCAAATTATCTGTGAGTGACATTCCAGTTTATTTTCTTCATCTTGTTCTAGAAACCCTCCTCCACCCCTTCACTGTTTTCCTTTTTTTTTTTTTTTTTTTTTTTTTTTTTTTTAGACCAATCTCACTCTTTAGCCTAGGCTGCAGTGCAGTGGTGTGGTCTTGGCTCACTGCAACCTCCGTATCCTGGGTTCAAGCGATTCTCCTGCTTCAGCCTCCTGAGCAGCTAGGATTACAGGCATGTGCCACCATGCCCAGTTAATTTTTGTGTTTTTAGTAAAGAAGGGATTTCACCATATTGGCCAGGCTGGTCTTGTACTCCTGACCTCGTGATCCACCTGCCTCAGCCTCCCAAAGTGCTAGGATTATAGGTGTGAGCCACTGTGCCCTGCCAAATTGTCTTCATTCTTAATGTTCCTTTCAATGAAAACCTTCAGTGCTAGCACACAAGTGACGTTTGACCCTCCCATGCCATTGAGAAGCAGGAGAATGATAGAAATCTATATATGTTGGACTTATTTTTGAATTATTCAGTGCTTCTTTAATTATGAGTTGGCTCTAGATGGTTGGAAGGAAAATGTTGGGGAGGCAGACTCATGATAGCATAACAGGTTATACGAACCAACATAGTTAAAGCTCATAGCCCAGTGTCTGTCTTGTAGCAAGTGGGAATCAATATGAGGGATGACGATGATGGTGTTCTCCATGGTTCCCCCTTGGCTCAATGCTCTTCTATATCCATAGACTCTCTGTAAACAACTCCCATTATTGTTGTGGTTTACAAATTTCCTTTCACAATCTAATGATTTCAAGTTAGTCTACTTCCCCAGGTTTTTGACTTATATATACTTTGACTGCTGGATATCTCTTCTCGGCCATGAGAGACAACTCTCAAATCCAGTATGTTCCCAATTCATCTAAACTGGCTTCTCTGCATTCTTTCTCTCAGTTAAGTAGTCTCATCCTCTACCTAGTGAAGCCACATTAACAGCACAAGGAACACAGTTGACTTTCTGTTTTAACATTACTCAGTCATTGAGTGCTGTGTACTTTAGCTCTTAAATATAATGTGATAAAACTTTCATCTTTCTTTCTCTCTCTATCATTGGGGTTTCTTATTTTGTCTCCACCACCAGGGTGCATAATCCAAGCCAAAAATGTAGCTATCCTACTTAAAATTCTTCAGTGTGAAGTCTTGGCTCTTAAGCATTATATATAAGGCTCTGTGGATCTGATGGTTGCTCCATTTCTGTTGCTAGGGATATTTGTAGTTCCACAAATTCAGGTAATGTTTTTGGTTCTAGGAATGTACCATGCTGTTTTTCTTCTCCCTATCTCTGCCTATGCTTTTTTTTTTTTTTTTTTTTTTTTACCTAAAATGGGTTCCTCATTCCCTATCACTTCTAATGCTATTAATCTAATAATCTCTCCAGACCCAGCTCCATGCACATCTTTCCCAGACACTCTCATTGATAATGTTATAGACGCTGGTACAAGCAGGGCTAAATGTTAAAATGAACAGTAATATATGGTTTGGGGTGCTATTTTAGACTGGGTGAGGAGTGGGCATCTGAGCTGAGATCTGAAAGAAAGCGGAGTCAGGGAAATAGTGTTCCAGGGAGAAAGAAATCAAATCCAAAAAAGGCCCTGGAGTGAGAATAAATGTAATCTGTTGAAGAATAGAACGAAATACAATATGCCTGCAAATGAGTGGGCAGAGGGAAGAGTGGGTGGGAGATGAGCTTTGAGGACCAGATTGTGTAATGCTTTGTAGCGTGTAAAGGAGATTGGATTTTATTCCAAGTGGGATGTGGTGTTACTATAGAGTTGTAAAGACAGTTTTATTTAAGTATAATTTAATACAATAAACTGCACATATTTAAAGAACACAATGTGATATATTTTTTAGCACATGTATATACCTATTACACCATCATCACAATCCACAACAAAGATAGTGAATATATCTGCCACCCCTTTGTAATCCCCTCCTCAAACCCATCTCCTCCTCTAACCTCCTCTCCCAGCACCCCCGTCCACAGCCAACCACTCACCTGCTTGCTGTCACCTTAGATTAATATACAATATCTAGAATTTTTTATATAAAGAGGATGACACACAATGTACTCCTTTGTGTGTGGCCTTTTTCACCAAGCAAGACTACTTTGAGATACATCTATGTTGTGGCATACATCAATAGTTATTTCTTTGTGTTGCTGGGTAGTATATGCTGGTACCATAGAATTATGGTATGGATATGCAACAGTTTATCCTTTTACCTGTTGATGGACATCTGAGATGTTCATAGTATTTGGCTCTTACAAATAAAGTTGCTGTGAATATTCTTTACAGTTTTTTTGCATGGACATATGCTTTCCTGTCTCTCTGGTAAGTAACTGAGTGGAATGCTTGGTCCATATGACAGGTGTGTGCCCAACTTTTAAAATACTTACCAAAGTGGCTGTACCATTTTACATTCTCATCAGCAGTGATGAGAGTTTGAGTTCTTCTGTAGACTTCCCCACATTTGATGTGATCAGCCTTTTACATTTTAGTCTTTCTAATAGGCATATGTATCTCACTGTGATTTTTATTAGCATTTCCCTTATAACTGGTGATGTTGAACATCCTTTCATGTGTTTATGGAAATACACGTATTGTCTTTGCTGTGATGCCTATTCAGATTCTTTGCCCATTTTTAAAGCATTTTTTTATTACAAATCCTGTGTCATATAATATTTGAAGATATTTTCTCTCAGTTTGTAGGGTGTCTTTTCATCCTCTTAACAGTGTTTTTCAAGGAGTACGTGGTTTTAATTTTGATGGTGCCCAAATTATCAATGTGTTATTTTATTGTGTTACATTAAAAAGTTTACTTAGGCCATAACACTTTCTCTTATGTTTTCTTTTAAATTTTATGTAGTTTTAAGTTTTACATTTAGATATATGATCCATTTTGAGTTAGTTTTTGTATATAGTGGGCATTATGTATTAAAGTTTTTTTTCGCGTAAAATATCCAATTCTTTCTTCACATTGGAAAGACGATCTATTCTGCACTGAACTGTTCTGCACTCTTGTTAAAAATCACTTGCTCACATATGTACCAATCTGTTTCTGACTATTCTCTTCAATTGATCTTGATACAAACACATTGGTCTTAACACCAATACAGTATGTCTTAGTTATTTAAACTTTATATGAAGTCTTGATAGCAAACTAAATTAGTTCTCCAATTTTTTAAAGTTGTTTTGGTTATTTTAGGTCCTTGGAACTTCCTTGTGAATTTTAGCATCAGTTTGTCAATTTCTATACAAAAGCATGCTGAGATATTGACTGTGATTTCATTGAATCTATAGATCAGTTTAGGGAGAATTAAAATGTTAGTAATGAGTCTTCTGAACCACAAACCTAGTATATTTCTCCATTCATTCAGGTCTTTAAAATTTTTTCTTGATGATATCTTATAGTTTTCCATGCAAGCATGTTTGTTTTCTATGCCACACATCAAAGTACTACAAACGTAACAACTTAAAACAACACGCATTTATTATCTGGTAAAAGGAGCCTAGGTACAGTTTAGTTGGGAAATCTGGTCAGGGGTTCCCAAGGTTGTGTGTTTGGGCTGCGGTCTCATCTGAGGTTCTAGTGTCTCTTCTAAGCTTAGCCCATTGTTCTCCATGTTCCTTTTATTGCAGTTGTGGAAATCATGGTGACTTGCTTCTCAGGGCCAGCAAGGAAGAGGGGAGAAAGAGAAAGAGGTAGAAAGAGATAGACATACACAGAGAGAGAGACCAGCTTTTAAACTACTCACCTGAGTAGGTCAGGCCCATTTAGGATAGTCTCCTTTTTGATTAATTTAGCCAACTTATTAGTGACTTTAAATCCATCCGAAAAGTCCCTTCCCCTTTGTCATATCCTATTCATTAGAAGCCACTTGGAGGTCCCGCCCACACTCAAGGGGAAGGAATTATACAAAGTCATGGCTGACTGGGGATAATTTTAGAATTACTCCTACTGTGGCAGGCCTTTCACCTTTTGACATATTTATCCTAAAGCAGTTCATATTCTTTTGATGCTATTGTGAATGGCATTTAAAGATTAATTTCTAATAGTCTGTTGTTAGCATACAGAAACAAAATCGAGTTTTGTCTGTTGCTCTTGTATTCTGTAACCTTGACAAACTGATTTGTCTAAGCCTCAGTGATTTCATATTTAGGATGATAATGACAGCACATAGTTGTTAGGGTCATTTGAAGAATTTGATGTAATGGAGTCTGACACATTATAAATACTCAAAAAATGTTAACTATGACGATGATTAACTTTGAGTTTATTTTTGTGTGTTTTCCTCTCTTTGTAGACTGTGACCTCCATAAAGGTAGGGACTAAATTGAATTCATTTTTGGATAGTACCTACTTACCACATTACTAGGTGCTCAATAAACATTTAGTATTTGTTGACTGAATGGTAGTGCAAATGAAGGGAAGGATATTGAAAGAAGAGATATTAAATAAACAGAATAAACAAAAAAAATTCAGCTTTGGAATGAGAATAGTATGGAAGGGGTGGAGTAGGTGAGATTGAGTCCTGTGTTTCCAGCTTGAGTGACTGGTGAATGAGAGCTCTGTTCACCATCAGGAAGGGTAAACTAAAAGTTTTCAGGAAAGAATAAAGCATTTAATTAGAACTCATGAATCGAAAATGACAACAGTACATCTAAGTGTTGATGTAACAAAGGTTTTGGCAATGCATGCACGCACACATACACACACACACACACACACACATTTAAGTCGAGCTCTTTTGATACTCTAATTTGAATCCACTCTTGAGAACTTTGATCACAGCTGTTTAGAAAGATCAATTAAATGAATTATAGTAGAAGATTATTTACAAATAACATAATTTTAATGGATAAATCTAGAAAAGTATTGTAATGATTGAAAATGATTTGTGGTCTTTGCATAAGATTCTTATTATTGGAGTTATTTTTCAGGCAAATACCTAGTCATATCAACAAGCTGGCAGAGGCCAGGACGGGTAACTGCTACCTGTTCTTTCTGGAAAGGCAAGAGTGAGACCATATCCTAAAGATTTATATGGGTTTTTCTCAAGTAGTTTTCTTTCCTTCTTCTTTTAAATCATTGTGTTCCTTTGATGTTAAGAAGTCTCAGTCCCTGATATCTGGTCTTGAACATTTCAGAGAAATGATTCTACTGCGTATAATGAAGTCAAAGTCAGGACAGATGCTCTATGGCTGAATAGATCTGGTTGTCTGAGGGTGGAGACCAGCTTCCAGTGTATTGACTGGGACTCTTTGTGGTCTTGAGGGTCTGAGAGAATGAGGAGGCAGGGGGTGGTGCCTGGGAGACCTCTCACCACAGTTGAAGTGAAATGTGGTTGTTAAATTTTCAAAAACCTTAAAGTTGCCTTTATAACTGAGATCGCCTACGAGGTTCATTCCTTTGGACTTCTCAAAGGGAATTTAAAGCAGGTAATGGAGATCACTCTCACAAAGGTAACGAGGGTTCTTTTGGGATGCTGGGAACATCTGGTGGCAGGAATACAAGCAGTGAGGACAATGGGTGTTCTAATAACACACAAAAGGCTGCAAAGTGCTTTGATCCAGATTATTTTAAAGAGTGCTACAAATGCCATTGCTGTAAATGAACTAAGGATGCAAGGTTTCTTCATTCTGGCTGGACTGCATCTGGCTGGGACTCCATATGTCTTCAGCTATTGCTCATGGTGAGTGATACACAGGATGGCTTCATTCAAGATAGAGAAAGGGAGCAAGGAGGTGACATGTGCTTTTAGGGTAGGCCAATGATCGTGATCTGAAAAAGGCCTATTATACTTATGTCACTTTTTATTTCAAGTCCCAGTTTCGCTTGCAGAAAGAAAGATGTCTGATAATAAACACCTTTTAAAATGACTTAAACAAGGCTATTCTAGCAATACAATCATGGCAGACCTGGCTCTGTCATCCTTTCTGCTTACATATCTACAGTCCCTGAAATTATAGGTCATGTTGAAAGCAATGCTATGTGATTATTTCATCTGTGCATAAGAGCAGGTCAATGTTTGAAATGAAGTGTCTTTCATTTTATTCTTGCGCAAATGAACCTCATCATTAAAAGAGTAACTTAAATTGCATTTGTTAATTTTGTGCTAACCTTCTCTTTGGAGGTGGGACAGTTCTACTTGTTAACATCAGCCATTGTAAGAATGAGACTCCCAGTCCTGTCCCTTCACACAGGTCTCACCTGAAGTTGATGAGGACAAGGGGATTGTGTCATGTAGCTGGGATCCAGGCACTCAGACTGAACAAAGCTCTGATGTTTCGATGCATGGCATCTGTGGCTGGCCTGGTGCTGATGTCCAACAAAGAAAAGGGAGAGAAGGCAGAGTCTGAGAGGCTCACGTGGGAGATTTACTTGGACCAGACTTGGAGGTGGCATCTTCACTTTCACCATGTCCTGTAAGCCTGGATCTCATCCCTGGACACCTGGATGCTGCGGTCCCTAGGGCATGTCATTACTTTGCAGCAACATCTCTTCTCTGTAGAAGTTGGAGGACTGGCCATCTCTGCCATCAGTGTCATGTGAGACGAGCAAATAAGTATGTACGTAAATTGAAGGAGATGCAAAAATTTATGCAAAAAACTATAGAAATTCATCTAAATTTTAATATTGGTTGCAACTGAAAAATGAAAATATGAGTAAAGGCTTATTTATTATATTTATAAGCTATTTCTCAAATTGTCTTTAATGAGCACTTATTATATTTATAATAAAAAATAGTCCATGTTTTATAAAGTGTACTAATCTGTTTCTTGTTGAAGTCAGAGCATGTGTAATATGCACTTTAACTTAGACTTTTTCATATGTAAATTAGGTAAAAATGCTAACTACTCTTTGCAGTTTTCCATTTGGATATCTTTGTATAAAAATAATTTGCTGCAAAATTGGCATAAAAGTGAATAAATTGTATAAAAAATTTATATTTAAGAATAATATATGAAATGTCCCTTCTAATATGCAGAAATCTCTAGATTATTGTGTAAATATTTATTTTCATTGTGTTAGTTGCCTTAGAAGCTCATAGGAAGGACCCATACCTTTAATTTGTAGTCCCAGAAGGTAAGATGAGAGATTTTCTTTTAAAAGTTTATGTTCTGAGACAGGGTCTTACTCTGTCGCTCAGGCTGGAGTGCAGTGGTGTGATTTCTGCTTATTGAAGCCTCCATCTCCTGAGCTCAGGTTATCCTCCCACCTCAGCCTCCCAACTGGCTGAGCTTACAGCCATGTGTCACCATGCCTGGCTAATTTTTGTATTTTTAGTAGAGACAGGGTTTTGCCATTTTGCCTAGGCTGATCTTGAACTTGTGACCTCAAGTGATCTGCCCACCTCAGCCTCCCAAAGTACTGGAATTACAGGCATGAGCCACCGCACCTGGCCGAGCGATGTTTTAAGTTTATGTTGAAACACAGTTTAATGATGCCTCCAACTTAACTTGACCTTGCTGGGAGGCCTTCTCTCTCTCCTCCCCCTTCCTTCTTTCTCTTACACACACACCATTGTTTTTCACTGTTGACAGTACTTTCTGATGACAGGATTTGCTTCTGGATGGTATCTTTGGAATGCATTATCTTGATGTTCTGTCTTATATATTTAAAATATCATGACCAAACAACTCAGTTCCCAGTGAGCACGGTGCCTCTCTTATTCTCGGCCAGTGCTCTCTCCATGGGAACCTGCCCAGCATTGCGAGGCATTGTGACCCCTGATGCTGGGTTTTATCTCTTCATGGAGTACCTTCTGCTTCTAAGTTTCCTCAGCCTGGCTGGTATGGAGAAGGACGGATCCTTTCCCTTGTGTTAAAGCTATGTATGGCTAGGGTGTAGGTAGAGTGGGGATAGAAGGGAATTCAAATTTGTTTTAATGATACCTGAGATTTGTTTTAATCAAGTATGATAAGACATGCAGCCAATCCTTTATACAAAAATTAGCTGGGTGTGGTGGCCCTCCCTCCATGGGGGCTCACATGGGGAAGCACCGAGGCGAGGTGAGCAGGTGGAGAGAGGGGGCTGCCGGCGGGAGCCTTTACTGTGCTGTCCTGGGAAGGAATGGATGAGCAGGTTTAGCATTTGCTGGTTTGAATCATTTCAGTGGGCTCTACGACTTAGGGGTTTTTCCTAGATATCTTGTCCCTGGTCTGGGGTGACCAGAGCAGGGGGACTGGAGCCAGAGTGTAAGAGTCACATAGAGAAGGTGGTGAGAGTGGGCCCTGGATTTGGTTTCTTTGTGTTTGAAAGGCGCGCTCCTAGGTGAGCTATTTGCTTTCTCTAGGAGAGCAAACTCTGGGAGGGGCAGCGTTTCCAGGGTCAGCAAGGCCCTAAATGCTAAAGAATCAAGAACACAGAAAATAAGAAAATATAATTAATACAAAATCCGATACTGCACTTCAGTACTTTCACTCCAGTGGAGTAGATATGAGAATGTAGAAACCAACCAGAGGTAACCTGCTCAAATTACTTTTATTTATAGCACAATTACTTGACAAACAGAAGATTATCTAATGCATAACTATTAAATCTATCTCAACTAGGCCTTCCTATGGATACACCTCTCTCTCTCTCTCTCTCTCTCTCTCTCACACACACACACACAGAGTTCTTTAAAAATATTTTTGTATATTTTTATTTTTACAGATTTAGGGGGTACAATTGCAGTTTTGTTACATGGGTATATTGTGTAGTGGTGAAGTCTGGGCTTTTAGTGTAAGTATCATCCAAATAGTGTATGTATGCATTAGGTAATTTCTAATGGATGGATACACTATTAGGATGATGGTTACACTATTTGGATGATAGTTACACTAAAATGGCTGAGCATAACACCCACTGGAGACTTGCAAAAATGGGTGGGTGGGAGTGGAGTGAGGGATGAGAAATTACCTAATGGAGCACCAATGACTATTATTCCACAGTCAATGTCCATGTGTTCACACTATTTAGCTCCCAGTTATAAGTGAAAATATGTGGTATATGACTTTCCATTTCTGAGTTATTTCACTTAGTGGCCTCTAGCCCATTCATGTGGCTGTGAAAGACATAATTTCATTCTTTTTCATGGCTGTTTAGTATGCCGTGATATATATGTACCACATTTTCTTTATCTAGTCATTGGCTGATGGGCACTTAGATTGGTTCCATATCTTTGCAACTGTAAATAGTGTTGCAATAATCATATTAGTGCAGGTATGTTTTCGATATAATGATTTCTTTTTTTGGGGGCAGATACCCAGTGGTGGGATTGCTGAGTCAAATAGTAGTTCTATTTTAATTCTTTGAGAACTCTCCATAATGTTTTCCACAGAAATTGTACTAATTTATAGTCCCATCAACAGTGTTTAAGCATTCCATTTTCTTGACATCGACACCAACATCTGCTGTTTTTCTGACCTTTTAATAATAACCAGCCATTCTGACCAGTGTAAGGTGGTATCTCATTGTGGTTTTAATTTGCATCTTCCTGATGATTAGTGATGTTGAACACTTTTCATGTGCTTGTTGGTCACACACAGAGTTCTATGGGAGAGGCATGGAAGCCGTGGCCCTAACATCTAGGTGCGAGTCTGCCTCGATGGGCCCTGAGGCACCCTCTGGGTGTAGAGACTCCCTCTCCTGGTGACTGCGGGTACCATCATTGTCAAATGAATCCCTTGCAAGAGCGAGTGTCTGAGTGAGGGCCTAGTGTCGGGCCAGAGACTGGATTTGGAGCATGAGGAGAAACCAGCGACCTGACAGGAACACAGCATCACTGAATTATGCAAGTTCAGCATTTTTATACGATGTGAACCCAATGTTGATCCCAGATATGATGAGTGCATGCTGTGCCTGCTTACACGCATGTGATACTAGGTATCCCATGTTTGTAAGCTACGTATGCTATCATGTACATTCTCATGAGATGGGGCAGCCCTCACCAGGTGTGACTGCTGTCGTGTACTGGCATGATAAAAAGCTGTGGCCAGCCCTGGGAGTCAGAGACGTAACTCAAATGCATGTGCACTCTACACCTGGCTTTGCGTTTCCAAGTGCAGAGACCTCTGCTGCAGGGACATTCCTTTCCCCTTCTTCCTCCCCAGTGAAGGATTGATTTGCCTGATTGGCCGCTGACCTTCCTCCCCGACTGGGTGCAGCTAATCTATGAACAATATGAAAACACTGGAGGTTTGTTCCCCTCTCTCTTCCCGCAGTCCTGGCTGGGCACTACGGCTGTGTGGCCCCCTGATTTCCTCCCAGGCCCCTGGGACACACACATAGAACCACACCCTCACATCAATTCATCAGTAATGAAGGTGCCATTATGACCTCCATCTAGTGAGTGTCCAGGTGCCTCCTTTCTCAATGGTTACAAATGGCACTGGAGAAGAAAGAAATGCTGTTTGCTGTTCCCCGTCCTCTAGCATCACCTGCGCATGTCCAAACGTGTGGTAGGATGCAAAGTGCTCTGGGCAGGCCAATCAGAGGCCCGGGTCTGCTCCATAGTCCCAGGTATTTCCTGGACCTGCTGGTGGTCTCCTCCTTTGTTGAGTGGATGGTTTCGTCTGAAGGGATCTGTGACGATGTGTGGTTTCTGCCTGAGCTTCTTACCCCAGTTGTAGAGACACTCGGAGGCCTCTCCCTGTGCCTCAACTTTGCCTCCTTTGTGCTCCCCGGGGACTTCCTGAGCAGGGTAATTTTATGCATGAAGGTTGAGGGCTTCCACCCAGTGAGACTGGGGCCTGGCAATCATCTAAGCTCAAGATGCAGGAATGGGTTTCAGAAGCTCCCTTAGCCACCTGAAATTGTGTGAGAAACACTGTACATGAGGATTTCGGGTGTGTGAGGGAATGATTTTGCAGGTCCTCCGAAGTTCCCTGGCTTCCCAAATGGGAGGAACAGCTGCTGTGGAGGACTCCAGGATAGTGTGACCTGCATGAGGAAATCAAGAAGCACAGGCAACTGGGATTGGCCATGTCACTGGGTGTCCTCCTGTCTCATCCAGTGACAAATGCAACCACAGCCTGAGGAAGTTTAATACCATCTCATCATGATATGCAGTCATTCTCCATTTTTCCTCCTGTTTAGTTGGACTTTAAGGATACAGAGAAGATCCTAAATAAGATAGCTGAGATTTGAGACCAAGGTATCATGGCGGATTCTAATATCAAAACAGAAAATGATGATACTCTCAAAAGGATTAAGAAAAACCTTAAATTTTCAGTGGCTCATGCCTGTAATCCCAGAACTTTGGGAGGCCAAGGTGGGCAGATCACTTGAGGTCAGGAGCTCAAGACCAGCCTGGTCAACATGGTGAAACTCCATCTCTACTGAAAATGCAAAAAACTATCTGGGCGTTGTGGTGGGTGCCTGTAATCCCAGTTACTCAGGAGGCTGAGGCAGGAGAATCATTTGAACCTGGGAGGCGGAAGTTGCAGTGAGCCAAAACCGCACCACTGCACTTTAGCCCAGATGACAGAGCAAGACTCTGTCTCAGAATAATAATAATAATAATAATAATAATAATAATAATAACAATAATAATAAAAAGAAAAACCTTAGATTTTATTCTTATGCAGAAGTCTCTGTAGAGCAAATGCACCAGGCAGTTCTCTATCTAATTTTGGACTGTGTGGGCATACTCTACTTTTTACATTACTTGCCAATCTTGTTCTAGTTCAGAGACTCTAAAAGGATTGTCTTTTATGACAAGCCAGTTTAGAGTCTACAGTCAAACCTTTTTCTACTTCATTGAACTTTAGAAACTCCTGCTGTTCTACACCTCTGTCTTATTTCTCTTGCCATTTCTGTTTATACTGGTCTCAGGAGTGACCTTATGTGACACATTATCCAAAGCCTCTGTGTTCATGAACTACATAATTGTAAGAAAAATGGTTATCCTGCTTTTGAGCTATATGGGCTTTCAACTTGACATCCGCCCAATCAATGAATTCAGATTCTATTAATTCAGAGCAATAAATGATGTCAAGAAAAAAGAAGTGGTTATAACTGAGCAAAATATTTTACTAGCAAAGGAACCAATCCTAATGGGGACATTTGCATGTTCAGTCAAGGTGTAATTAAATGCCTGCAGAAAAATAACTGAAAATCGTACCTGTCTCAGTGCTTTTAGACAGGGTTATAATGTACATTGATTTTGTTTCTTGATGATGAATTAGTCTTTGAATTTCTGAGAGTTGAATTTGTGAATGCAGAAACACCAACATATTTGCTACTTAGTTGAGGATCAATAAATTGTCTTCAGCTCCGCATCAGTTTTGGTAGAAGCAAAAATTGCACCAAAGAGATGCGTAGAAGAGTTGTTTCAATAATCTAGACATTTATTTCTCCCTCACATAACAGCCCAGAGCTAACCAGATAGCCCAGGGTAAATTAAGTGGTGTTGCTCCCTGAGGCCTCCTTGTTATCAGGTTCCTTAGGTGGTTCTGCCATCCTCAACAAGTAGATATCTCAGGGTCCGAGCAGTCTTCTCTAGCAGTCGCCACTTTCCAGCCAGTGAGAAGTGGGAAAGAGAAAGTGGATGTAAGCAGCTTCCTAGTGTGATGCCGAAATTGCACATAACTTGCTGCCTGCCTTTATTAACTAAGCAGCAGTCATGTGGCCACACTGATGTGCAAGGAAGGCTGAGAAATGTCTACATTTTATAGGTTGGGAAACCCATAGATGATAAATCAATGGCTTTATATTATAAAATAGTAACATCCTATCGTATGACTCTTGGTTCAGAGTTCTTCCATCATACTAATCAACAGGCATTATTACGCTCTTTTAGAGAGCTATCTAAGGAGAACACAAGCTCCTTAGATAATTTGTACATCCTTCAGCTGGCAGTTCATAAGGGGCCTTCTTTATGATGCCTTCCCTGACTACTGAAAGATTGCAGTGTTCCTTGGGCTCCCCCTGAAGCTCGTTTCCCACTAATGTCTCATGGGTGGGGTAAGCCAGAGACACATAGCATGGTGGTTCTCAAAGTTCCTGGTCTCAGATCCTCTTTACATTTTTAAAAATTGTTGAGGGCACAAAGAGCTTGTGTTTATGAGGGTGATATCTATATTTTCTAAGTTAGGAAATAAATCTAAGAAGATTGAAAATATGTATTTATTAAATCCATTTAAAAATGAAAATGACAATTATATGACATAAAAATAATGCCTTTTAATAAAAATACCTATAGGCCAGGCAGGGTGGCTCACGCCTGCAATCCCAGCACTTTGGGAGGCCGAGGCGGGTGGATCACCTGAGGTCAGGAGTTCGAGACCAGCCTGGCCAGCATGGCAAAACCCCATCTCTACTAAGAATACAAAAATTAGCGGGACATGGTGGCGGGTGACTATAGTTCTAGCTACTTGGGAGGCTGAGGCAGGAGAATCGCTTGAACTTGGGAGGCAGCTGTTGCAGTGAGCTGAGATTGCGTCACTGCACTCCAGCCTCGGTGAAAGAGTGAGACTCTGTCTCCAGAAACAAAAACAAACACTATAATTTCTCAAACAAAACAAAACAAAAAGAAATGGAAAAAGTGGCATGTGTTACTTTTTTTGTGGTTGTGACACACTTTTTCTAACTAATGTCTGGCATAATAGGAAAGCAGTTGGATTCTCATACCTATTTCTGCATTTAGTCCGCTACAAGGCGCTGTTTTGATTGAAGTATATAAAGAAAACCCAGTCTCACACATATATGTAGTTAGAAAATGGACATATTAATATCAATAGCCTTTTCAGAAAATTGTGGGTATTTGTCTTTGATACTATACCAGATTGGGCCAGTGACAGTTTCTTAAAGGCTAATTGCAGCATGAAGTCTGAAACCCTGGCAGTATCGTTTTATACTCCATAACATTCAAATCCAATGGGTTATCTCACTTTGGATGGAGCTTTATAACCCATGTATGCTTTTGAACCTTCGTGCATTGGTTATTTGGAAAACATTGGTTCACGAAGTTATGTAGATCTTCCAAATGTCAATGCGTTTCATTATGTGGTATCAAAAAATTATATTGTTGGAAGGACTGCTGACTTCACCACGAAAATCTTTATTTTGGAATGTTCTAAAATTTAAGTTTTGGCTTGAAAGGTTGGATTTTATATCAGCAAGAAATACTGTCCGTTGTTTTCCTTGAAGTGACAAGCTCACTTGGTTCATCTTGGAAAAAAATCTCTCTTAAAGACTCAACTCTGAATAGCCATAGGTAGTTTGCAATATTTCTTTAAGTAAAAATGGTGTTGTATGAAAGAAGTGGTTAGTACAGCTTGAGATTCAAATGATCACATGTATTTTTTCTGTAGTACAACCATTATATTTTCCTGTGCAGCTGAAGTGCCTCATACATACTTCCTATTTCATCACAGAGAATATTACAAGGATGTGTACTCAAAGGTTGAGACTTAAAGTTAATAATTATTACAGCTTCATCAATAAAGTGAAGTGCTTAAGTAAAACTGGCTTTTTTTAAACTTCAGTTTTGAGCTCACTGACTTCTAGCACTGTTTGGTGTCATTGTCTGATTCCCGCTAAATACCAGCAGTTTAATCCACCATCAGTGCAAATGTCAGAAGAAGAAGGAAATCATGTCCTTTACAGGAGCATGGTTGGAGCTGGAGCCCATTATCCTTCGCAAACTAATGCAGAACAGAAAACCAAATACCCCATGTTCTCACTTATAAATGGGAACTAAATGATGAGAACACATAGGCACAAAGAGGGGAACAACACACAATGGAGCCTTTTGAGGGCAGAGGGTGGGAGAGGGAGAGGATCAGGAAAAATAACTGTTGGGTACTAGGCTGAGTACCTGGGTGACCAAATAATGTGTACAACAAACCCTGGTGACATGCGTTTACCTGCATAACACACCTGCACATCTACCCCTGAAGCTAAACTAAAAGTGAAGAAAAAAAGGAAATAGTTTTGATCCTGCAAGATGTCTTAAAGGGTCTCAGCATCCTCTACGTGCTTGTGGAGTGGCCTGAGTGTTTTGGCACCCTGGTCCTGGAAGAAGGGGTGAGGAGAAGGGAGCTGCGGAATGGTCAAGAGGAAAGCCATGAAGCCCGACTGACCCAAGCGCAGGCGCTGTCTTAGCCTGTGCAAGCTGCCACAATACCATAGTCTGCGTGGCTAAAACAGCCAGCATTTATTTTTCACAGGTCTGGAACCTGGCAAGTCCAAGATAGAGGCAGTGGGAGATTTGGGGTCTGGTGAGAACCTGCTTTCTGGTCATAGATGGCCACTTTTCTGCTTTGTCCTCACATGGCAGAAAAGAAGAGGTGTCTCTGGGGTCCCTTTTATAAGGGCACTAATCCCATCCATGAGGGCTTCACCCTCAGGAGCTAATCACTTCCCAAAGGCCCCACCTTTTAACACTATCTCATGGGGGGTTAGGATTCTGACATTTGGATTTTGGCAGGACACAAGCATTCAGTCCATGCAGACGCCGAATGCACAAGCAGGTGCTGTGGGCAGAGCTGGAGATGACAGTGGGGAGTAGCCTCTGATAAGCCAAGGGCAGCAGGCTCTAGTTGAAAAGAGAGGGTATCAAAGACAGCAGAGGCTAGTGAGAAACAGCTGGCTGAGAGCAGGCAGGACGGATTATATAGCTGGCAAGTGACTGCTTCACTGAGCCGACTTCAGTTTGCGGGAGTGGCTGTAGGTGGTACCAGCGGTGAGTGGGTGCAAAGTTCTTATGTTTCTAATCCCGCAGTGTGTTCAGTATTGTATTGTCCTTTTTCTGTGTGCATCTAGGCTCTCCCCTCTCGCTGGTAGGTGCTGGAGGGCAGGGCCCATATCTACTTATCGCCTGGCCCAAAGTAGCTGCTTGATAGGAGTTTTCAGAATGAATAAAGATATAGACAACATTGTTTATTATAAACGATGATAAGTTCAGCTTAGCAGGACTGGCTATTAAAGAATAATGAAATAGAACAGGTTCAGGCAGAGAGGTGTGAAGAGAAAACTACACTGTGTCGGGCTAAAGGAGAAGCACAGTCTGCGTGGACAGCAGTCAAATCTGCAAGGTGACCCATTTCACTTCCTACCATCCTTAGCATTTCTCTCTTTCACCAACCCTGGTCTTGTATTTTTTTTTTTTTTTTGCTGGCCACGTTTTATTTGTTCTTTTTCTTCGAATAGGATAACCGAAGATACAGATAGTATGCAATAAAATAAAATAGATGAAACAAATTCTAAGAGACTACGATGCCACATGTTACATTTAACCTAATTTTATTCATGCTTGTCTTGGGATGGGGAATAGATCATTCAGTAAAAACATACAGTAAAAACAAAATACCTTATCATATACAATTTTAAAACTACAATAATAATATACCTTAACTACTTCCATGCACACAGAACATTAGGCTTTTTTTAAAAAACAAACACAAGACTTTTAGAAACATTTTATAATAAAGCAATTCCTAATTTTTCTTGGTAGATAGACCAAGCGCCTACAAAATACAAATTCCTATACACAGTGAACACATTACTTAAAATGAACACTTAAATAAATTAAGTATGTGGACAGCCTTAGGATAAGCTGATATTATATATTAAGCTAGGTAGGCAACAAACCATAGTGCCAAATTGAAGAAGTGTATTTGCAAATAAATTTTTTAAACCAAATTAATTTTTATAATTAAATACAGAAAATGTACTGATACGCTAAAATAAATAAGATGTGATGTATTAACACTTTACTATAAAGAATGCATACCAGAACATTTATAAACAGCGAGTGAGTCTTATCAAGAATAGTTTACTACAATAAACGCTGGCTAAATAGAAGTGTGTATTGTGAAGCACTGGGTGGTATATGTTTTGCTACATACTCTTCTTACCTTGAGGTAGATAACACATGGGTACCAAATTCAGCATTCATTTTCAATTGCTGCTGGTATCATGTCTTTTAAGAAATGTGTACAGTATGAAAAACTTGAAAATACTCATGAGTGAAAAATATTTTTGGAAAAAAATAAATATTTTCATGCAATTATGTAGAGTCTCGCTGTGTAAATTTCAAGGCCAGGTTTGTTTTCTGTAAAACAGATCATCATTTTATGAGAGAATGTTCTTTACTTGTCTTAGTGCATTTCTTTTGTCTCCTCTTGTGTTGCATTATTTTGCTTTATTCTTTAATTTTGTGTGCAAACGACATGCCAGTTAAAATGAAAACCGTCTCACATGTAGAAGAAAAGTCTGCATTTTAAAAACCAATAATAAAATAAACCAACTAATAAAATCCTTACTAAATGACACCATCTGATTCAAGTAAAAAGTGACTTAAACACTAGTTATATAAAAAGAAAAGACAAAATACTTTTTCATGAAAAATACAAAGACAAATGTCTGCTGAGTGTTTTAGTTCAGATGTTTCAGAATGCTGCTGTAAGTTTGATGAGGAATTTGGGGGGAAGATTTCATAGCAGAAGGTGTTCGTGTGGCCTGTATTGACTTAAGTGGTGACCCAATTGGACTGTGAAACTGCGGGATGCTTGTGGACTCGAGCTGCTTGTTAGAGAGGAACTCCCCACTGTTGTTCAGAAATCCTTCCTCATTTCTTCTCTCCCCAAGCTTCCCATCCTCTACTGGCTCAGTCTCTAGCATTTCAGGATCTTCTTTCCTGCTAAAGAATTTGTCCAAGCAACTAGTGCAAGTGTTTTCCTTCTCAACTTGTTCATCCTTCCTTACCTCACAAAACTGATTTATGAAAAAACAGTCGTCCCCACCACTCACAGACTGGTTGTCCCAAGAAGGTTGGTACAAGGCTTCTAATTGAGCCAGACTTGCCATTCCTTTTTCCTGTTTTTCTTGGCTTACTGACTTTGATATCAAACTTTTCAATTCTAGTTGGGACACTGAGCTATTCAAGTCATTTAATTTATCAACATCAGTAGGCTCATGTTGGGAACTAAGTTGAATGGTTACTGCAATAAAGGAATCAAAGTCAAACCCCTGATTCTTTTCTTTTTCTTTTCCAGCCAATTGCTTTGATGCTTCCTCTAGTGCTATCTGGGCTTTAACCAATCAATTCCTTTCACATTTTGTCTTGCCTTTCTTATCAGATTTTTTAGTTGCTTTGTTCTTTCCAGTTGGAAAGATCTATGATAAGCCTGGGTTCGTAGTAATGGTTAACTCCACTCTCTCCAAACTAAGTTATCTAAATATGATGATGACCTCGTTTTGTAGTTACAAACATGGCTACACTCCAGATCACAGTATTTGTTTTCATGATTATCTGGCTTATAAGGCTCAGTAGAGTAATTGGTATCAAAAGCAGGATCCTCCAGATACTTTTCCCAATCTCCACATATTTTCAGAGATCAAATTGTACTTCTTCATCAGTGACATAAGACAGAGGTCTTGGATTAAGCTGAACTTCATCAATATCAAAGTTTGTTGCGTATAGGCCAATCATGCTCTGAAAACTGACAATCATGGTACCTTTCCCAGTTATAAACGTGACTGTGAGTTTCATCCGTAAGCAAAACATCATCAACTTTATCTTCAATATGAAACGATGACTTGAAATTAGCTTATCCTTTGGAAAAGAATATATGCTCATGTAAGGATGGGAGAGCACTTCTGCTGTTAACTGATCCATGGGGCTAAATGTCAAAATTTGTTTCAGGAAACCCAGTGCTTCTCAAATAATTCCTGGAAGCAGCTGAGTTAAAGGTTTGTGTGGCTCAGTCATGTCACTTCTAATGTAAACTGGAATTATGCTAAGAAGCTCCTGACGATCTTCCTCATGTGCAACTAGAACAGATTCTAAAATCAGCAGCATCTGTTCAAGTTCATGTGCACCTGCAAAAAGTATTTTACCAGTCAGCATTTCGAAAAGATGCAGCCTGCAGCCCACATGTCAATGGCTTCAGTATAATTATTATGAGAAAGTAAATGATGTGGAGATCTGTATCATTTAGTAATCAATCCTTCAGAAAGATGATGCTTATGGGAATAATGAGGATCCATGATCCGTGCAAGACCAAGGTCACATATCTTCAGCACCAGGTTTTCAGTATTAATGAAAAGAATAGCTGGTTTGAGATCTCTGTGCAGTACGTTTGTAGAGTGAATATACTTGAGCCCCCGTAGCAGCTGATACATGAACAGCCTGGCATGCTCTTCCAGTACAGGGCCCTGCTCCAGCACATTAGCCAAGTCTGTCTCCATGTACTCCTGAGCAATGTAAACACTGTTCAGCTCCGTAAGTGAGCCCACATCGTCTCTTAATTGGCTTCTGCTGGGACCAAGAATTTCAAACACTTTCACAGTGTTATCATGGTCAAGTCTTCTAATAATTTTGATTTCATGTAGACATGTTGACACTCTGGGGATCAGTAAGGACAATTTTCTTGATGGCCACTGTTTTGTCACAGTCATTGTCTACAGCAGAAAAAACCAAGCCATTGCCTCCACAACCCACTGGTTTTAAGTCCACAAACCAGATCAAAACCATGAATGTTCATGAAACTTTCAAATTTCTCTGCCATTTTGAAACCCTAACTCTTGCCTTTTCCTTTCAAATTGTTGAACTTGTGTAAACACGGAAACTGGCATCAAAAGGAAAGATTTTTCAAAAAGGGAGAAGAAAAATAATTATGCTTCCACAGCAAGATGGTTTCTTGATGTTCACTGCATATGCCAAACAGGCCTGTTGAGTTCCCCTTAGACTTAAAGCTCAAAAAGCTCTACTCCTATCGAGAATTAAAAAGATTGCAGTACTCATAGTTCAAGAAAGGGGCAGCAACTTTGCAGACGTTTAAAGAAAACACTCAAGAAACTCAAACGGAATGAAATGACATATTAAGAACTCATATTACTGTGCTAAATGATTTGACATTTAACAAACATGTGAATAAATATGCACACAACAGGCTTCTATGAACATTCTCCTCACTAGTCCTGAGCAGTGTCCTTCTAAGGAGCTGGTAGGCACCATTTCCATTTTGCTGCTTTGCTTCCTTTGTTGCCCTATATTTCAACAGGAAGCCCTGGCGGCTGTTGCTTAACAGAAGATGCCTTTTGTTAGTGATCAGGTGGCTCCAGCTCAGCACACTCACAATCAAAGCTACCGTCCATCTTACTCTGATACAACGCGACTTCTCCGACTCCTCGAGAGAAGGCGGGGCCGGCGGACAGCCCCCAGTGTCGGCTCAGGTCTCCAGGCTCTTGCTTTGCCGCAGTTGCCGCCGTGTAACCGTGACCTGACTCTGGTCTTTTTTAAATGTGTGTTCTTTGGTGGGCAGGGGAGAATTGCGTGGGGTGGAAGTAGACTGTCTGTATCCGTGGGGAGCTTTGGTTGATGTTTCCAGAACCAACCCAGGCTAGAAGACTTTATGTTTGTGCTGCGGGTGGAAATCAGAAACCAGGAAATTGCATCAGCTAAATTCGGTAGTGGAATGGCACTGCTTCCATGAGGGAAAGTCTGTCTAGGTAGATTTAATTTCACAATCCATCTTTAGTCAAGGTGATACTGATGGATCGTTTCTGTATGCTGGTCTTTGCACGTATTGTCTCATGAACACACACAATAACCTTATAAGATTATATTATGGATACGAATACCAGCTCAGAGATGTTAGGAAACTTGTTCAAGGTCAAAGAGCGTAGAAAATTCAAGCCCAAGTTGTTCTAAAGGTGGTTGTGTTGGGAAGGAGGGTGGGATGTGCTTTCACTTGAAATACTAACTTTGACTCTAAAGGACAACAGTTGAATTTAATTGATGGGAAATCTAAGAATTTATCTCTGTAAATAATACTGGGGCTCACTTCACTAGTAGAGAGGGAATAAATTATCTACCTTTTAGAGGTGGATGATTAGCCTCAGGGTATTGGGCTGCTCTTTAGCTAATTACTTTGCTGATGTATTAAATGGCTATTGATTCTAAAAGGTGAGCAGTTCATTTCCTACAGACCAATCAGGTCAAACATAATTTCTGTAATAATAATAATTATGAAATGTACCTTCATGCTAGAAAGGGAGCTGTCACGGGTGTCATCTGAAGCTGCAGGAGGGTGAAGAAGTACAAGAGGGAAATCATCAACAAGAATGAACTGAACATGAATCCTTAATGGAAACCTAGCTACCCATTAAACAGCAGAGGTAATTGAGCTGTTTAATGGATATTTTAATTTTTACAGGCTATGAGATTGTAGTTTGAAAAATTATCTTTTGAAATAATAATGTGCACAGAATTGATATACTGAGTTACCATAGAAATCACCTTCGGTACTATTAACACTGCTAATCATGTTGCTTCACCCTTAATGTGTTTCATAAGTATAAATGCTTCCTAGCAGCTACATAAATCTATCTTACTTTATAATTTAAGACTACTCTTTTTTTCTGATTCTTTGATAAATTTAATTCCCTGAAAAACATCCAGCTTATAAATTTAAACAAACATAAAACAAAACTCATATTTTCTGGTAGCAAATATCGGTTTAGAATTCTATTACTCGGGTTTCATTTTTCATATTTTTTTCTGTCACCTTATATCTCTAAAGTCAACTTGAAGTCATTACTCCATTTGTCCGTGCATTCATCTATCCATCCATGATCCATCTTCCATCCATCCATCCATGCAACCATCCATCCATCCACGATCATCCATGATCCATCCATCCATCCATGCATCCACCTACCCATCCATGCATCCATCCATCCATCCACCTACACAACCATCCATCCATGCATCCAACCATCCATCCATGCATCCATTCATGAGCCACCATCCATCCATCCATCCAACCATCCATCCATGCATTTATCCTTCTAGCCATCTTTTAACTCATTACATAAATTAAGCACCAATTACATGCAAGGCTTTGTGCTATACAGGCACTCTGGAGCTTATAAAAATAAATTACACAATATGTCTCCTATAATCAAGTTTGCAATCCAGCAAGAAAAACTAGACCCAAATGTACATTGTGTATATAAGAAAGTTTTTGGTAAATAGTAGAAGAGTATGCATGTAATAATGGTATCAGAGAAAGAAATCACTTCCGGATAGAGGCTGATATTTCTTCTTAGATATTTCATATGCAATAGGCAACACAAACTGTACATTTTTCAAACTAAATTCACTAATTCTTCCTTCACCTACCACTAAATTTTCCCATCATCTGCATTCCCCATACTCAGTGGTTTCAGCTGCTACCCACTTAAATTAGAAACTAGAAATAATAGAGTCATCCTTGATTCAGATTTCAACTGTACCTGAATTAATCACCAAGTGTCAGATATTTTGCTTTCTAAAATTTTCTCAGATCTATTTTGTTCTTGCCATACTTAGCACAACTATCTTGATAGAAACCTTCATGAGTTTACCCATTAGATTATTGCAATAGTTTATCAACTAGTTTTTCTGCCTCTTGTGCCTTGGAAAATCTTCTTTCACATAACAGCTGGTGTGATATATATAGACAAAATCTGAAGTCCCTTGATCAAAAGTCTTCGATGGTTTCCTATAGCTGGCACCTTCCCTACTATGTTGTGTGCAAAGCCAACCTCGACCTGTCCTCTGTATTTCTCTAGCCTCATCTTCTTACTCAAGAGCTAGGCTTTAGGATTTCTGAACTATATTTTTTTTCTTTTTGAAAATTATTTTAGAGCTTCCATGATGATTTGGAGGGACTATTTTCAAATCACTACAAATATTTCGTAATTAATATCTGGTTGTTTTCTAACCAATTGAGTGATTTGTTGCACAATAAGCCACCTCACATCTTTCAGCAAGAAATACACTAAATTTGAATAGTAAATTACAGAATGAATTAGGACAAAATTCAAATTTGCTTTAAATATTTCTTTGGAGGAGGAGACACCACACTTCTACTCAATGAAGAGAAACATTTTTACAGTCCCGAGGTCTTTTATTTTCATTTAAACACTTAATATGCCATGAATGCATAGGGAATAGCTTCCTCAGCTCAGGCTCCTTCCCACTGGTTCTCACACAGTACGTGTATCTGGGTGAAGCAGGCTGGCGCTTCAGTTGAACCCAGGTACCTTTCTCTTTGGCTTGTTTCTTTTTCTGATCATGTTCCTTCAGGCATTTCAGGAAGCTATCTTGGCTCTTAGGGTGCTTTATGTGCTCAATATGCACTTTAATCCTCTTGGCAAGAATCTTGCCCTTAACTTGTTTGTTGCAACAATGCCAACAGCATGCTGGGCAACACAGCAGACTCTCCATTTTGCCATGGTAACATTTGTGGGGCATTCCTTTTTGAACAGTACCCCTTCCCTTGATATCTACAATACCACCTCTCTTACAGATTTGCATAAATATGGTCAAAGAAACAACTTTTTTTTTTTTTTTTTTTTTTTTTTTTTGAGATGGAGTCTCACTCTGTCACCCAGGCTAGAGTGCAGTGGCGTGATCTTGGCTCACTGCAACCTACACCTCCTGGGTTCAAGCAATTCTCCTGCCTCAGCCTCCTGAGTAGTTGGGACTACAGGCACATGCCACCACACCTGGCTAATTTTTTGTATTTTAGTAGAGATGGGGTTTCACCATGTTGCCCAGGCTGGTCGCAAACTCCTGAGCTCAGGCCATCCGCCCGCTTTGGCCTCCCAAAGTGCTGGGATTACAGGCATCAGCCACCGCGCCCAGCCAACTCCATGTCATCTAAAAGGCCTAGAGAACACCTGTCAGGTGTCTCTCCTCTTTCCCTTTGTGTTAGTCATTTTGGTGAATTACTGGAAGATGGTGGTTTTCCAGCTGAAAGGCCAGTTTTTGCTTTTAATTAGACAAGGTCTTGCTTTCTCACCCAGGCTTTTAATTTTAATTAGACAAGGCTTGCTTTCTCACCCATCGCGGCTCAGTGTAGCCTCAAACTGCTGGACTCAAGTGATCTTCCCACCTCGGCCTCCCAAGTAGCTGGGACCACAGGCATGTACCACCACACATAGTGAATTCTGGAAGTTTTTGGAGAGTGGGGGGGTGGTCTCACTATGCTGCCCAGGCTGGTCTTGAACTCCTGGCCTCAAGCAATCCTCTTGTTTCAGCCTCCCAAAGTACTGAGATGACAGGTGTGAGCCACCATGCCTGGCCTAGTTCTATTTATACAACTGCTGTTTCTAGGTTCTCTGCCTTGTACGTCATTCTCAAATACATTTCTACAATGGTTTCACCTATCTGATTCCCGTATATCCTTTGAGTCTCAACTCAAGAGTCAACGTTCTGTAAGAAGCCTTTCCTAATCGGACAAAACTGAGGGAGTAGGAGCCCCTGCCTCTGTGCTTCTGTTTTATCCCATGTATCCCTATTATGCCCTCAAAAAAGATAAAGACTTCTCTCAGAAACATATGGGCAAACATGGCAGAATGAAAATGGATTACAGAATCTCTGTCACTTAGTACCTGGTAAAATGATCAAAAATTGTAAAATAAACCCCAAAGACTCAGACTCCCTAAACTGTCTTCTTTCCTGCCCCCAAATTTACCACCACAAGTCAAACAATGAACAGAATCTAACTCCACTGACTTCAGAAAGTGATGAACAGGGGAAGGAAGAAGGTCCTTCCAAGGGAGGGTCACTTAAGTCCAGCAGTTCCAGGCTGCAGTGAGCCATGATGGCATCACTGCTTTCCAGTCTGGGTGAAAGAGTGAGACCTTGTCTAATTAAAAACAAAGACAAAAAACCCCACAACAACTGTAGTTATTCCTGATATCCCAAAGCCGAGCCCTTGAGTGAGGAGATGAGGCTAGAGAAATACAGAGGACGGGTTGAGGTTGGCCTTGCACACACCATACTAGGGAAGGTGCTGGCTACAGGAAACCATTGAAGACTTTTCATCAAGGGACTTCAGATTTTATTTAAATAGATTACACCAGCTGTTGCGTGAAAGACAGATTTGCAAGACACAAGATGAGAGGCAAAAAGACTGTTGCAGCAATCAAATGGTAACTCATGAAGGTTTCTACTAATGTAGTTGTACCAAGCATGGAGAGAAAGGGATAAATCTGAGAAAATTTTAGAAAGTAAAATATTTGGCACTTGGTGATTAATTCAGGAAGGTATAGTAGAAATCTGAATCAAGGATTATTCTATTGTTTCTAGTTTCTACTTTAAGTGGGGAGCAGGTGAAACCACTGAGTATAGGGAATGCAGATGATGAGAAAGTTTAGTGGCAGGTGGAGGAAGAATTAGTGAAGTTAGTCTGAAAAAGGAAGGAGTAGAGGGCGTTGCTAATAATCCCGTCCTGGGGAGCTGCTGCCTAGGAGTATCTTGACTAAGATCCAGGAGCAGGCTGGCTGATGGGAGGATGAGGCTTCATGCACTGACGATAGCCAGTGAAAGAGAAACATGAAACCTGGGACCCAGTCTAGGACAGTATCTGAGAGCACAGATTTTGAAGTCAGACAGCTTCTTCTACCTCTAGTTATGTGATTTGGGGCACAACACCTAACTTCTCAGTGACTCAGCTTCCTCATCTGTAAAATGGGGATGAAAATGCTCCCACCTCAAAGTGAAGCTGTAAGGGTTAAAATTGGTAAATATATTTAAGGTGATTACGACAGCATGCGTATGTAGTACCCCTAGGTAAGCGTCTGCTACTCCTATCCCAAACTTAGGATAAAAGTGAACTATGTGGGCATCGTTGTTTTCGCTCTCTTCTGTTTGGTGGGCAGGAGAAATGTTTGGAGAAATGGGAGAAGCACATTCTCAGGCCCTTCCCTGAGTTGGGGGAATGATCCACCATCTGCTGTTATCCTCTGAAGAGAGAGTGGAGCCCAGGTGTCCTCACAGAGCCTGCCCTGGGCCTCTGCTGGGCTTCCCCATCTCCTCTCCTGTGCCTTCAGGTTAGAGGAAAGTGTGTACAGCTAGATCTTCCTAGGTTTCAAACTAGTGCTGAAGGGGAGAACAAAGAGATGCCTCCCACACTTTATATCAGCAAGTAAAGTCTGGTCATGAGCACCCTGCTCAGGAGGAGCACCACGAGACAAGTTCTGAAAGTGAAGAAAAATGCACCAGGACAATGAGGGCTCAGCATATCATGTGGAAAATCCGAAAACAGGGGCAATTCCACTCTAGTAATGTACACTATAGAAAACCCTGGAAAGCTTACATTCAGTAAGGTAAGGCCTTAAAGAAAAGCTGATAAGGGCTGGGCTCAGTGGCTCATGCCTGTAATCTGAGCCCTTTGAAAGGTCAAGGAGGGCAGATAACGAGGTCAAGAGATCAAGACCATCCTGGCCAACATGGTGAAACCCCATCTCTACTGAAAATACAAAAATTAGCTGGGCATGGTGGCATGCACATGTAGCTACTCGGGAGGCTGAGGCAGGAGAATTGCTTGAACCTGGGAGGTGGAGGTTGCAGCAGTGAGCCGAGATCACACCACTGCATCCCCAGCCTGGGCGACAGAGCGAGACTCTGTCTCAAAAAGAAAAAAGAAAAAAAAAAGAAAAAAGAAAGAAAAGAAAAGATGATAAAACTGAGACGAATATAACAGAACTAAAGAAACAGGTTAAGAACCCAAACAACATCATCCCAGAACTATTACCTATATTGAGGAAGAGCTAAGAGGAAAATAGGCACAGCTGAACACAAAATGATAAATAACTGGCTTGAGCTAATCAACAGGAATCCAGAGAAAACTGAAAAAGATGAATTCATTCAGAGCAAAAAGTAATTGATAGAGAAGACAAAATAATCCAGCTAAATGATAGAGTGCTGGGAGGACAGAGTTCACCAAATGGGACAGAAAAATAATCATATGCGTATAAAATAAAACAAAAATCTCCTTAATGAACAGCCAGGTGTGTGGGCTGATCACACTATGCTCAAGAGAAAGCAGATAAAGAATTGCTGACCCTGAATTCAATCCTCACGAAGTCATTATCCTCGCTGAAAACCAGGGCAATCTTCAGGCGTCCAGGCAGATGCAGCAGCACCTACCCCGGAGCTGGCCTCATACACCCTCGCTGCCAGGTTCAAAGTAAGAATACAGTGTCCACAGGTTTCCATGGTAATGAAGCTGTGACCAAAAGATACACCCATCAGAACTGATATTTCACCCTAGTACTCCGGGGCAGCATAACCAGTTCTGGGCCGCGCAGTTGCGGTCAGGATGGGTTTGGACTTGTGGACCGAGCTGCGGAGCGAAGCTTGTCTTCTTTGTGGTACTGCATGCCTGGTCTCGCCCTCACGGACGTGCTCCACCACCCTGGCTTCCTTACCGTGTCGTGGGCACTGTGAGCCCCTGCCCACCTTAAGGTTTCACACTTGATGTTTCCTGGAGTGTCCTTCTGCCTCTGGCCTCATCCAACCTGGAAAGTTGACCTCTTCCAACACCTCATCACACAGACTGACCTGTCACCTGCTGTGTCCCCTCCTCCCCTCCCCATCTGCAGCTCCGTTCACTTCCTTTATGGCCCTTGCTTTTTACTGTCTACCTCTCATGGAATGAAGCCCATAAGCTCAGGGGCCTCACTGTCTCTATCCTTAGTGCTTAGAGTAGGGCTTTGCATCCATTAGCCCTCAATAATCGTTGGTTGGAGAAGAGAAGGAAGGAAAAGATGGAGGGAGGAAAGACGAAAGGGGGGCTTGGGCTGAGCCTTTATAGGTGAATTGAATGTTGGACGAATTCAGAGGATTCCAGGTGTATGAGGCGTTGACTAGAAAGAGAAGAGGAGAAATAGGCGACTGAAAACCAGATCCAAGTCCCATTAAGAAAACACATCATCAAATATTGCCCTTTACTTGGGCTGTGAATTAAATGTTAACTTTTTATTCCATTGCGTTTGAGATTATGATAAATTATAAAATCCTGTTTGTAGCTATTTTAGTTTTTAAGAGACGGGGTCATGCTTTGTCACCCAGGCTGGAGTGCAGTGGCACCATCAGACCGTCGCTCACTGCAACCTTGAACTCCTGGACCTAAGTGATTCTCCCGCCTCTCTCCTGAGTAGCTGGGACCACAGGCATGAGACACCACACCTGGCTAATTGCAGCTCTGTATCATATCAGTACTCAGAGCTCTGAGTAGCTGTATGACAGGGACTCTCATGAATTGGGCATCAGCCACAGAACACTGTAGAGCAGGTTGTTTTCTGGGCGGCTTGGGGCAGATGAAATAAATCCCGGGATAGATTATGACATGGAGATTTGAATGCTTGAACTATAGATTTTGTCCAGAAAAGGATTCTTGTTAGCTACTGGGATTTTTAAAAAAATCAATGTTTTCTGTTATGTGATTATTCTCTTAGAAATATACAGTTGCTTATTCTTATTCGTGGCCGTTGTATTCTATAATGTTGCTGCGAACTCTGAGTTAGTAAATACAGAAGCATTGCTCCCAGGAAAAATACAGGGTTAGGTCACTGCAAGCCTCTAGTCAAAACGTTTTTGTCCACTGATCAATACATGAGCTTGCTTTATGTGTGTTTCTATTTAAAGACACCTTACTTAACACATATCATTGATTCATTAACATTGAACTCATGGATAACAGCACTGTAACTCATGTCTGAAGGAAGCTTATCTAATGCATGTATTTTTCTCCTTAAATAACATCACAGCCTTCTTGCACTTAGGAACCGTAGATAGCACCATAGTTAGGGAGTTATTTTAAACAGCAGAATCATCAACAAAAAGCCCCCCAAAATGCAAAAAACATGGCACCAAATAGCGTGTGGGGAGGACACTTGTTTTCTGTGTGAGAGCGGAAACAAGAAGGCAGAGGGTTTGACCTCAGCTGGGAGCATGTGTTGGGTTTCTCAAATTTTTTGCCTCTGTCCGTGTCTGCAAGGACTGTACAAACACTGTGAACATTGACTTTGGAGTGACAAATACATTTTAGTAAGCAGATGAATTGACAA
The DNA here is from genome assembly GCF_047675955.1 of Chlorocebus sabaeus. Taxonomy (NCBI): domain Eukaryota; kingdom Metazoa; phylum Chordata; class Mammalia; order Primates; family Cercopithecidae; genus Chlorocebus; species Chlorocebus sabaeus. The sequence goes on along the minus strand of NC_132911.1, from coordinate 57,767,068 downwards.
ACCTTCTAATTTCGTAAGATGTGACTCTGAGTTTGGTAAATGTTAGTAAAGACAGGTAGTTCAAAGTCACCCGAATCACATTAGAGCTCTGTTGCTGCTATCACAAGACCTTGATTATGGTTTAGATTTTTTAAAAGTTTTGAAGCATTTTCAGCTCATGGTGAGTGTATGTATTGATTCGTTATTTAACAATGTTTGTAAGAATACATGCTTCCTACTATTCTGGAGGCTTATAAAAACATAAAACTTTTATAATAACATATGGTCTCTTTGTGATTTACAGATTTTTAACTACTTTCATGGGCACATCTCCTTTAATTCTCCTCACCCCCTGAAAGGTGCTTGGGAACCCAGTCATTAGTGGAAGGTCTGAGACCGGGGATAGCTCTCTAGATTCTGGGGGTAACAGTTGTAACGGGGGACCTGGCCTAGAGAAACTTGTCTGGCTAGGAGCTAGAGTACATTATGAGGCCAGCACCAGAAGCCAAGTTCTATTTTAATGACCACATCACATGGGCCCCTTAACCCATCACCAATGGTGTGATCCTGGAGCCCTCATTTGCACCAGTCAGCCCAGGCACCAACAGCCCCACAGAGAGGTAGGCAGGTGCCTGCAGGAGACTGCGAAGCACTCTGAAGGCAAGTGATAAACTAAGCAAGGCACGATGAGGTAGACCAGCTGTTAGTCAATAAATGACACCTTGCCCAGTGTTAAGAGCACAGTTTCCAGAGCCAGATATCCTGGATTCCAAATCAGCTCTGTTTCTTAATAGCTGTGTGACTTCCAGGGGTGTTATGTTTAGCCTCTGTGTGCATCAATTCATTTATCTGTGGAAGTGGGACAATAATATACTAACATCATAAGGCCATTGTAATAATGAAATAAATTACAACTATGAAGTGCTGTATAAGCACAGACTGTGACAGGTATACCCCAGAAATATTGTGGGTTCCATTCTGGACCGCTGCTGTAAAGCAAATATTACAATAAAATGAGTCACATACATTTTTTCCTTAGTGCATATAAAAGTTATGCTTAAACTGCACTGTAATCTCTTGAGTATGCAGTTGTGTTATGTGTAAAAAATAATGTACATATCTTAATTTAAAAATCTTTTATTGCTAAAAAATGCTAACGATGATCTGAGCCCTCAGCAAACCATCATCTTTTTGCTGGTGAAGGGTCTAGCTTTGATATTGACAGCTGCTGAATGATCAGGGTGGTGGTTGCTGAAGGTTGCGGTGACTGTGGCAGTTTCTTAAAGTAAGACAACAATGGAATTTGACACAGCAATTGACTCTTCCTTTCGTGAAAGACTTCTCTGTAGCATGCAATGCTGTTTTATAGCATTTTACCTACAATAGAACTTCTTTCAAAATTGGAGCTATCCCTCTCAAACTCTGCTGCTGCTTTATCAACTAAGTTTATGCAGTCTTCTAAGTCCTTTGTTGTTATTACAACAATGTTCACAGCACCTTCACCAAGAGTAGATTCTAAAGAAACCACTTTCTTTGCTCCTCCTCCATGAGAAGCACTTCCTCATCTGTTCAAGTTTTATCATGAGATTGTAAAAATTCAGTCCCACCTTCAGGCTCCACTTCTAGTTCTCTTGCTGTTTCTATCACATCTGCTGTTGCTTCCTCCACTGAAACCTTGAACCCCTCAAAATCACCCATGAAGGTTGAAATCAACTTCTTCCAAACTACAGTTAATGTTGATATTTTGACCTCATGAATCATGAATGTTCTAGAATGGCATCTAGAAGGGTGAATATTTTCCAGAATGTTTTCAATTTCCTTTTCTAGTCCATCAGAGGAATCACCATTTATGGCAGTTATAGTGTTAGGGAATGTATTTCTTAAATAACAAGACTTGAAAGTTGGAATTAGTCCTTGAAACATGGACTTCAGAAGGGATGTTGTGTTTGCAGGCCTGAAAACAACCTAAATATCCTTGTACCTCTCTGTCAGGACTCTTGAGTGACCAGGTGCATTGTCAATGAGCAGTAATATATTGAAGGGACTCTTGTTTTTTGTTTTGAGTCATAGTGAGGAAGGAGACCACCACTTCTCCTGCTGCTTCCCCCACTACCTAGTTTATAAGACAGGAGAAAAAGGAGAAAGTAAAAAGTTAAAAAGAAACAAAAGTAAGATAAATAGCCAGATGACCTTGGTACCACCACCTGGCCCTGATGGTTTAAAAAAAATAATAATAATATCAACCCTTGACCTAAAGTACTTGTGTTATCTGTAAATTCCAGACATTGTGTGAGGAATAATTGTAAAAACCTCCTGTTCTGTTAGCTCATGCATGTAGCCCCCAGTCATGTTCCCCACACTTGTGACCCTTTCATGTAGACCCCTTAAAGTTGTAAGCCCTTAAAAAGGCCAAGATTTTTTTTCAGGCAGCTTGGCTCTTATGACATAAGTCTGCTGAAGCTCCCGGTTGAAGGAAGCCACTTCCTTCTTTAACCCAGTGTCTGAGGAGTTTTATCTGCAGCTTATCCTGCTACATTTCTTGGTTCCCTGACCAGGAAGCAAGGTAATTAATGGTCAGTCGAGGCAGCCCTTTAGGTAGCTTTTGCCTGCCCTGTGGAGCTTCCCTTTGGGGGACCTCAGCTGGCTCAAGCGTCACAGATCCTGAGAGTGCTCGCAGGTAGGCATTTGCCCTGCTGGAATGTCTCATCAGAGCTGTGCATGGTAGGCCCCCGTGGAGGATCAACACAGTGGCTGAACACCGGGAAGGAACTGGCACTTGGAGTCCAGACATCTGGAACATGGTGAGACCGGTCTTAGGAACTTGCCCACTCCATTTGAGTGGAAGCATGGCCTGATCACCCACAGTGTGCCTTTACTGGGACTTTGGTTTTGGTTTTGGTTTTGACTTGGCTTGAATCACTTGACAAATGAGTATGCCTTTATCAGCACTTTGGTTTTTCTTTTGATTCTGATTTGGTGTGAATTGCTTGGCAAGTGAATGACCTTTTTACCCTTTGCCCTTTTTCTTTCCCTTCTTGTGGCCAGAGTGGCTTGCCACCCCAATTATGAACATAGAACTGAAAGTGTGTGAAAGTGTGTGAATGGAGGGGCTAATTAGGCTCATCAGCTGCGAAGTGGGGAGTCACAGATCTCTTAGTGTGGACTGTGTGCTCCGTGAAACTGTGGGGCCGACAAAGACTAGGGGCGATCTACATGTGGCTAATAGGAGCTGCCCTACAGCTCAGAGTTGTAGTGGGAATAAGGACCTCTCCAAAGCCAAGCAGCATCTGAAAACTCCCATAATAGGAGGTGGTGTAGTTGGCCAAAACAAGAGGAAGAGTGAGTGTGCAAGAGTGAATGTGCTGCGTTATAAAAGGAGGAATAGAAGGAAAGTCATCCAAACATCAAAACTTACTCTATGGGAGTGCATGTTACAGAACCTTAAGAAAGGTTTTGCAGGGGATTATAGAGTTAAGTTAACCCCCCAGAGGTTGAAAACTCTCTGTGAATTAAAATTGCCCTCATTTGGTGTTAGATGGCCAACCGAAGGAACTTTAGACATGGAAGAATTGGCAATGTATTTAAGGTGGTGACAAGGGTCGGAGGACAGCCAGTGTACCCTGAGCAAATTACTTTATGTTAACTCATGGCTAAATATAATATAGACAAAACTAGCATAGATCCAGCCCTGTTTAATGGCTTACTGCAAAAAAGCCAAAACTGAAAGTAAAAGCAGCTTTGCCAGCAGACACAGTTAAAAGTGGAGTCCCAGAGACAGCAAGAGAAGCCAGTTTTGCAGGAGCCGCCAGAGGCAACAGAAATTCTTTCTCCATATGTCCCAGCCTACCTCCCCTTTACCGAGGCCAACAGCCACCGCAGAAACCAGATTCAGGAGCTAAAATGCCCCAAGTCTCACCTTGAAGGTGAGGATCAGAGCCTCGAGAGGCCAGAAAAGGAAGTCGAGATAGTCAAGCGGGCCATCTCAGATCTGGTCATGCTGGAGCTGTACAAATGCCTCTCATGGAGATGTGATGACCTATCTATTATGACCAGGGTCACATCTGGGGAGGGGTGGTGGGGAGCAACAGACTTTCATCTATCAGCCCTTTTTGGGAGGGGTGGTGGGGAGCAACAGACTTTCATCTATCAGCCCTTTTCAACCACTGATCTACTAAACTGGAAACACTCTGAACCCCACCACCTTGCTCCTGGTATCAGAGAGCCCTGTTGTGCATAACTATGTAGAAGTGTTGGACTCAGTTTACTGCAGGAGACCTGACCTCCGGGACCAGCCTTGGGCATCAGTAGACTGGAAGCTATATGTGGACAGGAGCAGCTTCATCAACCCACAAGGAGAGAGATGTGCGGGGTATGTGGTGGTAACCCTGGACACTGTTGTTGAAACCAGATCGTTGCCCCAAGGCACTTCAGCCCAGAAAGCCGAGCTCATTGCTTTAATTCGGGCCTTAGAACTCAGTGAAGGTAAGACTGTAAACATTTACACTGACTCTCGGTATGCCTTTTTAACCCTCCAAGTGCCTGGAGCATTACATAAAGAAAAAGGGCCTATTGAACTCTGGGGGAAAGGACAAAAAGGACCTGGAGGATGCAACTCAGCTTCAACGTTTGCAGAGGTACCGAGAGGCAGTTCTGCAGGGGCTAAGAGTTAGTAGAAGGAAAGCAATTAATACAAGGAAGATTTCAGAGTGCTTCATGGAGCTAAAGAAAGGCTAAGTCAGTTGTGTGAAAAAGTCTGTAAAGCGTTCTGGCTTTACACCCCATTTAACCCTGAGACTGCTGAAAATCGGCATATGGTAAATACTTCATTTGTAAGGCAAGCCCAGGGTGACATCAAGCAGAAGCTGCAGGCATGAATACTACCCAGTCTATAAAAGTAGCTACCAAGGTCTATGTTAACTGTGACCTGGCAACACAACAGGAAAAAGCAAAAGCAACAAGCGCAGCAGCTAGACACGCCAAGGGTTAAATCCCTCTCTCCAGCCCAGCTCTATCTGAAAAAAAGGGGGCTGGAGACCAGTATTAGGAGAAGAACAAAGGAAAAAGAAAGGAAAAAATGAAAGTATGAGAAAGAAAAAAAAAGGTAAAAAGAAAATCAGAAAGAAACAAGAGAGACAGACAGCAGTGTGTGGGGGTAAGGCCCGTGTGTTGCCCGGCCCTGCCGGCTCGCCAAAAGAGCAGGAGAACTCAGGAAAGAAAAAGGAAAGTAAATTAAAGACTTAAGAAAAAGGCCAATCTGTTGGTGACAATTCTTATAGAAAGAGAGATTAGTGATGTGAGAGGACGTAGACGCAGATGTAGGTGTGGAAGAAATCAAGTTAGGCAGGAATTCAAGAGCCAGGCAAGGCTAGAAAGAAATTAAAGTGTGAGATGCAAAAAAGGACACTGGAAGGATAAATTTTCAGAAGACAATGAGGGAAATGGCCAAGGCCACAAGACAAAAAGGCCATTGGCCAAGCACTGCCGCACCTTGGAAGAACCAAATACTGATCTGATCAGGCTGGCAGGAGCTAAAAGAGGTAAGGACTAGGACAGACCAGACAACTTCTCATTAGGCTCCCAGGAGCCATGGTCACATTAGAAGTTAAAGGCAGCAAAATTCTGCCGTATCTGGATTCCAATTTCTCACTGATAGCTAAGCCACTAGATTAAATTACAAAGAAAGAAAAAAAGAAAAAAGAAACCCTCCTCTAGGAAACTGAACAGAAGAAGGAGCCATGCCTTGTGAAAACTTGCTTATAAGCTTTACAGAACTTCCCCATGCCAGTGGCTATCAGTACACACTAGTGCTTGTTTGCTCATTTTCAGAATAAGTTGAAGCTTTCCCTATGAGGACAGAAAAAGTATAAGAAGTGACTAAAGTACTGTTAAAAAACATTATTCCCAGGTTTAGACTGCCTCTAACTTTAAAGTGAGACAATAGGCCGGCATTTGTAACTGAAATAGTACAAGATTTAACAAGACTTTAAAAATAAAATAAAAGTTACATACAGCCTATCAGCCAAAAAAGTTCAGGAAAAAGTAGAACACATGAACTGGACACTCAAGCAGCTACTGAAGAAATATTGCCAGGAAATTTATTTGAAATAGAATCAGGTTTTTGCCTATGGTCCTCCTCCGAGTTAGGTGCACCCCCACCAAACAAACTGGTTATTTGCCCTATAAGATTTTGTTCGGTCAGCCACCCCCAAATCGTAGGTCAAATTAAAGGTGACCTCCAGGAACTAAAGGAATTAACCTTAAGAAAGCAAATGTAGGCTTTAGAAATAGCCATACAAAGTGTTCATGATTAAATACATGAAATGCCTATAAGCCTGATACCCCTTTAAATCTGGTAAATCTGTTTAAGTTAAAAAGTAGAATCTAATTTATTTAGGTCCCATATAGGATGGGCTCCATACTGTAATCTTGTCCACTCCCACTACTGTTAAAGATGCAGGTGTTATGTCTTTGATCCACCACCATTGACTAACACTGGCAGCTCAGGACAAGTAAACCAGCCAGCAAGACCCAGACCATCCAACCTGGCTAATCCTGAGACGAGACCAAGCTGCTGCTGAGGACGACAGCCCTGCTCTGTTACTCTGGAGTCTGACCAGTCTACACATGGCTGAAGCTTGAAGAAACAACAAGCCCTGCTCCAGTCATATACCAGAAGCTGACTAGACTACACATGGCTGAAGTTTGAGGACTCGTCAAGCAAGTAATGTAGTTAGAAATCTTAGGACTAGTGGTTTTCCTGTATTTAACTGTTTTACTATTGTTCTGTTGCTGTGCTTACCTGTCTTTTTCTCAGGTAAGGACCTCTTTTGTCCTTGCTGGATATAAATATGCTGTACATTGTTTTGTTGTTATTCCCCCCTTAACCATGCTAAAAGAAACACCTGTAGAAAGGTGTCCCCACTGTACACACACTACTTGGTCAAGGAACCCGAACCTATCTGGCCCAGCAACAATTCCGAGTCTTTAAGTCATTCTTTGAGCATATAAACTAGAAGTTACCAGAGCCGCCTCCTTTAGCAAACAAAACAAAACCAAAACCAAAAAAAAAAAAAAAAAAAAACCAAAAAAACACCAAAAAAACCCCCAAAAAACAAAAATCAAAAAACAAAACTATTTGTTCAGCTAGATGAAAACATTGCCAGCAGTCTAAGTGTTTTCTCATGTTATGTTTATAGAAAGGCTAACATAAGAGACCAATGGTCTTGAGAAGCAAAAATGTTCATGCCTCACGATAACTTTAACTGACTCTTTCCCCAAGCAGACGCCCACAAGTTCAAGTATCTGGCTCTTAAAAATTTCTATTATTAAGAAATACTGTGTTGGTTGCTAGGAAAAGGCTTTTACAAACAGGTGAGCTCCTAAGTTTCACTGTCTATGCCTTCCAAGAAAAAAAAAAGCATAGCTATAAAACATTAAAAAGATAATAAGTGGCCCCTCAAAAAGGTCATACAGTACTATAGGCCTGCCATATGGGCACAAGATGGCTCATAAGGATACCGAACCCCCATCTACATGCTCAGTCAAATCATATGGTTGCAGGCTGTCTTAGAATCACTAGTAAAACTGGCAGAGCTTTAACCGTTTTAGCCCAGCAGGAAACCCAAATGAAAAATGCCGTCTATCAAAATAAACTGGCCTTAGAATATTTGCTAGCAGCTGAAAGAGGAGTCTGGAAAATTTAACTTAACCAATTGCTGTCTACAAACAGATAATCAAGGACAGCTGTTCAAAAATATAGTCAAGGACATGACAAAGTTGGCACATGTGCCTGCATAGGCTTAGCACAGGTTTAATCATAGGTCTTTATTTAAAAAATAGTTTCCAGTTATAAAAAATTAAAACCCTCATTGTAAGTGTATTGCTAGTAATACTTGCTTGCTGCTCCCCTGTGTATTACCTGTGCTCCTTCAAATAATAAAAAGTTTTGTTGCTAATTAGTTCATCAGAAAACTTCGGCACAAGTATATTACATAAATCACTATCACTCTGTTTCACAGAAAGACTCAGAAAGTAAAGATAAAAGTGAGAACTCCCACTAATAAGTGAGATTCTCAAAGGGGGGAAATGAGGAAGGAGACCACCACTTCTCCTGCTGCTCCCCGCTCTTGCCTAGTTTATAAGACAGGAGAAAAGGGAGAAAGCAAAAAGTTAAAAAGAAACAAAAGTGAGATAAATAGCCAGATGACCTTGGTGCCACCAACCAGCCCTAATGTTTAAAAAATAATAATAATAATATCAACCCCTGACCTAAAGTACTTGTGTTATCTATAAATTCCAGACATTGTATGAGGAAGCATTGTAAAACTTTCTGTTCTGTTATGTGATGCATGTAGCCCTCAGTCACATTCCCCATGCTTGCAACCGTTTCACATTGACCCCTTAAAGTTGTAAGCCCTTAAAAAGGCCAAGAATTTTTTTTTCGGGGAGCTCGGCTCTTAACACTCAACTCTGCAAAAGCTCCCAGCCAAATAAAGCCACTTCCTTCTTTAACCTGGTGTCTGAGGAGTTTTGTCTGAGGCTGGTCCTGCTACATTTCATCTCAGCAGTGGGTTTAAAATACTTGGCCAACCTTGCTGTAAACAGCTGTGCTGTCATCCAGGCTTTGTTGTTCCATTTCTAGAGCACAGACAGAAGATATTTAGGATAATAATTAAGAGCTCTAGAATTTTTGGAATGATAAATGAGCATTACATTCAACTTAAAGTCACCAACTGCTTTAACTCCTAACATGCGAGTCAGCCTGTCCTTTGAAGTTTTGAAGTCAGGCATTGAATTCTCCTTTCTTGCTATGAAAATCACACATAGCATCTTTTCCCAATATAAGGCTGTTTTGTCTAGATGGAAAGTCTGTTGTTTGCTGTTTAATGATAATCTTCATTTACTAGCTTTGCTAGATCTTCTGGATTACTTGCTGGAACTTCTCCATCAGCACTTGCTGCTTCATTTTGCACTTTTAAGTTATGGATATGGTTTCTTTCCTTAATCATGAACCAATTTCTGTTAGCTTCAGATTTTTCTTCTGAATCTTCCTCACCTCTCTCAGCTTTCATAGAATTGAAAAGAGTTAGGGCCTTACTCTGGGTTAGGCTTTGGCTAAGGGAATATTGTGGCTGGTTTAGTCTTCTATTCAGAACGTTAAAACTTTCTCCATATCAGTGATAAGGCTGTTTCGCATTCTTATCATTCATGTGTTCACTGGAGTAGCACTTTTAATTTCCTTCAAGAACTTTCCCTTTGCATTTACAACTTGGCTTTTTGGTGCAAGAGGCCTAGCTTTCAGCTTGTCTTGGCTTTCTACATACCTTCCTTGTTAAGCTTGATCATTTCAAGCTTATGATTTAAAAGTGAGAGACATGTGACTCTTCCTTTCAGTTGAACACCTAGAGCCCATTGTAGGGTTACTAATTGGCCTTGTTTCAATATTGTTGTGTCTTAGGGAATAGGGAGGCCTGAGGAGAGGAGAGAGATGGGGGAATGGCTGGTAGGTGGAGCTGTCAGCACACACACGGCATTATTGATTAAGTTTGTCCTCTTATATGGACATGGTATGTAGTGCCCCCAAACAGTTCTGATAGTAACATCAAAAGCCACTGATCACAGATCACTGTAACAGATATAACAATAATAAAACATTTGAAATATTGTGATAATGATCAAAGTGGCTGATTTTGTGACACTGAGACACAAAATGAGCACATGCTGTTGGTGATTTTGGTGGTGTGGATAGTGCTCTTACATGCTATAGAGTATCTGTGAAGATTAGCAACACTTGCAGATCCACTGGAAACATTTTGGCTTGAGAATGACAAGGAATAATGAGGTGATATCAGTTACTCTTCAAAAAATAGCGACACTTTTAGATAGGCATAGAGTCAAAACATTGTTTTTTGAGAGAGAAAGAAGAAAAATGACCTACGTGAGTACATCCTATTATTTGAAGTGTTGGCCAAACTTAATCCTTTTAATGAATTGTACTTTATCATATAATGGTGTTATAATAAACAATATACATGCAAAATCTTGCATTTAAAATTGTCTGAGGCTTCTGATAAAAAGAAGTCCTAAAATCCCATGACCTTGGGATTCTTCCTCCTGCAAAAAATGCCTTTAACCCAAAGGAGGCAGAGCAGGTGCTGTTCTTATTCTAATCTGTGACCTCTCAGATGGTGACAATGTTTGGTGGTCACCTAGCAGAAAGGACTTCAGAATTTTAGAAGATTTGAGACTTCATTGTCAGAAAGCTTGAAAGAAGAAATCCAAGTAAAGCAAGACAAACTATGATCAAAACCAAAAACCAATTCACACAATTAAGGTTTTAAAGGGAAAGCTGGCCTTTCAGGGGATGCGCATATTCTTACACCTTAGAAAAATAGGAAAAACTCATAGCATTATTGGTTATTTTCAAGATTTCAGATCATCTGTGTATTAACTCATGCCTTTCAAAAACTGTTACTTGCACAAGTGATTATCAGTTTAATATTCAGGGTAGTTTATTGGGCAGAAATTCATCCTAACCATAAAGCAAGTATTTAGTGGGATATTTACTTTATGTTTTTCATAGTTCTTTGTATTTAAATATGAGCTGCATCATTGTATCTGAATGGAGGAATAGTGTAACCATCAAATTGTGACTTCATCCACTGTGACCCCTGTTCCAATATGGAGAATTCAGTTTCTGCCATATTTCCATCTCCCCACTACACCACTATAATAAGAATCTTCTAAAAATAAAAATATCATCTTTTATAGTTAAAATGCTTCAGAAGGATGGGTGTGGTGGCTCATACCTGTAATCCCAGCACTGTGAGATGCTGAGGCAGGTGGATCACCTGAGGTCAGGAGTTTGAGATCAGCCTGGCCAACATGGTGAAACCCATCTCTACTAAAAATACAAAAATTAGTCAAGTGTGGTGCTGTGTGCCTGTAATCCCAGCTGCTTGGGAGGCCGAGGCAGGAGAATTGCTTGAACCTGGGAGGTGGAGGTTGCAGTGAGCTGAGATCACGCCATTGCACTTCAGCATGGGCAACAAGAGTGAAACTCCATCTCAAAAACAAAACAAAACAAAAACAAAAAACAATCACATAGAGCTGGGAAATGAGTCACATTTGTCATAATCCCAGATCAGGTGCTGATGGGCTCGAGATTCTGTGAAGGCATGTGGCCCATAGAAAATCCAGATGTGGACCCGTGGATCTGAGTCTCAGCTATGCATAAGCTATGCCATGGGGCCCAGGATGTTGTTAGAAAGAAGAGTAGAGGCCTGAGAGCATCACACTGTGTCTTTCATTTTATTGGTTGATATTTTAATTTGTTATCTGTGGTGCTTGCAGTAGTAATCAAAAACCAAGGTTTTAGAATTCATAGTGCATTAACTTGTTTGAAATACTTGTTGAACATGTAATGAATTCACAGTGGTAAGAATAGGCACTTGTGATTCCAGAGGTGGAAGGATATGTGTTCTCCATCATCAAGGAGTTTGCAATCTGGGGTTGGAGACAGATGTGAAAACTACCCAAGGCAGGGGGGCTTCAGTTGTTTCTGACTTGGCCCCTAAGAGAGTGTATTGGTCTTTTTTGTGGTGCTGTAACAGAATACCACAGACTGAGTAATTTAGCAAGAATGGACATTTATTTCTCCAAGATCAAGTGGCTGGCATCTTGTGAGGGCCTCTTTCTGCATCATTCCATGGCAGAAGGCAAAAGGGCAGAGATACTCGAGAGACAGGCTAAAGGGGACTGAACTCATCCTCTTATAAGGAATCCATTAATGAAAGGACAGACCCACTCCTGAGACAAGGGCATTCATCCATTCACCAGGGCAGAGCCCTCATGGCCTGATCATGTTTTATTAGGCCCCACCTCCTAACACTGTTGCATTGGGGATTAAGTTTCCAACACAGGGTCGTGCTTGAGGAAAAACACATGCCTGGGGGAAAATTCATAAATGAACAACTTTAAGGACGGGAAAACAGCTCCTAAAAGGAGGACATCACAGACAGATATTGAAACAGCTCCTAAAAGGAGACTGTCACAGACAGATATTGGATAGGTGGCACCTGACATAAACCTTGATGGATCGACAGGTGTCAGCATGTTGAGAAAGGAGGTGGGAAGGAGGAGGGGGATGGAAGCCTCTTCTTACTTCACCTGTGTCCCTTACTGTGCTGTGGCATCTCAGAAGCAAGCAAGTGAAGAGAGAAGCAGATGATGTGTGTGGGATCACAGTGTGGAATGAGACTGCTTAGTGAGAACTCAAGAGCAGGCATTGATCAAAGAGGACCCGCTGAGCAAGGTAGGCCAAGGAGAGAAAAGATGAAGACTGATCACTGCTTAGACATATTTTATACTTTTTGGGGGAAAATTCAGTAATGAAGAATTTCAGGGATGAGATAGCTCCTAACTCCTTTGATTGATCTTTATGTTATCTAGGTTGGGCTGTTATAACAGAATCCCATAGATGGGGTAGCTTAAAGAACACAAATGTACTTCTCATAGTCCTGGAGGCTGGGAAGTTCAAGATTAGGGTGCTGACATATCTAGTGTCTGGTGAGGCAGCCATTTTGTTATTATACCCTTACATGGCAGATAGTAGAGAGAGAAAGAGGTGAGGAGAAACAGAGAGAGAGAGAGAGAGCAGAGAGGTGGAGAGAGAGACAGGGTGAGTGAGGGAGCAAGTACTCCTGTGTTTTCTTACAAGGTCCCTAATCCCATTCATGAGGACTCCACCATCGTGAACTAATTACTCTCTAAAGATCCCACCTCCAACTACCATCAGTTACGAGTTAAGATTTTGACATATGAATTTGGGTGGAGTGGTAAAGGAAAATGATTACCCACAACACTTGTAAAACCAATGAACAGCTTTTCTTTTTTCCTTTTTACTAAACTTTATTTTAAGTTCCAGGATACGTGTGCAGAACGTGTAGGTTTGTTACATAGGTAAACGTGTGCCATGGTGGTTTGCTGCACCCATCAACTCATCACCTAGGTATTAAGCCTAGCATGCATTAGCTATTTACCCTGATGGTCTCCCTCCTGCATCCAACCCTAACAGGCTGTGGTGTATGTTGTTCCCCTCCCTGTGTGCATGTGTTCTCATTGTTCAGCTCCCACTTAGGAGTGAGAATATGCAGCATTTGGTTTTCTGTTCCTGTGCTGGTTTTTTGAGAATGATGGCTTACAGCTTAATCCATGTCCCTGCAAAAGACATGATCTCATTCTTTTTTTATGGCTGCATAGTATTCCATGGTGTGTATGTACTATATTTTCTTTATCCAGGCTATCATTGATGGGCATTTGGATGGATTCCATGTCTTTGGTATTATGAATAGTGAATGAGCAAGCTATTCTACACCAAGCAATTGTCCATATCTCTGCAGAAACTCGTGAATGTTTTACAATTTAATTCACTTCCGAAGCAAACTACCCAGAGTGCAGATTCCAAGGTTAAAAGGTAAATCCTACGAACCTGTGCCCCACTTCAGATGCCAATCACAAGTAATGGGTACCCAGGGTGCCCACACTTCTCTCTGACCTGGCTACAAATTGGTGGTTCCAATGACCTCTTCCTAAGTTTCAATAATTTGTGATAATAGCTCACAGAACTCAGGAAAACACCTTACTTACATTTACTGGTCTATTATAAAGGATGTTTTAAAGAATGCTGATGAGCAGCCAGATGAAGAGCAACTAAGGTGAGGTGTAGGGTGATCTCAAGCATAGGAGCTTCTGTCCCGTGGAGTTGGGCCACACCACCCTCCAGACACATGGACACACTCACCAACCAGGGAGCTCTCCAAACCCCATAGTTTAGGGATCTTATGGAGGTTTCATTGGGTAGGTGTCATTGATTATTAACTCAGTCTCCAGTCCTTCTCCCCTCTCTGAAGATAAGGGGGTAGGGCTGAATGTTTCAAGCTTCTCACCATGGCTTGTTGTCTCTGTCGAGAAGTCCCTCTCCTGAAGCTATCCAGGAGCCCACCAAGGGTTACCTCTTAGAATAAAGATACCTGTATTACCCTGGCAATTTAAAGGGGTTTAGAAGTTCTGTGTCAGGAACCAAGGGCAGAGATCAAATATGTATTTCTTGTACCACAGAAGGACACAAACGTTCAGCCCTAAACAATCCTCTTGCAGGTTTATGTGTTGGTTGCACAAAAGCATGGCTTTGTGGAGAATATATATGGTGCTTTTATTTAAATGTGATTTCACAGCTGAAAGTATTTTTCTAAAAGTCTAAATTAGTTTCAAAAGATTGCACCAAATAACTTAGAACATGCAGCAAAACAAAAACAAAACTCAGCAGGATTCTAAATTCTGTTCTGAAATATATATAATGTGTGTTTTAAGTTGGCCTCTGATTCTGTTTCTCATAGCAATGCTTCTAAATCCTAACCACCACCCTTTAAGTTACACCCCACCTCTTCCATTCCTTCACTTGACCCTTCCTCCTATCTCCTGGCAAAAACACACATCACTAGACATGAGCTCTGTTTTTTTTGGTGCTTTCTAGCTTCAGGCACATGTATTTCTCCATTGTTCCCTTCTTTCCTCTCAAAGAAAGGATGATCCCTTTCATGTTTTAGTCCTTTCTTTTTCTTTCTTTCTTTCTTTCTTTTTTTTTTTTTTTTTGAGACAGAGTTTTGCTCTTGTTGCCCAGGCTGGAATGCAATGGTTTGATCTCAGCTCACTGTAGCCTCCGGCTCCAGGGTTCAAGTAATTCTCCTGCCTCAGCCTCCTGAGTAGCTGGAATTACAGGCATGCACCACCACACCCAGCTAATCTTTTGTACTTAATAGAGACGGGCTTTCACCATGTTGATTAGGCTGGTCTCGAACTCCTGACCTCAGGTGATCCACCCACCTCGGCCTCTCAAAGTGCTGGCATTACAGGTATGAGCTACTGTGCCCGGCCTTTTTGGTTCTTTCTTTAAAAATTTTTTATTTTAGTAAAAACACTTAACATGAGATCCACCCTCTTAACAAATTTTAAGTGCAAATATAAAATATAATATAAATGAAAGTGTCAACGATCATACAGTGAAGACTGGCACGGTGGTTGCCAGAGGCTGGAGAGGGGCCATGGAAGTTGCTAATCAGTGGGCATACAGTTTCAGCCAAGCAAGATGAAGCTCTAGAGTTCTGCTGTCCCACATGGCACTCCTTGCGTTGTCCGTCTGTCATTTTATTTTCGTTTTAAGTCTATCAGCTCAGCTTGTTCTTTGGATCAGTTCTTCCCACACCTCCTTCAGACTCGTTGCAGAGACTATTCTTCTGTTCCGGTATGCGTTCAGTCTTTCTCCATAGGCCCCCTGTCTGTCATCAATAGCCATGCTTTTGGGTCTTCCTTCCAAAAACATGAGTTCTTAAATTTGCTGTCTTCTTGAGTTACCACTTGATTTCTCTCCCTTCTGATATAACAAAGCTTCTTCAAAGAATAGTCTACAAAAACAGTCTGCACTTTTGACCTTTGCTTTTGCATCCCCCAACGTGTCAAGCATGGCCTTTGTCTTGAGTGATGTTTTGAAGCTTATGTCTTAAAGGTTGGCCCTGACTGACTCCCACACCTGCCATGGTCGAGCCCTCTTCTTAGTGCTCTTTCTGAATGTCTGTAGCGTGGGACACACATGACTCTCCATCCTTCCCCAACCTCTCCCGAAGGCTTTCTATGGTCCGGTGCATACACTGAAGGGCCACGAAGTACAGTCATCCCCACTTGGCACCGGGAATACAAGGGTGGAAAGCATCATTTCTGCCAGCTTCTTATGGCCCTGAAGTGAGACAGTCATGCGAAAGGAAAACTGCAATGACTTCTGACCACTGCCAGCCTCGCTTCCTGCATTTTCTTCTTCGGCTTACTCTTGCCAAGTTGGAGTTGCCTAACTTCCAAGAGGTTATTTGCTCTTTTTTTTTTCTCACTCCACAAACTCTTCCCAGGTAGTTCAGTCCACTCCCTTCTCCCAGTCGCTGTATGCCAATGAATGCCAGTATTAATCTTTCCAGCTTAGACATTGTTCTTGGATTGCAGACGTGAGGTTTCACTTGTTTACTAGACATTGCTGACTGAGGATCCCTAGCATAACATGGCCCAAGTTCAATGTATTTGCAAAACTGTTTCATCTCCTTTATTCTCTGTAATGATGTTGCTATCCATTCGGTCAACATACTCAGAAATATCACCCCTTCTTTCCTTCTTCCAGGATGAGTTGCTCATGACATGACCATGTTTTGGCAGTGTACTCTTTCTCCATTCCCATCACTTAGTAAGAATCATCTAGGTTATGCTGAAGTACAAAGTTAATCTCCAAATTTCTCTGGCTCAGTACAGAAAAAGTCCATTTTTGCCTTCTGCGATGCACCCAGTGCAGGTCTGCAGGGTCTCTGCTGCACGTTGTTCCCCAGGGACTCAGGCTGAAGAGGCCCCCTTGTCTTATCTGGCCACCTCCTCTGCACACGGTTCAGGATTTTCCAGGCAAGGAGTTGAGCAGGGGCTTTTCAGTGCTGGGCCTGGATGTGACGTAAGATGCTTCTGCTCACAGCTTCGTAGTCACAACAAGTTACATCATCCTTCTTAATTGCAGGGATGCTGGGCAGCGTAGTCATCCACAGATCAGGAGAGGGATCAGAGGTAGGTGTTCCCGGGCTGCAGTGATCTCCACCGCACTGCTGTGGGCTGAACTGTGCCCTCCACCCCACCAAGCTTATATGCTGCCAGCCTCACCCTCTGTGCTTTAGAATGTGGCTGTATCTCGAGATAGGGTCCTTACAGAGCTAGTTAAGTTAAAGCAGGGTCATTAGGGTGGGCCCTAAGCTACTCTGACTGGTGTTTTTATGAGAAGAGAGATTAGGACTTATAGGGAGAGACACTAGGGATGTGAGCACACAGAGAAAAGACAGTGTGAAGACATCAAGAAGGTAGCCATCTCCAATCCAGAGGGAGATGCCAGGCACAGCCCTTCCCTCAAAACCCTCGGAAGGAACCAACCCTGCCGACACCTTGGCCTTGTATTTCTGGCCTCCAGAACCGCAGGAAAGTACCATTCTGTTGCTTAGGCCGCCCAGCCTGTGGTACTTTGTTATAGCTTCTCACCCAGTTCAGGCCCTTTTAATTGATTGCTGGGCCTTTGCAGTTGTTTTTGCTTGTAATATATTCTTCTCTCAAATTATTTCTGGAGGCTGCCACCAGAGGGCAGAACTTCAATTGGGTCCCTAATCAGAAACCTTGCTGGGATCATGTGGTCTACAGCACAGGGTTGCTAAAGCATCTTCCGCCAGAATTCTGTGAGTATCTGGTTAGGTGGGTCTGGAAAATACTGAGTTTAAAAATGTTATATAGGTTTCTTTACGGCAAGACGTTTCAGAACCTTTAATATGCTACTCTGCTGTATGAATCTCCAGGCAGGAAATCTTATAAAATGTGTTTCTGAAATGAATTTGCACACAAGATCCTGTTTTCTTGAAGCCTCTGGTACTGGGTGAAATGCCCAATCTCTAGTGGGACTTGCAGGACTTTGCAATTGGGCAAACATATTTATTTTCACTTTATCTCTCTCTATCTCTCTCTATGGGGATGCTCCCATCGCACCAAAGTTCTTCCCATCACTTACAAATGGGGTGGCAGTTGTGAGGTGCACCCATCACGTCTCCCTCCAAGAGACCCTACAGGGGAGCTGGCAGCCCCCGCTGTCTGCGCCTCTGGGGCCACTGCTCCCTTGGGCAGCTCCCAGTCAGTGGCAAGGTAGCGGGGTTCTGGAGGAGGCCCATTTCTACCTGAAGTGGGGAAGCTGGGGGTCCTCTAAGAGGCAAACTTCTCAGAGATTCCACTGGGGCCCTGCTGAGCCTGCCTGAGAACGGTGCTTTTGGTCTGAGCGTGTTCTCCCCATCCTCCTTCCTGCCCCCGCTCCTTGCACGGGCCTTAGACCAGCTAGCTGTCTGTGGGCTTTCCCTGCCCCTGGCTGCCCCTCCTTTCCCCTTCACAGCTATTTCTGCCCACATGCACGGTACATGGTTAATCACATCTTGCCATCCGCTTCTCCGAAGACCTGAGTTAACACACAATGTGTGTTCATTCCCTGTGTCCTCACCCCTCCCTGATGTATCTTCTCCCCGCCTCTGCTGGCTGTCTTTTGGGAATCTTGGGAAAGGAATTTATGAGTAATGTTCCAGACAGCCTAGCTTTTAGGGTGAATGACTGGTTCTGACTTACCTTAATACATCCTTGAGTCATGCCAAGAACTGTGGGATGATCAAGGACCAGTGACCTGGAAGCATCAACGGCTCCAAGCTGCTGGCACTACTGTCCTTGGAATTACGAAGAGTGTGATTTTTAGAGTTATGGGCACATTTCTCAGGCCCCATAAATGTGTTGGATTGTGAATTACAGGACTTTTGAGTATATAGTGAGCGGACTACAATTGTGCTGTATGTAGCTCGCTGCTTTGTGCGTGAGGCGATTTTAGGCCATTGAAGGAGTTCAGCTGTCCTCGATATGAGTCATTTCCTAGATAATGTACTCTGCAAAAGCCCAAATAACTTCACAAATGTAACCGTTTAAGGTCTTATCAGCCATATATACCCCACTGAGTATATCATATTTCACATTATATAACATAGAAGTAACATAAATTTCACTTTCTTATTTCTCCTTCTGGAAGCCACCATGCCCTAACTCATTCCCTTTCTAAATTTCAAAATGTCCAAACATTTCCCAGCTTATTTCATTTGTAACACAAACCAGCATTTTTCTTTTTAGTCATAAGCTAAAAACTTTATCATTGAAATCATTTTATACTGCCACGTCTCATTCTTCACTTTCTCAATACGGTGTTCTTCTCATTGGTTAATCAATAGTTTATGAGAGTTCCACATTTTTATCTTTGACTCAGATGTATTGATTGATTAGAGATACTTTTATGATTGTAATTAAAAAGTTTAAGCCTTAAATTTAATGAGAGAGGTATATGGAGGTTCAGAAGAAATGTAAGGAAGTGAGACAAGAAGATAAAGGGCCTCAGACAGGAAAAGTGAGTTTAGGAAAATAAACTGAAGGCCACGTTGATACTGACTGGAAAATGTGGCAGGTTTACTAATTAATCAGTACTAACATGACCACAAAATATATGTTACTATTTTTACTATTGGAACCCACTGTTGAGTAGTAAAGTTGCAGGATAAAGTATCTAAAAACATATAAACAGATAAAACAATGAAAGTGTAAACAGGTTCATCTTTTTTGAAGGCAGTTTGGTGTGCACTAAAGTGCAGAATATATCTTGCAATTCTACTGCCATGAATATAACAGAAAGTAATTACTGAGCCAGACGTGGTGGCTCATGCCTGTAACCCCAGCACTTTGGGAGACCTAGGCAGTAGATCATTTGAGGTCAGGAGTTTGAGACCAGCCTAGCCAAAATGGTGAAACCCTCTGTCTACAAAAATTACAAAAATTAGCTGGGTGTGGTGGTGCATGCTTGTAATCCCAGCTACTAGAGAGGCTGAGGCAGGAGAATCGCTTGAACCCAGGAGGCAGAAGTTGCAGTGAGCTGAGAGATTACACCACTGCACTCCCACCTGGGTGACAGAGTGAGACTCTGTCTCAAAAATAAATAAATAAATAAATAAATAAATAAATAAATAAAAGTACAAGGATGTTTATTACAGTATAATAAATCACAAGCAGGAAAATCGTAAATGTATTATGTTGGTACTAAAGTAATTGTGGTCTTTGCTGTTAAAAGTAATAAATCCATAGAGGATGAGTTAAATAAATGATAATTTATCTATACATGGAAATACCATGTGGCTGGTAAAAATGATGGTGTAAATTATATTTATAGACTGATAAAGTTAAAAAGTACCTGGCATATAGCATTATTTCAAAGAATGAATACCATAATTATTTTGTAAAAGTCTCTTATGGACATAAATTATATATTTACATGGCCATATTTTGCACAGGAAATATGAAAAAGGATATATATCAAATAGTAATGGCTTATTTGTATCTTCTGGGAGTTTTGCAGTGCTTCCCTCTTTACACCATTATATGTCATCTGAAGTTTTGTTCTGATTCTGTATTATTTTATTTCTAAAAGAAGAGCCCAAAACCCAAGTGCTGTTTTCCTGGTCTGTGGAGACAGAGTCTCCGAGGAAGTAGGCTAGACAGGGTAAGAACAAAGTTCTGTTGTGATAAAAGCTTTGGCCTGCGGTTCCAACCATTAAGTTTGCCAGCTCAGACTTGATCTTGAACGAAGGTGGGGTTCTGTGACTGGAGACCATTTCTCTCCCTTTGTATTTGTTGGTGTGTCCAAAAACCTCAGATCTCCCAGCTTTAGGCTTCTTTGAGGGCAGTGCTAAATTGGTTGAAACCTTGAGGCAGTTCCTGAAAAGGGTAGGTGAAATTTCCTGCTGATAAAAGGCATCTTGTATCTTGTTCATCCTTGGCAGATTGCCAATTAGCAAAGAAGAGAGAGCAGATGAAGTACTAGCCAATTTGAAATAGATGTGGACTTCCATCAAGGTATATTAATTCATTTTACCTAGATGATTCGAAATCAGTTGCTTTTTTCTTTTAATCCTAAAAGGATAATTTTCTTCATGTTCTTCTTGTCATGTCAGCCAAATCCTATAGTGTCAACTTTCAGTAAATTTATCTTAGAAATAACTATGGACCAATCTAGATCTTTCTGTCTCTATCATCTATACAGTTTAAAGATTTTAAAACTCTTACCACTTAGTTTGAAATTTTATTTTAATTTATAAAATGATATATTCTTATGTAAAAAATTCAGACAATAAAGATGTATTTAAAGTAAAAGGCAAAAGTTGTCTGTTTTAACTTCATCCCCATTTTTTCACTCCCTTGAGGAAATCACAATGAATTGCTTTGTCTGTCCAAACACACACTTATATGCCAAGTCTTTCCTCTCACAGAATATGCAGTGTGTTTCCTATTCTAAAGAAAAAAAACCCCTCAATATTGTAGCATAAACAATAATGGCTGCATGGTTAGCATAATGCAAGCATATCATCATTTATTTAACCATCCCCATGACAACAAACATTTAGGTTGTCTCTATTTCTTTTTCTGTTTTAAATAACACTTAATGTACATCTTGCACATTGATGTCGTTATGCAAGTCTAGAATTTTGGATGGAGAATTGTCAAGCCAAAAGTGTGAGCATTTTGGTGGACCAAGTATCAGCAGGATTGATGAGGACTTTGGAGCACTTCACAAGCCCGGGTGCAAACATTTCTTTCTCCCAACTGCCCTCTTCTCTGTGTCCTCCAACAGGCACAGTCTGTGACAGATGAGAACAAGTTCAAATTGGCTCCAGGCTGAAGTTTCCACGGAGCTGAGAAGAACGATCTGCATATTCAGTCTCTCACCAGGGAGCTCCTGGAGCTCAGACAGACCCTCAGCAAGGCACACACATTCCTGAAAGGATTTGGGGAGCTGGGCAGTGCTGCACTGAATAATGTAGCGTGAGACATCCAGACTCAATGTGTTAACAATAGGAACAAAAGAACATGGAGCTCCATGGACCTGCTGCTTCCCCCAAAATCCCATGACACTTTTGTTTCTGATATCTGTGCTAGAACTTTAGGAAAATTTTACTTTTAACTCTTGTGATGCAGAATTCTGTCATTTTTTGCTTTTTAGATATTTTTTAGAGAATTTTTCAACTTTTAGAGAATTCTGTCAAGTGTTTTCCAGGTGTCGGCAGCCCCAAAGCCATGGTGACATGAGCTTACCTGCAGCATGTGTTCCTATCCTGACCAAGCATTGGTGTTGACAGGATTTAGGGCAACAATCCCCCTTGTGGCTTCATCAAGATGAATTGGGCTGCTTCAGATCAATATATAGCATATAGAGTTTCCCAATTTTGCATGCTGTTAATAATGAAGATCTGTTGATTTCTGTTTCTCTACTCCCCAGAATTGTACCATTTTTTGTCAATGACAGTTTCAAAGCTTGGCCACCGCTTTGGAGGTGCTCCGGGTTGATTGTCCCTGGAAGGAGGTGCTCCCGACTGTGACAATGGAACAAGAACTGCTGAAATGGAGGGGTAGATTCCAATCATCCAATACAGCTCTGTGTCCTGAGAGATAATTGTCTGTGGTGTCGTGGAATAGCAATATCATGGAGTAAAATCGAGAGTGGAGGTGTTACATACAGTCAAGGCAGTTCCATGCAGAGCCAGAGTGCTGAAGGCTGATGAAGCAAATTCACTCATGTAAATTCCCTCAAAATACATTTATTGAGCACATTCTTGGCACTGTTCTACAGACTGGAGATATGGAAATAAAGTCCATGTTCTCATGGATCTCACAATGGATAGTGTGAGAATTATGCGAAGAAGCTTAAGTCAAAAGGTAGAGAGTCACCCCTTTGGAGATGCTCCAGGTTGATGGCTGTCCCCAGAAGGAGGTGCTCCTGACCACGAAAATGGGGCAGGGACTGTAGGGTCCTGGAGCTTATGGAGTAAAGTGCTGGTAACTTTGGGTGTTTCATTGGCTTGCAGGAATGTTGAAACTTTCCTGACCCAACCAGCTTTGTATTGACTTGCTTCAGAGTAAAAATGTGGCAGCAGACATGAAGCACCTTTTCTAGTGCTGAGCTTTACTGGCAGTCCTAGCCGTAGCTGAGTTGTCAAAAGCCAGTTATGCAAATGGCATTGACCTTCCTCGCTGTCTTCTCATGCCTCATGTCCTGGTAGAGCTGTCAAGTGGCAAATGAGAATTCTTTTCTGGTCTCAGTGATGGAGATGTTTTCCTTTTCACCCATACCCCTAATTTTTACTGATAATAAAACTCATGGACGTCCTGGTCCCTAGTGAAACCAGGCTACTATGGCTTAAGAATGAAGATGATCAGCTTGCACCAACACCCATGAGCCAGTTAGAAGAGTATGATCTACACAGAGACCACTGTGAAACCAGGCAGTGTGTGACAATTGCCTGAAAGGGGCACATGGCATCAAAAAGTATTTTAGGAGTTGATAGGGGGAAAAAAATCCCTTCTGGATACGGGAGAGGCTGACCCCTGAAACTGGATATGTCCCAGGTATCTCAAGTTCCGTATGACCGAAAGTGACACCACTAACATTCCTTCAGATGTGTCACCCTCTGTCACAATCACCTTGGACAAGCTGCATTCATTCCCTAAACCTCCAGCTTCCAAACTTAAAAATAGGAGCACTGTCTCAAAGTATTGTTGTGAGAATTATTTCAACACATATTTGTGGACCCACCAACAATACGTTTGTTCCTGTTCTAGGCACAGGGTATACAAAGTTGAAAAAAGAGACAAAAATCCCTGACTTCATAGATCTTTAGATCATAAATCATCCCATGAGATGATTTATAAGCTGTGAATTTCAGTGCAAATGTTCCCTTGTAGGTATTCAGCAGCATTCCGTGACCCCAGTGGGACACTGCTGTGGCACCTATCATATCTGGGTGCCTGGGAGAGTCATCAGCTGCCCACACATCAACAAACCGAGGCAGTGCAGCACGTCACCGTGTAGTTACCATGGTGACAGCACCAACACCTGCAGCTCAGGTGACTTTTAATTTGAGGTTTGAATTGAAAGCCACTGCAGCTTGTTCTTGGCTGTACGCCAAGACACATACGCCCATATCTTCACACATACGCCCGTTCCTCCTAATTGGAAGACAGGAGCCTCTTCTTGTGCTGGGTTCTGCAGCTTTGGAGAATAAAGTCTCCTTCTGATGCCTCTCTCACACTCACCTTGACATCAAGGAACCCTCCAAATTCTTTAAAACAAAATGCAGAAAACCTCATCTGGCTGTTTTGTGTCCTGTAGTGATAGACAAGCAGATACGAATTTCAGTTTATTGACAGAGGCATCATGTCTTCTCACTTAGGTTCTAAAATCCACACATTAAGGTTAGCCAAAATCAAAGCTGAGGGCCATTTGTTGCCTCTGTAACTTAGTCTGCACGGCTGGTGTGGTGCTTCTTTAATAGACTTCCATCAACATTTAAGATACTTTTCAGGCTTTTTTCAGATGGTAGACTGCTGTTTTGAATGTGACTGGTTGTGAGTAGTCATAAATTAGCTCAGTTTTATCCAAGTTATTGTCCAATAAAAAGCAAATCAAAACTTTGGAGAAACTATTTGAAAGTATTATTACAAGATGGGGGAAGGGAACCATTGCTGGGGCAGGGGACTATTGCAATAGGGAGAGTGCTCTAAACATAAGATCTCTGAGCACCTCTAGGGTTAGGCAAGAGTTTTTCTTTCTTCTTTTAGAGACGGAGTCTCACTCTGTCACCCAGGCTGGAGTGCAGTGGCATGATCATAGCTCACTGCAGCCTCAAACTCCTGGGCTTCAGCGATCCTCCTGCCTCAGACTCCTGAGGAACTGGGACTACAAGTGTGCACCACCACACTTAGAAAGTTTATATATTTTTTGTAGAGATGGGGCCTCATTACGTTGCCCAGGCTGGTCTTGAACTCCTGGGCTAAAGTGGGTGGTGGGGTGGGTGGTGGTGGTGGGTGATGGGTGGTGGTGGTGGTGGGATGAGTGGTTGGGGTGAAGGGTAGGAAGTGGGTAGTGGAGGGGAGGGTGAGTGGTGGGGGGTGTTGGGGGTAGGAGATGGGTGGTGGGTGGGAAGTGGCGGGTGGGAGATGGGGTTAGGGGTGGGAGGTGGAGGTGGGGTGGGATTTCCTGACATCTTCTGTTTCCCAGGATCGGAGGGCTCAAGCAAAGTTTAACATTGTCATTACAATATATCTAGGGCTGGAAAGAATTTTAGAGTCTAGTTTCACCCTCTCATTTTACAAATGAAGAAATCGAGGCCCAGACAGAGTTTTCCACCAAATCCATAGAATTGGTTAAAGACACAGAGAAGAAACTGCATGAGAGATGCTAAGACTTAGAACTATTCTTCCAGTCTTCATGAATGTGTATGCACGGGGTTATGGGGAGGTTCAAATGAGATCACTTTGAAGATTCTTTGGAAAGTTAAAAGCAAGACAGAAGATAAGCTTATAACATCTAAAATGGACATTCATTCTCCCTCTCAGCACCCCGAGCTTTTCTTCCAGATCTTCTAACAGCCTGCATTTACCTGCTGTGTTGACTTATCGTCTGTCTCTCTGCACTACAATACAAGCTATATGGGAGTAGGGGTTTTGGTTTTCTAGTTTGTTACTAATGTATTGTTAATATGTAGAATGGTTCTTACAGGCTGGGTACTCAATAAACATTTATTGAAAAATCAACAAGCTGAGGGAGTCATGAGCCCTGGAAATAAATAAATCTTTAAAATATCATGCAATCATCCAGCAGTTATCTGTGGGGAGCTTCAGAGTTCTCGGCATTCTCTCCGGATCTGGGGTTTGAGTGGTGAAGGAGACGGACCACGTCCTGCTGATCTTCCTGTGGGGAAGACCAGCAGCAACTGGGAACTGATGGAGAAGTAAAATATCAGACAGTGACCCAAAGAGTGAAGGGAATTTGAGGAGCGAGTACCACTTCCTAGATTGGAGGTCAAGGTAGAAGAACTCTCTGGGTCTAACATTTAAGCAGATGTTGAAATGATGAGAAGACAGCCAAGTAAACCAGCAGGGAAAGCATTTCAGGGGACAGTCCAGAAGAATCAGCTTCCTGCAATGTACATTTATTAGTGTCTTGCCTGTTTCTAAGTGCCTTGCTGTCATCACCACTACGAGAGCCCTAAAGATTAGGGGTTTTGTTATCACAATGTCTGGTTTATTAGAAAGGTCTCTAAAGTTTGCCTCTAGTTTGGAAAACCACTGTTTCTGTTTATCCAAATAGAGAAGAGGAAAGCTAACCTTGGGACCAGCTGTTTTAATTTGCAGGAAAGCCTAGATTTCTAATGAATAGCAATGAATGAGGGAGAACTGATACAGGCAGATCTGAGATATCCATATCTGTCTCTGCAATATGTGGTTAGGAAATGCTACATATGATTTGTATTTACTGTGCTGATGTTGTGAGAGGAGCACGTGGGTCAGATCCAGTAGGTTCTAAATAAATCTAGCTTGATGATATCTCTTTGAGTTATAAGTATATATTCTATCTGTAGAGAAAGAACGGGAGAAGCTACATAGATTTTAATGGAAAGAGGTTGAATGAGTTGACACACAAATGAGACAGTCATTACAAAATATTCAAATGAAATTTGGGGATAATAAGAATGCTCATTTAAAAAGCCCTTTCAATTAGTGTCAAGCTAGAACAGAAAAACACATTGAAAAGGCTGCACTTTAGTTTGTGTCTGCATGTTTGCCTCACATAAGCTTGGACACTTTAATAAGACATTTATAAACATTGAAATATATGAGTTGATGCAGTGAAACATAATTCCAGAATCCCTGAGTATAATAGGTCTGGACCATGATTTATAAGCTATTTTGCAACGATGTGTCTTAGGTCATGGTGGCCGCACCTGTAGTCTCAGCTACTTGGGAAGCTGAGGTGGCAGGATCCTTTGAGCCCAGGAGTTCCAGGCTACAGTGAGCTGTGGCGTGCCACTGCACAGCAGCCTGGGTAACAGAGTGAGACCCCGTCTCTAAAGAAAAAAAAAAAAGAATCTGAGACATTGTAAGAAAAATTCCTTCATCCACTCATCAGGTATTTATTGGGTGCCTGCTATGTGCCCAGCAATATGCTAGAGACTGGGGATATAGGAATAAAAGCTACCAGTCATGCCCTAGGTCAGCGCCTAGTTCTAGGTCAGCAAATAGCATCCAACTTGTTCAGTGCTATTCTATCATTAAAACATAAACTGGAGTTATATTTGTTTGCACACTTTACAAAAATAATGTGTAAATAGATGATTCTATGAAAATGTCCAAACAATGCTGTTAGGTAGACATCGCTCTACACATTTGTTTTATGGGTGCCATTGCCTTGCTAAGGATCTGCTCTAGCAGCTGACCAGAATCAAACTGTCCTCTCCCACGGGGCCCTGGGCTTACCCAGGAAAGAAAAAAAAACTGACACAATGCAGGCTAATCATGATATTGAAAACAGAAAGGACTTGGGAGCCTCTTGAAATGAATTGTTAAAAATTACATAAGCCTATTTATGGTTTGATTTATAATAAAATAAGCCCCTGCGTGTTTGTTTTCTTGACAGCTCTGTCGACTAGGCTGGAATGCAGTGGTGCAGTCATGGCTCACTGCAGCCTCCCCATCCTGGGCTCAATTGGTCCTCCCACTGCAGCCTCCTGAGCGGGTAGGACTACAGGCATGCACCACCACTCCTGGCTAATTTTTTTTTTTTTTTTTGGTATTTTTTTTTTTTTTGTAGAGACAGAGTTTTACCATGTTGTCCAGGCTGGCCTCCAACTCTTGGACTCAAGCGATCCACCTACCTTGGCCTCTCGAAGTTCTGGAATTACAGGCATGTGTAAGGAATTACATGGCCTGTGCTGGTGGTTGTAAGAGCATAAGCTATTGTTCTTTCCACCCTTCTCTTTTTCAGTTTTTCTTCCATTTTTGCATAGTTAGGGCCTTGTGAAGTTTGGCTGACATTTGTTGTATGCTTTTAATTCCACTCAAAAAAGAATTTTCTACATTTTACAAAGAAATAAGAACAAACTCAAAGAAAGCACTGAGTCCTGGGGATCTGTGGTCTCCTGTTTCCTGTGGCCTGTTTCCTGCGGGCTGGTTCAGTGAGCTTTGTTGCTTGTGAAAGCCTTAAATAAAGTCAATATTTTGTGATGAGACCATTTCAGAGGACATGCTTGCATATCTGTGATCTGCCTGTGGACTCCCAACAGATGCTGCTATTTTCATAATGACGTTTTCTAGCAGCAGAGATGAAACAAATATTGAGGCGTTGAGCTCCTTTCTTTGTTATATCAGATTAGAATGTAATGCCAATTGTATCCAACTTTAAACAAACTCAAGGAATAAAAATCTAGACTTCCAAAACAGATGCACGAGGTTTGATTAAGATTCACCTGAAGGTCTGCACTTGCTTTCTCCTCCTTACATATTGTTCCTTGAAGTGATTTATTAAAACCCAGGTCTGATCCTATCATCTCTGATGCTTACAACCTTTCCAAGCCTCCCCTTTACTTATGGACAAAGCATTTTAACGTGATAAAAAATGTCCTTTCAGGCCATTCTCAACTCAGCAGGCCGCTGGTGTGCACACATGCCCACCTCCGTGTGTGTCCCATGCTCATGTGGCTATGCTGTCTCATAGTCTCCAAGTCACTGAGGGTCCCATTGCTGGGCCTAGGTGTGGTGTGCATGGTTCTTTCCCGGGAGATGGAGGCATGCCAGCCCTTTGCCTGGTGAGGTTTGGGACGAGGTCTTGCCCTAAACAGATGCTATGCTGTGGTGCCAGGAGTGGGCGCTGGAAGCCTGTGTAACCCCTTAGTGTCCTTTCCCACCCCTTGCCCAACCCTTTAGGCTAGAATGTAATGCCTTAATACTCACACTGTGGTCCAAGTGCCAGCAATGCCAGCCTCACCTGGGAGCTTGCTAGCAACGCATCACACTAGGTCCCACCCTGGACTTACTGTATCGGAAACTCTAGGGTAGATCCAGGTGTTGTGTTTGAACCTCTGGGTGATTCTGATGTACATTTGAGTTTGCTGTAGATGAACACAAGCTGGCTCTTCCAGGTCCCGCTGATATATTGAAGCAGACTGTGCATGTTAACAGGAACCCATGATTTGTGTGCTCAGCACTGTTCAGAACCCACTTCCTTGACTGCACATATCCCATTCCTGCTGAGTTCTTCTAGGTAGGTGGGCAGCAAGGAGGAGCAGTATAGACAGAGGCCTTGCCTTTACAAAGCCTGCATTCCAGGTGGGAGGGTGGCGTGACAATAAGAAGGGGGGAAAAGCAGGTAAAATAGTGGCAGAGTAATGGCTCTGAATCAAAGGAAACAGCCAGGTGGGAGGACGGGGGGCGAGGGGGGGAGAGAGAGGGGGCGAGAGGGGGAGAGAGAGAGAGAGAGAGAGAGAGAGAGAGTGACAAAGAGGAAGGTAGAGAGGCAGAGAGAGGGAAGTAGAGAGAGAGAGGAAGGACAAGGTAAAGACAGCATGGCCAGTGAGGCCTCTCTCTAGGAGGAGCCAGCCTGTGCTCACCTGGGACCATATTGCACAAAGGGTGTTGTGAGATGACTGGGCCCACTGTGCAGTTTCTGACTCATAGGTCTGGGGTGGGGCCTCAGCGTGTTGCATTGTCCACAAGCTCTCAGGAGGTGTTGCTGGGGGTTTGAGAACCCCAGATCCAGGAGATCATTCCAGAAACATGGCACATGTATTTAGACCTTGAGCCTTGGTGCAGGCGAGGGTGGGACAGGCTGTTCAGCACAGCCTGGGGGCAGAGGAAGGTGGGACGTTGGGGGCCAAGTCTGGCAGGTCAGCAGGTGCCTTGTGGGCTGTGGGATTTTGTTCTCTTGGCTCAGAAGAGCTAGTGGTGGGTTGTGGCAGGGGAGAGATGTGGGGCCTGATTTGCATTTGTAAAAATGCAAATTACATTGCTTCGATTTTCTATGGAAGGACAGACTTGGGGGGCAGAGGTAGAAGCAAGGGAGGTTAAAAGGCTACAGTCGTGGTCGGTCCCTTCCAGAGGTGATGGTGGCTTGGATCCCTGTGACAGTGGCAGACAGTGGAGAAAGGTGGGCAAATTTGGGGTACATGCTGCAGGTGGAGCAGATGGCACTTGCTGCTGGGTGCTTGGGGGTGGGAGAGGGGAAGAGAGGAGCCAAGGGTGCCTCTCAGCACAGCACTTGGGTGGAGGTGAAGCCATGCACAGAAATGGGAAGCTGGGGTTGGAGCAGTGGGAGGTGGGGCGGGAAACTCAGTGTTCTGTTTTAGACATGTCATGGTGTATGTGAGGATGAGACATCCCAGTGGGAACGTGGAGCTGGCATTTGGGCCTGTGAGTCTGAAATTCAGGGAAGTAGCCAGGGATGATAATTTTATTTTTGGAGGCATCAACAAGAGGTGCCATTTGATTGAAGTTAGCAAATATGCTCAGCCATCCAAGGGACTCCACACTCCCCAGCACACCTCGATTCCCAGCCTCCTTCTAGGACTCTTCCGAGCCCAGCCTGGGTCTGGCTGCTTCCCGCCAAGGCAGGGCTGGTTTGCTGCCCTTTCCCGCAGCACAGCCACAGCTGGCACCCAGCTAGGACAGAAGAAATCCTCTAAACCCAGCTCCTTTCTACTGGGGGCTCTGCTGACCGTCAGTGCCAGCCACCACTTCACTCAATCCCTCCCACACTTGCCTCAGTGGGGTTTCCACCAGTTGGGTCTTTGCATACATGGCTACTTCAGCCTCATGCCCTGACCATATAGGGGTGCCCCACTTAGCCGGATCCGCCCCCACGCCTGCTCACCCCCATGAAGCGGAGCTGTTTTATCAGCTGGTTACTGTGTGTAGTCTAGGTCCTCAGAACTTGGAATAGGATGGGCCTTTTTCATTTAAAAATTATGCTCTCCAAACACAATTTCCAGATAAGCTCTTTCAACTTTATTTTTTTTTTCTTTTTCCTTTTTCTATATGACTAGAGGCATGTGCAGGTCTTTAAAGAATCTCTGTGTGACTACGATTGATTCTTTGGTCTGCACATGACAGCCTTCTGGTCAATTTAGCTACTATTGAGTCACACCAAGACTGAGGAGCTGCATGTTCCACGCGCTGACTGTCTTTGGCAAGCCAATGCGAAGTCTTGGAATTAAATGACTATCCATTCTGTGCCGAAATACTCATTTGTAGAATTCATGTTCCTGCCTTTCCTAAGACGTACCTTTGATTTGCTTTTACATTCTCATTTTTTTTTCCTGTTTCATAAGCTCAGTTCAATTCATCATAATCAGCTATAGGCAGCTCCAAATTTAAATAATGTCACCTGGGTGAGTTATGCCTAAGGGAACACTGAGTTGGTCAATACATGGTTTCTGCACAATCTAAATTAAAGTCAACTTTGAGGTTGACTTGAACAGACTGAATTCAGCCAGTGCTTCACGTTTGAAAGACCAAGCTGCTCTTTTGTTTACAACTTGGTTGTTTGTACATTTTCCTAGTTCACAGACGGATCCCAAAGAACGTCAGTGTCTTTTAGAAGTAGCAGATGTTGGGACGGAGAAACACTAAGCACTATCAAAGGGCTAAATACTACCCTAGCAAACTGAAAATCCTGATACTGTTTGCAAAGTGCCTCAGTAATTATGCTCTGGAATACCTGGTGTGTTGGGGGAGGTTTATTTATCTTATCTTAATCAAGGACCATATGGTTCTAAGTCAGGAAGTAGCAGTGGGACCTTGACTATCCCTAGGCCAAATACCGTAAAATTACTAATTGCCTTGCACAGGAATAATAAAGTGCTATTATTTGTGTTGAATTTTACTGAAACATAAGCTAGAGTTTATAGAGACAGTCATAAAATCGATATGATCTTTTCTGTTCCTGATCCTTTTCCAAGATATTACTATCCTCCTCTTTCAGGGCCCAGGAACAAAGAATTGATTTCCTCTCCTCATTTAATTAATATTTGTGGGTGATTGCTATGCAATAGGTACTGTTGTACACCTTGAGGATACAAATGTGAGTAACATCATGGCCTCTGTTGACATGAGGCTGAGAATGTGGTGGTGGAAATTGATATGTATTAATGCTGTGTGATTAAGAGAGGGGCATTTTACATGGAGGTGAGGCCTGAGGTTCTGGAGCCATGCTAGCTTTTCGAAGCTGAATCTTTGAAAAGGATATAATCAAGAATGAGGAGAGAGATACAGGTGAGTTGGGAAGAGCTGAGATGTTCCTAAATATGTCAAGCTCATATGTTATCTTCTAGGCGATGGCTAGCCATGCAAAGATTTTAAACAGAGGTGTAAGAATCATCCGATTTTACTTCTGAAAGATCATTCTGGGATTAAGGTGGAAGATAGATTTGAAAGGTGCTGCACACACCCAGCAGAGAGATAGGGAGGTTTCATAGGGAGGCGATGGTGGGAGTGATAAAGAAAGGATGGAGTCATTGGTGAGAAGTAGGTGAAACAGACAGACCCCAGGAGACAGAGGTGTGGTGGGACAGTGAGACATAGGTGTGGTGGGATAGTGAGATGTAGGTGTGGTGAGATGGTGAGATATAGGTGTGGTGGGATAGTGAGATGTTGATGTGGTGGGATGGTGGGACGCAGGTGTGGATGTCTCAGAACATCTAGTCTTTGGACAGGTGAGTTGGAACTTTAGCAGGAGTTGGGGAAGGAGACACAGTCTGAGAAAGCAGCTCTGTGGAATTGATTCTTCATCTGCAGAAGTGGATCGTCTCTTCCTGGAAGCATTTAGAGGAGGGAGAAGAAGCAATCACTAAGCCAGAAGGATGCAGAGAAAGCACAAACGACCCTGAGGAGCAACAGACACCAGAGGAGAAAGTATGACATTGTCTTCAGCAATACTTAATAATGACCTTCCTTTTAGTTAATGTATTTAATTCTCAAAGTTTCCCCTATCAACAGGGAAGGAAACAGGATGACAGTGTGTGTCAGATATTCTCTGAAATGGCCACAATCAATCAACACCTTCCATTTTTGGAAGCTGAGGCTCAGTCTTCTCAGGCAGGGCAGAGTGTTGAATCTGGGCTATCATCTCCACCACGTTGACTATTAGAATATAGTGGAGATGATGTCAGTTGCCTCCTGAGACTAGGTCATAAGAGGCCCTGCAGTACCCTCCCTTAGAGTAGAGCTCTATAATGGGGGCACCATGCCACATGGAGAAGCTACATGGAGGCCCAGGTGGAAGTGCCCCAGTGATGACCAGCAAGCTCTCAGGGACGTCTTTGCAGAAACAACCTGAGCCATTTGGCTCCTGGGTCCTTGCTCTTCCTGTTCTGAGATGCCTCATGTATGCTGTGGAGGTATGGATGCATTCTTGCAACCAGTGTTCACGTTCTTATAAAAGTATGTACTTATGCAAATGGCACATTTGCCATGCACAAGCGTTTTCCTAAATATTTAGAGTAAAAATTATTGCATGGATAGAGCCTGAAAGTCTTAAAAAAATTTTTTTTAGAATTTATCTTTTTTCGTTTGTGAGTTGGAACAAAAGAGCCCTTAAGACTCCCATACTGATACATGCTGCTTATTAAATGTATTGGTTTACTGGGGCTGTCATAACAAAGTACCACAAACTGGATGGTTTAAACCACAGAAGCGTATTGCCTCCCAGTGCTGGAGGCTGGATGCCAGCAATCAAGGTGTTGGCAGGGTTGGGTCCTTCTGAGGCTCCAGGGTAGACTCTGTTCCATGCCTCTCCTGTTTAGGCTAATGAGCGGCACACATTAGCTGCTGGTGGTTTGCTGAACATCTTTGATGTTCCTTGGCTTGTAGAGGTCTAGCATCCCAATCTCTATCTTCATCTTCACATGGGGTTCTTCCCATGAGTGTAGCTGTGTTTGAATTACCCTTTTTATAAGGACACTGGTCATATAGGATTATGGCTCATCTTAGTCACTTTGCCTTAATTTAATTATATCTATTCCAAATGAGGTCACATGCTGAGGTCCTGAGGGTTAGGATTCAACATATGGATTTGTGGGGACACAACTCAATCCATAGCAAATAGTATTTATTAACTATTTATTCAGCACACCTTTGCAAAGTTCTAGCACATTGAACAGAAGTATCAACAAGTAATCATAGTCAAGTTTTGTAAGACAGATAGGAGCAAAGTGCCCTGGGCAAAGAAGCAAGTAATACTCTCTGCCTGGGAGAACCAAGGAGGGCTTCCAGGAGGAGGAATTTATAGTGTGTGCAGAGGGCGGGCTTATAAAAAGCAGAAATCACCCCATGTAAGGGCCAGGAGCAGATGGGCCTTGGTGAAGAGTGTGCTAGAGTCTGGAGGGTTGTCCAGTTCATGTTTTAGCCAGAGGATAGCATTGCAACTTGAATTTCTGAGGAAAATAAAGCCTGGTACTTGTGTGTATTTCTTATCTGTTTTCTTTTCCTTTCTTTTTTTTTTTTTTTGACAGAGTCCTGCTCTGTCACCTAGGCTAGAGTGCAATGGTGCAATCTTGGCTCACTGCAACCTCCCCCTCGCAGGTTCAAGTGATTCTCCTGCCTCAGCCTCACAAGTAGCTGGGATTATAGGCGCATGCCTGGATAATTTTTGTATTTTTAGTAGAGATGGGATTTTGCCTTGTTGGCCAGGCGGGTCTCAAACTCCTGGCCTCAACTGATCCACCTGCTTCAGCCTCCCAAAGTATTGGGATTACAGACATAGTCACCACACCTGGCCTGTTTTTTCTTTTCTTGTTTTCATATCATGTCCTTTATTATTATTTTGGTTTAGGTACCTCTACACATATATGTCTTCATTTCACTCTTATGATAAACTACACTTGATTTACTTTGCCATGCATAGGGCTGATTTTTACTCCCTCTATTAAATTGGGCACTGAGGCCCAAGGAGCAGGCCCCTGGGCAGGGCTGGCCCTGTAGGAGTGGGTGTCCACCCACTCCAGGTGTGTTTCTGTGCACCTCACACTCCTGCCATCACGAAGGTCCTTGGCATGGGGTCGCAGTACTGCTCTCGGCTCATCTTCATTATCGGCATTAACTGTACTGTCACGGGGCACGATGGGTCCCCGGACTTAATCCCCACAACAGTCCTGGGAGCAAGGCATGGGGCCTATCTCCACTTTACTGAGGAGGAAACCGTGTCTTAGAAAGAGAAGCCTGAGAAGTACCTCGCAGAGGCCCAGAGAACACCTCCTTCAGCTGTCTTTGCCTGGAGAGGAAGCTGAGGTTCTGCCGGTCAGAGGAACTTGCCGAGGTACCAGGAGACCCAGTGGCCAAATCAAGCCCAGGCCCATGCCCCCTCTCATTGTCCTGGGTTGCTTCTAGGTTACCACTTTAAAGCTTTCCGCCATTCTCCGTAACTTACCATAATGATAGAGGGTAACAAACAGCATTTTAGTCTCCAGATTTTTTATTTTTAATTGTTTCTGGTTTTGTTTTCTTGAAAGACGTCAGGGCATCTTATAGCTCAGAGTGATTCGCCTATTAAGTATGCAAAGTGAAGAAATATCTTTGTGTATTGATGCATCAGATCTTAGAGTTGGAAGGGCACTTCCTGGTACTAACCCCCCCTGGTGCTCTTGGAAGGCAGGTGCTCAATGTCCATGTACTGCCATGCCGGAAGTTTGAGGCCACATCACGGGAAGCACATGCTGTTCTTGTTTCTTGTTCTTGTTCCAGGAGGAAAGGAAGCTTCCAAGGCTCTGCAGAGGGGTGGTAGCTCCTCCCCTTGGACAGTTTCCCTCTTCCCTCCTTTCCTCACACAGCAGCTCACCTTCTTTCACGTTCAAGTCCCTTGCAGCTCTTTGTAACACTCATGGCAGCTTGCAACCCTTGAGTAGAGCCTTGTGATTGCTTTTAAGTGTTTGTCTCCCTAACGCACTGGGATGAAGCCATGCACGTATTGTTCTCCACTGGAATCTCACGGCTTAGCGCAGCCTCTGACACACACTGGGGCCGCATAGCTATTTGCAGAATGCATGAATCCAGAGCGCGGTCTCAACCACCAGACTCTACCGCTTTCTGCACTAGGTGGGTGGGGGGATGTTGTGGGCTGGTAGGTGGTAAATACCCACAATCTGGCCTTCCTTCTCTGTAGGCGGGAGGACTGGTTCCCGCGCATCTGCTCCAGGCTAGTCTCACTCCAGCATGCACCCTGCTGATGTGCGCAGCTTGTTAGCCTAAACAAATGTGTTGAGGACGCTCCAGGTCCAAGTGTAAAAGTCACTAATTGTTTCTCTAACAAAAACTCAAACCAATGGCTGGTGGGTCCTTCCAGGCCTAGGGTTTTCTGCTGCCAACTTCATTCTTTTGGGTTTCCATGGAAAGAGATACTGGCTTGGCACAAACATGGTATACTAAACTTTTGTAAGTGGGAAAGATTGTTGAGCCCTGACCTTGACAATGTTGTTGGCAAAGAGGACATGAGAAGCTGCCGGCAGTCAGTTCTCCTTTTGGTGGGGATGCGCTTTGCAGTTCCAGGCTGCTCTGTGTCACCACTCCTGCTCCCAAAAGCTGGCGACAAGCAGATATATACAATCCTTTCAGCTGGCTGTTTTGGCAAACTTTGCTTTCTCCTTCCTGGCTATTGGCTCATTTTTATGGTTAATTATTGGCTTTCTTTTTCTTTCTTTCCTTTTTTTTTTTTCTAACAGACTCCAAGATTCAAACATTTGGAAGCTATCTGGATGTCTCTGGTCCCCTCTCCCCCTCATTCTCTCCCAGCCAATGCTTCTTCCTCCCTCTGGTCTCACCCCCAGGAGTTCATCAGCCTCTGCTGCAGATTCAACGGCAATGCAGAACAATTTAGTTCCGAGCGAACTTGTCTGAAGGCTTGAAATGACTTTCTTAAACCAAGTCACTTTTTATTCTCATAAGAGGTTAATTTTCTTTACACATGAAATTAATGTAGCTGGCTATAGTGTCCCATATTGAACCTTCTCTCTTCTTTCCCCAATGGACCCATAGACTCCCAGAGACCTGGAGGATGCAGGTACTGTGTGGTCATTGCCACAGAACCACGATGCGTCAGGAAGATGGCAGAAGACAGGTGGAAGATGTGTATGTTCTTAAATGACAAGGACAGGAAACTCAGGGTAATGTCTGGATAAAGCAGGGATTGGCATGGGATGCTCCAGATGATGGCAGGGCCGCAGACTTACCAAAGGCCCCCTAGTGGGTATGGTAGTCCTTTGGATCAAGTTGTGGTCCAGGTACAAGAGGTACATCATCAGGATTCTCCCCACAGTGGAGGCCTCTGGGAGGTTTGTGCCTATGGCTTGTCTTTCCACGTGGGTGTAGCAGGGGCTCTGATAGGTGCCCAGGTGACAAATGAAGACTGGAAAGCAGCCCACGGTCTTGCTGAGACTTTGTGGTTGGGAGGTCATCAGTTTCAGCAAGCCCTGCCAAGAGTCCATTTCTGCAGTGTCATAGACATGATTTCACCCATCCAATTATTATTACTGTGATTTTCTTGTGTATTTATCCATCCAGTTACAACATCCTGACTTAATCTATGAGGACCCTGGCCCAGGGAGGTGGCTGACTTGTTCAAGTTTGCAGTGAACAGCAGAGCCAGCTCAGCCCCTCCTCCCTCCTCTAGGCCTTCCTGTGCTGGATACCAGCCTCCTCCCCCTGGTCCACTCCTGCCTGTCCATCAGCGCCACTCTGTGAGTGTGACCCTTGAATCAGACACAGCATTCCAGTCACTGGTGGAGAAGAGCAGAGTCACCCCCTGTCCCCAGGTCAGCCCTGTCACTCAGCTCCAGGGCTTCACTGAAACTGCCTTACCATCTGGAGTCAAAACTATAGATTGCTGTAGTTTTTATTAAAGGACTAATGCTGACTCTTAGTACT
Organism: Chlorocebus sabaeus; assembly: GCF_047675955.1. Lineage (NCBI taxonomy): Eukaryota > Metazoa > Chordata > Mammalia > Primates > Cercopithecidae > Chlorocebus > Chlorocebus sabaeus. Next base: position 57,729,667 of record NC_132911.1, on the reverse strand, counting down.
AAACCAAGCTCTTACCAAGATACATTCTAGAACTGGAGATCAACTATAGCTTCCTGTTTCTTCCTAAATTCTCTCAATTTGCTATTCCTTCTAAAATGGGCTTATATTCAAATGCAGCAGGATAGAATTGGTTGAAACGTGCATTAAGGAGAACAATATTGGATGCTGAGAAAATTGAGTGATGTTGCAAATTTTCCTGCTTTTAAAAACATAGTCTAAACTAGACAACCTTTTACTATAAATAAATGTTTTGTATATAAATGACAAATTAAGAGCTGCAGATCACAGCAAAATAGAACATAAAATATTCTGAATATGTTAGGGGTACATTCAAGTCTGTGTGGGACAAAGGTGATCACCATTTGTAAGTCTGTTCTCATCTTAAGCTTTATCTAGTTATATGACTTCATCCAAGTCCGTTTTCTTTTCTTTTCTTGCCTTCCTGCCTTCCTGTCTTCCTGCTTTCCTGCCTTCCTTCCTTTTCTCTCTTTCTGTCCTTCCTTCCTTCCTTCCTGCCTGCCTTCTTTCCTTCCTTCCTTCCTTCCTTCCTTCCTTCCTTCCTTCCTTCCTTCCTTCCTTCCTTCCTTCCTTCCTTCCTTCCTTCCTTCCTTCTTTTCTGAGATGGAGTCTTGCAAGCTCTGTCACCCAGGCTAGAGTGCAATGGCACAATCTCGGCTCACTGCAATCTCCATCTCCTGGGTTCAAACAATTCTCCTGTCTCAGCCTCCTGAGTAGCTGGGACTACAGGTGTGCATCACCATACCTGGCTAATTTTTGTATTTTTAGTAGAGACGGGGTTTCACCATACTGGTCAGGCTGGTCTCGAACTCCTGACCTCAGGTGATCCACCAGCCTCAACCTCCCAGAGTACTGGATGTGAGCCACTGTGCCTGGCCCCAGTTCTTATTTTCTAGGTTTAGTGATCTTGTCTCAGATGTACAGGTAATTACATCTACACTGGAGGACACTGAAGACTTCCCTAGCTCTCACATTCTATGCTTCATTGTGTAAGAATGTGTATAACTGGGTGGTAAGTAGCTGGGGTTGGAGACTAGCAACTGGGAATTGGATAATACCTTCTTTAGCTGTTTAGAGTTTTGCTGGAGCTGTTTCACTTTAGAAATTAGGGTTGATGTTTCTTTGGTTGGAATGGAAAGTATGTTTCTGTCTCTGTTGAAGAGGAGGCTCTCTTCGTGTGCCATTTATCCTTTCTAACACCTGCCAGCTGAGCTGTAAAGGCAGCTCCACAGGGTCATCTTTCCAAGGGTTGACAGATGTCAGTTTTCACATCATGCTGTTCATGAGACATTTCATAGCACCAGGACTTTAAACAATGTTAAAAAAATATTCTCCTTGGCATTATCCAGGGCTGCAGATCACTTTCTTATTTTATCTCTGCAGACCAGGGAGAGGTTTTTCTTTTGAATTACGTCACCATCTTAAAAAACAGCACTGTTACCCAAAGGACAAATTAGCAGAGAAGAGGAATGAGTTGTGCACATTGGAACTGTGTCAACTTGGAATGAAGGGGAGCACGGATATTGTTCACAATATACCCCAAACCAAATCGTCTTTAAAAACAAAAGCCATGGCCAGGTGCGGTGGTTCACGCCTGTAATCCCAGCACTTTGGGAGGCCGAGGCAGGCGGATCACGAGGTCAGGAGATCGAGACCATCCTGGCTAACACGATGAAACCCCGTCTCTACTAAAAAAAACACAAAAAATTGGCCAGGCATGGTGGCGGGCGCCTGTAGTGCCAGCTACTTGGGAGGCTGAGGCAGGAGAATGGCATGGACCTGGGAGGTGGAACTTGCAGTGAGATGAGATCGTGCCACTGCTCTCCAGCCTGGGCCACAGAGCAAGATTCCATCTCAAAAAAAAAAAAAAAAAAAAAAAAAAAAAAAGGCCATGTAATCAGTCAAATAAGACGTCATTACTTTGGGGATTTATATATATTTAATCCTAAGCAAACTAACGCAGGAACAGAAAAGTGCTGTATGTTCTAACTGGGTACTCATGAACATAAACATGGCAACAACAGATACTGGGGACTCCTAGAGCAGGGAAGGAAGGAGCGGGAATGCATCGAAACACTAACTATTGAGTACTTTGCTCAGTACCTGGGTGACAGGATCTGTACCCCCAAACTCCAGCATCATGCCATATATCCATGTAACAAACCTGCACATGTACCCCCAGAATCTAAAATAAATGTTGAAATTATGTAATAATAATCATTTAAATGCTAGCCCATGAGATGGTGAAATATTGTTACCAAGACAACTTTCACAAAGCGGGAGCGCATTGACCAGAAGCAGATCATGCGATGATGAGGACATAGGCTGCCTCCCTTCTGATTTCAGAAGGAAACATGGGTTTGGGACCAGCTGCACTCAAGCCAGCAGGGCACTTGTCCTTCTTACAGCCACACATATTGTAAATTTGTATAGCAGTTAACATTGCTGAAGCCCTCTCATGAATATATGTCATGGTCCTTTGAACTGATAGGTATGGTGTTTAACCATGTCTGTAGCCCCTATAAACTTGATACTTTAACGTCTGCCTCTGTGATGATACCTGACGCCTTGTTTTGGACAGCCTGAGTCACCTTGCCTTGGCCTCCCACCTCCCTTATTACCACCCTCCACATCAAGAGGAATCCTTCTCCTGGGGTGTGCTTTTCAAAGGCAAATCACCTAATCCAGAGTCTGCACCCCCAACCACCTCCTTTATGTGGCTCTCACACTCTGAACCACCATCCCCCTGCCCTTATCACCATACCAGATATCAGATAGTCCCTGGAATTATTTAAATTAGCCCATCCTGAGTTTGTTTGTCCTGCCTCCCATTGTTTCCCTTGGAAACCATAATAAAGGTCACTTGCCCACAGTGACCTCTTCCCCCGCCTTCTGAGCGACCCTGGGGAGTCCTCGTGTGGCCTGTGGTGTGATGCACGCTCCCTCTCTTGGGATCTGTGAGTTTAATGCACAGTCTTTTCAAAGGTAGTTGTCCCCTGATCTGTTGGCTTCACTATACCTGAAAAAAATAATGAAATTTATCAACATACAGGCTACGAGGCAGAGGATCTGATGCCTGCAAGATGAGAGACCCTGACAGTTTTTTCTAGTTCCTAGTCCTAAGCTTCTCCCCTGCATGATATTCTAGTGAGATATGGTGTGGAACGACAGAAAGAAATCCACCTGGGGGTGTATGGATGTACCTTTGACATTGCATGGGAGCTCTTTGCCTACCTGTTTTGCTTGGGCATTTCCAGTCCTTCTTCTGGGCATCCTCAATAGCAGTGGAATTTTTAATGGGGAAAATGGGGATTACTTCAGTGGGAAATGAAGTAATATGATGTATTATTTAAAAAAAAAGCCACATGACTTCATTTCCCAATTATAAATAGACCCTTCACCATGGATCTGCCATTTGTGACTTCCATGACATTGCAAGTGTTTGAGTTCAAATTCACTTTTTGCAAACCACGACCATGTTTGTTTGTTTCACAGATGTATTCCCAGGCTTAGCACATCCGGCACAGTTAGTGCAGGCTAGATATCGGTTAACTGAATGAATGAATAAATAAACTATCCAACTACTAAATCAGGTTGTCTCAAAGTTATCCAAAAGTTTGCATGGGTTGAGTGTAACAAACTTCATGGGTTTCTGTGGTAGGCTGAATAATCATTCCTCCTGAAAGATATCCACATTCAAATTCCTGGAACCTGTGCATATTACCTTATATGGCAGAAAGGGTCTTTACAGATGTGATTAAGAATCTTGAGGTGGGGAGATTATCCTAGATTATTTGAGGGACCCTAAATCCAATCACAAGCATCTGTGAGAGATGCAGAGGGAGATGACATGCACAGAGGCAGAGGAGGCAGTATGAGCAGGAGCCAGAGCTTGAAGTGTTGTGTCCACCACTATGGAAGCTGGACAAGGAATTTTTCTGCAGAGCCTCCAGAGGGAGCATGGTCCTGGTGACAACTAGGTTTTGAATTTCTGGCCTCAAGAACTATGAGAATAAATCTCTGTTGTTTTAAGCTCTACCTGTGTCATAATTTGTCACAGGTGACTCAGGAAACTGATGGTTTCTGAGGGAAATTGATGGGTATTTCTCTCTGGATAATTCTAAAGAGAGAGACTCCCTGGTCATGTCCTATAGTGGCTGGATAGTAGAAACTAGATTTGGTGGTCTGTTGGAGTTCCTTTCCAATAATTCTTCTTGGATTCTTCGAGAAGTGCAATGACTTGGCTTCATTTTCTGTCCTCATGTAAGTGACTTAGGTAAGGTTAGATGAGAGGAAGAGCACAGGCATGTTTAGGTAGACCTACACCCCCCAGATAACTAGGATACTTCAACTCCTGTCGTTCTTAGTCTGTTCTCGTATTTGCCAGTCCATGTTACTTAGACAAAAGGGAAAGGAGTCTTTGAAGTTTATGTTCTGTCATTACACAGGGATTGCATTTCTTTCTCTATCAAGTTAGGACTGGAAAAGACACTTTAAGAGAAATTTTTGAATTCAATAGGATGACCTTTGAAGGTAAAGAATGTGTCAAGTGGATTTCTAATGAAATCTTATTAAATCCCGGCGAAGATATTAACATTTTGTTTTGTGTAGTATTTTTTTGCTTTATTTTTTGTCAGTTAATTTATTAAGAGGCCACCGATACATTTTTCGTTTTATTTTTTTAGATCTACCCAAACAAGGTGATCAGAAGCTTCTAAAATCTTAATAAAAACTTGATTTTTAAATGTGAAATGAACTTAGAGAAAGGATAGTAGCATACATCATCTAATTATTTGGGTGTTAAATGTTAGAATTTTGGGGGTTAGATTTGCAGATATGTCCAAATCATGTCCTGTCCTTTCTTATCTCCTAGGTAACTGCTAGAGCACATTTGAGATTTTTTTTCCTGAAAAATCAATGTCTTACATAACAAGCTGGCAGTTAAGAAGGCAGAACATATATGATTTTTTTTTCCATTTTAAACAATACAGAGTTCCCCCCCCTCCCCGCCGGAAAAATCGATGTCTTATATAACAAGCTGGCAGTTAACAAGGCAGAACATGTATTTTTTTTTCCTTTTAAGCAATACAATTTGGCCATAGATTATATAGAATATAAAAATTGACAGAGAAATATCACTTCAAGAGATATAATATCAGCATGCAATATTTTAGTGAAAGTTACTAACATAATTTTGATTCATTGCATTTCTCTTAATATAAAATTTTATAGAGCCTGCTTTTCCACAACATCCCCTTTACCAGGAATCTGTGTTGTTCACATTGTAGGCTTTAGTCTATATTCAGTGCCCAGAATCTGTCCAGTACTGCAAAAGCAACATATCCAGCAGGGGTTCATCATCCTCTACCTAGCGAAGCTCTTACAGAGGGCAGTGAGTTTTCTCCTGATAACAAAGGTCAAAATGCCTTTTCTGTCTTAATGTAGATACATCGTTAATCCTGAGACATACAGGCCACTTTTGTGCCCAGTCAACTAGCATCTGAAATGTCTCCAATCTGAATCCAGTTTACTTTTTTCCTCCTAGTTGGCTCCAGTGGGAGTTTGCAATTTCACTTGCTTTTTGTTTTACCTTTCTAGAGCTTCCTAGGGAAGCTAGTCTATACTATACAAACTTTAGTAGATGGCCAATACATGCATGTATCTTCTCTACCAATAGTATTGATTTCTTTAATAACATTCCTACCAATGTTATTGGTAGAAACATTGTTAGTGGAAAGAATGATGTCAATTGATAGTGGCTCCTAGGCTTCTGGCTAAGAAGCCTGGTGAATGGTTTTAGTATTTATTGGGGAAGATGGTGATTGAGTTTTTTTTTTTTTTCTGGATTTGATTTTCTAGAGCAGTTTTAGGTTCATAGCAATATTGAGCATAAGACATGGAATTTTCCCGTATATTTCTAGTCTCTGCACATGCCTCACCTTCCCCACTGTCAACATGCCCCACCAGACTAGTGTATTTGTTACGATCGATGAACTTACTTTGACACATCATCATCGCCCAAAGTTTATGGTTTATATTAGGGTTCAGTCTTGATTTTGTACATCCTATGGATTTGGGTATGTTTATAATAGCATGTATCCACCCTTGTAGTATCATGCAGAGTAGTTTCACTGCTCTTAAAATCTTCTGGGCTCCATCTATTTATTCCATGATTTAGGTTTTGATGTCTTGAGTTTGCCTACAGGGCACAAATGAAGCCTTGCAAATGGGTAAGGGCATCTAGGTATACAGTGTAAAATGAGAAGAAAAGATTGCCTGTCGCTACATCTTGAGGAGCACCCACAGGCGACAAAGAGATGGACCAAGATAGAGGCATCTACAGCAGAGTGAGAGTGACAAAAAGATAAGTGAAGCTATTATTTTATTCATTCATTCAACACCTATTTTTGAGTCTCCACTATGTGCTAGGGGCTACTATGCGTTAAGAGTTGAGTATTTGGAGAGTGGCATCACAGAAGCATAAAATAAAGAGTGTTTTTAAAACTAGAAAATGGTCAAGTAATGTATTTTGGACATGAGGTCACTGGTGACTTTAGAAGAGAAGTTTCCGTGGAGTGGTGAGAGTGGGAGCCAGATGGCAGAGGCTTGAGGATGGAGAGGGAGGTAAGCAAGGGCGACAGTGAATGTGAACAGTTGTCAGGTTCATGACAGTGCCAAATGTCATGCTGAGGTCTGAAGGGAGTGGGTGGATGAGCAGAAAGAACTCAGGGGCCCGTAGGCAGGTGAAAGATGATTTTATTCAGCAGCAGCTCTCATCAACAGCTTTCTCACACTGTCTGCCCTGTCTTGGCTGCTTGAGCCAGTGCCTCCCACATACAGTTGTATAGCTGGCTCCTTCAGGGTCAGCAGCTTAACTCTCTCTCTCTGGGCGTCAGTGAGCTAAGCTATGTCCTTGCTGCTCTCGGTCCATCTGTGAAGACAGACAGCTCGGACTCTCTCCTTCTCAGGGTGCCAGTGCCTGCACAGTGTCAACAGGGCAATTATACCTTTCACAGACAATAGCAGCTTAGAGCCAGGTGATGAGCCTTCCCTATGTGAGGGCTATGGTGGTGAGCTTCTGTATGTTATGTCTACATGGCTGTGATAACAACTGGAGTTGTACGCCTGCATGCTAAACTCACTGAGTCACTCTAGATGTTTACCTCAGCCTATCCTTGACCAAAGCACAGCCATGTTTCTTACACTCCAACCCCTGGGCCGAGGGAGACATAGGGCTTGATACACAGGTTATACACATAAACTTCGGGTACATAGACTTAATATACACACCCACGGGCTTTATACATAAGTTTGGGGCACAGAGGCTTGATAAACAGGTTTGGCACACAGGCTTTACATTCTGTCCCCTAGGCTGAGAGAGTCCTTAGTGGGGACCCATGCACATAGGGTAGCACCTTGGACCCATAGGCCACAGCAACAATACAGGGAACAGCAGACTACCACTAATGTTCCTGTTATGCTACCTATGATTATTAGAGCCCCACATAGGCCAGAGCCTAGAGACGCCCACCATCTCTGCAGGGCATCATCAGTAAGGCGCTCAATCACCTTAATATCTTGTGACGCCCCTTGTAAGGCTGTTGCTATGTTCTGGTGGTTGTCAGGAATAAATGTACAACATTGTGTCCCTACAAGGGCACAGGTGCCACATTGGGCAGCTGTGACCATGTCTAAGGCCATCTGGTTTCGCAGCACCACCTTCCTGATCTGATTGACTTCATCAGTTAACAAAAAGGAGAGCAACTTGGGTGTAATTCAGGGCCCAAGCTGTGTGCTCTGCAAAGGCTGTAACTTGCATTTCTACAGTAGCGACACTTGCTCTAGGGATAGTTATGGCTTAGGGGTAGAGTCACCAGGGGGCTTGCTGAACTCGTAAAAACCAGGAACGTAGCACCTTCCAGTTAGGCGGATGACTAGGCAATGTGGGAAGCACAGTGGCAGGCACAGAAAGCCATCCCCAGGTACAACGTCCAGTCCAATTGGCTGGTAGATATGGCCATCCTGTGCCCCCACACACCCATAAACTCCCTGGGGGCATAAAGTCCATGAAGATCCAGCCTCGGTAAGGCCACTTATTCCACCACACCCTTGGTGTGGCGGCATGTGTCATGTTTGCACAGGTAAAACCTCAGCAGGCAACAATCCCACAGTGACTTTACCCCAGTGCTCCTCTATACATCATGGTATCTGCAATGGGGGCACCACATGTTTTCCCATTAGCCAGCCCCATCCATCATGGACACTGTGAGTCAGCCAGGGGCAGGCTTGTCGTGGGTTTTGAGATGTCCCCCATCCAAAGCCCACCCATTGTCTATTGAATGCCAAGTCTCTAGCCATGTCCAGTTCTGCACAGAAGCTGGATGCATGTTCCAGGGCAAGCTGCCTGCAGCTGCTGCTGGCAGGGCGGTGCAGATCCAACAGTTGAAGACATTGGTCACCTTGGCATAGGTGTGGGCCCAGTCTATGATGCTGTTGGAGGAGCCAACCTACGACTGGAACGACAAAGCAAGCACAGGTGCTAATAGGGGTAAATCACGTCCCTCAGGCAAAATACAGGCCAACTTTTCACCTCTGGATAACAAGGCAGCCACCAAGGGCATCTGCCTGGGTGATGATACCACACCTTATCAGCTCCCTATGGTTCTTTTGGGTGCTCTACCCGTGCCAACGTCACAGGGGAGCTTATGCTAGGCCACACAGATAGTACATATGTCCCCTGGAGGAGAGTCTCTTTCCTGGCTGTTCCCCTATGCATGGTTAATTGTGGAGGCCACACATTAAATACCCAAGGAGTAACATGTAAGTTATACTGCAGCCCCTCCCCCCAGGGGGCTATGATAGCCAACCATCTGCAATGAGGGGCTTGGAGGGTCCATGGCTAACACCAGGTTTTTCTGTTCCCCTGCCTTTAGGGGCATTGGGGCAGGCAATAGCAGATTACTGTTCAACTCTGTACCTGGTTGGAGAAGGTCATCCTTCCTCTCATAGATCTGGCCACATGGCCTGGCCCTACATGGGTTGATGACTAACTAGCTAATTCTGTAACTTCTAGGTAATTAACCATAAAGTTAAGCCTTGATAAATTGCCTGGCTACCAGTACAGGTTATCACAGGTGTCATCTCCTCGGTGATCACTGTCCATATTGCCTTGAGTTCAACTTATTAGTTACTTTATCTACACCTGGTTTTAAACTATATCATGTCAGTACTAGGCTGGACTGCAGCAGCAATCCAGGCAGCAGCAGTACTCTGGCTATACCTATCTGTATACCATGCCTCGTTAGGAATGGGAGGATGCCCTTCCTTATGGTAAAGGCTCAGGGTCTAGAGGTGCCTCAGGCACCATGACCTTTTCTTGCATTAGGACTATAGGCTTCAAGACCTCTTGTAATTTTACTGCTAAGGGACCTGTACTCAGCGTACTCTGCTGCTTTAAGTAGGTGCCCCACTTCGCTAAAGTGGATGTCTGCTTCTTCCCTAATCAGGGGGTTGTTACCCATGAATGCACCCATCTCGCTATTACTAACTGCTTCTCTATCAAGGAATAGTGGGGCTCAGCTCCCTTCCACAGCTGGGACCAAAAGCCTATTGGCATACTCAGGTGCTCTATGCACTGCTATAGGCCCTGACTGAAACTCTGTGGTCACATGCACATCTAGTTTAAATGGGCACCTCTGGCCAACCACCTGTATGGCTTGTGTCTGCTAAATAGCCCACTAGGCTACCAGAAAGACTGTCTCAGGAGCATCATCCCAATCCCAGGCAAGAAGAGTGTTGCTACTTCTAAATCTGCAAGCGAATCAGAGGTTAATATGACATCATTAATAAAATCATGACCCGTGGTGGGGCTATGCATATAGCCCTGCGGCAACACTGTGAAAGTCCATTGTAGCCCTCCCATGAAAGCAAACTGTTCCTGGCTCTCTGGAGCAACGTCGATTGAGAGGAATGCGTTGGTCAATTCCACCACATAGTGGCATTGTCTCAATTCTGTTGTCAGGAAGTTCATCAAACCCGTGATGGAAGGTGCAGATACACGCAGAAGGGGTATTACTTTATTCAGTTCCTGATAATCCGCTGTTATCCACCAAATCCCATCAGGCTTTCTGACTGGCCATACTGGAAAATGGTAGGGGCTATGGATGCCACACCCTATTTGCACCTCCTCTAACTTCTTAATAGTCTCAGTTACCTCTGTATTCCTACCTGGCAAACGGTATTCATGAGTGGAGGTAACCCGTGAGGGTTGTGGCAGAACTTGGGATTGCTGATGTGTGTGTCCCCCCAGGACCGGCTTTACTACTTGGACTCAGAGTCTGAATTCTCTGGCCGTGGTGTGCAAGCCCAGATCATGCAAAATATCCACCCTCAGAATATATTCCGGTATAGGAGAAACATATGCAGTGTACAGGTGGGGAGTCAAGTGGCCAATGCCAAGATGCAGACACACAGGTTTCACCTTCACTGACTGGCTCCCATAACCGTCCATAAATGCAGCTTTGCCCAGAAATTTATCTGGGTTCCCATAAACTAGACTGCAGTCTGCACCAGTATCTACCAGTGCTACGACCCGCTGAAAATTAGTGGGGGACCAGCGGATTGCCAGCTCCACATACAGCCTCTGGTTGTCTGGTTTCCTCTGCCAAGCTGGGGACCTCGGCCAGTTCCCTAATCAAACAACAAAGGCTCCGTATCTCTGCCTGTCTGCAAATAGTCCTTGAGTTGCCGCGTCTGGGAGGGATTAGGTTGAACAACATTGTTTCGGCCCCCACACCTTAGGCATTTTCTGGAATTGCTGCTGCGGGGACAATTGCCTTTACAGAGCCAACAACATTCCATTGGGTTGCCCGTCAATTTTCTCCCGAGCAACCCCAGCTGCAAGTAAATCAATCCACATCTCCATGCAGGTCACCTGCTGCAGCCCCTTTTTATCTCGTGGGGTGGTTAACTGTGGATGAGGCATTTTCTCCCTCCTTATGGTGCGGATTCCCCGGTCCTGCGAATGGCCTTCTGCCTCCCTGAGGGCTGCCATAGCAGTAGTTCCTTCATGTATGCGGCACCCCACAGACCGGGTGAGAGCAGCGGGCTAGCAAGCCATAACGGTTCGGGGTGCTGAACTCAGCACAAGATCCCTCATGTGGGAGGTAAAGCGTTCATCATCTGATCCCCCGGTATTCAGACCAAACGTAGCCTGCCGCACACCCATCTCCAAGAGTATCTGCACCAAATTAGTGTATGATTGCCATTTACTCACAGTTCCTAGTATCTCTCTGGCATCATTCAAAAGAGTCCATATGACTGTCATTAGCCACTTGATTAATGTGTGACCACCTTGCTCTTGTGCCAGCCGTTGGCACAGCTGCAGCTGCTGACGAAGGCAGGGGTGAGTTGTGATGGAAGTCAGCTTCTCCATCTCAGAGGCGGAACAAAAAATGCTATCAGCTCCCTCAGATGCTGCCGGCACTATTTACCTAATTCCCACAACTCAGTGGCGGCATAGGCAAAATAAGAGGTGTGTTCCACCACTGTGGAGGGGGTCCCTGGGCTCTCCCCTGGGGTCTCATCAGCTGCTCATGTTCTACCTTCTGACGGATCACAGGACGAGCCTGCAGCGGAGGAGCCTCCTCCTCCTGAACATCAGACCTAACGGGAGTGTCCTGCTTGGAGGACGGGATCGAGGTCGCACTAACAGCTGTTGCTAACTCCTGTTCCAGGCTGTTTATCTGGGCCTCCAAGTACCCTGCTTGCTCCTGGAGGTCTCTCACGCCCAGGTCCTGCTCAAAGCTGTGCGCTTGGACCCCCAGGCATGTGTCTTGCGCTGGAAGGTCCCTTACCTGTGTCACTGAGCATGTACTTCTTGCAGTGCAGTCAGAAACGCCCATCCGACTCTGCTTGCAAAGGTACGTCCTTTCTCTGTGCTGTGAGCTTCCAGCTGCTTCAGTGCTTTCTCCACACTCGAAGGAGACCTGTCCTCTGGTTCGCATGTTTCCACTGGGGCTCATCCAACCAGCGCTGCTGTCACCGGGTATCCCAACCCATGCTGCAGCCACAAAGCCAACCCTGGGATCCCCAAAGGCTGAAGACCCACTTGCCTCATCCTGCCAACTGCGCTAGTTGTCAAGTTCACCACTATGCCAAATGTCATGTTGAGGTCCGAAGGGAGTGGGTGGATGAGCAGTAAGAATTCAGGGGGCTGTAGGCAGGTGAAAGAGGATTTTATTCATCAGCAGCTCTCATCAACAGCTTTCTCACACTGTCTGCCCTGTCTCGGCTGCTTGAGCCAGCAGCTCCCACATACAGCTGCACAGCTGGCCCTCCCCTGCCTTCAGGGTCAGCAGCTTAACTCTTTCTCTCTCTGGGCATGAGCAAGCTGAGCTGTGTTCTGGCTGCCCTCTGTCTGTCTGCAAAGATGGACAGCTCTGACTCTCTCTCTCTTTCTCTGGGCACTAGTGCCTGTACAGTGTCAACAGGGCAATTATACCTTTTACAGGCAATAGTGGCTTAGAGGTGATGAGCCTTCCCTATGTTATGGCTGTGGTGGTGAGTTTCTCTATGTTATGTCTATATGGCTATGATAACAAATGGAGTTATACACCTGTGCTCTAAACTCACTGAGTCACTCTGGCTGTTTACCTTGGCCTATCTTTGACCAAAGCACAGCCATGTTCCTTACAATGATGTCTCAAATAATCAAATTATGATTGAAGAGGACAGAGTTTGGATGGTGGATGGAAGGGCTCAGGCACAAAGGAAGGTTATGTCAATGAAAATGGTGAAGGAGGAAATCTGAAATTCCACTCTCCATACAAGCAATAAAAAACTGGCAAAAAGTGTAAGAATCAACATTTTTGGGACTCTGGAAATAACCAAATGCTGCAGCAACCCAGGGAATGCTTATTCAAGAAGAAAGCTAAATCTTGCCAACAACAGCAAACTTTGTGGTGTTTAATGTACTTTAGTCCCATTTCCCTCTCTGAAGCTCAGCAGAAGCCTTGATAATAAGGCCTAAATTCTTGGCACTTGCTTAACATGGAAAACACCTGGGCATATTTAATCACTAATTTGAAGAGGTTAGAAGAACTTGATAGAGCACTTGAAGTCACTGTAACTGAGAGGAAATTGGATGTGCCAGGTGGAGGGGCTTTGACAGGAGGAGGTTCACTTCAGATATAAGGAGGGGAAAGGAGGAGAGACCATGTGCCGTCTGCTTGTGCAAAGCATTGTTACTTTTTATTCTATGCTTCCTATTTTTTTCTATTAGATAAGGGGCATATGCCAATGGTGAATATGAGATGACTAGGAATCCTAATGGGCTTTGTAGTCACTGCCAATATCTCCATGCAGATTGACATCTGAGAATTTATGATAAATACTGATTTGTACAGTTGTGCTATAGCAATACAAAATGGACTAAGATATACCCTATATAATGAATTACCATATCCCACCTATGTCACCCATAGTGTGCCTGCCTCCCTGTCCATTTCTACTGCCACTGCCTTATTCTAGGCCTCAATTCTGGATCACCTGCATTGTCTAATAGCTGACATTCCTAACTCTAGGCTACACCTTTTTCTTTCTTTCGTTTCTTTTTTTCTACAACAGAACTCAGAAGTCTACTGCAGTCATGGAGAAGATGCATGTATTCATCCACGAATGAAGATTTGCTAGCCATTTGCAGTTAGAGCAAAAAGAGATAAAACCAAATTGTCTGTTGAGTTACTTGGGTTGCCTGGCAACAAGTTAACTGAGACTAGAGCCGCTGTCAACCCCACTTGGGAGGGACTCTGTAGAATTTCAACTTACTGCAATGTCTTTCAGGTGCTATCAGCAGTAGCATGAGGTTCTCCTGAGCGATTGCAAACCAGCTGCCAGATCTACTATCAACGGCACTTTCACAACCACAAGAGCTCCCTATGTTATTAATTGATTGGGTGATCTCAAAGTCCCTACATAAAGGATGAGCAGCAGGGGGATGGGAGTACTTCTCCGGGAACACAATTCCTGCTGTGTCCAGCCATTCCTGGAACAAGTACTCCTTTCCAGGCAAGGCTGAGAGTCCCAGAATCGGTGTGTAATTTACCAGGCATGTTTTGGCTTGCACTGTGAAATATTTGTAGGGTTTAGCTGGGCACTAAAGGATAAAGGGCCAAGGGAGTATAGCATATTGGTAGAAAGTAAGGTGAAATGATAGATCCAAGATGGGCATTCTTTTGCTTTGGCTGCCATAACAAAATACCACAGACTAGGTGGGTTAAATAACAGAAATTTATTTTATCACCATTTTGAAGGCTGGAAGTCCTAGGTATAGATGTGGGCAATACTGGTTGCTTCTAAGGCCTCACTCCGTGGCTTGCAGATGCTGCCTTTCCCCTGTGTCCTCGCACGGTCTTTCCCCTTTGTGCAAGCATTCCTGGTGTTTTCCGGTGTGTCCAAATTTCCCCTATTATAAAGACACCAAGCAGCTTGGATTAGGGTCCTCCCTAATGCTTTTATTAACTTAAACACATCTTTAAATGCCCATTTCCAAGTGCAGTCACATTTTGAGGTACTGGGGTTTGGAACTTTGACGTATGAATTTTGGGTGAACACAGTTAATCTTATAATGGCTAAGGAGAAAAATGAATAAAGTAGGGCAATTTGATGAGAAATTATAAAGTAGAGGGTGGGATCCCTAAAGAGGACAAAGACAAAGATGGATTTGTTAAACAGGGAAGCTATAAAGAGAGAAAGTTATGGTGAGAAATATCTGAAATATTACTTTGGAGATAAAAAACTTTCACTGAATAATACAATCTAGGGTATGATCTTAGAAGAGGATAGGTGGGGTAAGTAGGAGGTAGACTTCAGAGTTGATGAAGTCAGCCCCCAGTGCACTAGAATATGGGACATGTCTCTGATGTGAACATTGAAATAACTTAGAAGGAAGGCAGATAGTGGGATACAGAGGAATGCAGAATCTGATGTGAAAATATACTCTTCTCATTTGGATTTGAGCCATTGCTTCATGGCAGGTGACATGCAGCCAAGTTTCCTAGGATTCTGAAAACCAAGTTGATCTGAATTTGCTATTTAAGGAGGGTATATTTTAAAAGCAGGACTCGGCTGGGTGTGGTGGCTCATGCCTGTACTATCAGCACTTTGGGAGGCCGAGGTGGGTGGATCACGAGGCCAAGAGATCAAAACCATCCTGGCCAATATGGTGAAACCCCATCTCTACTAAAAATACAAAAATTAGTGGGACATGGTGGCATGCACCTGTAGTACTAGCTACTCAGGACGCTGAGGCAGGAGAATCACTTGAACCCAGGAGGTGGAGTCTGTGATGGAGTGAGACTCCATTTAAAAAAAAAAAAAAAAAAGAAAGAAAGAAAGAAAGAAAAAAAAAAGAGAAAGAAGCAGGACTCTAGTGTTGTGGGAAGTAAGGGACCCAGAACGGAGGGACTGGCTGAAGCTGCGGCAGAAGAACATAAATTGTGAAGATTTCATGGTCATTTATTGGTTCCCCAAATTAATACTTTTATAATTTCATACACCTGTCTTTACTGTAATCTCTGAACATAAATTGTGAAGATTTCAGGGACACTTATCACTTCCCCAATCAATACCCTTGTGTTTTCCTATGCCTGTCTTTACTTTAATCTCTTAATCCTGTGATCTTCTTCGTAAACTGAGGAGGATGAATGTCGCCTCAGGACCCTGTGAGGATTGTGTCAATGGCACAAATTGTTTGTAGAGCATGTGTGTTTGAACAGTATGAAATCTGGGCATCTTAAAAAAAAGAACAGGATAACAGCGATGTTCAGGGAACAAGAGAGGTAACTTTGAACTGGCCGCCAGTGAGCCGGATGGAGCAGAGCTATATTTCTCCTCTTTCAAAAGCAGATAGGAGAAATATCACTGAATTCTGTTTTTTTTTTTTTTTTTTTTTTTTTTTTTTTTTTTTTTTTTGAGACGGGGTCTTGCTCCGTCCCCCTGGCTGGAGTGCAGTGGCGCGATGTCGGCTCACTGCAAGCTCCGCCTCCCGGGTTCACGCCATTCTCCTGCCTCAGCCTCCTGAGTAGCTGGGACTACAGGCGCCCGCCACCACGCCCCGCTAATTTTTTTGTATTTTTAGTAGAGACTGGGTTTCACCGTGTTAGCCAGGATGGTCTCTATCTCCTGACCTTGTGATCCGCCCGCCTCGGCCTCCCAAAGTGCTGGGATTACAGGCGTGAGCCACCCCGCCCGGCCTGCCTGTGTCCCTGAATTCTTTTTCTCAGCAAGGAACATCCCTGAGAAGGAGAATGTGCCCTGAGGGTAGGCCTATGAACGCCCCCCCTTAGTAGCGTGTGCCCTCTTTTAAGGTGGAAGCCCAAGGGATGAAATAAGCCCTGGTCTCCTCTAGCGCTTCCAGGCTTATTAGGACCAGGAAAATTCCCACCTAATAAATTTTGGTCAGACAGGTTGTCTGTTCTCAAACCCTGTTTCCTGATAAGATGTTATTAATGACAATGCATGCCCGAAACTTCATTAGCAATTTTAATTTTGCCCCATCTGGTGGTCCTGTGATCTCCCCTGCCTCCATTTGCTTTGTGATATTTTATTACCTTGTAAAGTATGTGATCTCTGTGACCCACACCCTATTAGTGCACTCCCTCCCCCTTTTGAAAATCGCTAATAAAAACTTGCTGGTTTTATGGCTTGGGGAACATCATGGATCCGGCTGACATGTGATGTCTCCCCGGACACCCAGCTTTAGATTTCTCTCTCTTGTGCTCTTTCCCTTTATTTCTCAACCCAGCCGAGACACTTACGAAATAGAAAAGAACTCACATTAAACATCAGGAACAGGTTGTCCCAATACTCTAGCAATTTTATTTTATACTAAATCTATTGTATTTTGTTACCAATCAAAAAGGTGCTTCACATATTTTTTGTTATCTCCATTGTATCAGGTATTATATGCAATAATAAGAAAATATAAAAGACAGTCTCTATGATTAAAGTTTGCATTCAAGTTTAAGAAACATGAGCAACTTACCTGAGACAGAACCCAAATAATCTAAAGGATCTTATATACTAAATTTTGTGATCCAGACTCAGTGCTAAAATAATTTGAAGAAGGAAATCAACAAGGGCTGTTAAGAGACAGGAGAAATGGTAACAAGCTGAAGCTGAAGAAATGGGTATGCTTTGAAAAGCAGCGAGAAAGGAACTAGGAGAAACAAGTAACCTGACAGAGAGCCAAGTGAACATGGTAAGTTTGTAAATAGATAGACTATTATTTGGACCAGAAGGATAGGCATATATTGGGGAATATAGAAATCAAAATGTGCAGCACTGAAACAAAAAGAGTCATGAAATAAACAACAGTTTAGTATACTGTTAGCTTTCACTGGGAAGAATTCGAAAGCTCTTTAATGTTATAATGCAAATATATGACCTGAGTAAATGGATGTTTATAAAAGAATGTTTGAATGGGTATAGCCTAAAGCTAGGAAGGTCAACTATTAGGAATTTCAGATGATCTGGAATTTAGGGTATGAGTGCTTAGAACAAGGCAGTGGAGATGAAGAGGGAGGCACGTTATTGGTGACATGGGTGGGATGTGGTAACTACTTATATAGGATATGTCTTCGTCTATTTTGTGTTGCTATAACAGGATACTTGAGGTTGAGTAATTTCTAAAGAAAAGAGGTTTATTTAGTTTACAGTTCCACAGCTGAGAAGTTCAAGAGCATGTCCCTGCCTTCTGGTGAGGGCTTTTATGCTGCGTTATAACATGATGCAGAAAGTTCAAGGGGAAGTGGACACTTGAAAGAGATAAAATCTGAAGGACATCCTGGCTTTCTCATGGAAATTAATCAATTTCTAGGAGAACAAATCCAGTTTCACCAGAGTGAGAACTCTTTGACTACCATGAGAATGACACCAAACCATAAGAAATCTCCCACTATGACCCAAACACTTCCCACTAGGTCCCACCTCTGAACGCTACCACACTGGGGATCAAAATTCAACATGAGTTTTGAGAGGGACAAACCAAACCATAACAGAGTGTAATGGGGGATTCTGGAGTAAAGATTATTAAGTTTTTGAGTGTTTCCGATAGATGGAAAGTGGTAGTGTTGGGGTAGAGGGCAGCTAGCTTGAGAAAAAGTTAATTTCTGAACATTTATTTTAAGAGGCTAGCTTCATGTCCTTGTTTAATAATCTAAGTCATAGAGACAAAAAATTAATTTCATATTCATGTAGGAAGCTACTCTGAATGATAAAATAAGTTAAACTAATTGACTCCTCTAAAAGCATACTTACATTTTGTATTATAATATATGTGTATAGAGAACATTTATGAGCATAGAAAATAATACAGAGATAAATAAAATTTTATGCCAAGTACAAGTGAAATTGTGTCTCTATTGTGGGGGAAAATGGAGACAAATACTTTTTGTTTACATAACATATATACAAATTCTGCCTAATTTAAAGCATATTTTTCATGCTATTGGTAAATATTTATTATAGAAACATTAGAAAACTCTCATCTATTTTATTAAATAAGGAATTATTTACTATACTATTTGGCAATCTACTTTTCTGCCCAATAAAATAGAATTCATATTTTAAAAAATCACTAAATAATCTTCTCCAGAATCTTTTAATGATTTCATAAGATCCTATAGTATATATGCTTTGTAATCTTTGTCAAGTACTGTGCAGTTTGATATTTAGGTTACTTGTAGTATTTTATTACTTAAAACAATGCAAAGAACATTCTGATAGCTTATTTTTGAATATATGTACAACTATTCTCTTAGCACATGTTTCTAGAAATTGAATACTATATAACATTTTGTTTTTTAAAAATTATATTGCCAATTTCCCTCCTGGAAAGAAATATCTTCGCCTATTTAGTAGGCAAAAATAGAATTTCATTTTTAAACTTAACTGTTTCATATTTAAATACACTTACTATTCCTTTTCTTTTTGAATTATCTGGTGTTCTTTATCCACATTTCTATGGTATCTTTTCTTCTTTTTATTGTTTTGTAAGATATTAAGCCACATATATGTTACATTTTGTTTAGTTTATTATTTGCCTTCTTTAAGAGAGAAGAAAGACCAAAATGTTTTTTCTTTCTACTCTCATACGTAACACTTGCCATAATACTTCACCTCTGATTTACCAAAGTGGATGTGGGGTGTTACCTCTGTCAGCCTAAAATAACAACAAAGAGAGTGGCACACAAAATGAAAGAGCTTATGTGGTAATGAACGACAGGGGAGCATAATCCAGAATTTGTATGCTATGATGAGTTGTAGGCATATTCAGGCAGGGTGAGGCAAGGGGAAACTTTTAAAGGCAAAATGAAGAAATGAAAGTTGTTTTGAAATAATTATCATTGGCAAAAAGAATTAATAACAAGGGTGGCATCAATACAAGGTTATAGGTGATTTCCAGGCAGATGTCAATGCGGAAGTGTTCTTTGTGTAAGATTGCAGTGGTCTTTGTGCAAGGTTGTGGTTTTCAGACAATTCTTGTAATAGTTTTTATCATAGGCACGTGTGTATGAGAGCCCTCTATTATGACCTTCTGACTCCATTTTGTTACAGTTCAGCACAAGTGACTCCATTTTGATTCTGACAACTTTCACATTTTCCCATTTGATCAAGATATTTTCTCTGAAATGATTGTTGATTAATTAACTAGTAGTTAGGTTTGATTGTGTCTTCATACTGGATGGACCTGTTCTGGTTGGTTTCATTCTGTGTGGAGGAAATAGCCAGCAATTATGACTCAATATCAAGATGCTTTGGCTACATTTGACCAATAAGGAGGTTTAGAAGGATGGGCTCCCAGGTTAAGTTTGCCTGAAGTTCATTGTCAAGTTCAATTTTGCCAGTTCCATAGGTATGGGAGGTATTGTTCTGAAGCACTGGACCAGCATTATTCGGTTAGGTGTTGTACTTCTATAGGAATTTGATAGGAAACAGGCACAACGTTTAAAAAGAATAATACAGAGTAAAAATGACAGCAATATGATGTCCAAAGTTTGTATAATGGTTTTGAGCCATGAATCTAGGTCTGAAGGCAACCAACAAAACAAATAAACTGACCATGGGGAAGGGAGTGAGACCTGCTATATAGCCAGATATTAGAGGAAACTAGAAGAATTTAGGATTGAGTCTAGTCTACAGATAGATAATAAAAAATTGTAAAAACAATGAACAGGGTTATAATCTAATAACAGGTGTATTATAACTTTTAAAAAAGGCTATCTCTATTTTTACCAAAATAGATGATCAAAGCAAGACTAGTATGTTTGCAAACTTGACCTGATTATTTATATAAGTCCAGGAAGAATGATGATTGATCTAATAGGTTAAACACCTCTTGAGACTAAAAAGCTGAATCAAGGCAAACTTTAGATTTCACCTGCAGTATGTTCAAACAATTGAAATATGACATCCTAGTCAAAACCTCAGTAATATAATCAATGTTTTCAGTTGTATCCTGTTATAAAGAAAATAGATTCTTATTGAACTTATGCAAATAGCTATATATTGTCATAAAGGTATCCATGAATAGTTTCTGAATTCTGGAGGGATCAGAAGAAAAAACGTAAGTATTTTGAATTTTGTTTATAAAAATATACTTTATGAAATTGCCATAAGCTACAGAGAACTTAAGTAGCTTAAGTGGAAAGCTTCCTTAAATATGGAAAACACAGTATTAAAGAACCAACAAAATTTTAAGTAACAAGTTATAAACATTATTTTTATCAATTATTATCTCATGTAATAAAGTCTTGTGCTGCTTGATCTTGGTTAACAATTTCATGAATTTATCCGTTTCTTCATTAGAGTTTTGGAAATTTTTACCCAGTCCAATGGTATGATCTTAAAGTTATTAGAAACCTGTATTCAATAGTACTCATCAGAGGTTTTTCCATGAGAATTCGTTTTAGATTGTATCTAATTGGAAGTGCTTTTAGAGAAAAACCAAAGCAATAAATGTCTATGGACAAAGACTTAGAATAGCCAGTATTAAGAATCTAATGAGAATGTATTATAACCAGAAATTGATGAGAAAATTTGTTTTATTTTGTGTCATATAACATTTTAACATAATAACTA
Source organism: Chlorocebus sabaeus (assembly GCF_047675955.1). Lineage (NCBI taxonomy): Eukaryota > Metazoa > Chordata > Mammalia > Primates > Cercopithecidae > Chlorocebus > Chlorocebus sabaeus. Next base: position 57,708,508 of record NC_132911.1, on the reverse strand, counting down.
AAATTATGACTGATAATTATTAGATTCTAAAAATATACATAATTTTTGGAACAGTCATATCAATAATACGTCCATACAAATATAACTTAAAAAGATTAAGCCTCATTTCTTATTTTGAGAATGCTTCCCATATGATTTAATATAGTAAATAAACCTAATTAGTTTAATATCTCTATTTTTACAAAGTGAGAGAGATCAAATAGACTCAATTTAGAATTTGATTTTAGGATTTGTAGAATGTCAAAAACTTTAAAATACTTGATCAATATAAGATCACAGGTCACCGTGAGAAAGTAATTCATTTAACCAGAGTGATAATTAAAAGACTTTAAAAGCAAATACAGAAAAGTACATAGTACTTTCTACAAAGTAGAAAGGAAAAAATCTTAACTCCTTGAAGGTTTAGTTTTCTTAAGTAATCAAGGACCTAAAAAGACCACACAAAACACAAGAAATTCTCTTGATAAACCATAGAACCTTTGTTTCCTAGGCCAGTTACCAAAAAGGTAGAGAGCTTTTACTATTTTTAAAATTAAGAGTAGATCAGTACTCCAAGAAAATCTTGCTGTTTCAACACAGGACAAATTTTTAGTTTTAGGTCAGTATTATTTTGATATCAATGTTTAATCTTTAGAAAAACATACAAACAATTCCCTTTTAGTTTTAGCCACCCTGATCACATGCAACGATCCTTTTATAAGATTAATTTTTCACAAACCTTTTACGAATTGCTCAGACCTTCTATAACTTGCTCAAACCTAGTTTTTCCCCCCATACTCTCCCCATTTTTATATTGAAGCAACTACTCATTCTATGAAAATTTTACTTTTCTTTTTCCCTCATCATTTTGACCACACAAGATTGTCTCTCATACAAAGAATAGTTTTCCACCTTTCTCTTCTATTTTCCTTACCAAAAATATATTCCCAGACTTATAGCTTTCTTTGCATTTGTCTCTCTTACTCACTGGTTCCTTATTTTCTTTATAAATTCACATCATGAAATGAGCTTTAAGTAACCTCAGACTCACACAAAATCACTCTTTTTAAGCAAAAAATATATCCTCAAGACTTTTTACAATTTTTCTCATCAAAAACACATCTTGCTTTTCTTATACACTTTGTATATGGATTTACATATATTAATTAAAAATATTAACTCTTAGTAATCTTAAATTTTAGAAAAAAATCTAGAAAGTAAGCAATTTTTGAACTGTCTTGACACATATCAAGATTTGATAAATACACATTTCATGATTTTTAGGAGCATTTTTTTTTCAGAGAACACTTTTTCAATATGGACAAGGACATATTTATGAACAAATACAAAAATATGTTTTTTTATAAAATTTAAGAAGCCAAGAATAAACTTAAACTAATGTTTAGCAGTTAATGTTTCAATATTTTAACTTATTTGGATTACTCATGAAAAATTTCCTGAGGCGTTAGATAAAGCTAGCCATCATTTCAAGTTATTTCTGTATTAACCGCTTTTATAGGAGGTGAATACCAGCCAGGCATCACAAAAACAAGAACCTGAAGAGTTATATATATGAATATCTTATTTTATTGCTGTGGTTGATATATATGAAGTAATGGACACAGCATTGTACTCTCATTTGCACATTTTTCTGAGGTCAGACTCATACTCTCATGATCTTAAATATCTAATAGAGATAAAAGTTGTATGTCTGTATTATATTTAATATTAACAACTCTCAACACATCTAAAATTATCATTTTATCCACCAAAAATTTTCTCAGGTTACATAAGCCTTAAAAAATTTGGGTTAGTTTCTACTTTTCTGAGTTTTAGATATGCTCATTTATTTTTATGCCTTTTTTTTTTTTTTTTTTTTTTTTTTTTTTTGAGACAGAGTCTTGCTCTGTCACCCAGGCTGGAGTGCAGTGGTGTGATCTCTACTCACTGCAACCTCTGCCTCCCAGGTTTGAGTGATTCTCCTGCCTCAGTCTCCCGAGTAGCTGGGACTACAGGTACCTGCCACCACGCCTGGCTAACTTTTGTATTTTTAATAGACACAGGGCTTCACCATGTTAGCCAGGCTGGTCTCGAACTCCTGACCTCAGGTGATCCACCTGCCTCGGCCACCCAAAGTGTTAGGATTACAGGTGTGAACCACTGGGGCTGGCCCTCTATGTCAATTTGAATGATGCCTTTTATTAATAATAGTAGAAACGAGCTTTACAATTTTTCATTTGCTCAATTTTTAAATAGTCAAAAATCATGCCAACAAGAAAGAAAGTGGGCAGAGGAGCAGAACATATAGTTAGCAGGGTTCTGAGAAAAGGAGTTTCAGTTGACTGAGAACTTCCCATGAGAGAAGCAGGATCTAACAGAAACAGAGAGGCTTTAAAAAATTGTAGCTTGAATATCAGCTTCTAATTAAGTTGACTTCTCACCATACAGTGCTTAAAAAATTATTCAAAAATATCTTGTTACTAGGTTTCAGCTGGGACAAACAACAAATATTCCTGGCAGTACTGAACTCCCTTTCTTTCTGAGTGTGTAATTTCATTTTTGCTTAGAAGGTCAAGCAAACAAACCAAAAGTTTCTATCATGCTCCAAATATAAACCAAAGTTTCAAACCAAATGTTTTCAATTGTGATTCAAAATTAATAAGCCTTTTATGGCTTAACCATGGGTGCAAGAGGCATCCCCAAAAAGGGTGCAAATTTTGCAAGATCTAAAGTTTCTCCCGAAGATACCCTAAAAAAGTGAACACTCTAAGTGTTAACAAGGCAATGAAGACTGAGACAATTAATGTAGATTTCCCTGAGAATCACAGCTGGACAGAGGCACTTTTGCCTGTTGGACTCCTAGCCAGCTGGCTGTTGTCTGAAGCCAACCTGACAACTTGTGTTTCTCTGGCTGGCAGATACCAGAGAGAATATCCTCACTGGTCACAAAGCCAGGGTCTCAGTGATTTTTCTCCTTATGACAAGTCACACAAAAGAAAAAGACAAGGACTGTTTTTGAGAGGCTGTGGATCAATAACCAATGGGAACCTGGAACCATATTCAAAAGAGTCACAAGTCTCTGTAATCCCAGCACTTTGGGAGGCTGAGGCAGGTGGATCATGAGGTCAGGAGATCGAGACCATCCTGGCTAACATGGTGAAACTCTGTCTCTACTAAAAATACAAAAAATTAGCTGGGCATGGTGGCGGGCGCCTGTAGTTCCAGCTACTTGGGAGGCTGAGGCAGGAGAATGGTGCGAACCTGGGAGGTGGAGTTTGCATTGAGCCGAGATGGCGCCACTGCACTCCAGCCTGGGCAACAGGGCAAGACTCCATCTCAAAAAAAAAAAAAAAAAAGAAAGAAAAAAAGTCACAATTCACATTATGAATTCTTACAAATAGTTATCTCTCTTGCCAATCTCCATTTAGCAGGGGAAAGAAACAATGAAGGGACAAGGGAAATTTTTTACCTTCCCTTCGTAACCAGGCACTACAGCTAGGGATCCGGGAAAGCTGACTTTGGTAAGAATTTTTACCGTTTGCTGGCTTTTGTCAGATCTCTCAGGATCCCATCTGTAGACTATGAAGCCAGTGGGGTGCTACAGCCTATAGGGTCCTGGCTGGATCAGGTAATGAAGTCAACATAATATAGATTAACAGAACAAAAGTATAATACAAGTTTTACATGGCCAGGGAGCCCTCGTAAGAAAGTGGAAACTCCAAAGAGGCAGAGTCAGTTACCAGTATCTGGACTGGACAAGGAAGAGTAAACCGTGAAAATGTGAGCAAATCATGCAAGAAGGCTTAAAAGACAAGTTACTCTACAAGGTTTACAAGTATTCCTTCAGTTTCAACTTCATGTCTAACAAGACATGTGTTCCTTCTAGTGTGGGAATTGTGTCTTTCACATGGGAACTTTATCTTCTGCTTTTAAGAAACAGCTTGAGGATGCCATGATCTTTTTGCACCTGTTGTTTGTCTTTTTCTTTTTTCCTTTTTTTGTCTTTTGAGACAGTCTTGCCCTGTCACCCAGGCTGGAATGCAGTGGCATAATCTTGGCTCATTGCAACCTCCACCTCCCAGGCTCAAGCAATTCTCCTGCCTCAACCTTCTGAGTAGCTGGGATTACAGGTGTGCACCACCATGTCTGGCTAATTTTTGTATTTTCAGTAGAGACACGGTTTCGCTGTTGGCCAGTCTGGTCTCGAACTCCTGGCCTCAAGTGATTTGCCTGCCGAAGCCTCCCAAAGTGCTGGGATTTATAGGCATGATCCACTGTGCAGGGCCATGTACCTGTTGTTTTTCAAGTGTCTTTAAATTAATAGTTAATATGCCAGGAAAGCATATTTTAACAGTTTTATTTCTCCTTCCTGGAAGTTTTATAGAAATCTCATATGTTAAAAATCTGACTTTGGGAGGCCAAGGTGGGCGGATCACGAGGTCAGGAGATTGAGACCATCCTGGCTAACACAGTGAAACCCCACCTCTACTAAAAATACACAAAATTAGCCAGGTGTGGTGGTGGGCGCCTGTAGTTCCAGTTACTCGGGAGGCTGAGGCAGGAGAATGGCCTGGACCCAGGAGGCTGAGCTTGCAGTGAACTGAGATCGCACCACTGCACTCCAGCCTGGGCGACAGAGCGAGACTCCATCTCAAAATAAAATAAAATAGAATAAAATAAAATAAAATCTGAATTGGTGGCTGTGGAAAGGTGAAACAGGAAAGTAGTTAAGGAATTTTGGGAAAAAAGGGAGTTCAGCTAGAAAAGGATAAAGACAAGGATAAAGAGAAGGAGGAATTATAGAAAGGGGAGGGGCAGAGTCCGGAGAAGGAAATTCAACCAGCTTTCAGGCAGTATTTTGCAGTGAGGGTTTTTTAAGTCCTAAATGCGCTCTCTGAAACCTTAAGATGCCAATTAAACATGCATGTCTCATTTGAACTGTTTGATACTGTAGCCATGGTCTTCTAATTTTAGTTCTAACACACATAAGCTTGGGGAGTTTGAATAAACCTCATAATGATCATGAGAGCTTTAAATTATCCTTGGTGTAACATGTCCATTGGTTCAAAAGTGTGCATAAAGAAGGGTCATAGTGTTTGAATGTATAACCACCTGGAGCCCCTGAAAATCTGGCATGCCTTAGAATTTGAGGATCCATTTCATTTCTCATTAATTTCTCAAGAGCAAGAGAAAATCCTATAATCCCTGTCAAGGAACTTTAAGAGTTTGGGCCAAGTGTTTTATTTTGACATGGCATGGGATACTTTTGCTGCTTGGTCGACAGCCTTTGCCCTAGTTTTCCAACCTGTGACCAAATTTTCCCTGTTGCACATAGATTTTCTCAAGACTGGCACATGGCTTAGTGGTGACCTTGCCTGTCTGTGACCCAGTGTATCCTCACATGACAGACTTTGTTCCCTCATAGAATGGTGATTACCATCCTAATGGGTTTTAACTCATCAACCTGTGTCTGCCATTGGTATGTTTACTTTTGCTCTGCAAAGTTGTTCGGAAACAAACAAGGAAAAAAAAAAAAAAGAGCCAATTCACTTACAGACAATGCCTATAAAACAAAACCAGAGTACTCAACAGAAACAGAAAGACAAACTGCCTTTATATGAAAAAGGACTTGCCAGAAAAGACAAAAAGTCTTTTAGAGCAAGGTCCTTTATTAAGGTGGTCTTATTCAAGCTAGATCTCAAATACAGTCAAAGAGCTCCTATCAAAAAGAGAGAGCTCAACCTGAGAGAAGACTCCCCAGGGCAGAAAAGGTGAGCTGTGAAAACAGAATCCTCAAAAGGGCTCACGTGGGTACTGTACACTAGTCCGAGCAATACCAATTTCTTCCAAAGGTGATCTTACTTCAGATTCCACTTCTGACACCAGATTATGTCGGCCTAAAATAACAACGGGAAGAGTGGATCTCAAAATAAATGAGTTTACTTTGGAATGAATGACAGGGGATTACAAACCAGGAAATGTGTGCTATGATGGATCACAGGCATATTCAGGGAGTTGAGGCAAGCTGAAACTTTTAAAGACAAAATGAAAAAGGTTATATAAGTTGTTCCAAAATGATTACCTTGGTTGTGGTGGTCTTTGGGCAAGATTGTGTTTTTTAGACCATTCTTGTAATAGTTTTTATCACAGACCTGTGCATGTGAGAGCCCCTCCCGAATCCATTTTGTTAGGGTGTGGCATAAGTGACTCCATCTTGATTCTGACACCTTTCACATCTGACCCACCGAGCAGTTCTCTAGCAGACACCAACTGGGTGTCTTATAATTTTTATTTTTTATTTCATTTTTATTTTTATTTATTTATTTTTTGAGATGGAGTCTCGCTCTGTCACCCAGGCTAAAGTGCAGTGGTGCAATCTTGGCTCACTACAAGCTCTGCTTCCTGGGTTCAGGCCATTCTCCCACCTCAGCCTCCTGAATAGCTGGGACTACAGGCGCTCACCACCACACCCTGCTAATTTTTTGTATTTTTTAGTCGAGATGGAGTTTCACCGTATTAGCCAGGATGGTCTCGATCTTCTGACCTCGTGATCTGCTCACCTCAGCCTCCCAAAGTGCCGGGATTACAGGCGTGAGCCACCATGCCTGGCCTTATAATTTATTTCTGTTCTGACACTACATGGAGATAGCATCAGATCCCACAAGTTAAGGACTCAGTCCCACCAGACTTCTCCCCATTTCAGACACCAATCACAAGTAGTAGGCTCTGCCATCTATACTTCTGACTGACAAGGTATTAATCAAAGTTCCCACCACTTCATTCTTGGGTTTGATTAATTTGCTAGTGTGTCTGGAATTGGTTCCTTCTGGTGGGTTCTTGATCTCGCTGATTTCAAGAATGAAGCCATGGACCCTTGCGGCGAGTTTTTAAAGATAGTGTGTCTGGAGTGTCTACCTTCAGATGTTCAGATGTGTCCAGAGTTTCTTCCTTCTGGTGGATTTGTGGTCTCACTGACTTCAGGAGTGAAGCCACAGACCCTCATGGTGAGTGTTACAGCTCATAAAGTTAGTGCGAACCCAAAGAGTGAGCAGCAGCATTTATTGTGAAGAGTGAAAGAACAAAGCTTCCATAGTGTGGAAGGGGACCCAAGTGGGTTGCCGCTGCTGGCTCGGGTGGCCTGCTTTTATTCCCTTATTTGGACCCACCCACATCCTGCTGATTCATCCATTTTACAGAGCACTGATTGGTCCATTTTACAGAGTGCTGATTGGTTCATTTTTGCAGAGTGCTGATTGGTGCATTTACAAACCTTTAGCTAGACACAGAGCACTGATTGGTGCATTTACAATCCTTTAGCTAGACAGAAAAGTTCTCCAAGTCCCCACCCCACCCCAAAGCCCAGCTGGCTTCACCTCTCAATCCCCCCTCTAAACAGGACACCCCAACTGCTGTTGGGAATTGGGCAATGACTGTTCTAGCTAATTCCTGCTAGATAGGAGTGAAGAAGGGGCCCTGCAGTTGTAGTGTCCTCCAGAGGGGAACTCTCTAGGCCAGTGAAAGGGCCAGTGGGTTGGTCCAGGGATCCTTGGTAGAAGTTGTTAGTTGAGCTGTTTTGGGGTTCCATTTGTAAGACCATCTGTAGCTTGATGGCCTCGATTCTAGAGGAAACATATTTGACAAGGAGGTTAAAAATACAGGGCCCAAAGGCAAGTAATAGAAGATGGCTGCCACGGGACCTAGAAAGGGGAGAAGCCATGTTGCCCAACTCCAGAGGTTGGTATGAGTTTGAAAGGCGTTGTCTGATTTCAGAAGTCTTTTCCTGTAAATGCTGGGCAGCATCTTGTACTATCCCTGACTGGTTAGTGTAAAAACAACCCTCTTCCCCTAAGAAGGTGCAGAGTCCTCCTTTCTCAGCAGTGAGGAGGTCTAGGCCTCGGTGGTTTTGGAGAGTCACTGCTGCCAAAGAGTCTATTTGGGATTGTAGAGTAAGGATAGATTTTATTATTTCTTGCAAACTGTCTGAGAAATCCTTTGAGAGTGTGTGGTAGTAGGATAATGAAGTAGATCAACTGGCTGTTCTGGTTCCTGTAGCAGTAGCCATTCCTAACCCTGTAAGTAGGGGTATTAGTTGTATGGCTCTGCACTGATGGACTTGAACTTTGAGGGGTACTGATAGGGTCTGATTTCCTGGGGCAATGTTAATGTTGGGACTTAGAAAGACTAAGGTGCAGGTGCCTGTCCAGTTAGTGAGGAGGCAGATATAGGTCGACATTCCACATAAGAATATACCTTGGCTGAGTAGACAGAACTGGTTGTGTTTGTTAAAAAGGCACGTGAGTTTGTTGTTTTCATTTTCCTGTACTCCTAGAATACTTGCCAAGGTAGCTCTGGTGAGTGGCTGGAAAGGGGTGTTGGGAGCAAACTGAGTGGCTCCCTGTGTTCTATTTTCCCAATGGAGAAAAAAAGTTTTGTATCTACTAGGAACCATTCAAGAGAGTGAAAGACGGGATAAGAAGGCATTCACTAGTGGTGGGGGCACTGCTGCAGGGGTCCAAGTGGTGAATGGTCATGCAGGGAGTATGTTTGCCATTACAAAACCTGGACTGTTTGTTAAGCAGGGAGGAGGTGATGATTTTTGGGGGCCCTGAGAAGCAGATAAGCCATCTAAATGGAGCTGTTTGGGTGACTTGGAAGTTACTATGCTCAGTTGGGGCTTGAAGTTGTAGGGTGTAATTACACTGATAGGGTAGCCGGCGCCCCAGGGGCAGGCCTGATAACAGGTTGTGTTGGATGCATAAAGGGGCTTGGAAAGTTAAGATGGTATTTGTTGTTACGGGGCCGTGTATGGGCTTTTCATTCCTTGTGTAATAGGTGAGGTTGGAAATGTAAGAACGTAAGAGTTGGATTGCATGTCCTGTTAGCGTATTCTTGGTCCTATCAGAGATGGGGAAGTCGGCTAATGATTGGATATTTAGAAGTTGGAAAGGGTCTTTTCCTTCATAATGAGGGTGGGTGGTAGGTTAAGTTGGTAAAGACCCAATTTTTTTGTGGGAATGGGAGTGGCAACATAAGCAGAGGTTGATAGAGGGGTACAAAGCCAACAGTCATTTGCCAGGGAATGATTGGACTGGTTTAACAGAGAGTGGGTTAAGTTGAGAGTCTTGTAGAGGTAAATAGGAGCTAGTGGAAGGGGAGGGGTGATTGTATGAGGTATCCAAGGAAGTGGGAGAGATAGATAAGCAAAGAGTAAATAGGAAGGTAAAGAGGGTGCTCTGGAAGACGAGATCATTTTATCCAGTCTGAGTTAAAGGTAGGAGTAAATTGCTGTTAGAAGGGAGGAAGACAGAAAGAAAGTTTATGTGATTAGGATTTTCATCCCAGCAGGAGCTACAGTATATAGTCCTATCGCAAAGAGTATGGTTAGTATGCTACTTAAGAATATGATGAAATAGTAAAAGGATTCCATTAAAGGGGCAAGGAGAGGTGTTAAAGATTATGTAGGTTTTCACTTATCTTTTTTAAGGAGGAAGGGGTTTTTCTTCAGGATCAGTGGTAGGAGCCTTTTTAGTCTGGGATGTTTCCTTCCAAAATGGGAGATTGAAGTCCTCCAATGGTTTGCAGGTGTATCGAGTCTGGTCAGGCTGATCTTGGGACTCCTGAGCTGACGGTCCTGCAGGTTCCTCAGGAGATGTCCAAAATTTAACTTGGTGTGGTGAATCCAAGATTCCACTCCTGCCAGCTTAACTGCAGTGGGGGAAGAGAGGATTACTGAGTTTGGTCGTTCCCACAAAGAGTCCATAGATGGGGAGATAGAGGGGAGATATTTGACCAACACTATATCTCCTGGTTGAAACAACGCTGTTCCCTTTTCTCTGTGACATCCTTCAGGTGGGTTTTTAAGGTTTTGTTGATATTTTGCCAAAGAAGTTATATCTTTGACCAATTTGGCCGTTTGCTGATCAAGTAGGAGGTCATTTGTGAGAAAAGGTCATCCATACAGCATTTCATATGGACTGAGTCCCATTTTGTGGCGAGAATTTTGGATTCTCAGTAAGGCCATGGGCAAAAGAGTATGCCATGGGAGATGAGTTTCTTGTGTTAGTTTCCATAAGTGCCTTTTAAGTGTTTCATTTGCCTTCTTGACCTTCCCTGAGGATTGTGGCCTCCAGGTGCAGTGAAGGTGATATTGTATCCCTAACGCCCTGGAAATTCCTTGAGTTATCGTGGCTTTAAAAGCTGGATCATTGTGGCTCTGTAAGCTTTGGGGAAGATGAAATCTAGGAACTATTTCATGAATTAGGACTTTAATCACTTCCTGAGCCTTCTCTGTCTTGCAGGGGAAAGCTTCTATCCAATTTATAAAGGTATCAACACAGACCAACAAGTATTGAAATCCCTTTGACCTAGGCGTATGGGTGAAGTCTAACTGCCAGTCCTCTCTGGGATAGTGACTTATTCTTTGTTCCCCTAAAAGGGCCTTATGATGGACCAAGGGATTATTCCTTTGGCACACCTCACAGGCTTTGACTACCTGTCGGATGTTCCGGAGGAGAATTGGCCCTATAAATAGGGATTTGGCCATTTGATGAGTGTTTTCAATAACCATATGAAAAGTTTGGTGGAGGTTTTTAAGCATTTTCCACTACCTGGCTTCAGGTATAAGTACCTTTCCTTCTTCTGTTGTTAACCACCCAAAGGGGAGAAAACTATGCCCCCATGAACATCCCCATTCTGTTTCAGTCGGGGAATACTGGGGCTTAATCTCTAGGAGGGGGTTGTTCCATATCAAGGGTCCTTCCATAGGCATTTCTAATGGGAGATTCCGCCTGGCAGCAATTTTGGCCTCTGCATCAACCTGACAGTTTCCTTCTGCCTTTTCTCTTCCACCTTTCTGATGGCTTTGGCAGTGTAAGACTGCCACCTCCTTGGGTTTTTACACTGCATGCAATAACTCCATAATTTCCTTATAGTATTTAATGGGGGTTCCCCCAGAGATTAGGAACTCCCTTTCTTTCCATATTGCAGCATGGGCGTGTAGGATTAGGTAAGCATACTTGCTATCTGTATACACATTTATTCTTTTTTCCTTTCCCAGTTCTAAGGCTCGGGTAAGTGCTACTAGTTCTGCTAACTGGGCACTGGTGCCTGGGAGAAGAGGCTTACTTTCAAGTATGGTTACATCACTAACTATGGCATAACCTGCCCTTCATATTGCAGGGTTGAGGGCCGCACACATACGTATTTGAAGCATCAGTCCCTCAAGGAGTAGTGCCTGGTATCTAAGTAGGTGGTTGTCTGATAGCCATAAACTTCATTTGGCACCTAGTATGCCGTTTACATCATGAGTAGTCCAGACAGTGAGATCCTTTCCTTGTATTATTTTGATAGCCTCTGACACTAAGATGGCCACTGCTGCAACTACCTTTAAATAGTGAGGCCAGCCTTTTGCTACTACATCAACTTCGTTAGTTAGGTACGCCACTGGTTGTGGGGTTGTCCCACAAGTCTGAGTAAGGACTCCAAGAGCTATTCCTGCTCTCTCTGTGATGTATAAAGAGAAATTTTGTTCTGTAGGAAAGCTTAAAGCTGGAGTTTGCACTAGGGCCTGGTTTAAGGTTTTGAAGGCTGTTTCTGCCACTGGTTCCCATTCTCCTAGATGAGTATTTGTCCTCTGGGTCTCCATGATTAGAGTATAGTGGGGCCTGGCTATCTCGCTGTATCTGGGGATCCATAGTCAGCAAATGCCGGTGATTCCAAGGAACCCCTGTAACTGTTTTAATGTCTTAGGGTGAGGATAAGCCAGTATAGGCTGTATTCATTCCTTGCTGGGGGCCCTGGTCCCTCTGGCTAAGATTAGGCCTAGATATTTAACCTGCTGTAGGCAAAGCTGGTCCTTCAACCCAGACACCTTGTACCCTGGATTAGCTAGAAAGTTCAAGAGATCTACAGTAGTCTGCTGGCATAAGGCTTCCGACCTGGTAGCCAAAAGTAAATCATCCACATACTGAAGGACCAGAGTGCCTGGACTTGAGAAGTGGCCTATATCTTGGGCTAGTACCTGACCAAGCAGGTGAGGGCTATCCCTAAACCCTTGGGGCAAGACCGTCCATGTAAGTTGGGATGTGTGGTCTGTGGGATCCTCAAAGACAAAGAGGAACTGGGAGTCAGAGTGCAGAGGAATACAGAATAAGGCATCCTTGAGGTCCAGAACAGTGAATCATTCTGCTTCCTCTGGTATTTGAGAGAGCAGGGAATAGGGGTTGGGTACAACTGGATATGGAGGAATCACTGCCTCATTGATGAGTCTAAGACCTTGCACTAGTCTCCAGTGACTGTTTGGTTTTCATACTCCTAGAATTGGGGTGTTGCAGGGACTGCTGCATTTCCTTACTAAGCCTTGAGCTTTTAAATGCTTAACAATATCCTGTAATCCTTTATGAGCATCCAGCCTTAAGGGATATTGCCTTTGATAAGAAAAAGTGGTGAGATCTTTTAGCCTGATTTGGACTGGGCAGACATTTTTTGCCCTTCCAAATTGTCCTTCCAATGCCCAGACTTCAGGGTTGATTCCCTCCTCAAGTAGGGGACAACAAATGGGTTACTTCTTCCCCATAGATAATAGCTCCAGCTTTGGCTAATATATCCCTCCCTAATAAGGGTGTGGAACTTTCAGGCATAACAAGAAAAGCATGTGAAAAGAGCAAAGTCTTCCAGTTACAACTGAGGAGGTGGGAGACATACCTGGTTACAGGCTGTCCCAGGATTCCTCAGATGGTAACGGACCTTGAGGACAGTCGTCCAGGACAGGAGATTAACACTGAGAAGGCCACACCAGTGTCCAGGAGGAAGTCAATTTCCCGGCCCTCAATGGTTAAACATACTCGGGGCTCAGTGAGGGTGATGACATGAGCTGGCACTTGCCTTGGGTGCCCTCAGTCCTGTTGTTGGATCATCTGGTTGGGAGCTTCTGACCCAGAGAACCTTTGTCCTTTGGGGCAGTGTGCCTTCCAGTGATTGCCTTGGCATAGTGGACATGGGGGAGGGGGCAGCTTGTTTCTGGTTGGACAATCTTTTTTAAGGTGTCCTTGCAAACCACACTGATAACAAGCCCTAGCAGGTGATTGGCCTGCTCCATTTTCTGTCCTCTCTGAACCAAAGTTTGTCTGTCTGAGGGTCATGACTAATGCTGTGGCCTGTCTCTGATCTTGCTTTTCCTTTTGGGCCTTTTCCTCTTGGTTCCTATTATAGAACACCGAGGTTGCCAGGTTTAAAAATGTCTCCAGATTTTGTTCAGGGCCCAGGGCTCACTTTTGGAGCTTTCTTCTGATATCTGTGGCTGATTGGGTAATCAACTTATCTTTTAGGATCAATTGACCCTCAAGTGAGTTGGGTGACAGGGGAGTATATTTTCTTAAGGCCTCCTGTAGCCACTTGAGGAAGGCATAAGGATTTTCTTCCTTTTCCTGAGTTATGGTGGACATCATTGAATAATTCATGGACTTTTTCCTAATTCTCCTTAGTCCTTCTAGAACACAGGTCGACAGATGTTTGCGGCTCCAGTCCCCATGATCTGAGTCGAGGTCCCATTGGGGATCCATACTGGGGATGGCTTGCTGACCGGTAGGGAATTTGTCCCTTTCTTCAGCTGTCATTCTATTATTTACTTGACTAAGATACCAGGTATCTTCAAACTCTCAGACTGCAGCTAAAGCTGCATTCTTTTCATTAAAGGCCAGGGTTTCATCTAACAATAGCATGACATCTCTCCAAGTGAGATTGAAGGTTTTCCCTAGACACTGTAGGACCTCTATGTACCTATCAGGATAATCTGAAAACTTCCCCAGGTCTGCCTTTATCTGCTTTGAATCAGAGAGGGAGAAAGGGACATGTACTTGTTTGGGCCAAATTCCCCTCCCCCTACAACTTGAAAGGGAAATAACAGATAGCCTGGGGGTTTTGTGGTCCTTTGGAGATTTCTTTGCTTATTTCCTTCTGGGTGGGGGAGATTAGAGGAGGCTTATCATTAATAGTAAGGGGAGCTATAGGAAGGCTAGGATATGGGGGTCAGTTGAGAGGTCCTCCTGTGGGATGTAAATTGCAAGCTTTGCATAGTTGTGTATTGTCCTTCAGTGAAAAGAAAACTTGGACATAAGGCATTTCACTCCATTTGCCTTCCCTCTTACAGAAAAGGTCAAGCTACAGGATAGTATTGTAATTTATACTTCCCTCAGGTGGCCATTTTTCCCCACCAGAGAGAGAATACTGGGGCCAGGCCATAGTGCAGAAAAAAATGAGCTGCTTCTTTTTCAGGGTTTGCGGGTCAAATTGGTCCCAATGGCTTAGGATGCATTTCAAGGGTGAGCCTGTTGATGCCTGAGTGTTTCCCATCTGAAAGACAAAACTGGCCATAGTTTTAGTTTGTTGGTTTCTCCCCCTGCCCAAGAACCCACAACGGTCCCTGAACCCTGCTGATTGGAATAGCTGCACTCACCAACACAGCAGCAGAAACACTAGTTTTTCTCCTAGACCACAAGGAGGACCAAGGAAGGTCAGATTTACAGGCCATTACTGACACATTCTCGAAAACCTGCACCCTTGCCTGTCCTCCTAGACCACAAAGAGGACCGAGAAAAATTGGATTTAGTGGCCCTTACTGACACATTCTCAAAAACCTGTTAGAGTCCTAAACATTATCTTGTTAGTATTGGGACGTTACCTGTGTCCTATAAAGATGTTATGCCCCAAAAATGAAGTGGAGGGCCATACCTTGAGGGAGGGGAGGGATCTCCAGAGTTGGAAGAGTGATGCCTTTTGTCCTCACTTATATGAATAGGAAGGATACAATTTCTGAGGTTCCCCATATCCTAGCTCCAGAAATAGCTTTTGTTAGGCCTGCTTGTCTGAGGAGGGATCCTAAAATTCCAGATAGTCTCCCCTACAATGGGGCTTTGGGCAAAAATTATGTCTTTCTGACTGGCGAACCTGGGTGCCTAAAGAAGGTAACAGAGTCCTGGAGTTTATACTAGAAATCATTCTTATAGGAGAAACTAGAAAAGCACCAGAGACTGAGGGGTTTTTAGAAGTGAGACTAGCCTCAGAGATGAGAGGCGACAGGAAGTTTGTCTGACAGGCATTAGGATCCAGGAGGCAAGGGTCAGGATAGATAGGATAGATGATGGGCGAGTCTCACTTGGGTGACATGACTTTGAGAGTTCCGCTCATAGCCGCAGGATCAACCAACTTGTTGTTGGGACCCTGGAGCTTAAGAGCTTTCCTCTCTGTAGACCCTCAGCTCAGCCCAGAAGTACAGGAAAAGTGGAAACTGGTTCCAGGTAAATCAATGCTCCCAACTCCAAAGAGTTGGGGGTTGTTAGAAAACGCTTTCCCAGAAAGCCTGACACCCATGTCTTTAGTCCAATGGCTGTGCTAGTCGCTTTTAATTGGCCGACAGGTGCCCAGTATTTAGCCCCCAAATTCTAAGGAAAAATAGGACAGAATAGCAAATGAAAGGGATCTGATGGTACGTACCACTTGGTGATAGGCGATAGTCCCTTCGTGGTTGCCAAAATGTGTCCGGAATTGGTTCCTTCTGGTGAGTCCTAGGTCTCGCTGACTTCAAGAATGAAGCCACGGACTCTCGTGGTGAGTGTTACAGTTCTTAAAGATAGTGTGTCCGGAGTTTGTTCCTTTGGATATTCAGATGTGTCCAGAGTTTCTTCCTTCTGGTGGGTTTGTGATCTCGCTTGACTTCAGGATCGAAGCTGCAGACCTTCTCAGTGAGTGTTACAGCTCTTAAAGATGGCATGTCTGGAGTTGTTTGTTCCTCCTGGTGGGTTCATGGTCTCACTGACTTCAGGAATGAAGTTGCAGACCTTTGCAGAGAGTGTTACAGCTCTTAAAGATAGTGCAGACCCAAAGAGTGAGCAGCAGCAAGATTTATTGTGAAGAGGAAAAGAATAAAGCTTCCACAGCGTGGAAGGGGGCCCAAGTGGGTTGCCACTGCTGGCTCGGGCGGCCACCTTTTATTCCCTTGTTTGGCCCCACCCATGTCCTGCTGATTCATCCATTTTACAGAGTGCTGATAGGTACATTTTACAGAGTGCTGATTGGTGCATTTTTACAGAGTTCTGATTAGTGCACTTACAAACCTTTAGCTAGACACAGAGCACTGATTGGTGCATTTTTACAGAGTTCTGATTGGTGCACTTACAAACCTTTAGCTAGACACAGAGTGCTGATTGGTGCATTTTTACAGAGTACTGATTGGTGCTTTTAAAAACCTTTAGCTAGACACAGAGCTCTGATTGGTGTGTTTTTACAGAGTGCTGATTGGTGTGTTTACAATCCTTTGGCTAGACACAGAGCACTGATTGGTGCATTTTTACAGAGTGCTGACTGGTGCATTTACAAACCTTTAGCTAGACACAGAGTACTGATTGGTGTGTTTTTACAGAGTGCTGACTGGTGCATTTACAAATCTTCAGCTAGACACAGAGTGCTGATTGGTGCATTTACAATCCTTTAGCTAGACAGAAAAGTTCTTCAAGTCCCCACCCGACCCAGAAGCCCAGCTGGCTTCACTTCTCACTAGGACAGCTCACAGAACTCAAAGAAACACTTACTTATGTGTACTGGTTTATTATAAAGAATATTACAAATGATACAAGTGAATAAATGGAAGAGGAAATAGGACAAGGTACACAGAGAAGGGGCATAGAGCTTCCATGTCCTTTCTGGGCACATCACCCTCCTAGCACCTCTACATGTTCAGCAACCCAGTAGCTCATCAAATCTTATTGTTCAAGAGTTTTAAAATAGAGCTTAATAGAGCTTAATGTTCATCCCCTATCCCTTTTCCCAGAGGTCAGTGGGTAAAGCTGAAAGTTCCAATCCTCTAACCCAATCCTCTAGTCTTTCTGGTAACCAGTCCCATACCATGGCTATCTAGGAGCCCCACTCCAAGACACTTTCTTCGCATAAACTCAGATCAAAATTATGAATAACAAAAGACACTCCTATCACCCTGGAAATTCCAAGGGTTTTAGGAGCTCTGTGACAGAAATGGGAAAAATGCTAAATATGTTTCATACTGTACTACACACTCTAATTTTGTTTAAAAAATGCTAAATATGTTTCATACTGTACTACACACTCTAATTTTGTTTAAAATTTTACATACTGTACTAATTTTGTTTAAAATATTTCTGTACCATATTTCTACACACAACAGTGCAGGATTTCTTCGAATGAAGGACTAGAGATAGAAAACTAAATGAGATTATTCTATATTCTTCCAGAAAAAGACTATCTTGGTGGAAGAAAAACTCCAAAGAAGGTGGGATGGAAGTCAAGTTAAGATAACAAAATGTGACATTTGTTTTTTTTTACTAGTAAGTATTTTCTATTACATTTGAATAAAACAGTCAGGGCAAAAAGTTGTGTTAATATACGTTCCAAGTAGAATTTCAGTCCTTAGTCTTTCTATAACTTTTTGTCTTGCTTTTTTCTTCAGAAATATTTTGATCTATATTTAGTCATGGACTAGTTTTATTTCAATTGTGTTTCATCTTTAGCTGTTACATAATATACCCTGTTATAATTCATGCAAGATAATTATCTATTTTAGAGTCTATAAAAAGCATAATTTACTCAGCAAAAGAAAAACGAGCTCATGAAATAAAATCTAGGAAATCCAAACCAATTCTAATCAATTGGTAAGCAATACAAATTTTGTTGAAATGACTTTTATCATATATCAAAATAACATGAACACAACTATATCTTTAATAATCAGAGATTAAAGCTTATCCTTAATCTTTATCTTTCTTTCCTTGACTTCATTATAATGAGATTAAACAAAAGCTTCTTCAAACTTTAATCTTCCCAATTTAAGCCACTTCTGGTTAAGCAAATGTCACACTTTTCTCTTTTCATTTACAGGGTCGCTTCCCCTACCCCACCCAGACTCTTTGCAGTTTGCACACTGCAATAGAAGTAGAAATGTTTCGTTCTTGTAAGTCTGTGTACTGTTTGATGATTATCTCTTTCCTACTTTTAATTAATTGCCTTCTTCCTAAACTTTTTCTTCTTCTTCTTCTTCTTCTTTTTTTTATACTTTAAGTACTGGGATACATGGGCAGAACGTGCAGGTTTGTTACATAGGTATACACGTGCCATGGTGGTTTGCTGCACCCATCAACCCATCATCTACATTAGGTATTTCTCCTAATGCTCTCTCTCCCCTGGCCTCCCCACCCCCTGAGACTCCCTAGTGTGTGATGCCCCCCTCCCTGTGTCCATATGTTCTCATTGTTAACTTCCACTTGTGAGTGAGAACATGCGGTGTTTGGTTTTCTGTTCTTGTGTTAGTTTGTTGAGAACGATGGTTCCCAGCTTCATCCATGTCCCTGCAAAGGACATGAATTCATCCTTTTTTATGACTGCATAGTATTCCATGGTGTATATGTGCCACATTTTCTTTATCCAGTCTATCATTGATGGGCATTTGGGTTGGTTCCAAGTCTTTGCTATTGTGAACAGTGCTGCAATAAACATACATGTCTTTATAGTAGAATGTCTTTATAGTTGAATGATTTATAATCTTTGGGTATATACCCAGTAATGGGATTGTTGTGTCAAATGCTGGCACTCAGGCATCAACAGGCCCACCCTTGAAATGCATCCTAAGCCATTGGGACCAATTTGACCTGCAGACCCTGAAAAAGAGGCAGCTCATTTTTTTCTGCACTATGGCCTGGCCCCAATATTTCTGGTTCTAGATCCTTGAGGAATCACCACACTGTTTTCCACAATTGTTAAGAACTAATTTACATTCCTAACAACAGTGTAAAAGTGTTCCTATTTCTCCACATCCTCTCTAGCATCTGTTGTTTCCTGACTTTTTAATGATCGCCATTCTAACTGGTGTGAGACGGTATCTCATTGTGGTTTTGATTTGCATTTCTCTAATGACCAGTGATGATGAGTTTTTTTTCCCTATGTTTGTTGGCCACACAGTCACTCAGATCACAGTCCAATCAAATTAGAACCCAGGATTAAGAAACTCACTCAAAATCGCACAACTACATGGAAACTGAACAACCTGCTCCTGAATGACTACTGGGTAAATAACGAAATTAGGGCAGAAATAAATAAGTTCCTTGAAACCAATGAGAACAAAGACACAATGTACCAGAATTTCTGGTACACAGCTAAAGCAGTGTTTAGAGGGAAATTTATAGCACTAATTGCCCACAGGGGAAAGCAGGAATGATCTAAAATCAACACTCTAACATCACAATTGAAAGAACTAGAGAAGCAAGAGCAAACAAATTCAAAAGCTAACAGAAAACAAGAAATAACTAAGATCAGAGCAGAACTGAAGGAGATAGAGACATGAAAAACCCTTCAAAAAATTAATGAATCCAGGAGGCGGTTTTTTGAAAAGATTAACAAAATAGATAGACCGCTAGCCAGACTAATAAAGAAGAAAAGAGAGAAGAATCAAATAGACACAATAAAAAATTATAAAGTGGAGATCACCACGGATCCCAAAGAAATACAAACTACTATCAGGGAATACTATAAACACCTCTATGCAAACAAACTAGAAAATCTAAAAGAGATGGAAAAATTCCTGGACACATACACCCTCCCAGGACTAAACCAGGGAGAAGTCAAATCCCTGAATAGACCAATAATGAGTTCTGAAATTGAGGCAGTAATTAATAGCCTACAAGTCAAAAAAAGCCCAGGACCAGATGGATTCATACCCGATTTCTACCAGAGGTACAAAGAGGAGCTGGTACCATTCCTTCTGAAAGTATTCCAAACAATAGAAAAAGAGGGACTCCTCCCTAACTCATTTTAGAAGTCCACCATCATCCTGATACCAAAACCTGGCAGAGACACAACAACAACAACAAAAAATTCAGGCCAATATCCCTAATGAACATTGATGTGAAAATCCACAATAAAATACTGGCAAACCAAATCCAGCAGCACATCAAAAAGCGTATCCACCATCATCAAGTCAGCTTCATCCCTGGGATGCAAGGCTGGTTCAACATATGCAAATCAATAAACATAATCCATCACATAAAGAGAATCAATGACAAAAATCACATGATGATCTCAGTAGATACAGAAAAGACCTTTGATAAAATCAACACCCCTTCATGTTAAAAACTCTCAGTAAACTAGGTATTGATGGAACATATCTCAAAATAACAACAGCGATTTATGACAGACCCACAGCCAATATCATATTGAATAGGTAAAACCTGGAAGCATTCCCTTCGAAAACCAGCACAAGACAATGATGCCCTCTCTCACCACTCCTATTCAACATAGTATTTGAAGTTCTGACCAGGGCAATCAGGCAAGAGAAAGAAATCAAGGGTATTCAAATAGGAAGAGAGGAAGTCAAATTGTCTCTGATGCAGATGACATGATTGTATATTTAGAAAACCCCATCGTCTCAGTCCCAACTCTTAAGCTGATAAGCAACTTCAGCAAAGTCTCAGGATACAAAATCAATGTGTAAAAATCACAAGCATTCCTATACACCAATAATAGACAAACAGAGAGTCAAATCATGAGTGAACTCCCATTCACAATTTCTACAAAGAGAATAAAATACCTAGGAATCCAACTTACAAGGGATGTGAAGGACCCCTTCAAGGAGAACTACAAACCACTGCTCAAGAAAATAAGAGAGGACACTAAGAAATGGAAAAACATTCTCTGTTCATGGAGAGGAAGAATCAATATCATGAAAATGGCCATACTGGCCAAAGTAATTTATAGATTTGGTGCTATCCCCATCAAGCTACCATTGACTTTCTTCACAGAATTAGAAAAAACTAATTTAAAATTAGTTTTTAAATTTCATATCAACCAAAAAAGAGTCCCCTAAGCAAAAAGAATAAAGCTGGAGGCGTCACCCTACCTGACTTCAAACTACACTACACGGCTACAGTAACCAAAACAGTGTGGTACTGGTACCAAGACAGATATATAGATCAACAGAACAGAATAGAGGCCTCAGAAATAATGCCACACATCTACAACTATCTGATCTTTGACAAACCTGACAAAAACAAGCAATGGGGAAAGGATTCCTTATTTAATAAATGATGTTGGGAAAACTGGCTAGCCATATGCAGAAAACTGAAACTGGACCCTGTCCTTACACCTTATACAAAAATTAACTCAAGATGGATTAAAGACCTAAACATAAGACCTAAAACTATAAAAACCCTAAAAGAAAATCTAGGCAATACCATTCAGGACATAGGCATGGACAAAGACGCATGACCAACACCTAAAGCAACGGCAACAAAAGCCAAAACTGACAAATGGGATCTAATTAAACTAAAGAGCTTCTGCACAGCAAAAGAAACTATCAACAGAGTGAACAGGTAATCTACAGAATGGGGGAAAATTTTTGCAATCTGTCCATCTGACAAAGGGCTAATATCCAGAATCTACAAAGAACCTAAACAAATTTACAAGAAGAAAACCACCCCATCAAAAATTGGGTTTTTTGGTCAGAGTATTCCAACCTGGCCAAATAAGAACTTTGCTTTCCATACTGGGTTTCTATACCTGGTTTTCCTGAAATGAAGAAAAACTGACCATTTCCAACAGTGCTTAACCTTCTATTATACACTCACTATTCCTTTTATTGAACGACTTCTAAGCTGAGGTCACAAGAGGATTACCCTTGGCAAAAATATTCTTTAGAATTGGGTTATTTAAGACTTGGATGCAGAGTAAGAAGAAAATCTTGCTTTAGAGAAGTGTATTCTGTTTGTTCACTCTGAAAATTGACCTGCCAAATGAAGAACCAAAGGGAATAAGCAGATCATATCTGCTATTCATCATATACCATATTTATTTCTCAGTTAGAAAATGCACAGTTGGAAGAAATTATGTGAATATCTACAGACACATATGAACATTTTTACACCAATAACTTTCCTTTAAATAATTCTCCAGAAATATTCCAATACATGTGACAGAACTGTTTGGAAATCCCAAGTGTTTAGACTGATTGTGAGCATGTCTTTCTGGTGGAAAGGCTGCTGTACTAGCCCTGAACATCAGAAAGAAGGATTTTCTGCAGGAGTTTATTTTTATTTTTTCTTATAAAAAAACAAAATTGGATACATGTGCAGAACGTGCAGCTTTGTTACATAGGTATACATCTGCCATAGTCGTTTTGTGCACCTATTGACCCATCCTCTAAGTTCCCTCCTCTCACCCCCCATCCCCCAACAGGCCCTGGCATATGTTGTTCCCCTCTCTGTGTCCACACATTCTCAATGTTCAACTCCTACTTATGAGTGAGAACATTCTGCAGAAGTTTAATATTCTAGTTTGAGTACTGGTCATTGAAATTTGACAAAAGATTATAAAACTAGATGTTAGAAGTTACTTAAAATGATTCTCACTGTGTCTTGATTCTAATCTTATCTCCATGGATTCTTCTGTAGTTACCAAATATACCCAGTATTCTTGAGAACTGGTATAATAGACATAAAACAAGAATTGAAAAGACCAATTAAAAAGAACAAAAATAATCCAATTCTATCACTAACATGCTGTGTAACCTTAAGTAAGTCCTTAATCTTTTGACATTTCCTCAGTAAAATAAGGATAATTATATTTAATTTAAAAAATTATTAGGATCATTTATAAAATTATAGGACATATTATTATACTTAGGACAGTGTTTGGTACCTAATAGACATTTAGTAAACACTTGGAGAAAAATTGGCTTTCTTCATTTATTCAACAAATATCTATTGAGAGTTTACCTTGAGCTAGGGTCTTATCTAGTTACTTGGGAAAAGTCAGAAAATAAAACAAAAAAATCCCAGCTCTGTTGGGGTTTACATTTGTGTGTGTATATGTGTGTGTGTGTGTGTGTGTGTGTGTGTGAGAGATACATACAATAAACAAACAGATAAGTAGATTATTGATGGTGGCTTATGCTAATTTAAAAAAAAACTGAAGAAATCTCAAAGGAGTAGAGAGTGACAAAAGTAGAGTATGCTTTCTAAGGTACAGAGAATCCTCCCTGATAAGGTGAGATTTTAGTAGAGATCAGAATGAAATGAGCCATATGTGTATCTTGAGCATGCTTCGTTGAGAAAAGGAAAGATCAGGGGATCTGGAATCAAAAGATCAAGGAAGGCATGATAGCACATAAAATCAGGGAGGAGGATATGAGTGGGTGTAGTTGCGGCAGGTTATGCAGGGACCTACAGGTTTTTCTAGAGATTTTGGTTTTTACTTTGAGTGGTAATTTTAAGCAAGAGTGATGCAATTTGATTTACATAAAAGAAAACTACTCTTGCTGCTAAAGAATAGACTATACAGGGCAGGAATTAAAACTGAGAAAGCCGACTAGTAGATTGTTGTAATGGCGAAGGTAAGATATGACTGTGGCTTGGATCAGCTTGGAAGCAGTGTAAGTGGTGGCTACTAATCAGATTTAGATGTATTGTCTAAGAAGAAGAGTCAAGGACTTAGTTATGAGTAATTATAAGGATGGAGATTATGCCAGTTTGTTCAAAGGTATGGGATAAACAAATTTTGGAAGAAAAATAAAGAATTGTTTTAATATATATTATGTACCTTAGTTAATTTGCTTAAGAGGAGTGTTTAGGACTGAAGATATAAGATTGGGTGTTGTCAGCATATATTAGTAGATAGATTTATTACTCTAAGGAATGATTATCAACAGATCAAAGTCAGAATTCTGGAGTATTTGACCTCTCAGGATCTGAAAGAGATGAGAGCAACTCAACAAAGGAAGCTGAGATGGGGTGGCTGTGATATAGGCTGAAAACCAAGAAATAGTCATGTTCTGAATGCAAGGCAAGGACAGAGTGATTAACTGTATTAAACAGTGCTGACAGGTCAAATCAGATGAACACTGATCATTGACCAGTGAATTTGGTAATATGGAGGTCAACTGGACAATATTGTGAAAAACAATCATCTCAGGGCATTGGGAATTTATCAAAAGTAGGCATACACACACACACACACACACATACACACAAGCATGAATAATTTTACATTTACCCATGTACTTAGGATTTCTGGTGGTAAACTACAGTCAAGTTCCTGTCTAGTAACATTTTTTTGCTGTCTGAAGGACTTACTTTTATATATTTTGTATAACAGGTGTATTTGCAATGGATTCTCTCATTTTTTGTTTATCTTCGGATTCCTTTATTTCATCTTTTTTTTTTTTTGAAAAATAGTTGCACTGGATATGGAATTACTTACTGATATTCTTTCTGCACTTTGAATATGTCATTTCACTGCCTTTTGGTCCCACTGTTTCTGATGAGAAGTCAACTGTTAATCATATTGTATTTACCTTATATGTAATTACTTACTGTCAGAATTTTCTTTGGACTTTGAAGCTTCCTTGAGTGTGACTAGGAGTGATTCTATTTGTGTTTATGCATATCTTGCTTGTGGTTTGTTGAGCTCCTTAGATATTTCTGTTAATGTTTTTCATGAACTTTGGGTACTTTCAGTTCTTAATTCATCAAGTATTTTTCTGCTCCTTACTATCCCTCCTCTCCTCCTGGGACACCAATTACATGTATATTGATGAATTTGATGTTATCCATAGGTCTCTGCGTCTCTGTTCATTATTCTTCAGTCTTTTTCCTTCCCATTCTTCAAATTAGATATTTTCTAGTGCCTCATCTTTATTTCAGTGTATTCTGATATCTCAAATCTATTGTTGAGCTCAACTAGTGAATTTTCAATGTGGTTTTGAACTATTTAGCTTAGAATACCTACATGGTTCTCTTTTATAATTTTTAGCTCTTCATTAAGAATTGCTGTTTGTTGGGTTATCATCATTCTATTTCATTCTTTAAACATTTTAATAACAGTTGCTTTGAAGACTCTGCCAAATCAAACATCTGGGGCCAATTCAAAGTAATTTTCTATTGGCTGCCGGTTTTCCCTGAGTATGGTCATATTTCCATTTCTTTGCATGCCTCAGAATTTGGCTAAAAACTGGATAATTTATTTAGTATATTGAAGCAACTCTGGATTCTGTTTTATTAGCAAACCAAATTCAGCAACATTAAAAAAAGATTATTGCTATGGTTTTAACTTTCCCCTTGAAAACTCATGTTGAAATTGAATTGCCACTGTAATGGTATTAAGAGTGGGACTGTTACGAGGTGATTAGTCCATGAATGCTCTGCTCCCATGCATGAATTGCCATTATCATGGAAGTGGGTTAGTTATTGTGAGAGTGGGTTGTTATAAAAATGAGTTCAACCCTCTCTTGCTCTTACCCTCACTTGTCCTTCTGCCTTCTCCTATGGGATGAATAGCACAAAGGCCTTAGCCAGATGCTGAAACCTTGATATTGGGCTTCCCCACCTCCAGAACTGTGGGAAATATTTTTTTTCTTTATATATTGCTATCTGTAATATTCTGCTATAGCAACACAAAGCAGTCTAAGATGATTATATATTACAACAAAGTGGAGTTTGTTCTGAGAATGGAAATTTGGCTTTACATTCAAAAAGTCAATTAAGAAAAATAATTTAAAACAAAACAAACATCAACTAAATACAATTTTAAATTAAAAATTAAACATAAAGTAATCATTAAAAACCAATGATATTTCAATTGATCCAGAAAAAGCTGTATATAATTGAACATCTATTTATGATAAAAAATCTCAGTGAACTAGAAACAGAAGAGAGATGCCTGAGAAAGTAGCTATAAGAAGCCTACAGCTAAGATGGTAGGAAATAGTGCAGAATAAATGCTTTCTCCTAAGACTGGGGAACAAGAAAAGGACATCAGATTTGACTACATTTATTAACATTGTATTGGAGCTTGTAGCCAGTACAATAAGACAAAAAGGAATTTCTAGGTTGAAAAGGAATCAGTAACTCATTCTTCACACACCACATCATCTTGTGTGTAGAAAATTGAAAGGAATTTATAATGACAACAACAACAAAACCCTATTAGATCTAAAAAACAAGTTTACCTAGGATGTAGAATACAAGATCAGCAGGTAAAATCAACTGCATTCATAGTACTAGCAAAAAATAATCTGAAAACTAAAATTAAGAAGAGAATTTTATTCACAATAGCGTTTAAAAAAGTGAAATACTTAGAAACAAATTTAAACAAAGAAATGTAAGACTTGTACACTGAAAACAATGAAACATTGCTGATAAAAATTGAAGAATACCTGTATAAATGAAGAAATTGTCCATGTGATGGGTTAAAAGACTTAATATTTATAAGATGAGAATTCTTTGCAAATTGACCTAAAGAGTCAATGCAATCTCTGTCAAAATCTTAGCATGCCTTTGTAGAATTTGAAACCGAATCCCCAAACATATTTGGAAATGTAAATGATCCAGAATACTCAAAAATTTTGAATGAAAGAACAAAGTTGAAGTTATCATGTGACCTAATTTCAAAACTTACTATAAAGCAGAGGAAAAAGAGTGTGCAGGCATAAATGTAAGGGCAGACATAAAGATCAGTGAACCAGAATAGAGAGCACAGAAACAAAGTCACATATTTATAATCAATTGAGTTTGAACAAAGTTGCCAAGGTAATTTTTTTTTTTTTTTTTTTTTTTTTTTTTTTTTTTTTTTTTTTTTTTTTGAGATGGAATCTGGCTCTGTCGCTCAGGCTGGAGTGCAGTGGCCGGATCTCAGCTCACTGCAAGCTCCGCCTCCCGGGTTTATGCCATTCTCCTGCCTCAGCCTCCCGAGTAGCTGGGACTACAGGCAAGGTAATTATTTTAAACAAATGGTACACTACAATTAGACATCTACATGCAAAAAATTTATTTTAGACCCTTATTTCAATCCATACACAAAATTAACTAAAATGAATTATAGATTTAAATGTAAAAGTTAATTCTATAAAACTTCTAGAAGAAAACATTTAAAACTATAAGTAATTTTGTGTTTGACATATATTTCATAAATATAATAACAACAACAAAAACAAAGTAATACATTAAACCTCATCAAATTAGGCCGGGCGCGGTGGCTCAAGCCTGTAATCCCAGCACTTTGGGAGGCCGAGACGGGCGGATCACGAGGTCAGGAGATCGAGACCATCCTGGCTAACCCGGTGAAACCCCGTCTCTACTAAAAAAAAATACAAAAAACTAGCCGGGCGAGGTGGCGGGCGCCTGTAGTCCCAGCTACTCGGGAGGCTGAGGCAGGAGAATGGCGTGAACCCGGGAGGCGGAGCTTGCAGTGAGCAGAGATCCAGCCACTGCACTCCAGCCTGGGCGACAGAGCGAGACTCCGTCTCCAAAAAAAAAAAAAAACAAAAACAAAAAAAAACTTAATTTCTGTATAAAGATACAATAAGGAACATAAGCCAAAAACTTGGAAAATTCTAGAACAATGACCGTTCTCAAAATAGAGGATTTCCTGACGGGGGACATTTTGAAAGCAATACTTTTTTTTTTTTTTTTTTTTAACCTGTGGCAGACATTTTCTCTTTTTTCCTATCTTTTTCTGCCATGTTTGTAAAATATTAGATATGTTTTTTGCAAGTATTTCTCCAAGTTTTTGTCTTATGTTCCTTAACTGTATCTTTACAAAGAACTAAATTTTTTAATTTTAAAAATTTAATTAAGCTGAAATTCATATAACATAAAATTATGCATTTTAAAGTAAACAGTTCAGTGACATTTACTGCGTTCATAATCCTGTGCAACCACCACCACTATCTAGTTCAAAATAATTTTCGTCATCCCCAAAGAAAACGTTGTGCTCATTAAGCAGTGACTCCCCAGATTTCTTTCTCCTCGCAGTTCCTGGCTGCTATGAATCAGCTTTCTGTCTCTATGGATTTGCCTATTTTGAATATTTCATAGAAACGTAATGCTATAATATGTGACCTTTTGTTTCTGAATTTTTTCACATAATGTTTTCAAGATTCATCTACATTACAGCATATGGCAGCACACATCATTCACTTCATGGTTGAATAATATTCCATTGTATGGATATATCACAGTGTGTTTATCCATTACCTGTTGATGTATAGTTGAGTTGTTTCTCTCTTTTGGCCATTGTGAATAATGCTACTACGAACATGGATGTACACACATCTGTTTGAGTCTCTGCTTTCAATTTTTTGGGATATATACTTAGCACTGGAATTTCTGGGTCATATAGTAATTCTGCATTTAATTTTTAAAAGAACTTTCAAACTGTTTTCTGAAACAGCTGTACCATTTTACATTTCCAGCATCAGCAATTTACAAGAGTTTCTATTTCTTTTCATCCTCACTAACTCTTATTTTCCACTTAAAAAAAAAACTTATAGTCATCCTAGTTGGTGTGAAGTGGTATCAAGTGGTGGTTTTAATGTGCATTTTACTAATGATTAATGTTGTTGAGCATCTTTACATGGACTTATTGGCCATTTGCATATCTTCTTTGGATAAATGCCTTCAAGTCCTTTACTCATTTTAATTTAGGTTGTCTTTTTATCTTGCTGAGTTGTAGGAGTTCTTTACTCAGGATATTAGACCCTTATTAGATAAATGATTTGCAAACATTTCCACTCATTCTATAGTTTTTCTTTTTACTTTCTTGCTAATGTCTTTCATGAAAAGTTTTAATTTTAATAAAGTTTAATTTATTTATTTACTTTTTTGCTGCTAATGCTTTTGATGTCATATCTAAGAATCTACTGCCAAATCCAAGGCTATGAAGATTTACTCCTCTATTTCCTTTATGGTTTTAGCTGTTACATTTAGGTCATTGATCCATTTTGAGTTAAATTTGCATATGGTATAAGTTAGGGGTCCAGCTTCATTATTTTGTGTGTGAATATGCAGCAGACTCAGCGTCATTTGTTGAAGAGACTCTTCTTTCTCCAGTAGGTAGTCTGGGCATTTTTGTAAAAAAACCAGTTGACCATAGATATATGGATTTATTTATGGACTTTCGATTCTATTTCCTTAGGCCCAAATCCCACTGTTTTTATTACTGTAGCTTAGAAATACGTTTTGAAATCAGGAAGTGTGAGTTTTCCAACTTTGTTCTTTTTTTCAGTATTGCTTTGGCTATTTGGAGCTGTCTGAAATTCCATAGGCATTTGAAGATCAGATTTTCTGTCTCTTCAAAAAAGGCTGTTGGAATTTTGATAAGA
Source organism: Chlorocebus sabaeus (assembly GCF_047675955.1). Taxonomy (NCBI): domain Eukaryota; kingdom Metazoa; phylum Chordata; class Mammalia; order Primates; family Cercopithecidae; genus Chlorocebus; species Chlorocebus sabaeus. The sequence goes on along the minus strand of NC_132911.1, from coordinate 57,679,362 downwards.
ATTGCATTAATTCTGTAGATCACTTTGGAAAGTATTGCCATTTTAACAATATTTACTATTCCAGCCCCTGGATTGAGATGTTTTCCATTTATTAAGATCACCTTTTATTTCTCTCACAACATTTTTGCTGTTTTCAATGTATAAGTCTCTCACATCCTTATTTTTATTTTTTAGATATTCTATTCTTTTGGATGTGATTGTAAATGTAATTGTTTTCTCAGTTTCCTTATGGATTTTTCATTGCTGCTGCATATAAACACAATTAATTTTTGAGTATTGTTCATGCACACTGCAGCTTTGCTGAAGTTCTTAGCTCTAGTTTTTATTGTGGATTCTTTAGTATTTTCTATACATAGAAATGTCATCTGCAAATAGAGATAGTTTTAGTTCTTCTTTTCCAATTTGTATGTTTTTTATTTATTTTTCCTGCCTATTTACTCTGGCTAGAACTTATAGTATAATGTGGTATAGCTGGGGTAAAAGCAAGCATCCTTATCATTCGGGGAAAAACTGTCAGTCTGATCACTGAGTATAATGTTAGCTGTGGATTTTTCATAAAGACCCTTAAAAGTATTGAGGAATTTCCCTTTTATTTCTAGTTTCTGAATGTTTTTTTAAAATCATGAAATGGTATTTGATTTTGTCAAACATTTTTCTGCATCAATTGAGATGATCATGTGTTTTCTACTTGGTCTGTCAATTTGATGTATTACATTGATTGATTTTCTTATGTTGAAACATACTTGCATTGCTAGGATAAATCCCACATGATCCTGGTATATAAGCCTTATAGCATATTGTTTGATTCAGTTTTCTGGTATTTTGTTGAAGTGTTTTGTGTTCATATTCAACAGATATATCGGTCTGCAGTTTTCTTTGCTTGTGATGTCTCTGTCTAGTTTTGGCATCAGGGTAATAGTGACCTCATAGAATGAATTAGGAAGTGTTGCCTCCTCTTCTGTCTAAGTAAGAATTTGGAAAAGATTCTAATCAATTTTTTTAAATGTTTGATAGAATTTCTAAGTGAAGCCATCTGCTCCTGGTCTTTTATTTGTGGTGAGGTCTTTTATTAATGATTCAATCTTTTAAGATTGTCCAGGTTTTCTACTGCTTCTTGAGTCAGTTTAGGTAATTTGTGTCTTTTTAGGAATATGGCATCTAGGCTATTTTATTTGTTTCATCTAGGCTATTTTATTTGTTGGCATACAATTGTTCATAGTGTTCTCTTACCACCCTTTTTATTTCTGTAAAGTTGGTACTAATGTCTCTACTTTCATTTCTAATTTTAATTGTTTGCATCTTGTTTCTTATTTTCTTAGTCTGGCTAAAATTTGGTTAATTTTGTCATCTTTTTCTAAAGAACCAGGATTTGGTTTCATTTATTCTACATATTATTTTTTGATTCCCTTTTTATTTACCTCTGTAAATAAACTATTCATCATAGATGAAGTAAAGTTAGCAAGGAATTATTGTTCAAAAGTCACTAGGCACAGAAAATTTTCTTGGCAAATTATTTCAAGTATTTGGGGATAAATTATTTCCTGCTATAAAACTGTTTCATAATGTAGAAACAGATGAGAAATTACTCTTTTATTCTACAAAAACAAAAATGTTGATGCATAAATAAATTCTGGAAACACCTACATAAATTATCAGTAAATATGATTCCATTGCATATTAAAATACAAACGTAAAACTGTGTCCTATATACATGGCTAACAGAAGACTATAATGATGATTCAGTATAAGCAAAACATATAATCATGTCAATAAACACTGAAAAGACAACTTCTAAAATTCAACACCCAATCCTGATAAAAATGACAGAGACAGTTGGAACAGAAATATACTTTCTACAACAAGGTCAAAATTAAATGCAGGGCAGAGTTTGTAGAGACATTACAATTAAAATCAGGAACAAACTTAGTTGGTCACTCTTATCACTGTTCTTCAAACATTAGCTTGGAAGCTCTATCTTTTACAATAAGACATGGAACCGAAATAAGTGTAACCATTTTAGAAGGAAAAGAATTATTTTCTAGCTGAAAACATTTTATGACTAGAAACATCAAAGCAATCAATTGAAAATGAAATGAAAAGTTAATATGAGAGGTAAACAAAATGATTAATATACAAACATTGAATGCATTATCATATGTCAGGAATGACTAGAAAACACAGTAGAAGTTAAGAGAAATATACTTCATTGTAGCTACAATACATAAAATACCTTGGCATAATCTTAACCAGGCTTGGATCCCTTGGACATTGCTGTGAGCAGGTGTGCATTTCAGGTGTGCAACACAGAGATTTTATAAAGTCATACAACTCTTTAGGAAAGCAGTTTTGCAATTTATACTATCAAAAGTCACTAAAATATTCAAGCCCATTGTTACTCCAATTTTACCTCTGGGAATTTATCCTTAGGTATGTAAACAAAAAGTATCCGAGACAGGTCTCAATCAATTTAGAATGTTTATTTTGACAAGGTTAAGGACATGCCCAAGGAGGTCCTGACGACATATGCCCAGGGTGGTTGGGGTACAGCTTGGTTTTGTACATTTTAGGCTGACATAAGACATCAATCAGTACACGTAAGATGTACATTGGTTCAGTCCAGAAAGGCAGGACAATTGGAAGCGGGGGCTTCCAGGTCAGAGGTAGATTTAAAAGTTTTCTTACTGGCAATTCGTTGAAAGAGTTATTATCAATAAAAAAGGAATGTCTGAGTTACAACATGGGTTGTGGAGACCAAGGTTTTATCATGTAGTTGAAGCTTTCAGGTAGCAGGCTTCAGAGAAAATAGTTTGTAAATGTTTCATGTCAGACTTAAAAGAGTCTGTTCTGTCAGTAATTCCAAAGGGGAGGAGGGTATCATGAGGCATGTCTGGCTCCCCATTCCCATCATGGCCTGAACTAGTTTCTTAGGTTAACTTCGGAACGCCTTTGCTGAGAGAAGGGGCCCATTCAGATGATTGTGGGACTTAGAATTCTATTATTGATTAACAGGTAATAATCCAAAATGTGGGAAAATTTATATACAGGAAGATTTTTAACCCACCTAAAGTAAAATAGGAAACTATCAAAATATTCAACAGTAGGGGAATAATTAAGCAACTATGGTATACCCTTATGATGGAGTATAATTAGATTATTAAAGATGATATTTATAAAGATGCTATGTGAAGTGACAAAACTATTATAAAATGTTGTTAAAGTGTTATTCAAGCAATATAAACTATTGTTGGGAAAGTAGTATAGAAAATACCTTCAAATTGCTAATGGTGATTATCCTAGTCAGTAAGTGTAAGTGGTTTTCTCCTAATTCGATTTTCCAAAGTGTCTGTAATTATTTTTATATTAAAACATCCATATTTTTAACTTATCTACCTGAAATTTATGTTTTAAAATAACGGATGAGAAAACATTTGAAAATGTAAGCTGTAGGCAGGGCATGGTGGCTCACGCCTGTAATCCCAGCACTTTGGGAGGCCAAGGTCAGAGGATTGCTTGGGGCCAGGAGTTCAAGACAAGTCTGGGCAACATAGTGAGACCTTATCCCTAGAAAACTAAAATTATCCAGGTGTGGTGGCATGCACCTGTAGTCCCAGCTACTCAGAAGGCTGAGGTGGGAGTGTTGCTTGAGGCCAGGAGTTTGAGGCTACCATAAGCCGTGATCACACCACTGTATTCCAGCCAGGGTGATAAAGAGACCCTGTCTCTAAAATTTTTTAAAAAATAAACTTTTAATTTTACTGTCCTGTAGCCCACTACCACCTAAGATTTTGGGTCTGAGCCTGTTAATTCTCTTTTCTTATGTGTATGTGTGACATTTAAAAACATCTGTTCATTTTGTTTTACACAGGTAATAGAATAAAACCATCTGCTTGTAAATATGTCAGACAGCACAGAAATATACAGTGTGTGAGAAATAAATTTCTCTTTATCATATTCCTCTCCTGCTCTTGGCAATGCCATGTTGTGCCTCAGAGGTTCACAGGTTGGTGCAAGTCATTCCAAACATTTATGTGAACTTACATAAAATGTACAAGAGCATTAAAAAATAAATTGAGGCCGGGCGTGGTGGCTCAAGCCTGTAATCCCAGCACTTTGGGAGGCCGAGATGGGTGGATCACGAGGTCGGGAGATTGAGACTATCCTGGCTAACACGGTGAAACCCTGTCTCTACTAAAAAAAAAAAAAAAAATACAAAAAACTAGCCGGGCGAGGTGGTGGGCGCCTGTAGTCCCAGCTACTCGGGAGGCTGAGGCAGGAGAATGGCGTGAATCCCGGAGGCGGAGCTTGCAGTGAGCTGAGATCCAGCCACTGCACTCCAGCCTGGGCAACAGAGCGAGACTCTGTCTCAAAAAAAAAAAAAAAAAAAAAAATTGAATTCTCCTCTTCACTTGGGTGTTCTGCACTAGCTATATTGCAATGCGTTCTGGATAGCTTGCTCCCTTGGCACCAACAACTCAACTTCATTTTTCTATTGACATTAGAAGAACCAAACTTCAACTAATTCCTAATTGATGAATTTCTGGCAAAGTAATAAAATTCTCCTAACCACCAGTGATTATGTTTGTAGATTTGTTGGTTTCCTTCTAAGTTCCTCCCAGTTTTGTGTCATCAGGTGTTTTCTAATTCTCTTCTCTTGATAGGGTATTCCCTTCATTATGGGTATGATCCCTTTTAAAATTACATTTTAGAGGCTGGGTGTGGTGGCTCACGCCTGTAATACCAGCATTGGGAGGCCGAGGTGGGTGGATCACCTGAGGTCAGGAGTTCGAGGCCAGCCTGACCAACATAGTAAAACCTCGTCTGTACTAAAAATATAAAAGTTAGCTGGGTGTGGTGGCAGGCGCCCCTAATCCCAGCTACTCAGGAGGCTGATGCAGGAAAATTGCTTGAAGCCGGGAGGTGGAGGTTGCAGTGAGCTGAGATTGTGCCACTGCACTCCAGCCTGGGTAACAAGAGTGGAACTCCATCTCAAAGAAAGAAAAAAAAAAGAAGAAAAAGAAAGATTATGTTTTACTGTTGTGTTTACTCATCCTTCTTTCTTGTATTTCATGCCTTCCTCTTCCTTGACTTCTGCCTCTTCCTTTTCTATCCCTTCCTCCTTGTTCCCCCAACCTTTTTCTTCCTTTGTAGTTCTTACTTGAACTCTTCTTCTGGAGGATGATATTAATTTATGAGTGATAACATTTAAAGTCTTGCATGCTCCAAAAATTTCATATTTAAATACTTTATTGGCTGAGCATAATAGCATTCTATTTTGAAAACTGTGTCTTTCTTCTAACTTTTAGTCATTCAACACATCCTAAATGAGCATTTAATAAATGAAGAGCTGTTTAAGGTGCTGGAATCACAGCAGTGAACAAATCAGACAATAATCCCTGTCTATCTTGGGCTGATCACCAAGCATAAAAGCTTGCATTCTGGGAGGTTGTCCATTAGATACTTGGTATTTAGTAGCGTATATATAGTACTCTTTCTATACATACTCTTTGTATATTACTCTGGTATTCAATAGCAAATAGATACTAGAAATTTGCTGTCAGTCTAATTTTCATCTTATGAGACAAGTATTTAGAATTTGCATTTACATTGAAGTCTCCAAGTTTCTTCCAGGCTGTGTCAACGTGAGTGTTGTTAATGTGTGTGTGTGTGTGGGTGTGTCTATGCTTTTACAAAATTAATTTTCTTGGTTTTCACATTGTGAAAATGAACTTTTAATTTTCTCTTCCATTCCTTCTCCCATCCCTTTCAGATGTACTTAATGCCACATACATTGGTCCTCATGCTTTTGACTCTCCTGTCACTTAAAAAAAGTCTCTGCCTTCTTATTCTGTATTTTAGGAGATTCACTTTACCGCTTATTTGATCTTCAGCCTTGTTCATTCTATTATTCAACATGTCCATTGACATTTTAATTTTGATGGTTATTTTTGAAGGATTAAGAGCACTTTTCTGCTTCTGGGATAGCTCTATTTTCACAGAACAATATTTTTGTGATATAATATTCTCCTGAGTCACTCACAGTATACTAGTTAGAAGTTGTTTGATTTTTTTTTTCTAAATTCTGGGTTATTTCTCTTCTTCCAAGGTTGTTTTTTTCACTTCTTAATTTGGGCTACTCCTTGACGCTTTTGATTTTCCTCAAATGTCAGTTGTGCTTGGTTGATTGTGTTAGTTTTCATCTGTGCATGCTTTTGACTGTGTATGTTTTCTTCATGCTTATATTCAATTCCCAGCTGCTGTCTGTTCTCCAAGAAGGCTTTGCAATTTTGGATTCATTGATGATAGCTTCCTGTTTCCAACACGGCTATGGAGTTTTTAAAGTTTAAAATATACATTTAATCATTTTACAATATTTTTGTTGTAAAAAAAACACTTGAAATCTGACTTCTATATTTAGCCACATTTTAGTGGTTTTACTTTTTACTATGAAAAACCTGTTTCTGAACCAGGAAAATGTCTGATTATTGATATCTTTATAGTAATGTTAATAATTTGAAAAATATGTTCCTGCATCTTTCTAGAAAACATTTGGCATCAAAATATTGAAGTTTTGTGTTGTTTTTGATGTATACTCTTCAAGGATGTTGCGAATAAACATCTTTACCATGAAGGCCAGGCATGATGGCTCATGCCTGTATTCCCAGCAGTTTGGGAGGCTGAGGCGGGTGGATCATTTGAGGTCAGGAGCTCGAGACCAGCCTGGCCACCATGGTGAAACCCCATCTCTACTAAAAAAACACAAATTGGCTGGGCGCAGTGGCAGATGCCTGTAATCCCAGCTACTCAGGAGGTGGAGGCAGGAGAATCTCTTGAGCCTCGGAGACAGAGATTGCCATGAGCTGAGATCACACCACTGCACTCAAGCCTGGGCAACAGAGCAAGACTCTGTCTCAAAACAAAACAAAACAAAACAAAAACCAAAAACTTCACCATGAAATACTGAGAATAGGGCAGAATTTGTCAGCTTGGTCTTTTTTTACCCTTACATCTAATTCCCTGAAAGATATATTCATAGAAAAAATACTATGGTTTCAAAAAATGTTTCAACATTGGTTTTCAACACCTTCACCTATGATCTTTTTATATTTTGACATTTATAATGTGGAACAGTACGTATCATGTAGGTTTCAACAATTAAAATGAACACATAGTTCAGATAGCAAGAGGAAAAAAGAGCTTGACTTAGCTATCTTTAAGTTATGGGTGTTTTTTACTTACATCAAATGAAATTAGAGGTTCTTGTAATTGGAACACAATAAACTTCTGTTTTTTTTTTTGTTTGTTTGTTTTTGAGATGGAGTCTTACTCTGTCACCCAGGCTGGAGTACAGTGGCATGATCTCACAACTTCCATCTCCCAGGTTCAAGAAATTCTCCTGCCTCAGCCTCCCGAGTAGCTGGGATTACAGGCACACACCACCACGCCCAGCTAATTTTTGTATTTTTAGTAGAGATGGGGTTTTGCCACGTCGGCCAGGCTGATCTTGAACTCCTGGCCTCAAGCGATCCTCCTGCCTCAGCCTTCCAAAGTGCTGGGATTACAGGTGTAAACCACCACGCCCAGTCTAAACTTCTGTTTCTGAATGTAGCTTTTCTGGACCACTACTTATTCATAGTCATAACTGTTAGTTTAAGTACTGGGCAGATAATAATGAATCTATTTTAGTAATTCTCTCATGAAATGTTGTTTCATTGAGTTTATGTCTTTGTGATAAAAATGTATGCATTACAGAAGAGAAAATAAACAATATATAAGACATTAATTTTTTCCTAGAGATCATATTGGAATATGTCAGGGGTACCTAAAAAAACAATATATCCAAAATAATCTGCAGCAGAGTAGCGAGTGCCTGTACCAGAAATACATCATACCTACTCTTAATGGATTATAAATTGCTATTCGATCTATTGCCTAAGCAAGAAGTCAATTGTATTATAGCAAAGCTTGAGGAGTATTGACAGTTTAATGACCTTCCTCTTCCAATTGTTTTAAAAATGTTTATACTAGAATTCTAATTAAGGTCCAAACAGTCACAGTCAAATTAGACACTTGTCTCCTGGAAAAAGCAGGACACACTTGGTTGGGGAGAAGAATGCTGAACAAGGTCCTTCCCCTCCCACTCTTAGCCATCAGCACTGATTAGTTTGATTGGTAATATTGTTACCTCCTTTGCAACTTTGTGAGACACTGAAGTGTCAAATACATTTCACTGGTCACCCAACAGAAGTGTTCGCTTAGAATAACCCCTGGTAGCAGCAGGGAGCCAAGGAAATGCCGTTTTGGAAACACTCACCACTTACACTCAGTGCGACTCGTGACATTGTACGAAGGCTGGTTTTGCATTTTCTCTTATTCTTCCTGTTTTCTAGTCTGTGCATAATACTTCCCATCAAAATCTCAAGGCACTTTGCAAATTACTGCTGTGCTTTGATCCTTTTAATTGCTATGTGATGATAGTTAAATAAAGGCCTGGGAAGAAAAAGGATGTTTACCTTTCTTTGAAAAGAAAATTGATAAAGTGAGGTTTTTACTAGGAGTGATGGAAGAACCAGGAAGCTGAACTAGTTTTTCAAAACTGCTGTAATTATTTTATGGAAGTGGGTGGTTTGGTTACTTTCTCAACTAAGAAGGTGATAAGAATTGTCTACTCCATCTCCTTCTTTTCCTCAACTTTCTCTTTATCATTATAAAATTTTTTTTGTGTGTAAAAAGATCTATTTTAGACAAAGGAATAATCCTAGGCATGTGTCTGTGAATGAGATATTTGCCATCCAAGAATCTATAAAGAAAGCAACAATCAGAAAATGGTTTCTGACCAAATAACAAGAACACAGACCTCTTGTCAATGTGCTAGTTTTGTCCAACGGCCCCAGACATACTGATGTGGCCTCATGGTGTTGGGAAGGAGAGAAATGGTTCTATCACTCCTTAGAAAACCTCAGTGGTGGGAATCCTATACACAGTCATGCCATGCACTGAGTCCCTTACTAGATGCTTTGATTACAAGCTCTTATTTTCATTCTCACACCAGTATGAATTAAGTATTATTTGAAGTCCTATTATTTTTACTATACAGATGAAAAAACTGTATTTAGAAGGGCAAGTAAGGTTCTAAAAGCCACATAGCTAATAAGTCCTGCAGTTTAGAGGCAATCTCAGACCTGTCTCCTTCCAGAGACCTCTCAAGTGAATGTGGTTATTTTCCAGAGTTTTTGAAGTTTGGTTTATTTTTAGGTATTTCTATGTGGACTCACAACCACTCAATCTTCAAGCATCCAGGGACTTTTAACCCAGCTGGAGTGTTTGGGAAAATGTGGCAAAAAGTGTGTTCCTGGCTCAATCAGTTGTAAAACTAGAGTAGCCAATACCATTAACTCTGCTCTCACTCCTGTCTTTATTCTGACTTCAGTGCCCTGTCTGTTTTTTGAAATTTGAAATTTCCTTGTTTGTTGTTATAGTAGACATTTGTTTGTTGTCTCTCTAGTATCAACTCCTGTTTTACTTTCTCCCAAAAGCCCTGATGTCTTAGTCCAATTAATTCCAAGGCTGGTCTGAGATTGGCTTAAGCCTACTAGATATCCAGTCTCTCTGGTCATAGGGATTGACTCAGAGATGGGCACATGATCCAGTCAGAATCATAGAGACATGATGAGATATTGGCTTCAGGGAAAGAACAACTTTCTCATCTTCTGGGACAGCCATCAGAAGAAACTCACTTGTTTTGGAAGGTGAGGTGTGAGGTGTGAGGGGCCAAGCCTCTGCAGCCATTCCCAGCTACTGGAGGGATCCCCAGGGCTGCCAGAGGAGCACTTAAGCAGCCTGAGGATAGACCTGACATAGGATGGTAAGTCCAGGGCCATTGGTGATATCATTTCAGCTGCTGCAGATGGAGCAGCATATTTGCTTACAGACTTGCTAAACATGTGAACCAATAAATTATCATTGTTGCTTAACACTATGAATTGGGATTTTTGTCACTTGCACCTAACTGCTAAACCTGTCTTCTAGATTTTTCTAGAAAGACAGTCATCATGAATACAGTTTTATTATTGCAACTATTTTTAGAGTTCTCCAGAGAAACAGAGCCAATAGGATATATATACATATATAGAGAGAGATGTGTCAGGAGGGATTGGCTTTGTGGTTGTGGAAGTCGAGAAGTCCCACAATCTGCCCTCTGCAAGCTAGAGGCCCAGCAAAGCTGCTGCTGTCGTTCCTGCCCAAGCCTGAGAACGGGAGAAGATGGATGTCCCAACTTAATCAGAGTGCAAATTTCCCTTTCTTTCACCTTTTTGTTCTATTTAGGTCATCAGTGGATTGCATGATGCCTGTCCACATTGGTGAGGGTGGATATTCTTGTCTCAGTGTACCGATTTGAATGCAAATCTCTTCTGGAAACACCCTCACAGACACACTCAGAAATGTTTTACCAGCTATCTGGGCATCCCTTAGCCCAGTTGAGTTGACACATAAAATTAACCATCACACAGTTACTCATTTGAAAGGAATTCATCATTGCTATGAGTGGGAAGTGTAATTTACTGGAATAGTAATTCTATTTAATTGAAATTTATGGCTGAGAGCAGTTAAAAAACCATTTTTATGTCAACAGTTGTTATTGAAAAATATTTTCTTCCTAAAGATGGTGGAGTTGGTATGAGTCTGCAATTATTTAAAGGCCTCAGGTTCTGGTTAGTTGAGGTTAATTATAAATAATCATCTCAAATCTTTTATTGTAAGAGCCTCCTGGGATCACATAATTCAATACCCCTTCTTTTGTTGAGATATTCTTCTCTCATCTGGCAGCTGTATTTGCTGACACTCATGGTGAATTGTTTAACCTTTTGAAACCGTTTTCTATAATTTGAGGGTGATATTTGCACATATACTTGGCTTTCTTTATAAATAAACGATACAAAGCTTATTTCAGAAAGTTAGTAAATGTAGCAAAGCTAGGAGCTGAGGGCAGACTGACATTTTTGCAAATTTGGGGACCACTTAAAATAATGGCTGATTCTGCAAACAAACTTCAAACTGTTTGCTTATAAACACTATAACATAAAAAATAATGAGCCTAACATTGCTTTTTAATATCTCATTTGCTGCCATAGAAGGAATGGTATCTAAAAGATCAATTTTACTGACTTTTTTGAAGCTAGACTTGAGGAACTGAAGTCCATTGGGGAAAATAGCTTCCATTAAGAGCAACGAGAAAAATATCATGAATGCACTTAAGTATAGAAATAATTAAGATTTGTAGCCAATTAAGATCATTATGAGCTACTTCAAAGATTCAGTAGGTTTCCCAAAGAAGAAAAAGGAGGCTTTATGCCTTCATTAGGAATCCAGGCCAGGTCTACTAGGGAGGCTATTATTCTAGCCTCTTTGGGGAGTGGGAGAAAGAGTATATGATTTACACTTTTATGAAGGTACTGACTGTGAAACCCAAAGCACTATAGCTCGACACATCATCTCAAACAACTTGATTCATTTTTCACTGGAGAGTTTTCTTCAGAAAGTAATTAGAAATCATTCAGGTTTTGCCATAGTAAAGGAAAAAGAATAGATAGCTGAGAGTCTAGAATGTAAACAACATCTACAAAGTCAGTGCCACTTTCCAGCAGACGGAGGATGGAGGAAATTAGCTTTGGCAGCTGGTCTTGGAAGAATGAATTTGCCGAAGGCTCGTCTGCTGCCTTAGTACAGATGGGATCATCTGGCCGACTTGTGTGAGGAAGAGGAAAATGATATTCTTTGAGCATATGTTTGTTTGATTACTGTGAAACAGGCAAGACTCTCCGTAAGTATTTTTTAACAACCGGTAACTACGTATCTGGTTTCATATTGAAATGAGAAGAAAATGCTATTTAGAATGTCTGCAAACTTAGCAAGGAAGGATGCAAAGGCAATGTAGCTACTGAAAGAAAGATTGGACATATGGGACCTAGCTCTGCACAGAGCCCTCCAGCACTGGCTCATTATTTAACCTGAGTCCACCATGATTGAATTGGTAAAAGCTTGACAATATGATCTGGTTTAGCCCCTTCATCAGAAGCTGAGGTAAGAGTCTGGCAGGTGGAGAGGTGAGTATGTGTGAGATCGAAGTAGCTGAGGACCTTGCACATTCATGGACTGATGGAGGCTAAGGTGTGAAGTTCATGGAGAGCTATGGGTATGGGCCAGAGATGGGGGTTTAGAAGTAGGTGGAACTCTGTTGGTTAGAACCTGATGAGCACTTGAAAGACTAGGAATTTCATACAGAAGTCACTGGAACGACATGGACAAATTTCTCTAAGTAAGTTTTATGTTTTAGAACAGTTTTACATTTATAGAAAAATCGTAAAGACAATACAAGGAGTTCCTATACACCATGCATCTGGTTTTCCCTCTTATTAATATCTTACACTACTATGGTGTATTTGTATCATACTAATGAACCTGAATTGTTATTTATTGTTAGCTCAAGCCCATAGATTATTCAGATTGCCTTAGTTTTTACTCAATGTCCTTTTTGTGTTCTAGGGTCCCATTCAGGACAGTGCATTACTTTTAGTTATCATGTCTCCTTAGTCTCCTCTTGGCTGCAACAGTTTCTCAGACTTTCCTTGTTTTTGAGAACCTCGATGGTTTGAAGGAGGACTTGGGTAGGTATTTAGTAGAAAGTTCTTCTATTGTGATTTTTCTGATATTTTTCTTATGATGAGACTGGCTTTACGGGTTTGCGGAAGAAAGACCACAAAGGAAAAGTGCTGTTTTGATCACAGGATATCAAAGGTACATACTATCAACACGATTGATCTCTGTTGATGTTGACTTTGATCACTTGGCTGAGACAGTTTGTCCGGTTTCTCCATGGTAAAGTGACTCTTCTCTCCCCGTTTCATATCGTGCTCTTTAGAAGACTGTTGCTATGCACAGGCTACATTGAAGGAGTGGAGAGTTATTCTCAAACTTAAAGGCAGGGTATTTACATACATTATTTGGAATTCTACATGAGAGACTTGTCTTTTCTCCCTCATTTATTTGTATCTGATCATTTATTTATATTAGTATGGACTCATGGATATTAATTGTACACTTTGGGTGATAATCAAATTCTACTTCATGTATTTTGTTGCAGCCATCGGGAGTTCTTTCCATTGGTTCCTGTGTCCTTTAGACATAACCCCACATAGTGAATGTCTGCAATTTTATGCTGCCTCAGTATTCACTTTGAATATAGCTTTAACTTTCTCCTATTAGAAGCGGGGATTAGTCACCCTTGATCCAGTTTCCAGTTCTCTGCCTCCTCTCAGTTTCTCAGTGTGGTCAATCCAGATATCTGCCTTATACAACTGCTCTTGGTGACCCCTCCCTCTGGAACAGCTAGATGTAGCCAACTTGACTCACTCTGCTGATCCCCACACTCCACAGGGACTACACAGATATGCCTCAGTGACCACCTCTCAGTCACAGCATGACCACATGGAATTTTGCCTGTTTGCTTTAAACCCACCAATTAGAACTCCCCCTGGGAAACCTGCTGCAGCAATGCCCTGGACCCCAATCAAGGCCTCAGTCCTTAGGTCCCTCTCTTTCTCTGGCTCCTCACCTGCTAGTTGAATGCATTGTCCTGTGACCTGTCTGAAGGCCTGCCTTGGTATCCCTCTTTTCTTTCTTTTTCTTTTCTTTTTTGAGATGGAGTCTCGCTCTTTCGCCCAGGCTGATCTCTTCACACTGCAAGCTCTGCCTCCTGGGTCTACGCCATTTTCCTGCCTCAGTCTCCCGAGTAGCTGAGACTACTGGCGCCTGCCATCACACCCAGCTATTTTTTTTTTTTTTTGTATTTTTAGTAGAGACGGGGTTTCACCATGTTAGCCAGGATGGTCTTGATCTCTTGACCTGGTGATCCGTCTGCCTTGGCCTCCCAAAATTCTGTGATTACAAGTGTGAGCCACCACACCCGGCCAGTATCCTTCGTTTCTTATAGACCTGTAGGTAATAAACTGCTTCTGTTATTTTCTATTTTTGTGTAGGTGTGTGTGTTGCCTTCTCTATGTTTCACCTGACAGATATATCTGGACCTAACTTTTATCCTGGCCAAGGCTCTCATAGAAAGTGGTTATCTTCAAAGAAATAAATTGGACATAGGTTCGACAAGAGTAAAAGGGCATCTGCCAATATAAACAAATTTCCTTTGAGAAATTTGTTCAACACTTGGTCAGGTACCTGGTCACAGATTGCACAGTTAAGCGCTAGGCTGTCCTCCAGGATAAAGAAGTATTCCATGAAAGGCATGATATAAACATCCATGACCAAATCCCCTAGAGCTCTGTCAGGGCAGGGCTAGAGTATATAGTCACTCTCCTGAAAGGACTGCTGAACCAAATTAGAGAAAGATAAAAAACCAAACCAAAACAAAACACATCATTATATGCATGTGTGAGTGTTTCAACACTCTCTTACTTTCTGATGTTATAGGCTCATCTCATATATTTCCTGCCCCAGTCCTAAAATCTGCCCTTTCCCCATAAATCACAATATAATCACATTGGAAAATGGTATTAGAAACCAAGATCTGGATGCTATGTATGCTTGTTGTTACTGAGGGATCATTACTTCTAGACCCTGTCAACTGACAAAGCAAGGAAATATATGTGTTTATACTAATCCATATCTATATACACACACACACACACCCATCTACAAGTATTTTTATATTTAACCACCTGTGTCTGTATTAAGCTAAACATGAGCTCATACTGATAACCCAGCTCTAATTCATTACAGGCATCATAATTCATCTGGCATCCTCCTGCACTTATCTGTAAATGCTCACTCCAATAGTGAGAAACCTAGCTTCCATTTACTTAATTTTTCAGTTCCATTATACATCTATAGTAGTAGCAGATTTCTTAACCCATACTTCCAAGGGAAACAACTTTATCCACTAGAGTACAGAGCTAATGGCAGTTTATTTTGCCTTTAAGTTTATAATTCACTTCTAAGCCATGGACAATTTTTTTAATGTGAAAATATCTTTTGGCTGTGTGGGGTGGGGAATAGATTTAAGAAGGGTAGAGAAAACTAATGGGGAAGCTAAGTCCAGCTAAAAAGTAATGGTGGTTTGGTCTAGGATAAATAAAAGCAAACATTTAAGTTCTTATTAGTAAGTTCTATGTAAAAGTTAGTTATTTTTGCACCGTGAGCTATTCTAACCACTTTATAATCCTTAACTCACTGAAGCTTAGAAACACCTGTGAGCTCTACTATCACTGTCCCCATTTCATAGATGAGGAAACTGAGGCACAGAGAGGTCCAGGAAGGGTTAGAATTAGAATTCAGATTCTAGCAATCAGGTTGTAGGTCCTGAGCTTTTAAACAGTTTCAATATTTCCTCTCAGTTAAATCTCCCAACTCTTGACTGTATGAGGGCAATAATTCTCTCATTTTTTGCAAAGTACTAGCATATACTGTTATGCACTGTAGGATATTTCTAAGTAGGTAAGTAAACGTCCCCGACTGAGAAAAGATTAACACACCAAACTAAAACCAACAAACCAAACCCAACTCTGCTTAAAGCCCCTTGGTGGTGGAAAGATCATGTGCTTCACTGAACAGTATGCCACGCCACTGGGCCTTCCGTCATTTATGAACCACAGAGGAGAAAGACCTAATTCAGTGGCTGTAAGCTGTGATGGTGCCTGCTGCCCTGAGGTAGCTGTAAACCACATTTTGCAAGCACAGATTAAGTAGGTCCAAACCGAGAATAAAATAATCATATGCATTGTAAATCTTAGTTTTTTAAAATAAGGAAGCCATTGATAAAAGATGAGATACAGGTCTCTCATTAAAACAATATTCAAAGGATATGAAAAATACTCTTTTGTAGAAAGCCTGCGGCTATTTATATTTCTGAATCAGTCTTTCCATTTCTCTTAGGAAATCAAAACAGTGATTCTGCATACTGAATTTTACCATCAAGATTCAAATTTGTTTTCAGATACTGGTGTGGTGTAGTTGAGGGCATATTTTGCTGTCACCACAATCAGATAAGGACTATCTATTCCCAGGGTCTCCTGGTACCCTGAATCACCATCTGAGGCACAATAAGCTCCTTGTGGTAACTTATGGCTTCAAGCAGAAGCTGGAACACCACATCCCACCAGATTCAGAGCAGGGATGGACCAAATTTAACCAAAAGCAAGTGAGCAAGGAAACTCTCAGCAGCTCTGCTTTAGGCAAAGTTATAATCTGATTTTGGTCCTGGGAAACAAAGCTAGTGGCCTATGTTTTTGGTAAGATCATCTTTTGTGGTAGACATTGGGTTCCCAATGTATTGTCATACTAGACCCCCAAGCTTGTGAGCTGGGAGGGTACCACCTCAGAGAAACTGAAGAAAAGACCTGGAGACATGAGCTTTATTAGGGAACTCACATATGAGGAGTGCAGGAGCCGCAGGCTGGAGAGGAAAACTGCTCCCATTTGTAAAAGCATGCAGGTTATACAGCACCGTTCCCACAGCAACCTCAACTTAGCAACCCCCACCTAGCTCAAAACAAATGGGCTCAGTTCCTTGTATGGCCTGCTTTCCAAGGAACAGGCCAGGCTCCAGGTTATTTCTCGTAGGTATGGTGTAAACATCTGAGTTGGCCATTCTTGGGATTCATAGCTGGGAACACTGAGCAAACATTCACTAAGGAACACAGGTTCATTCTCAGGGTATGCTTGGGTTATTGCTGCCTGGCAAGACCCTGGGCTCAGAGACATCTCAATGTGAAAGCTCCAAAGCAGTCATCTGCGTTTTTTGATGTTTTGTATCCTCAAATTGCAGACATCCAGTAATTTGAATGACTGGCTGGCAGAATAGAAGAGACAAGTATTTCCATCCCTAATCATCTCTCCCACTGTCATAGCCCACAGGAGAGGAGAGAAGCTAATAATTGTCATGTAGAGCCTCATGGGAAGTTAACCACCATAAAATCGTAGGTTTCCAGAGATGAGAGAGACCTACCTCAGTTTCTTCCATACTGTTTGATGAAACACTACAGCATATGAAAGCTCACTTACCCTGTGATACCCTACCTTGTTTTAACCTGAATTGACTCTCCCTTATCTAAGAGAGCCAGATAGACTCCATCTTGGCTCCTTCACTGGCAGCCCCTACCCACCCCCTTCCTCAAGGACTTAACTTGTGCAAGCTGACTCCCAGCACATCTGAGAATGCAATCAACTGATGACATACTGTGGCAAGCTATTTCTGCAGTTCCCAGGAATTCGCCCAGTTAATAGCACCCAGAACCCCCGCGTTTGTGTCCGGTTGATAACGCCCAAAGCCCCATGTCTATCACCTTGTGATAGATTTAAAGCCCCTGCACCTGGAACTGTTTGCTTTCCTGTAACTATTCATCCTTTTAACTTTTTGCCTGCTTTACTTCTGTAAGATTGTTTTAACTAGACTCCCCCCTCCCCACCTTTCTAAACGAAAGTATAAAAGAAAATCTAGCCCTGTCTTCAGGGCTGGGAGAATAGCCATCTCTCAGTTGCCGGCTAATAAAGGACCCCTGAGTTCATCTCAGAGTGTGGCATTTCTCTATAACTCGCTCTGTTACAACAATCCCAAATTACTCACTTTATGCTGAGGCCATAGGAATTTGAATGACTCTCTCCAAGTTGCTTGTCAATTGGAGGAAACCCAACTTTCTCCCAAGCAGAGAACCCAAGGCCACAATAGGCTAGAGCTAGAATTCAACACCCAGGTTTCTCAGATTAGAGGCCACAGACTATGCATGTTTTAGGGTAGAAATTATGGCTTATTCCTTGCTCTTCAGTATTTATAATTAAGTCCTAACTTGGTGCTCTTTCTCCACTGTGAAAGTGAATTCAACATACATCTTTTCTGTTTTTATAATGCTCAGTTGGCTAACTAGGGAAAACTATGCACCCCTCCTCCATCTAAAATCACTTGTAAATGCGCAATTGCCTTTTGCATGGCCACAGGACATCACTGGGAAACACGGTGAGCCTGGGTTATTTTCTTATGCTCTATACTTGACCCTCTTTGCTTCTCAACATAAGGAAACTAATTTGCACTTGGTGAGCTAAGATTTGTGTAATTTGCTGTGGATAATCCTTTCCTGGCTTTTTAATAGGTTATTTTATTTTATTTCTTTTTTTTTGGTCAACCTCTGGGAGCACAGATTAATAGGTTATTTTTAAGTGTTCTAATTATTTAGAGTAGTTGTGGGAAGGCTGCACTATTTTCGTTAAAAAAGTGTTTTCTTAAGGCTTGGCAGCAGCAGTTTATAAATGGTAAAAACAATGCAAAGAAAAAAAAAAGCCAAACCACTGCTTTTCTGTCTTTACCTTATAGGCATCTCCAATGGCAGTTCACATGGCTCAGATAGTTCATTTCTGCAGAGAGTTTAATTTACATGGGACAGGGTAGCAAGAATAATTACTTTGACAATCATTTTGCCACCTGAAGACTGTGCTGCCTGTCCTGAGCTGAGGTGTGTTGTCACTGGTTTTTATCAACTTCATTTATCATATAGGGGAGGAAAAATACTGATCTCTCTTCCTATCATTGTTCTTAATTGGAATTCCCTGTAACAAAAGGTTAACAAGAGCAAAACAAAGTTTATAAACATTTATGCCTCTTATATACATGGGAGAAAATGCAAAGCAATGAGTAAATTGTTCAAGTTGATCTCAAAGAAAGAGTGTAAACTTCTGGTTTAACCACCAGACTTTTCTGAAACAAAGAAAGGAAACAGGGAAAGTCTCAGTTAAGAGGAGATGACTGTGGAAAAAGCACCTTAAACAAAGGAGGGTTTGTTATGCAGATTTACGTCAGTGCCTTATCCATTGTCTAAGCTCGCTAATGATTTGGAGTCATTCTTCTATTCCTGGTGCAGAGAGGGAGACACCCTTACAATGGAGAGTTACTGGATAGAAATGTGGCCAAAGACTGCAATAAAAGGGTGAGATCATGAATATTCAGCTATAGAACTCGTTCTCCATGCTGTCAACCATTCCTCCTCAGATCCTGTTTCTTTTGGGCGTTTGTTGAGCTGCTTTTCCCAAACCAGAAGCATTAGAGCTTCCTGAAGAAGACTCTGCCTTCCCCTCTCTATCGACCCTCCCATTATAAGTATATAACTGCCCAATGGGTTCACCTTGCCCACTGCCTAGACATAGCCAATTTATCAAGACAGGGGAATTGCAATAGAGAAAGAATAATTCACGCAGAGCCAGCTGTGCGGGAGACTGAAGTTTTATTATTACTCAAATCAGTCTCCCTGAGCATTCGGGGATCAGAGTTTTTAAGGACAACTTGGTGGGCAGGGGGAAGCCAGTGAGCCAGGAGTGCTGATTGGTCAGGTAGGAGATGAAATCATCGGAAGTTGAACGTGTTTTCTTGCACTGAGTCAGTTCCTGGGTGGCGGCCACAAGATCAGAGGGGCTAGTTTATCAATATGGGTGGTGCCAGCTGATCCATCAAGTGCAGGGTCTGCAAAATATCTCAAGCCCTGATCTTAGGAGCAATTTAGGGAGGGTTGGAATCTTGTAGCCTCCAGCTACATGACTCCTAAACCATAATTTCTAATCTTGTGGCGAATTTCTTAGTCCTACAAAGGTGGTCTAGTCCCCAGGCAAGAAGGTTTGTTTTAGAAAAGGGCTGTTATTGCCTTAGTTTTAAACTATAAACTAAGTTCCTCCCAAAGTTAGTCCAGCCTACACCCAGCAATGAACAAGGATAGCTTGGAGGTTAAAAGCGAGATGGAGTCAGTTAGGTTAGATCTCTTTCATTGTCTTAATCATATTTTTGCAAAGGTGGTTTCAAATATGTCCTCAGTCCAGACCTCTCAGTGGAGCATGGGATCCTGTTCATAATCTTGCACCACCTGTCTTGTCTTGCCTTATCTTTGTGTATTTATTATGGTTTTAGTTGCAAGTAATGGAAAATCCCATCCTAAAAATGTTACCAGAGCAGCCTCAATGAAATAACTGGGAAAGTTCTTATTCAGTTCTTTTATTTATAAGCACAGCTGCTTAAAGACTGTTACCAGAAAGGAATCCTGATCCAGACCCCAAGAGATGGTTCTTGGACTCATGCAAGAAAGACTTCAGGATGAGTCCACAGAGTAAAGTGAAGGCAAGTTTATTAAGAAAGTAAAGGAATAAAAGAATGGCTACTCCATAGGCAGAGCAGTGGTATGGGTTGCTTGATTAAGTATAATAGTTATTTATTGATTATATTCTTATAGTTATTTCTTGATTATATGCTAAACAAATCGTGGATTATTCATGAGTTTTCTGGGAATAAGAAACATTTTACAACCTATTGTGTATTAAGTGAAAGGCTAATCAGAAACTCAAAAGAATATAACCATTTATTTCTTATCTACCTATGACCTAGAAGCCCCCTCCCTCCTTTGAGTTGTCCCACCTTTCCAGAGCAAACCAAAGTATATCTTATAAGTATTGATTGATGTCTCATGTCTCCCTAAAATGTATAAAACCAAGCTGTGCCTCAATCGCCTTGGGCACACATCATCCGGACCTCCTAAGGATATGTCACAGGCATGTCCTTAACCTTGACAAAATAAACTTTCTAAATTGACTGAGACTTGTCTCAGATACTCTTGGTTTACACTTAGAGGAAAATCACCCCCATTTTCTGAACATACGTCACATGAAAAGGCGAGTTTATTGTCTACACCTGTGTCTAGGGTTCTTCCTTGCACATGTTCACATACCTTCCCAACCCATGGCTAACTCCTTAAAATTCCCCAGTGTATTAGTCTGTTCTTATGCTGCTAATAGAGACATATCTGAGACTGGGTAATTTATAAAGGAAAGAGGTTTAATTGACTCACAGTTCCACATGGTTGGGGAGGCCTCACAATTATGGCAGAAGGGCTGGGTGCAGTGACTCACACCTGTAATCCCAGAACTTTGGGAGGTTGAGGCAGGCGGATCACCTGAAATCAGAAGTTTGAGATCAGCCTGGCCAACATGGTGAAACCTCATCTCTACTAAAAATTCGCCAGGCGTGGTGGTGCACACCTATACTCCCAGTTCCTTGGGAGGCTGAGGGAGGAGAATCGCTTTAACCTGGGAGGTGGAGGTTGCAATGAGGCAAGATTGTGCCACTGCCCTCCCACCTGGGCAACAGAGTAAGACTCTGTCTCAAAAAAAAAAAAAAAAAGAAAAAAAAAGAAAAAAGAAAATCATCCAGAAGGCAAAGAAGAAGCTAAGACACATCTTACTTGGTAGCAGGCAAGAGAGCATGTGCAGCAGAACTCCTCTTTATAAAACCATCAGATCTCATGAAACTTATTCACTATCACAAGAATAGCATAGGAAAGACCCACCCCCATAATTTAATTACCTCCCACCAGGTCCCTCCCACAACATGTGGGAATTATGGGACCTACAATTCAAGATGAGATTTGGGTGGAGACACAGTCAAACCATATCACGCAGCTTCCCATGTCTCAGGGAGAAGAGGCTCCTTTTGCATTCCTGGCCAGGAATAAAACCTGTTTGTCTTTTTTTTGGATTGGGTGTTCTTTGTGATCAGTACAAAGTAGGAAAGGAACTCAGTTAACTGGCAACAAGGGGGCTCAAACAATAGGCAGACTGATTACCTACAAATTGAACAGGCCCCAGATGTGGTGAACACAGGCAAGGTTGATTCAGTGGCTATGTAATGTCACAAGGACTGAGGTTGTGGGGGCCAAGAGAGAACTTTCCCCTTGACCCTTTAAAGGTTGGCTGAAAAATCACTGACATGAGGCAGATTGGCTAATAGGAAAAAAAGGTGTACAAATGTATTTAATGTGTATACACAGGAGCCTTTGGAATGAAGACTCAACTTCCCAATAAGGTACAGAAGCTTATATGCCAACTTGAGGTTTCATAAAGAAAGGGGCCTTGGATTTGGATAAAACAGGTTATGGGAACATGGAGAAGAGGAATTCTATTGATGGGAACAAATGATTACTCAGGAGAATGATTGAATGGGGAACAGAAATTAACTTGTAAATAATTCTTTTTGGAATTTAAGTGATACTTGGAGATAGTCATCATCTTGAGAAAGGGTCCATTCAGTTGGTTACATTTTGGTCTTACAGGGAGGGGAAGAAAACTGTTCTCCTTGATGGGTCTGGATCTTAGGCAGATAATGGAACTTCAGTATCTTTGGAAGAAACGTTGGAAGGTTAGAGAGACCTTGAGTCTTGTTCTTCAGTTCAGCATGTCAGAATGCCATATTTCGGGGTACTGGTTTCTGAAAACCAACAGGTTCTTTCCATCTTTCTGTCCTTCCAACCCGTGTCCCAGCTCTGTCCTCAACCTGTTCCCTTTTTAGGGCTGCTGATAGAGGTGTAGTGTGGTGGTTGTTAAAAGGAAAACTGTAGAGAAATTTAACAAGGTTTAATGGAGCAAAGAACGATTCATGAATTGGGCAGCCCCCTGAAACAGAATAGGCTTAGGGCAACTCCAGGGTTGCCATATGGTCCAATACCATTTATGGACAGAAAAAGTAAAGTGACGTGTGGAAGATGGAAGTGAGATAAACAGAAACAATCAGGTTACAGCTCAGAGTTGGTCTTATCTGAACGTGGTTTGGACAGTTGGCTGCCTGTGATCAGCCAAATCTCAGCTGCTGTGATTGGTTGAGACTGGCGGCTTGTTGTAAGAGTAGGTCGTGGTGTGTTTACACATTCGCTTCACTATGTACTAAGAAACCTTTAGGCCTGACTGAAAATATCTAAAGAAGAAGCTGTAGACTAAATTCAGTTTAACAAGACTAAATCATGGACGGGGGTTCAAATCTCAGTTCTCTTGCTTAGAAACCATGCCTCAGTCTCCTCATATGCAAAGTAGAGGAAAATGGAGGGATTTAGCCCACTTGGTTGTGCTAAAAGATAAACTGGGGCATATTAAAATAATAAAGAGTTTATTCGAGCAGATAGCAGTTCATGAATCAGGCAACTCCAGAATTGCCAGCAGTCCACAGCTCCAGCAAAGGATCCTGAGGGGAGGATTTTTATAAGGTGCACGGAGAAGCAAGGCAAAGAAAACATCTGACTGGTTTAAGTGCAGCAGTAGCCTAATTTGATTCATTTCAGTGCACAGTTCTATTTACAGTTTACTTGGCAGTTTCTGATTAAACTTAAGTTTTGTTCTACTTCAACACTGAGTTGGGTTTTGGTTTACTTACACAGGAACCCAGGGTGCTGGAGGTGCCTCAATGTAATTAATTGGAGGCCCCCCAATTAAGTAGCAGTTGCGATAATATAAGGAATAAATGCTGTCTCCCTTATTTATCATTTTCTTGGCTGAATCTGACTACACTAATTCCAGACTTCAGACCCACAATGTACAGTGAAGGAAGAAGAACGATTCTTTCCAGTGTCTTTGTCTTTCTGTTAGCCTAGAGGGCACACGTAGACTAATTAGGAAATATATGCGCTGCCTTGAACCCCCACCCTGGATGTTTTCTCACCTGAGGGTGACTTGTATGTATTAGACAACAATGCCTGTTGGCTTTGTGTAAAAACAAAAGTGTTCTTTCTGGGTACCTGCCTCTCTATACTGCTCATGGGCTGGTGAACAGAAACTGTATGGGTCCACCCTAAATTTGCTGGGCTGTGTGCTGTTGCTTCAAACCCTATCTCAAATGCCACTTAATTTGCTTACACTGTGTCTTTATAATGGAAACTTTCATCTTCCATCATATCTTGTAATTATTTGTGTTTAATTCCCCACACCTGACAGTGATCTCCACAGTGTCTTTTGCAAATATTCTTAAATGTTTGTTCATATTACTTAATCTCTACGGAATGGTACTGGATCACTTTAACTTTTGGAGGTGGTGCTTTCTTAGACCTGATTAATGAAGTTTAGCTTAAAGCTGCCTCCTTACATATTTTAAGTTTGGTCTAAAGGTTTCTCCATACATTGTAAAGTCTAACCTGACTGGATGTGTAAATAAACTGTAACCTACTCTTGTGCCACTCACTGAGCTTTGGTCAATCACAGGTGGACAACTGTTCAAGTCATGTTCAGATAAGACAAACTGAGCTGTAACTGGGCTGTTTTTGTACCTCATTTTAGTTTTCTGTAAGTCACTTTCCTTCTCTCCATAAATATTCCACCATGTGACTGTGCTGGAGTCTCTCTGAGCCTACTCTGGCTTAGAAGACTCCCTGATTTGCGAATCATTCTTTGCTCAAATTAAACTCTGTTAAATTTAGTTAGTCCGGGGTTTTTTTTTTTTTTTTTTATTTTTTTTAAATCAGATCTTCAGTGACTCTTAATGCTGGTCAGTTATGGCCAGGATGGACAGGAGACTACCATGTAGAAAAATATGAGACAGACTTGAGAGCCATGTAGTGATCTTTAAAACCCTCTGAATATGTATTTTCAAATGCTGCTTTCATAAACCATTAACCATAATTTATTGAATGTGTACTATATGTATGGCATTGTTACTAGATCTTTTATAAATTTTGTAGAATTTTTGTAGTCACCTTGAAAAGTCTGTGTTATTGTATCCACGGTACATATTGTGGGGACTGGAGGCTTAGACAGTGGAAGTAGAAGCTTGCACACAGTTATTACAAAAGGCCAGCTGGCATGATAGTGGTTCACTCTGAAGAGCAGATGGAACTGATAACAGGCCCATTAAATTATGAGCCAAATGGTTTGCAACCTTAAGAAATCCCTGTGAAATGTTCATAAACTTTATAAATAAGTAAGTTCATAATATTATAAACTTACTATCTTATCAAAGAAAATTTTAAACTATTGAAATATAAGATTTGTGTTATGGTCTCCATGGCCAACCATTATTTTTCTATATATGTTTGAGAATAATGTGTTTTGCAATTTTTACAAGAAGTATTTTATATAAGCTCATGGTACAGCTTGTTTATTGTATAATTTAAAACTTCCTTGTCCTTACTAACTGTTGTCTGTTTATTCTGTTGCTAAAAGTGGTATATTAAATACACTACAATAATGCATTTGTCAATTTATCTTTAGTTATGTCACTTTCTGCTTCATATTTTGAGAACATGTTATTGGGTACATAAAATAAAATTATTTTTTTCTGGCAAACTGAAGTTTATTATATATGACCCTCTTTGTTCCAAGTAATGCCTTTTGCATTTACAACTGATGGAGACAGGACACTGCCAAGGGTCCCTGGTGAGTCCCCGCCTTCAAGCCTAAAACAGCCTGAAGACTGAAAAACCAGACTTCTGGTGCCTGATGAAGCCTGCCCTTTCCTGACTGATTCTAAATAATGCCCACCTGCTAACTGGGAGGACGGGGTGGAGCCTTGGGAAATTCATGCCCTTTGCAGGGGAGAGGAGCTTGGCCCCTCCTATTCCTGTGTGGTGACCTGGGATTCAATCTGTGAGGCGGGAAACCTGCTAGCGGGAAACCTGCTATTCCTTTTTATCCAATCAATTTCGTTTTCTCACGCTTCTATATGTCTGTGAGCCTACTCTTTCCTGGTCGTGTGACAAGAGCCTGGTTTTAGCTGACCTAAGGAGAAAGTTCTGCAATATTTTTGGTGTCCAGACGTGAGGCTTCAGGAAGGGTGAGTACATGCAAATCAAAAAATCTTTTTTTTTTTCCTTTTGCTTCTAAGTCTTTTTGTCCTTGGACCTCTTTTGGGGGTAGAGGAAACTGCGCACCACCCCACCCCAAGGGCTGCAGGTGTGCGCGGGATGGACCAGTGAATGGCGGCTCCCCCGCTCCCTTCCCGGCCAGGGCTGGAGTGAATGGCTCGAGGGTGCCGACCAGCAGGCTGGCCAGCGCTCCCACCACTTGTCCATGGAGGCTTCCTCTCCCCTGGCCAAGGGGACCCACTCTGTCAGACAGCAATTAAGTTTCTCTCCCTGGTGGAGGAACCATTTGCATAAGAATAAGAGGTTCTTCACCAGGCATCTTTTCCTTGTTCTTTTTTTCTGGGTGGCTGGAGTGCCATGGCGTCATCTAGACTCACCGCAACCTCCACCTCCCAGGTTCAAGTGATTCTCCTGCCTCAGCCTCCCAGGTAGCTGGGATTACAGGCACGCGCCACCATGCCCGGCTAATTTTTGTATTTTTAGTAGAGACGAGGTTTCACCCTGTTGGCCAGGCTGGTCTCGAACTCCTGACCTCAGGTGATCTTCCTGCTTCAGCCTCCCAAAGTGCTGGGATTGCAGGCCTGACCCACAGCGCCTGACTGGCATCATTTTTTTTTTTCTCCACCCTGTCAGCAGTTAACACAGCTCTGCATTTAAGCTGTCTTCCTTTTCTCCACCCGCTCAGGAGTTAATTTTTAAGTGAGGCTACTTTGCTTTTTAGAAGATGTTTTACTGGGTCAGGACCCCAACTGTCACTGTCTATATTCTCTGTAAAGTTTTAATTATGAAAACGGATTTGTGAGGTTGGCCTTAAGCTACAGCCAATCCAGTGTGCTTTGCCTAACATTGTGTATGGTCAGCAGCAAACTTTGCTGCGGGCGTCCATCTTGTTTTACCTCCTTGGGAACTGGACCTGTAACCAGGTGGCCGTGTTTTTTTTTAGCGTCCACCATTTACAATGGCAGCCAGATTCAGTCCTGGCTTAGGGAATGAGTCCTTTCTGGTTTGGTGTCTGTGCGACCCTTGCTATTTGTTGTTTCTCTTCCCCTCTCAAACTGCCTTGGATTTTCATTTTTCTGAGTCTTTAGTAAAGTTTGAAAGTCAGAAATACTGTCTGCTTGGCCTGGTTAAAGTCAGGTAATAGGGGATTTAAAAAGATTTTCTTAAAGAGCACCCAGCTTAATTAAAAGTGGATATCCGAGTTATAGGTATATTTAGAAGGCCTTTATGTTTTTCTTTTCTTGGACCTCATTTTGTTGGGAAAAGGTGTTGTTTTTTGTTTTGTTTTGTTTTGTTTTGTCGACTGAGGTATTTTTCTCCATTTTGCCTTGCCACTTTTAATGGACACCTGAGTGGGGAGAGACCTCTGTTTTTCTCATGGAACCCCAGGAATTAAAGGCAGATAGACCCCTCTCAAAATTTGTTTTTGCTTCCCAGTTATGCCTGTTAGGCCTTAAAAGCTGCACATTTTCCTAGCCTAACTCAGAGGTCTTCCCCGGGAGTCCAATAATCCAATTAGGAGATTGGCAAATGAAAAATCTTATGGCTGCTGGGTTTTCTTCTGCCTGCCTGTGTAGTTATATATGTGTTGTGCGTGTGATGTCCATAAAAAATAGCTCGAATTAATTGGCCTAAAAGAAGACAAGTGTTTGGATCAAATATTTTTTAAAGGGAAGATAAAAGCTGTGGTACCTTTTAGATCACATGACTTTAATCTTTGGGAAATAAAAACAGCCTTAATTGTTGGTAAAATGCAGATGTCATCAAAATCTAAATAGGTAAACTGAATTATGCAGTTCAGATACTAGATTTGCTAAGCGTATTGAGTTTATAAACTGCCTTTTTGGTTTTTAAGAACTTTTCAACTTGCTGGTTTCTCAATTGGTAAGGCCTGGGGACTTAAAATCCACAAGACCTTATGATGATTGTTTATAGAGTTAACATAGACATATCATCGTTTACCATTTTCTTTTCTTTTACTTCTTGTATTTCTAACCTTCTATCTGGGATCATTTTAATTTGCTTTAGTATCACCCTTAAAATGTTCTTTGGTGTAGATTTTCTAGGGACAAACTACTTCAGTTTCCATTTGCCTATTTCACCCTCACTTTTAAGGGATATCTACATTGGGTATTAAATTCCAAATTGGCTATGATTTTGGCACATTAAAGTTATTTCACTGTCTTCTTTCTTCCATTTCTCTTGTTAAGAATCCAGCTGAGTTGGGACATCTGATTTTTGCTCCTGAGGAGGTAATCTTTTTGTTATGATTGCTTTTAAGATGGTCTCTCTTTGGTTTTCTATAGTTTTACTAAAATGTGTCTGGATAGGAATTTATTATTACTTCTCCTGTTTGTGATTTGTTGGGCCTGTTGACTCTCCAGGTGTAATGTCTTTCATAAGTTCTGGAACATTGTCAGCCTTTATATCTTCCAATATTGTTTCCCCCTATTCTTTTTCCCCTCTATTTCTGGAACTCTAATGAAATATATTAGAACTTCTTCTTATATCCTTTGCATTCTTCTTTTATGTGTTTTCTATCTTTTGTCTATCTGGAATGAATTCTTGATGCTTTCTTTGCATCTATATTTTAGTTCATCTTTTTTATTTAGAGAAATCTAATTTTTTATTGGACACATTTATTGAGTTCTACATTTCATTGTATTCTTCAATTTTACGATTTTTCCTCTTGATTCTTTTTAAAATCTAGTATGTCACTTTTTCATTTCTGATGGCATGTTAAATTTTCAATTTAAAAATTTTCTCTTAACATTTTAATATATTTGTTTTATAGTTTGTGTGTATTTCAACATCTCAAGTTGTTACGGGTATGCTTCTTTCTATTATTGCAGCTAATACTGGTTCATTGTGTCTTGTTTGTTTGTGTACATGGTTATGTTTGACTGTATGCTAGCCAAGGTAACTTAAAATATTGTAGAAATAATTTTAGGTCAGGGTTATAGTATCCTATTCCTGAGATAATCTTATTTGTTTCTGCCAGGGATTAGAGGTGCTCCCATGTGAGACTGCTGCTACGGTTTGAATATGTCCCCCAATTTCATATATTGGAAACTTTAATCCACAAAATCATAGGCTTATTGGAAATAGGGCATTTGGAAGGTGATTAAATTAGAGTGAGACCACTATGATGGAACTAGTGGCTTTATAAAAAGAGGAAGAGAGATTTGAGGGGACATACAGGCTTTCACTGTTGCAATATGATGTCTTCTGGTGTTATAACATAGCAGGAAGGTCCTAACAAGATGCCAGTGTCATGCTCTTGAATTTCCCAGTTCTGGAATTGCAACAAATATATTTGTTTTCTTAATAAATTACTCAGTCTATTGTATTCTGTTATAGTAACAGAAAATGGACTAAGAAAACTGTCTTATTCTGAATTTAAGACTTGAGATTTTCTAGACTAGAAGTGTCAAGAACCTTCTCTGAAAATCTATCGTTTATCTTCATCTGCCTTTTGGAATTCCTGTTTAAATGATTGTTTTATCAGCATCTCTTTATTTGGCAAAATCCAGCATTTGCTTTTTTTTATCTATGTAAAATTGTGGTTTCATTTTCTAATGGTTTTTTAAAATTGGTAAATTTCCATAGGAAAACAATGCCTAAGAGTATAGGGTTTACTTCTGTGGGTTCTTATCTATTTTGAATTTAGACATAATAATTCTTATATATATATACACACACACACACATATATTTTCTACAACAATATAATTATTTTATATATATACATATATATACACACATATATACACACACACATATATATATTTTTCTTTTTCTTCTTAGATGGAGTCTCACTCTGTCACCCAGGCTGGAGTGCAGTGGCACGATCTCGGCTCACTGCAACTTCCACCCGGGTTCAAGCAATTCTTCTGCCTCAGCTAGGACTACAGGCAGGCGCCACCATGCCTGGCTAATTTTTTTTATATTTTTAGTAGTGATGGGGTTTCACCATGTTGGCCAGGCTGGTCTTGAACTCCTGACCTCAGATGATGCGCCTGCCTGGGCCTCCCAAAGTGCTGCATTTGTGGGCGTGACCCATTGTACCTGCCCAATTTTAGTTATTTTTAGTGGGAGGATTTGTCCTAATTACTTAGATTGCCAATTCTGAAATTAAAAACCCAAGACTGAGTTTCTTAAAAAAATTGAAAATGAAGTGATTTACATATGAACTAATTAAAAACATTGAATTGAGTGATTATATTAGTTCATTTTTACATTGCCATAAAGAAATGCCTGAGACTGGGTAATTTATAAAGAAAAGAGGTTTAATTGGCTCATGGTTCCACAGGCTGTACAGGAAGCATGGCTAGGGAGGCCTCAGGCAACCTTTACTCCTGGTAGAAGGTGAAGCTGGAGCAGGAGGAAGAGAGGGAGGTGGGAGGTGTTACACCTTTTAAACAACTAGATCTCATGATAACTCTGTCGGGAGAACAGCACTAGGGGAATGGTGCTAAAACATTAGAAACTGCCCCCATGATCCAGTCACCTCCCACTAGGCCCCACCTCCAGCATTGGGGGTTATATTTCAACATGAGATTCAGGTGGGGACAGAGATCCAAATCATGTGATTTGGATCATATCAGTGATCATCTTATTTCTATAGGAAGATTTCCTCTTTTTTCCAATTTGAATATATATATTGAATATATATATTATATATATATACACTTGCTATTTTTTTCTCTTATTTGTGATGAAGTTACTGAAATTAATGTTCACATTTAAGTTTTTTCTTCATTCACGTTAAAGAGATAACCAAGTGATTGTGTAAAACATAAATTCTGTTTACATTTAAAGAATTAAAAATCCCTTTAAAAATAGCAACAAATGATCTTAAATTTCAGTATAAGTAATTTCTGAAAATCAAACATTTCTTTTTTAACATCTTTTAATTATGAACACGTCATTCTAACGGAGTCTAAAATAAACGTGAGAAAATAATTTATCTTAGTTTTATAGAATTTCATAATTTCATGCCAATTTGCCACAACATTTAATCATAAACATTTTCTTATTTCTGATATAAATTATTCTTTTTTGTTATAGGTTTATAGCATATAGATTTACTGAATATGTGTGACTATATAGGAATGTTTTCACAATCGTGTTCACTGTTTCCGTTGAGGTGTGTGAGCAGTTTGCTGTTTATGAGAAAACAAGACGTGGTCCTTTGCCTTTTCTGGAAAAGACAACATGATAATTCATTGAAGAGAAATATAGGACTACACACTCTAGGCAGAAGGGAGAACAACTGGAAAAAGGGCAGCAATTTTAGTATTGGTGGAGAAGGGGAGATGGAGATCATGAAGATCCAAAGATGAAAACTTCTTAGTTTTAACTGGGAACAGTTATTATTTGAATTAAAAAGCTAATAATACAGGTTGGGCATTTTAAATCTGAAAATCTGAAATCCAAATGACTCTAAAATCTGAAACTTTTTGAGTACTGATGCAGTGCTCAAAGGAAATACTCATTGGAGCATTCAGATTTCGGATTTTCTGATTTGGAATGTATAATGTAACCAGTAAATATAATGCAAATATAAAAAAAAAATCTGAAATCTGAAACACTTCTGGTCCCAGTCGTTTTGGATAAGGGATAAGCTATATAGCCTTCTTGGAAAGCCAGGTTGGAAAATAGCTTGGACTTAGAAACTTGGTTACATTTATAAACTGTTAAGTTCTCAAAATACTCTCCGTACTTATACTTACCTGAGTGTGATTTTACTCTAATAATAGTTGTAATATATATTTCATAATTTATTTTCTGTTGCTTTTGTGATAGTTTGGCCATGTGTGTTACTTTCAGACAAGCTTAGCAAAAGTGAGGTTAAGAAGATGGAAAGGAAGTCCACATGGGCACAGGAGAAGCCCTAAGCTCTAGGATATGTCCCCAAACCCTACTCTTCCTTGAAATGGATGCAAGCAGATTCATATAATACTCCCTTCTAGTCGCCATTTTAAGTGTGGGGCAGAATTGGGGATATCCGAATGAAATAAAATTTATCTGGAATAAACTGAAGCCTTATAACTGGGACAGAAATTATGTGGATAAGGCAGAGTAAGATATGTGACTTAGTAGCGGCATATGCAAAAATACCTTGGGAAAAATTGAAATCATCTAAATGTCCAAGAGTAGTTAAATAAAACATGGCATATACACACACAGAGGAATACTATGCACACAAATAAGCATGTTTTCAAGGAATATTTAATGACATGGGAATCTGAGACTGAAAAAATATAACTCAGAAATTATTAAAGATGATCATTCTTTGTAAGGCTAGAGGTGATTTAAATTTTCCTTATAATTTGTATGTTTATTTTTCTATAATGAGCACATGCTTTTATGATTATAATAAATACTGACTTTCATACTCTTTTTTATTATTATTGTTATTATTTTGAGATGGAGTTTTGCTCTTGTCACCCAGGCTAGAGTGCAATGGCATGATCTCGGCTCACTGCAAACTCTGCTTCCCTGGTTCAGGCGATTCTCCTGCCTCAGCCTCCTGAGTAGCTGGGATTACAGGCACCCGCCACCATGCCCGGCTAATTTTTGTATTTTTAGTAGAGGAAGGGTTTCACCACGTTGGCCAGGCTGGTCTCGAGAAAGAAAAAAGAAGGAATAAAAAAGAAGCAGAAAGTTCACCCTATAAACACTGGAAGATGAAAGAGGTTTTTTTTTTTTAATTAATTTTTATTGAGATAAAATATACATATATAATTTACCAACTTTACCACTACACTATACTACAGTAGTAATAAATTCATTTACATTCTTTTTTTCCTTCATTCCTCCTCCCCTTCTCCATCCTGGCCTCTGGGTAACCATGAATCTATGTTCATTAGATCCACCTTTTTTAGCTCTCCATATGCACAAGAACACGCAATGTTTGTCTGTGTTTGGCTTATTTCACTTAACATAATGTTCTCCAGTTCCGTTCATGTTGCTGCAAGTGACAGAACTTCATTTTTTTCATGGCTGAATAATATTCCACTGTGTATGTCTATTACATTTTCTTTATCCATTCACCTGTTGATGGGGACTTAGGCTGAGCCCATATTTTAGCTATTGTGAATACTGCTGCAATAAACATGGGAGTGTAGATCCTTCTTTGATTTCTTTTGGCTATATGCTCAGAGTGGAGTTGCTGGATCATATGGTAATTCTATTTTTAGTTTTTGAGGAACAGCCAGACTGTTTAAAATTTACATTCCCACCAACAGTGTATGAGGGATCCCCTTTCTCCACATCTTCACCAACATCTGTTGTTGACTTTTTGATACAAGCCATTTTAACAGGGTGAGATGATATCTCTTTTTTTTTTTTTTTTTTCCAGAAAGAGTCTCACTCTGTTGCCCAGGCTGGAGTGCAATGGCACAATCTTGGCTCACTGCAGCCTCCATTTCCCAGGTTCAAGTGATTCTTGTGTCTCTGCCTCCCGAGTAGCTGAGATTACAGGTGCATGTCACCATGCCCAGCTAATTTTTTGTATTTTCAGCAGAGATGGGGTTTTGCCATGTCGGCGAGGCTGGTCTCGAACTCCTGGCCTCAAGTGATCTGCCCATCTCCACCTCCCAAAGTGCTGGGATTACAGGTGTGAGCCATCTATGCCTGGCCTGTAGTTTTGATTTGCATTTCTTTGATGATTAATGATGTTGAACTTTTTTAATATATCTGTTGGCCTTTTTTTTTTAAAGACAGGGTCTTGCTCTGTCACTCATGCTGTAGTGCAGTGGCATGATCATAGCTTACTGCAGCGTCAACCTCCTGGGCTCAGGTGATGCTCCTACCTCAGCGTCCTGAGTAGCCGAGACTATAGGCATGTGCCACCATGCCGGGCTAATTTTTATTTATTTTATTTTTTGTTTTTGTAGGGATGGGGTTTCACCCTGTTGCCCAGGCTGGTCTTGAACTCATTGGCTCAAGTGATCCACCCCTATTGGCCTTCCAAGTGCTGCGACTACAGGCATGAGCCACTGTGCCTGACCTGTATGTCTCCTTTTGAGAAATGTCTCCAGATCTTTTGCCCATTTTGATTTGAATTATTATTATTATTATTTTGCTGTTGAGTTGTTTGAATTCCTTATATGTTCTAGTTATTAATCCCTTTTTAAGTAAATAGTTAGCAAATATTTTCTCTCATTATGTATGCTATCTCTTTACTTTGCTGATTGTTTTCTTGACTGTGCACAAGCTTTTTAGCTTGATGTAATCACAGTTGTCTATTTTTGCTTTGGTTGCCTATGCTTCTGAGGTTTTACCCCCAAAATCTATGCATAGATCAGTGTCCTGGAGCATTTCCCTCAAGTTTTCTTTTGGTAGTAGTTTCATAGTTTCGGGTCTTAGATTCAAGTCTTTATTTACGTTGAGTTGATTTTTGTGTATGGTGAGAGATAGAGGTTTCATTCCTCTACAAATAGTTATCCAGTTTCCTTAGCACCATTTATTGAAAAGCCTATCCTTTTCATATTGTATGTTCTTGGTGCCTTTGTTGAAAATGAGCTGGTTGTGCTGGGTGTGGTGGCTCACACTTGTAATCCCAGCACTTTGGGAGGCCGACGTGGGTGGGTCACTTGAGGTCCGGAGTTTGAGACTAGTCTGGTCCACATGGTGAAACCCTGTCTCTACTAAAAATACAAAAGTAGCCAGGTGTGGTGGCACGCACCTGTAGTCCCAGCTACTTGGGAGGCTGAGGCAGGAGAATTGCTTGAACCTGGGAGGCGGAAGTTGCAGTGAGCCGAGATTGTTCCACTGCACTCCAGCCTGGGTGACACAGCAAGACTCCGTTTCAAAAAATAAAAAAAGAAAATGAAGTGGTTGTAAATGTGTAGATTTTTATCTGGATTCTCTATTCTATCTTATTGGTGTATGTTTTCATGCCAGTACCAAGCTGTTTTGGTTACTATAGTTTTGTAGTAAATTTTGAAGTCATGTAGTGTTATGTCTCTAGCTTGTTCTTTTTGCTCAGGATTTCTTTGGGTATTCAAGGTCTTTTGTGGTTCCATATAAATTTTAAGATTGCTTTTCTTATGTCTATGAGGAAAGTCATTGATATTTTAATCCCTTCTCTCATTTTCCCCTCCCTCCTTCCTCCCCCTCTCCTTCCTTTCTTCCCTTCTTCCCTTCCTTTCCTCAACTGCTCAAACATATATCTAATGAGCACTGCACTTTCAATTTCACTAAGAAAAGCAGCCAAATAGAACTAGCTAAGGTGGGCAGCAGTGGGCAGTATCTGATTTTTGGTGGCTGAATCCATGGGTCCCCTATCTTCCCCTACTCCTGCGTTCCTGGCCTTCACCCTTTATTGCTCCACATCTCCGTGATTGGTGGAAAATTTCCTTTCCACATAGTTTTCAACAGGCAAATGCGATGGCATCTGATGCAACTTAATCCCTCTTATGTCCTTGTTTTTCATTTTCTCCCTTCGCTCTTCTTCACTTTCTCTCCTCCAAGGTCCTGTTGGCTTGTCTCGAAGTTCCTTCTGATTCCTTTGGGCTGTCAACTCTAGGGACCGTGTGAGGGGCAGGGGGAAGCTATGTTTGGGTCCATGCCTGCTAGCTAGTATGAGGAGCACATTATGGGGCACACGTGTGCGTGGAGCCACTGGGGAAAGTTCTCACATCCAGCTGTGTTTCCCTAGACAAGTACAGGCAATTGCCAGGAACTAAGGAACGAGGAGCATCCAACCCTGCATCTGTAGGTTTCCTGAGGTGACTCTCAGTTGTCATAGGTGAGCTCGCTCCCCTCCTGCTGTCCATCCTTACACTGCCAAGAGCAAGAGTGTAGAAAGACATAAGGGACATGGTGGAGCCAAAAAGCTAGAAGTTTTTTTCTGTCTGATTTGTTCAGGGGTGAAGAGTGAGTGAGGAAACCTTTGGAGCACTTGCTTGCTTTGCAGACACCCCAACCTCCTTTCAACTGTAAAGACTTAGTCAGAGGAGGGCGGCTCCCTCGGCCTCATTCTGCAGTTCCAATGGCACTTTTTACAAAGGCTCTGCACTTGTCTGATTCTTACATATTCCAGTTTTTGAACTTTGCTGCAGTAGTCGTATTCGAAATGGATTCATTGTCTCATTTTCTTTTTAATGCCTAGACTCTTTGAAGGCTCAAATCTTGAATAGGTCAAAAAGAGGTAAATGTCAGAGAATGGAGAAAGGTGAATACAGAGAAGCAGTGTGACCACCCACCCAGTGAGGTGACCTGATGGTGCCGCTGCGTGTCAGAGACAGTAGTGTCCGGGAAGAGGGAGCCCTTTTCACACCGTGGAGCGAAAGGCCTGCAGCTGACACCTGGCTCCTGGGCCCACTCGCCCACCACCTCGAGCAACTCCCTTTCTTAACGTCTGCCAGAGTGTTAAGAGCTGAGCACACGACCTCACAGGAGGATGTGAGGGGCAGCGGTAATGTGTGTCCAGCACTTTGTCCCTTATAAGTCACTCACAGATACTTATATCCTTATCTTCATCCCTTTCTCTTGAGTTTTTCTCTTAATTCTTTAAGAAGGAAACCTGTAGCCATGAAGTGGAGAGTCTCTCACATACTTGGGGAGTTTTCATACTTCCCCCATCAGTTCCTTTTCTGGCCTGAGCTCATCATGCTCACTCAGATCAGGGCTTGGGCTCTGTGCTGTTATAAAAGAATACCCAACAGTGTGTAATTTATAAAGAAAAGAGGTTGACTTGGCTCATGGTTCTGCAGGCTGTACAGGAACAAGCTTGGCTCCAGCATCTGCTTGGTCTAGGGAGGCCTCAGGAAGCCTCCACTCATGGGAGAAGGCAAACATGTGGTGAGAGGAAGGAAGAGAGAGGCGGGGGAGGTGCCAGGCCCTTTTTAATAATCAGCTCCCACAGGAAATAACAGAGCCAGAACTCACTCATTAACCTGGGAATGGCACCAAGCCAGTCATGAGGGATCTGCCCCCATGACCCAGACACCTGCCACCAGGCTACGCCCAGTATCAGGGATCACATTTTAACCTGAGACTCAGAGGGAACACACATCCAAATCACATCTAGCCCCATAACCTTTGGAGCCCTCAGCTCTGGCGCTGGGGTGGTAGGTCCCCTAAGGGTTCATGCTCTCTGAAGGAATTGGGTTACATTACTTGGGGGAGCTTTCTGGAGGAAGTGAGCTTTCCTTCTCACAGTTTTCTATAAGGAGGAGAATGGGCTGTTGGAAGGGGAGGGAGTGTGCGTCCAAGTGAGGAAAAGTGGAGTTCAGCATCTTGGTGCTCATGGCTCAGCTTCCCTTTCTATGCAATGCACAGTGCCTCCAGGATGCCAGGGCGTGCCATCCCTGATCTGTTCTGGGGTGGGTGTACAAGATGAGAAATGGGTAATTTCAGTTCATTGGTAACTCTAACATTTGGATAATAATTGGCCATAGCATTAGCTTTCGTTATACATCTCCAAATGTGTTATTTTATATATATATATATATATATAAAATATATGTCTATTATATATATACACACACACATATACACACATCTATACTGTATTGATATATTGGTATATTGATATTATGAATTACTTTAAAAAGTATTCTATTATTGTGAAGGATAATATGAAATTCAATATTTTCTGGCACCCTTTTTAAATGATACTTAGGCCATCTGATGAAAATAGAGCTCAGTAAATATTTTTTATTGATAGAAAAATCAACATTACAAATGATGACAGTTTCATTACCATTATCAGTAAATTAAGGGTCATAAATGAACTGTTGAGTTGTTTTTGCACTATTAAGCCTTCCACTCAATCTTTCTACAGTCTTTCTTATTTAGTGAACGGTGTTACTTCATACAAACTGGGATTTTGTTTTTTGAAATTTAATAAGAGAGCTATATAATACAGTTCTCGGGGGAAAACAAGCAAGGTAGGTTTTTCACAGTAACCTCCAAGCAGAGAAATGGTTTCAGTGCGCAGTCCGGTGAATTTCCTCCATAGAGTGTGCTGGAAGAAGTCACCTGGGAGGGATCACCAGAGTGATACTCAGTTTGACTCCCATTGGTTTGTGTATAATTGATTATATAGAAAAACGAATGCCAGGTTGAGGGTGGGACTACCGTCCCCCTTTCAGGCTCCTCCCCTTGCATTTCCATCTGGTCCTGCAGCAAGTTAACCACGGTCCTATCTTCAGTTTCAATTACTCCCTTACTTTAAAAAGTAAGTTTTAACACCTATGTATCTCTCAACATTATCTTGTTTTATTTTGAAAAATTGAATAATGATCACACGCCTGGCTTTGGAAGCAAGAGGCATCATGGCCAGGATTGGATGATGGTTTGGAGAAGAAAATGATCCTGTTAGAGCAGGTGGGACCTCAGCATCCCAGAGCGTGTGGAAGAGTGCCTGCCAGGAAGCCGCCAAACAAGGTCCTAACTGCATGCATGGAAACACTGGGCACTATGCTGGCTGTGGAATGGGTCAAAAAGTGACATGGGGCAGAACTTCAGTGGGAGAAGGGGTGCTCTGCAGGTCAGCTTCTAAGCCCTCTGTGGCCTTCCTTCACCTCTTAGGGTTTCACAGAGCCAAGTAGAAAAGGAGCACAGGTGACCTAGGCAGGAAGGCATGCATGGGAGAGCAGGTCTGCACTCTGGGACACCAGCCTCAACAGGTCTGTCTCTTGATCACGCTGGTGACAAGCTGTCATTGTGGGATTTCCTCCCCTCCTGGGGATTGCCTTGGCTGGCCTCTGTCTGTGTTGAATTGTATCGCCTGTGTCCTCCATTCTAGTGTTTTTTTAATTTGTTTTTTGTTTTTTTCTTTTTAACACAGAGTCTCGCTCTGTCACCAGGCTGGAGTGCAGTGGTGTAATCTCGGCTCACTGCAACCTCTGCCTCCTGGGTTCAAGTGATTCTCCTGCCTCAGCCTCCCTAGTAGCTGGGATTAGAGGTGTGCACCACCATGCCCAGCTAATTTTTGTATTTTTAGTAGAGATGAGGTTACACCACGTTGGCCAGGATGGTCTCGAACTCCTGACCTCAGGTGATCCACCTGCCTTGGCCTTCCAAAGTGCTGGGATTACAGGCGTGAGCTACTGGCGTCCAGCATTCCAGGTCTTTTTCTCTGTTAGTTTTTCTCTCGCACCTTGGTGAAGCATATTCTCCTGGAGATATTTAAGAAGTTCCAAAAGAGATACATTTTTCGAGGTCTTACAGGTTTG
The DNA here is from genome assembly GCF_047675955.1 of Chlorocebus sabaeus. NCBI lineage: Eukaryota > Metazoa > Chordata > Mammalia > Primates > Cercopithecidae > Chlorocebus > Chlorocebus sabaeus. Next base: position 57,640,518 of record NC_132911.1, on the reverse strand, counting down.
AAAATGTCTCTGTGCAACCCCCATGCTTCACTGATAGTTTGGATATGGATTTCTAGGTTAGAAATCACTTCCCTTCAGTGTTTTGATAGGTTTCTCCTTTATCTTCTTCCTTTAGGCTGTTGAGACATTCAAAGTTATTTTAACTCTTCATGCTTTCTATATAAATTGTTTCCCCCACCCCTGCTGGAAGATTGTAGAATTTTCTCCTTGGCCCCAATATTATGAAATTTCAAGAAAATGTTTTTTGTTGTGTATTTGCTTTACCCATTTTGTTGGATTCTTGATGGGTCCTTTCCATTGTGGGAAACTTTCTTGAGTTATTTCATCTATAATTTCTTCCAATGCACAATCTCTGCTCTCTCTTTCCAGAACTCCTCTTTGAATATTGGACCTCCTGATCTAGTTCTTTAGTTTTCTCACTTTTTGTTTTCTTCAATATTCCATCTCTTTGTTCTACTTTCTGGGAGAGAACTTCAACTTTACCCTTTAACTTTCTTTAACTTTTTTAAATTTGTGTTTTCATTTTGCGCTTTTACTTCTCAAGTGTTTTTCAAATGCTTTCTGTTGTTCTCTGTATGTTTCTCTTCATAGTATCCTGTTTTTCTCATGCATGTGATATACTACTTTATAACTCTGATGACATTAACTTTTGGTTGATGGGGTTTTTTTTTTTTTTGCTTAATGTCGATTTTATACAACTGCTTTTCTCTGCTTGTTTTCTTTTCTGCTCTCTATGTTATCAGTTTTGATCAAGAACTTGTTAGTTTTTGTTTTGCTGCTCATGATTAAGAGGGAACTGAAAAGCTCACCGGAAGTGGTGGTGTACAGCAGTGACTGATTTTATTACAACGTAATTTAAGTGGGCGATTCACGGATTCACTAGGTCTTTTCTGTTAAAAGTCTGTGGAAAAGACTCTTCGCATCTTGTGTCTCAAAGTTAAAGGTCTGGCTTCTAGCGTCCTAGGAGACAGGATGCAGGAATAAGAGGACTGGACATTTAAAATTTAGCTTTCAATACCCGTAGAATCATTTAATCTCCTTTTTGTCTCTATAGGACACAACTCCTTTTATTTGCGAGGCATCAGATATTCCTTGTTTAACTTTTACTGTAGAATAAAGCTCTAAACTTTTGGGGTGGGGTTAGATCAGTCACCCAAAGAGCACTGAGTAGGAAAGATATCCCGGGGGCTAAAAGCCTGTCAAGGAACTTTCATCCCGTCTCTGTATTTTCCTCCCTTCCCTCTGTTCTTCGTTCCAGAGGTAACTGGTGCCACCATTTTCTCATCTTTTAAGGATCCTGACATTTAAATTGGTTTGGATCTCAGCTTTCTCTTCTGGAGGCACTGGATTTAGTTCTCTTGAGCTGCTAATTACTACTTGTCCATCTGTTGCTGTTGTCTCTTATCTTCTCTTCATCATCCGGCACATGCATCTTTGTGTGTGAATGCGGTTTTAAAGAAATTTCAGCAGGGAGCAAAATTTTATGCCCATGTTTAATTAACTTATCTTAACTCGGAAACTGGCCTGCAGTCTTTACCATATCATTCATTTTATTTATGTCCTATACAGAGCCACAGAATTCAGAGTAGGAAAAAATTAAACATTTTATATACTCTAATGCCCTCGTTCTGTAGAGGAGTACATTGTCTCCAAGAAGAAAAATAGCGTGTCTAAAATGATATGGTTGGTTTGTGTTAGGACCCAGACTTAAGAAGTCAAGCCCAAATCTCAAAATACTACCCAAGGTCCAAAGCTGCTAATCCATCTGAATTTAGTAATTTAGCAGGTCAATTTGAGTTGTGGAGACCAAAATTTTGTCCTATGGGAAATTATGATATTTGCCAGACCACAAAAATTGAACAAAGGATAGAAGTACTCCAAAATCAAACAAATAGTGGGTATAATCCAGAAACAAATAATTAGTCTGGATAATGAAAGTATAAGTATATTTTACATCTAAGCCAATGAACAAAGAATCAGTGAGAAGGAAAAAGAAATCCTGTGTTTTAAACATGTTAGCAAAAACATGGTATGTGCATGGAATATTCCCATTTGTTCCTTTTGAGTTCTGGATTTCAGACTCTCTTCTCAGCCCTCCAGGGCCTGAGTGTCCCTGTGCTCTCCAAGGCTTCCTCCATTTCTAAGGTGCTGGGAGTTCCTCTATCTGCTGTCTGCTCTCTCCACCCACCTGCCTTTCATTCTATCAACAAAACAAAACGAAAGCACCTTAATTGTGATGAGTTTTGTCCCATAACAGCCTTTCTCCATAACTGACTAATTTTTTTAAAAGAACTTTTGTTATGATTCTGAGTGCCTGCATGGAACTTGGTGATGAGCATGAGGCGAACAGGATTCCAGTCCTTACCTGTCATGAGTCATGCAACTTGGCCCAGATACTTCCAGGCCTCTCACTTTCCTGATTTGCAAAGTGATCTTTCAAGCTCTAGTGTTTTAGAACCATGAAATTCCCAAATGATTTTAAATACCTGTTAGTTATTTAGAGCTCATAACCAAAGGAATGCATTTCTAAGTTGGAATTTCAGACTCCGCTATGGAAGGTTATATGTGTCTGGGTTTGGAAGGCCGTGAGAGAGGAACTACCAGACCACGTCATCTAGGTGGCTGTCCATCCTCCAAGGATAGAGAGCATCTAAAAATTTGAGGTGCAAGGGAAAACGGGTGATTTTGTGACTATAAAAACTCATGAATGAGTAAAGAAGAAGGAAACCCTGCCATTTGAGACAACAGGGATGGGCCTTATGAGCATCATGCTAAGTGAAATCAGTGAATCAGAGAAAGACAAATGCTGCCTGACTCCACTCACAGATGGAACATTAAAAACAAACTCATGGAAACAGAGAGTAGAACAGAGATTGCAGGGCTGGGGAGCGGGGAAACGGGAGATGCTGGCCCAAGGGCACAAACCTTCAGTTACAAGGTGAATAGCTCTGGAGAGCTGATATACAGCCTGGTGACTATTGTTAACAATACTGTATTGTGTACTTGAAATTTGCTAAGAAAATAGATCTTAAATGTTCTTACCAAAAACGGAACAGAACAGTCTAACAGTGTGAAGTGTGGACGTGTTAACTAACTTGATTGTGGTAGTCACAATGTATACCGCTATCAAATTATCACATTTTATACCTTAAATATATAAAATTTTATATGTTAATTATGTGTCAAAACTGAAAAGAAAGAAAAATCATGAGACACCATTTTAATCTTTATATATTGGGGACAGATGTTTATTTTATAGCCATATACTGGATGATTTAAAATTAAGTTAAGCCTTCACTCATGTTTCTTTTGAATTAACAATCTAAAAATGTAAATGGAAAATAAATTATGGTTGAATTGTATCTTCCAAAGGAAAATGACATTTAAACTGTCATAACCCTGACAAGCAGATATTTAACTTCCCAACCAATGGATGATAAATCAGCTATTTATTTAACAGACTTCTATGGTCACAGCTTGGGATTTTACAGGCATTTGGTTTAGAATTAGGCTGATAGTACATTGTACTAAGAAAGAATAACATCATTAAAAAAATAAAATTTATGGGGTTGATAGGTCTCACATCTGAGTTACAATTATTATCCTTTTGCTTATTTGTCTTGTTTTCATGTGGGGAAGGTTACTGGGAGTTTTATTCAGGTTTTGCTTTATTCTACTTTTAGAATATGAGTTTCAAATTATTGAATTGCTGTTAAAACTTTCATCATGAACACTGAAGTGAGTGAAAAGAGACTTTTGCAGTCATGTTTTTGGTAAGCCTATTACCTGATCTGCTCTGAGTAATTAGCTTCCTTGCTCACCGAGCCACCTTCCATTTCTGCTTCTCTCAGTCTCAAGTCCTCTCTCCCAAGGACATGCGCCTCCGGAGCTGCAAAGCATGGCAAGGGTGTTGTCCCGGGTGGGGGGTTTCAAAAATGGGGAGACCCCCCAACCAGAAATATTCAGATTTCGGCTTTCAGCGGGATGACAAGAAGGACTGGCATGCACTTTGTAGATACTTGCTAAACTTCAACGAAGAATTTGGTTTGACGATTTTTAGAAATCATGGGTTTTAGGTCAATAGCATCTAGTTAGCACTGAGGTAGGTACCTGGCAAAGGCCTTATTCCTCCATGTCTGATTCACACTGTTGGACATATTCTCTCTCTGTCTCCTTTCTTTCTTTCATTCTTTCTCGTTCTTTCTTTCTCTTTCTCTCTCTCTCTCCCCTCCCTCCCTCCCTCCCTTCCTTCTCTCTTTCTCTCCCTCTCTTTCTCTTTTCTTTTTTTTCTTTTCTCTTTTCTTTTCTTCTTTCTTTTGAGATAGGGTCTTGCTCTGTTGCCCAGGCTGGAGTGCTGTGGCACAGACACATCTCACTGCAGCCTCAAGTTTCTAGGCTCAAATGATCCTACCATCTCAGCTTTTTGAGTAGCTGGGACCACGGGCATGCATTACCATACCTGGCTAATTTTTGTATTTTTTTTTTTTTTTTTTAGAGATGGGGTCTTACTGTGTTGCCCAGGTTGGTCTCAAACTCCAGGACTCAAGCAATCCTCCTGCCTCAGTCTCTCAAACTGCTTGGACTACAAGTGTGAGCCACCACAACCAGCCTCATTGGATATACTCTTTTGTAGCTAATTTTTGTATTTTTAGTAGAAGTGGGATTTTGTCGTCTTGGCCAGGCTGGTCTGGAGCTCCTGACCTCAAAGGATCTGCTTGCCTCAGCCTCCCAAAGTGCACAGGCATGAGTCACCGCTCCCAGCCAATTTAATTTCAAGAAGACAAAATATAAAATGGAAAAATAAATTTGAAACAAGCACTTACATAATGAAATAATTATTTATTTGGGGAGTTATAATGGAAACTATTTTGATATGCACCCGGGTTTTGTTGCATGGTTCACACACAAAAATTCTTTATATTTTTTCAGTCTTGGATGATTTCTAATAAAATGAGAAGAGTTTGTTATTGAACTTCACTTTGCTTTGCTTCTTTAATTGGCTACAGAAATGGCAATTCCCAAGGACAAAGCATTTGCCAGTTTCTCTTCAGTGTTTTAATTTTCCAGTTATAAGCCATAGCTGCCAGATATTTTTCTCTTGTGAATATCAATAATGTATGTTTAACTAGATTTACATTTTTTTCGTTTTTGTTATTGACATTTTTTCATAATTAGATGATTGTGGACTTAACAATAGGAAAAAAAAAGGCAAACTATCTTTGGTGTTAACATCAATCCCTGCTTCAGAACAGGAGTGCTTCAGAATAGGAGCATTATTCCACTCAGTACATGCGCATCCACTCAGCATCATATATGCACCAAAGAAGATACACTGCATGAGGCAATCCCCTTAGCGCATATCCTTTCAGATGGATGAGACAAATACACATAATTGCAAATGAGAAAAATACAAAGTGTTAAGGAAACATGGCAGAAAGCTTTCTGCGGGTCCACAGTTGGATGACATTTTCCATGGGGGACTGTTTCCCAGAATGTGTGCCACTTCCATGACTGCTATACAAACCCTCCATGAATGTCCTTTGCTGTCCTTTTCTGCCAGCTGGCTGCAGATGACAGTGATACCCTGGGAGTTGAGAAATGCTCGTAAGATGGAAGGAGCCTGCATTCCTGAATGATCACCTGGCAGAGAGCCACCTTAGCCAATGAAACTCCTGCCATGAATGTTTGCTGAGCAAGAAATACTCGTATTGCTTTATATGCCTTTAAAGCTATAGGTTCATATTGTTACCACAATTCAAAGTGCTGTAATAAAAAGAGTTCAGGAAGAAGGCACGTAGAAGCAATAAGAACAACAAACATGTACACAGGTATCGTTTATGTGCTTTTGTTTAACAATCTATAGCTATTAGTAGCCTCATTGTAATAATGAGTAAAGCTTAGAGATTAAAAAATATTTCTTATAACACAGTTATTTGAGAGGACTACCTAGCTGAAAACTTGGCCTATCTAATTATAAAGAAGAGCCAGTGATGTTCCTAGAATACTAGGGTGATATGATTAGAATAAGCTGACTTATTACCACAGATCCACTTAAGGGCAAGTTACAAATAGGACGATGTTTACAAAATCTTGAGAGTCCACTGAGGCATATTACCATATGTTTTCCAGGAAACTCTTTTTAATTGTATAGGTAATATTCACATTATAGAAACATTTTTTAAGAAATAGAAAAAAATCCTTTTCATCAACCCACAATCTTAATATGATCTTTGTTTGTATTTTGATGTACTTCTTTCTATACTATTTTTCTTTTTCTTTTTCTTTTTTTTTTTTTTTTTTTGAGGCTGAGTCTCGCTCTGTTGCCCAGGTTGGAGTGCAGTGGCGTGATCTCGACTCACTGCGACCTCCATCTCCCGTGTTCAATGGATTCTCATGCCTCAGCCTCTGGAGTAGTTGGGATTACAGGTGCCTCCCACCACACCTGGCTAATTTTTGTATTCTTAATGGAGATGGGGTTTCACCATGTTGGCCATGCTGGTCTTGAACTCCTGACCTCAAATGATCTGCCTGCCTCGGCCTCCCAAAGTGCTGGGATTACAGGCATGAGCCACTGTGCCTGGCCCATACTATTTTCTATACATGTTTTAAACTAGGCTGTAATCTTATTGTATGTACAATTCTGAATTTTGCGTTTTTTCACCTGAGTATATCACAATCATTTTCCATGTTATTAAAAAGTTTTCAAATGTTTTCAGTATAAAAAATAATATGTGCAGATTAAATAAAATTGGATGAGGAAAAAAGTAGGGAAATTGTCTCTCTTGCATCCATCACTCGAGAAGCAACGAGAATGTTCTGCTATTTCACTCAATATTTTGTCATAACAATCTTCTAATGCTTTACATAATTTTAAAAAGCTAACTTTTATTAGTAATTATAAGCCAAATACAAATTCTGTGCACATAGCTGAAGAACACAGAAAAGCACAAAGACAAAATAAAATACTTTATAATCTTACCACTGTAAGATAAACATTTACAGTGTTTCTTCTATTAACATATATGTATATGTGCATGCATTTTTAAAAGATGGTGTATCATATATATTGTTTTGTAGCTTTTTTTAAAATTCAATACTTTATCTGTAATGGTTAATTTTATGTGCAACTTGGCTGGGCTATAATGCCCAGTTGTTTGGTCAAACACTAAATGTTGCTGTGAAGGTATCTTAGAAGTAATTAACACTTAGAATTAGTTGACATTAGGTAAAAGAGATTACCTTTGATGATGTGGGTGGACCTTATCTGATTAGTTGAAAGCCTAAAGAACAAATGCTGAGTTTTCCTGCCTGAGTTTCTAGCCTACCATCTGGTATTACAAATTTTAAACTTAAGATTGCAACATCAACCTTTGCCTGAGTTTCTAGCCTCCTGGTCTGTTCTACAAATTTTGAACTTGCCAGCTCTTACAATCTCATGAGCCAATTCCTTATAATAAATCTCTCTGTATTTATAAATGCTCTAGAGAGTGACAGAATGTTGTTACAATATCATTAACATTTTCTACCTCAGTATTCTTTTACAAGATTTTAATGGCTTCCTAATGATTAACTAAATGGTAATCAGATTAATAAAATCATAGTATTCAATTGAACGATGTTCCATAGTTTACATATCCATTCCTCTACTGTTAACACCTCTAACAATTTTTTTTTTTATTGTGGTAGAATACATACAACAAAAATTTGCCATGAAGTGTATAATTCGGAGGCATTATTTACATTCATGATATAGTGAAGCCATAATCATGATCTATTTCCAGAACTTTTTCATCACCCTAAACAGAAACTCTAACCACTAGGTCATATACCATAGTTGTTTTAAGTTGTTAAATTTTGGAATATTAATTATTCCAAATAGCCATAGATAACTGATACCAAAGTTAGTACCATGAGTGGGGTGCTACTGAAGAAAATGTAAAGCAAGTGTCATTGTTTTTAGGCCTGGACAGTGAGTGATGCTGGAAAAGTGATGAGGTGGCAATTAGGACTGTTGGTGTGAGAAAATAACTTTTTTTTTTTTTTTTTTTTTTGAGATGGAGTCTCACTCTGTCACCCAGGCTGGAGTGCAGTGGTGCAATCTTGGCTCACTGCAAGCTCTGCCTCCCGGGTTCATGCCATTCTCCTGCTTCAGCCTCCTGAGTAGGCAGGCAGGCGCCTGCCATCACACCCGGCTAATTTTTTGTATTTTTAGTAGAGACAGGGTTTTACCATGTTAGCCAGGATGGTTTCAATCTCCTCACCACATGATCTACCTGCTTTAGCCTCCAAAAGTGCTAGGATTACAGGCATGAACCACCGTGCCTAGCCGAGAAAATAACTTTTTGAGGCTGGAAAAGGGTGACATGTGTTATGTAGTGGGGAAATAACAGGCAAATATGTCACCTGCAGTAACTGGAAGATAGGAAATGCCATGTTCCTAATGCATTCCTGTGTCTGGCTAAGGAGATCTCTAGACAAAATGTTGAAAAGGTCACTTGGGCAGTTCTGTGTAGGTATGACAACATGCACAATACTATAAAGAAGCTATAGAGGGAACTGTTTGATTTGTAAACAAAATTTTGAGAAAATAAAGAAGAGTTCAGGAAGAAGGCACGTAGAAGCAATAAGAACAACAAACATGTACGCAGGTATTGTTTATGTACTTTTGTTTAACAATAGTACTTGCTGGGTTGAAAATAAAACTGTTTCTCATTTACACCAGTCTCTCCAACTGACAAAAGATTCTTAAAAGTAAGAAATAGCCTCAGGGTAAAGAAACATAAAATCGAAGTTGTGGCTAGGGGACTTCTGATTCCTCAGAAAGATTTAATATCATGCCAGACCCTCTTAGAAGACAAAAGGGCTTCTAAAAGTCTTAACAGTGTCTTCCCAAAGCAATCCAACAGACCAAAATTTGAAAGAAGTCTGTCTCAAAGATAATTATGGTTATGAAATTTGAGGCATAGAGTGAACCCCACAAAGTTGTAAGAGAGTCATATGAATGAAAGCATGGCCCAATTGAACTGAAAGGGCAAAAACATTTGAAAAGAAGCTTCCAGGACCCCAAATTTGTATGGAACGAGAGTAGTCTAAGAAAGCTACTTAGCTACAGACATGGTCCATTTCCTGTTGAAAGATGTCTCAGAAGGTGGAGCTAAGCATAGAGAACAACGGATTAGAGAATGACTTCCATGGAGCAGAATGAGGCTCAAATCTGTGCTCCTTCCTTTGCAAGCATGGGAGAACCAAAGACAGCTGCTGAGTGGGTTTGGAATTACTGTGAAGCAGTGTGGTTGCTGTGTAACTCCTTATTATGCTCCTTTGGAATGGGAGTGTCTGTTGGGAACTTCCTGCCCTGTAGCATCTGTTTAACTTGTGTTTGTGAGATGCAGATAACTTGGCTATTCAGTTCTCAGGTCCCTGGACCATGAAGGGCCACATCCAAGGAGCTATCCCAGGGGGACTCTCATTCGCATTCATCCCCGCTACTGCAGGACAGGGATCATGGAAGCTGGGTCCTATCGGATGAGATTTGGGTGTCTTTGAAAGTGGTGAATGTGTTTGCCCTGGGGAATAGGTGAGTGTGTTCACAGGAGAGTTGTGAGTTATTGTAGTCAGAGGGAAACCTGGGCCAGATGGGTTACAAAGATGGGTGCAAAACCTTCCTGTTCTTCATTCATGCCTCTCCAAACTATGACTTTGCCGTTTCTTTCATGAAGAGGTGATGTCTAGGAGACCTCTTCACTCAGGGCAAGCTCTGTGACCTGCTTTGACTCTAAAATGTGGCAGAAGTGGCATCGCATAAGTTGCAAAGCCTAGGCTTCAAGAGACCTTGCAACTTCCCTCTCACTGTCTTGAAATGCTGCCATCAGAGCATCTTGTAAGGAGCAGGTAGAGCATGTGGACAAGCCATCCCCGCCAGCCCCTGAGACATGTGAGAGAGAGGCCAGAACAGGTCATCTGGACCCCACTGTGCTGGTGGATGAGACAGCAGAAGGAATAGCAGCCTACCAACAGAATCCTGAGAAATGCTCACTCTTACTTCAAGCTGCTGCATTTTGATGTTATGAAGCCATAAATAACTTATGAAGTCATCTTTGCTGACTTAAAGTTTTCCATAACTTTATTATAACATATCAAAATTATGAAAAATGTGAAAATTAGAAAACTGATGAATTTTGCTTCTTCATATGGTCTTTAAGAATCTCAAAGGCATTGAAGTTTTTTATCTTTTCCGCCTTAGAATAAAAAACCTTGAATGAAAATCCACTTCTTGGAAAAGCAGCAAGGTTTATGCAGAGGCAATCTGATATTGGTGTGCAGTGACAGCTGATGATACTCAGTATGCACGCACTCTCAGGGCAGAGTCCGATGCCCCACATACTGGGCAGTCAAAGATGGGTAAGGACTCCCATGTCCTTGAGATAAAATAAGGAAAATCCACACTGCTATTAGAATAACAGACCCAGCTTGTGCACATTTTAATTCACAAAGTTTTCATGAAATAATGATTTTTTGGTACCATGCTTAACTCTACAAGAATCAGTAGTAAAAACTAAAAATATGATACTTTGTGAAAGTTCATTAATTTTGTTTTCAGCCAGTGCTGGCCTTGGTCAGATGGAATCAAATCTATGATACTTTTTTAATCCGAAATGCTTGTACTGTGTACAAATCCAAAGTGATAGCTTTCAAAGATTGAATTGGATTATTTTCTGTGTGGTGCAGATGAAAAATTACCACACAGGAGAAGGTGGGTTGGAGGTGCTCGTGAGTAACCAGGAAACATAATCTGAAGTTTTTCTGATACTTCTCCTTGGTCCAACCAAATGTGAGATATAAACACAAACATGGGATTCTGTTCTTATGTTCTGGTTATTTCAGTCTTTACAGATGTATCAGAAGGCTGTCCAAAAATGTCTGATTTCTGTGGTGTGCCTTCGTAACACTAGAGGGTTTTGTAGCTGGGAAACTGAAGGCATTGGCATTTGGAAGCCCTCCATCTTCAAACCACTTTCTGCTAAGGTGTGGCTGTATAAAACCACTATGAGCTGGGCTTCACTGAGACTGAGTTGTTTCAGTAGGATCTTCCAGAAAAACATATTCCCTCTTTTACCTGGGTTGTCATTCCAAGAACAATCACACCTCCAATTTTGGCTTTACGAAGCAATAGTGTTTTAATGATTTTAAGCCAGGATTTGCTCCTCCGTTCCTCAGGATGAGACCTTTACCACTGGAAGAACCAAGAATTCATGCTGGTGGGCCCTCCAGGGCAAATGGCATAAGGCATGTAGTTGGCCTCTTCTGATAAGATATCCGTGTTTTAATCCTTTCTTCAGCCTCTGTTTTCTGGACCAAGGCTAAGATATTTTCTGGGCACAGTGGCTTATGCCTGTAATCCCAGCACTCTGGGAGGCCAAGGCAGAAGGATTTCTTCAACCCAGGAGTTTGAGACCAGCCTGGGGGAACACAGGAGACCTAATTACTACAAATAATAATAATAATAAAAAATAGCCAGCTGTGGTGGTATGTACCTTTTGGTCTCAGCTACCTGGGAGGCTGAGGTGGGAGGACAGTTTGAGTCCAGGAGATGGAGGCTGCATTGAGCCATGATTGTGCTACTGCACCCTAGCCTTGGCAACACAGCAAGACCCTATCTCAAAAAAAAAAAAAAAAAAAAAAAAATTCTGAGCCTTCTAATTTTTTTTTCTTTAATTAACTTTCTGTAAGCCCAGCAAGTAAATAAAACATTTATTTTATGAAGCATCTAGTTGCTTTTAGGGGAAGGGACGTCTTTCCGCTTAGTATCTAGGCCAGCTCACTTTCTTCTCCTTACTCTTGATTTACTCTCAGCCATTGAATCTTCTGTGCCAATGCTGGATTAATGTTTCCAGGTCCTACTTTCATCATGCTCCCCTGTATTATCACCCATTTTGGTCTACAGAAATGATTTTTAAGGTAAGACATGGCGTGTCCATCATAGTCACATGGAAACTTTTTCAAGCCATATTAAAAATGCCCCATTCTGCCCCTGGAACATGGGACCTTCATGTAAATCTACTTTGTTGAAAACCACTGATCAGCATGGTGTATTTCATAACTCTTTGCCTTACATTCAAGAAATTCCTTAACCTGAACTACATTTACTCTTTTTTTCATTCATTCAAATTAAGAATATTGCCTGAGCATGAATTACATGCTAGACGTTTTTCTAGGTGCAGGAGGAGTAGTGATGAACATTACTAGCCATAACTATAGCTAACAATTGTGGAGTGTCTGTTATGTGCCAGGCACTTTTAAGTGACCTACTTGATTTACTTGCATGACAAACTGTGAGGAAGAGACCAATATTATCCCCTATTAACAGATGAGGAAACTGAGGCACAAAGAGCATGAATAGTTTGTTCCAGATTGCATCGTAAGAGGCACAGCCAGCTTTTCCACCAAAGCAGCCCTGGCCCAGAGTCCGTGCTCCCTCCTCCCCTGGCTCTGCCTGGTGGATAAAGTCCCCCTGGCCTTGTGGAACTTATGCTCTAGTGGGGACAAATAGTTATAGAGAATGACTGATGTGATTAAGAAAATAAAAGCTGTCAAGAAAACAGAAGAACTGAGGAAGTGACTGAAGTGAGCATTTATACTTTTATGTTACATTCATTGTAAAACATAAGTTGAGCTTTCTCATACTGGAAGCAGGGCTCAGTCCACCCTTGACACAGTTTCCAATACTGTTCCCCACCAGAATGGCTCTTGCTGGTGGCCAGAAGTAAAATTTAGAAGTATTTCTCTCAGAGACACCTAAGCAGGCTGGGCTCCCCGGTTTCTTGCTGCTTCCTTTGAAGAAGCCCTTCAGACATCTGTACGAGAACTCAAAGCGACCATGCTCAGCCCAGCATGACCTCCTAGAACTAATGTCTGCTTGCTTTCAACCAATTAAAGCTCCCCAGGAAACCTGTTTGGATAACACCCTGGACCCAAGAAAGGCGCTGAGCCATGGGTTTCTTTTCTCTCTCCCTATCTGTGCTCCCTGACCCCTGTGTGTGTGTGTGGTCTCTAGGCTTGCCTTGTATCCCAGAGGGTCTGTAAATACTAAAAACACTTAGACTTTCATATTGTAGTTGTGTCTTTGAAGCCGGGTCCCCATACTGTACCCTGAGGGCAAGGCCTCCTGGAAGGGACCCATGTAGGTGGATCCCCTGCTGTCCAGGCCTCTTAGCTGCTGGGGTAGTGACCAGTTAAGTGGATAGAGTTTCATTCAAAACAGTAATCATTCAACTGTATCTGACATCAAACCTCTACTCCAGTTTATATATCTACTTTATGTTCTTAGAAGACTCTGTGCAAACACATTGTCTTTTTTGAGTACCTGTCTTGTCCCAGGCATTCTGCTTGGTACCGGGAGAGACGAATCTTCTGTCTTCAGGGGCTTCCACTCCAGCAGGGGGCACATGACTAACAGTGACTGCCTGCTGCTGTAGGTAATAAGTGGCTCCCACTAGGCCCTCCACTTGGTGGCCCTCTGTCCCCCTCACTGGTGGAAGCTTACCTGTCCTCTAAGGACCAGCTCACTAATGTACTCAGTCCTTGCAGACCAGATTGATTTCTCATAACTGAAGAGTGCTTACTGATGGCACCTCTTGTCATATGTCATCCCAGGATTCGAGTTTTTTTTTTTTTTTTTTTTTTTTTTTTTTTCTGTCTTGTGGCCCAATAAATGCTGAACTCCTCGGGGGCTAGGAGTGTATCTAGAGGTTTCCTTATACTGGACTCATCAGATGCTGACTAGATAACAGTGAGAAAAAGTTTAGAAATTCCCTTTTAGCCACATTGACTTACACGATGGGATATGTGTAGGGTACTATAGCTCTTCAAACAAGATGTAGTCTTGTTTGAAGCGTGGATTGATGTGGGTGTTCAAATGACATCACGAGTGGCTGGTTTCTCTGTCTCCATTTCTTTCTTTTTTTTTTTGGCTCCATTTCCAAATTTCTCAGATAGTAGAGCAAGTTGGCTCCAACAGCTCTAGACACTCCATCTTCTCAGGGGATAGTCAGCACAATAAAGTATTTCAAGTTCCTGAAAGATAGCTGAAATAAGCCCTAGAAGCTTCTGGATCAGGAGCAGAGCCAAACCTGCCAGCTCACATAGATGAGGGCAGAGAATTGGGTGTCTCAGGAGCACAGTGTCCTGCCTTCTGATTTGCCTGGAACTGTCCTGTTTTGGCACCAAAAAGATCTGCATCCTAGGAAACCCTCAGGTCCTGGGCAAATTCAGACAGTGACTTGCCCTATCAGAAGCAAAGCAAGGTTGCCATTACCTGAGGTGGGCAAATGGAGGCTGGGTAGCCAATGAGTGACCAATACTCCCAGTATTGGAGAGGGTGGAGCAGCCCTTCAAGAAGTTCCAACCTCTGCCCAGGACTCGTTTTACCAACTTCACTAGGCTGAGAATCGTAGGAAGTCTACTCGGGACTTGCGAGTCTCACATATTCCTGCCTAAATATTTATGTATACCTGTTTAGAGCTGAGATCTTTTCAGCTCCTGTAATATGAGGGAATTAGGTCTCAAAGGCGATCACGTATTTTGATCAGACCTTATAGCTGAGCAGTGGAGAAAAAAAAAATTCAGTGTGAGATCTCCCAGAGTTCTGCAGGAGTGGCTTCCTTAGTCCAACTGGCAGCCTATCCTGGAATATTGCCTGGGAGAGAGGTTAGTTGCTTTTCCTGGTGGTAGGAACTGAATGGTTTTACATATTGACCAATGAAAATAGTTATTTGGCCTACAATAGGTGCAAAAATAGTGCTAATTACTAACAGTGTATCTTCTTTGCTGTGTGCCAGACACTCCACTGGGCATTATGCAGTTAATACGTACCACGCATTTCCCATGGTTAGTAACAATGTCAGGCATAGAAAAGGCATGAAATTATGATGTCAAATGAATAACCTGGAAAAAGAATTTCTTGGATTTTCTCCAGCAGTCCTAAGAATGTATCTATACTTTGACCCTGGCCTACCTTTTCAACATCTAAACTGTTTTCCTCCAACCTTCTAGATATTCAAAGTTAAGTATTAAATAAAATCAGTAAATATATACAAACTTGTTTGGCCATTCTGAATAAGGTTATATTTCCACCACACAATCTCCAAATTCCCTAGCAGAAGGGATAAATATGTTATAGATACCTCCTTTCCTTCCCTCCCTGGCAAGCCACCAAGTCTGTCATGGGTACTCAATGCAGTGGTTGCACCTGGACCTTGCTCATTAAGTAGTTGTTGAGTGACTGAATTGAATGCCTGATGAGCTCGCAAGTAAGATTCAGACTGTATCTGCGAACTAATAGGATCGCTCTGCTTTTTATTCACTACTGCTGAGGTAGATCTCAGGCCAGCCTGAAGTTTAGGTCTACTGAGGAATAGTAAGCCTCAAAAATCGAGCTTTGCTTCACCCAGTCTCCCAGTAAACACTAAGAAATGTTCACATTATTTACACATACTAGACTGCCTGTCTTATGGACCAAATGTTTGTGTCTTCCCCCCAATTTAAACATTGGAATCCTAACCCTCAATGTTATAGCATTAGGTGCTGGGGTCTTTGGGAGGTGATTGGCTAATGGGCCTGAAGCCCTCATCATGGGATGAATGCCTTTATCAGAAGAGACCTGAGAGAGCTTGCTTCCTCTCTCTCTGCTCTTCATGATGTGAAGACACAAGAAGGCAGCCATCTGCGAGCCAGGAAGAGGTCCTCACTGGAACCCAACCACACTGGCACCCTAATCTTGAATTTCTAGCTTCAAGAACTTGGGAAATAAATGTAAGCCAGCCAGCTTATGGATTTGTTATAGCAGCCTAAGCTAAGTCAGAGTCTCTAGAACAGCCAGGCTGGGGCAGCAGTGAAGGGAGGTGGATGGGCATATGACCCTGCCCTGCACATGAATGGCAAAGGCAACTGGAGAGCCTCTCCCTTTTGGTGAGATCCCCAGTCCACAAGGGTATGGTCATCCATAGCTTTACTTCCCAAAGCAAATTCTGGTTCCTGGGACCTGTGCCTCCATAGATGGCATGATCTGCAGCCTCCTGCTGCAATTTACCCTCTTCCTAGATTTCTGAGTCTTCACATTTAAGCAATCCTAGTTAGATATCCTCCACCTGTATCCATGGCTGTCTTTCAGACTCATTGTGATGACCATGTAGGGACAATGTGATTTCAGAAACATGGCACCATTTGATTTTAATGTAAACATAAATCAGTGAAGCAGAAAAAGAGAATCTCCAGAAAAACAAGGGATGAGGCTGTGCATTAAGTTAAAGTGGAATCAGAACCCAACTGTAGTCCATTATTTGTTTCAATCCTGCTCTCTTCTATCGTATCACCCAGTTTCCAAATCATTCAGCAAATTGCCATGGTCAATGGGGTTGACCTTTCCATTTTATTCTCAGGAAATCTCCCTTGTCCAGTTTGCAAGACTGTGTGATTCTTTCTACTGTTACAAGGAATAAAAGCCTTCCTAAAAAGGTTTTTGGTGCCTTTATTATTTTATTCATAATTTCTGAGGGAATTA
Organism: Chlorocebus sabaeus; assembly: GCF_047675955.1. NCBI lineage: Eukaryota > Metazoa > Chordata > Mammalia > Primates > Cercopithecidae > Chlorocebus > Chlorocebus sabaeus. Next base: position 57,623,960 of record NC_132911.1, on the reverse strand, counting down.
TTGAGCTTCATTATGTAACCGCCCATTGGGTTCACCTTGCCCACTGCCTCGACAAAGCCAATTTATCCAGACAGGAGAATTGCAATGGAGAAAGAGTAATTCACACAGAACTGGCTGGGTGTGAGACTGGAGTTTTATTATTACTCAAATCAGTCTCCCCAGGCATTCAGGGATCAGAGTTTTTGAACATAATTTGGTGGGTAGGGGCTTAGAAATTGGGGAGTGCTGATTTGTCAGGTTGGAGATGTAATCATAGGTAGTGGAAGTGAGTTTCTCTTTCTGTCTTCTGTTCCTGGGTGGGATGGCAGAACTAGTTGAGCCAGATTACTGGTCTGGGCAGTGACAGCTGATCTATCAAATGCAGTGTCTGCAAAAATATCTCAAGCACTGATTTTAGGTTTTACAATAATGATATTATCCCCAGGAGCAATTTGGGGAGGTTCAGACTCTTGGAACCAGATGCTGCATGATGCCGAATCTGTAATTTCTAATCTTGTACCTAATTTGTTAGTCCTGCAGAGGCAGACTGGTCCCCTGGCAAGTAGGGGGTCTTTTCAGGAAAGGGCTGTTATCAATTTTGTTTCAGAGTCAAACCATGAACTGAGTTCCCTCCCAAAGTTAGTTCAGCCTATGCCCAGGAATGAACAAGGACACCTTAAAAGTTAGAAGCAAGATGGAGTCAGTTAGGTCTGATTTCTTTCACTGTCATGATTTCCTGAGTTATAATTTTGCAAAGGTGGTTTCACTTAGTTTCAGAGATGGTTGGGGCTGCTTCAGCACGTGGTGCATGAAAGGTGCTCAGCTGTGGGTTGGAGCAGGGGCCTCCACTGTCCTGCTGTTAGTTCCTGTTTTACGGAGGAGCCCACTGACACTTGCCGGTTGGATGGCTGCTATGCTTCTGGACTTCACACGCTGGTTTTGTGCACAGAGTTGGTATTCAGGGGTAAACGTCCTCTGTCTTCACATTTCCCTGAAGAAAGTAGAAATTTTGCTCCTCTCCTGGGTGTGAGTGTCATGGTGCAGATGGGGGCAGTTTTAGAGTAAGCATTTTTAGTTTTGCTCCCTAATGACCTTACCTTCCGGCACAGATGATCTGACTGCTTTCATTGCAAAGAAGCTGCTAATTGGCTAGCTCAATTTTTGCATTTGTTGCCTACAAAGTATAAGAAAAAGGCGACGTGCACCAGTCTCTTTCCCTGGCTTCCTCCTGAATGTGTGTGCATCCAGAGGCCGCAAGACTCCTGCTTCCAGCAGGTTCCTTGTGATACACAGGGTTCTCCTCCTGCTCCACCTTGGGCCTCCTCAGGGCCCAGGGCTGCATTTTCCAGCATCTCCCTGCCCTTCAACAGCCAGACACCTCTGGTTCAGAGCCCTGGGGGTAGGCCTGAAATTCAAAGAGGAAGAGATTGGAAGCCCTGTTTTAGCTTTAGGCTTGTGTTCTATCTTTCAACCAAGCTTTATCGGAAACTCTGTAATTTAGTAGTTCTCTGGCCATTACTATTATTTCCTATTTGGCTTCTGTGTCTATTCCATACTCCTTAGAGCATGGAAGGGCGCAGGTGGGAGGGATTGGCCATCCAACCCTATCCAAGTTTGGATTTCTGTTAACTCATCCTCTTGGTTTTGAACCTCCAGCCTGTTAACCTTTGGTTGCAGGCAGTCTTTCCCCATAAAACATGAGAGTGTTTTTTTGTTTTTGTTTTTCCTAATAAGGGAAGACTGCCACTTTCTCAAACTCTCCACTTCACCAAGTTCTGACAGCCTTCCCATTCAAGTGTAACTTACTCATATCACTCAAATATTTGCTCAGTTGTGCTGTTAGCATGCAGGATATCAGAGACCTGGGAAGGCAGTTGGCTGCATGGTGTTGTCTTCTGCTATAGAAATAGTCATGGATAGTCATTCTCCACCGGCCAGGGAACTGCGAGCATCTCTGGTGACTTCACGACTTCATATGGTGGCAAAGTCATGCAGTGTTTCATTTGGAGTGTCAAGACTCCCTCAGTACTGCCCAGGGGAATGTCAGGCACCTGACAAGAAAATAGGTAATACATTACCAACATCAATAGTAAAAAAGAAGATACAATTAAACTGTTACTAATAACTTTATGCCAGTTACTTTATTGACTAAAGTGGATAAACTCCTTAAAAAACACAGCTTAGCAAAACTGACTATGAAGTAACAGAAAATTTAAAAAGCCCGAATTTATGAAAGAAATTGTATTTGTAATGAGAAGTCTATCCACAAAGAAAATTCAGGGCTCAGATGGCTTCGGGCTGTGTTCTATGAAGGAACAAATAATACTAATATTACACATACCCTTTCAGAAAATGAAGGAGAAAAGAAACCTTCCAAATGTGTTTTATGAGGCTAGTATACCCTCAATACCCCAAACTGACAAAGGTATAAGAAATGAAAATTACATAACAATGTCCCTATAATATTAGGAAATAAAAATTAGCATTATCCATATGATATTAGCAAATCAAATACAGCAAGAGATAAAAAGGGTGATATATCATGACAAGAGGGATTTATCTCAGGAATGTAAGACTGATTAAATGTATGAAAATCAATCAATGTAATTCACCACTTACTTTCCATATGATAATTTCAATAGATGTCCAAAAAAATTTGAAAAAACCCAACACGTTACAAACAAATTAGGAATATTTATGAATAAATATAAATAAAATGTGAGATCTCTATTTTTAAAACTGAAACACATTGCCAAGATATATTAAAAATTTAAACAAATAGAGATATACTACCATATTTATGATTGAAAGTTTCAATATATTAGTATATCCATGCTTCCTAAATTGACTTATAAATTCAACTCAGTCTCTATAAAATCATAGCAGACATTTATGAATAAATTGGTAAGCTCATGCTGAAGTGTTTTATGGAAATGCAAAGGATCTTGAACAGCCAAAATAATTCTAAAAAAGAACAAAGTTGGAGGACTCTTACTGCATGATTTCAATATTTACTTTGAAGCTACAGTAGTCAAGAGTGTGTGATATTTGTGTAGGGAGAGACACACAGTTCAGTGGTGGAGAATAGACAGCTGTAGATTAGATCTACAACATATAGTTAATTGACATTCAAAAGATATGAACACACACTTTCCAAAAAAATGAATGTCCAATAAATACATGGGAACATGCTCAACACAATTAGTCTTCAAGAAATTGTAAATCAGTACAATAATGAGATAAAATTCCACATCAGCTAGAGTAGCTAAAATAAAAAAGATTGACAGCACTAATTGTGGGTACTCTCAATTGCGGGTACTCTTGGACATTGTAAAAAAGTCCAAACACTTTAGGGAATTGTTTTGACATTTTCTTATCAAATTAAACATAATCTAAGCCATGACCCAGAAATTCCACTAACATAAGTATTTACTCAAGAGTAATACACATTCATGTGTACAAAAATACTTGTTTGAAAAATTTTTATAGCAGCCTTATTCATTATAGCCCCAAACTGGAAATAACCCAAATAACTATCAATAGGATAATGGATAAACAAATTGAGGTCTATTCATACAATGGAACAGTACTCATCAATAAAGGCTGAGAAGTCTTGACACTGACGAATCTCAAAAACATGATATTGAGCAAAAGGAGCCAGAAAAAAAATGTGTTCTGTGTGAACATATTTATACAAATTCATGGAACAGGCAACATTAATGTACAGTGACAAAAATGAGAGCAGTGGTTGTGATAGAGGCAAGAGGCAGACAAAGGCCTAGGCAGATAGGGAAGAGTCCCTGGAGAACCTTCAACCTTCCCCACAGATATTTACACCAGATGTTTTGTGCAGATAAGGGAACCTGCACAGGGGGCTTTCCTGGGCATGTCCACAGCAGACTGGAGACCCACATGCACTGGGGGAATGGGGTAGAATCACCAGGAATTCATATATTATGCAGGGAAGGAGCCTGGCCTCTCCAATTCATGTGTGATGGCTCTGGTATTCAATTTGGGAGGTGGAAACCTGCTTACAGGACCCCCTTTCTTTGCTGAGAGCTTTCTTTTTGCTTAATATATTCTGGCCCTCCTCACCCTTCAATACGTTCCACATGCCTAATTCTTCCTGGTTGTGAGACAAAAACCCAGATCAGCTGAGGAGCAAAAAAAAATCGTGCATCGTTTGCACTTGGTGAGATGGAGTGAGGGATTGGCTAGAAAGAACATGCAGAACGCTTGTGGGGTTTAAATGCCATATGGTTATTTTGAGTCGGGTTACATATGTGTCTATAATTGTCAAAACTTATCAAACTGAACACTTACTATCTTGGCATTCACTGTATGTAAAATTTATCTCAATTTTTAAAAAGTTTTATAAAATTTTATTTTAAATTAACAAGCAAAAATTGTATATATTTGTGGGGTACAACATGATATTTTGCTATATGTTTACAATGTGGAATGATTAAATAATGCTAATTAACATACATTGCCTCTCATAATTTTCATTTTTGTGGTGAGAACATTTAAAATCTACTCTCTTAGCAATTTTGAAGTATCTAATACATCATTATTTGCTATAGTCATCATTCTGTGCAATAGATCACTACGGCTTATTCCTCCTAACTGAAAATTTGTACCCTTTGATTCACGTCTCCCCTTTTCCCATCCGTTCTCCTTCCACAGCCTCTGAAAACCACCATTCTCCTCTTCTACTTTTATGAGTTCAACTTTCTTAGATTCCACATATATGTGAGATTATATGCAGTATTTGTCTTTCCATGCTTGGCTTATTTCACTTAACGTAATGTTCTTTGAGTTCATTAATGTTGTTAAGAATGACAGAATTTCCTTCCTTTTAAAGGGCGAATAGTATGAATAGTATTCCGTTGTGTACATATATATTTTCATTATCCATTCATCTGAAAATGGACAGCTAGGTTGCTTCTGTTTCTTGACTACTGTGAATAATGCTGCAGTATGTTGGAGTGCACACACCTCTTTGACGTACTGATTTCAATTACTTTGGATATATACCCACGAGTGGTATTGTTAGATTATATGGTAATTATATATATATATATTTTTTGAGGAACCACCATACTGTTTTTCCTAATGGCTGCATCAATTTACATTCCCACCAACAATGCACAAGGATTCCCTTTTCTCCACACCCTTGCCAATACTTGTTATGTTTTGTCTTTTGGATAACAATCATTCATTCTAACATGTATAGTTTTGCATTGCATTTTCCCGTAGTGATGAGCATTTTTTCATATATCTGTCGGTCCATTACATGTCTTCTTTTGAAAAGTATCTATTTGGGTACTTTGCCCATTTTTTGATTGTGTTATTTGTTTTCTTGCTATTGAGTTGAGTTCCTCATATATTTTGGATATTAGTTCCTTAACAGATATATAGTTTGCAAATATTTTCTCCCAATCCCTGGGTTGTCTCTTCAGTCTATTAATTGTTTCCTTTGCTGTGTGGAAGCTTTTACAATCCCATTTGTGTATTTTTGCTTCTGTTGCCTGTTCTTTTGCCACCTCAATTTGAATCCAGAAAAATATCTATGGAATAATAAAAGCTCTATGCAAAGAAAATTATACTAATAAATAATTATAACTAAAGAATAAAGAAAAATGGGAGAATTTTATAGTTATTCTAATAATTTCAAAAAACATCACTAACAGAATAAATCAAAATAAACTAGGAAGAGGAAATTAATAAAGATAAAAGCTGAAATTACTTGACTGGAAAGTAAAAGAAAGCAAATAGATGAACCACTCATAAGTCTGACTGGCTAAAAAAGGTAAGAACAAAAATTTAAAGTGTCAAGAATGAGGAGGGAAAAATGACAAAAGAGCAAAAACATTGTAAGCATTTTAGATTTCACATATAAGTGAGATTATGCAGTAATGAATTCAACTCTACTACATCAAATTATATACTAAAATTAGATGATTATAAAGCAAATACAATTTTTCAGAACTGAATCAAAAAATCCAAAATGTAGGTTACCAAATAAGTGATTAGAAAGATGACTAATATTCTATCATTTTAAAAAGCACTCAAATTAGATAGGCTTAAATTTGAAATTGGTCTAACCATAAAGAACTCTAATATTTGTAAGTAATTCAAGATTATAGAAAAAAGTGAAAATCATCTAGCCTAATTTTAGTATCCAAACCTGATAAAGACATTGAAAAACAGTAATAATAATCCTTATAGATGAATATAAATACCAAAAATTGAAAATAAGAGATGTGGAAGCAGAATCCCCAAATTACCAACTGTATAATATTCTAAATCCAAGTATGGTTTATTCTAGGAAGATACATATATGTGTGTGTATATATATATCATACAGACATATATATTGTCCTAGAATATATATATCTTACATATTAAGATATATATCTTAATTTATCTTAAATTAATATCTTAATAAAATATTAAATTAACTCAATAATAGCTTGAGTTAAGATACACACACACACACACACACACAAACAATACACATATATATGAGGCAGGAGTCTTGCTATTTTGCCCCAGGCTAGAAGACTTGAGCTCAAGGAATCGTCCTGCCTCAGCCTTCTGAGTAGCCGAGATAACAGGTGAGCCACCACTGTCACTATCAATATATTCTTCTACATAAAGATGAATGGTTGAAAACTTTATGAATATATTGAGACACTGTTCATTAAAAATATTAACAGCCATTTCTATAAAAAGGACAAAATAAAAATTAATCAGGCATGATTACTTAAACATATTAAAGAATATTTTCCAGAAAGACTAACAGTCAATATTCTAGATTTCAAAGCAAAAATTCTTTTGAAGTCAGAAAATAGAGAAGGATAATAGATAATCACCATTAATATTTAACATTGCTTGGCAATTCCAGCAAATAAAATGAGAAACGTGAGTGAAATAATTAGAAAAATCACTGGAACATTAGAAACAACTATTTCCATTTTTGCTGAGATTATATTTGTATATGAGGAAAACTTGAGAAATTTAGAGCTATTAAAATTAATAGTTCTAATTTTGAGTGGGGTGGCTCATGCCTGTAATCCTAGCATTTTGGTCTCTTTATTTATTTATTTATTTATTTATTTATTTATTTATTTATTTATTTTGAGACAGAGATTTGCTCTTGTCGCCCAGGCTGGAGTGCAATGGTGTGATTTTGGCTCACCGCAACCTCCGCTTCCTGGGTTCAAGTGTTTCTCCTGCCTTAGCCTCCTGAGGAGCTGGGATTATAGGCGCCTGCCACCATTCCCAGCTAATTTTTTGTTTTTAGTGGACATGGGGTTTCACTATGTTGACCAGGCTGGTCTCAAACTCCTGACCTCAGATGATACACTCGCCCCAGCCTCCCAAAGTGCTGAGATTACAGGAGTGAGCCACCGTGTCCGACCTTTTTTGAGATGGAGTCTCACTCCGTCACCAAGGCTGGAGTGCAGTGGCCTGATCTTGGCTCACTGCAACCTCCGCCTCCCAGGCTCAAGTGATTCTAATGCCTCAGTTTCCAGAGTAACTGCGATTATAAGTGTGAGCCAACAGGCCCAGCCAATCCCAGCACTTTGGGAGGCCCAGGTGGGCAGATTACTTAGGTCAGGAGTTTGAGACCAGTCTGGCCAACCAACATAGAAGAATCTGTCTCTACCAAAAATACAAAAATTAGCCAGGGGTGGTTGCGTGTGCTTGTAATCCCAGCTACTCCCAAGGCTGAGGCAAGAGAATCTCTTGAACCCAGAAGGTGGTAGTCAGAGGTTGCCCTGAGCCGAGATCACACCTCTGCACTCCAGTCTGGGCGACGGAGGGAGGCTGTCTTTAAAAAAATAAAAATAAAAATAAATAAAATGTAGTAAAATGAATAGATATTTAATACTTCCATAAAACCAGGAGTTTTCACTTGAATAATGATTAAGATTTGGAAACAAAAATGTAAGATGAAATGTTTTATTCCAAAAGTGAAAAGAAATCTCTACAAATGGAGACAAATTTGACAAGAAAGCCACTGTGCCTGCTAAGTTAGGAGGAACAGGAACGAGCTGAGCCCACGGAAACATGCAGTACATTCTAGGGTTGGGAAAACTGAGGTAACTTAAATGTCAGTTCTCCAAAAACTTATCTGTGAATTTAAATTACAATGAGCTTTTTAATGGAAAAACTTAATGGAGTTGGAGAAAATGATCTTAAAATTCATAAGGAAGGACACATGTTTAAAGAATAAGAAAGCAGGGAAAAAAGAAGACTAAGGAATTTTGATTTTACCAAATATTACAACACTATAAAGACAGCATGGAAAATAGCACAGTGGAATAGAACCGAGGGCCAGAAAATTCCCTCCTAGGCAAATCTAACAACCAAGTCTAATTTAATTGTGAAAATTCAACAGCATGCAAGAAGAGAAAACATAACATTTGGTATTTATTTAATAAGTGGTGCTGGTACAGCAGTCTGCCCATAGGTAAGGTAATAAAATTGAACCCCTATCTCACTCTACATAGAAAAATTAATTCCAGATGTATTAAATACTTAAGTGAAAAGAAATACTTCCAGATGAATTAAATATTTAAGTGAAAAGAAATGATATAAATCTTGTAAGGAAATGTAACTGGAAAGAAACAGCATCCATCAATAGGAGAAGTGTTGTGTAAAATAGAATATCTTGAATTCATGAAGTTTTACATGGTCTTGGAAAATAATAAATTAAAACTATCATCTGACTTAGATATATGGAAAATAGGACTGATGTAGTTAAATTAGAAATACAACATGGAGAAAAGTATGAAAAATATGATATCATTTTTGTGCAACAAAGCAGAATACAACTTTTACGTGTCTTAATATGTGTCTCAATATAATCATATAAGCAAAGAGAATATTTTGGAAAGATATATTCTGAGTTAGTAATAGGAGCTTCACTGGAGAATGATGGTGACGAAATGGAGAAGGGAATAAATGGGAGAAGAGAAAAAAAGATAACCAATCAAAATGATAGATCCTACAAATGCATTCATGTAGATGCTTCTTCTGCCACTCTTCCCACCTCACTTATCCCAGCTATGGGGCCACTGCTGTTCTGCAACACACTAATTGTGCTCCTGCCTCAGGGCTTTGCACTGGCTGTTCCTACTGCCTGAAGCCCACTTCCTCTAGAATTCTGTGCGTATCTCACCCTCACTTCTTCCAGGTTTCTGCTCCCATGTTACCTCAGAGAGGCCTTCCTTGGATACTGCATGAATTAGCAGCCCACCTTCCCCAGGTACTCCCCATTCTCCTCTCCCCTCTCCCTGCCTTGATTTTCTTCATGGAACATATTACCATCTGATGTGTGGCAGACTTAGGTATTTGCTTACTCAATTTCTCCTTTCACGAGTGTCAGCTTCGAGGGATAGGGACTTTGTTTTATTCTGTTTTGTAACTCTGGGAGCTAAAATAGTATCTCCCATGTAATAAATATTTGTTGGATTAATGACTAAATATGTATATGTGAGTGTGTATATACATATATGCAGATATATGTGTACAAAAGAAAATATAACTGCCCATATATAAATGAGAGTTCTCTTTCTGATGCTAAACTTGGAAAATCAGTCACTGGTTCTCTTAAGAAAGAAGCCTGTTTCCGCAAATGAACTAGACTGCATTTTCACAATTAAATTAGACTTGGTTGTTAGATTTGCCTAGGAGGGAACTAAGAGTGGCATGTCTGTTGGGACTCACCCTATGAATCAGCGGGTCATCTTATCCATTTCAGCTTTAGTTTTGGCTGTAGGTAATTAACATTGTTGAACAACTGAGCATTTTTATGGCAAAATCTATCTGTGAAAGTGCTTTGTATTACTGGCAGCATTTCCTCTAGATTTCTAGTCATTCTGGCTAATAAATGCCACTACTCTGATTTCTAAAATTCCAGGCACATGGTTTGGTGTCTGCCACGTTCACTCAACTAGCCAAGTACTAAAAGCCAAATGTTTGTTAGTTATTTAGCAGACACCTTTTTCTGACACCCATGCCAGTTTTTATAGGGTGATTGGCTGAGAGGCTGTTCACACAGTTAGATGGGATAGGATCAGGTTAATTTTGCTTTGGTTCTGGTTTTCAACCAGCTATACCACTCTGTGGATGGTTCTGTGCACACATGGGTGCTTCAAAGCATGCTTCTAGGTGCTTTTGACCTAGATTTGTTGTTTCTGTTGTTTGTATAATAGCTTGAAAATGAATAGTCATAATGGAGTTTGCAGCCTTTTAAAACCTAGACATTTCGGACTGTGATGCAAAATAGGAAATGAAACCCAGTTAATCATTTAGTTAATCAGATTTTTAAAATGTGCACCTAGAGCTTGCTGTTATGAGTAGAACTGCTCTGTTGGAAATATAGAGTGGAATGTAAAGGAGAAATGTGAAAAATCAATCATGAAAGCACAGTCCTCCTCAAGGAGGTGAGGGACACTTCCCACAGCGGGATTGCTCACCCTGTCTTTGAGGCACGAGGCTCTGCTCCTGGGCTGGTGCTCATGACCAAGGGACAAAGCCTTCTGGGTGATGCTGGGACCCCTCTTCATCCTCAGATTAAGAGGAGTCACTCCTGAAGAGGCACTTTTAGAAATAAAGGACTGCATTTTATCATTTTAAGATTTGAGCATTCAAAAATGGTAAATTGTGGTTTTAAAATGACGAACTTTAATTTCAATGCATCTCTTTCTATTTTATTGTCAAGACTTCATGCTGATCCTTTAGAAGAGAGAATGCCAGTCTTCAGTATGCCAGTGGGCATCAGTTCAACTTCAAGATCTTTGTTAGTCCTGTGACATCAAAAAAGATATGTTTCATCAAAACTTTAGGAAGGGAAGGAAGTGGCGGCCAGATAAAACAGCACTGGTTACTGTTTTAATAATTGCTGCCAACAGCATTTATTCTGAAGTCCAAGTACTAATTTGTTGTGTCTGTCAGATAATAATTGTTTCAATACATTAATCTGGAGTTCCAAAATATAAATCTAGTTCTAAAATTTCCTAGAAACTCTGGGGGATATTTCAGATGCTCTTGTTCAGTCAGTAACAGGCTAGGTCATTGGTAGCTAAAATGTCATCCGCCTCCATGTCCCAGTCTAGCTCTTGCCATTATTTTCAAGTATAAAATTGCATCCTGTGTTTGACCATGAAATTGAAGTGCTCTCTTTTTGAAGACCAAACATGGTAATTGAAAGGAATGATTGCAGGTGTTAACGGGGCCCTTTTCTAAAGGGAAGATGATTAAACTGAAGAACTTTTACAATAAAATAAAATGGAAGATGTAAAGTAAGACAGATCTAGGGTGCACAGAGCGGTCCTCTTCTGCCGTCTCTGCTGAATAGCGTTGCTCAGCGAAGACTTGGCATTCTTAGCTGAGGTTAAGGAACTTGACCTTAGGGCCAAGTAGTTTTTAGCTTTTCAGTGGTTACAAGCTGCAGTGGTCACAGCTGACCCAGGTCATTTGTCTGGAAAACTCATGCCCCTTAATTATAAGCGGGTTTAGTCAAATGCGTATACTAGCATAAATTCTTCATTGTCTCTGGAAGCACAACTCAAAGCACCAGGTGAGAGTGGTACTGTGTGTGCACAGAAGACAAAGATCTCACTCACAAATATGAACACACACCCACACTCACCCACCCACACACAGGTTAATGCCCATATCACAGAAAAACAATTAACAAACCATTTATGGTTCTATTTCCTTTCCCATTGCTAATGTTATTCACTTTTCTAAAAAACATTGAGAACACAGTGATACACATCATTACACAATGGTATAGGCTTACATGGAGTATCTGATGTAAAATACCTTCAGAACTGACATACATCTCAGTGCAAGCGGACATTCAAGCACAAATTCTGACATATATACAGTCACTAACAACTGTATCCGAGCAAGCTGTCTTTTTATAAACTGTTTGCAATGGAGCTTTTCCCCCACAATTAATCCTTAATATTTTTTTCCATGCTATAGGCATGAACTCACTCTATGATTATTAAGGGGTTAGGAGGAAGGAACAACGATTTCCATACAGGTGATAACAGAAGAGTTAAGCTATGTCTTTGGCCATGAAAAAGTGACCTGCACAATGGCCTTACCATCCTTCTGGGTCACTGCCAGGGTGCCCGCGTGTCTAGCATACCTTTCTTCTCCTGAAGCACGGCTGTACTGGGAATGTCACATCCACATCAATGGTGGGAACGGCCTCTGTTAGAATCCAGTCCTTTGGGAAAACTTTCATTCATTTAGTAGGCACACTTCAGAGATATAAGAGTCTAAAAGTCTCGTGGCTTATGGTTATTGCCATCAAAGAATGTATTCTGCATAACAAACACCATTTTTTTTTTTTTTTTAAATGAGAGGGAGTCTCACACTGTCACCTCGGCTGGAGTGCAGTGGCAGGATCTTGGCTCACTGCAACCTCCGCCTCCCGGGTTCAAGCGGTTCTCCTGCCTCAGCCCCCAAGTAGCTGGGATTATAGGCACTCGCCACCACGCCTGGCTAATTTTTTGTGTTTTTAGTAGAGACGGGGTTTCACTATGTTGGCCAGGCTGGTCTGGAACTCCTGACCTTGTGATCTGCCTGCCTCAGCCTCCCAAAGTACTGGGATTACAGGCTTGAGCCACCACACTCGGCCAAAAAACACTAATTGTTTTAATGCATGAGGTGCAAAATGATAAGCACCTTAAGGGAGGTATAGACAAAGAGTGATGGAAATTCAGAAAAGGGCAGAGTTGCATTAGCAAATCAGACTTTATAATGTTGTAGTACTTCATACTTTTCAAAGCATATTCAGATATGTTACCAAATTTTTCCTCAAACCAGTGTGTGGGTAGGCTAAGGCAAGCACAGCTTGTTATAGATGAGAACTGTGCGAGCAGGGCTCACATTCAGGTGATGAGCTCACCTCCCACTGCTAGTTAGAGATGGAGCTAGAACTATTTCTAATCCACTGATACTTCCAATATACTGATGTCAAGAGAAGCAAGAGTGGAAAGAACACTTACCTTTGAATTCTCCTTTTTCTAACCAGATGTTTAAAATAACTTAGCTCCAGATAATATATGTTAGAAAACAGAGCATGTTGTATTAAAAAGAAACCTGGCTTAAGAGTCAGAACATCTAAAAGATTTGTCACACTGATTTACTTCATGACATTAGGTCAGGCATTTAATTTTTTTGCACGTCATTTTTTAACCTGGTAAATGAACATAATCATGTTTTCTTCCTTTCAATGACAGAGATTGCATGAGGCTAAATGAGTAACAGCATTATCTCTTTATGACATTGATCTGAAAGAGGAGGAACATAATTTGCATTTAGCCCAGAGGCTGATTAAGCCACCTTCTACCTTTATTGTTTGCAGTTAATGGTGGAGAGAACTGATTTGGTCTGTGCTTCATTAGAATCTTGTCCTCTGGGATTCTCCCTTGTGTTACAGTGTGAGGTTCATCAGAAGGAAGACAGTCAGGGCCTATGTTACAGAAGGTGCCCTCTGATTCTTTTTTGCAGAGATAGAGCAAAGAAAAATTATGTCATGGCCATGTTCTAAATTTAAGCCGATTTTATTTCCTGACTTATATTTGGACAATCTTAATTCATGTAAAATGCTTCTTTTAAATTTTATATGTAAAACTAAGAGGGTTAAAATATAACGACCTGGTGATACAAGGTCCTTATAATTTCTAAAGAAGTCCAATAAAGTCTCAGCAAAACTGTCATCTGCTCTTTGTTCAGGGGCTCCCTACACTGACTGTCCTTTCCCCCCTTTGATGTCTTGTATACAGCTTCACTCACTAAGTGGTGCCACCTGGTCCAACTGAACTTTGAAATGGCATATGGAGTTAACTCTTCTCTGTGGACTGTTTCTTGAAATACCAGTCAATTAACCCACCTTAATCCAGCTTGCTTAGCAACACTGGCCATTGAACAGACAACTAGCACAGAGAGCTGTAGGCAATCAATCAATTTAAGGAGATTCTGTGAATAACAAATACAGTACTCTCCACTTGGCCTACTTTGCTCACTGTTACCAAATCCACAGCTGGGCTACATTTGCAGGATTGGTTTGATCCTTTGAAAAATGAATGGAGGCTTTGGTTTCAAAATCTTTTCCAAGAAGTAAATAAAACCTCCTAAGATATTTTACTTCTTAATAGAGAAACTATTTAGTTCTGCTAAAGAAAAATGTTTAATCATTCTTTGCCAGTCATGGCTATTGAGCACAAAACCATGTAAAATGTATACAAAAACATACAACAACCTTATAATGCATGTCAAGTAATTAGTTTATTATTTAAACTTGTCTTGTTTTTAAATATTTTTTTGTAAACCTTCCTATTTAGTTACAGTATTATAGTTTTCATTGTATTTATGTAATTTTAGCAAAACTCAATGTGTCTTCTGGGGATATTTAATAATATCCTTATTGAAGATATATAAATATTTCATAACTCTTTTTGACAGGACTTTGAGCACAGTTATCTTTTATTTCCATAAATGCTATCTCAAATCCCCAACTGCAGAATCCTAATTGCACCATGGTGACTTTATACAATCAGTGAGTCCTTTCAGATTTGAGTCTCATTTCCTGAACACTTATAATGCTTCAGTCGCTGTAATAAATGCTTTTTTTTTTTGAGATGAAATCTTGCTCTGTTGCCCAGGCTAGAGTGCAGTGGCATAATCTCGGCCCATTGCAACCTGTGCCTCCCAGGTTCAAGTGATTCTCCTGCCTCAGCCTCCTGAGTAGCTGGGATTACAGGTGCACGCCACCACACCCGGCTAATAATTTTTGTGTTTTTAGTAGAGATGGGGTTTTGCCATGTTAGCCAGGCTGGTCTTGAACTCCTGACCTCAAGTGATCTGCCTGCCTTGACCTCCCAAAGTGCTGGGATTATAGGCGTGAGTCACAGTGCCCAGCCAAAAATGCTGTATATGCACTTAACCCTCATAAAAACTCTATGATATTGATAATATGATCTCATTTTGAGGTGCCAAGAATTCATATAATTTGCCCATAATTATATGCATTGTAGGCAGCAGAATTGAGACAAATTATAGGCCACTTATAGTAAAAATAATAATAAAGTCAAAAAACCCAAATTTAAAATGGGAAAAAACTTGAATATACATTTTTCTAAAGATGTCATCCACATGGCCAATAAGCACATGAAAAAATGCACATCATTAGTCACTAGGGAAATGCAAATCAAAACCATAATGACACACTACATCACACCCAGTTGGATGGATGGAACCAAACAGCCACTAAGATGACTATAATCACCAAGTGTCAGCGAGGATGTAGAGAAATTGAGACCTCACGTATTGCTTGTGGAAATGTAAAATGGTAGCGTCAGTGTGGAAAAGAGTTTGACAGTTCTTCAAAAAGTTAAATTCAGAATTATTATATGACCCAGCAATCCCATTTCTACATATACGCCCAAGAGAATAATACACCTACATCCACATACAAACTTGTACATGGCTGTTTATTCATAATAGCATTATTCATAATAACCCCCAAGTGGAAACAATCCAAATGTTCATCAGCTGATGAATGGATAAAAAAATATGGTATATCCAAACAGGAAATATTATTCAGCAATAAAAAGAAATACTAATATGCTAGAACATGGGAGAATCTTGAAAACATGATGCTAAGTGAAATAAGTTAGTCACAAAGGACCACATGTTGCACAATTCCATTTATCTGAAATGTCCAGAATAGGGAAATGGTAATCATAGAGACGGATAGTAGGTTAGCTGTTGCCAGGGTATGGAGGGGTTTGAGAGGAAATGGGAAGCAACTTTTTGGGATGATGAAAATGTTCTAAAATTTTATTGTAAGTGATGGCTGTACAATTCTGTGAATATGCTAAAAGCCATTGAATTGTATACTATAAAGGGATGAATTTGATGGTATGTGCACCATATCTCAACAAAAAGAATATTAAAAACAATATCTAAATAAATACTTAGGAGTCCTTAAACTATATTATGGGAAACATTTGAGGCATTTGGATTACTTTTAGTTTAGGATGGAAAAGCTGAAGTATTTTCAGTTATTTGAAGCAGTGTTTTAACTTAGTTTCACTCTATGAGTTTGGTGGTATTGCAGCTTTTCCTTTTGAAGCAGTAGCAAGACAATATACAGCTATGCACCAAATAATGACATTCTGGCCAATGCTGGACCACATATATGACCCATGGTCTCATACAATTGCAATGGAGTTGAAAACTTTCTATGGCCTAATGACACTGTAGCCATCGTAACATTGTCGTGCAAAGCATTACTCACCAGTTAGTGGTGTTGCTCGTGTAAGTAAAAAGCATTACTCACCAGTTAGTGGTGATGCTGGTATAAGTAAACCTCCTGCATTGCCAGTCATCTAAGTCCAGCACATAGAATTATGGACAGTAGAGAATACTTGATAATAAGAAATAACTATATTACTGGCTTATGTATTTGCTATACTGTACTTTTTAATTATTATTTTAGAGTGTATTCCTTCTACTTATATATTTAAAAAGTTAACTGTAAAACAGTCTCAGGTAAGTCCTTCAGGGGGGATTCTAGAAGAAGGCATCATTACCACAGGAGATAACAGCTCCATGCCTGTTATTGCTGCTGAAGACCTTCCAGTAGGACAAGATGTGGAGGTGGAAGATAGTGATATTATGATTCTAACCCTGTGCAGGTCTAGGCTAAATGTGTGTGTCTATGTCTTAGTTTTTTTAACAAAAACGTTTAAAAAGTAAAAGAAATAAGAAATGTAAAAATAGAAAAATGCTTATAGAATAAGGATATAAAGAAAGTAAATATTTTTGTACACCTGTACAATGTGTTTGTGTTTTAAGCTAAATGTTATTACAAAGGATTAAAAAAACTTGAAAACTTAAAACTACATGAAATAATAAAGTTACCGTAAGCTAATGTTAACTTATTAGCCTTAATAATATTTAAGAACATTTAAAAATAAATTTAGTGTAGTCTAAGTGTGCAGTTTTATAAAGTCCATAGTAGTGCACAGTAATGTCCTAGGCCTTCACATTCACTCACCACTCACTCACAGACTCACCCAGAACAGCTTCCATCCTGCAAGTTCCATTCATGGTACGAGCCCTACACAGGTGTACCATTTTTTATCTTCTAGACTGTATTTTTACTTTACTTTTTCTATGTTTAGATGTGTCCAGATACACAAATACTTACCACTGTGCTACAGTTACCTACAGTATTCAGTACAGTAACAAGCTGCACAGCTTTGTAGCCTAGAAGCAACGAGCGATACCATATAGCCTAGGTGGGTAGTAGGCTATCCCATCTAGGTTTGTGTAAGAATACTGTGATGTTCGCACAACAATGACATCACCTGAAGACACATTTCTCAGAACATATTCCTACCGTTAAGCAACTCATGACTGTAACAGCTATTTGACGGAGGTTGAATTGCAAATGGAGAAGGTTGTGGTTCTTAGAACTTTAGAGTCTCTAGCCATCCTGGGCTCCTGACTATTGTGCTGAGTGTGGAAACCTTGTCTGGAGCTACCCACATAAGGTCCTTGGCCCCAGTATTATTAAATGGAAGAGAGAAAGTCTGGATGCCTGAAAAAAGTGGTTTTGAATCCAGGCTCCACCTGTACCAAAATCTATTATTTTAGGCATGTTGTGTGGCGTCTCTGGGCCACTATAGCTTCAATTGTTAAAAAAAAAAAAAATGAGAATAATAATATCTATTTAAAAGTTTATCATGGGGTTTTTGTGAGACAATAGTTGTGAAAATGACAGATATAGTGTCTGATACTTATTAGATCTGACAACTAGTTTCTTCCTCTATTCTACCTCTTTCTTCTTCATCCAGCAGGTTTTTTTACCCTCAAATGAATAATGTGAAAATTTCAAAGCAAGAAAAAGTTAAAATATCAACACTGTATATATGTTTACACTTCACTTAGACTTATGAGTTATTGACATTTGCCATATTAATTTTATCTCTTTCAGTATGTGTATACATACACACTTTTTTCTGAAACTATTGGAAATAAACTGCAGACTTCATGATACCTCATTCCAAATACTTTAGCCTGTATCTTATGAGAACAAGGACATTCTCTTAACACCAATTTCACATCCAGACACTTTATCATTGATTCAATAATATAATTTAATATGCCACCCTTATTAAGGTTTTCCAAATTGCCAGGCATGGTGGCTCATGCCTGTAATGAGTCAGTACTTTGGGAGGTTGAGGCAGGAGGATCACTTGAGCCCAGAAGTTCAAGAACAGCCTGGACAAAATAGTGAGACCTCATCTCTACAAAAAATTAAAAAGTTAGCTGAGTGTGGTGGCATATGCCTGCAGTCCCAGCTACTTGGGGGTCTGAGGTGGGAGGATGGCTTGAGCCCTGGAGGCAGAGGCTGCAATGAGCTGTGTTTGTGCCACTGCACTCCAACCTGGATGACAGAGCCAGACCCTGTCCCTCTTACCGCCCCCCAAAATTATCCAAATTGTTTCAAGACATCCTTTCGCAGTGGTTTTGTTATTATTCTTTTTTAATAAGATAATCCAAATAAAGTAATGCATTCCGTTTTATCAAATCTCTTAGGTCTCTTAATTTTAGAATGGTCTACCAGCTTTCTTATGCTTTGGTCATTTCTGACATTGATGTCTTTTAGGGGTTCAGGTTACTTGTGCTGTGAAATGTGCCACGTTCTGGACATTTTTGCTTGTTTTCTCATCATTAGATTCAGTTAAAATATTATTGGAAGAATGTGACAGAGGGCTATTTACTTCTCATTGCATCACACCAGGAGGTCCATAGAGCCAGTTTGTTCTGTTATTGGTGATGCTAAATTTTGTCCCTTGAATAAGGTGGGGTTCCCAGATCTCTTCATTGTAAAGAGATCTCATTAATTTGTAATTAAGAGAACATCCCTAAGTGTGACTCTGAGGCATGGGAATGCATTATTAACCAAAGATCTTTCCCCAAATGGTACTAACATTTATTGATCATCTTTGCCTGAATTAATTTCTTCACTTTGGAGTTATAAAATAGTGATTTGTTAATTCTATCCTTCTTTCTCCTCATTTCTTTTTAGTTAGCATTCTTCTGGAACCCTCCCCCCCCACTCCGCCACCGCATTATTATCATGATCAATATATGAATTCTCTCTCTCGTTTTAAATTCAATGATTTTAGATTTACAGAATAATTGCAAAGATGTAGAGAGTTCTGTAAGTTCATAGTAATGTATCAGTGTCAGTTTCTTACTTTTGATAAATGTACTATGGATTCTTCTTAAAATTTCAATGTGTAATGATCCACTACCATGGCTTTCCCTTTTGGTGGCCAAATAGTCCCAAATTAGGCCAATAGGAGTCTATGGAACTCAGTTCCCGTGACTTTTTAATGCCACTGTTAGTCTCTGTACAATTCTTAGCCTTCTGTTGCAATGAGATGTGCCAGATTCATTGTGTTCTTTCTCTCCCCAGGCCTAGAATTAGCCACTTTTTAATAAATTTATGTAGTTGAACTTATACATCTTCTGTTTTTAATATTATATCCAAATTTTGGGTCAAAGTTGAAAAAGTTTCCTCCATACTTAGCTTATAATGAAATTTACCCATTTTTTCTAACATATATATGGTTTCATTTTTATTATGAATTCTAGTCCATTTGAAATTCATTCTGGTGTGAAGTGTGGACCCAATGTTATCTTTTGCCAAAAGGCAATCTAGGTGCACATACCACTTATGAAAAATTACATTTTTTCCACTGGTGATATGAGATTCTACTTTTAATCATATGTTAAATTCCCTTATAGCTATTTCCACATTTTCTTTTCTAATCTATTGGCCTATTTATTTCATATGCCAGCACCATACTTTTAATTATGAGGGATATTTATTTTATTATCTGCTCTTCATTGTCTATCTTTTATGAGGGTTTCCTAGCTATTCTAGCATGTTTATTTTCTACAAATTTAGAAATGAAGTTACCAAGCTCCCGAATACCATTTCATTGATATTTTTACTGAGAGTATATTATTTACTTTAGACAATTTGGCATAATTATGAGGTTGATACATCCAATCTAAGAACAGGAATGTTCTTACATTTGATCAAGTCTTATCTTTCAAGAGTGTTTTAAATATTTCATCCTATTAATTTTGCAAATTTCTTGTTAAGTTTATTCTGAAATATTTTGCCTTGTTATTGCCATTATGAATGGGAGTTTTCTTATCTATTAAATATTTTTAAAGGTGTCTCTGTATGTATGAAAGCAAATATTTTAAATAATTTGTATGTTTATATTTTATGTCAATTTTATATTTATCTATCTTGGTTCTTTTAATATTTGTAGTATTTTTATGATTGTACTCTTGACATTTTCAGATATAGTTTCCTAACATCTGAAAATTAAGATAACTTTTTAAAACCATTTTTTATACCTTTAATTATTTCTTCTTCTCTAATTACATTGGCAATGCCTCTAGTATAATAATAAATAATAGAGAATATAGTGGTGTTCTTGTCATATTCCTTAGAAACTGGTGTTTGGTCTTAGGTATATAAATATATATATAAAAATATATAAGTAAAAATGTATTTTTACATATATCACTTATATATATGCATTATAAATCTATATTTATAATTATATAAGTAAATAAAATGTAATAAAATGTATTTATATACATTATTTTATTTATAATATATATTTTATATTTATATATAAATGTATATAAAATATATAAATATATTTATATGTAAATGTATGAGTACATTTTATTATATTACATTTATTTATAATATATAAATACATATATTACATATGTGTACATATAGCATATTCATATATAAAATGTATATAAAATTTATCTATATACATTTTATATATAAATATGCAATATGTACATATATGTAATATATAAGTATGCATTTATATATAAATATGCAATATGTACATATATGTAATATATAAATACATTTTATATACATTATGCATAAATATATGTATTATGTAAATATGTTGTATTTACATATATTACATTACATATAATGTATATAAATACATTATATATATGATGTTCAGGGAGTATTCACTCCTATTTTATTGAGTGATTTTAAAAGACACAAATGTTCAGTTCTGCTGAAGGTCTTTTCCAGATCTATAGAGATTACCATATATTATTTTTTCTATATTTATTCATACGGTAAATAATATTAATAGTTTTTCTAATATCAAATTATCCTTGCAATTCTAAAATAAATCCCAACTGAAGCATGTGGTGGGGTGAATAATGGCCTCCAAAGATGTCTGCACCCTCATCCCCTGAAATTGTGAATGTGTGACCTTACGTGACAAAAAGGACTTTGCAGGTGTGATGAAGTTAAGGATCTTGAGATGGGGAGATTATCTTGGACTGTCCAGTTAAGCCCAATGTAATCACAGGATCTTTATAAGACAGAATCTGGAAGATCAGAATCAGAGAGAAAAGATATAAAAATGGAAATAAAAATGGAATTAGAGATCAGATGAGAGAAGACGCAGCATTGTCGGCTTTGGAGCTGGGAAAGCAAGGGCACAGATTTCTGCCTGGAACTCACAGAAGAAACTCGGCCCTGACAAGAAGTTTTTTTTGTTTGTCTGTTTTTTGATACAGAGTTTTGCTCCGTTGCCCAGGCTGGAGTGCAGTGATGCGATCTCAGCTCACTACACCCTCCACCTTCCGGGTTCAAGTGATTCTCCTGCCTCAGCCTCCTGAGTAGCTGGGATTACAGGTGCCCACCTCCAGCTAATTTTTGTATTTTTTGTAGAGATGGGGTTTCACCATGTTGGCCAGGCTGCTTGCCAAAAGATTGATTTAGCTCAGTGAGACTCACTTCAGACTCTGACATCCAGAAGTGTAAGATAATCAACTTGTATTGTTTTAGGCCACTAAGTTGTGGTAATTCATTAGAGCAGCATTGGGAAACTAATACAGGTCACAATGTGTATTTTCAAAATATGCTTTGATTGTTACTACAATTCTATTACTTTTCTATTCTTTAGTAAGATAAGTTTGTAATCTCTTTTGTGCTGTGTAACAACTTAGATGTCAAAGTTATATTTGCTTCTAGAAAAATAACTTGGAAATCTTCCCTTGTTTTTATGTTCTACGACAATTTAAGTCGCAATGGGATTGTCTGGTCTTTGAAGATTTGGCTGTGAAGATTTTTAACCTGTAGATTTTTAACCTTTCAGCTAGACCCTATCAATTACCACTTCTGTGACTCATTCCTGCCTGTCACCATGAAAAAAATGGTTCTCCTAGTTCAGGGTGTGGCAGGCCATTTCTCTGACAATCACACAGACAGGCCTGCATAGTTACACAGACGAAACACTGCCTTAACATTGAGCAAATAGTTAAACCTAGGGAAATCAGTGCCAGACATCAAAGCCAGAAATGAAACATATGGTCAGTAGGAGCCTTGCATGGGCTTCTCCCTCCCTTCTCCCTTTGGAATGAGCCAAAATAATAGAGACGGCCTTACATTCCTAGTGCCGGGACCTGTCTCGGGTCAGCGAAAACTGAGATGAGTCAAGGTAACAGAGGCAGCTGTTTGAACAGATTCATTGGAGAGCCTAAGGCAGCTCTCCAGATCAAGCTAGAAAGAAGGTAAGATAGACCTAATACCACAAAAACCCTAGAAGAAAACCTAGGTAATACAATTCAGGACATAGGCATGGGCAAGGACTTCATGTCTAAAACACCAAAAGCAACGGCAACAAAAGCCAAAATTGACAAATGGGATCTCATTAAACTAAAGAGCTTCTGCACAGCAAAAGAAACTAACATCAGAGTGAACAGGCAACCTACAGAATGGGAGAAAATTTTTGCAATCTACTCATCTGACAAAGGGCTAATATCCAGAACCTACAAAGAACTCAAACAAATTTACAAGAAAAAAACAAACAACCCCATCAAAAAGTGGGCAAAGGATATGAACAGATGTTTCTCAAAAGAAGACATGCGTACAGCCTACAGACACATGAAAAAATGCTCATCATCACTGGCCATCAGAGAAATGCAAATCAAAACCACAATGAGATATCATCTCACACCAGTTACAATAGCAATCATTAAAAAGTCAGGAAACAACAGGTGCTGGAGAGGATGTGGAGAAATAGGAACACTTTTACACTGTTGGTGGGATTGTAAACTAGTTCAACCATTATGGAAAACAGTATGGTGATTCCTCAAGGATCTAGGACTAGAAGTACCATATGACCCAGCCATCCCATTACTGGGTATATACCCAAAGGATTATAAATCATGCTGCTATAAAGACACATGCACACATATGTTCATTGCAGCACTATTCACAATAGCAAAGACTTGAAATCAACCCAAAAGTCCATCAGTGACAGACTGGATTAAGAAAATGTGGCACATATACACCATGGAATACTATGCAGCCATTAAAAAGGATGAGTTTGTGTCCTTTGTAGGGACATGGATGCAGCTGGAAACCATCATTCTCAGCAAACTATCACAAGAACAGAAAACCAAACACCACATGTTCTCACTCATAGGTGGGAACTGAACAATGAGATCACCTGGACTCAGGAAGGGCAATACCACACACCGGGGCCTATTATGGGGAGGGTGGAGGGGGCAGGAATTGCATTGGGAGTTATACCTGATGTGAATGACGAGTTGATGTGTGCTGACGAGTTGATGGGTGCAGCACACCAACATGGCACAAGTATACATATGTAACAAACCTGCACGTTGTGCACATGTACCCTAGCACTTAAAGTATAATAATTAAAAAAAAAAAAAAAAAAGAAATAATCACTCCAGTAACACAATAGACAGATCTTGAAGGTACTGGGGCCCTCACAGCTTAATAGGACTCAGCAAGCATTTTTTTGCCTCTGACCTTCTAGTTGAAACAAAATTAGTTACCAGCAGACTTAGGCGAACGCTATACTGCACATAGGCACATAACCCCAACCTATATAAGCCCTAAGAAAATTGTAACACTTTAAATTGGTCTGGTGAAATTTTCTCTGACCTTCTCCCTGTATCCAGTTACAGCCATACATTCCCTTGTTTCGTAGTTTGTCTGCATCTTGTTATTGGGCCTCGAGAAAACGCAGCCAGACCCGACTTGGTTCCGGGAATGAAAATTTTGGCGAGTCAGCCAGGAGGCAGCCAGGACGATGCTGCCTTCCGTGGCCAGCGGATTGCAGTGAGACGGTCAATAGGAGACTCCCAGCAGCTGCCGGATGAGATTGTCCCAGGGAATCTCCTGAGGGCTGGCCCATGGGCAAAACTGCACGTCCTTTTCATCACTGGGAAAGAACGGAAGTTTGGCAGAAGCAGACTAGCTCAAAGGACGAGTGAAAACCGGACCATATACCTGGAGCCTATTATTTCCTTATTTGGGCTATCAAGCCATTTGTTAGGTAGCATCAGGAAGATAATAGGGCTCATTTGTACACCCCTTTGGTATTTGGTTTGCAGGCCTGTTTCACCCAGGTGCACCTCATTTTGTGTCTATCTGAAACTATCCCTGTGTCTGTGTCTGTCTAAACTATCTCTGGGTCTGTACTTATAGTCTTGTTGAATTTAAGATAGGGAACGCTGCTTCCATTTCCTCAGAGAGTCCTCTGGGAAGACTTCTGTCAGTTTAGAAACAGTACGGGTACCCCTCCACAACTCCTGCTGAGAGGCCTCTGGGAAAGAAAAAGATTTTTATAGGAACTCAATTGTTAAGAGTCAACTTAATTAAAAGTTAGCATCCAAGATGTGTATATATATATGTGTGCATATGTGCGTGTTTGTATTTTAAAGGCCTGCATATTTTTGTTTATTTCTCTCCTAGGACCTTGTCTTTTTGAGAAAAGGATTAATTTTCTTCTCAGTTGACTGAATTCTGTTTTCTTCATTAGTAGTTATTGCAACAGAAGCTACTCTGGTATCTGTAAGAAAAATGTAGTTTAGACACTTAGAAATGTCTTTGTTTGAAAAAAAAATTTAAGTGAACTGTAAAAGCATCACATGATCCAGCCTCATAATATTCCTTCCTTTTGAAAACCCAGGATTTAGTGTGGGCTCTGCCCGGAGCTCAGAGAGCCAGTTAAAAGATAGGTAGTCAATATCTAAATAAAGTTAGTAATCTCCCTCTAGCACCACCAGACTTTTCTCTCTGTACCTTGAGATGTAAATCTTGCCAACTCAGTTTTCACCTAAGAGTTGTTTCCTTCAATATGAAGATTTAGAGCTATTTAGCTGATAACTGCCAGGGTAATATACCGGGTTATTCAGAGTTTGCAAGTCTAAGAGAGGAAAAAAGGAAGTCTTATGAATCTATAAAATGTACTTCTGTTTGGATGCCTAATATGTCTATATATTTATATGTTGTATACACAGTGTTTCACTACTGAAAAAATAAAAGCTCTAATTAATTGGCTTAAAGAAAAATAAAAGTGCTTAAATCAAATGCTTTAACAGAAAAAATGGAAAGACTGGTCAAATGCTTTTTCAAGTTTATGTGACTTAAGTAAAACCTTTAATAGCTAGCTTTAAATTACTGGTAAAGTAATATTAGAAATATCTTAAGAATTTCCAGCATACATTTTGTTTGCATTTATTGATCAAGCAATTTCATACTTATCCCAACCAAATACTATATGGTGTCAAAATTTGGCATAGAGGCTACAAAACTATAAACTCAGCCCAAAACAGAATGATCTTTGCTTGTATAATTTTTGATAAATAAAACATTAATATTGGTTTAATGAAGATAGCCAGATCTTGAATTATTTAGTAACATACTGTAACTTCTAATCTTATGGCCTTAGGCAGTCTAGTCCATGAGTATGAAAAGTTTGTTCTGGGAAAGGATTGTTGTTATTTTATATAAGAAAGAATCTTGTATGGTAAATTCTTGTCCTACAGTAAAATAACTGGTTGTTTAAAATGGAGGGATGTTTAAAACAAGTCAGAAAGTAAAAGCATGTTGTAGCTCATCTGTGTTAAGTCATGAAATAATTTATGAAAGGGAATTTATGCAAGAAATGTTGTACAACTTAAAAGTTATTAGGCCTCCTAAATGCTTTTTAAAATGCCACTCTGACTCTTAGCTGTACAACTTGCCTGCTTTACAGCTAAGTAAGGCCTGAGACACATTAAGCTAAATGCTGGGAAGAGTCAGACCTTATCTGCACTTCTGTCTAGGTCCTAGGCTCCGCACCTAGTACATAATTAAAACCCCTAACCTCACCAAGGTTTTCACCCAAAGTAAAGGTTGCTAAGACGTAACAGTGTAACATATATTTAAGACTATTGAAGAAACAGTTTACACGCAAGGTGTGTAAAGAAAGTAGAATATACTTTTGGTAAAAAGATTATAAGGCGGCATGAGAATGTGGGTTTTCTGCTTAGATTAAAAGGTTAAAGGATTGTTTTAAGTTAAATAAAACAAAGCTAAAGGTTTAAGCAAGTTGTGGAAAGTTTATAAGATAATTGTAAAAATTCTGTATGTAAACATATTGGCTAAAGTTACAGGGGTATCATCCAGTTTTTCTGTAAATTGAGCATTAAAAAAAGCACAACACATTTCTCTTAGTTCACTATCCTGCTCTTTAACAAAAATTATAAAGGGTTATAAAAGGTCTGTAAAAACCTTACCTTAAAGTCAGACATTAAAATTTGGTAAATGTCTATAAATTTTTATTAAAAATTAAGTTTAACATTAACAGTACATGAATGTAAAGGTAAAATGTGGCATATTTGTTACAAAAATCATATACAAAACATTGCCAAGTATAAAATGGGGTTTGGCTTTCTTTGGGCTGTATGTTCTAGTACATGTTTCAAAATTATGGAGAACTCCTATAATTCTGATATATCTTCATGTAGATTATCCATAATAATTATGATGGTTATGTTAAATTATTGTGTGCCCCAGAGGTAACAGATTTCTTGTCAATTTTGTCTTTAACTATGGCTACCCTAAAACTTTTTGTCATCCATAAACAGTTGTCTTGTTTTGGTCCTCTTTAGAAAGTGGTTTTACAATCAGCTATAAAGCTCTAACAGGTATTCTTGAATGCAGGATTCTAATAACTTTGGAGATTGTAACAGCAGAATAGAGAAAAAAAGTTTGGGACTCTTGGAGAGATAAGATGTTTATTAATATCAAGGAGAACAGGAATTAACTGCATGAACCAAGCTAATAAGAAACTGAAGTGATCTTTTTAACTTTTTGCTTAAAATGTTGCTGATACTTTGTTTTGCTTTTCAAAGTCAAGGAAACTTGTTTTAAGCTATTAACAACTTTTAACAAGTGCAGCATACTCCTATGAACAAAATTTGGGGCATATTTATTTCTGTCTACCTGATTTCTCCAGAATTTGGAAACTATTTGTGAGTATTCCTAACTTATGGCAATGTAGTTATTTGCATAAGTGAAATGAGAATCTGTTTTCTTTTGTAACAGGACACAATTAGAAACCTGGCTATTTTACCAAGACTTTAACTAGAATGTTATGCTTTCCTTTAAGGAATCAAACATGACTTATGAAGTCAATAAAGCCCTTGGAAAATTGGCCTTATATTTTGTGTACACAGTCTCTGTACTGGGTTTCTGATCTGTGGTAAGTAAAGAGTGTCACTTTCTGAGAGGCCAGGAACCCCCAAGTTATCTTGGAACCTCAAGAGAAGAATTCACCTAACTCATAGGTATGTGCTGGTACAAATCCATGCCTGGGCTCGGCTCTAAAAAGATCTTATCTCAGATTCCTTCTATGGAACAAAGTTCTATCAAAGTCAATTTAAAAGGCCTGTGTGAAAAGTAAAAGTAATTATTCTTACTGCACTGTGTACAAATAATTAGGCCAAGTATAATAAAGCAAACCAGTTCTACCATAATTTGTCTTTTAATAAAAATGGGAAACTGAAGACAGAAAAATTACATTTTAAAACTATAGTACACCTGTTGTTAAATTAGAATCTTGCCTGATGTTTTTCTATTTTTATTATTTTCTACAGTTTAAATTAAATTCTAATTTTTCTGACTGCAAGTCTCCAAAATAATGTTTTTAATTTTTTCCTTTTTCTTTTCCTTTTTTCCACTTTTCCTAACTAGAAATCACTGAAATCTAAGCTGAGCTTTCTTAAAGTCCTGTGAACTGAAGACTAGACAACTTAAACTTCAGAAGAAAACAGCAGCAACCTATTTACATGTGTTACTGTTGCATACTATTATGTTTCAGCAGGCACTGTCTCTAAGCCCCTGAAACAGAGAGTGCTACTGGGAACAAACCAACCTATTCCACTCCACTGCTGCGCTCAGTGCCCCGTATCGATGACCTCCTCTCAGCAGGAGGTAGCCAGAGGTTATAATACCCCATCTCCCTACAGTTCTCATGATAAATAAATATACAAGCATGACAGAAATCATGCACAAATTGACAGTGGGGATTGTGGCAGGCCATTTCTCCCAATCACATGGACAGGCCTGCAGGACAGCCACACAGAGAGGCCTGCATAGCACTCCAGTTACACAGAAACATTTCTACAGCACTGCCTTAACATTGACTAAATAGTTAAACCTAGGGAAATCAGTGTCCAGACATCAAAGCTAGAAATGAAACATATGGTCCATAGGAGCCTTGCATGGACTTCTCCTTAACCTGGAGCAAGCTAAAGTAATAGAGACAGCCTTACATTCCTAGTGCCAATGTTGCAGGACTTTTCCTTGGTTCGGCTAAAGACAGGGTCCTTGTCCATTCCATGGCTATGAAAATTTAGGCTTGTGGACTGTTTAAAGGGTGAGTAAAGCAGGGTTTTATTGGATGAAAAGGAAGAAAAGGGGGAAACAGGGACTCTCACAAGGCCAGAGTCCCTGCCAGAGCTCTTCCCACCTAGCCATTCAAATCTCAGTTTCCACAATGGAAGAGCAGGGGCCGGGCGCCTTCCTGCTGCAAATGTCATGAACGTCCCAATGCTCCACCCTAGTGGGCAGGCTGGTTGGAGTTTCTCTAGGGATGCCCTCCCACCTGGCTGTCCTTCCCCCCTCTAAAGAAGTAAATCTAACTGCTATTAGATTAAAGATAAGGACCAAGACCTATATTAACTACTTCCCCCTGACAGGGTAGTGCTGTTTGGGGGAACCGGCAGTCAGTGCTCCCTTGGAGACTTACCTAAGGGTTCCTGGCAGAAGGGGCCATTGCCAGAGGCTCCAGTTGCGTTACTGTTTGGAGTTTGATGGCCTGAAGGAGAGAACAGGCAAACCAGGTTATTAGAAAACATGTATGAAAATGAAACAAAATTCGGGGAAGGACAGCTAAAAAACTTCCAAGGCCTTTTACTGGTTTTCACAGGGAGAGGGAGGCCAAAAGCCCAACTGGTTAAACTTTACCCTTTTGCTGGCATGTCATGCTTCTGGGTTCCTTTCCCCTGAGCCCAATCCTAAACCAACCAGTTTAAGGTTTGGGAAATTAATTCTTTCAAATTTGGAGGATGCATCTGAGGGAAGTGTCTCATAGTATGGAGATCCAATTACCTATTTGTGCAGAGAGAACTAAGGAGGAGAAAGGAAAAAGGAATGCATTTTTAAAAGGAGTCCCAGGGTTTCAGGATGCATTCAAAAGTGAGTACAGACTCAAGATGAATTGCTACCCATCTAGAAAGAGGGGATCAGCATCACTGGTTCCCTTCTCTTCCTAGAAGATAACCAGGGTACATGAGGGAGAGAGGGAAGAGCATCCTCTTTCCCTCTTCTGTCCTTGCATCCATGAGTTCCGGCAACCTTGGCAGGTACCGCCATAGGTACCAAAGCAGCTTGCACCCATGAAGCAGGGGTACCTAGAGAATAGGAATTATTTGCTTTCACCTATGCCTCTTTCCCACCTCCTGTCAGTAGCCTTGGCATTCCCTAGACCTCATTTATGCTGTGGATATTAATGTGGCCTTTATCCATGAAACAGGAAGCTTGGGATTGGCTTAATTGGCAGGAATCAGCCATGCTCACCTGTGCTGTCCCTTTTAACTTCTATTATTACCTGCCTCTGGATCCTTCAGATCCAGTTTTCTTTCCTAGGGCTTTGACCCAAAGCTTGGAGTTGAGTCTGGCACAAAAGTTTGTCTCTGATATAGGCAGTTGCGTGGACTCCTTATCATAAGCCAAATGCTAAGGTGAAACTGTGGAATTGAGTCCTCCTCCAACAAGCAAGAGGAAAGGATGACTTGATAACAGGTAGCTATAGCTATGCTTGCTAGGATTTGGGTGCATGGTGCTTGCCTTTGGTTAGCTCCCTTGGCTTTACTTTTCCCAAAATGAAACCTTGAAGTGATGGACATCCTATTTATTCCCATCACCTGGTAGGATTTGCAGGATAATTGCTCAGAACCAATATATTGATCCATATTTTTGCATTAATCATCCCTCTTGTTCTTTCTGAGCTGCAACCAGATTGCTGATAGGTTTACAGGAACAAGCAGAGTTAGTCTAAAATGTAAGCAAAAGCTTTGCACTTAGTAGGTTTAGAATTTAATGACAAATGTATGATAAGTTTTGGAACATAATTTCTCTCTTTCCAGTCCTCATTTTGTTAAGAAACAAATAATCTTAGAACTGAGTTGTTTAAATAGACTTTAGTCTTATACTTGGCCTGATTATTTGCATAAAGTGCAGCAAGAATAATTATTTCTACATAGGTCCTTTGGATTGGCTTTGATGGGATAAGCCCTTTTAAAGCCAAGCCCAACCACGGGTTTATACCCTCAAATACCTGTGAGTTGGGTGAGCCTTTCCTCTTAAGGGCCCAAGATAAACTTGCAGCTCCTAGGCCTGTTAGAAAGTGATATTCTTTACTGACCAAAAGTCAGTAACCCTGTAAGGCACTGTGTAGATGAGGGTATGAGGCCAGTATCCCCACTGGGCTTTTATCAGCTCTGCAAGTCTAGACTGACTCCTTAAAGAGAAGCATACCCTTCCAGTCAAAGCCTTGGTAAAATTACCTGGTTTTTCTATTGTGTCCTGTTGCAAAAGAAAAATGGATTCTTTTTGCACTGCTGCAAACAACTATATTGCCATAATTTAAGAATACTCACAGATAGGTTCTAAATTTTAGAGGAACCAGGCAGAGAGAAACAAACATGTTCCAAATCTTGATCACAGGAATATATACCTTACTTAATATTAAAGGCCGTAAGTAGTTCAAAATCAGTTTCCTTGAGTCTGAAAAATCAAACATGGATCAGCAATATTCCAAGCAGAATGTCAAAAAGGTTGCTTCAGCTTTCTGAGCTCAGTCCATTTAGTTAACTCCTGTTTTGTTTGATATTCGTGAACATTTCAGCTCCTTATGAGTCCTGTACATTTTCCTTTATTCCAATGTTATAATCTCTAAAGTTATTAGAAAACGATCTCAAATATAATCAGAAATTGTATTTGAGAGCACCTGTCAGGGTCCTATAGCTCATTATAAACCATCTTTTGAAAAGGATTAAACAAGACAATTATCTGTGAATAGCAAAATGTCCAGGGTAGTTACAGTTAGAAACACAATTGACAAATAAATTTGGTTATCTCCATGGTTTACAATAACTTAACATAACAACCTTAATTATGATTGATAACATATATTTAGACATTAGAATTTTAGAAATTCCATATGTTATGGAATATATATTTATATTATTCACAAAAATATAACCTAAAAAAGATGGAACATCATTTTGGCAATCCCATGTAGCAAAACATGTCAAATGATCCTGTTTACCTCTTTTCTGGGACACTTCAGAGGCCGTCTGAAGTATTCAAAAAGCCAGGCACCAGGGAAGACAATTTTGAAACGGAAATTTGATGTTGGTAAGGCTGTCAAATATGTTCAAGGTTTAAAACACTTGATATTATGAAACAGAGTTCCAAATTACCATAAACTAATTATTTTGCCAAGGTGATGACTCAGAAATATTAAAGAAGCAAAAAACCTTTTATAACCCTTTAAAAATTTTGCCACAGAGCAGATTAGTGCCTTAGGAAAACCTTGTTATGCTTTTATTTCAATGCTTAATTTACAGAAAACCCATAATATACCCTTTTCTGAATTTAGTCAGTATCTTCACACAGAGAACCTCTTCTGCAAAATTGATTTCCACAGTTCTTCCACCACTTCTTTGAAATTTCAGAGCTTTTTTCTAATTTAACTCAAACAATCCCTTAACCCTAGGCAAAAGTTTACATTTCCATGCCTTCTTTTAACCTTTTACTAAAAACACATTTTACTGTTCTTACACACCTTGCATATAAATCTACTTCCAGTAGTTTCAATTAACTCTTAGCATTTATTAACTTTAAGGTAAAACTTGGTAAGTGATTTTAATTGTGGGTTAACTACAGTCAAGGTTTGGGTTTTTAGTTAAGGGTGTGGTTAGTTCCATATGTCCCCCGTCCTTACCAATTGTGAAACCAGGAAACCAGAAAGTCAAATAGTTCCAGCCTTTTCCCTGTTCTGGTTACAGCAATAAATTCTTTTCTTTCCTAGTTTGTCTGTATCTTGTGATTGGACCTCTAGTAAATGCAGCTAGACCTGGCTTGATTCCGGGGGAAAAAAAAGGAACTCTATAGAAAACACAAAGATAGGTTTTTGCTGATTCACTACCAAGAATGATTTGAGCCTGGTAGCCATCTTCCAGTACATGTATTTTTTTTTTCTTCTATTGTTCTCTGGTTATTTAACTGAATTCCTTCTCTGGACCATAAATCCCCAATAACTGGAGTTCCCAGTCCTTGCTCCCATTTTTCAAGAATGATTTCCTTTTTGCCAATCTAACAATTGCCCCTATCTTTATGCCATCTTATGACATTTATTTCTAAGTGTTTGAATTGGCTTACTCTTTATTAATCTTTGCTCTATCATAGCCTGCCTGACCTTTGTTTGGACCAGTATCTTAGATCCTAGATTCAGATGTCATTGACATACTACTTGAGATTTTGATTTTAGACATAAATTTGGAATTTGTACTCACATTCCTATGTGTGTACCTTGGGATAACCCATATTGGCCTCATATCCAGTTTTAACCTGTGATAAACACTGCAAATTTGCTTCATCTCAGGTTTCTAAAGACTTACACATCCTGATGCCACTGAAGTGCAAATCTTGATAATTCAAATTTTATTTCTGTTTGATTAATTTCTTCAATGAATTTAATCTGCAGGTAACATACTATTTTAAAAGTTGAAATGACTTCTAACAACCTATCTTATTTTGGAGTCTTATGTCTCTTTGAGTAATAGATTTCTGTACTTTTGTCCATTAATTACATTCTCTTGCATAACTGTTAAGACTATTATTAGGCTGTTTTATTGTTGAATCAGTTTATTACCACTTCTTCATAAATAATGGGAAGTTATTAATGTCTATATGTGTGAATTTGTTGTGTGACCACATTTTATACTCAGATTCAAATAGTTCTCTTAATAAGTACTAAATCTCCTGGTGCAAATAATGCTTTTCAGAAAATGTGGTTAATTAAATGTCTTCTAACTTACAACTTGTGGATTTGAAAACACAGCAGCATTTTTTTTTTCTAAAATGTTCCATCAAAGTTATAGAATAATTGATTCACTCTTCCTCAAATACTTACTGAGTACCAACTGCGCTTTCAGGTACTATTCTGTGTGCTTAGAAAATATCAGTAAACAAGCCAAAGATCCTTTCCTTCATGGAGCTAATATTGTAGTAGCAGAGAAAGGCACAGCAAATGCAAAGTAGATTACATGTGTTATGTTAGAAAGTGATAAGAATTATGGAACAACAACAAAAAAACATACAGGAGTAAGAAAATTGGGAATGCTATGGGTAGAGGGAGACCAGACTGCAATTTATAAAACAGTGAGCAATGTAAGCCTCATTGAGAAGATAAAACACAAACACACACTTGAAGGAGGTAAGGGAGTTGAATATTTGGATATCTGGGAAAATTGTTCTCAGACGGAGTTAAAAACAAATGTAAATGACCTAAGGTAGAATTTGTCTGACTTGCTCTAAGAGGGGCATGGAGACAGTGTGGATTGAAGTTGAGTGATTCACAGGACAGTACTAGATGAGGTTAGAGATCAGGGGAAGATGGCAGATAGGAAACAGGGCTATTGTGCAGCTCCCACATGGATAGAGAGAACAGCATGTGGAAACTCACACTGTGATATTTGCTCCAAGAACCACCACAGGATAGTACCAGAAACTGAAAGAATTCACAGATCCTGTGAAAGAAGTGACTTGGCACTGCAAATTCCATGAAACAGGCAAAAAACTCAATTTCCAAAGTGTGAGAAGGGGATGCACATCTGAACACATGTATCCACTGGAGAATCTGAAAATCCAGATCACATGTAAAGGGTGTAACCTTACCTAGAGATGAAATGGATTTAGGGAGTCATGCAAAATATAAAAGTAGAAGTACCAGTGGGAAGTGCCTTGATGCACTCCCAGTCTCCAGTTTGAGCCCAGGGAAGCCATCTCTGACTGTATCTCATGGGGCCCTCAGGGAAGGCAGCCAGAAGAATTTGGGAGGGATCACAGGATGAAGGAGGCTCCCAAGTATAATTGTTAGTGGTTTCGACTGGACATAAATTGTCTTGAGTGGAGTCCAGGGGATCAGTGGGAGTTGCTCTGGATATGAGCAAGTGCAGGAGCATAGGAGCTGCCACGAACAGAGTAGGCAGATGCGGGGGGGCTGTGGGAGGGTGAGGTCTGAAAGCCATGCTTGCTTTCTCAGCAGTGTGGCTTATGGCCTGAAGCAAGGTGGCCAGGATCCCCTCTGTAATAGAATCCCATTAGCCTGAGAACCAGCCTCCCAATCCCTTATAGTAGTTACAGCAAGCCCTGTCCAAGGAGAGCCTGAGCTCAAACCTACCTAACCCTGCCCCAACCTGATGGTATTTTCCTACCTGCCCTGGTAGCCAAACACAAAATGTAGAAACTCTTGGTAGCTTTATGGCCCCACCCATCTTCTGAGAAATCAAAATACTCTGGCCATCTTAGGGCAAGCTTATATCCCCCTTCTGCTATCACAGCTGATGCTCTCTCAAAAGTGCCACCTCCTGGCTGGAGGCCAACCAATGTAGGTCATTACAACAACTCATGACAGAACAACCCTGATCCCAGGAAAGAGAAGACAAGAGCTACTTCCACTGCCTGCAACATCCTGGCTAATCAGAGGTCCTGAGTGTGTCCATGTGACAACTTCATTGCTAACCTAACCAGCATTTAAGAAAGCCAGCACACTAAACATATCTACAACCAAGGACTCTCACAGAGTTTACTTTACTTCCCTGCCACCTCTACCAGAGCAGGTGCTGGTATGCGCAGCTGGGAGGCCTAAAGATGAATTACATAACAGGACTCTTTGCAGACATCCCCCAACACCAGCCCAGGGCCTAGTAGACCCGTTGAGTGGCTAGATCCAGAAGAGCAGTAACAATCACTGTAGTCTCTAGGAGATCAGTCAGGGTGGTGGGAAAAGTTATAGAAATTACAGGGAAAGATGCAAACCTTCTGGAAGGCTAGGAGGTTTTGCAAAAGCTTTGAAAGAAAATTTGGCTGAAGGCAGCCAAATTCTCTTATCCAGAGCCTGAGAGCAAAGGGTAGATAACAAGGGAATGTAAAGGGACTTATCTAGATAAATTTGTTTACTCCTGTCTCCAGAAACCAACCTTTGCTCATTGCATACAGGACTGCTCTCTACTCAGGGAACTAACAATGTTTATTACCCACGAACTGTGTTTGCTCCAAGCCTTTGTCATTAAATCTGTACTAAATAAATGTGATCATCTCTGGCTTATGGGGGCTGCTGCAGCTGCACTGCATTCTCGGTGGTGGTGCTAAGCCATGGGGTCCCTTAGCTGCACTGTCAGGCAAAATACCTGTGTTAGCGAACTTCTTCCATCTGTCGCTCAGCTAGAGTCTGCAGGACGGACTCGGCAGCAGTCCAGCTCTCAGAAAGCCCCATCACTAGGGGAAGAGGGAGATCACCACATCAAGGGATCACCTCATGGGACAAGAGACTCCAAACAGCAGTCCTCGAGTTCCAGATCTTTCCACTGAAACACTCTACCAAAATGAGAAGAAAACAAAAAAGTAATTCTGGTAACATGGAAAAATATGGTTTTATAACATCCCCAAAAAACCACACCAGCTCCCCAGCAGTGAACCCGAACAAAGAAGAAATCTCTTAATTGCCAGATAAATAATTCAAAAGGTTGATTATTAAGCTACTTGAGGAGATACCAGAGAAAGGTGAAAACCAAATCACATTTAAAAAATACAGGTTATGGATG
The DNA here is from genome assembly GCF_047675955.1 of Chlorocebus sabaeus. Classification (NCBI taxonomy): domain Eukaryota; kingdom Metazoa; phylum Chordata; class Mammalia; order Primates; family Cercopithecidae; genus Chlorocebus; species Chlorocebus sabaeus. The sequence continues at coordinate 57,587,594 of NC_132911.1, read as the reverse complement.
AAAAATGCTGCAGAGAAGTAGATATCATAAAGAAAAAACATCAAAACTTTTGGAAATGAAAGACATAGAGAAATACAGATTGCAGTAGAAAGTTTCTGCAATAGATTAGCACAAGTAGAAGCAAGAACTTCAGAGCTCAAAGACAAGACTTTTGAATTAAACCAATCAGACAAAGACAAAGAAAAAAGAATTAAAAAAATGAACAAAGCCTCCAAAAAATGTGGGATTATGTTAAACAGCCAAGCTTAAAAATAATTGGTGTTCTTGAGGAAGATGAGAAATCTGAAAGTTTCGAAATCTTATTTGAAGTAATAATTGAGGAAAACTTTCCTGGCCTTATTAGATGTCTAGACATCCAAATACAAGAAGCTCAAAGAACACTCAGGAAATTCATCACAGAAAGATTATCACCTAGGCACATAGTCATCAGGTTATCTAAAGTCAAGATGAAGGACAGAATCTTAAGAGCTATGAGACAAAAGAATCAAATAACCTATAAAGGAAAACCTATCAGATTAACAGTAGACTTCTCAGCAGAAACCTTACAAGTCAGAAGGAATTAGGGTCCCATCATTAGCCTCTCAAAATAATATAATTATAAGCTAGGAATTTTGTATCCAGCAAAACTAAGCTTCATTAATGAAGAGATAAAGTCTTTTTCAGACAAAGAAATGCTAAGAGAATTCATCACTATTGAGACAGTACTACAAGAAATGCTTAAAGGAGTTCTAAATCTTGAAACAGAGCCTCAAAATACACCAAAATAGAACCTTTTTAAAGCATAAATTTCACAGGGCCTGTGAGACAATAACACAATGGAAAAAAACTCACAAGGTATTAAGGCAACAACTAACATTATGAATAAAACAATATCTCACATCTCAATACTCACATTGAATGTAAATGGCTGGAATGCTCCACCTAAATATACAGAATGGCAGAATGGATAAAAATCCACCAACCAAGTATCTGCTGTCTTCAAGAGACTCACCTAACACGTAAGGACTCACATAAACTTAAGGTAAAGGGGTGGAAAAAGATATTCCATGCAAATGGAAACCAAAAGTGAGCAAGAATAGCTATTCTTATATCAGACACAGACTTTAAAGTAACAACAGTTAAAAAAAAGAGGGACATTATGTAATGATGAAAGGAATAGTCCAACAGGAAAATATTACAGTCCTAAATATATATGCACCTAACATTTGGTAATGGATTTATAGATATGACACTGAAATCATGAGCAGAAAAAAAACTAATTGGATCACATCAAAATAAAAGCTTTATGCATTGAAGGACATTATCAAGAAAATGAAAAAAGCAACTAACAGAATGGTAGAAAGTATTGCAAATCATATATCTGACAAGGGTTTAATATCCAGGATATATTCAAAACCTCCTTAAACTCAAAAACAAAAAGACAAATGACTCAGTTTAGAAATAGGCAAAGGCTTGAGTAGACCTTTTCCAGAGAAGAAATATCAATGGTCAATAAGGACATGAAAAAGTTATTAGGGAAATTCAAAGCAAAAATATGATGAGATGCCACATCACACCTACCAGGATGACTATCACAGCAGCTATTATTATAATTATCATAAGTCCACATGTGTTGGTGAGGACTCAGAGAAGTTGGAAATCTTGTATATTTCTGATGGGAATGTAACATGGTGCAATCTCTGTAGAGAAAATTTGGCAAATCTTCAAAAAGCTACATATAGAATTACTATATGACCCAGCAATTCCACTACTAGGTGTTAACCCAAAAGAATTGAAAATGGGGACTTGGGGATATTTGTATACTAATGTTCCCTGAAGCATTATTCACAATGGCCAACAGGTGGAAACAACACAAGTGTTCATTAACAGGTAAATGTACAAACACAATGTGGTTTATACATACAGTGGAATATTGTTTAGCCATAAAAAGAATGACATTCTGACACATGCTACAGCATGGACAAACTTTGAAAACATTACACTGAATGAAATAAGCCAGTCACAAAAGGACAAATATTCTATGACCCCATTTACATGAAATGTCTAGAATAGGCTTGAAAAGAATAAGTATGTGTTACTATTATTGGGGGGAGAGTTCAAAGACTTAAATGTAAGAGCTAAAAACTATTTAAATCTTAGAAGAAAACATAAATGTAAATCATTGTAGTCTTGGATAAAACAATGGTTTCTAAACAAATGACAGTAAAATAACAAGCAACCATAGGAAAAAATAGATAAGTTGGACTTCATCAAAATTAAAAACTTCTGTGCTGCAAAGAGTAACGTAAAGAAAGTGGAGGCCGGGCGTGGTGGGTCATGCCTGTAATCCCAGCACTTTGGGAGGCCGAGGCAGGCCGATCACCTGAGGCAAGGAGTTCAAGACCAGTCTGGCCAACATGGTGAAACCCTGTCTTTATTAAAAATCAAAAATAAGCCAGGCATGGTAGCAGGTGCCTGCAAACCCAGCTACTCAGGAGGCTGAGGCAGGAGAATCGTTTGAACCCAGGAGGCAGGGTTGCAGTGAGCTGAGGTTGCACCACTGCACTCCAGCCTGGGTGACAGAGCAAGACTCTATCTCAGAAAAAAAAAAAAAGAAAGAAAGAAAGTGGTAAGTAAGTCTATAGAATGGGACAAATTGTTTACAAATTATGTATCTAATAAGAGTCTAATTATTTATATATCTAATAAGGGTCTAATATATCTAATAAGAGTCTAATAATAAATTTAATGAATCTAATTATATATCTAATAAGAGTCTAATTATATATCTAATAAGGGTCTAATTATATATCTAATAGTCTAATTATACATCTAATAAGAGTCTATATACTCTAATAAGAGTCTAATTATATATCTAAAAAGACTTATAGCTAATAAGCATCTAATCATATATCTAATAAGAGTCTATATATCTAATAAGAGTCTATATATCTAATAAGAATCTAATTATTTATCTAATAAGAGTATCCAGAATATATAAAGAAATATTGTAACACAATAATAATGACAAAAAAATTTTAAATGGGCAAATGATTTGAATAAACATTTCTCCAGAGGAGATATACAAATATCTGATAAGCAAATAAAAAGATGTCCAACATGACTAGTAACTAAAGAAATGAAAATCAAAACCTCAGTGTAATACAATTTCACACCCAGTAGAAGATGTAATTCTAAAAATCACTGGCTAAGATTTGAAGAAATTGGAACCTTCATGGTGGGAGAGTAAAATGGTGCACCACTTTGGAAAAAAGTTTGGCAGTTCCTTAAAATATTACACATAGAATTACTATAAGACTGAGCAATTCCACTTACAGTTGTATACCTAAATGAAATGAAAACAAATGATCACACAAAAATGTGTATAAAAATGTCCATATGCACCTTATTCCTAAAGGCAGAAATAATCTGAATGGCCATCAACTGATGAATGAAAAATAACATGTGTCATGTCCATATCAGGGAATATTATTTCACAATAAAAATAAGAATGAAATATTGATACATGATACAACATGGATGAACTTTGAAAACATTTTGCTACATTAAATAAACCAATCACAAAAGACCGCATGTTATGTAATTATATTTATATTAAATATCTGACATAGGCAAATCTACAGAGACACAAAGCAAATTAGTGTTTTCCTAGGACTAGGAGGTAGGAAAGATTGGGAGTGAAGGCTAATAGGTATGGGGTTTCTTTTGCGGGGTGATGGAAATGTCTTAAAATTAGGCCGTGGTGGTGACTGCATACTGTGGAATGTGTGAATAACTACAGAATTGCACACTTTAAATAGACAATTTTATGCTATGTCAATTATAAAGCTTTTAAGAAATAATCTTGGCTAGGCATGGTGGCTCACACCTGTAATCCCAGCACTTTGGGAGACAGAGGTGGGTGGATCACGAGGTTAGGTGATCGAGACCATCCTGGCCAACATGGTGAAACCCCGTCTCTATGCAAAATACAAAAATTAGCTGGGCATGGTGGTGCATGCTTGTAATCCTAGCTATGCAGGGAGGCTGAGGCAGGAGAACCACTTGATTCAGGGAGTTGGAGGTTGCAGTGAGCTGAGATTGTGCCACTGCACTCTAGCCTGGGACAGAGAGAGACTCTGTCCCCCGCCATTCCCCAGCCAAAAAAAAAAAAACCAAGAAATAATCAGGGTGGAAAGGGGGATCTGTGTCTGTTTGTGAGAATTCTGAGCAAGACATGAGACTGGATGATTTGCTTAGCCCAGTTGATATTATGTTACAAGTGATTAAGCTGCTGTTTACAAGTCTATTCTTTCATTCTCTGGGGCAAGTGGATTGCAGTGAACAAGCATCAGCCACAGGTGCCTTCTATTGAGTACTTGTTATGTGCCACTCTCCCAGACACATACTAAGTCCTCACAATGATTCTAATAAGACAGGTATTAGTAATTCATTCATGTAACCAATATTTATGGAGCATTCTTTATGCACGGGAGCTTTTCGAGAAACTGAGGATATAACTCTAAATAAAACAGGCCAGTTCCAGGCCCTACTAGTTCCATTTTTGAGAAGTTGTTTAGGGTCACACAGCTGGAGTAGATTAGAAATTGAACCCCAGTATTTGTTTTTCCCCTCACACAACCTCTGGAGACTGGCAATGTGGAGATAATGCAGTTGATTGATTCTGGTTTAAAGACGAAATGTGGGCAAAGGAAAAGAGAGAGTAAAAACAGGATGGAAAGAGGAAGAGATTGATGAAGTTCATTAGTGTATATTAAACATGATTTTGTTTATTATTTAATTTGGTATTCTACAATGTGCAATGTAGGTAGCATACTTCAGGCTAATAATGTTAATTTGAGGTTTGTATTATCTGATGTGACTATTTAAACTGACATACAGTGGCTAATTGTCCAATCTCCATTTTAATACTCTATAGACAGTTTCCTTAGCTCTAAGGCCTCCTGGGTCTCTCCGTTGGGTTGTTTCTATGTAAATTCTAATGTATTTAGTAATTGCCTGGGAAAATATAGACCAATTTTTATTTTACATGAAAGAAATATAAACTGAGCTTGGTGCTTTTAATCAATGGGTTTTCTTATTGCGTAGATGTTGGCAGGGTATGGCTATTTTTTGTTGAATTGTTTATCCTTTTCCTCTTGTTCTTATTCTAACGATGGATGATGTTTGGGGAAGTTAACTCTATGCTGTGTAGACATTGCCTGTGCTGTAACTTCTAATGTATAACTGGAAAACTTAACATGAAAGCAAGCATGCCAACCAAATTGAGTGTCTAATGATGCCATAAATGTACATATATATGTATCCATAGCACTGCAAAACAATACTAAAATGGCAGAACTTGGGGAAAAAAAAGTGCAATTTTGTTTGTGTCAACATCCAGTGATTTTTCTTTACCTTCATTTTCTGATCCACAATGGTGGGATCATGTTGATTATGAAATGATGTTAGTATCACTGGTGCTGTAGTTTCTCTTCCTTGATGAGACATAGAATACCCTCTCCAGAATGTGGAATAAATGATACTTTCGTTGTTAATTAGTATCACACCATATTTGAAATTATAATTAGAGAGCCTATGTTTTCACTGTACTCTATACTCCAATAAGCTGAAAAGAAAAAAGTGAGGGTTGGGGGCCAATATTTACCGGTACTCAACTAAGGCTGGGGTATTTTACATACATTTTTCTCACTGGATCTTCCAAACTTTCCAGGAAGTTTATTATACCCTTTCCATAGGCCAGTAAGCACAGCTCAGAGAGTTGTCCAAAGTCACACAGCCAGCCAAGATTTGGGCACAGCCCGTCTGACTCCAAAGCCCAGAGTGTCCCATAGCAGTGTGTGTCTACCCCATTGCATTGGCCACTCTCCCTTCCTTTTCCTGTAAATAAGCCCATTTTTAGGCTTAAGCCCATTTGCCCTTGACTGTGCCACTTTCTTGCTATTTTGTAAAAATATGTGCCATAATTTGTGAAAATAGTAGGTTACAGAAAAATGAAAGTGAATAATTAGGAGAGACTTGAGAACAGAATGGCATTTAAGACTAGAACTTTTCTCGTGCTATGTCAAAGTATTTTCTAAGATCGTTTTCATAAAATACTTATCTCCCTCCCCAGACCCACTGTGGGGGGTAACTGCAGGGAGGAGGGGGACAGCCTTGCGCAGAAGTGGGCAAGAGCACCCCCTGCACTGCAGGAAGGAGGGGCAGAGAGGGCTGTGGATGGCAGCCAAAGTGGCAGCTCCAGGGAACCAGAGTGGAGCGCGCCTCCGGAGGCCTGGGCTAAGCGTGGAAGGAGGCTTGGGCCAATGTGGAAGGAGGCTTGGGCCAACGTGGAAGGAGGCTGCGCGGCCCATGGTGCGGGAACTGGGCACTGTCAAGGAACCAGCTTGTCTGGCCTCCGGCCCTGATCTTTTCTCCACCCTCCTGTGCAGATTGTTGGTGGCCAAGCATTTATCACTTAGTCAAAATATCTGAAGGCCTCTCTTTAGAACATTGAAAGGTTTTGGGGAAAGAAGAGAAAAAAAGAAAAGACTACCCCAAAAGGGATCCTACTGGACGAGTCCCACTTGCATGCAGGGGACTCAAAAATTACACTTCGTAGGGCCTCCGCATTAAACATACATAGACAACCAAGGCTTACTCAGATATTTGAAGCAAATCTCCCACGCAAAATCTTTCAGAGCGTTTATTTAGTGCTTGCTTTCTGGCGAAGTTTTTCTCATATTCAACTTAACTTTTGTAACAATCACAGAACATAAGTTCTGTTATCTCCATATTTTAACACAAAGAAACTCGTATTTAAATGACTTATAAATGACTTGAAAGTATAACAAAAATACAAAAAGATACGACAGCCAGAAAAGTAATCTAGGTTTTATAGCTAGCTAATAAGAATTCTAGAATTCTTATTAAAAACAGTGAAAATATCCAATACAATGAATTAAGAAACACATACACCTAGACTCACCATTTTATAATGTCATAACACCCAGAATAAAAGGAAGCGATGCAAAATTCTAGACACACACACACCAACAAACTGGTATCATCATAAACAACAGCACACGTGAAGGAGTGAAGGTAAAAACAGCATCACCTTTTAAACAGCGCTATTGGAGGTGAGCAGACACTGGAGCAAAGTTCCAAGGGGATTTTTTTTTTAACAGTTTTAAGATCGCTGATTTATTTTACACATTTAAATATCATCAATTTTAATAATTACTTTTATAATATATAATTATATTTGCAACATATATTACATATAACATACACAAATAATAATACATTATACAATACAATATAAATGAAAACCCAGCCAAGTAATAACATATAAAGATATCTGCCGAGACCAGCTGGGTTGTTGAGACCCTAACCCAGCAGCGCCAGAGGAATTAAAGACGCACACACAGAAATATAGAGTGCAGAGTGGGAATCAGGGGGCTGACAGCCTTCAGAGCTGAGAGCCACGAACAGAGTTTTATCCACATATTTACTGACAGCAAGCTAGTGATATGCATTGTTTCTGTAGATTATAGATTAACTAAAATGGGGAAACAAAGGGATGGGCTCTGGCTAGTTATCTGCACCAGGAAACATGTCCTGAAGGCACAGATCGCTCATGCTATTGTTTGTGGCTTAGGAATGCCTTAAGCGGTTTTCTGCCCTGGGTGGGCCAGGTGTTCCTTGCCCTCATTCCAGTAAACCCACGACCTTCAGCACGAGTGTCATGGCCATCACGAACATGTCACAGTGCTGCAGAGATTTTGTTTATGGCCAGTTTTGGGGCCTGTTTGTGGCCAGATTTGGGGGCCTGTTCCCAACAGATATGAAGAGGCACATACGGAAGAAGAAAAACCAGTGTCCCACACTTCTTATAGAACATTAAAAATCAAGTCCAAACTGCTACAACACATGATCAGTTTTCATTTTTCAGACTGTGAAAATATTGGTAATATCTGAAGTTGTCCAGAGTATGGAGAAAGGTACCCTCATATGCTATTGGTAGGACTACATAAATGGTTTAGGCCATTTTGCGGAAAACTGGTCAATCTATCTGAATTTAGTTATGGTTACTTTTCTTACTAAACTGCATTTCTTTCATTGCTAATTTCCGTAAACCTGGTCTCTCCAGATGCCACCCATGAGAAGGCGGAATGCCAAGGACCCTTGTCTGGCTTAAGAAAGCAAATTTGCAACTAATGATGCATTCAATCAACATAGATGTCAATTCATGTATTATTACCATGGCAACTAATTAGTAGGAGTGATAGACTTCTAGAGTTTAAAGGTTATTTTCACAGAACATAATAATTTCTAAAGTCTGGATGTCTTGCAATACTCCCTTTTCATAAATGCCTTGTTATTCTGACAACAGTTGTGTTCTGAAGAATGTATCTGCTTTTCAGCAGCTTCATGAAATAGAAAAATTTTTCTACTTCTTGTCTTGCTAATGTTTCTTTGACCATGTAGTAGAAAGTGTCAGACTAAGTACTGGAAAAACATTGCTTAGAGAAAAAAATAGGCTTGGGAAGTCCAAAACTTCAATACATAAAACAAAAGGCAGAAAGAAAATGTGAAGAAATAGAAAATGGGCCATGTATACTCTCTTACTGTAATAGTCACATAAGTGCAGATATGGGGAGTTACAGATACAATGTATACATGGGCATATGCATAGGCAAATATATATAATAGTTCATGGTAACGTCTGAATTTAAATTAACCTAGGAAATTATTTGGAATCTAGAATTCTTTATTGGTTAATTTTAGCTAAATTATCTATTACGCTTAAGAATAGGTTATGATGCTTTCAGAAATGCAAGGATTCACAAAGAATATACTGAGATAGTGTATAGTAGTGTATAGATCCAGAAACCATGAAACCAACACTGGAAAGAAGCAGAATCAGAAACATTAAAAGACAGGGAGTTACTATATGGAGGAAAAAAACACCAGCTAAAAGCGTTAAGTGATTAGCTTTGAAGTGAAAATGGCTCACATGTTCGTCACTTGTAACCACATGTATATATTCCTGTGGCAAATTTTTTTGGAAATATTATTAGGAAAATCCTCCTTTCCAAATTCAAAAGGCCACAATAGGTTTTGCTAAGTTGGTTACCAAAGTTAGAATCCATGAAGATTTGATAGATTTGCTTCTATAAGGATTTTAACAGAATCACAAATATGGAACACTTTTAAATGCCAAGAAGAATGACCTGAAGTCTATATGTGACTGACAAAAAGCTCTATCTTTACCATTTAAAGACTTCTTCTAAATCAGTCTAATAAAACTAGACTTCCAATAGAAAAGTGAGCTAAGGACAAAAGAAAAAGCAAAGGTCAACCACAGGAGAATGTAAGTGGTCCAACTATTCAATATTCTGGAAAAGAAAAAAAAATGGCTATTAAATTGGCAAAGGTTAGAACAAGTGAGCTGGGAATATGAGAAAATTGTCACTCTCCCACACTCCTGGTGGAGATGTGAATTGTGCAAACTATTCAGGTTACAGTTCTGATCAAACTCCCTCCCTGCAACCTTTGATGCATCAATTCCAGTTCTAAAGATTTATTATAAAGAAATAATTGGACAAGTTTACGAAGGTATATGGACAAATGTGTTCACTGCAGCTTCTTTTTAAAAAAAGTTTTTTGTAGAGATGGGTCTTGCAATATTGCCAAGGCTGGTCTCAAACTCCTGAACTCAAGAGATCCTCCTGCCATGGCATCCCAAAGCTCTGGGATTACAGGCATGAATTACCACACCTGGCCTAGCTTCTCTCTAATATAAAAAATGTAAAATAATTTTCTGAAAATATATGAATTGTTAAATGAACCATGCTATACTCATGACATTTAATATGTGACCATTAAAATAACAGGCAGGTCTGTCTTAATTAACATGGAAAGGACAGTCACTATATGTTAAGTGAAAGTTTAATTAGGGGCACCTCCATCCACGGAGCCTTGTTTGCCTATGACATCTTAGGGTCTCTTGGGCCCCACAGGGCTGAGCTACCATCATCGCTTGCATGGATTGCCACAGTACACTTCCCACTCTTGTCTCTCTATGTTTTGTATCTTAGAAATCACCACTCCGTAGTCAGAGTCATTTAAAAAAAATGTGTATGTGACACGATCACTCTCTTTCTTAGACATTTCAGTTCTTAGGCTGAAGTCTGAAATCTTCCACGTGGCCAGCAGGGTGTTAGAACAATTCTCTAGCTTCATTGTTCGCCCTTCTTACCTTTGCTCTTTTTATTCTAGCCAATCATATTTCCTTTCATAGCACTAAATACTTCCTGAAAGAATTGAACTCCTATTAAATATTTCTTATAGCACTTACCATACTTGTAACGAATTATTTTACAATTATTTGTTTAATGCTTATCTGTTCATGAAAAGAGAGGACCTGTCTGTGTTACTCCCTCCGTACACAGACTGCTGACAATGCCAGGCTGCAGAGGGCTGCTCCATCAGTATTTGCTGGAGGAATGCATGGATGGATTGATGAATGAATGAATGAATGTACTTGGCCAAATGAATGCATAATTGCTCTATGCGTCTGTATCCTTTCTATTTGTGTGTATGCATATACTTAAATTTGCATGGGGAAAATTCTGGATGAATCTATTTCAAAATATTAGTTATTATTTCCATAACATTAGCCATTTTTCCCTTTCTATTTATTTAATTTCAAATTTTCTTTGAATTTTTTTGGGGGGGATAGTATCTTAATAAGGTCCTCAGCAATAACACTTTCAACATTATCTGGTAAAATTGCTCAAGAAAAATAATTAACAAAATTATACAGCCAAAGTAAAACATGTGGAAATACTACCAAATAGGTAAGTGTAAAAGAGACACTAATTTATTGGGCATATGGTTGGGGCAGATGAGTTAACCACACTAAACCTCAACTTACTTTTACTGTAAAATGGGGGTAACAACATCAGCTTTGAAGAATTGTTATACAGAACTGAGATAATGTACATTCCATGCCTGACTCATAGCAGCTGCCTAGTAAGTTTAACTATTTTCATGGAAACAATCTATATAAGGAATCTCAGAGAGACCCAAGAAAGTGATTGTAATACCTTAAAATGCTTTTATTGAAAGAAGAATGAAAATATTCATAAAATTTAATAATGTCATTTAAAAATATTACACTCTTCATTTAAAATAAGGAGTTTAGGAAACAACATATTAGATTTAAACTACCTGGAAATCACAAAAAAATCTTTAGAAATAGCAACAATTCTTTACCTTTGTATTCTCCTGCAGAGAAAAAATAATCTCAAGCCCCCAATTTTTAGCATTAGGGTTCCTAGTTTGACCATAATTTTTAATCGTGGCATTCTTAAAGCTCCTTGCTTGATTTAACACATATCTTTGTAAAAGGAAAATGGGAGAGGCAAGTTCTATTTGTCTTAAATGTTAACAGAACTTTGTAATTTCTGTTAATGGTACACGTTCATTAGGGAAGACTGTTTAAAATCTTTATATATTCAAGAGCTGTTCTATGTTTTAAACTGATGAACAGACATAGTAATTTCCTCTTAATGCTATCACTACTTGAATATTTTGCTAGTGTATTCCTAGGGGGGCTTTATAGTTCTTTGATTTAACTCACCTTTCATTTCTAGGAGCCTTTTTTTTAAATCATAAATCTGATTTATTGCTAAAGTAGAACACGTAATGGAGACACACACATACACACCAGTTGAACATAAGATTGAATTTAGTTGCTCTCCCTAAAATACTTTTAAAGTAGATAAGAAAAGCTACTGAATGAAAAGAATAAATAAATTTCTAAATGAAAATATAAATAAATGCTTTTTGACTTTGCCTTTGAAACAGTAGTGGAGAATATAATCCAGGGAATAGAGTTTATAATGCCTTTGCGTCTGAGAAGAGATGTAGAGTGGGCACAGTTTTACTGAAGGTCAGATTATTATGCCACCCTGTTTGCTTGAGTCCTCTCTGGGTTTACATTTACTTCAATTCTTTAGTTTTCAAAGAAATGTTATGATCAAAAGTTGCAGTAACATAAACTGGAACAGATTTAGCGAACCCACTTGGTGGAGTTAGCTGTGCCATGTAGAGCCCTCACCTTATCACGGTACTGGGAAAGAGACCAGTGACCACTCTGAGCTCCTGCCCCTTGAAGACCCGATGTGGCTAACCCCTCCCTTTCAAAGACAGCATTCCAGGTGCTCACTGGGAAAAAGGAGTGTGCTCCAATGCCAGTGGTTAGGGACACCTCTCTCCCCAGTTTTTCCTGTCTTTCTCAGTGGTGTTAGGAAAAATATTCTAGAGCTTCCCGACTGCTGGGTGCACTCACACCATCTGGGATCCTGCTCAGAAGCAGATACTGGCTCAGTAGGTAAGGGGTGTATCTGAGATTCTGCATTTCCACGAAGCTTCCAGTGACATCTTTGCACTGGCCCCTCAGACCACAATTTGAGCAACAGGGAACTATGCAGTGTTGCTTCTCTGCTGACTACCTGATGTACCGAATCTGTCATGCGGAATCTGTGCTGTGGCCAGAGATCGATCTATCAAGGTCACCATTAGATGGGGTCAGTGGAAACTGTGGGAAGTGATAGAGTAAGTGAATGAGAAATGTGGTAGAAACAGATGCTGAGTGTTCTGGAGTAGTCTGAGTGAATCTTAGTAAGTAGATCTACCATTTACTTATAATACTGTTTGGCAATGATTTAAAAAATATTTTCAGTAAACCATTTTGATGGTAATAAACTAAAAGATGAAAATTCATGTTTCCGGGAAACTTGGATAATGAATATGGGAGCAAATGACAATGTGTAACATTAAAATAGTGTGACTGCTTTGCCTTCTTCCATGGTGGCTGACATGTTGTCCTTGACCACCTAAAAACCAGAAGATTGTATCACAGACCAGACTTCTGCCTCATAGGCTAGAGGTTCATTTATGAAGGAGGCTAGACTGCAGCCACAGAAGATGTGTTTGCATAGCCCCCTATAAAGCAAGACTCATCATTTAGATGAAGTGAATGTCCTAAGTCAATGTCATATATTATCAATTTCAAGCATTTTATTTGTGAAAGTAGAAATGTGAAACAAAAGCTGTTAATGTGTTAGCTCCATTAACAGAAGAACTTTGCAAGAATTAAGTAAAGCTAGTTGTCTCAATGTTATAAGATGCTTCATAAAGAAAATCAATTATTTCCAGTAAAATTTGATTTATTTCATCTAATTCATGAAGTCAAAGTAGAGCACGTGGAAGTTCATTCTGTTGGAGGTTAAAAATATGACTTTTCCGAGGCTGGTGGATCACCTGAGGTCGGGAATTCGAGACCAGCCTGACCAACATGGAGAAACCCCATCTCTACTAAAAATACAAAATTAGCCAGGCGTGGTGACGCACACTTGCAATCCCAGCTACTCAGGATGCTGAGGCAGGAAAATCGCTTGAACCCGGGAGGTGGATGTTGCAGTGAGTCGAGATCGCGCCGTTGCACTCTAGCATGGGCAACAAGACTGAAACTCTATCTCAAAAAAAAAAAAATTGACTTTTTTGAGGTGAGGACTGTTATAAATTCAGTTTTAAAATTTGACACTGAAGATAAAGTTGTATTTTTGTCATGATAATGGAAAGATAAATTTTAGCGAAACACAAAATCGTGGTAAATGCGGCATTCTTATTAGATTAAGAAATCAGTGGAGCAGAAAATATACTTAGCCTTCATAATGGTGATCACGTAATGTATAATTGTGCTCATACAAGATGAGATATTCCGCCTTTTACAAAGGACATTGCAGTTGTCCGTGTTGATAAACATTTCCTTTGAGCAGTAAGGAATCACACTACAAAGCTTTAATGACACAGCTGTTGTGAATATAGCAAAATGTTTCAGCTTGATGGTGTGGGTTTTTCCTCTTTGAGGCCCTTCATCAGTCAGGGTATAGGTGTTTGAACCACAGAAAAACTACTTAAAAATTTTATAAGTGTGTATCTCACAGTGGATCCTATGATAAAAGTGGACTTTTTGTGAATTGGTCCTCTATATTATGGTTATGATGTATTTAAAAATGGCAGAAAAATTTTTAAACATTTTATTTTTAATTGACAAATAATAATTGTATATATTTATGGGTCATAAATTGTATAAATTTATATTTATTTATCATACACAATGTGTTGTTTTGATATTTATTTAGACCATGGAATAATTATATCAAGCTAATTAATGAAGTTTTTTTGCCTCATATACTTAACAATTTTTTTGTGATGAAAACATTTGAAATCTACTTTTTAAAAGCAATTTTGAAATATATAGTGTGTCATTATTTATTATAGTCACCATTTTGTGCAATAGATTACTGGAGCTTAGTCATCTTGTCTAACTGAAACTTTGCACCATTTGATCCACATCTCTTTTTTCCCTATCCATTTATCTGATGGACACCTAAGTTGTTTCCATGTCTTGGCTAATGTAAATAATGCTGTAGAGTATGTGAGTGATGACACTTTACTTCAACACACTGATTTCATTCCTTTGGATATACTGGGGTTGATGGATCATATGGTAATTCTATCTTTAGTTTTCTGAAGAACCTTCATACTGTTTTCCATAGTGGATATATTAATATACATTCCCACCAACAGTGCACAGGTGTTTCTTTTCTCCATACTCTTGCCAATACTTATCTTTTGGGTGAAAAATTTTTTATCAATATATTCAATTCATAGAGTATGAAAAAGTTTGAAGCTTTTCAAATTGTAATCATTAAAAACAAAATTTTCCAACAAGAACAGATTGAAAATAGTTTGTAAAAGAGCAAGGGAAGAAGAAAAATGAATTAAATGGGCACTTAAATATGTACAAAATTAATCTGAAGTTCTATAATTTGTGCTTAATAGTTTAACTTGGGGCAAGAAGGGTCTCACTCCCGTCACCCCAGCTGGAGTGCAATGGTGGTATCTTGGCTCACTGTAGCCTTGACCTTCCGCTCAGGTGATCCTCCCACCTCAGCCTCCCGAATAGCTGGGACTACAGATGTGTGCCAACACATTGGGCTAATTTTTAGTATTTTTTTTAAGTAGAGACAGGATTTTGCCATGTTGCCCAGTCTAATCTTGAACTCCCAGGCTCAAGCAATCCATTCACCTTCACCTCCTAAAGTTCTGGGATTACGGGCGTGAGCCACCACACCTGGCCAAGAAAGGACTTTTGATTTAGTTTCTATTTCTAACTAGATAAACTTATATACTCTATCAGAATGAAATGAAATTGAGATGGCCTACAATTATTGTCAGACCATTCCAAAGAGCCATGGAGAAAAGTATTGAAGGCTTTTTTTTGAACAAGTATTTTTGTCAAGGTAAAATACTCTGAATGGAGGCAAAAGACAGCATCTGTGAAGATAATTGGGCTGAAATATTCTCTACATTTCACCAAGAAAGAAAGTTAAGGAAAACTTCTAGCATAATTTGCTCTTAGCTTACCAAGTACCTTATTAAAAAGTAAACTGCGATATAATAAAACATTAAAGTGTTTATTTGAGCAAACAGTGATTCATGATTTGGCAGTTCCAAACCAGAGTAGTTTGAGAACTCCATAGAGGGAACACAAGGAGGAGGCTTTCATAGGATGAACAAGGAAATAAAACAAGGAAAGTATTTGATTGCTTACAGTTGTGCAATTGCCTTAGTTGGTTTATCCCAATAAAAAGTCATTAGTTATGATCTGGCTCCGATGACTGAAGGAACACCGGGGTTCTTGGTCTCCAGCCAGTTTGGATAAAATGACATGGACACATGTGGAGTGGTTTCAAGGAGTAAAATGTTTAACAGGCAAGAAAGAAGGAAGGAAGAAGAAAACAGCTCCCTCCTTACAGAGACAGAGGGCACGGGGATTCGAACAAAGAAAAACCCCTAGTGCCGTGGAAGAGTGGCTGCTTATATCAGAGGGCTGGAGGAGGTGGTGTCTGGTTTGTATAGGGCTCAGGGGATTGGTTTGACCAGGCCTGTCATTCACATAGCCGGGGAAAAAGCTGGCCCTCCCACCCTAGCTTTTTAATATGCTAATGCCTTGATGCTCCACACACTTGAGGATATGTGGGGGCAGCCATGTTGCCAGGCCCTTGTAGAGGCAAGGGCAAGAAGAAGACAGCGGGAAGCGCCATGTTTGGGTGTACTCAGTTTCTAATGGCCAGCATTTGCATATCAAAGCTTGCCTCCTGGCTCTAAGAGCCAGGGCTTTCCTGCTAGAGGAGAAACATTTCTGGAGCTGCTTTAAAAGAAATAAAAACTTCCCAAGGACTGCTTTTCCTCTCTATCTGCCTAAAATAATGTCTTAATAACTCCTATAATAGTTGTATGTTTGTTGGTTGCTTCTGTTTGGCTGAACTGCATTCTGTTTCTCTTTAATACAGGCGTTTATAAGGAATAGTTTCAGCTTCACTTATATTTGCAAATCAAGCAAGGTTGAGGTCATGAGGAGGCCTGGCTGGCTTTATATGCTCAGGGATTCTTCAGGTCGTGTTTCCATTTTCATTTACTTTAACAATCCCTATTCGTTTAAAAAGAGTATTTTCTCATTTAAAAATGCTATGGTCTGGATAAAGATAAATGCACACACACATATATACACATACACACAAGATTTTAATAACTTATGTGCTTCCCTCTGTCAGGCCTCTGAGGCAAAGCTAAGCCATCATATCCCCTGTGACCTGCACGTACACATCCAGATGGCCTGTTTCTGCCTTAACTGATGACATTACCTTGTGAAATTCCTTTTCCTGGCTCATCCTGGCTCAAAAGCTCCCCCACTAAGCACCTTGTGACCCCCCACCCCTGCCCACCAGAGAACAACCCCCTTTGACTGTAATTTTTCTTTACCTATCCAAATCCTATAAAATGGCCCCACCCCATCTCCCTTCGCTGACTCTCTTTTCAGACTCAGCCCGCCTGCACCCAGGTGAAATAAACAGCCATGTCGCTCACACAAAACCTGTTTGGTGGTCTCTTCACACGAACGCGCATGGCACCCTCCATGCTCAGAAGTGGCCTGGTGTAGGTGATAAATTGTGTTGCACCCTCTGCATTTATCCCTTAGAGCTGGAGGAAGGGTGAGGCGGGCACTGTGACTCTGTCTTTCCTTCCCTATGCAATGCGTCTTTGTCTGTTTTTACGCTAAAACCAGGTACTGTGGTCTCTCACCTGTTTCTCTCGTTCTTGCGATGGTTCTTCAGTGCATAGAGAATCATTCCACTTGGTGTTTCTCTCAGAAGAAACAGAGGGTCCTATTTCTGCATTTTGCTCTGCCACTTCCTGCATTTATCTTTTACATAAGTATAGGAAGAGAAAGGTCTTTTTGGTCTTTGGATCAAATTCAGATTATTTCTTTCATTTTAATCCTTACCGTGAAGCCAGATCTTAGCTGGGAGTGTCTTTCTCTTCCTCTGGGCTGGTTTAGCTCTAGCTTGTCTCGCCCTGCAGCTTTATCTCATGTCTTTTTTTCTCTTTCCTAAGAGAGGTAGTGATTTTCTGCTATCCCCTGCTCCTCCAAGGAGGGAAAGCCAGCTCCAGTTTAAACTCTTCCGGGTGAGCCCCGCTCCCCTCAGTGGAAGGCCATCTCCAGGTTCTAGAATGAGGCTGTGACTCATGCTGACCAGGAATGGGAGGCAGCCTTAGCCAACTCTCCCGAGAAATGGTTTCCCTTCTCAAGAAGAAGCCAGCACAGGCGAGCCTCTCCTGCGCACCTGGATGAGGACAGATGAAGCACACACCTGCCCTCCCTGCTGCCAGCGCCCAGAGGGCATCTGGGGCGCCTGCCTCGGCAGAATCTGAGGCTGTACATGACACAGCAGAGAGGCAGAAAGAGGCCAAGTCTTTGATGGTATCTTTGCACTTCTGACTTCTGTTCGTATTTTGTGAGACAATGAATGCTCTTATTAAGTGGTTTTCCTGACTTGGGTAGTTTGTCACCTTCAGATAAAGGTGTCCCCAATGACGTATTTCTCCAGCAACAGGAGCAAACTCTCCTCACCCCTCCTGTAGCAGAATGAGCCTCAGACAAAACTCCTCAGACACCGGCTTAAAGAAGGAAGAGGTTTTTTATTCGGTGGGGAGCATTGGCAGACTTGCGTCTTAAGAGTCAAGCTCTCCGAAAAAGAAATTCTTCGTCTTTTTAAAGGCTTACAACTTTAAAGGGTCCACATGAAAGGGTCGTGATAAATCGAGCAAGCTTGGGAAATGTGACCGGGGACTACATGCATCAGCTAACAGAACAAAAAGTTTTACAATGCTCTTTTCATACAGTGTCTGTAATTTACAGATAACACAAGTCATTTAGGCCAGGGGTTCATGTTATTATTACTTTGTTTAACTCCTAGGGCCAGGTGGTGGTGACAAGGTTGTCTGGCTATTATCTTACTTTTGTTTCTTTCTCTCTTTCCTCCTGTCTTGTGAACTAGGCAAGGTGGGGGGCGGAGGGCAGCAGGAGTAGTAGTGGGGCTCCTTCCTTATCCCCCCTTTGAGAATTTTCACTAGTTAGTGGAAGTTCTCACTTTTATTTTTACTCTCTAAGTCTTTTTGTGAGACAGAGCGATAGTGTTTTATGTAATACACTTGTGCTGAAGTTTTCTGATGAACCATGGTAGCTACAAAACCTTTTATCATTTGAAGGAGCAAGCGTAGTACACAGGGGAGCAGCAAGCAACTTTCTATTACCAGTAATACACTTATAATGAGGGTTTTAAATTTTTATAGCTGGAAACTATTTTCTAAATGAAGACCTAGGATCAGACCTGTGTTAAACCTGTACAGGCACATGTATCAACTTTGTCATGTCCTAAGCAGGTTAGTTTTGTCACTGGGTCTTAAAAGCTTTTTCTTAGCGAGTAACACAGTATTTTTTAATTACAGAAGTTTTTAAGAGTCAGATGCTTGAACTTGTGGCATCTGTTTGGGGAAAAAGTTAGTTAAAATAAAGTTATCTTGAGGCATTCACTCTTTTGCTTTTCAAGGCCATTGGTCTCTTGTGTTAGCCTTTTAATAAACATAACATGAAGAAACATCTAGGCTGCCAGCAATGTTTTCAGCCAACTGAGCAAATAGGTTTTTTCTGTTTTTGCTAAAGGAAGAGGTTGGGGTAACTTCTGGTTTATATGTTTAAAGGATGACTGAAAGACTCGGAATTGTTGCTGGGTTGGACCGGTCTGGGTTTCCTAAGTAGTATGTGTACAGTGGGGACACCTTATATAGGTGTTTCTTCTAGCATGGTTATGGGGGTAAAAACAGCAAAACAATGTACAGCAAGGACAAAAGACGTCCCTACCTGGGAAAAAGTTTGAATACAGCAACAGAACAATAGGAAAACAGTATTACAGGAAAACTATTAAGATTTTTAACTACATTTGCTTGCTTGAGGAGTCCTCAAACTTGGGCCGTGCATAGACTAGTCAGCTGCCGGTGTGTGACTAGAGCAGGGCTTGTTGTCTCCTCAACCTTCAGTCGTGCGTAGACTGGTCAGCCTCTGGAGTGACCAGAGCAGGGCTGTCGTCCTCAACAGCAGCTTGGTCTCATCTCAGGATCAGCCGGGTTGGATGATCTTCGTCCTGCTGGCTGGTCGACTTATCCTGAGCTGCCGGTGTTAGCTGACTGTGGTGGATCCAAGACACAGCACCTGCAACTTTAACAGCAGTGGGAGTGGACAAGGTTACAGTATCGGGCCCATCCTATATGGGTCCTAGAAAAATTAGATTTTACTTTAAACAGAGTCACTGGATTTAAAGGGGTGTCAGGCTTATAGGCATTTTCATTTATTTAATTATGAACACTTTGTATGGCTATTTTTAAAGCCTGCATTTGCTTTCTTAAGGTTAATTTCTTTAGTTCCTGGAGGTCACCTTTAATTTGACCTATGATTTGGGGGTGGCCGACCGAACAAAATCTTATAGGGCAAATACCTAGTTTGTTTGGTGGGGGTGCACCTGACTCAGAGGAGGACCATGGGCAAAAACCTGATTTTATTTTAAATGAGCAAACAAGCACTAGCATGTACCGATAGCCTCCAGCACAGGGCAGTTCTGTAATGTCTATAAGCAAGTTTTCACAAGGTATGGCTCTTTTTACTGTTTAAGTTTCTTAGAGGAGGGGTTCTTCTCCCCCCACCCCACCCTTTGTAACTCTATTTAGTGGCTTAGCCTTCAGTAAGAAATTGGAATCCAGATACGGCAGAATCTTGCTGCTTTTAACTTCTAATGTGACCATGGGCTCCTGGGAGCCTAATGAGAAGGGCGTAGTCTGCCCTAGTCTTTACATTCTTCAGCTCCTGTCAGTTTGATCAGATCAGTATTTGGTTCCTCCAAGGTGAGGCAGCCCTTGGCCGATGGCCTCTTTGTCTTGCGGCCTTGGCCATTTCCTTCATTGCCTTTCGAACATTTACCCTTCTAGTGTCCTTTCTTTTTGCATCTCACACATTAATCTCTCTCTAGCCTTGTCTAGCTCTTGAATCTTTGCCTAACTTGACTTCTTTCATATCTACATCCATGTCCACGTCCTCTCACATTGCTAATTTTTCTTTTTTTTATACTTACTTACTCTTAGTCTTTCTTTATATTTTGCTCTTTCCCAGTTTTGTTCCTTGGTCACAGTTAACATATACCTTGGTGGCCACTTTTATAGACTAGGTGGTGTTCATGCCTGCAGATTCTGCTTGATGTTACCATGGGCTTGCTTTACAAATGAAGTATTCACTATATACTGATTTTCAGCAGCCTCAGGATTAAATGGGATGTAAAGTCAGAATGCTTTTATAGAGTCTCTTATAAAACTGACTTAGGCTTTTGTCAGCTCCTTGAAGCATTTCTGGAATCTTCTTTTATATTACTTGCTTTTTTTCTACCAACTCTTAGCCTCTGCAGAAGTGCTTCTCAGTGCCTCTGCAAACACTGAAGCTGAGTTGCATTTTCTGGGTGATTTTTTCCCCCTTTTTCCTAGAGTTTAACAGGCTCTTTTCTTTATATAATTCATTTAGGACTTTGCTGCCTGGCCTTTGTGTGGTCCTGCAGCAACTTTGCTTGGTTGAATTGTATTTGTCATAATAGAAAAAGCAGAACATTATAGCAGAGAAATTATCAGGCTTTCTATACTTCAGACATAAGGTGAAGCTAAATTTTGAAAACACTTCATGGACATTTCCTTTTCTTAAGTTGCTTTCACAACAATTAACTGCGTATTTCAAAGTATTCATGTCTAAATTATTTGAGTAGATGTCTGAATTCCATGTCAGTTATTGTGCAAGAATATCACCATAATAGTCAGACTTTCCCTTCCTAATTGGTCTTTCTTTTTTACATCACTTGGCTTTTTAAAGATCTTACTTAAGCATACAAATTAGACACTGTGATTTTTCCTCTTGTCTGTCCCCAGGATTTATTTATTTATTGAGTTTTTAAACCTACTAATATCTCTTAAATTCTTTACCTCTTCTCCAACACACTTCCCACTCCATATTAGCTATGTGACTTTGGACAAGTTGTCTTACTGCCCAATAGTTTGGTTTCATATCTAAAATAGGGATCCTGGAGACGGAGGTTGCAGTGAGCTGAGATCGCACCACTGCACTCCAGCCTGGACGACAGAGTGAGATCCTGTCTCAAAAAAAAAAAAAAAAAAAAAAAATACATACATAAAAATAAAATGGGGATAAAGATAGCATTCCTCTGATACAGTAACTGTGAGGATAGACTGCAGTCACATTTGAAAAGTACAGAGCATTCTGCCAGGTGCGAAGCTCTGAATACATGTTCTCTACATTCCTCGCCTTACTCTAGCGCTCATCATCTCTCAGTGGAGATTATTTTGAAAGCTTTTGAACTGATCTTTTTGCATCTGTTTTCTCCTTCCTTAAGTCCATACTCTTCTTTGTGGTTTACATTATTATCTCTGCTACATAAATATGATCATACTTCTCCCTATTCCTTATGGCATCCCAAAATCTTTAGGATGGTTCAGATAAGCAAATGCTACTTAGAAGCTACCTGAGCCATTCACTGAGGTGGTCACTAAGAGCACAAAGTGGCTGTGTCCTACTTGTTGCTATTAAGCAGTATGGGAACAGTGGGAAAGATGGACCCATAAACAAATCACTCCATGCCCAATGACAATGGTGTATGTAAGCTATGGAAGGTATGTTCAAGACTAGATGATTGACTGCTTAAGGGTTAGGGAGGGGAGTGAACATACATACGGGGAAGGTCACATCTTAGCAAGGTCTTGATGGAAAAATATAGCTTAGACTCATTTTTGTAGGCTCTGAGAAGCTACTGATGGCCTTGAAGCAAGGGAGTGTCACATTCAAACTTTCCTTTTGGAGACTGTTCTTGCCTTCTGATTTTTCCCAACAAACTTCCCTTTTGTTGGCCTCTTTGGTTTGAGTGGGCTCCATGAACCCTAAACACAAAACTCAAGCCAAACAACTTTTGGAATTTTCCAGCAGTGTTCAGAAAGGACGTTTAGAAGAAATACCTTTATACAGAGGGCACTGGACATCTAGGCAAAGTTAGCATTTATTAAGCTCTGTAGTTCAACGGAGATACCGATGTGTTCCTAACAGGTGCTACTACGCTTTTTGGATGAGTAGAGGAGGAATCTGAGGCATATAAGCTGAACTACCAGTTAGTGAAGGAGTTAGGAGTCTGCAGAGCCTGTGCTCATATCATCCTGGTCACTGCCTCTGGTCACGCAGCCCTACCTGTCTTCCCCACACCAGTGAAATTCTACTTACCACCTTCGCTCATTCCCAGAGCCTGCCATAGTGCATTGTCTCCCAGGAATTCTTTCTCTTGAGTTTTCTTCAATTAAGTTCTCCTTATCTTTTAAGATGGAGGCTCAAAGTCAACCCCTATTTGAGGCTTCTCGGCCCTGGCCTCCCTCATCCCAACACCATCCCAATATGGTTAAGGAATTACTCCTGGAGGTTTCATGAAGCCTTATATATGCCTTCCTGATGATGCACTGTCTTCATTTGCTAATCATTTATTTTCCCTTTACATTTTTATCTTCTGCAAGCAGGCAGCTTAGCATCTGGTGCATAGTAGATGAATGCATGAGAATGATAATTTTGTGAATAAATAATGAATAATATGAATCAATAATCCTAGTTAATATTGAAAATATTAGCATCGAATAATTCTGTTCAGGTGCAAGATGGAATGTTTCTTTAGATGCTCAGTGGACTCTCAAATTTTGAGAAGAAAGGAATTACAGCAATGCAAGAAGTGATGGTTTGCAGGCATTTATTTTATTCCATGCTTCCTGTTTTCCAAGACATTATTCTACTTCAATGAATGAACTAATGTGATTGTTATGAACTGAATGTTCATGCTGCCCCCAAATTCATATGCTAAACCCCTAACCCCCAGTTTAATGGTGTTAGGAAGTGAAGCCTTTGGGAGGGAATTAGGTTGTGAGTGTGGAGCTTCATGATGGGATGAGTGCCCTTATGGAAGAAACCACAGAGAGCTCCCTGACCCTCTTTCTACTATGAGAGGAAACAATGAGAAGTCTTCTGCAATCTGGGAGAGGCCCTCACCAGAACCCAACCATGCTGGCGCTTTGATCTTGGACTTCCAGCCTCCAGAACTGTGAAAAATAGATACTTCCTGTTTAAGCCACCTGGTCTGTGGAAGTTTGTTTTAGCTGCCTGTAATGACTAAGACAACAATCTATTTTTGATTTGATGCGAATCAGAGATACCACTCTCCTCCTCTGATTTACTTTAAAAAGCACACAGGAGACAGAATTTAGCTGCACCCCTCCTGCAGCTCGGCTGACTGTCCACCTCCCAGAGCCCACCCCTCTTGTCCTCTGTGTTACACTGTGGCTGTCATTCCTGTTCCTCTGCTGTGGCGAGCTGCTGTGTGACATCTGTGTCCTAGCCCCCTTCCTCCTTCCCTGTTTTATCATCTGTGTGATACACCTTGAATTGTTTAATGTGTTTTTGTTAAAGGGGGCAGTGAGGGGCGCTGGTCTTTTCCCAGACTGTGCCCTCATTGAAATCCTGTGTTCTTTTAGGCCAGGACAGCAGCTGTGAGGCACAGAAGCATTTACTAAATATTCTAACTGTGTGAAAAAGCTTTATTCTTGTATAGCTGTGTGTGTGCATGCAGCACCAGCTGAATATGCTTCTGTTGTGTATCCTTAAATTGCTCTTCTTTCCTGCAAATGAGCCATAGAATATTCTCTCACACCTGGTCACCAAGACAGTGGTGGAAATGCCTTCTGTTCTTTTGCTTAATAAAATAAGTAGCATTGCTAATACAAAATGAATTTGGTTTTCAATTTGTTTTGAATTGTCATTTTAGCATTCTGTCATCGTTCTTGCCAAAAGCCTTTCAGGGTCCAGTCCTTGTCTGTTCTCTTGCCCTATAATAAAGAACCGAGATCTCATCACCAGGGAAAACTAGCCAGTGAGGCAAGACAGAGCCAGACATTTGCAAAGATGAACAGATTCCAAGAGCATGTAGTGCTTGCACATAGTAGCAATTGGTAAATGTATTAAAAACAAAACAGACTTGAAAACCAACGAGCAAGCTTGAAGGAACAAATTTAGAGAACCTAGAAAGAGCTGAGGTTTCTCTGTGATAGATAAAAGAATACATTGACTTCCTAATAAATTCAAAACTCATGTTCCTCTAGCTACATTCCTCTAGTGACAATGTGAGGTTCGGCTCAGTACCACAGGACTGTTACCTAGCAGGGCACAGGGTGGACAGTATGTGGCAGGAAGTACATGGGAAAATGGAAGAGGAAGGAGGGATGGAAACAGACTCATAACCCCACATGTGCTTTGCACATTAAACCATGTTAAATGTCTTACTTCTATGTGGAAGCATGTACAAAGTACCTTGTGCCCTTAATATATTTCATATTATAATATGAACTGTAGATGTGTGTGTATAAGCTGTTGGAATTAGCTGGTACATGAATAGTACCATTTGTGCATGTCAAATAAGAAACTACAATACTATTGAAAAAATATTTTCTCCATCTTAGAAAATAGTAGCAGGATGGGGTTTTAGTGTATCAGTTTTGCTTAATTGGGAGATTCAGTAGAAATCTAATAATTTCCCAATGGAGGCACTGCTCACACAAACAAGTCCTATAATGAAGGAGGACACAAGCTGTGCCATGGGCACCGTGCCACAGTAGTGAAGGAAACAATTTCTTAAGGTGTTCTAAATAATCCATTTTTGGTATTTTGAGGAAAGGTCTTAGTTGTCTTCAATTCTACCCAAACTATGGTCTGATTACTTTCAAGTGTCAAAGCTTTGCACCTGGATAATGGACATAAGAGGAGCTATAAAAGCATGTATAACACACACACTTCACAGAAACTTGAATAAAATACTTATTTCTTGTACATGATAACATGGACTAAGACTTATTTTAAAGCATGTTTGCCCTCTAGTAAACGTGTCTACATGGGAGAACTTATGAGTAGATGAAGGGCAGGGATCCAAGCTGGGGGAGGTCAAAGATAGGTGAGATCTACTAAGGAGAGATACATGGAACATAGGCAGGGTTGGTTTTTTTTGATGGGGAAAGATTTAAACAATCTCTTGCCTACATTTTCCAGAAAATGTTATAAAGAAGGTCATTTTGCTTGAGTTACATAGATAATCTATTTTCAACTGAGATCAGACCTCAAGAGCTCAAATCAGACACTGGATATATGCCAGAAAGAGAATTTAAAAGCAGTTTTTTAAAAACAAAAGGGTTGTTGAACTACAAAGCATTAGCAGTATTCTATCTCCAAGAACCACTCAGCGGCCATCCAATATGGAGTTGTACCCAAGTGGTAAACAAACCAGATAGGAACAGCTCTTGAATAGTCCAGCAAAGCATCCTGGCCCAGCTTCAAGATGCCTGTTGGCAAATGGACAAAGAGGATTGCAGCTGCACTGAGCAGCACTAGCCTCTCCTGGAGCACACCCACTCTCACAGTGCTGTGTCTCTGAACATGGTGCTTTGAGCTTCGTCTTCTTGCCCAGCAAACTTCTTTCAAAGGTCCAACTCAAATACTACTTAGTCCATGAATCCTTTCTTGATGGTCCCCATAGATTCTGTTGCCCTCTTTTTCTGCATCGATAGCCATTTTTTCACACCCTGCTTTAAAACATCTTATAAATTTGAACCTTTGATTCTCTCACTGCTCTCGGCACTGATTCAAGAATAGAGATGATGACTTACTCATATTTTATATCCTCAGGCTTTAGCCTAGTGCCCGGCAAGGAGGAACTGTGCAGGAGTCAATCAGTAACTAGGATGGTATGTATTTCTGACATCCAGTTACCTTTGACAACACAATGAGACTGTACCAACTTTGACCTGGATGCTTGGAGTCAATGCATCACAAATGGGAATGAGGGAATAAAGGTTTGCCTTGAGAACATTGAGAATTTTACTGCTCTGTTTGTTATTTAAATTACCTGCTTCTATTTATTTTACTCAAAAGATGTTATATTCCTTATGATAAGTCATTCAGAAAAAAATGTCTAAGTAAAACCTGCAGAGTATGCCGTTTTGGAGGATATAGTGTGTCTTTCTCAAAAATATCACAAATTACACTATTCTTTTTCTTTCATCACACACTTCTATGTAGAAATGGACTAGCACACTACTTGAATCACGCTGTTCCTGGAACTACTGTTTATATATAATGCACTATCGTTTATGTATCATGCACTACTGTTTATATATCATGCACTACTGTTTATGTATCATGCACTTTCCCTGTAGTTAGTGTCTAGAAATGAGGGAAAACTGCCAGAGTTTCCCTGGCATTTGCATTTCAATAGCGTATGATTTTGGCTTTTCCAACACACAAACTGTTTGTATGACCTTCATAGTGTGACTACCTGAAAAGGCAGGGGAAAGAGATGTGTTATTATTCACTTAACTTGGTCAATATGCAGAGTCAAGAGGGTAGTTTGGGCCCACAGTGCAGTTTTGGTCTGTAATGAAGACAGAGTGAAGTGAGTATTTAAAATATTAAGCAGTCTTGTTAGACAATTTAGGTCTAAAAAAGTCACATTGGGAATTGAATCTACGAGAAAGATAATTTACATTAAAAATGAAGTCTATTCTTCATACATAGTCACAGGTTTATGAAGAAAGGAACATGTGAAAACCAAAGCAAATTACAACATGCTGACTTCCTGTCACTATTATGCTCCACACTTCCCTGTCAATCTGCATTCTAGCCAAAGCTGTTATTTCTATTTCTTTGAAGTTCACTTGGAATTTAAACAATTAAACTCGCAGTCCTTTGAGAAGACTCACCTTCTCACTGTTCTTAGACTGTTCATGCCCTCATCTATACACACACATTCACACACATGTGCACTCACACACATGTGTTGCACTTTGGCTAACTGACATGGGATTGGGGTGACATTTTGAAGTTTTATTTCCAGGTAGATTGTTCTAAAACATTTTAGAGAAGTTGTCATGGTTATCTTTGATTCTGGTACTCTATCTTATAAAAATTAAATCTGATGGTTCATTATAAATTACAATAAATGTAAATCTGATGTCTCATCTATAAATTATATAAAACAGAGCCTTTTTAGTTGTGGCCAAAAATGTGAGTAAGCCTGAGAGCTGGGGAGTGGAAGGGCAGGCACTATCTCAAGGGCTCTCTCCTCTTGCCACATCTGTGATGCCCACTGGGCCACTCTTTTCCAAATCTGAGCAGTACAGATACACCAGTGGGTTTTATTTGGTCATACTTGAAGTATTTTAATTAGAAACAAACTTGCTACTTCTGGTTCTGGTTGTTTGGTACCAGGTAGGCATATTATTTAGCTATTTGAAGCATGCTATTCCTGGAACTACTGTTTATATACCATTAATATCATATGTTGATTGAAGTTTTTCACTGCCTCATTTCCATCACTAAATTCATCTCTAGATGTAGAACCAGTAAACCACGGAGTGTCATCTCTGCAAGTGGCATGAGGCCATTTGGCACAATTACAGAGGATTTGCATCTACTAAGGCTTTAGGTGGCTCAGCTCTAGACATGTGGTCTTCATTTTCCTGAGACACTTTCAAGCTTTACAAAACATTCTTTTTAGGAGCTATAAAAGTCAATTTGATGAGCAGTTGAATCACTGAGGTGAAACATCATGAGTAATAGCTAGGCTGCACTGAGTCCTTTAGAATGGGGATGGATATGGAGAAAGGTGTATTGAGGCTCTTTGAAAGTAGTCATCAAAATGGAAGCTCCCTCTTGGTTTCATGCCAACTTGGTCTCTGTTGGCTATCACTTATGTAAATGATCAGTTCCATAAGAGAAAAAGACTTAGAAACTTTGTTCAATTTGGGCAAAAATAGGAGACAATAAAAAATGAAACTATGATACAGAGAGCACACTGGAAACCAGGGCAGGGAATATCAAGTTGTCAAAGTGTTATTCAAAAACCAAATAAACATGAAAAAGTCAAGTAGGAGGAAAAGTTTAGAAAAAAAATTCGTGTTTAGTACAATAAGAGAGAGAGAGAATACTTCGACACATTTTCATGCAGAACTAGGTAAATCATTACTTTGGTTTGGAGTAAAATGTCAACTTGTCTAATTTATGTTAATTTCAGGTTAGTTCATCTTCTCATCCTGTGCTTCTTTTCTGAGGATGCTATCTGTAAAGATGTATTCATATGAAATGACTTTTAAAATATTTATAGGAGATGTCTATACAATTTTGAAAGTCCATTTTCATTAAATCATCTTTATTTCTTTTGTTTGAGGTTATGGCATTATAACTTTAACAACCCCTGTGTTATGATAGATTGTGTTTAGCAAAGAACTTACAGGCAACTTTACTAATTTAATTTTTTAAAAAATCATTGATATAAGAAATAATTTTGTTGTTTCCTTCTAAATATCATGGCATAATTTTCAAAGACATTTTTCTCCATAGGGAAAGGAATATTAAGCCTGGCATGTTCTTTATGGCATCTTGTATACCCAGAGGCTTTCTAGGCAAGAGGACCCAGCCATAAGTTACTATGTGAGCATTGCCTTGGGATCACACAGGTAGAAATTCTAGCTAGGTGTAGAGCTTAGCAACTGTAATGAAGGTCAAGTCTCTAAAAAATTCAGTGTTTATCTCAAGGTCCTGCAAAAATGCTGCCTTGTCAATGAAGTATTCTCCATGCCTTGGACATTCTGAACATCTTGGCTGATTTACGTCACTTTGCCTTTGTCATCTTTTACCAATGCTAAACTTGGCCTGTGTGGGACTTTGATTGAAGAATCCCATGGTGTTAGGATAAAATTTGGCCTAGCATAGAGCCTGAGCTATGGGAGGGACTCAAGAAATATACAGCAAGAACAAAGATATTTGGCCGGGCACGGTGACTCACACCTGTAATCCCAGCACTTTGGGAGGCCGAGGCAGGTGAATCACGAAGTCAGGAGATCGAGACCATCCTGGCTAACATGGTGAAATCCCGTCTCTACTAAATATACAAAAAATTAGCCGAGTGTGGTGGCAGGAGCCCGTAGTCCCAGCTACTAGGGAGGCTGAGGCAGGAGAATGGCATGAACCCGGGAGGTGGAGCTTGCAGTGTGCAGAGATCACACCACTGCACTCCAGCCTGGATGACAGAGGAAGACTCCGTATCAAAAAAAAAAAAAAAAAAAGAAAAAAGAAAAAAAGAACAAAGACATTTAAGGTTTTCTAATTACATTGGCACCATAGAGTTAACTTGAGAATAAGAAATTAATATCTTGAGGCTGGGCATGGCGGCTCACACCTATAATCCCAGAACTTTGGGAGGCCGAGGCTGGCGGATCACCTGAGGTCAGGAGTTCCAGACCAGCCTGGCCAACGTAGTGAAACCCTGTCTCTACTAAAAATACAAAAAACTAGCTGAGCGTGGTGGTGCACGCTTGTAATCCCAGCTACTTGGGGGACTGAGGCAGGAGAATCGCTTGAACCCAGGAGGCAAAGGTTGCAGTGAGCCGAGATTGCACCACTGCACTCCAGCCTGGGCAACAGAGCGAGACTCTGTCTCAAAATAAAAATAAAATAAAATAAAATAAATAAATTAAATACAATAAGAAATTAATATCTTGAGAAAACCTTGTCCTGTGAGACTGACAGTTGACGAGAGACAGGGAATTGTTCATCTTCCACAGGAGAACTTTACAAAGCCTCTCTCCCGTAAGGGAAGTTTTGCTGTCGGCCATGTCTAAATACCTAGGAAGACTTATGGGGAAAGTTTCATCAGGATCTACTACTAGTATCTACAGTGGTTGTCATGAAAGTCATTTTAATAAAACATAATTCCCTTTGACACATTTATTAAAACATGAAATCAGTTCAAAGTTTGACTTTGCAGTAAACTATTCAGCAGAGGTTTGCATTTTTTCCACGGGGGCCCTGTGTAATCCTGAAGGTGGGAAAAGAAAAGTGTCTATGGAATGACAGCTGTTGCATGGATCATCACAGCAGTTTAAGGCTGGGCTCACACAGCAAAGCATTTTGGTTATATTCACCATTTCAAATCCAAAGTTTGCACAAAGAGGCACGTCTTGACATGAAATTAGAGGCGGTCTCTAACCACTTTGAGATCGCGTTGCTTAAAGAATTTATGATGCTTAAGTATGCTGAGCTGGTGCGCTTTGACAATGGGTAGGCAGAACATGAAGCTGTCATAGGAGCTTTGAGTGGCCAAATGAGACCTTGGAGGTTCCCTACCTCTCCCTTGTTTTGGCTTTTCCAATGTTTGAAATTCTCAAGTTGTTATTGCTGGTGTGACTTGTGGTAGAAGAGAAGACATAAGAGACTGGGCACAGCCAAACTTTATTCACCAGTCTGTATTATTTTCTTCTTTCTTTGATTGACCTTTCAAAAAAAAATTTTTTTTTGACAGAGTCTCGTTCTGT
Source organism: Chlorocebus sabaeus (assembly GCF_047675955.1). Lineage (NCBI taxonomy): Eukaryota > Metazoa > Chordata > Mammalia > Primates > Cercopithecidae > Chlorocebus > Chlorocebus sabaeus. The sequence goes on along the minus strand of NC_132911.1, from coordinate 57,556,646 downwards.
CGCCCAGGCTGGAGTGCAGTGGAGTGATCTCAGCTTACTGCAGCCTCTGCTTCCTGGGTTCAAGCCATCCTTCTACCTCAACCACCTGAGTAGCTGGGACTACAGGCATGTACCACCACACCTGGCTAATTTTTGTATTTTTTGTGAAGATGACATTTCACCATGTTGCCCAAGCTGATCTTGAACTCCTGGGCTCAAGTAATTTGCCCGCCTCCACCTCCCAAAATGCTGGAATTACAGGCATGAGCCACCATGCCCAGCTGACTCATTTTTTTAATCTCATTAAAATTCCTCAAATTTTGATGGAATCCAGGCACAAATTTTCTAGGCTATCAGCTTTTAGCCTGATACACACCATCATATTTTGACTGTTCTGTAGTTTTTATTAAGAATTCTAGAATTTCATTTTAATTAATGTATAACTAGAGTTGAAAATCCTTAAGATTAACTTGACAATAAAAAATCTTAATTGACACATAAATATATCAAAATAATTTTATATAATTTATATAAATATATAAAGTAATTTTAGATAATTAAAATTTATTCTCTTTCTGTATGCAGGTGTGTGTGTAAGAGACCAAGAAAGAGTGAAAGACAGAGAGAGGAGTACTCTAATATGTATTTCCTATGAATAAGGACATTCTCTTACCTCCCCACAGAATAAATACCATAATCAGGAGATTATAATTGATATAGTACTATTGTCTAATTTACAGACTTTATTCAAAATTTTGCCAATTGTTCCACATGCCTTTCATTACAAAAGAAAAGGAAGAGGCTTACACATTGAATGTAGTTTTGTATCTTTAATCTCTTATGATCTGGAAACATTCCTCAGGAATTCTTTGTCTTTTACAACCTTGGCATTTCGACATCTAGATATAAGATGGTTCTAAGAATCAAAACTGTACACAAAAGCACATTCAGAGAAGTGTAAATCTCTTCCCTTCCCTTCAAACCCATTTTAACCTTTTCATTTTTTCTACCTCATTTTCCACCAACACCTGTAGGTAACTTATTTCATTTATTTATGTTTTATTCTTTCTGTTTCTATTAATAGAAATGAGCAGATTCATACTCTTTCTTATACAAAAAGCAGCAAAATAACTGGGTGTGGTGGCATGCGCCTGTATTCCTAGCTACTCAGGCTGCAGTGGGAGGATTGCTTGAGCCCAAGAGTTCAAGGTTGCAGGGCGCTTTAATTACACCACTGTACTCCAGCCTGGGAGACAGAGCAAGATCCTGTCTCTGAAAAAGAAAGCACGATATACACGCACTTTTGTACCTGGCTTTCAGCTTTCCTCTCTCTAGTTCAGAAAGATCTTCTCCATCTTTTTATACACTGCACAGTAGACTATGTGTGGATGTACCATAGTTTATTCAACTGCTCTCCTAGGTATGGGCATTAGATTATTTTCAATATTTTGTAATTACCAACATAGCTGCAAGTAACAATCTTGTTCATATGTATTTTCTTATTGTTGGGGATGTAACTTTAGGGTGAGTTCTTTAAGTCAAAAAGTAAGCACTTATGTAGTTTCGTTAGATATTGCCAAATTTTCCTCTAAAGAATCGTGTCTACCTGTTCTCACCAGTAAGCTATGAGAGTCCTGTTTTCCCATCTCCCCAACTGAATGTATTGTCATACTTTTTAATTTTTGCCAAATTCTTAGGTGAGAAATGGTGTCTCAAGGTGGTTTTAATTTGCTTTTTGCTAACGAGGCATACATTTGAGCACCTTTTCATATTTTTAGGGTCTAAATCATAAATATTTGAATGAATAAATTATCATAGATTTTGCCCATTTCTGATGAGGTTTTTGGCCTTTCCCCCCCTGCAGTTTGAGTTTATTATGTATTAGGGATGTTATCCTTGTATTTATAACATGTGTTATAATTATTTTCTCACAATTTCTAAGTTATCTTTGACTTTTATGATTTTTTTTGTAACTTAAAAGATTTAAAAATTTTTTTTTAGGTAATCAAGTTTATCTTTTATTACAGTTAGATTTTGAGGCATAGTTAGAAAGTCTTTCCCTAATCTGGGTTACAAAATCTTTATTGTTACTTCTAGTACTTGTGTGGCTTCCTTTTTTTTTTTTGAGATGGAGTTTCGCTCTTGTTGCCCAGGCTATAGTGAAGTGGTGTGATCTTTGCTCACTGCAACCTCCGCCTCCCGGGTTCAAGTGATTCTCCTGCCTCAGCCTCTTGAGTAGCTGGGATTACAGGCGCCCGCCACCCCACCTAGCTAATTTTTTGTATTTTTAGTACAGACGGGGTTTCATCATGTTGGCCAAGCTGGTCTTGAACTCCTGACCTCAGTTGATCCACCCACCTCGGCCTCCCAAAGTGCTGGGATTACAAGCGTAAGCCACCATGCCCTGTTGGTTTCATTTTTCATACTTTCATCTTTGACTTACCTGGAGATAGTTCTTGTGTGTGACGTTAAGTCATGGATATAGTTTGTGTATGATGTAAGTTATAGATACAGTTTGTGCATGATATAAATTGTGGATATAGTTTTACTTTTTCCTTAATGACTACCCAGTTTTCTCAGTACCTTTTATTAAAAAGGTACATCTTTGAAACAGTGATTTGAAATGTCACCTTTATAGTATTCCATATGTATGTGGTTCTGTTTTTGGACTTTTAATTCTAATTTACTGTCTATTACACAATAAACCAATAGTATACTACTTAATTATAGATACTTTGAATTATGTTTTAATTTCTCAAAGAGCTAGCCTCCTCTCATAGTTTTTTTCTTTTCAATGTTTTTCTGGTTATTCTTGCATTTTTGATTGTACATGAATTTTAGTATCAACATGTCTACCTTGGTAAAGAAGCTTTTTGGTATTTTTTGAGGATTGTATCAAATTTACAAATTAATTTAGGGAGAAATGATACCTTATGATGTTGGATCATTTTATATAAGAAAAAGGAATGCATTTTTGTTTGTTCACAACTACTTGTCGGTCTTTCAGAAAATTTTAAATTTTTCCCTTGTATGGGTTCTGTATATTTAAGTTTATTCCTAAGTATTTTTATCTTTTTAATTGTGATTGTAAAACCAGACTTTTCTCCTGCTTGTTATTGGCTTAATATATGAAGGTCATTAATTTTAATTTCTGTTTTTCTGTTTTTTTCGTTTTGTTTTATTTGTTTGTTTGTTTGTTTTAAGAGATGGAGTCTCACTCTGTTGCCCAGGCTGGGGCAGTTGTGTGATCATAGCTAACTGCAGCCTTGAGTTCCTGGGGTCAAGAGATCCTCCTGCCTCAGCCTCTGGAGTAGCTGGGTCTACCAGCGTGCACCATCACACTCAGTGAAAGGCCATTAATTTCTATATGTTATAAAGTTTATATTCCTCCAACTTCCTGAATTGTCTTATTGTTTGAGTTGGTTTATGATTCTCCAGACTTTTCCAGATCGATTCTCATATCTTCTACAAGTTGTAGTTTGCCAATTCTGGTGCTTTTCCTTGCTGTCTCTTATTTAATTTAATGCAATTACCAGCACATTCAGTAGAATGCTGAATTTAGTATGAACATTCTTGCCTTGTTCCTGATCTAAGTGTAAATAACTTTAACATTTCCTTATTAAGTAAGATGTGGTTAAGGATATAGCAATTCCTATTTTCTTGAATATTTTCATCTGTGTTAGTATCAAATTTTGTCAAAGTCTTTTTCAGCACCTATAGAAATAATCACAATTTTTCTCTTTAGGTCTTTCAGGAAGCTGTATTATGTTAATGGATGTCCTAACATTGCTCTACCTTGCATTTTGGAGTAGATACCAATTGGTTATTGTTATTTTCCTAAGAAGTGGTATTCTGTTTGCCAATACTTTATTTAATATTTTTGTATTGATATTTATAAATTATATTTGTCTGAATTTTTGTTGTTATGTATGTGATCTCTTAATCTTGTTTAATTCTTAATGTTTTACTTGATTCACGAAAACACTGAAACTTTCTCCTTCATTGTCAATGCTCTGGAACAGTTTATAGAGCACTGGGACAATAAGGTTTTGAAGGCTGGTAGAATTCCCCTGTGGAACACCCTGGGGTCAGTGCTTCTTTTACAATATAGTTCCTTAATAGCCTTCTCTTTGTCTTTCAGTAAATTGATTTATCTACTTCTACTTGGGTTAATTTTGCTAAACTTTGTTTCTCAGTGACATTATTTCATCTATGTTTTTGAAATTATTTTGTAATTTTGTAATTTCCCATTTTTGTATATGTGTGCTTCCTCTCTTTTTCTAAATTAAGATAACTAGTGTTTATTATTAAAAATAAAATACTATATTTATTTTGACTTACTAATTAGGTATATTATTTTTTCTTTTGTAACCCATTAATTTCTGCATTTATCTTTATTATTTGTCTTATGCTTTCTTTGTTTCTGTTTTATTGTTGTTGTCTCTTGAATCGAGAATTTGTTTCAACTTTTTCAATTTTTAGAATAAGAATCTTTATAAACTCCCTGATCACTGCTTTTCATGCATCAGAGATTCTGATGTACATGCTTTCATTAAATTCGTTTTAGGAATTCTTTTATTTTAGCCTTTATTTCCCCTTTCCTCTAAGAATTAGACTTTCTATGTAGGAGGGCCTTTGACTTTGTTAATGATTTTGAGTTTTATGGCATTGTGATCAAACAGCATGCTTGTAATATTTCTACTTTACCAAACTTACTAATGTTTTATTTGTAACCAAATATACAATCAATATTTTAAAGAATAAGATTGGGAATAAGATGTCTTGGCTATCACCAAGATGTGAAGTTCCACATCTATTTATGAGTTGCCATGTAGCTTATGCCATTTATGTCTTCTACACATCGCAACAGAAAGATTAGAGAAGCAAGAACAAATCAACCCCAAATTTAGCAGAAGACAAGAAATAATGAAAGTCAGAGCTGAACTGGAGGAAAATCAAGACAAAAAAAAATTCAAAAGATCAACAAATCCAGGAGTTGTTTTTTTTTAAAAAAAAAATTAATAAGATAGGCCGTCAGCTAGATTAATAAAAAATAAAAGAGAGAAGATCCAAATAAACAATTAGAAATGATGAAGGGGATGTTACCACTGACCCCACAGAAATAAAAAATAACCATTGGAAACTACTACAAACACCTCTATGCACACAAACTAGAAAACTTAGAAGAGATGAGTAAATTCCTGGACACATACATGCTCCCAAGACTGACTGAACCAGGAAGAAATTAATTCCATGAACAGAACAATAACAACCTCTGAAATGAATCAGTAATAAATAGCCTACAAATGAAAAAAAGCCCTGAACCAGATGGATTAATAGCCAAATTCTACCAGATGTACAAAGATGAGCTGGTACCATTCCTACTGAAACTATTCCAAAAAATTGAGGAGAAGGGACTCTGTCCCAACTCTTTTTATGAGGTCAGCATGATCCTGACATCAAAACCTGGTAGAGATACAAAAAAAAAAAAAAAAAAAAAAAAAACTTCAGGCCAATATCCTTGGTGAACATTAATGCAAAAATCTTCAACAAAATCCTTGCAAACAGAATCTAGCAGCACATCAAAAAGCTAATCCAACACAATCAAGTAGGCATCATTCCTGGGATGTAAAGTTTGTTAAACATATGAAAATCAATAATGTGATTCATCATATAAACAGAACTAAAGACAAAAAACACACGATTATCTGGATAGATGCATAAAAGACTTTTGATAAAATTCAACATCCCTTCATGTTAAAAACTCTCAATAAACTAGATGCTGAAGGAACATAATATGACAAGTAATAAGAGCCATCTATGACAAACCCACAGCCAACATCATACTGAATGGACAAAAGCTGGAAGCATTCCCCACAAAAACCAGCACAAGACAAGGATGCCCTCTCTCACTACCCCTGTTCAACACTGGAAATCATGCATAAGAAAGAAAGAAAGGGAATCCAAATAGGAAGAGAGGAAGTCAAACTATCCCTGTCTGCAGATAACAGATAACATGATTCTATATCAAGAAAAACCCCATAGTCTTGGCCCAAAAGCTCCTTCAGCTGATAAACAACTTTAGCAAAGTTGCAGGATACAAAATCAATGGACAAATATAACTAACATTTCCATACACCAACAAAGCCAAGACAACAGCCAAATCAGGAAGGCAATCCCATTTATGATAGCCACAAAAAGAATAAAATACCTAGGAATACAGCTAACAGGGATGCGAAAGATCTCTACAATGAGAATTACATATCTCTGCTGAAAGAAATCAGAGATGACACAAACAAATGGAAAAACATTCCATGCTCATGGATAAGAATAATCAATGTTATTAAAATGGCCATACTGCCCAAAGAAATTTCCAGATTCAATGCTACTCCTATCAAACTACCAATGACATTCTTCACAGACCTAGAAAAAAACTATTTTAAAATTAATATGGAACCAAAAAAAGAGCCCGAATAGCCAAGGCAATCCTAAGCAAAAAGAATAAAGCTAGAAGTGTCACGTTACCTGACTCTAAACCATACTACAGGGCTACAGTAACCAAGACAGGATAGTACTGGTACAAAAACAGGCACGTAGATCAATGGAATAGAATAGAGAGGCCAGAAATAAGGCTGCACACCTGTGACCATCTGATCTTCAAAAAAGCTGGCAAAAACAAGCAATGGGGAAAAGACTCCCTATTCAATAAATGGTGCTGGCTTAACTAGCTAACCATATGCAGAAGACTGAAGCTGGACTCCTTCCTTACACCATATAAAAAAACAACTAAAGATGGATTAAAGACTTAAATGTTAAACCCAAAATACAGGAACCCTGGAAAACATCCTAGGCAATACTATTCTGGACATAAGAATGAGCAAAGATTTCATGACAAAGACACCAAAAACAATAACAACAAAAGCAAAAATTGACAAATGGGATCTAATTAAACTAAAGAGCTGGTGCACACCAAAAGAAACTATCATCGGAATAAACAGACAACCTAAAGAGTGGGAGAAAACATTTTCAAATTATGCAGCTGACCAAAGGCCTAATATCCAGCATCTATAAAGTACTTAAACAAGATAAAAGCAAACAACAAATCAATGAATATTTATAATATTCATAATATAATTATATTCATAATATAATTATATTTATTTTTATGAATATTTTGTTCATAAAATATTAACAAAGATGTTGCATTAAAAAGTGAGCAAAGGACATGAAGATACTTTTCAAAACAAGACATACATGCAGCCATCAATTATATGAAAAAAAGTTCAATATCACTGCTCATTAGAGAAATGCAAATCAGAACCACGATGAGATACCATCTCACACCAGTCAGAATGACTATTATTAAAAAGTCAAAAAATGGATGCTGGTGAGGTGCAGAGAAAAGGGAACAGTTATAGATTGTGGGTGGGAGTGTAAATTAGTTCAGCCATTGTGGAAAGCAGTATGGTGATTCCTCAAAGTGCTAAAAACAGAACTCTCTACCCAGCAATCCCATTACTGGGTATATACCCAGAAGAATATAAATAATTTTACCATAAAGACACATGCATGTGAATATTCATTGCAGCACTATTCATAATAGCAAAGACATGGAATCAACCTAAATGGTCACCGATAACAGACTGGATAAAGAAAACGTGATATATATACACCATGGAATATTATGCAGGCATAAAGAAGAATGCGATCATGTCTTTTTCAGGAAGATAGAAGGAGCTGGAGGCTATTATTTTTAGCAAAGTAATGCAGCAACAGAGAACCAAATACCACATGCTGTCATTTATAAGTGAAAGCTAAATGAGAACTCATGGACACAAAGAAGGGAACTACAGACACTGGGGTCCACTTGAGGGTGGAGGGGCAGGAGGGAGAGGAACAGAAAAAATAACTAAGGCTTAACACCAGGCTTAAAACCAGGGTGATAAAATAATCTGTGAAACAAACCCCATGATGGGAGTTTACCTACATAACACACCTTCACATATGCCCCGAACCTAAAATAAAAGTTAAAACAAAACCTCTTTTCTGTAGCCACAATAGTTGAAGGAGAGCTTAGCTGAATATAAGATCATTGGTTTGCATTGTCTTGCCTTACTTTTTCAGAAAGATGGATCCAGTGTTGTCTTGTTTAAATGTTAGCTTTGAGTGTTTGATCATATTGCTGAGATATGTCTCAGGGTTGATTATTGCAAGTCAGTTTTTCTTGCTACCTAGCCAAGTAAGCTTGATATATTCTGTTTGTACTACATAATATTTGAAAAAGTTATTTAACTAAATTTAGTATAATACAAAAGGATATCATCACAATATGTCTTTTCTTTCTTTTCTGTTTTTGTTTGTTTGTTTTGTTTTGTTTTGTTTTTTCTGGAACCGACATCTTGCTCTGTGGCCAAGGCTGGAGTGCAATGGTGTGAATCTCAGTTCACTGCAACCTCTGCCTCCGGGTTTCAAGCAATTCTCCTGCCTCAGCCTCCCGAGTAGCTGAGATTACAGGTGTGTGCCACCACACCAGCTAATTTTTTGTATTTTTAGTAGAGACAGGGTTTTGCCATGTTGCCCAGGCTGGTCTTGAACTTCTGACCTCAGGTGATCCGCTTCCCTCAGTCTCCCAAAATGCTGGGGTTACAGATGTGAGCCACTGCACCCAGTCATCATCATAATATTTTGAAAAGATCATGTGAAACTTTGTTCAGTGTTCTGGAACAGAAGAGACAGCCAATATGTTTTTTTGTTTTGTTTTGTTTGTTTTGTTTTTTAAATGCCATGCTTTCTTTGGTGGAATGAGGCCTAACTTGCATGTAGATAGATCCGGGGCAGGAGTTGGGGGGGACGTTTAAGGAAAAGATGAGAGTGGCAGAGCATGTCCTTTGTCAAACACAGGAGCCAAGAGCAAAAATGGAGTGCATTTATTGCCGTTTAAAATAAAATGCAAAGATTCCTTTAGAAAAAAAGTTTCCAAATCCACTGTGAACTGTGAAGCTGCAATCCAGTTATTCACCTTCCTACCCATCTCCAAAGATCTTGCTTTACTCGATAATTTAGACATCAGTGATACTTGCATTCCAGGGATTTCCTTGGTGGGTGAAGGAACAAATTCCAGAGGAAAAGGAGATTTGGAGGTTGTATAGAAGTTTGAAGGGGTAGCTTTCTGAGGGACAGAGAGGGGGAAATACCCTGTACAGGAAAATAAGACTAACTACAAGGTGTACGCAAGGAAGATCTCACGTGAAGGATTTAATTTTTCTTCGTTTATCCCTTGGACTCTGATCAGTCCTATTAAGCATCCAGTTTAAAATTTTAATTCTACATTGCAAATTTTACAGCTATTTCTGAAACTTTAGTAAAATCTACTGACTTATAAAAACAATGAGATTGTAGGGCATTCAGAACATATATATAAGGGAAGATAAGGCCTCTTGCCAGAGGCCACAGGGGCAGGAGCAGACAGGACGGACAAGATTCTTACCACTGTCCAAGCCACTCTGCATGGGACCAGAGGCTCAAGGCAGAGGTGAACGGAGGGCAGAGAAACATCTACCCCCATCCACGTCAGGGTAGCCACGAGGCAGTTTTCCCTTATCTCCACAAAAGTGAAGGTATGCCTAGAAGGGGGATACATGGAGGCAGGATAAGCAGGTGGACAGCTGGGAGATGATGATAGATAAAGACACTGTGATAGAACAAGAAATATATATATTTGGTCTTTATTCCCAGTTCCTGGCACAGAGTTCCTAAAACTCGTGGAATTTTCTGAGTGGTAGGGGTGAGAAGAACACCTTTTGTTATTCAAAACAAGCCCTTTTTAATTCTAGTTTATGCGAATGAGATGACTCTTGGTAGGCCCTAGGCAGCTTCAGGATGCGGCTGGCTGCCAGAGGAATCAACCATGTGGCCCCAGTCCTGACCTCCTGAGGAAATGAAGATTGAGTTCCATCAGTGGCCAATGATCTTATCAGTCATGCCTTTGTAATGGAGCCTCCATAAGAACCCTGAACAAAAAGGATTGGAGAGTTTCCAGTTTAGTGAACACATTGAAGTGCTGGTAAGGGAGGAGACCACCCTCATGTTGTCTTATTCCCAATTTCTGCCTCCAAAGAAAGAAGTAAAGATTGACCCCTGACCTAACTGGTTATGTTATCTATAGAGTCCAGACATTGTGTGGAAAAGCATTGTGAAAATCCCCGTACTGTTCTGTTCCGTTCTGATTACCAGTGCAGGTGCATGCAGCCCGCAGTCACATACCCCTTGCTTGCTCAATGGATCACGACCCTCTCACAAGGACCCTCTTAGAGTCATAAGCCCTTAAAAGGGACAGGAATTGCTCACTTGAGAAGTTCGGTTTTTGAGACACGAGTCTTGCCGAAGCTCCTGGCCAAATAAAGCCCTTCCTTCTTTAACTCGGTGTCTGAGGGGTTTTGTCTGCAGTTTGTCCTGCTACACTGGGAGGGTGGCCAGAGAGGACATGGAAGCTCTGGGCCCCTCCCCCATGCTTTGAACTATGCATGACTTCCATCTGGCTGTTCCTCAGTAGCATTCTTTCTTTCTTTCTTTCTTTTTTGAGACAGAGTCTCACTCTGTCACCCAGGTTGGAGCACAGTGGCATGGTCCTGGCTCGCTAAATCCTCTACTGCCTCCTGGATTAAAGCAGTTCTCCTGCCTCAGCCTCCCAAGTAGCTGAGATTACAGGCATGTGCCACCACATCAGGCTAATTTTTGTATTTTTAGTGGAGACGGGGTTTCACCATGTTGGTGAGGCTGGTCTTGAACTCCTGACCTCAGGTGATCCTCTCTTCTCAACTTCCCAAAGTGCTGGAATTACAGGCTTGAGCCACCATGCCCAGTCAGTAGTATCCTTTCTAATAAGCCAGTGGTAGAAAGTAAACTTGTTTTCCTGAGTTCTGTGAGCCATTCTAGCAAATTACCAATCCTGAGAAAGGGATGGTGGGAACCCCTAATTTGTAGGCGTCTGGAAGTGTGGGAGGCCCAGGACTTGCAGTTGGTGTTTAAAGTAGCAGTCTTCTGGGTCTGAGCCCTTAATTAGTGGAATCTGATGCCACATTATGCTAATGAAGTGACTCCAGATGGTGTCAAAATTAAATTAATTTTAGGACACTTGGTTGATATCCACAGAAAACTGGAGAATTTCTTGCTGTAGAAAAAACCCACACATTGAGTGTTAGAAGTGTTGTTGAGTAGAAAAACAGTTTTCTTTTGATATGTATATATAGATACATGTAGATACATATGTATGTGTAGATATGCATAGATAGATGTATATATATGTTCCAATATATATAGATATAGATACATATGTGTAGATATGTATGGATAGATATAGGTACATTTACATATCTATGCATAGATAGCTAGATAGAGAGAGACTGATATAGTTAGATGTCTTCCGCACAACTGGATTACAACAGCAGCAGTGGTACCATCTTCTTTCCTTTACCACTGAGGTAGTGATACAACATATGCTCAGATATGTATAGATAGCTGTAGAAATATATGTGTTCATATGTATGGCAAGATATTGATACGTATGTATGGATATATATGGGTAGATATAGACACGTATGTGTAGATGTGTATAGATAGCTACATGGAGAGAGAGATTGATACAGCGCATCTGAATCACAACAGCACAGGTGACACGACCTTTCCATCCTTACCCCTGGTCTCCCATTCCCTGGCACATCCCCTGGAGAAGTCAGCAGGAGGAGAGGGGAAATAGTTACAGAACAAATTTGTCACAGACTGAATTTTCTGGAAGCAGATGCTGAGGTGGTTTGGGGTGCAAAATATTTATTGGGATTGACACTTGTGAAAGGAAGGGGAGGAAGCAAGTTCAGGCAGACAGTGAGGCAGGTCCTACGAAGCCTCAGCCACCCCAGCAGGAAATCTGCAGCAAGAACTGCCAACCAGCATTGTCTAGGTTGGGGCCAACTGGCCTGGCCTTTATGTCCCCACCGCAGGCACTGGATGCTGGTGCTCAGACAGGGTGTGGGCTTGGCTGGGGGCTCTCTGCAGCTGAGGCTGCCCTGAAGGGGCTGACAGCTGGATCTGTCTGCTGTCCACTCCTTGCAGCTGGGAGGCACATCCTTCCTTGAAGGGGGGATCTGAACTCTCACCCTTGTCCCCTCTACAAGTCTGTGAGCAAAGAAACCTGACAAAATTGAAGCTCTGAATTGGATGTTGGATATGGTTGGCCTGAACATATTCTTGCCTGAAAGTGAGGAGTCATTACTCAGATGAGATGTTTCAATGCAAATGAACTAAAATTCGAGGTATGGTCAAGGGGTAGGAGAAGGGAGATTCAATAGAACATATTTTAAGGCAATGGAAGGAGAAAAATAAACCTGCTTCCTGTTTGAACTCTTCAGAAGTTTGGCTCATGTGATAAACTTAATTAATAGACTCAATATAGAGAACTCTGTATTTATGCTTTTTTGCATAACTTTCAGTTCTTTGCATTAAAGATGCAGGGTGTATTTCTTCAACCATCAGCCACATGACTTGCCTTGGGCAACAGCATGAGGCAGAGGTGATGGTGAAGCTATTCCAACCTAGACCTTAAGAGACCTTCAAAGTTTTTGCTTCCTCCTGCTCATCTGCCATCACCATGAGCATGACACACCTGTATTTGCCCAGTGGTCTGAGGAGGAGCATGGAGCTGAGCTGCCTAGGCTATATTGTCCTAGCCATTCTCAACTAAGAGTAGAATCCCTAGCCAGCCTGCAGACGTGTAAGCCCAAATGGTTTCCACTAACCTTTAGCCAATTCACAGACTCATGATGCATTATAATAAACAATTATTGATTGTATTGAGCCACTTAGTTTTGGGTTGGTTTGTTATATAGCAACAGACAATTAGATATAGCTCATTAAAATAGATATATTTATGTTTATGTATATCACACCGGGTTGGTGCTTAGAAAGGGGGGGGTGCCATTTGCTCAATTTTTTTCTGTTGAGTATTTCATTCATTTATTATTGATTTGTTAAACTTTTTGTATATTGAGGGTTGGTTTTGCATTTTGTAACAATAGTAAGCAATCTCAAAGGATACAGTATTAATACATACAAGCCATTTGCTAATTATTCTTAAGTTGACTAATTTGTTATTCCAGTGAAGTATTTACACAATTTTTACTTATTTTCATGATCACATTCATCTGCACGAATTTCTGAAATAATCAGAAATTTCAGTATTGGAAGAGAACTGGGAGATCATGTATCTCCATGATTATTAATATTTTCTTAGTCTCTTTGACAATTTAATAAAAGATCTGAAGTCCCTTCCCAAAGAGAAAACAGACACAGAGACTATTTTGCCCACAATTTCAAGGGCTTCATGGAGTTCATGAAGCTCATTGTGTAGTATATACCCTAGACCCAGGTAATGTGATGCAACAACCAGCAAGTCAGAGGTATTTTGGCTTGTTTCTTTCTTTCTTTCCTTCCTTCCTTCCTTCCTTCCTTCCTTCCTTCCTTCCTTCCTTCCTTCCTTCCTTCCTTCCTTCCTTCCCTCCCTCCCTCCCTCCCTCCCTTCCTTCCTTCCTTCCTTCCTTCCTTCCTTCCTTCCTTCCTTCCTTCCTTCCTTCCTTCCTTCCAACAGATAAAACCAACATTAATGGAAAGTAAGGAGATTAAACTTAGGCTGTCTGAACAAGTAAAAAACCAATAGTAGATAATGAATTTGAAACAAATAGATCTCATCGATTTTTGAATCATTTGTGTTAAGCTCTTCTTTTTGTCTGAATTAAATGTAATTTCCTTAAATCTGTACTGCACTTTGGTAGAGTAGATTGAATAATACTTTAAGTGTTATTTTACTCTGTCAGCAAAGAGCAAGTTCATAAAATCAAGTGATTCTTCACTCTCTTCAGGACACTTACAATTTTTTCTTTCTGTTAATTTCCTGGGCAGCAACTTTATGAACACAGAGCACTGCAAACATTAATGTGGGCGAGAGTTTATGCATAAAAGCACCCGAAGTATCATTTGTGCTCAGAAGAGCAAGTTGAAGGAGGACTTGGCACTGTGTAGACATGTTTTAGCTGATTTTGTTTTTCTAGTCAAACCTGACATAATAAAATATCAAGGGTTTGTTATTTTAAGAAAATATTTTACTTTATGGTCTTTGATAATATTGCCTTGAATGATCTTTATGTCTTCTTTTCTATTTTTGATGTATTGTGGTAAGGGGAAGTGTCTATAAAAATAGAAATTTTCTTCTTAGAGGATAAATGACTAACTACAGATAATCATTTCCCTGGGCCCCAGGGATGTTTCTAAGCAATGAACTCTCCTGGGAACAGTTAGCACTGTGTGCATACTTAGCTCCTCCATGGACCCAGCTCTTACTACTCGTGAGATACTAGGCTACGTGCTAAAGAGAGAAGAGCAAAACTTAGATACACTTTCAGAGAATCATGTTCTACTTTATTGGCAACCTGTGGTCCAATTTGGGCAAAGATGAACACTATATTAGCTGATGCAGAGCTGAATTGGTTGCCCATTAATTTTACATTAGGCTAATACATCTTTCTCAACTTAAAAAAGTCAGAATATACAGCACATCAGGCCAACATTACACATGGCAGTTGGCAGCTGGGCAGTGTTGCTGCTTTAGAAGATGCAGTTCTCACCGCCTCCACCTGGCCTGGACAATCATGTCGTTTGCCAGGACCTAGTAAGCACTTGAATTTGAGATATGTGGCCAAGTTGAAGGAGAAGTAGATCCAGTCAGAGATTACATGTGGAGAAAGGCAGTAACAGATGTATTTACATGATACCATGGGGACATGGTGTGTGTGTGTGTGTGTGTGTGTGTGTGTGTGGTGTATTGGAGGAGTATTTTTGGAAATTCTTTATTAACACCTTATATTAAGTTGCATTTGTTTATGAGATTGACTTTCTGGCCCTCTAACAGTGCCCTAAGAACAAAATCTCATAGAAAGCTGAGAATGAGGTGAAACATGAGTTCAACACTTGCCACTTTGTGTTGTCAACCCACAATTGCATTCACTGTCTATTGAGTCCCTACCATGCACCATCCACGCATTTGCACACTAGATTGGTGAGGTTATCTCAGAGATTGGTTTCAGTGCTGCTTTCCTCTTTGCACAGGTATCTGTGGCCTTGCTTAGTGAAAATTGCTCTCTAGGTGCCAATGATGAGTTTAGCTGTTTTTACTACCTCAGAGTCAGGAATTTTTAATGAGGGACGCTTCAAATCTGATATACCTATGAAACTGCCCCTGTAAACGTTATAAAATTAATCATGGACTAAGGGAGGGAAAAAAACAAACATAAGCTATCAGCATTTGTCATGAGGTCAGCTGCTCTCTGATCCCTTCCTCATAGTTGTTTGGTATCTATTGCCCCAGAATCACACAGACTCTGTTATAAGGTTCTAGTTCCCCTTAACTGCTCTATAAATAACAACGTGAACATTGTGAAATGTTAAGTTTTCCCTTTGAGATATTCTTTCAGGTCCTGAATAGTTGTGGAACTACTTGCATCAGCTGGTAAAGGATCCCACAAAGAGCTGACACCAAAGAGAGCAGTTTCCATATTCTGATGATTTTATCCCCCCTTACATTAACCAATCAATTACTCTAATTTTCCAGCCCCTCACCCTTCATGATCTCCTTAAAAACCCAACCCAGAACTCCTGGGAAGATGGATTTAAGGCTCACATTTTCTCAGCTGCCCTGTGATCATTAAACTCTTTCTCTGCTGTTCCTGTGTATTGGTCTGTTACTGTGCAGTAGGCATATGAATCTGGTTGTACTGTAACACACAAGTGAAAAGAATAGAGCCCTAATAGAGCTCTTTATTATGATGAGTCCATATTTGGAAACATGTGTCCATCAAGTTATGTCATATAGACTGGACCTTCAGTTACTTTTGAGATAATCCTTGACTGAGTGTTTGGAAAGCAAGATAGATGGACTGGAGAAGAAAGAAAGGAAAGGGATGGAATAAATAGGGACTACTTCAGAGCTCTAGGATGCTCCTGGCTGTCCTGGGCTAGCGGGGGGTACAGCAAGAGGCATTGATCAATGAGACGGGAGCACATGGGAAGATGCAATATAAATTTACCTTGGAACATCACCTGGGTCTGGCCTTGACCTGTTTTATTTGCATTTAACAAGAGCAATCACCTCTCTATAATAGAGAAACAAAGTGACAAGCAAGGTGTTTGCCTGTCAACAAATTCCAAGTATTTTTGTGTCCTCAAAAAATTCAAGTAGTTAACAATGACGCTTTAAATCTCAGAAGTTTCATTTATTTATTTATTTATTTACTTTTCTTTTTCAACTTTTTAGATTTAGTGGGTGCACATGCAGGTTTGTTACATGAGTATATTGTGTGATCCTGAGGTTTCAGGTATGAATGATCCCATCACCCAGGTGCT
Source organism: Chlorocebus sabaeus (assembly GCF_047675955.1). Taxonomy (NCBI): domain Eukaryota; kingdom Metazoa; phylum Chordata; class Mammalia; order Primates; family Cercopithecidae; genus Chlorocebus; species Chlorocebus sabaeus. The sequence continues at coordinate 57,540,221 of NC_132911.1, read as the reverse complement.
AAGCAGAGTGCCCAACAGTTAGTTTTTCAATCTTTTCCCCCTCCCTCCCTGCCCCCTACTCTAGTAGTCTCCAGTGTCTCTTGTTGACACCTTATGTCCATGAGTATCCAATGCTTGGCTCCCACTTATAATTGAGAACATGTGACATTTAGTTTTCTCTTCCTGTGTTAACGTTGATTCCATGTTTTTGCTATGGTGAATAGTGCTGAAATAAACATATGGGTGCATGTGTCTTTTCGGTGAAATAAGTTGTTTTCTCTTGGGTATATATACAGTAATGGGGTTACTGGGTCAAATGATCATTCTGTTTTCAATTCTTTGAGAAATCTCCAAACTGCTTTCCACAGTGGCTGAACTCATTTACATTCCCACCAGCAGTGTATAAGCAAGCATTTCCTTTTTTCCACAGCCTTACCAGCATCTGTTATTTTTGACTTTTTAGTAACAGCCATTCTGACTGGTGTGAGATGGTATCTCACTGTGGTGTTCATTTGCATTTCTCTGATGATTAGTGATGAGGAGCACTTTTTCATGTTTGTTGGATATTTGTATGTCTTGCTTTGAGAAGTGTTTATGCCTCTTGCCCATTTTTAATGGGGTTATTTGTTTTTTCTTGTTCAACTGTTTAGGTTCTTTATAGATTAGGATATTAGACATCAGTTGGACACATAGTTTGAAAATATTTTCTCCCATTCTATAGGTTATCTATTTATTCTGATTCTGTTCATAGTTTCTTTTGCTGTGCAGAAGCTCTTTAGTTTAACTAGGTCCTGCTTGCCAATTTTTGTTTTTTGTTTTTTTTAGAAGCATTATTTAAATGATATAATCTTCATAACTACAAAATGTGGTATTGATGCTCTACATGAAATATACAAGCCCCCAAAAATATAAAAGCCAAAGCATTTACTTATTTTCCTTTAACACCAACGAGATTAATGTAGGCAAAGTAAAATTAGTATTAGAAGTTGTGAATCATACAGTTTAAATGTATTGCCATTCAAAAGAAATGCATTATCTTGGGAGTCTGAGTGCTCTAGATTGATTGTCCATAAATAATTACATTATTGCTTGATCTTCAATTTCATTGTGCCTTGTTGGAAAAGGCAGTGTAGTAACAAATAGTTACATATATAGTTCTGTTTTTATTTTCTTTGTGATTTATTTCTTCTCTGCAATTGCCATCATTAAAAGAAAAAAAATTATAGTTAAGGAAAGAACATTACTTAATTTCCTGCATAGGCAGGTGGTGTTAAATGCCAAAAATAAATAGCCCTGCAGGAATCAGCCTTACACTTGAATTTAACATCCCTATCAATTTATTAGTAATTTTGAAAATGTTATATATTACCTGTTAATTTTAAATTATTATGTATACTTAATTGGCAACTGGAACTACAGAGTTGAGAGCAGCTAAAATGCAAAAGTGCCAAGAAATTTGAGGAATATACAGAAGGAGAAAGGTGAATATTGTGATAGATCTTTACTGCCTTGGAAAGATTAAAGAAAAAAAGAAAAATCTGCAACTTTATTGTCTGTAATGTCTTAAGGATACATAAATATGGTTTTTCAGTGACATAGGAAAAAAGCTACATACTGTACTGACATGCATGTATTTTCTATGGCTCTTTACGTGCTCAATAACTAATTGGTATGCTTTGGTTATTAGACCGGAATTCCATCTTAAAAAGTTATGACTCTTTTGCTATGATTGTTTCCTATGCCCAAAATATTGTAGTTATAAACTTAAGAAATTCCTGCTGTAAGGAATTGATCATCAAAACCCTTAAATTTTCTCTTTGTCTCTCTTTCTCTCTCTCTCTCTCTCACACACACACATGCAAACACAAACACACTCTGTCTTAGTTTGCATTGCCATTCCCTACCAACAGAAACTCCAAACAACAAGCCCAAGACAAGAGCTGTGTCTTAGCTGCCTTGAAACCAGGCCCTAAGACAGAAATTTGCTGAGCAGTTTTGTCAGTCCCTGTGCTCTGAGTAACAACACAGCTAAGGGATTGGGTAAAGTGGATTTAAACAAATGGAGAAGTTGGGTTTAAAAGTTCTCCATTTAAGAAAATGGAGAAGTATGTGACAGCCATAGAGGCGTCCACTGACCCATGGGGAACACTGATTCTGAGGCGGCCTTTGAGAGTTGTCCAACATAAGTCGAGGGGTTAGGTCTTTGCACTCCACTACTGACCAATCACGGAGTAGTAACTGGCCCCAGGATAGCAGCATAGCTTTGAGTAATGTAGCTCCTTCAGTCAACAGCAGTTCTCAGAGCAGTTCTCACCACAAGCAGTATTTCTAATGTCTATGGAAATGAGTGACTTCAGCTCAAAGCAGTACTGGATGGAGTATCCCAGCAAAGGTAGACTATTTTGGAAAGTGATCACAAAGAAAAAGATTGGTGGGAGGACTGGGAAGAATAAAAGGAAGAGGAGGAGGAAGTCAACATAAGGGGGCACTCACTAGTTCATAATTGAGCAAGACTGCTGTGGACGAGGGGAGTTCCTGCTGAGAGCCCTCCAAAAGACTTTGCAGAATACACAGAAACATCCATCTGAGACATGGAAAATGGATGGGCTTCATTCCCCAGTGGACAAGGGTTAACACCCTTACTCTTATGGATTTGTGTTTGTGTCAGAACATCTGAACAGGCTCCTGCAGGACCACCCCCCAGTAACAGTACTAAATGATTATGGCAGAAGAAGAGAGTTACATGGTATAGCTGAGGTGAGGTGCTCTCCGGCTACACCTGATGGCCATTGGTTACCAGAGCAGGAACCCAAGCAAAGCAGTCGCAAGTTGGTAACAGATAGCGAGTAAATCATGGCAGCTTTGCCTTTTCCATGCTTAGTAACTACCTGACAGAAGACTTGTAGTCTTTCTTGCTTATTTGGCAAACTCATAACTGGGAATCCTTATTCATTGGTTTTACATCCAGGTGCATTTTGCTGCCTATATTATCACCAGGAATGATCTGTCATACTTGAGCAAGCTGGATAAAAATTTTAGAACTATGTTGAACTTTAACTTTTTTCCTCTTTTTAAATCAAAAGAGATGTAGTAGGAGATATTAAGGTCTTTATACTGGCCTTTATAATGAGATTGGTAATTAGTGTTCTCTCTTACTCAACATTCTCAGGGAAGTAGGTAGCGTACATACATAAATTTTTCAAATAGCTAAAATTTATAGAAGTTTAGAAAAGGATGACATATTAGAGAGCATCTAAGAAAATCCACCTTATTGACAGTTGAGTGAACTGATGCCAAGATAGAATAAATCACCTTGACAATGGCACACTGTGCTTTCGTGATTGAACAAGAAGCAGAAGTCAGGTTTTGTGGCTGCAGTTTAGTGTTCTTCCCACCCAAGACTTCATTTCCTCCTGTACTACATTTTCCCATCTTTACTCCGAATCATGACTAAGTACATTACTTACTTTCTAGACTTTTAAAGCAAAAGACCAAACATAATACATCAGTTATGTAAAATGTTATTTCCATTGCAAGAGGGTGAACTGAGTACAAACTGGTCTTCCCTCTCTAAATGAAATAATAGAAACAATGCTTGTTTGTAGAGTAAATACAACGCGTTGCTCAGCAACACGACAGGATTCTTCAGAAGTTTATAAACTAATGGATGCAGGTGACAGTGGGTCACAGAGGAAGCCAGCAGGTGAGGATGTGTACAGGGGCCATGGCAGAGCATAACAGCAAGCATGGAGCATTGCCAGGGAGAGGGGACCCTGGAGTTACAGGGCTGAGGAGGAGGGGGCCATGCAGCCCTGAGGGGGTGATTAGTTGAGTGCCAAAGCTGAATAGCAGACCTATCATCCTATCCGTTCAGCCAGCCCACCTTCCCAGTGAGCTGCTGCAGGGCTGCCACCTCCAGGAAGCAGCAGTGCTCAGAGCAGAGGGCAGGACAGTGCTTCAGGCCAGAAGAAATCTTCCCTCTGGCAAAAGGATCTGACAAAATGACTTGCCTGTCTTGCCCATAGCTCTGGATTGGAAAATACTTTTTCTTCCCTCTCTGGAGAATGTGTAGCCTTGAAAATACCCTTATATTTGCTTGTAATTTTAATTATGTTGCCTTTGTGATCCAGAAAATTGTAAGTCAATGATTAAATTAAAATATCCCCAGAATGATAATGTCCAGGATTCCCTAGGAAACAAAAATACAGGGTGAAAATGCTCTCAATTCAATCTTGTTTAGGATTACCCTCTATAAAATTCTGCAGGGCATGCCCTCACAGTCAAAATGACAAAACATCTGCAGTGGATCCAGCAATGGCAGAGGAAGATTCTGAGGAACATAGATGCTGTAATATCAAACACACGACCTTAAAATAAAGCCATTCATAAAATCTTTAATACGATGAAGGATGAAATAAAAATGTTAAGGACATCAAATAAGAAAAGTCTGATTTTTTTTTTTTTTTTTTTTTAGATGGAGTTTCGCTCTTGTTGCTCAGGTTGGGAATGGTGCGATCTCAGCTCACCGCAACCTCCACCTCCCAGGTTCAAGCGATTCCCCTGCCTTCAGCCTCCCAAGTAGCTGGGACTACAGGCATGCGCCACCGCACATGGCTAATTTTGTGTGTTTTTAATAGAGAAGGGTTTTCTCCATGTCAGTCAGGCTGGTCTCAAATTCCCAACCTCAGGTGATCCACTCACCTTGGCCTCCTGAAGTGCTGGGATTACAAACAGGAGCCACCACGCAAAAAGACTGATTTTTTCAAATGACAGAATACAAGATTTAGAAATGAAAAATCAGTCAATGAAATTATAAAGTTAATAGACAATTCAAACAGCAGATTAGATACAGCTTAGAGGGAATTGGTAAGCTAGAAAAGAAATCTGAAAGTACTTAGGATATGGCACTAAGAGATGGCAAAATGGTAAATATGTCAGAGAAGTTAAGAGAGATAGTAAATGGGAAACAGTGGTCTAAAACACACCCATCAACATTCCAGAAGCGAAAGAATAGGGAAAGTGGAGAAGAGGGAATATTTAAGAAAAGCATGGCTGAGAAGTTAAAAAAAAAAACGGATAGATTTTTTAAAAGAAACCTGAAAGCTGTAGTTAAACAGCTGAAAGAAAAAAGACAAAGATCTTAAAAGCAGATGAAGAGAGAAGACAGACTGCCTACAATGGAATAACAATTAGACCAGCACTGACTTCACTAAAAGACATTAATGTCTTTTAATTCTTCATTAAAAGACATTAATTATTACAACTGTTACCCAGAAACAATTGTAATAATATCTGCAGGGGGCTCAGGGAAAATAACTATCACTTTCAAATTATTTGGTCTGCCTAACTTTCATTACAAAAATAAGGACAAAATAGAGACATTTTCAAACAAACAAAAACTGAAGGCATTTGCAACCACCAGGCCCTCACTGAAAGAACTCTTGAAGGAGTACGAGAAAGAAAGACATTGGCTTAGGGTGCAAAAAGCAATAAATGAGTAAAAGAAGGAAAAATGTGAAGTTTGAGGGTTAAAATGCAAATAAAAGGCTGACAACAATATTATACTAATTTACAATGAAGTGGTCGGACTGATGTGCTCTAGGATTCCTGTTTTATTCGAGAGAGAGTGGAGTGGTGGATTTACTTTAGCTTCAGATATGTTTGCGTGCTCGACTTCTTCAGTTATCCTCTCAGGCCTGTCCCGCTCTGGGCAGAAAGACTGGTCCTTGTGCCTGTTTCGTGGGTTTGCTCTGGGAGGCACTGAAAGTGAGAAGGGAGTGAGGAAGAGGGATGTACTCCCGGGCTCCCTCTGCTGGGTCATCCCAGGTGGCTGCTTTGCTCTCCAAAGCAGCTTCTGTAAGACACCCTCTTTTTTTTTTTTTTTTTTTGAGACAGAGTCTTGCTCTGTCGCTCAGGCCAGAGTGCAATGGTGCAATCTGCAACCTTCGCCTCCTGGGCTCAAGCTATTCTCCTGTCTCAACCTCCCGAATAGCTGGGACTACAGGCACCCGCCACCATGCCTGGCTAATTTTTTGTATTTTTAGTAGAGACAGAATTTCACCATGTTAGCCAAGATGGTCTTGATCTCCTGACCTCATGATCCACCCCCCTCGGCCTCCCAAAGTGCTGGGATTACAGGAGTGAGCCACCATGTCCAGCCCAAGACACCCTCTTTTAAAGCTCTCACAGCTATCTCTACCCTTTGTGGGTTTGGAAACCACTCTCCTTTCCTTGACCTTTCAAACCCAAGTGTGACAATGATCGATTACTGTTCCTTATAAAACACAGCTAAACCCTGACTGTGCCTCAGAGAAGACCCCCGTTATTGAAATGTTCTCATATAAGCGATTAATTTCCTACCAGCATCCTGACTTTGAGAGCATGTTAATATTCTAAGGATAACCATCAAGTAAACGGCAAAACCGGGAATAATTTTTGAAAGAGTAGAAGTTGCGGGATGAAATGTTGAAAACCAAGTCAGTCTAAAAGAAGAAAGAAAGAAAAAAAGAGAATATAGGAAAAGCTGAAAATATAGAAAAAAATAAAATGATAGATAAGTTCAAATAGGTCAATAGTCACAAAAACAGAAATGAACTTACCACCACAAGAAGACACAGAATGTCATATTGGATATAAAAACAAAATTTAACTGTTAACCTGTTCTTGCAAGGCCTACACCTAAAATACAAGTTCACAAAAATGTTTAAAGTAAAAGGATAAAAAAGAGAAGCTGGTGTTGCTGCATTACTACAAGACAAACTAGGCTTTTAGTCAAAGTATCAATGGGAATAAGGCGTTACTGAAGAGTGGTTAGTAAAGGTTGAATACACAGGAAACTAAAATCATCCTAAAATTATTCAGAATTTGAAAATACCTCAAAACACATCAAGGAACAATGAACAGAACCACAAGGAGAAACAGAAACAACTGACATGCTCCTTTCGGTAACTGATACATAAAACAGGCAAAAAAATTTAATAATTTAATAATGATGTACATGATGTGAACAATACAATTAGTGAGTTTAATATAGTTGATACTAGTAGATTCCAATAGCCACACATTACAAATACACATTATTTTCTAGCACACATGGACTATTTATAAAAATTGACTACTAGGTCATAAAAATGTTTCAGGAAACTTCAAATATTTGATAGTGTAGAGACCACATTCTGAGATCAAAATTGAATTAGGTTAGAAATCAACAATAAAAGCATAACTAGATTGCCAGCCATAGAGAAAGTAGATGGAAATCATAGTTACCACCCTATCATAAAAAAAAAAAAAACTGTAACATCTGGAAAAATACATTTAGAAAAACAGTTTGCAGGCATTAGAGAGCAATCAAGTCTGGCTTGCAATGCTGAAAACACAGAGACACACAAGGTTAGCCCCAAATTCACCCAGGCTTGCATCTTGTGGACATAATTCTGGGTCGTTGCTGAGGGAAAAATGATCCCAGGAAGGAGGCAGTGGTCTTGCTGGTAGAAGAGACAGAGATGAGTTTGAGGAACTAAGGTGACTGAGATTTGGGAGGCAAAGTCACAAAGAGGGCGCACCACAGAGAGGGGAGCTCTGGGAATGTCTCAGGGCCTGGGTGACTCTGCTGTGTGCGTACACACAAAAGCAGCTGCTGGGGCTGAGAGCCAGGTGGAGATCCTAGAGAGCAGGCATTTCTCTTTTTTATTCTACTTTTTATGAATAATTCAAATAGATCAATAGTCACAAAAAATAGAAATGAACTTACAACAACAAGAAGACACAGAATGTCATATTGGATATAACTCTTAATGTATTCTTACAGTTGTATATATTTTGGGGGTACTTGTGATATTTTGGTACAAGCATAGAACGTGTAATAATCAATGTCCATAACTGGGATATTCATCACCTCAAATATTTACCATTTCTTTGTGTTGGGAACATTCCGAATGTTCTCTTCTGGTTATATTGAAATATACGATAAACAGTTGTCCTATTGTGCCACTGAACACTAGATCTTAGTCCTTTTATCTCACTGTATTTTTGTACTTATCAACCAACCTCTCTTCATTCCTCCCTCTCATAGCCTCTGGTAACAACCAGTCTATTCTTATTTCCATAAGATCAATGCTTTTCAGGTCTCACATATGAGTGGGAATATGTGGTGTTTGTCTTTCTGTGCCTGCAGTATTTCACTTAACATAACGTCCTCCAGGTCCATCACATTGCTGCCAATGACAGGATTTTTGGTTTTTTTATGGTTGAATGATAGTTCTTCGTGTGTGTATACATATACATACCCTATTTTCTTTAACCGTTTATTCGCTGGTGGACACTTGGGTTGATTCCCTATTCTGGCTGTTGTGAATAGTGCTGCAATGAACATGGGAGTACAGATATCTGTTTGATATACTGATGTTCTGTCTTTTGGAAATATACCCAGCAGTAGGATTATTGGGACATAGAGTAGTTCTACTTTTGTTTCTTTGAGAAAGCTCCATAATGTTTTCCACAGTGGCTGTACTAATTTACACTTACACCAACAGTGCACGAGGATTCCTCTTTCTCCACATCCTTGCCAGAACGTGTTATTTTCTCTCTCTCTTTTTCTTTTTTTTATAATAGCCATTTTAACTTGGTTTCATTGTGCTTTTAATTTGAACTTCCCTGATGATTTGTGATGCTGAGTATTTTTTTCATATACCTGTTGGCCTGTTCTCATTTTGAGAAATATCTATTCAGATCTTTTGCCTATTTTTAAAAATCGGATTATTTGATTTTTGCTATTGAGTTGTTTGAGTTTCTTATGTACTCTGGTTATGAATCTCTTATCACATAAATAGTTTGCAAATACTTTCTCCCATTCTGTAGGTTGCCTCTTCCCTTGGTTGATTGCTTTTTTTGCTGTGCAGAAGCTTTTTAGCTTGGTGTCATTACATTTTTCAATTTTTGCTTTGATTGCCTGTGCTTTTGAGATCTTACTCAAGAAATCTTTGCCCAGACAAATGTCCTGAAGTGTTTCCCCAGTGTTTTCTCTTAGTAGATTCATAGTTCCAGGTCTTATGTTTAAATTTTTAATCCATTTTAAGTTGATTTTTGTATATGGTGAGAGATAGAGGTCTAATTTCAATCTTGTGCATGTTAATGTCCAGTTTTTCCCAATATGTGATCTTGGTGCCTTTGTTGAAAATGAGTTGGCTGTAAATGTGTGGGTTTATTTCTGGGCTCTCTATTCTGTTCCATTGGTGTAGGTATCTGTTTTTATGCCAGTACCATGCTGTTTTAGTTACTCTAACTGTGTAGTATATTTTGGAGACATTAGAGTTCCAGCTTAGCATGGCGATACCTTTAGGGGAGATATTTATCCCAGGCCTTCACTTGAGACCCCAGAAAGACCACTCTCAGGTGAAAAGATCACACAGTAGGAGTTAAAGTTATAACTAAGCAATAAACACAAAACCACATTCAGGCTGCCTTAGCCTGACAGGATATAGGTGATCTGTCAGTAATTAACCTGCCTGTTAGAACAAAGTTTAACCTTCTTTAGAGGAGGATAATGTATTTCATAGCTTCCATGATGTGTCATCCATAATATCCAGCATTCAATCACTAGAAATGTAAATAAGCAGGAAACTGTGACCAATAATCAAATGATAAATCTGTCAGTCAAAGGATACCAAAGATGACCCAGATTTTGGACATAAAAGACAAGAATTTAGTATGACTGACATTAATATGTCAAATAAAATAGAGCAAAATCTGGACAAAAAAATGGACTTAAAAAGGAGTATCTCAACAAAGAATTAAAATCTATTAAAAGAATCCAGTGAGCATTCTATAACTGAAAAATTAATGTCTGAAATAAGAACTCACTGAATGGATGTAACAGCACACTGGACACAGTAGAAAACAGCATAAGTAAACAGGAAGACAGGTATATTAAATATATCCAAAAGAAAGGAAAAGAGACAATAGAATGGGCAAAAACAGGACAAAGTGTGCAAGAGGTGTGGGATGTAGTCAAAAAGTGCAATGTCTGTGTCATTGGAGTAACGTCTGTGTCACTGGAGTACTGTCTGTCACTGGAGTAACATCTGTGGAGTAATGTCTGTGTTGCTGGAGTAATGTCTGTGTCACTGGAGTAACATCTGTATCACCGGAGTAACATCTATGTCACTGGAGTAACATCTGTGTCACTGGAGTAACGTCTGTGTCACTGGAATAACGTCTGTGTCACTGCAGTAACATCTGTGTCACTGGAGTAACATCTGTGTCACTGGAGTACTGTCTGTGTCACTGGAGTAACATCTGTGTCACTGGAGTACTGTCTGTGTCACTGGAGTAACATCTGTGGAGTAATGTCTGTGTTGCTGGAGTAATATCTGTGTCACTGAAGTAACATCTGTGTCACTGGAGTAGCATCTGTGTCACTGGATTAACATTTGTGTCATTGGAGTAACGTCTGTGTCACTGGAGTAATGTCTGTGTCACTGGAGTAGCATCTGTGTCACTGGAGTAACATCTGTGTCATCCAGAAGGAGAAGGAGGAAAACAAGAGTAGAGCAAATTCGAAGAAATAATGATTGAAAATTTTCCAAATCGAATGAAAGTCCTGAAAAAGACAAGAAGTCTTGAAAATGACAGGAAGAAGAATCTAACTGGCAAGTTGTCAGTGTATTTTCCATGTGACAAATGCCCAAGGTCCCTTCAATTAGTGCTCTTCAAAGTACCCATAGAAAGAAATTCAGATATGGAAACATCTATTCCAAAAGGTGTCCCATGCATCCCTCAGACAAGAGGTTTTTATGTTGAATTTTTAATATAAGCCAAGCATGCTTCTTCCAGGGGGGCATGAAATCTATCTATGCCCTCTCTTTTGGTGATCATACCTAATCCTATGGCTTTATGTTACCATCGAAATGTTAGTGCTGCCTAAATATATTTATATATCTAGCTTTATTTCCACTGATTAGTATAATTCTATTAATGAAATGGCATAAAATACTTTCACTTGGCTGTTGAGGAATAATTCATACATTAACATATCCAAAGCAGCCTCTCAGTGACATTTCAACAATGAAGAGTTAGAAGATCCCATCCTCTCCATTTCAGTAAATGGAACCCCAATTCTATTAGGCCATTCTTGCATTGCTATAAAGAAACACCCGAAACCGGGTAGTTTATAAAGAAAAGAGGTTTCATTGACTTACTGTTCTGCAGGCTGTACAAGTATGGCACGAGTATGGCATCTGCTCGGCTTCTGGTGAGGCCACAGGAACCTTAAAATCGTGGCAGAAGGGGAAACAGGTGTATCACATGGTGCAAACAAGAGTAAGAGAGAGGTGAGGGGGGAATGTGCCAACACTCTCAAATGACCAGATCTCAAGAGAACTCACTCACTATAGTGAAAACAGCCCCAAGCCATAAGGGATCCCCCTGTGACTGAAACACCTCCCACCAAGCCCCACCTCTAACATTGGGGATTACATCTCAACATGAGATTTAGAAGGGACACACATTCAAACTATATCACTTATCTTCTCAGTTATTTAAAACAAAAATTTAGGAATTACCTTTGATCTCTCCTTTTCTCTCATTCCCCCGCATTCACTCCATAAGCATTTTTTTGTTAATTTCTACATAATATTCAAATTCATCTATTTCTCTCTGTTTCTGTCAGGACCCCATAGTCCATACCACTATCATCTTTCCTGGACCATTAAGAGGTCTTAATTTGCCTGCCTGCATTCACTTTTGTCCCCCTGTCCCCACAATATTGTACAAATACAGCAGTATGAGTAATATTTTTGGAATAAAAAGTTATATCATGCCACTCCTTGATTTAAATTTTCTATGGGCCTCTCATTACCCTTAGGACAGGACACATCAATGAGGCCTCCAAGGCCCTATGCCATCTAGCCCTCCAGCCTCATCTCCCACCCTTCTGTCTTCCCTCACAGTGGTGCTCCAGAGGCACTGCGGCTCTGTTAGTTGGAATGCTCAGGCTGCCGGGTTCCCCCACAGCTCATTCCTGCTTGACTGGCCAACCTCAGTTCACACGTGAAGACCTCAAAGGGGTCTTTGCCCAATCACACACTTTGTTTTTTCTTACAGTTCTGTGTTTGTTTATGTGTTTTCTTGTTTCTTGCCTGTCTTCCTCATTAGTAGGGAAGCTTTGTGAAGCAGGAGATGGTGTTTTTCCTCCTAAAGCCTGAAATTGTGCCTGAATGCAGAATGTGCTCAGTTATCTGAGGAACAAATGAACAGACATAGAGAAATACCAAATTCCACATAAATCTTCTTTTTAAGTGTACTTTAGCAGCTAACACTTACTGGTTTGCTCTCAGCTATAATCTGCACCCTCCATTTGCACTTTATTGCCAGGAATACGTACGTGCAGTTCCATATTTCACCTCTTTCTGGTTTCCCAGGAGCTCAATCAACAGGAGTCCTGGAAAAGCTTGGTGTGAGAGGGGTGAAGAGGCCAGTGTTCCTTCCAAGACTTTACTTTGAGCAGCATCTCCAGCAGTAGCTCCACCTCGCTGTGGCTCCAGCTCCCTTGGCCAGTCCTTCCCTCTCTGGTCTGAGCTCACACTGGTGCCTCCCATCCCCTGCTCCATCACTCCAGTGGTTTTATCTCTTGCTAGAGGTTCCAAGATTCTGCCTGGACCCTATGAACTCCATTTCCCCCACAGCCCTCCAGTCCCAGAGCTGGTACAACTTCCTGCTATTCTCTGGTTCTATTTTGGTCTCCTGTTTGTGTCTTCAGCTCTTCCATTGGCTACGTAGCCAACTCCCTGGATTAAATATCCTTTAAGATATGTAGAATGATTGCTGTTTTCCTGATGGGACTCCAACTAATACACACACGTATTTCCAAAATTTTGTCATTGCTCAAAACATTTTGGGACTCCTCTTTCATAATAGGCTTGTGAAACATTTTGTCTTAGCCTATGTGTGCTGCTATAACAAAATATCTCAGACTGGGTAATTTGTAAACAATAAAAACTTATTTCTCATAGTTCTGGAGGTCTGAAATCCAAGATTAAGGCACCAGCAGGTTTGGTGTCTGGTAAAAGTCCCATCTCTCTGCTTCTAAGATGGTGCCTTATTGCTGTGTCTTCAGGTGGTGGAAGGCAGAGGGCTAGAGAAAAAGGCCTAAGTTAGTTACCTCCAGCCCCTTCATAAGGCAGTAATTCATTCATCAAAGTGGAGCTCACATGGCTTAATTACTTCCCAAAAGGCCCCACCTCCTAATATCACCACAAATAAATTTTGGAGGGGACACATTTAAACCATAGCACATCCAAAACACAATCTGATTAATTTGACTCACTATACAAGCCTAAAAGTGACTTCTGGACGTTTCCAAATACTAAAACATACCATTTCTTCATATATAAAAATTTGTGGATAGAATTCTAAAAGGAATGTTTTAATTTTTTTTGAGAAATGGCAATATTTTTGGTATAAGCATAATCCAAATATATCGAGGCTTGCTGTCCTTCCTTCCTTCCTTCCTTCCTTCCTTCCTTCCTTCCTTCCTTCCTTCCTTCCTTCCTTCCTTCCTTCTTCCCTCCCTCCCTCCCTCCCTCCCTCCCTTCCTTCCTTCCTTCCTTCCTTCCTTCCTTCCTTCCTTCCTTCCTTCCTTCCTTCCTTCCTTCCTTCCTCTTTCCCTCTTTCTCTTTCTTTGCTTTTTCTTTCTTTCCTCCTTCCTTTCTTCCTTTCCCTTCTTTTGTTCTTTCCTTTTCTTTTCTTTCTTAATGTCTCTAAAGTTACAGCAACTCACTTTTGCCCTCATAGATCCAAAAAATTTAATCTGTAACTAGATATTGGCATATGTATGATAAAAATGTTGATTTGTCAGCAATTCTAGACAAAGAAATGAAAAAAGATGGGAGAGTTCAGTATCATCCTATGATCTGTATAACACTACATTTCTTATTGCATATTGGATATCGATTTCCATGACTTCTATGACACTCCATATTGAAACGACTTCTTCTTTTGCTTTATTCTGAGAGCTGTTATACGGAATGAATTCTGTATCAGACATTCTATCTTCTACCCAAACAAGTACAGACTTGAGCTGTTTTCCATTTTTAAGAGAGAAACTAAAATTATTCCAAAACTAAGTTTTTGTTAATATCCCTGCCAGATAAAAGGCCAGGATCATAAGCAAATATGGCTAAAAGGAATGTTGGTCATTTGAATTTTAAAGCATGCGTTGAATGTGTTTCATAGCAGTATTGGTGCTAGTGTCTCCATATGAGCCTTCTGCAGGAAGCCCTGTGCTTCACCATGAGAGTTTTCTCTAGGGTCAGAGACAGTGGAAGTCGCACTGAAACACTGGAAAACATTACATGCAAGAAAATTCTTAGAACTGAATTCTGGTGTGAGTAATGAAATATTTCCCTTTGCAAAAAAAAAACACCAATTTAGTCATCAAATCAAAATCTGAACCAGTCTTGTTTATAACGGCTACAAAAATGTAAATCAAGCAGTTGCCGACTTGGTTTCTTACCTGTCCACCCACTGTATGTCATGAACAAACTGAAATGCAGTCTTTTGCTTTAGAGCTAAATGGTGCTATTTTTATGGAGGAAGTCCCTAAATTCTGATGTGAAATATTTTTCTCTAAATTCTGCCATCTGGGACAGCTTTATAAAATCTCGTTTTCTAACACACCTATCAATAAAATATAATGCTTAAATCGAGCAATAAAATATGATTATTTATATTTATATGTTCTGTCAATCTATATGATGTAGCAGGAGTTATGTGTCCATCGGAAGCTCTTTTCCAGTCCTTTCTACTTCTGGATCTCGCATGAGGCTGGTCCCAATCCACACTACTGACAAAATCCTGGGGGAGAGAAAGAAGACAGAGAGAAAGAGATTTAATCCTATGTTAAATTCATGATACTGTGTAGCTAAGTGACATCTGTAAAGTATGTCATCCTGCTTGATTCTGGCATGAATGTGAGGGTGGACTGAGATGGTGAGAAGGTAAGAGAATTATATATAATTTCTTGTTAGACCTGAAGGATTACATCTGTTCTCCTTTCCTTCATTCCATGACAAATTTATTAGTTCTCTTCTTCAGGTGACATAATCATTTAAATTACACATCTAGAATCATATATTCATGATTCCAAAAGCAGAAAGCTCTGACAATCAATTTTTTTCCCCCAGAAAATTTCAGTAAATTTATAGGGAGGCAAAATCTAGTCTGAAGTAATGTGAGTCTTTATCCCAGTTTGGTGCCATATTAATGATTGATTACAAGAGTAGTCAATACATTGATTACCATTAATATTGGATTACGAGAGTGCCGTCTCAGAGTTCCCTGAAGAAATTATGTAAAACATGGCATATGCACTGTATTAGTTTTCTGAAATTTGAAAAATGTTAGGTTCAAAAGCATGAGGGCCCAAGGGTTTCTATATGGGACTGCAGACCTATTATAAACTTTGGCCTTGTTGTGGTAGATGGCTTATGTCAGAGAATTGAATATGGATATAAAGAACAATATTCTGAAACTTCTCTTTCTTTTTACAGTAAAAGCAGAGATGTAATGTACATTTTAAGGGGTACCTAATATAATTATTTTCTCCACCTGATCTGCAATTGAAAGAAATAATTGGGCAAATTTAGACTGACACAAAAATAGTTATATTTAAATGTACTTTTGATGCTTATGTTGACCTGAATTTCAGTTATATTGATACATTTAAATAAGGTTTCTTAAAGACAAAGATTCTTTAACTGCTGCTTGATTCCTGGGCTTAAATATTTGCCATTAGTAGGGCCCAGTGTTTAGAATTGCCCAATTATTTCTCTTACTTAATACAGGTGATTATTTCTTTCTTTCTTTTTTTTTTTTAAGTGCATAACGAGTTGTTTAATAAATCCCAAAGTAATTAAACATCAGAAAAGTTGTCAAAAATGTACTGAAAACTATAAACAAAAATGGCCTTTAACTTTTATGAAACCATAAGCATTTTCTTTTAAAAGTGTTCATATTTATATGTACTTTCCTGTCATCTTCTTAAAATGTTTGCAACCTGAAAATAAATGCTGTTTTGATAACTATTTACATTTAGGAGATATTGGCTCTGTCTTAGTAGACGCTCGATATATACTTTATTTATTTATTTTTTTAATTTAAGTTCTAGGGTACATGTGCATAACGTGCAGGTTTGTTACATATGTATACTTGTGCCATGTTGGTGTGCTGCACCCATCAACTCGTCAGCACACATCAACTCGTCATTTACATCAGGTATAACTCCTAATGCAATCCCTCCCCCCTCCCCACTCCCCGTGATAGGCCCCGGTGTGTGATATTCCCCTTCCTGAGTCCAAGTGATCTCATTGTTCAACTCCCACCTATGAGTGAGAACATGTGGTGTTTGGTTTTCTGTTCTTGCGATAGTTTGCTGAGAATGATGGTTTCCAGCTGCATCCGTGTCCCTACAAAGGACACAAAATCATCCTTTTTTATGGCTGCATAGTATTCCATGGTGTATATGTGCCACATTTTCTTAATCCAGTCTGTCACTGATGGACATTTGGGTTGATTCCAAGTCTTTGCTATTGTGAACAGTACTGCAATAAACATACATGTGCATGTGTCTTTATAGCAGCATAATTTATAATCCTTTGGGTATATACCCAGTAATGAGATGGCTGGGTCATAAGGTACTTCTAGTTCTAGATCCTTGAGGAATCACCATACTGTTTTCCATAATGGTTGAACTAGTTTACAATCCCACCAACAGTGTAAAAGTGTTCCTATTTCTCCACATCCTCTCCAGCACCTGTTGTTCCTGACTTTTTAATGATTGCCATTCTAACTGGTGTGAGATGGTATCTCATTGTGGTTTTGATTTGCATTTCTCTGATGGCCAGTGATAATGAGCATTTTTTCATGTGTCTGTTGGCTGTATGAATGTCTTCTTTTGAGAAATGTCTATTCATATCCTTTGCCCACTTTTTGATGGGGTTGTTTGTTTTTTTCTTTGAAGTTTGTTTGAGTTCTTTGTAGGTTCTGGATATTAGCCCTTTGTCTGATGAGTAGATTGTAAAAATTTTCTCCCATTCTGTAGGTTGCCTGTTCACTCTGATGGTAGTTTCTTTTGCTGTGCAGAAGCTCTTTAGTTTAATGAGATCCCATTTGTCAATTTTGGCTTTTGTTGCCATTGCTTTTGGTGTTTTAGACATGAAGTCCTTGGCCATGCCTATGTCCTGAATGGTATTACCTAGGCTTTCTTCTAGGGTTTTTATGGTATTAGGTCTAACATTTAAGTCTCTAATGCATCTTGAATTAATTTTCGTATAAGGAGTAAGGAAAGGATCCAGTTTCAGCTTTCTACTTATGGCTAGCCAATTTTCCCAGCACCATTTATTAAATAGGGAATCCTTTCCCCATTTCTTGTTTTTGTCAGGTTTATCAAAGATCAGATGGCTGTAGAGGTGTGGTATTATTTCTGAGGACTCTGTTCTGTTCCATTGGTCTATATCTCTGTTTTGGTACCAGTACCATGCTGTTTTGGTTACTCTAGCCTTGTAGTATAGTTTGAAGTCAGGTAGCATGATGCCTCCAGCTTTGTTCTTTTGATTTAGGATTGTCTTGGAGATGCGGGCTCTTTTTTGGTTCCATATGAACTTTAAAGCAGTTTTTTCCAATTCTGTGAAGAAAGTCATTGGTAGCTTGATGGGGATGGCATTGAATCTATAAATTACCTTGGGCAATATGGCCATTTTCACAGTATTGATTCTTCCTATCCATGAGCATGGTATGTTCTTCCATTTGTTTATGTCTTCTTTTATTTCACTGAGCAGTGGTTTGTAGTTCTCCTTGAAGAGGTCCTTTACATCCCTTGTAAGTTGGATTCCTAGGTATTTTATTCTCTTTGAAGCAATTGTAAATGGAAGTTCATTCATGATTTGGCTCTCTGTTTATCTGTTACTGGTGTATAAGAATACTTGTGATTTTTGCACATTGATTTTGTATCCTGAGACTTTGCTGAAGTTTCTTATTAGCTTAAGGAGATTTTGGGCTGAGAAAATGGGGTTTTCTAAATATGCAATCATGTCATCTGCAAACAGGGACAATTCGACTTCTTCTTTTCTTAACTGAATACCCTTTATTTCTTTCTCTTGCCTGATTGCCCTAGCCAGAACTTCCAACACTATGTTGAATAGGAGTGGTGAGAGAGGGCATCCCTGTCTTGTGCCAGTTTTCAAAGGGAATTTTTCCAGTTTTTGCCCATTCAGTATGATATTGGCTTTGGGTTTGTCATAAATAGCTCTTATGATTTTGAGATACATTCCATCAATACCGAATTTATTGAGAGTTTTTAGCATGAAGGGCTGTTGAATTTTGTCAAAGGCCTTTTCTGCATCTATTGAGATAATCATGTGGTGTTTGTCTTTGGTTCTGTTTATATGCTGGATTATGTTTATTGATTTGCGAATGTTGAACCAGCCTTGCATCCCAGGGATGAAGCCCACTTGATCATGGTGGATAAGCTTTTTGATGTGCTGCTGGATCCGGTTTGCCAGTATTTTATTGAGGATTTTTGCATCAATGTTCATCAGGGATATTGGTCTAAAATTCTCTTTTTTTGTTGTGTCTCTGCCAGGCGTTGGTATCAGGATGATGTTGGCCTCATAAAATGAGTTAGGGAGGATTCCCTCTTTTTCTATTGATTGGAATAGTTTCAGAAGGAATGGTACCAGCTCCTCCTTGTACCTCTGGTAGAATTCAGCTGTGAATCCATCTGGTCCTGGACTTTTTTTTCATTTTTAGGCTATTAATTATTGCCTCAATTTCAGAGCCTGCTATTGGTCTATTCAGGGATTCAGCTTCTTCCTGGTTTAGTCTTGGGAGAGTGTAAGTGTCCAGGAAATTATCCATTTCTTCTAGATTTTCTAGTTTATTTGCATAGAGGTGTTTATAGTATTCTCTGATGGTGGTTTGTATTTCTGTGGGGTCGGTGGTGATATCCCTTTTATCATTTTTTATTGCGTCTATTTGATTCTTGTCTCTTTTCTTCTATATTAGTCTTGCTAGCAATTTATCAATTTTGTTGATCTTTTCAAAAACCAACTCCTGGATTCATTGATTTTTTGGAGGGTTTTTGTGTCTCTATCTCCTTCAGTTCTGCTCTGATCTTTGTTATTTCTTGCCTTCTGTTGGCTTTTGAATGCGTTTGCTCTTGCTTCTCTAGTTCTTTTAATTGTGATGTTAGAGTGTCAATTTTAGATCTTTCCTGCTTTCTCTTGTGGGCACTTAGTGCTATAAATTTCCCTCTACACACTGCTTTAAATGTGTCCCAGAGATTCTGGTATGTTGTATCTTTGTTCTCATTGGTTTCAAAGAACATCTTTATTTCTACCTTCATTTCGTTGTGTACCCAGTAGTCATTCAGGAGCAGGTTATTCAGTTTCCATGTAGCTGAGCAGTTTTGATTGAGTTTCTTAGTCCTGAGTTCTAGTTTGATTGCACTGTGGTCTGAGAGACAGTTTGTTATAATTTCTGTTCTTGTACATTTGCTGAGGAGTGCTTTACTTCCAATTATGTGGTCAATTTTGGAATAAGTGTGATGTGGTGCTTAGTAGAATGTATATTCTATTGATTTGGGGTGGAGAGTTCTGTAGATGTCTATTAGGTCTGCTTGCTGCAGAGATGAGTTCAATTCCTGGATATTCTTGTTAACTTCCTGTCTCGTTGATTTGTCTAAGGTTGACAGTGGGGTGTTGAAGTCTCCCATTATTATTGTATGGGAGTCTAAGTCTCTTTGTAAGTCTTTAAGGACTTGCTTTATGAATCTGGGTGCTCCTGTATTGGGTGCATATATATTTAGGATAGTTAGCTCTTCCTATTGAATTGATCCCTTTACCATTATGTAATGGCCTTCTTTGTCTCTTTTGATCTTTGATGGTTTAAAGTCTGTTTTATCAGAGACCAGTATTGCAACCCCTCCTTTTTTTTTGTTCCCCATTTGCTTGGTAGATCTTCCTCCATCCCTTTATTTTGAGCCTATGTATGTCTCTGCATGTGAGATGGGTCTCCTGAATACAGCAGACTGATGGGTCTTGACTCTTTATCCAGTTTTCCAGTCTGTGTCTTTTAATTGGAGCATTTAGTCCATTTACATTTAAGGTTAATATTGTTATGTGTGAACTTGATCCTGCCATTATGATATTAACTGGTTATTTTGCTCGTTAATTGATGCAGTTCCTTCCTAGCCTCGATGGTCTTTACATTTTGGCATGTTTTTGCAATGGCTGGTACTGGTTGTTCCTTACCATGTTTAGTGCTTCCTTCAGGGTCTCTTGTAAGGCAGGCCTGGTGGTTGCAAAATCTCTAAGCAGTTGCTTATCTGTAAAGTATTTTATTCCTCCTTCACTTATGAAACTTAGTTTGGCTGGATATGAAATTCTGGGTTGAAAATTCTTTTCTTTAAGAATGTTGAATATTGGCCTCCACTCTCTTCTGGCTTGTAGAGTTTCTGCTGAGAGATCTGCTGTTAGTCTGATGGGCTTCCCTTTGTGGGTAACTCGACCTTTCTCTCTGGCTGCCCTTAAGATTTTTTCCTTCATTTCAACTTTGGTGAATCTGGCAATTATGTGTCTTGGAGTTGCTCTTCTCGAGGAGTATCTTTGTGGCGTTCTCTGTATTTCCTGAATTTGAATGTTGGCCTGCCCTACTAGATTGGGGAAGTTCTCCTGGATGATATCCTGAAGAGTGTTTTCCAACTTGGTTCCATTTTCCCCCTCACTTTCAGGCACCCCAATCAGACGTAGATTTGGTCTTTTTACATAATCCCATACTTCTTGCAGGCTTTGTTCATTTCTTTTTCTTCTTTTTTCTTTAGATTTCTCTTCTCGCTTCATTTCATTCATTTGATCCTCAATCGCTGATACTCTTTCTTCCAGTTGATCGAGTCAGTTACTAACGCTTGTGCATTTGTCACATATTTCTCATGTCATGGTTTTCATCTCTGTCAATTCGTTTATGGCCTTCTCTGCATTAATTATTCTGGTTATCAATTCTTCCACTCTTTTTTCAAGATTTTTAGTTTCTTTGCGATGGGTATGTAATTCCTCCTTTAGCTCTGAGAAGTTTGATGGACTGAAGCCTTCTTCTCTCATCTCGTCAAAGTCATTTTCCATCCAGATTTGATCTGTTGCTGGCGATGAGCTGCATTCCTTTGGAGGGGGAGATGCGCTCTTATTTTTTGAATTTCCAGCTTTTCTGCCCTGCTTTTTCCCCATCTTTGTGGTTTTATCTGCCTCTGGTCTTTGATGATGATGACATACTGATGGGGTTTGGGTGTGGGTGTCCTTCCTGTTTGATAGTTTTCCTTCTAACAGTCAGGACCCTCAGCTGTAGGTCTGTTGGAGATTGCTTGAGGTCCACTCCAGACCCTGTTTGCCTGGGTGTCAGCAGCAGAGGCTGCAGAAGATAGAATACTGCTGAACAGCGAGTGTACCTGTCTGATTCTTGCTTTGGAAGCTTCCTCTCAGGGGTGTGCTCCACCGTGTGAAGTGTGTGGTGTAGGTCTGCCCCTAGTGGAGGATGTCTCCCAGTTAGGTTACTCAGGGGTTAGGGACCCACTTGAGTAGGCAGTCTGTCCGTTCTCAGATCTCAACCTCCGTGTTGGGAGATCCACCGCTCTCTTCAAAGCTGTCAAAGAGTCGCTTGCATCTGCAGAGGTTTCTGCTGCTTTTGTTGTTGTTGTTGTTTAGCTGTGCCCTGTCCCCACAGGTAGAGTCTACAGAGACTGGCAGGCCTCCTTGAGCTGCTGTGAGCTCCACCCAGTTCGATCTTCCCAGGGCTTTGTTTACCTACCTAAGCCTCAGCAATGGCGGGCACCCCTCCCCCAGCCTCGCTGCTGCCTTGCGATTAGATTGCAGACTGCTGTGCTAGCAATGAGGAAGGCTCCGTGGGCGTGGGACACCCCTGGCCAGGTGTGGGATATAATCTCCTGGTGTGCCCGTTTGCTTAAAGTGCAGTATTGGGGTGGGAGTTACCCGATTTTCCAGGTGTTGTGTGTCTCTGTTCCCCTGGCTAGGAAAAGGGATTCCCTTCCCCCTTGCGCTTCCCAGGTGAGGCGACACCTCGCCCTGCTTCAACTCTCACTGGTCGTGCTGCAACAGCTGACCAGCACCGATTGTCCAGCACTCCCCAGTGAGATGAACCCAGTACCTCAGTTGATAATGCAGAAATCACCTGTCTTCTGTGTCGCTCGTGCTGGGAGCTGGAGACTGGAGCTGTTCCTATTCGGCCATCTTGCTCTGCCCTTTCTCCAGGTGATTATTTCTTAAAAGTTATTGTCAGGGACTACATCTGTTACAGTTTGATTGCAATATCAAATTAAAAAGTGTCAGTCATACGGTTGATTCCTAGAAACGTCATGAAGTGGAGTTACGTTTATGATCCACAGTCTGGTCTTTGGCTTCAAGAGTCCAGAAACATAATCTCAGGGACCCAGTCTCAGTGACCTACTTATAATCAGCAGACTCACAATGCACTGGTCAATAAGAAAATTAAATGTACTCTTTTATAATAAGATATTCAATTGTAACATGAGTGGTAATTTTCTTCTTAGAGTGATCAGTGCCTTTTTGTCCTATAGAAAAGGATAAAGGGGAAGTGAAATACGAAGAAAAGGTTGCTGAGTGCATATAAAATCAGCACAAAGGGTGTGGCTGCTCCTGCTATGGCAGTCTGATGCACTCATAGCTGCAGTAGGGACATGCTTCCAAATCCACAGGGTATTGAATTAGCCGGTATGTGTCTGCTAACACTTGGGCTGTTCTGCCTCCCTTTGTTCCTTGTTTTCTTTAATATCCCATACAGACAACTTATATCCTTTTGAGACTTTCTTCCTGTAACTATTGGGCTAACTGCACTGTTAGCCCACCATATTACCTAGAGAATTGTAATAAGAAGACACAGCCTTTATCTTCTTCCTGGGGAGATACTGGAGACATTCTGTCTCCTTTCATTATGGTAATTTTCTTTTTTAACACCTTTATAGAGCTATAATTTACATAACATACAACTCAACTACCTAATGTGCAAAATACAGTGTTTTGAGTATATTACTGAGTTATGCAATTATCACCACAATCTAATTTTAAAACATTTTTATCGCCCCAGAAGGAAATCCTGTACCATTCATAGTCATTCAGTATCTCCCACTCCCAGACCTAGGCAACCATGAATGTCCTCACTGTCTCTATAGATTTGCCTGTTCTGGGCATTTCACGTGCATGGAATCATGTAATATGTGGTCTTTTGCAATGGGCTTCTTTCCCTTACCATGATGTTGTCAAGGTTCATCCATGCAGTACCATGTATTCATTAATACTACACTCTTTTCTCTTTTCTTGGCTGAATGGACATACAACATGTTATTCATCTGCTCAGTAGTTGGTAGACGTTTCGGTTGCTTCCACTCTTGGCTATCATGAATAATACTGCTAAGAATACTAGTGTATAAGTTTTTGTGTAGATACAGGTTTTCATTTCTTTTGGACATAATGAAGACAGGAATTTCTGGATCATACGGCAACTCTACATTTAATATTTTGAGAACTCCAAAACTGTTGCTCCAAGTGGACCAGCAATATATGAGGGTTATGATTTCTCTACATCTTTTCCAACACTTTTATGGTCTATATTTTTTATTGTAGCCATGTAGTGGGTGTTGAGTATGATCTCATTGTGGTTCTGACATGCATTTCCCTAGTGACTACTGATGTTGAGCATGTTTTCATGTGTTTATTGGTCACTTGTATACCTTTTTCAGAGATCTCCCTATTTAGATCCTATGCCCATTTAAAAACTGAGTTACTTTAAAAATGGTTATTGAGTTGTAATTGTTCTTTGTATATTCTGGATATGTCTTTTATCAGATATATAAATTACAGATAATTTCTCCATTTTGATGACTTTTCTTTTCACTTTCTTGATGGCATCATTTGGCTAAACTTTGTCAATTTTTCTTTTCAAAGAGCCAACTTTTGGTTTTGTAGATTTTCTCTAGTGTTTTTGGAATTCCTATTCCATTTATATCAGCTCTAACCTTTATTGTTTCCATCCTTCTACTAGTTTGGAGTTTTGTTTGTTCTTCTTTTTCTAGTTTCTATGATGAAAGTTTAAACATTTATGGCTATCACATAATTTAATTCTGTTTTTGTTTGAGAACATACATTAAATTGTCAGGTACAGTGAGTTCCTCTTCAAAGGTGAAACTTCCTAGTTCTTTGTATTCAGATTCAACTTCATTGTACGTTCTCACCCCCAGTTACTTGCTCTGTAGACAACTATTCCCACTAGTCCTGACCTGCAACTCACCTTCTCCATTCTTTCTTGTTTCTCATCTTAATTTGTAGCTAGCCACACCCTGACATGCCCAGACATGCCTTGTACTTGTTCTGTAGAAAACCCTTCCCACCTTAGTAATGAACAGTCTCTCCATCCCCTGCTCTCTTCACAAATTGTGCATTTACCCCAATTGGAAAAGTTTAGGTCTTAGCCAATTGGGATAGTTTAGATTGTGTGGTCCAACTCCAGCCAATGGGGAAAGGACACAGAAACAGAAGCTGCGTTAGAGACAAAAACCCTTCTCTCCTTTGTTTGGGGTGCTTGTGCGATCATGACTGATGCAGGCAGCACCCTTCTGCAGAAGTAAATTTTGCCTTGCTGAGAAATTCTCTGTTTGAGTGCTTGTTCCCTTGGTGACTTCGAGCTCTCATTTCCAACAATTTGGGGGCTCATCCAGGATCCCATTCTCCTCAGGGAAAGGGTCAGTCCCCTCTTGTGAGGAGACGCATCCCGCTGCTTCATTGTGGTGGCCTCAGAAGTGAGAGATCGAGACCCACCCAGTGTGATGAATAAACCTCGGCTCTCAGCAACATGGGAAGAAAGGCCTACAGATACTATGGTGACTAAGTAACTGTGTGCACAGACCAAAGTAAGAAAAATCATGGGGGCAGTGAAGTATTCTTTGGTGGTTGGAACATCTTGAAGGTAGAAAGTATATGAGTGAGACACACAATTGAGTGCAAAGCAAGTGTGGTCCTAATCTGCGGTTCCATAGTCACCTCATATGGCTTATGACAGATTCCTCTCATGAGGTTTATACTGACATGCCCATGCTAAGAGGGACTTAAATTTATCCCAGGGAAGTAGCCAGAGATGAATGAAGCAAAAGAAAAGGAGTGAAAGAAACCTCCAGTAGGGGGGTTGAGCCTCCAGGGAAAGGGTGCAAGAAATCTCTGGTAATATAGGTTGAGCCCCATGACTTAAGAAACTCAGGGAAACACCTAAAACTTCCAGAATGAAGGAGTGTAAGAAACCTCCGGTAGTAGGGTTGAGCCTTCAGGGAAAGTGTGCAATAAATCTCTAGTAAGAGAGATTGAGCCCCATAGACTCAGGGAAACACTGAGAAAACATGAAGGACCTTAGGGAACTGATAGTTAAACGGATTTGGGAATCAGTACCTGAAACCCAAAGTATTTTCTGACCATTTAATATAAAGCAGGGAAAAGGTGAAGGGCCCATGAGTTTGTTTGTTTGTTTGTTTATTTATTTATTTTTTTGAGATAGAATCTCCCTCTGTCACCAGGCTGGTGGGCAGTGGCACAATCTTGGCTCACTGCAATCTTTGTCTCCCAGGTTCAGGCGATACTCCTGCCTTAGCCTCCTGAGTAGCTGGGGTTACAGGTGTATGCCACCACACCCAGTTAATTTTTGTATGTTTAGTAGAGAAGGGGTTTCACCATGTGGGCTGTGTTTGGCCAGACTGGTCTCGATCTCTTGACCTTATGAATCTGCCTGCCTCGGCCTCCCAAAGTGCTGGGATTGCAGACGTGAGCCACTGTGCCTGGCCGAGTTTTTAAATAGACTCAAAGAAAAATTGAAAAAAATATGCAGGCTTAGACATAGAGGATCCCCTTAGGCAGGGGAATGTTAAAGCTCCATTTTGTTACTAGTTGGCCAGATATCATGAAGAAATTACAAAAAAACACAGAACTGGAAAGATTGTCTTACAGAGAAATTTTAGAGGGAGTCCCAAAAAGTATGTGTAAGAAGGGATGAAGAAAAGCAAAGCAAAAGGCAAAAATCATACTGTCTGCTCTAGAACAAAGTACCCAAGGCACCAAAACCTGTAAAGAAGTAAGCCCCTACTAAGGCCATATAAAGAGTATGAAAAAGCAAAGCAAGGGTACTTAAAAATAGGGAGAGAAAAAGGGCAAACAAATGTTTCAAATGTGGAAGAACAGGTCACTCCAAAAGAGAATGTCCTGAATGGGAAAAAGAAAACAAAGTCATCCTTATGGCCTTTGAGGAGGAATAGGGAGGTCAAGGGCCCTGTTTCTTTTATGTTGAGTCCCACCAAGAGCCCTTGATAAATTTAGAGGTAGGACCCACTTCTTTACCTTTTTAATGAACTCACGAGCAGCTTGCTCCTCTGTTTGTTATACTCCATCTGGTGTACTTTGTTCAAAACTATCCTTAATCAGAAGGCAGGAAGGTGGTTTGCTGACTCAAGGATTTTAAAGTATGAGGCTATATTATTAGAAAAGGATGATTTAACCTTAACCACTTAACAATTCACTTAACCCTGCTGCCTTCTTAACAGGGAATCCAAACCCAGAGAGCCATGGGCACAAATGTTTAGATCAAATCAGTTATCAAACCAAAGTTAGACTAGACCTAAGTGAAACGTCTTTCCAAATAGGGCATCACCTTTCTATAGATGGCTCTTCCCAGTTTGTTGAAGGAAAAAGGCATAATGGGTACTCCATAGTTGACAGGAACACCCTCACAGAAATAGAATCAGGAAAATTACCAAACGACTGGTCCACCCAAATGTGCAACCTATTTGCCCTAAATCAAACCTTAAAGTTTCTACACAATCTGGAAGGAACAATTTACACTGACTCCAAGTATGCCTTTGAAGTAGTCCATACATTTAGAAAAATCTGGACTGAATGAGGCCTTATTAACAGTAAAGGTCAAAACCTAGTCCACAAAGAGTTATTAATACAAGTGCTACATAATCTCCAGCTGCCAGAAGAAAGAACTATTGTTCATGTCCTACCATGAGGACACCAAAATAACCCTTCTTTTGAAAGTCAAGGAAATAATCTAGCTGACCAAATAGCCAATGAAGCTACCTCTTCCCAAACTGCACCCATTTTCCATCTAACCCTTCATCTTCCCCCTCCAACCACAACCCCCATCTTCTCTTATGCAGACCAAGAAAAACTAACAAAATTAGGAGCTAAGGAAAACATAGAGGGAAAGTGGGTACTACCAGACAGAAGGGAAATGTTGTCTAAATCTCTTATGAGAGAAATACTATCACAACTTCATCAGGGAACTCCTTGGGATTCTCAAGTGATGTGTGATGTTGTTCTTAGAGTTTATGGATGTATAGGAATCTATACTCTTGCCAGGCAAGTCACAGATAGTTGCATAGTATACATAAAAACCAATAAATAAAACTTAAAGACCATTCAGGGGAAGAAACCCAGGGTCGAGGCCATTCCAAAGTGTCCATGTTGACTACACTGAACTACCCCCAATAGGCCACCTTAAATATTTACTAGTCATAGTAGATCATCTCACCCACT
Source organism: Chlorocebus sabaeus (assembly GCF_047675955.1). Taxonomy (NCBI): domain Eukaryota; kingdom Metazoa; phylum Chordata; class Mammalia; order Primates; family Cercopithecidae; genus Chlorocebus; species Chlorocebus sabaeus. The sequence goes on along the minus strand of NC_132911.1, from coordinate 57,512,592 downwards.
GGGTAGAGGCTATCCCTTTTTCAAGTGCAACAGCTAACAATGTGATCAAAGCCCTATTAGAACATATCCTACCAAGGTTTGGTTTAATAGAGGATATTGATTCAGACAATGGGACCCATTTCACTGCCCTCATCATTAAGAAGTTAAGTCAAGCATTAGGAATAAAATGGGAATATCATACACTATGCATGGCATCCACCCTCATCAGGCAAAGTAGACAAAATGAATCAAACCCTCCAGACCCATTTAAACAAAACCAGAAACCCAGAAACCAGCTACCTTGGACAAAATGCATTCCTATCACCTTGTTAAGAGTCTGAACTGACCCCTGAAAAGACATAGGCCTATCCCCTTATGAAATGCTTTATGGGTTGCCTTACCTAAACTCTACTACTGGCCTTCCTGCTTTTGAAACAAAAGACCAATTTCTCAAGAATTACATATTAGGTTTGTCTTCCACCCTCTCCTCCCTTAGGATTTAAGGTCTCCTGACACAGACCCCACCCCTCAAATTCCTGGTTCACCACCACCAGCCTGGAGATAACGTCCCCATCAGAAGTTGGAAAGAGGGAAAGCTCAAACCTACAATGGAAGGACCTTATTTAGTGCTTCTAATAACTGAAACAGCAGTCTGGACCAGTGAAAAGGGTTGGACTCATTACCCCCGGGTCAAAAGAGCACCATCTACTTCCAGACCCACCCCAACCACAGTAATATTGAAAAGAACAGTTTAATCTGTCTCTTCCTCCTTTTCCTCTTCTCCCCAGCTACCTCACATCTTATTATTAATATAACTAGGTCTAGTTCCCCTCAAACCATTACGTTTGATGCTTGACTTGTTATGCCCTGTGGAGATCTCCAAAGCCAAAGGAAGCTAGCCTCTTTAGAAAAGTACCTTTGCCCTTCCAGGATAAATAAAACTGCCTATAAGAATGACTCTTGCACCAAACAAGCACAAGGCAGTTGCAGTTATTGGAAGTTCTGTTTTGGCTGGGGAGATGTGGTCTGGACCTTCAAGTATCAAGGCTGGACCTCTCCAGGAGGAGGCTACACTAACCTAGAGCCTTACATCCACTTTACCAAAGAGACAACTCCCTCTAATTGTTAGCTCCAACAATGTAACCTTGTGCAAATCTCTATTACTTTCCCCACCTCTACCGACACTAACCCCACTCTAGGTTGCTTCCATGGCCTAGGACCTGATGTTCCTATCAGGACGCTATAGGATCCTTTGAGATGCACTTCATTGCTCCTCCACCCGCTTCCCTTCCTCCTCCTTCTGAACTTTCTTCCAATCAAACAGCTGTTCTTTCCATACCCAATGACAAAACTATAGTAGACATTGTAGAAGTTAAAGATTTAAAAAAAAACTTTAGCGATTGAAACAGGATACCATGATGCAAATGCCTGGCCGGAATGGATTAAATATTCTGTTCACACGTTAAACAAAAGCGGCAGTTTATGCTTGTGTGGCAACGAGACCAGAGGCCCAGATAGTCCCCTTCCCACTTGGGTGGTCTTCTGATGGACTAGGCATGAGCTGCATGATGAGTCTCTTTCAAAACCCCACAGCCTGAGGCAATGAGGCGTGCAAGAATCTCTCACTGCTATTCCTTGAAGTTAAAGGCTCTGTGGGTCAGCTCCGAGGGCCATCTGGCCTCCAGCTTCTGATGTTAATTGTACCTCGTGTCTCTCATGACAGGGGGAAAGATTAACCTCCCTCAGAGACCTAAAAGAATGCAGTGAAACCAAGCCTTTCCAGGAGCTTACTAGTCAAGCTGCCCTTGCTTATTCCCTAGGGGATGTGTGGTGGTATTGTGGTGGACCACTATTGGGTACTCTGTCAAAGTAAATGGAGAAGCACTTGCGCTTTAGTCCAATTGGCCGACCCTTTTACCCTGGCATTTCATCAACCAAACAGGAAAGAAAATCACAAAAAAAGAAGTCCCCCCCTTGGGTCTTTTGACCCTCATGTTTATGTAGATGCCATCGGAGTTCCACGAGGGGTGCCAAATGAATTTAAAGCCTGAAATCAAATAGCTGCAGGATTTGAATCTGCATTATTCTGGTGACCAACTATAAACAAGAATGTAGATTGGATAAATTATACTTACTATAATCAACAGTGATTTTTCAGTTACATAAGAGATGCCAGCTGAACAAGTAGGCCCTACCAGCCAAATGGCCTGGAAGAATAGGATAGCCCTCGATATGATATTAGCTGAAAAAGGTGGCGTATGTATCATGATTAGGACCCAAGGCTGTACTTTCATCCCTAATAACAGTGCCCCCGATGGAACCATAACAAACGTGCTACAAGGTCTCACTACCTTACCCACCGAGTTAGCTGAGAATTCTGGAACAAATGACCTCTTCACTAGTTTAATGGAAAGGGGGTTTGGCAAATGGAAGGGACTCATGATCTCAATCTTCACCTCCCTTGCAATTGTAAGAGGTGTACTTATTCTTGTAGGATGCTGCATTATACCCTGTGTCTGTGGATTGGTCCAAAACTTATTGAAATACCTCTCGCTAAAACCTTCTCCAATTCTCCCCCACCTTATTCAGATAAACTGTTACTTTTAGAAAATCAAGAAGAACAGCAAAGTCAAAATATGTTAGACAAATTTGAAGAAGAAGAATTCTGAAAATCAAAAGATGGGAAGTTGTTAGGTACAGTGAGTTCCTCTTCAAAGGTGAAACTTCGTTGTTCTTTGTTTTTGGTATCAACTTCCTTGTATGTTCTTACCCCCAGTTACTTCTCTGTAAACCACTATTCCCACTAGTCCTGAACTGTAACCGCTGTGCCCTGACATGCCCAGACATACTTTGTACTTGTTCTGTAGACAATCCTTCCCACCTTAGTAACTAACAGTCTCTCCCTCTCCTCCTCTTTTCACAAACTGTGCATTTACCCCATTTGGAAAAGTTCAGGTATTAGCCAATTGGGATAGTTTAGATTGTGTGGTCTGACTCCACCCAATGGAGAAAGGACACAGAAACAGAAGCTGTGTTAGGGATAAAAACCCTTCTGTCCTTTGTTCAGGGTGCTCTTGTGATCGTGACTGATGCAAGCAGCACTCTTCTGCAGAAGTAAACTTTACGTTGCTGAGAAATGATCTGTTTGAGTGCTTGTTCTTTTGGCGACTCTGAGCTCTTATTTCCAACATATTTAAATATGGTTGGAGCCATATGTGGCTTAGAGACTAGTTTTGCCCTATATTTAACTCAGGACTTCGAGCTCAGAGATTCCCTCTCTGGTCATTCTCAGAGGCTAGTGTTGGGCAAGCACATAATCTTCCCGACCATCAGACATGACTCTGGTTTTGGTTGGGCCCTCTTTGTTTTTTACCACTAATTTCCCCATTTACCTTTTGTTCTTCTCTGTGGTATCACCTCCAACTGGCAGCCTCCACTAATTGCTACTGATTGCTTTATTGATTTTTACATTGTCCTGGGACATAAATTGTTCCATTGTCTGATCCAAATATAGCCAGGTCCCATGGCAGGGTAGGGTATTGCTCACCTTTGGGTCTTGGTCTGACCCTCCCTGAGGAAGAACTTCTGTACCGTGGAGCAGAAGGTAGGCTGCAGTGGGGATGAGGATTCACTCTTCACCAGCTGCTCCATCTAGATCCTCCTTATGGGCTAGAGCTGCATGGGTGTGGGGAGTGGGGAAGGGGGAAAGGTTAGGAGTTAGTGCTGCCACTGGTACTGCCATTGCGCAGTAAGAATTTCCTGCAGACAACCTTTGAGGAACTTGAGATCTGCCAATGTTCACAGGCTGCTGAAGCTACCCCAAGTAGTTCTTCTATCCCAGAAAGCTGGGGAAGAAAGGGGCTACCACTTCATTGCTGAGAAAACCTGAGCAGCTCTCAGAAACATAGAGCTGTGCAGGAAAAGCAAATTTCATTCTTCCTTATCTTCTCTGCTCAGGTGTTCCCTATGGTGTGGGAGTTGACGGTGGGTGAATAGGAGCCTTTCTCGGCTTCTCCCATCCTCCTGGTACAGGATTTCCACAAGATGAAGTTGTATGAAATAGAATCTGTCGATGTTCCCTGGCTGCTGAATCAGTAGGACTAGGTCTTCTATCCAGGGAGCTGGGGGAGACAGAAGCTGCCACTCAGCTGCTGAGCCTACTGGAAAAGCTCTTGCACAGGTGGAGCCGTGCTGTATGTGTGTGTGTGTGTGTGTGTGTGTGTGTGTGTGTGTGTGTGAGAGAGAGATACAATTTTGTTTTTCTTTTATATCTGTTATTTTTCTCTAATTTTTGTTTTATGTACATTTTCTTTTAGTTTTTCTTTTTGATTATTCATCAGTGACTTTTACTTTCCTGTAGTACCTACCTGCAGGAAGCTCTCATGGTGAAGGGTGACATCAGGATCATATTCCATGCATCAAAGCTCTGAAAGTCTCTGCCACACAGGCAGAATTTTACAATTTGAAATGACAAAAATTGGTCTAACATGATCAATATTGAGAAATAGTCACGTATACTTATTGGACTTTAAAAGACAATTTTAAAATCTATGAAAAGTTGAGAAAATGATCAAGTTTTATAAGAGGAAATGCAGGTAAGCTGGATTCACTTCTCCATGGCAACATATAAAGCCAAATGAAAGGGAAGCAATGCCTACAAGATCTTCAAGGAAAGAAAGTGTGAGCAAATAATTTTCTATCTAGCCAAACTAGGTATGTTTTAAAATAGGTTTTAATACATAAAAGTTCAGAAAATACAGTTTCCTGAGCCATTTTAAAAAGTGACGCTGGAAAAACTTCAGTAAAACATAAATTGGCTAAGGAAGCCAGAGCAAAGGTAATATCAGTGAGCACTGATAATATGTATCTGTAAAACTAAGATTAAAAATATATGAAAATTAATGCGACAGATTATAATGGAAATGTATGTGCCTTGAAAATCTGGAAATGATACATATACTAGTATATGAATATGAAAAAGAAGGTAGCAAAAAAAATGTGAAGTGGCATAGTTTTGCTAATTGCCTAATTTGTAATGTCTGGGAATCAAAAGTATCACATGAAGGTGCAAAATCAAGTATTTAAATCATAAACATGTTTCACAGTCCAAAGGTGAAAACTAAGAAATACATTGGCTAAATCTTGGCAGTGGAAGGAGAAAAGAAATATGCCAATTTTTGTCTTATATAGAGAACTGTATTAATTTCCTATTGCTGCTCTAACAAACTACCACAAACTTAGCAACTTAAAACCACATAAATTAGGCTGGGCACTGTGGCTCATGACTGTAATCCCAGCACTTTGGGAGGCCGAGGCGGGCAGATCACGAGGTCAGGAGTTTGAGACCAGCCTGACCAACATGGTGAAACTACATATCTACTAAAAATACAAAAGTTAGCCGGCATGGTGGCATGTACCTGTAATCCCAGCTACTAAGGAGGCTGAGGCAGAAAAATCACTTGAACCTGAGAGGCAGAGGTTGCAGTGAGCTGAGATCGCACCAGTGCACTTCAGCTTAAGTGACAGAGTAAGACTCTGTTTCAAAAAAAAAAAAAAAAAGAAAAGAAAAGAAAAGAAAAAGAAACCACACAATTGTATTATCTTATGGTTTTGCAGGTCAGATGTCCAAAATCGATTTTACAAGGCTAAGGCCAAGATGTTGGCTGGGCTGTTTCCTTCTGGGGATTCTGAGGGAAGAATTCATTTCTTTGCCTTTTTTAGTTGCTAGTAGCCACTTGAATTCCTTGGCTGGTGGAATACAAGTGGTCACTAGAAACTGAAAAAGGCAAGATGAACCCTTCCTCCATCTCCAGAGTGCATCACTCCCATCTCTGCTGTGTCATCAGATCACCTTCTCCTCAAATCTGGCTCTTGCATGCCTCTTACATTGGGTCCCATGGGTAACCCAGGGTAATCTCACCATGTCATGATCCTTACATTACTGGTAGCTACAAAGTCCCCTTTTCCATATACAGTAACATGACATTCAGGTTCTGGATATTAGGACATGCACATATTTGGGGGCACTTGTTCAGTTTACCACAGAAACTATTGTGTATTTTATTCAGACGCAGATGATTAAGGTGATTTTATGTAATCGTGATTATGAGGATAACCACTTCACCTTTATAAGCATTGTTATGGACTAAAATGTGTCTCCACAAATTTATATGTTGAAGCCCTAACCCTCAATGTGATTGGATTGAATTAAATGAAGTCATAAGGATGGGGCTTTAATTCTAAAGGACTGGTGTTTTTACAACAAGAAGAAGAACTACCAGAGCCCTCTCTCTCTTTTTTTACATCCATGCAGATAAAGCCATGTAAGGACACATCGTGAAGGTGGCCATCAAAGAACAAAGGAGAGAGGCCTCACCAGAACCCTCCTATACTGGTACTTCGATCTTGGACTTCCAGCCTCCAGAACTGTGAGAAAATGAATTTTTGCTGGTGAAGCCACCCAGTCTGTCATACTTTGGCATGCCAATCCTAGCAGACCAATATAAACAAAACCCATTCTAAGTATCAGAGGAACTAAATACAAAAACAAGAAAAAATAGTACCCTATATTATTAGAAGCTGTAAAACAAAACTCACCAAAAACTTTACAAAACCCAGAAAACTTAATGCAAAATAATAGGAGAGAATTAAGTCAAAATGTGTCTGTGAAATTAATAAATACAAATGGGCTTAATTTACCTACAAATACAAAAATATTTTCAAATTGAATTAAAAAGCAAATCTCAGCTCCATGCTACATATAAGGAACACTCCCTAAATAAAGAGATTTAGAAAAGTTGCAGATGAAATAAAACATTATACTAGAAAAAGGCAAAGAAAAAGAAAGCAGAGGTAGTGATGTTGTCCTAACACAAAGGATTGAGTTGTTAAATCAGAGTTCCACGAACCAGACAATCTACTATATATCAAACTTTATTAGTAATTTCCAAGTGACACAGCTATAGCAGGCAGGTGTCCAGGACATTCAGATATTCACCAGGTCCCTTTTTCTTGCACTGGACATACTCTTTGGCCAACTCATAAGATGATATTTCTAAACGGGTCTGTGGTCACTTTACATGCATGGCAGAGAGCATTTAGGTTATGAAATGCCTTTATTTTATCTCAGATTTATATAACTTACATAACTTATGTGACATTTTCCAGGAGACATGGCTCATATGTTCAAAGATTCTCAAGTTATTTACCACAAACAATCCTAGAACAGGAACATCCTGCTAAAAGCATTCAATAGATAAGGACTCTTTTCTTAGCTATTTCAATTATTCAACGTATTTTCAAAAGCATTTTTTAAGGTATGTTTACAAGGTGATTACACTGAGCTAACTGCCTCCTTTATTCCCAAGGAGTTTCTCCCAAATCCTATAACTGAAGAGAAATGGGTTGCAGGATAGTTGCTTAACTCCATCCTTCCCAGATATTACTATCAGACAAGATGAAATGTGGGACAGAAAGAATTAAATTAGTGTTAATAAGTGAAATTGTGCAATGAAAACATAACAATTGTAAATAACAATGCATCAAAAAATATAGCAATAACATTCATAAAACAGAAATTGCAGAAGACAGGAGAAATACAATTGTGGTGAGGGAATTTAGATCACCTCTTTCTTACAACACACATCAAGTTGACAGTAAATAAATAAGGATATAAAAGACTAAAATAACATGGTTAATAAGTACATGTAGTTGACATTTACTAAACTCTGTATCCTTAAATTGGATAAAATATCTTCTTTTTCAAAAACGTATGGAACATTCACATTTACCATCTATTGAGCCACATAAGTAAATTTCAATATACTCCGAAACAGGAGAAAAGAAAAAAGTTCAGACAATTTGATCATAGTCACATAAGAGTAGAAATAAATTTTAACAATTAGAAAACAGAAAGATTTCTCCTTTTGAATATTTACAAAACTCTCAAGCAACTCTTAGATCAAAGAGTAAATAGAAACCAAAATTAAAGAATTTCCTGAAAGCAAGACAATGAAAATATTGTGTTTAAAGACCTTTGAAATAAAATAAAATGAGAATTCAGAGGAAAATTCAAGCCTTACATACTTTCAACTATTGAAAAAAGGAAGAAATAAATTATCCTCCAAATGGAAAAGATGGAAGAACAGGAATAGATTAAACTGAACAAAACCAGAAGAAAGGAATTAGTAAAGGTAAAAGCAGAAATTACGAAGCTTTTAGAAAGAAATACGATAGACTAAATTCAAATTTGGTTCTAAAAAAAAAAAAAAGAGAAGTGATAGAATAGGTAAAACACTATGTTTGAAAAGGGGAAAATTTCAAATATAAAAATTAAGTAATCATAAGGAAGGAAGAAACTATAGGAAGATATAATTTGCCAAAATTAACACCAGAAAAGATTTTCCAATTTTTTTTTCTGATTTTTTTTTTCCAATTGCATCCTGGTAAAAAGAAGAGCAGATTCTTATTGAACCTATGCAAAAATCTATATGGCCATTAAAAAGTAGAGAGATTCAATAAGAGAAGTGAATGCTGTGGAGAGTGAGAATCAGATGTCAATTAAAAATAATTTCCTTTTATAAAGTTGGAGTCTACTAAATTGCTACAGGTTACAAATAGCTCAAAGATATCTAACGGGTGGTGTGCAGGTAAATGTTTAACCAGTGGCTCTTTAGAAAAAAAGAAAACAAGACCTTGACTGATAGTGTCTGCTAGCTTCTGTGGTTTCAATACTTCCCTATCATGGTTGAGTAAGCAACCAATGTGATGTCACTGCACACAGCACACCATTATACAGTACCCACCATGTCCATATAATAGACTTCTCCAGAGCACAGACGAGAGTAAAGCACAGTAAAATAGTGAGGAAGTGATTCATTTGTTTGTTTAATATCTTTATTTATAATATAATTTATTAATATAATAATGTGATTTTATAGTATAATATACTTTTATAATATAATATATAGTTAACATTTATATAATTTAATTTTTAGTAGAGTCTGTTTTTAACAACAGATCAAATGTTCCCAAAATGTTAACAGCTGATTTTAGCACACTACTTACTTTAACTATGCTTTGATTAAATCATCCCCCTCTGAGAATTATAGGTATACCTGCACTCCTGCCCAATGATGTAAACACACAGTTGCAACATTGCTTGTGATAGCAGGAGATGAAAACAACCCAAGCTTCTATTTGTGAAGGATTGGTTACATAAACTCTGGTATAGCCTCAAAGTGGAATGCTCTGAAAAAGTTAAAAAAAATTTTTTTTAATTGAGAAAACTGTGTCTCAGTACAGAAATATCTCCAGAATGTACAACTACATTAAAAAAAAATGGTGGGGAACAATTAATATTTTTATGTAAAAAAATAGAGTACATAATTTGATTTTGTTTGCATAAAGAAACACAACTCATGTAAAAGAAACTGAGAAAGTTAGTTTGCTTATATGAGATAGGAGTAGGATGGGAGGAGGAGAATAGGAGAGAGCAAAGCTTCCAAATATCTTTGTAAATAGTTTTGACCTTTGGTTCATGTGAACATATTAGCAAAACAATTAATGATCTTTTGTTGTTGTTGTTGTTGAGACAGAGTCTTACTCTGTTGCCCAGGCTGGAGTGCAGTGGCATGATGTCAGCTCACTGCAACCTCTGCCTTCCGGATTCAAGCGATTCTCCTGCCTCACCCTCCCAGGTTGCTGGAATTACAGGGGCACGCGCTCATGAATGACTACTTTTTTGTATTTTTAGTAGAGACAAGGTTTCGCCATGTTGGCCAGGCTGGTCTCGAACTCCTGACCTCAAGTGATCCACCCGCCTCGGCCTCCCAACGTGCTGGGATTACAGGCGTGAACCGTCACACCTGGCCAACAATCTTTTTAAACTAAAATTTCTTTTTAAAATAAAAAGAAATATTGCTTGTTTTGACCTATACATAATTTTTTTTATTGTTTACCATCTAAGCTTGATAAATTATCCTATATAACTTTGAATGTTACTTTCACATGTTTCATGTAATCCTGTTCATGTCAATTATTTTTCCCCAAATAAACATATTTGCTGTATTCACTTATTCGATATTTTTCTTTTCATTGACTGTGGAATCGATGAGTCTTTCCTTCTACTTGCTTTAGTTGTCCAAATACACCCTTTTTATAGAGAAGTTTAACATACCAATATTGACGCAGTTTTTCAAAATCGTTTCCGTTGTGACCATTTGTTCCTGTTTTAAAATTACATTAGGTAGCTCTTGCACAGTAAAGACAATGAAGCCAGAGTTCATGCTTCAGTGTTAAAGAGAACACTTGACAGTCTTCTCACATTTTAATTTCACTCTTATGACTCATCTCTGCTTTCATTCAAACTAAAATTTTTGTGCAACCTGGGAAGGTGAAAAAAAATCACTGGGTTGGAATTCAGGAGAAAGATTCTGTTCCTAGTCCTCCATTTATTAAGTGATCATGGTTCTAGGGCTTAACCTCTTGGAATGTGTTTTCTTAATTATAAAATAGGGATAGTCAGTTTTTTTCTGCATAAAGTGCAAGGAAGATATGACCAAATATGGTATTTTTAAAATATGAAGTGCCTTGATGAAAGCAAAGACTCAAACAAATTCATGATATTATTATTACCATGACCACAGAGGTGCCTTAATATGCTGCTTAGATTTTGAAATATAAAACATGTCAATACCTTTGAAATAAAGCTGGATTCAAATTTTGCTGTGTCATTGAAAGTATTTATGTCAGTTCTATCTCTGTTTATTTTTAATCTCTTTACCAAGAGTAATATTTTATAGTACCTACTCCCTCTGCTGTTTGAACGTCCTTGTTTTCACATTGTGTTAAACTGTGAGTTGGGGGCAGAAATAAATCACACAGAATTTGCCTCTGTGTCAAGTGAAACATGCTTGCAATTATCTCGTTCTTTCTTAGGGTAGATTAGTCAAACATTCTCTATTCTTTTTTTTCTTTTCTTGTAGTTTGTAGAACCATGCTTTGATCTTCTTTCTAAATATGATTTTTTGAGTGCAGTCTAAAGCTTTTAATTTGAATGGCACATGCTGTGAAATGCTAGAAACTGAAGATCTTTTTCTTATAAGACAAAGGAGTCAGTAGACATGGTATTATTAGATGTCATGAGCTACTGCGGCTTCTCCACTTAGAGGATTTTTGTTTCTAGACTCTGAGTGCTAACTGAATAATTGTGAACTTTACTGTAAAATAAGTAAAATTTTGAGCAATCACTGCCTTCAGATACAAAGCTTATTCCAAGTATATTGCCTTTGGGGTCATGAACTCTTAAGTTTTGTTAAATTCAGTGAATTTATTGATCTTCATAAATGTGCACAATGCTATATGGGATCCAAAGAAATCCACCAACCAGTTTTCTCTAGACTTGCATTCTACCACCTTGGTCATAATTATACTTCAAGATTTATGTAAGAAAAAAGAAAACAAAATGCTCTCGAAGTTGGTAAATTAAATATAACCACTGTCTTAAGGTAATGCTAGCTTTCCAACACATGCTTATATTCTATAAGCATTTTTTCTGGTCCCGAGGCCATCCATTCTCCTTTGCTTCTTTAATGTGAAATGTAACATATAATTTGTCCTTTTTTTTTTGAAACTGGGTCTCACTCTATCACCTAGTCTGCAGAGTAGTGACACCATTATAGCTCACTGTAACCTGGAACTCCTGGGCTCAAGCTGGAGCTACAGGCGGGCACCATTCCTGGCTAATTTTTATTTTTATTTAATAATTTTTGATTTTTAAAAAAATCTTTGTTGTACAGGGCTGACCTCAAAAGATCCTCTCTCGCTGGTCTCTCAAAGCACTTGGATCATGGTGCGAGCCACTGCGCCCAGCGTGTCATTATTTTTAATTCATCCAGTTAATTTATGCTTTGTAGATGCCAGAAATTGTATTGGAGATATGAATAAAAGTATCAGTATGAATATTTATTAACTGAAAATGCTTTTCTCTCTTTGCATACAGGACAGTGGGTTTGGTGAGGTGGAGGGTGATCAGAACACTTGCATGACCAGACCAAGTTCTGGGGGACTGAGCACTGTGGGTTTGGTAATAAAGACCCGCTGTCCCAGGGTGAAGTTTGTCTTCCCTCTGCAGAAGCTGACAGCATGGCCGCCTTGTTAGAGCGTTTGCATGCCAAGGAGCCAGGTGAGTGGGGAGGAAGAGTTTAATGTCTGCTGGTTGCCCAGGCTACACTCTGGAGATTCTGCACAGCCTCTCCCAGTTCATTCAAGAGCAAGGCAAAATGCAGCCATTCAGGGACTGAGGAGTCCCTCACTCCCAGGGAAGCCAGTTATTCTCCAAACTAGCAGTCAACCAGTCCCTCTCTGGGCAGTGCTTTTGTGCATCTGCCCTAAATGTCCTTGCTTGCTCAATTGTGCATCAGTAATTATGGTAATTCCTGAAGATGAAAAGCTCCCGGCCTTCTTGCTCTCCCTGGAGACTCATGTCTTCATCCATAAACTGAAACTGTAAGGCAGTCATCTGAACTATGAGCAACACTTTCATGTAAAGAATGTGTTCAAGCCCTTTAAAATGGCCTTTTTGATTCAGTTCTCGGAAGCTGAGAATGGAAAGTGCCTACAACTACACTCCAAACCAGAATTTTCAAGTACAGTGAAGGCGGGAATGATGGAAGTAGAGAGGCATCCACTTGTCCTCCAGACCCACTTGAGGGGCATCATATCAGAGCAGGAGAGTCAGTTCAGGCAACGTTTGTGAAAATAATCCTTGAAGGGGTCTGATCTTCCTACCATGCCTCTTCTAAGGCAGATGAGGAGCATCCCCACACTGGGGAAGAGAGTGTAATTCCCAGAAACAGTCTTAGTAACCATTAGTGTGAGGTATTGACAGGGGCTTGGGTAGGGGTAGAGGATCCTCCTGGACTTGACAGAAAACACACCAAACAGAGAGAGAAAAAGAAAAGATCCCTTGGAACTTGAATATGTCTTTGTGAAAGGATTATTTATTTTTAAAAATAATTGTCTTAATTTAATTTGCCTGCAAAAGGATTTGGACAAAGTGATTTTGGAAATTCTATTACAGAGAATCTTATGAAAAACTCAACTTTCTAAAAACTAGGCAGATAGAGGCCGATCAACTGAGACACAAAGTGGCTTTGCCACGTGTGACCCATGGCCTGGCCACACTGGAGCAGCCGGCCACTGCAGCAGGAGACTTCTCTCCCCACAGTCACCACTAAGGATGACCTTTGGTCAAAATCCAGACTAGTGATGACCTATATAGTGTGTGGAGTTGGCTGTGTTTTAACCTCAGTGGAAACATACTGAATTTCGACGAGTAAAAGGGAGAGTAACATCACACAAGCTAAGGGCCTGAGACCTTCTCTACCAGAGAGAGGGCACCTCCATTCCAGAGTGCAAAATTCTCCCATGGCCAGTGGCAAGGGGTGCTTTTTGTGTTCCCGTGGTTGTGATATAAAGTGGGGTGTGGCCCTGGGCAGTGAGAGAGAGGCAGGTGTCTTTTGCACTAGCCATGTGGCATACCCCTACCCTCTACCCCAGGGTAGGAGCACCTTCAGCAGACACTCTGAGGCTCAGTGGGTCTTTGCCCTTTCACTATTTTATTGTCTGTTAATTTCTGTTCATTGAGCAAATATAAAATGTAATTTTAATTGTAGATAGCACTGGTGTCTCCAGTGGCATTCTCTTTGCCAAATAACTTATTTAACTTCTTGGCCGTGTGGACACCGTTGATCACCTCTCCATCCTGAAATTCTTTCTCCTCTTGGTTTCTCTGACTGTTTCTTTTCTTCCTCCTTCATTGATGCCTGTTCTTCATCAGTGTTCTTTGATAGATCCCTATTAAAGCGCATGCTTTCTCTAGCATTTTCTCATCAGCTTGATTTTCTTACCATGTTCACTTTCCACGCCCTTATTCACCTGCGTGGCTCTGCCCTGTGTCTCTCCAACACAATCTGCCCAGCATTAGACAGCCCTGGACCATGCACACAAATGAATGCCTCACTGGTGCCTCAAGCACAGCCTTCCAAACCCAAGCTCATTCTGTTCTTTCTACAGCTTGCTGTGATTCCTCCTGTATTTCTTATTTCAGTTAATGGCACCGTCATTCACTTGGTCACCCAAGCATAATCCTAAAGTAATTATAAACCCTTTCTCCTCCCTTACTTCCACACTCATTCAAACCACTTCTTGTCAATTTGATTTCCTACGTGGTTCTCAAAACTATCCTATCCTCCCAAATCTGCTTAGCAATTGTGTTGTTTTAGGGTTGATTCACCTCTCACCTAGATGGTTAGGAGAGCTTTACTACTGTTCTCTGTCCAAAGGTGTCCTCCTCGCATCAGTCAGAGCCACTTCCACCACACGGTCAGCTCACAATCCCAGCACGGCCGGGCCGACCTACTCTTCCCAGAGTCTGCGACCTGCCTGGCCCGATGCACCACTTTCCTTTCCTCACACCTTCTGTAACACTGCAAGCCCCACACCACCACGTGTCAGGCTCTCACACCTTTGCATGTGTGCCTCCATGCCTTTTCTTCTTGATATATTCTTGCTCAAATTCCAATCCCTACCTTAGTGTCATCTTTCTTCTACTACTAGAGATAATCTAAACTTCTTTTGAAATAATTCTGCCCATACGTCTTATCTTATATGCCATTCATTGCTTTGTGTTGCCAAACTTTCTCTCACTCCCCAACTTAGAGTCTGACATGTGACTGGCACTGACTTTTCAAACCTGTGGATTCAATGCAGTCAAGAGTTTCAGTATAAGCAGTTTCAAGTTTAAGTCTACAGCCGTGAGAAAGTCCTGGTTGCATGTCATCTATGTCACATGCAAATGCACAACACCTTTAGCTGCAACAACACACGATTCCGATTCAATATGGAGCTCCTCACACCTACGCATTCCCTCCAGTATGTTCACCAAACTAAAGACAAGTGATAATTCAAAGACCCCAATCTGGGCATGCCACTCTCCTGCCTGAGAGCCTTCACTGGCTCTTTATTACTCTTAGGCTGAAATCCAAAATCTTTGACATTCTTGACAAGGTTCAGCATGGTCTGTGCCGTAACTGCTCTTGATCACCAGGCTCAAGCACCTCAGCCTCGTCAGGGTGCCACAGAAATGCCCCACTCTTGACCATCTACATTCTTCACATATGCTGTTCCCTACCTGGAATGCTCTTTCTTCCCCCTCTCCTGGATAACTGCCATAACTGCAGTCCTTAAATATCAGCTTCAATGCCATTTCAAGAAGGCCTTCCCTGATGTTCTCTGACTGAGCAGGGTTCCCAGACACCAGGTCTTCTTCAGGGAATCTGCACACAGGTGTAGACTACACTCCACCTAAGTGTGCAGTATCTCACAGGATGCTTCACGCTGAAGACAAGACTGATTTGGGTATTTATTTTGACAGCTTTCTGACAGATATAAGTGCGTTATGAAAGGGATGCTATTTTTAAATTTCATGCAAATTTGCTGCATTGGCTATCACTGTTTATTAAACACCTTTTCTACATAACATTTGCCCAAGCTGGATGGATTTAATTGTTGTTAATTATTTATTAATTATTCCTAACATTAAAAAAATTTAAGTCCCATCTCTCACACTAGATTGCACATCCTCCTTGAGAAAAGATTGTCTCTGTGTTGGTATTGTTGTACCCCCAGAGGGTGCCTTTTCTTCAGCCACTTGGGGATACTCTGCAATATCTGCTGAGTGAAGTGAGCTGAAGCCAGCTGCATCCCGGCTCAGCAAGACTCCATTGGCTGCCCTGGGGTCTTAAGCTAACGAAGTTGCTCCCTCCAGCTCTGCACTCATTGCTGCACAACAATATCTGTTGTTGGAGCCACAAGAAATGGAGTTAATTGCAATTTACTGGTAGGTTATCTAGTCTATCTAACAAAAATGTCAAAGCCACCCACCAACCAAGATGCTCCTTAGCATTGTAGCATTATCCAATAAAAACCACCACATTTTCATCTTTAAAAGTGCTTTCCATGTACTTAGTTATAAGCATAGTGTTTGCATTGAGTAGAATGGCCAAGCCTAACCACGCGTGCTTTATATCAGTGTGTACCAGTGCACAGCATTTTAGCAGTTTATTTTTCCTTTCTATTTTATGAGCTTTTATCCAATATTATGATAAAATTGCATATTCCCAAGAGCATGACTCAACAGAAGCAGCTGTACTTCCTGGATTTAGAGACTCGGGTGGGTTCCCCTGGCAACCTGAGCCACCTGAAGGCTTCTCCATGCTCTGTTCATTTTGTCTTCCCTTTGTTTTGGCCATTAGTTTGGTAAAAAAGAAAGATAAGAGTGCTCAAATGAAATAAAACTACTTTTATCATAATTAGTCTTGTTTTACCTTCAAAAGACTGTCTCAACTAGAAGAGGCCCCCCCCTTTTTTTTTTTTTTTTTTAAATCAATGAGAATGAGAACCTCCTATTATAGTTTGGTAACCCCAGGCTGGACTTGTACCCCTGCGTTTGTTATGGAAGGGAACCCCGTCTGCACTCATGATATATGTGAGAAATGGAGTTCAAGAGTCTGAATTGTTGAAATTGTATCAACTTGGTAACTTCTTTAAAGGTTTTCACCTCTTTACAATTTTACCTAAATCTTTTCAAATAATAACTTTTCCTTTCTTTTTCCATCTTTGCTGAATATCCCCTTCCTAAATGTATTTTGTCTTTGGAGGGGAAAAGTGGTTCTGTATTTGTCTTCTTACATGAAATAGTTCTATTCAATAAGCATATGGCAAGAGCCAGAAACACCTGTGTTTGAACCCAGATCTAACATTACCAGCTGTGAGACCCACCTGTGCACTAACCAAAGAAAACAACCAATGTGGTAAATGAGTACAAAAGAAGCCTAGATAGAAAATACGGGCACCTTCAAAAGTGTGTAGCACAAACACAATTGTATCTTTGATGCATGGAATCATAAATAGACAAATAGGTAATAGATAAAAAGATAGATGGATAATTTTGAACTTCCTTTCCTTTTGACATACTATTTTTACTTTCTTTTTAACACTGACACCGCCCAGTTTTTGTTAGTTTCAAGTAAACTATTTGCTGGATTGGTTTGGTGGCAGCGTGGGATCACTGTGGCAGGAAAGGAGCTCCCAGACATGCGGGGAAGACAGTCTGCCATCTTCCTTATGAAGAGGGCACACTTAGACACGCGGAGGTCTCAGCAGGTCTGATGTGTTACTGAAGCAGATGTGATCCTCCAATGACAGTTTGCAATCAGACTTAAAAGAACTCTAAGACTTGATAATAATTTTCAAAATTATTTGAAGGAGTTGAAGGGTTGAACAAAGAGAAGATTTCCTTATGCTCTTCATATTACACTGCTCAAAAGAGTTGTGCATCTGTGCATCTCTAGGCGGGAAGACGCTGGTGGTCAAATCCCACTTTGGGGTCATGGCGTCTTGCAAGAGACAGGAGCTCCCTTCTGCCCTCAGCTGATGGAGGGAAGGGTTGTATCAGCCATTAGTGTGCCCAGGTGTGGCATGGACATTACCTGTGGAATGCAGTGGGGACCTGTGTTTGTCAGCCTGAGGCAGTGAATCCACTGGGAAAACTGAGGTGCCTAAACCCCGAGTCTCCCCCAGGCCTGCCTCCAGTACCCTACGCAGAAGGGGAACTTCCCCACTTCCTTTCAGAACCTTCATTTTAGGGGCTGAGCCCTTGCTCCCCTTGGGTCTTGCCGGTCCCTTTGCCTGAGAAGAGAGTGTCTCTACTCCAGCAGAATCTGACAGCGATCCTTGGACTAGCAGAGTTATGCAAAGAAATGATGGTGACAGTTTATTTATGGATGCTCAGATTCGCGGCCGGCCGTATGATGGAGGCGGTGCTACTGTGAGGGAGAAGTGAGGAGAACATGATGGCTGCAGGGATAAATGTAAAACAGAGGCATTGTCACCTCCTTAGAGCACCACCGAGGCCCGGGTAAGGAGAGTGTTTTGCCCTTCTCAGATACTATCAGCAATTCAGGTAATACCCGTAAGGTGCAGTTTGTCTGCAGCCTGTCATCCCAGTTACAGCAGACGGAATGGAAGAGAATACAAGGAAATATTCTATTTATGTGTCTTTTAAGTCATTATTTTATGAACTGGTCTTATTCTAACTGGATCATTTTGCTACTTTCTTTGTATGGGTCATTCTAATAAGAGTAGTTCCTGACTGCGAACTATGCAGATAACAAGTTCTAGACACAGTATGAAAATCCAGGTGCATACTTGCACAAAATAGGCACGCCCCTCCTTTTTACTAAATCTAAATGGCTCAGTCTCAGGTCTCCGGGAAGGCCGCATGGCCGGGGGCTAGCTTGTGTGCCGCTCGGGCAGTTAGTGGGCCGGGCGAGCCTGCGGGGCTGGAGGGGACTCGGGGCTGAGAGGCTGGGGAGTTGGGGGCTGACTCCGGGCGGGCGGGGCGGGGCAAGGACCGGCCGGCCTGGGGCGGGCGCACCAGCCGAGCTCTCTGCCCGCGGGTCCCCAGCGCCCAGCCGTGTCCCGGCGGCGTCCCGCCCCGCCCCGCCCCGCGGAGCCGCCACCAGTAGTGGGAGCCGCGCACTGAGAGGCGGGGACTGCGCTCAGCGGAACAGCAGCCCTGGGACCGAGAGTGGGGCCGGGGTCCGAGATCAGGTGACGCCAAGAGCTGAGTGGGACTCTTGAGCGCGCGGTTCAGCACCTACCAGGGCGTCCCCTAAATTACCTCGCCTTCGCCTGTCTCTGGGAACCAGAGGTAAGCTTTGGGCTTTCGAGGCGCAGTTCTAGCTAGACCTCCGTTCTGGGAGGTGGGAAAGGGGCTTGACCCTGGGGGCTCAGATAGGCAGTCTGGGGACAGTTCCACCAGGGGCTGGTGCCTAGAAATGGTGAGGGAGGCACCCCAGGAGCTGAGAGAGAAGGAGTGAGCGCTCTTCTCCCCTCTCTGGCACCCAGCGGCGCGCCTGCTGGCCGAGAAAGAAGCGAGAAGTCTGTCCTCCCTGTCCTGTTCCCGGCGACTTGCGGCCAGGGTGGGGGTCCGCAGGCTCCGGGTCCCCAGCGGCGCCAGCCAGGGCGGGGGCAAAGTTTGCCTCTCCGCGTCCAGCCGGTTCTCTCGCTTCCGCAACCCCGCAGGTGCCGCCTGTGCTGGTCTTCCCGCTGCAGCCGCCCCACCATGGACTCCCCGGTCCAGATCTTCCGCGGGGAGCCGGGCCCTACCTGCGCCCCGAGCGCCTGCCTGCCCCCCAACAGCAGCGCCTGGTTTCCCGGCTGGGCCGAGCTCGACAGCAACCGCAGCGCCGGCTCGGAGGACGCGCAGCTGGAGCCCGCGCACATCTCCCCGGCCATCCCAGTCATCATCACGGCGGTCTACTCCGTGGTGTTCGTTGTGGGTTTGGTGGGCAACTCGCTGGTGATGTTCGTGATCATCCGGTGAGCGCGGGGTCGGCGCGGCGCGGGGGGCTGGGCAGGGCAGGGAGTGAGGGTCGGGCCCCGCCACTGTAGCGGCGGTGGGGGCAGCTAGCCAGGCGATGGGAACTCTGTTCTGTGAAGGATGCTGGAAGTGCTACAGGGCGGCCTCCTAGAAGAGGTGAAGGATTTTCTGGGAGTTTCTGGTGGAGTGCTGAGAGGTTCACACAGGCGAATCCGAGCGGCCAGGGGCATCTGGAAGATTTCAGAGTGACCCCCCCGACTCCACCCTAGGGCCCAGCGTTTCTGCTGAAAACTCTATGAGCAGGGCAAGGTGCCAGAGTGCTGACAACAGGGTCAGGGTCTCCTGGTGAAGGGGTTAATCCATTTACCTGGTTGCCTGCGCCAGTTCGTAGCACTTTGTTTTGCCCTTTGCAAATATTTCTTAAGAAAAATTTCAAGCCCACCCAATGCACTGAAGATAATTCCGAATTTCCTGTGACTCCTCAGTCTGGTGTTTTGGCTTATGAAACAAAAGCTGATATATGATCTAGCATTGTTGATATGCATATAGGAGCCTTTTTAGTACCAAATGTCATCCCATTTGTTAGGAATATCAGTAAATAATATTTATCTTCTAAAGCATGGCCTGTGGAGCTTTTCAAAAACTGCTTTGCTGTTTTTTTTTTTTTTTCCACCATGAGAAATTGAAGGTTTTATTTTATTATTATTTTTTTGTGTGTGGAAATTTCTTTAGGTCAACTTCCAATAATAAATATCCCAATGTCCACGTATATGCTAATTTTCTGGTAAGCAAAGTGATTCTGACTTTAAGAAAGAAAAACGAGAAAAGAAAAACCTAACTTTGTTCTGCACTCTTCTTAAGATAGATGTGTTTCCTTTTCTGGAAGCACTAGAGTTTTGTCAACACACCTGTGAGAGGGAGTAGGACACTTGTGTTCCTTTGAGGAGTCTCTGTGAAATAAGGGTGGGGTGCAAGTCACCCTGGCTAGGGACTCTGAAAGGATGAATAACTGATTTTTTTTAAAGCTTGATTTTAGTTTTGAAACAAGCCTTTTGTTTATTATGAACTTTAGCAACCATATCATGAATGATAGCATAAATCTTTCCCTTGGAATATTATCATAATAAAAATACTGCTTTATCTTTTGTTTTTTATTTTGTTTTGTTTGCTTGAGAATGTCAGGTCTTTTATTCCTATGTATGCTCTGACATTAAAAACCATCATTTAAGTCTCCAAACACTTATTATAAAGCTCATTATACCAACAACTAGTGTTTATAGCTTGGTGCCCTTGTTTTTCATAATTGCCTTTTGCATTTCGCAGGAATTCTATCCATGATGAGTAAAGGTTATAGAAGAAGGTAATATTTTAAAAGTAAATTGTTTGTCCAAGTCATTAGTAATCTCAGGGCTGGCCTCCACTAAAGAGACAATTAGACAAAAGAAAAGACAACTGTATTTTAATTTAATTAAAATTTTTAGGACATCTTTGGTACAGAAGCCATTTTTTTTGGTGGTGGGGTAATAGAAACATTGTTACACAAAAGAAAGCTCTAAGAAAAAAAAAATTAGCTCTGTTTCTACCCATATCATATTTGGGTGCTCAAGTAAAACAGATACATATTATTGTTATTTGAATGAGCCCCTGAAGTCTCCAGTTTGAAAAGAGCTTTGTAGTTGCTCTACAACCTTTTACAGACTAGGATTAAAAAGAATGAAGAATCCTAAAATAACATTTAGATGTTATGTGCAAATATAACTCCGTGGGGAACATTTGACATGGAAGAAGGAAAAAAAATCCTGTGGATTAGCTAGGACTTTTAATGGATAGATTTCCCAAAGATATCCAACACTAAAGTGTGTTATAAGGGGATAAGTTCAGCTAAAATTATAAAAGGAGTTGGATAGTTCACATACATTGTTCTCCATTCTTCCACTGCATTCTCAATACTTAAAGGTTACATTTGATGATAAACGAAAAGCGAAGAGTTCTACTGCCATCCTGGAGTGCCAACCTACTGAAATCTAGCTAGTTCACTTATGGCTAGGGCACATACATCTCAAGTTCTTCACAAGTAAAAGGTTAATGTCTAGTGAACCTAGTTCACTTAAGTCTATAGCTAAGAGGGAAAAGGAGTATTTAGCATTATTTCATAATGATAGATGGTTCAAGGATTGAAAAATAAAACCTTTGAAGAAGAATTGATGTACTTGGGTTTATTTATCTTAGGAAATGAAGAGACTGAAGTTGGAGAGAGGGTGGCATAAAATGGCTTGCGTTGTGATCATCAGGCTTGAGTGCAAACCAGGGTGTGGAGGCCCCGCAGCCCTTGTAACTGAAGAGACTGAGTAGCTGTGCTTGAAAGATAGAGGATACTATTTTAAAATATTTTACATGGGAAGGGCTCCTAGCATAGTTCAATCTCATAGAAAATAATTGTAGAAATGGAACTTAGATGGTCAGAGTGTGGGCAGGCGCAATCTAGACTGTTCAGCTCAGACCTGGGGAGGCAGACCTGTGGAAAAAGATTTGGCTACTTTTAGGCCTGCCTTACAAATAGTTTTTCCCACCTCAGGTCCCTGGAGTGCTGCCTCATATCTTCTGATTTAAAGTTTCAAGAGTTCTCATCATTTAGTGTGTACCAACGGACATAATCCCTTGATAATTAGGGCACATTAACTTTCACTGTGGAGACCTTAAAATGTAAATGCTCCAGCCTCCTCACTCACCAGGCTTTGGAGTTTGTGGTTGTTGGGTGTGAATAGGGGTGTGACCCTCAGGATTCTTTTTTTTTTTTTTTTTGAGACACAGTCTGGCTCTGTTGCCCAGGCTGGAGTGCAGTGGCATGATCTCAGCTCACTGCAACCTCTGCCCCCAAGGCTCAAGCGATTCTCTCACCTCAGCCTCCTGAGTAGCAAGGATTACAAGCATGCACCACCATGCCCAGCTAACTTTTGGTAGAGATGGGGTTTCACCATGTTGTGCAGGCTGGTCTCAAACTCCTGACCTCAAGTGATCTGCCGGCCTTGGCCTCCCAAAGTGCTGGGATTACAGGTGTGAGCCACTACACTCAGCTGACCATCAGGATTCTAATCCTGTGGTCTCATGACTTCCTCCTGTGCAGGATTCCCCCGTGCAGTCTTCATTTTTTATTAATTAATGAACACCATGACACCCACAACCCTCTGCCCTGCCAGAGGCAGCCCTACCTCTGACATTGTAAACATCCATTCTCCCACTCTTACCACAACTGCATACATGTTCGACTCTCCCCTCCCTTAAAGAAGGTGACTGACACTTAATGAACACTTAATATGTGTCAAGCAGGTAAAGCTACCTTCTTCACATGAATTATTTAATCTTCGCAACTATAGGTATATCATTACCATACCCACTTAATAGATGAGGAAACTAAAGCACAAAAGATTGAAATAAACTAAGGTCACACCTGGGTAACTCACGGGGCCAGAATGATCCCAGCGGCCTGACCATAGATCCTGCGCTCTTACCCATTCTGCTTCTCATTTCCCACCATACCACTCCTGCAAATGTTTGGATTCTTTCTTTCCAGGAGGTTCTACATTTTCTCCCAGACTATCTCTTTTTCTCTTCCCCATCCTAGACTCCATGAGCTATCACTTAAAGCTCTGTCTTGACAACACACTCAAGTGTCCTGCCTTCTTGTACTTCTGCCAGTGTCTTCCACTAAAGCCTTAACCCTTGATCAAGCCAGTAACCTACCTTCCTTATTCCTATACCCAGCTAGTTGGATGCTGTTGGATAAAATCAATTTTATCTTTGTCAAGACAAAGTCACCACCTTCAAGTATATCTGACCCTAATTCTCCCTAGACATTTTTCTGTGCCCCTCTTCTATTTTCCAGAAAGAGCCAATTCCTTCTTTCATTTCCCATTTTAAAAAATGAATTCAAATCTACACTTATTCCAAACCCTCCACCTGATCATATTCTCTTCATGGTCATATTCTTTACTCTCTTTATCATATTCCCTTCATGAGTGGTCTTACCCAGTAGTTCACCAAGACACTGGAGTGCAGCCCTCAGGAACACTGCTTCTCTACATACGCACACTGGCAGCCACCCTCCCTGCATCTGTTTTGTCTCACAGGAATTTTCTCCTTCCTTCTATCCAAGGCTAATTCCTGCTCCTGGGTTTTGAAGCTCGTTGCCTTCTGGGGTCTTTACCATATAAGCTATCTCCTTTCTACTGTGTCTGCAATCTCTCCCTCTTCACCTGCTCTTCAGCACATGAACATACCCAAGCGTCTGTCATCTTACAAATAATCAACAACCCACTGTCCACCAACCCTCCATTTTCCTCATTTCCTTAGCTAATGTCCTTTCATCCTTCTGCCTGTCATGGGTAGGCAAGCTTCTTGGAGGAATAATCCCTCCTCTTTGTTTCCTTTTCTTCCACCCGGTCCTCTGCCCTGAGCATTTGAGCTCCCCCCATGCTCCTTCACCAAAGCCCTGGTGTGTGTTTCAGATGCTTGTTTTAGGTCACTTTCACTTGGTTTGTGTGGAGGGTCTGGCATGCTTGGGTGACCTTAGGGCCTCACTTTCTCGAATAGCACCCTCTTCTTGGCTTCCCCCGCATCCTCTGGCATTCTCCTTGCCCCCCTGCACAGATTGCCCTTCCTCTGATGTTTCCTAAATGCTCATGTTCTTCAGAGCCTTCTCAGCCCTCTTCTGTCCTCACTTTGCACATTCTCTGTATTAGTCATGGATCAGCCGAAGAAGCAGGACCAGTAGGGGATGTCCATGTTAAGAAATTTCTCACAAAAAAGTGGCATAGCTGACTGTGGGACTGGCTAAGATAGGAAGTCAGGAGAGACAAGCTGCTGCTCTCCAGGCAGGATTTCTCCTTCCTCAGGGAGCTTCGGCTCCGCTTTTAAGGTTTTCACTGATTGGATCAGGCCGCATTTTCAGATTACCTAGGATGATCTCCCTTGCTTAAAGTCAATGATTATGGACTCTAATCACACCTACAAAACACCTTTGCAGCAGCACTGAGATGAGTATTTGAAAACCTGGGGACTATAGCCCGGCCAAAGTGACTCATCAAACTGACAATCACACTCCCTTTCAATGGTTTCATCCATTCTTGTGGCCATAACTGTCAGGTACATTCTGACAAATCCTAAATCTAATTCTCTGTCTCTCTCCCAGTTATCCATTCCTTTCTGCAGACTCAGCTGGCCTCCTTCCTTCTAAATGGCTCATTGTGATGATCTCCCTGGCACTTCAGGTTTCTAGAGCCTCCATTAGTTTGCTGAGGCTGCCATAACAAAGCACCACAGACTGGGTGGGTTAAGCAACCCCTGTTGTTGACTGTCTCACAGTTCTGGAGGCCAGAAGCCTGAGATCAAGGTGTCTGCAGGGCTTTCCCTGAGGCCCAAGGCCTCTCTCCTCGGCCTATAGATGCTGCCTTCTCCCTGTAACTTCACATAGCCTTTGCCCTACACATCTGTGTCCTAATCTCTTCTTATGAGGACACCAGTCATATCAGACTGGGACCCACCCATATGGTCTCATTTACCTTAATTATCTCTTTAAAGCTCCTGTCTCCAAATGCAGTCAGCCCTCATTCTATATCTGTGAATTCTGCATTCATGGATTCAACCAATCATGGCTGAAAAATGTTTTTTTTTTTAAATTGCACCTGTACTGAAGATGTACAGACTTTCTTTCTTGTCATTATTCCATAAACAGTAGAGTATAACAACTATTTACATAACCTTTGCATTGTAGTAGGTATTATAAGTAATCTTGAGGATCTGCATAAGTTACATGCAAACACCACCTCATTTTATGTCAGGGACGGGAGCATCCATGGATTTTGGATCCGACGGGGAGTCCTGGAACCAATCCCCCAAGGATACCGAGGCAGGACTGTACAGTCACATTCTGAAGTACTGGGGCTTAGGACTTCAACATAGGAATTTTGGGAGGGCATGGTTCAGCTCAGAACACTGCCCATCCTCTTTCTGTTCTCCTTAAGAGGGCACTCTGTCAAGCTTCAGTTTTCACAACAATTATGTATATGTTCTCGTTTTGTTTATTTTTGTAAATTAAATGTAAGCATAAACAAGAAAAATTTGTTAAGAAAAATAGGAGGAATCAGACAATTCTTTGATCCTTGGTCTTAAGTTTAGCCTCTTCCTTTTCTCATTAGTTGTAATTAATTTGTTGCTGTCAGAATACAGACCTATAGGGTTCCATTTCTCGTGAACCATCCTCTGGGAGACCTTTGCTTCCCTACAGTTCAGCCTCAGCAGTATTGAAACCTCCCCAAAGGGAGAACTTTGTAAGGGGCCTAGAAGAAAACAAAACTGCAAAGGTACTATGGAAATGGTTACATTTCCTGACCTCAAATTTCTGCACCAAAGGGAGCCAACTCACCCAAACTTGCTAGGCATAGAGCTTGGTCCTTATAAAAATACTCATCTTCTTGCTTATAAATAGTGGGATACAGTGTTTCTTCCCCAATCCACTGAACAGAAGTTCCAGGCTTCCTCTGCTGGGATCATCCTAGGCTATGTGCCATTTACTGACTCATTCAAGTCACCCCTGAGCCAGTCTGGGCCTCATGGTTGTTCTTTTCTCAGTCTCACCAAAACTATGTGGCTGTCTTGGAACTAGAGAAGTGTGGGACGGAATGGGGTGACAGAGTGTCTGGCACAATGCCTGCCTCTTCTCTCCCAAGTTTCTTCTTCTTCCTCCTTGAAGTACCTGTTGTAATCACTGTTGAATTACTGATAAATTGTTGTAATCACTGTTAAATTACCTGTTGTAAACACAACTGTAGTTGTGTGTACATACATGTTCCACATTCTCACAAGTGTCAACATAGCCTACCTTAGATAATATCACCAAATCACATGTACAGAGGCATTCAAAAAAAGCAGAGGTACAATATCGTACCTGTATAATTCACCAATGGCTGTTCCCTACAGGACACCAGTCTTATTTTAGGCTTTGGTTAATATAGTATGTTCTAATTTTTCTTGAAACTGTCTTTAATTTCTTGATCCTGTCTTTAAACAGTTTCTTTAATACAAATGTAGCAAAAATAACTTCAGAAATTATTTTCAAGAGACTATCTTTCATTTCTCAAAGTAATTTGTATACATTTGACAATCTTTTGAAAGAGAGAATTACAACTGCTTACATGGATTAACCAAATTATTTTCTCCCCTGTGGCATGTGTGATCGCAGATGGAGGCCAAAGCCTTGTGGCACTGTTTTCAGGGATCAGAGACTATACAACTGCAGAGAGAGAGAGAGAGAGAGAGAGAGAGAGAGTGAGCGCAAGAATTCAAGAAACCAGTTGGGTGATCAGGTATAGAGCTCCTAAACTTTAATAGACTCCAGGCAAAACTGTAGCCTTCAAAATCATTTCTTGATTTGTTGACTTTACGTGTTTTCTGATGCCTGTCTCAGAGTTAGTTTCAGAAGGAATTTGCTTCTCACTGGTACAGAATAGCTCCTCTCCATGACTCATTCAGCTGCATCTCATCAGCAGCAATATTTTCATGTGGCTGTGCAGTTGGCACCTCCCTTCATTCCCGATTAACTTGGATGCACTTAATTGTCGTGGCCCCAGGAGTCTCTGTGTTCAGCTAAAAACCTCAAATTGTATGGCTGCAGAACAGTTGCCTTTTGAAGGTTTAGCTTATGTGGTTTCAGTGGTGCAAGTAATACATGCTTAGAATCATATTAACAAGAGATGGTTTCAGAATAACATTTATTTATTCCTCAACAGAAAGATCAGCACTCGTCCCTTTTTTTCCCTTTCTTTGGAGGGGATGCAGGTTTATGTATTTGGTAAGGAAGGCTTATATATGAAGAATAGATTTTAGGAGGGGGATAATACTGTAAATGGCTTGTTTAACACTTGCCTTCTCCATTGGCCAAGCAGGTTGGAATTTCAATGGAGGACAACAAAACCATGTGATGAATTCAGAGATCCCAAAGGAACTGGTTTGAAGTGGGCAGGGAAGCCTTGGATTAAGAATGGCTGGAGTTACATGCAGTCAGAGATCAGCTATGACAGGACTGATTTTCAGAGCTCCTGTTGAGCTCACACAAATTCACAACACACCTATGAAATGAAGATTGTTAGAACTCGTTTACAGTTGAGGAAATCAACTACAGAGGTTTAATGAACTGCCCAAGGGCAGGCAATTGTTAAATGATCAATCCAGTATCACAGCCCAATTTGCTTAGCCCTGAATCTTCTCAGCGCCCTCTGCCTGACTGGGTTGCTTCCTGTCCAGTGGAGGACTGGCTTCATGGGAAGAGGGCAGCACAGGAGGGCCATCATCCCCCTCTCCATGTGCCCACACTCTGTGGCTTGCTCTGACTTAGGTCAGGTTTCTGTATAAAAATAGGAAAATTAACTTTAAGTATCCATATACTGCTAGGCATCCAGGTAGTTGTGCCCTAGGAAAGTGCACGCCAGTTATTAGCGAGGTGCCATTTTCTTACAGGTGCTGTTGGGCGTGAGAAGTGCTCACCCTGCATGTACCCCTGAATGCACTAGAACATTCCTTCTGGGGGTCCAGAGGCGCATGATTCCCCAGCCGGGATAACTGAGAGGAGGAGCTTAGCAGTTCCCGGGGGCACTGCCTGTTCCCGTGGAATCATCGCTTCCAGTTACCCTTCCTTCCTTGCTTGCTGCCACTCTGCATGGACAGCCTGCCCCTGCACAGGGCTGTGCATCCGGATCCTGATCGCACGTGGCTGCCTGCTGTTCTCTTGATGGCTTTGCACTTTGCATGCAGGAGAGTGATTCTGGAGAGCTGCAAGGGCCTGGCTCCTATGTGAGCATGACTCCTTCAGAATACTACAGACTGAGGGATATCAAAGTCAGATCCTTTGAGAAGCAGTGAATTTAATTTCCTTATCTTTCCTTTCCATTTTCCTTGCTTTCTCTTTTTGCTTTTTTTCTCTTTTCCTTTCCTTTTCTTTTCTTTTCTTTTACCTTTCTTTTTAAGCAGACAAACAAACATAGAATCTGTCTCTTTGTCGCCCAGGCTGGGTGCAGTGGAGCGATCAAACCATCCTCCTGCCTCTGCCTCCCTCCTTTCTTTTCTAAAATTAATAAACTACTGCCCCTTTAGAAAAAAAAAACCCTACAATTTCAATAGTAAATAACCCAGAAGAGCGTATAGAAGTTAATTTCATTGAGGTGAACGGAAACTAACTGAAAATTTTAATGAAACAATCTATGTTTTTAAGTAAGTTCCACTGAGAAGTGACATCAGCACGGTCATCAATCTTCATTTTATTTTTATTTTTTAAACAGACTTTCAAAAAAGCGGTTTTAGCTTCACAGAAAAATGGAAGGGAAGTTACAGTTCCCATATACCCCATGCCCCCACACATGCACAGTCTCCATTCTCACATTCCCCCAGAGTGGGGCATTTGTGGGACCGATGAGCCTGCATTTACACATCATCACCCAGAGGCCATACTTTACATCAGGGTTCATTATTTCCCCCCCCAAGATTTGGTGAGGCATAACTGACAAATAAAAATTACATATATTAAACATGTACAACATGGTAATTTGATACACATTAATTTGTGATTACCACAGATTACACAGCCATTACCACACACAGTTACCATTTTGTGTGTGTATGGTGTGTGTTGGGGGGGGTGAGTACACTTAAGATCTACTCAGTCAGCAAATTTCAAGATAAGCAATACAGTATTGTTGATGCTAGTCCCTGTTGTACATTGGATCCCCTGAATTTTTTCATCTTATACTGAAGCTTTGTATCCTTTGACCAGTACTCTCCGTTTCCCCCACTGTTTCTGATCATTTTGCACATAAAATCTAGAATGTCATGCATCTGGAAGACATGCCCAGGAAAATGCTCGTTGGCCATACAGAGAAAAGAGCTCCCAAACTCATCTCTCATCATGCTCATCTTCCATCATTTGTGAAAAAGGACTGCATTTTCCCTGCTGCTGCAGAGCTTTCCTCCCAATGAGTTTGGTGTCCTGGGCATCTTTGGATTCCAAGGGCAACTCTAGTGTTGTAAGAGAGCTCCCAGCTTCCTGTGGGTCAGTGGCATTTGATCACATTTGTGTTTTCACCAAACAGCATTTGTTCAGGTGCATTCTATGGACCTTTAGGTTTTTGCTGTATTAAAGGAATCTATTTAGAAAATCACCAGGGCTTTTGTTTCGTTTTGTTTCCTGTTTCTTTTTTACTATACTGGAGCTGAAGTTTGAATTCCCACTCTCACTAGTTTGTGGTTTCAAGCAAGTCAACTACTCCCTTTTAACTCAGTTTCCCCACCCCCAAAAATGGGCCTATGGAAAAATTCCAGAATGTACATGACATTGTTTTGTCCATTGAGGAGTAGTACTTAATGTATTATTACAGTATTTCTGCCTGGGCCTTGCCCTGTTTCTCATGCTAAATGTTTTCTACCCTCATGATGCATACGTGACCATCCTCATCAGAATGCTTTTTAATCTTGAACTGCAGGAAGTGGCAGTATTTATTTCTCTGATAAAATACCTGATTTTTAAAGAAACTTGGAATAAGACAAGCCTGAGTTCCTTTACTTATTACATATAGATTCCAAGAACTGAAAAACAGAGAGTATTTTTA
Organism: Chlorocebus sabaeus; assembly: GCF_047675955.1. Classification (NCBI taxonomy): domain Eukaryota; kingdom Metazoa; phylum Chordata; class Mammalia; order Primates; family Cercopithecidae; genus Chlorocebus; species Chlorocebus sabaeus. The sequence goes on along the minus strand of NC_132911.1, from coordinate 57,482,514 downwards.
AGATGTTTTCTCAATCTTTTTTTCTTCAGAAGAAAGTGGGGGCAGTGGTATCTTACGGGGTTGTGATATGGCATATTAGGGCTGTGGTAGGTAATGAATAATAACAGTAACAATAGCAGGAGCAGTCATGTGACAATGAAGGCTGGCGTTCACTAAGCAATTATCAAGTACCAGTCTGGTGCTAAGTAATTTTATGCATGTCTCATTTAATCATTATGACAACTTCATCAGACAATATGAAATTCCCCAAACAGTGTCTGTCACATAATGTCATCAATAAATGTTAAAGTGATTTTTTTCCTTCTGGTTTTCAGGGCCCTCTGTGGCCTGACACTACTGTTCCATCCCAGGCAGCCACCTGTGACTCCTCAGCAGGATCCCTGAACCAGGAAATCCATTTCCTCATTGACTCTGAATGAGACACTAGCCAGAAAACTTCTCTCTCTGTCCAAATCTTTTTCAAAGCTCAAGATCCTGCTAAGTTTTCTCTTCAAAATGTGTCCTGATTTCCTCACTACACAGCAATCTTTCGCTTCCATGTATTCCTATAGTTCACATTAGAATCTGGTCTCAGTTTAAAAGATCCTCAGAGCCAGGGTCTATATACTGAGTTTTTCAGTCGTCCTCGAAGTCTAGTATATTGCTACTTATGGGGTAGGGATTTAGAAACATGTTAAAAGAAATGAAAGGGTAAAAACAGGGGAGGAGCCATGCACATAACTGGAGAGGGAAGAGAGAGTGCATGCGTTACCATGGGGGACAAGTGCAAGGGAAGACCCAGAATAACTGAAATCAGTGCAACTGAAAGTGTGTTGGTTTGAAAGGTATATGGTAATCAGTCGTCAAGATTAAAGGCATATTATACTATTGTCATGAAGGTAAAAAGGAGTTCCTGATTAAAGAAGCATCACTGAAATTTAAAAAACAGAAGACAAACCTAGGCAATGCACCTCAACAGCAAAGCATGCTAATAATCCAATAATTACCTCTTCTACCTCCTGCATATTGTCTGAGTACAGCCGTGCATGGAAAGGACAGAAAGTCCTGAGGGTGCCGTGTTGCAGGGTCAGCTCTGCCTTCTCAAGTGCCACCTTTCTAGCGTGGTGAGTGTCACGTCTTCCCAGAAACCCTGCCTGGTGACATTGGTTCCTGACATCTCAGCAGATAACTTTGTTCCCCTCACCATCACACAAGCACCAGTGGCTGCCAATTTTGAAGCCACCCCTCATTTCTCTGTAAAGAGAAGTACACTAGGATGGTCTTGAGTTAAGGTGTCATTGGGGAGCATTTCTAAGTCTCTGGAACACCCTCCGCCCTGTTGCCTGGCCACCATAGCCTTCCCCGTGCTCACAACTCAAGTTCCCTAGGTAAGCCCTCTTTCCCGGCCTGCCCCTCACGTCCCATTCCATGCACTGTACTGTTGTTTTCAGGTCTGTTATGTTGTCAGTTTAGCGAGGACAGCCCACGGACTTTGCTCTTTTCATACCATATGCTTCTGCGGTGTGTATGCCCAAAAGTGCAGCCATGAGCTGCCACCCCACTTCCAGCTCCTCCACACAAGCCAGAACTTCCCACCCAGATGGTGCCATTTTGCTTGAAATGCTTGTGAATTTTTGTAAAGCAGTGTGGGTGAAATGGAAAATAATTTCATATCATAGCGTAATGAGAAAGCTTGCTTGTTTTTTCAGTGGTGGACATACAATGAATGAAAAGACTGGCTAATTCTGTTGCGGTTAGATACAAACAATACCCGGGCTCAACCAGACTGCCTCTGAGCGTCACAGCCTTGCTTTATATTCACATTCACAGAGTAGTCCAGTGTAGTACACAGAAGACTATCTATAAATATTCATTGAAGTCATAGTTTATTCATTACTTTTAATTATACTCTATGAGTTCTCCCCTTCTAGTGTTATAGGTTTATAAGCGTGTGTCTTCCAGAAACCTGGAAGAGGGGCCCTGCCTTGCCATCCCTTGCAGATCCTCCCACTGAGGTCCTGCCTCTGCTGACACCAAACAAATCACTTAACTTACCTGAGCCTGACTTTCTTCAGCTATATGAGGGAAAACACATAAGTCTCTCAGGGAAACTAGAAGGGCAGTAGTTTTGAGAATCAAGCAAGACACGTGGAAGTCAAAATACTGGATTTTGCAAATTACAAAGTGCTGGGGAGATGTAAGAACACACGAATTGGGATCAAACCCCTAGGTTTAAATTTCTGCTGTGCCTTTTATAGTTATATCACTTTGAAAAATTTTAAAGAAAATCCTGTGATTCTTAGTCACTTCATCTATAGAATACCAATACCTACCACGTGAAGTGACTGTGAGGACGAAATGAGACAAAGCTTGGGGAACGCCTGGCAGAGGGCCTGACGCGGGTACTTCAGAAACGTGGTCAGTGTGATTACTGCCTATGCTCATCTCTCTGAGATCTGAAGATGGGGTTTGAATTCTTTACATGTTCAAGTCTTACGCAGTTTCATACATCTATTGGCTATAAATATTTTGAAAAACTAAAATCAAGCTATTACTCTACATTGTGTGACTACTTAAAGATGCACATTACATTTTATGGTAATTTATGCATCATTCCATTCATGTTCTTTGTGTCCAGTCCTGGGGCTCATTTTTATTCTCACCTTTTATATTTAAGCTGACTTGGGTAAATATGACCATGGATGTTACCTAGAAACTATATTCTTTTCTGCTTCCTGTGGTAACTGGTGGCTTCCACCCACGTAAGGAGGGAGGTGGGAGTTGGGGAAGATGACATAGATTAGACATGCTGTCTGGTTCAGGTGCATTCATTCATTACCCCTGGAACACTGTGACATAAATATTATAGTTTCCATTTTACAATTGGGGAAACTGAGGCTCAGGGCGGTTAAGGACCCTCTAAAGTATACTTGTTAGTTTGAAAATTAAGGACGAGGACCCAGGTCTGCCTAAGTTTATAGCATAAAGAATGCCACTCTGACTTCATAAAGAAAGAGGGGGAATATCAGGGTCACAAAATACAAGAGCAGGAGTCAGATTCCTGCTGGAATCCTTGCTAGTATCGGGGGTTTGGGGGTGGGAGGAGTTGAAAGAGTAGAAGGTAGGTTTGTAAGATGCATTTTTTTTTTCAAACATAAAACCATATTTTTAAGAAAATATCTGAATGGATAGCATTTCAGTCTTTCTCGTTAGAAACATGTGGCTCCTTCTCAGTAACGGTCCTTGCTTGGCTACCTCTGTTTTTGTAAAGCCTGTGCTATGAGACCTTGGCCATCCATGTTTAGTCACTTTCTAAAACTTATAGGTCACTTAATAATGTCTGAATAGAAAGTATAAAGGCAAAACACATTTTTAAATAAACTCCTCGCTTTCCAGATTAAATCACTCTTTAGTAAACAGAACATCCAATTGGAAATCAACAAATACCAACTCTAGTACCCGTCTTCACAATGCCTTCCCGGCTGGCCCCAAACACAGCCACTTCCTAATGAGCAGAGATGGGAGGTGGGGAGGAAAGGCAGCAGATACTGAGGCTGGAGTGTGATTCTGTGCGTCAGGCCATCTACTGCCCTTGTCTTATGTACTGTGAGTTAGGTTTTATGATTCTTATTTAGCAGGCACTGAAACGCAGATAAGTCATTCTCTGAGTTCAGACTCAGGACTGTCTGAGTTCACATGAGACCACACTGCCTCCAAGAGGAGCCAGGGCTGTTCTGTTCTATCATGAAATGTTCAGAGTTGTTTCTCATGTGGAAATTCATGTATCAAATGGGGCACACTTGCATTGTGACAAGGTCTTCAAATCTGAGGCTGTAGAAAGTAATCGACATTTGGATTTTCCCAACATATTTCAGCTCTTGACTTTTGAAAACCTGATGGTATGGTTTGGAACTTTTATTTAATGCTCTATGGATATTTGACGAAGCATTCTCTAAGCAAAACAACCCTCTGAATTCAGTCTTAGTTGAAAATGAAGTTGTCCTAAACATCATGTTATGATGTAAAGAATAACTCAGGCATAAAAGCAATCTTTCTCACCTACCTTGAAAATTACTCTTCCCTCAATTGGAAGATGAGACATATTATGTGCTTAGAAAATATCTCAAGGAGTAAAGAAAGAATTATTTCTCTCCTTCTGTACCATACTATGCTTAGTGCTATGACACGTGTAAGAGCAGGATTCAACCCGCTTTATTTACATAACATATTTAAAATGACAAATTAATGGTGCACTGGAGAACAAAAATCAGCAAACCTAATTGTGTTTCAGTGATTGCAACCGAACATATATCAAAATGAAAACCATTTTGTAGTTTCAAATGACATCATAATTATAATGATTGATTTCTCAAAATAACTCTGAGGAAAAATATGTTTTAAACAAGTCAAAGAAAATGAATATAGTGTTTGAAAAATGCTCAAAGCCAAGCGACTCTGGGCAGGATTAAGATGAATTGTCAGCCACAAAATAAAGACCTGTATTATATGCAATGCTAGATCTATATGTCTATTCATCTATCTCTGCTATCTTCTGTATCTTCTTTATTTAAATGTTTTAAAGCAGTAGAATAAACAATAAAGTCGGAGATCTTTGTCCATTTTTCCTATCAATGTCTAAAACAGTCCTTTCACATGTTAGACCGTCAATGAATGTAAGAATAATTGAATGAAGAAGCAAAATCAGTAATACAAAGGCTATCACAAACACATTCACCTTATGGGTTTGACTTGAAAATGGAGGGAAATGCTATTGTTTCTTTTCTTTTAGATACACAAAGATGAAGACAGCAACCAACATTTACATATTTAACCTGGCTTTGGCAGACGCTTTAGTTACTACAACCATGCCCTTCCAGAGTACGGTCTACTTGATGAATTCCTGGCCTTTTGGGGATGTGCTGTGCAAGATAGTAATTTCCATTGATTACTACAACATGTTCACCAGCATCTTCACCTTGACCATGATGAGTGTGGACCGCTACATTGCCGTGTGCCACCCCGTGAAGGCTTTGGACTTCCGCACGCCCTTGAAGGCAAAGATCATCAATATCTGCATCTGGCTGCTGTCGTCATCTGTTGGCATCTCCGCAATAGTCCTTGGAGGCACCAAAGTCAGGGAAGGTAAGAGCAGTCATTTTCATTCCATTCATAAAAATGTAGCTTCAAATTATAGAGACCTTTAATTTGAGAGTGAGTAGGCCATATATCTAGTAGAAATCGATGCCAAAAGACGATGGAAATGTAGTGCCTAAATCCATGGAAGATGAGAAATAGAACAATTTTGTGTCTTTTTCCACCTCTAAACACAGAATGCAATCATGACATTGCCAGAAGAGAGATGCCTGACCTGTCTCCTCTTCTGGCAATGCCTAGTAGAAAGTGGAGGGGTGAGGATGAGGTAAGAAACCACAGGCATGTGGAATTTTAAAGTACAACCTGGCAATTCTAGGATGTACCTTCTCACTCCTTTTTTTTCTCTTTAACAAGGGATATAAATCATTGGCGACATATGCTTGTTCTTTCCTCTTTTATTCCTAAAGGATAACCTCCAAATCACTATTTCTAACAGCTTTGACTGTAGGCCATTCAAAATCAAGTTAGCAGATGGATGGTAGTTACAGATGAGCAGAACCACTTGATTTTGGACATATCAGGTTTTACCCCATGCAAACCAGCCAATATATATATTTTTTGAGACGGAGCCTCACTCTGTCACCAGGCTAGATAGAGTACAGTGACGCGATCTTGGCTCACTGCAACCTCTGCCTCCCAAGTTCAACCAATTCTCCTGCCTCAGCCTCCCGAGTAGCTGGGACTACAGGCACACGCCACCATACCCGGCCAATTTTTTTTTTTTTTAGTAGAGACAGGGTTTCACCGTGTTGGCCAGGATGGTCTCAATCTCTTGACCTTGTGATCTGCCTGCCTCGGCCTCCCAAAGTGCTGGGATTGCAGGCGTGAGCCACCGTGCCCTCCCCCACGTTGATGTTTTTCCTGTATTTCTAGGGCAGTAGTTCTTACTCTTGGCTGCACATTGGAATCACCTGGGTACTTTAGAAAACACTGCTGCCTGCATCTCACCCCTGAAGGGTCTGATTTAATTAACCTGGGGTATAGCTTGGGTGTCAAGATTTTTGAGCTCTCCCCAGGTGACTGTGACCTGCAACCAAGGTAAGAGGTACTGTTCTAGGAGTTTTGCTTTACTAGCAAAATATAAAGGTATGGAAAGCATCTTTGTTGCTCATAGAAATTGATGATGGGGAGGCGAGCAGAGTAGTCACTCTAGGCCTTACTCATGCTGTTTAATGCTCCAGCAGGTATGTAAATGCTCCAGTTTATTAGGGGATTCATAATACCTGTGATAGCAGATAACTGAGTGTATATAGTGAGGACTTTCCAGGTCATAGTGAAAGGGCAAGACGCTAAAATCATAGCTTGTCTTGCATGATACATGGTTTGTTTGCGTTTAGACTTTATTTAGGTTTCAGTTGACAGTTTTAGGTTCATAGCAAAACTGAGCAGAAAGCATAGAGAGCTTCCATTTACCTCCATTTACCCCACACAGGCACATCCTCCCCCACAGAGTGGTACATTTATTATAGCTGCTGAACCCACACTGACGCGTTCTCACCCAGAGCCTGGAGTTTACAGGAGGGCTCACTCTCCAGGTTATGCGTCCTGTGGGTTTGGACAAATGTATAATGACTGTATTCATTGTTTTTTAATGAAGCTGATCTTTTCCCTCTGAAACTACAAAATGAATTTCTAGCATAGCCACAGCAGGTGTCAAGCTATACTACCAGGCAAATTTTAAGAAATGCCCAACTTTCTTTATTGTATCTGCATTTTAAAATATGATTAATCACACATAGGATTTTGTTTCTTCATGCCTACAGTGCCTACAGTGAATAGAAATAAAGTGCAAGAAACTCTTTTGAGGCAAAGCTTTCACTTTGTGAACGTAAAATGTTGACTCTAATATTTTCCATACTGTAGTATATGTGTGTGTACTAAGTGAGGATTTATAGTCCGCTCTTACTTTTATTATAGTAGCTAGGACTTATTATAATCGCTGTAAGCAGAAACAGTATATTCTTAACAAAATGAATACCCACAAGAAAAGCTTTAGTTTAGCTATTAGAACTAACTCTATAATTATGACAAGCATGAGATGCTGGAACAGGAGCCATCAGAAGCCGCAGCCCTCTGATATTAATACATAAGGAAACGAAAGTCTGCTTGTTGAACTGAGGCAGTTGTATGGATACTTCAACCTGAAAATGCCCCCTTCTTCCTGAAACAGAACATTTAATAAAAATGGCATGCTTGGACAGGAATTTCTTTTTTAAAAAATGCTTAGTTTTTATGGATTCATAATAGTTGTACATATTTAGTGGGTACCAGCACTATTTTGATACAAGCAAACAATGTGTAATGATCAAATTAGGGTAATTGGGATATTCATCACCTCAAGTATTTATCATTTGTTTGCGTTAGGAACATTATAATTTCACTCTTTTAGTTATTTTGAAATATATAATAAATTATTGTTAACTGTAGTCACCCTCTTGTGCTACCGAACATGATCCTTTTTCTTCGAAGTGTATTTCGTATGCATTAACCAACCCTGTATATCCCCCTCCCCACGACTCTTCCCAACCTGTGGTCACCACTAGAGGTTCTATTCTCCATCTCTGTAAGTTCAGGGTGTTTTTTTAACCTCCCAAATATGATGCTTGATGACATGTGATATTTGTCTTTCTGTACCTGGCTTGATCCCCTTAGCATAACGTGAAGTGCACTGGAATTCTTGTTGCGTCAGCACTCTCTTTATGCTACAAATTCAGCTTCATTGACATTTCTGGAGGATATTTCCAACTCTGTAATGGAACGTTTGTTTCCCAAAGTCTTGTAAAGTAGCCGTTGTTGATTATTTCACCCAGTCATCTAATACTTAACATCTCCCACTACATGCAAGACAGTTTGTTTGGGAGGAAGCTGAGCCTCGGAGTTAAAGGTCTATCCAAATTAAACAGCAGCCCTGTGTGGCTTCTGCTTAGCTTAGCTTAGCCAGTGACTTTTCCATAATAACTACTGTAATTAGGACACACTTTCGAGGGTTTGTTATTCATGTGGTATGTATTTGTTTGTTCATTTATTTAACAATTTATTCTCTTTATGCACCACATGTTCCAAGTACTACCCTAGGTGTCAGGGATTCAATATTGATTAAGGCAGGCTGGATTTCTCCACCAAGGCAGTTCACGTTCTAGATGGAGAGAAAAACTTTAGGAAGATAACACACAATTACAGATCAGACAAGCTTCTGTCTAGGAAATTGGGTGAGTATAACATGTAGACAAAGTATAAGTTACCGGGGAGAGGACCATTTAAGAGACAGATCTCCATCTAAACATCTCTGAAGTGACATATAAGCTGAGGTCAGCCACAAGAAAGAGCTAATGCTGAAAACAAAAGCTAAGCAGAAGAAAACAAACCAAACCATGGTCCGTACTTCCAAGGAAACTCTTCTACCAGATTCAACAAACAAGTAAAAACCCAGAATAGAATATTTATATTGAACTCAGATTTTTTTTTCATGTGTCACTCATCAACAGTTGTGTAATGGGTATCTTATATTCTATGATAAATGATAATAGTAGTGATTTTAAAATAATTTACCATAAACACTAAAGCAAAAGTTAATAGTCTTCATAGTACTATTACTTTGGACAATGACTTTTTAAAAAATCAAAAACGACAAATTTCTCTGGAAGTGTTCATTTACTACTCCAAGGTTTGATCTGGTGTTTCATTGATACATGAAGGTCTCTAAGATAGTTATCTTTATTAATTGTCCAAAATGATTATATCCTTTTTATTTTAAAGTATATGTAATTAAAATTCTAGTAAGATGGGATGTTCTATTATCCCAGTCTATTAAGAGTGAATTAAAATGTTTTAGAAAACATTAATAAAGCTGTTTTGCTATTTAAAAAATATTCATGTGCAATTTTTGAAGACGATTTTTCCAATGTCAGAAGAAAATATTTTCATTATAGTAATCATACTCACGGTGTTGCTCATGACTACCTTGTCTGTGAGGAAGGACCAGGGCAAAGAGAGCTCTCTCTGTGCTCGCTGACTGCTCGGGGCAGGGGTTGGAAATGTGGGCTGGCTGGTGTTTGGGGAACGGCGAGCCCATGGACCCCCATTAAAATAGTTTAGAAGGTGTCCATCCTGAGTCCCTGGTCTTCTTAACATTAAGGCTACTCCAAAGAGAATACTACCCAGCAAAGAGAAGCAGAGCAAATAAAGCAATTTTCTAAGTAATCACATACAAATGTTTGTTTTATCTGAGTTACATAATAATGTTGGTAAAAATGAAAATAAATGTGCCTGATGTACTCAGAATTCCCTTGATGATGATGATGATTCTCCCCCACCTCCTCCAAGGGTTTTACTTGTGTTTCAGTAATGCCCTTAATCACGAGTGTCATTGGTTCCATTAAATCACAATACCTGAGTCATATTTAAACAAATTTCATATCAATTTTTGTTGACCCACATAATGATTTCCTGTAAACCAGTTAATGTTTTTCAAACAAGTTGGCTTTTGTTAAATTCAGTGGCTAGATTTGAAATATTTAGTCATTTATTACAAATACACATTAGCTTTTTTATTGCCAGAGCCTTAGGTCTGGTAGAAGTATTAATGAATGGAAATAGAAATAAGTACTCATGCTATACATCAACTCTTTACCTCTTCTGCAAGCCATCAATGTCAAATCAACTTCTGCAGCTAGATGAGCAAGATTGTCAGCTAATCTTAATTCTACAGTATTGTGTATGTTACCAGTAAACAGTGACTGTCATCATTGTTCCATGCACAAAGATTAAGATGGCTAATAAAATACAGAATTCATTAGTAATTTGGTGATCTACTTCAGGTAATGTCATCTTACCATAATGGGACCATTGCAATAAAAGGTATTAAAATTCACATTTAAAACACTTTGCAGCCACGGTAATAACAATAACAGGTTTCTGTGTTGTGGTTTTTATTGCCCTCCTCCAGACGTGGATGTCATCGAGTGTTCCTTGCAGTTCCCAGATGATGACTACTCCTGGTGGGACCTCTTCATGAAGATCTGCGTCTTCGTCTTTGCTTTTGTGATCCCTGTCCTCATCATCATTGTCTGCTACACCCTGATGATCCTGCGTCTCAAGAGCGTCCGGCTCCTTTCTGGCTCCCGAGAGAAAGATCGCAACCTGCGTAGGATCACCAGATTGGTCCTGGTGGTGGTGGCGGTCTTCATCGTCTGCTGGACCCCCATTCACATATTCATCCTGGTGGAGGCTCTGGGGAGCACCTCCCACAGCACAGCTGCTCTCTCCAGCTATTACTTCTGCATCGCCTTAGGCTATACCAACAGTAGCCTGAATCCCATTCTCTACGCCTTTCTTGATGAAAACTTTAAGCGGTGTTTCCGGGACTTCTGCTTTCCACTGAAGATGAGGATGGAGCGGCAGAGCACTAGCAGAGTCCGAAATACAGTTCAGGATCCTGCTTACCTGAGGGACGTCGATGGGATCAATAAACCAGTATGACTAGTCGTGGAGATGTCTTCGTACAGTTCTTCAGGAAGAGAGGAGTTCAATGATCTGGGTTTAACTCAGATCACTACTGCGGTCTGACATGAAAAGATAGAATTTTAAATAAACTTTTAGAGATCTCATGGTCTGAAGTCATCAGATGCAGACCACGTTCGTGATCAGTGGAAACATCAAGGATGAAAGATCCATGCAACACATGCACCTCTTCTCTAGGGTACAGAAGTGAGGCAGACCCTCAGTTCCTCTGATGAACGAGGGAACCCATCTTTTCCTTCTGGTTTCCTAGATAAGGTTCAGCACCCGTCTGCTGTGGCTTTCCTATGAAATGTAGTTTCAAAGCTCGGTTTAAGAAAAAAGGAAAAGAAAAAACATTGCTTTCAGAGCTCAGTGGGTATCCAGTCCAGATGTTTAACAATGACAGCAATGACCTCCAAGGGAATGAGAACTATTTCCAGGGTTCGTGCCCAGCCCACTGTATGCTATGTGGACACGCATTTCATGTGGCTGTGTGGTGAGAATTCCAGCTTATGTATGGCTTGGACCCACATCTGAGGAATCTGATGTTCACTTATACCAGAACATTATCTTGCTATTTATGAAATTATTTAAACATTCAAAAGGTTGTTTTTAACATGGTTTAATTTCTCGAAAACTACAGTTTTTTTTTTTTTTCTTAGCATGCTATTCAGGTAGACAGTCTTATAATAAAGCATGTCCCATTGTCAAGAAACAAAATAGTGTGAATATCACTGAAAATATATATAGTATCTTCTGTAAATAATAGTACATGTGCAAATAAGGAATAGACTTGCCTCCCAGCCAGGCGATTTCCTGAGGGCACACTAGTGATATCCCCTGAGTTGCTAAGTTGATGCTGAGAAATTTTGCTGGGAATTAGTCATGGCATGATCTCTTTCAGACTCCCTGAATACCATTTAGTCCTGTAACAGTGCTCATAACTCATGTGTTAATGAATCACAAAGGTTTCAGCTAGCTCCCAGGTTGTAGCCTTAGCAGGATCTAGTTTATTTGCCACATCTCTTTATGAATATATAGCGATTCGCAGATCCTCTCTATTCACGGAGAGGAAGGTGTTTTGCTTCTGTAGATCTCAAGGTACTATTCTGTGGCTCTCAGCAGGAAGTAGAATTGTTCCTAAATGTGTGCTGAATGAGGACATGATGTCCCTCCTGGTGCCAGGACACATCCTGCATGGCATTCTGTGAAGGGCATACCTGCTGAGGATAATGCCAGGAGCAGCACATTTAGGGTAATTTTGCTAAAACTTCCAGATGACATATAAATTCCCTCTTTTTCCCCCTGAAACTTACCATTTCAGAGGTAATGGCTTTTTCTGTAATTTGCTTGAGAAGAAAAAAGGGATAATTTAGAAATAACACTCATCTCCAAGCCTATATAGTATTAGCGCAGCATCCTCTGGAATTTAATAGAAAAAATGAATATATAGCCCTATGTAACTACAGACATCATTAAAACTGTTAGGTTCTGTTCACCATGCACTTTCTTGGTGGTGTATGTACTCTCACGTTTTGGAAACAAAACCTTGCATTGAAGGTTTTACACATGGCTTCAGAATGTTACTCTGACAATGTTTGCCTCTACTCCAGATTATCATGGCACCGAACGCAGATGACATATGGCAGAATGAAAGTGATTTCTCCTAATGAAAATGAAGTGCTCTTTTGAGTATTTCTTGTTTTATTGAAATTCCTGGCTGCCCTTGTATTTTTATAACTGAATGTAAACAGGAATGGCTTAAATACTGGTTTCCACTAATCCCATAGTAAAAAATCTTGGCTATGGTATAGGAAGGATATCTATATAGATGATAGTTCCAGAAACAAGCCCTGGTGAAACAGGAAATATAAAAACTTCTTTATGGAACAGGAAAACCCAAAAGACTTTCTCGTCAGATTCCTTTCCAGTGCAAAATATAACAGAGATAGGATTGTGAGATGAAATCAGAGTAGTGTGTTTCCTTTAATTTTTTCTGTCTTCTTCTTGTTTTGTTTGTTTGTTTGTTTGTTTTAGAGACAGAGTCTTACTCTGTTGCCCAGGCTGGAGTGCAGTAGTGTGGTCTTGGCTCACTGTAACCTCTACCTCCTGGGTTCAAGTGATTCTCCTGCCTCTGCCTCCTGAGTAGCTGGGATTACAGGCATGCACCACTACACCTGGCTAATTTTTGTACTTTTAGTAGAGACGGGGTTTCACCATATAGTGCAGGCTGGTCTCGAACTCCTGACCTCTGAATATTCAGCTGCCTCAGCCTCCCAAAGTGCTGGGATTATAAGTGTGAGTGGCCACACCTGGCCTGTTTCTTTTAAGTTAGCGCTTCACATGCTCTCACAGCATTAATTGCCATGATTGGTTTGCCTGATTTTCCTGCATCTCCTCATATGTAAGTCTGCAACCCAAGGAAAGAATAGTAGCTTGTGTGTGTCCACAAAGGGTGTCCAAGCTTCTTGATTCTTGTTAATACCGACTTCCCAACATTGAAAAACGAGCGAAGAAGGGAATATCATTTTAGGGTACTGCTTTAAAGGAATAATAGAGTAAACAACGTGGTAGGGAAAATACCACTTGCACAAATGTATTTCTTTGTCAAAGCGTGTACATACTTTCTTTATGTCCTATGTCCTGATGTGAAGCAGGGATCACATTGCCATTTATTCATTGTTCCAGGCAGTGCATTTGTTCAAACCCCTCTGGCTCTCTGATATCTCTCATCTCTTGATGTTCCTATTCTCTGACCTCAACAGGGAGGACACTGTCTGTTGTGTCTCTTTGAGACCAGAACTGCATGTGTTTAACCTTCAGATCCATTCTCTGCATGAACCCTATCTTTCCACCCTGGTAAGAAGATCTAGAAGACAGGTCCTAGCGAGGGGTCAGAGAAGACACAGAGAAATGAACCAGCCATGCAGGGGCAGCACTGAGGAGGAAACCCCCCACTGTAACTGGGAGGAGAGTGGAAACACTCTTCGTGTCTCAGAGTAGTTACCAATCTAAGAGCATCCCTCGAGTTTAAGTCAAAACTCCAGGCTTAATACTAAAAATAATACATCATTTGGGAAAATAGCTTGGAGAAAAAAAATCAATAAAGAGTCACATAAAATCTTAAGAAAATGGTTCTATTCTGTGAAATATTACTGAGAAATAAAGTTCTTAAACCTGTATAACTATTGTGAGACAATTTATAGGTGTTTCATCTAGTCCTGGGACGAAATAAGATGACTCACGCAAATGCAGGGAGCACATTAGCTGACTTTAAATTGGAACATTGTAAAGAGAAAGCTGTGAAAGGTTGTGTGTCCTGTCAATGAGATTTATTTTCTAACCAAGAGCTATTTGGATGATTCAGTGTAAATCTGAAAATCACATCCAAAAAGGATATAACCCAGCTTCCTTAAGGCAATTTTCTTCTCTGAGATAAGAGTAGACTCATATGTTCTTTACTAGAATGTATATTATTTTATCTTGTACTTTAAAAGATGATAATTATGCATTGTATATACAATTGTGTGCCTTGCAATAAAATCAAAATTGTACCTGCTAAAAATCATGACAGTCAATTATTGTGGTAAATTATTTATTCTGTAATTACTTCAGTGATGCTGCACTTCAACAAGAACAATGGAAAGTGTTTCTCAAAACTATAAGGGTTACTCTAACTTTCCATCCATGACAATGTTGTGGGTAATTAGTGGATAGAAACAAAATATATGGGGATCCAAACTGTGATCTTTAGTTTCCAGACCTATGAGTTGTGGGGATCTAAACTGTGGTCTTTAATTCCCAGACCTGTGAATTGCTTAGGATAATTCACCTGTTTTCACAATAATGCTGCGAGGACCCCAGGATCAATGTGACCTACTGCCCTCACAATGAAAATCCACTTTTTTCACTACAGAAACATGCAAAATTCAAAATCAAACTGTTCCATCAACAAAAGCATAACGAAATAGCAACTCCACCTAGAAGCACAAGCAGCCCCTGCCCTGCTCCCAGTACAATACAACCACATCCCTGCCAAGAATGATCTGTTTCTGTGTTCTAAACCACATGGTATTTTATACACAAAGAACAACTTAAAACCCAGTATTTCGACAAAAGAAAGATTTGTGGAAGTAGAAGCAAAACTTAGGCTTGGGAAGTAAAAAGGGACTCATCTTGCTAATTGGGAAGAACACACTACTAAGTCCTAGTCTCTTTTCAAAACAAAGCAAATTTCTTATTCCTGTTTATCTTTGATTGGTAAGTCAATTTCATAATGGATTGGAGTGCAAGTGTGGTAGGGGCCTCCACTTCCATTTTTAGTGGAATCTTTGGTTGCTTAATGAAATAAGGATACAAATAAGTTAGAAAAGGTCTAAGGAAATAAGAGAGCAAACAGTTTTTCATCTGAATTAGTATCCTTTCTTTGCACTGGTTGTTGGGTATTTGGGTATATAAATTCTGAATATGGAATATAATTAGAAACTTATTTCCTAAAGAAAAATTTAATATATCTGGGGAGAAAACTCAATATATAGCAAGTTTTAGGCCTTATAATATCTTCTTTATGATTAATTGGGAGCACTATACCTTCCTCACATTGATGCTGATGGTCCCCATGTTTGTGAAAACTAGTGACAACATAAAACAAATGAACAAACAGGACAGTTACTTTTTTTTCAATAACTTGTGTTTGAGAGAATATTCAGTATATTCATGTATTTTTGTCAGGAACTGTGCTAGATTCTGAATATACAGTGGTGGTAAACAAAACAGACACCCCCCCCCCCCCTTTTCTTAGTGCTTTACTAGTGGATTTATTAGTGTCTTAAGTGGCCAAACACATTTTTGATCTTACAGTCTACAAATGACAAGCAATTAAGCAAGTAACTGCAATATATTGCAACAGCAGCACAAATTTTAGTACAACATAACCTATTCTAAAAGGTCTATTGTAACCAAAAAGCAGGTTAGTTGCTTGCTGAATGCAGAGTCCAGTTAGGGAGAGTGAGATCTGATATTAAAAAAAAGGTGAATTTATTCAGAAGCTAGCCTGGGGAAGGGCACAAAGCACCCTGCATTTAAATGTGCTGCTTCACTTTGGGAGCAGAAAGAGGGCACTTTTATAAGATAGGGGAGTAAATGAGCTAGGGAAGGCAGCCCCCTGCTACTGGGCAGTTATATACTGGGCAGTTGAGTTGGTACCTTCCTGGGCAGAAATAAGTTGCAAAAGTGACCAAGTGGGCATGCTTTTGACATGCTTTCCTGAGGTGACCCCCTGGAGGTG
This sequence comes from Chlorocebus sabaeus, assembly GCF_047675955.1. Taxonomy (NCBI): domain Eukaryota; kingdom Metazoa; phylum Chordata; class Mammalia; order Primates; family Cercopithecidae; genus Chlorocebus; species Chlorocebus sabaeus. Next base: position 57,466,595 of record NC_132911.1, on the reverse strand, counting down.
AGGGTTCCCTGGGGCATGCTTTGGTCTGCAAATCCACTGTCAAGGAGAGATCTTGTAGCACATAGATGAACTTGCCCTGTGGAGAATGTCTGGCCAGGGGAGGTGAAAGGTGGCATTTGCATTTCTAAAGGAATAAGTGGGAAGAAGGGAGTAGAGGTAAGGGGGAAAGAAGAAAAGAAGAAAAAATAACAAAAAAAAATTAAACCAATTTAGCAAATTGAAGGTACTTGGTTACACTATTTATCCATCTACCTAGATATATTTTTAAAATCGTTTTATCTGTGTATTTATGTTATACTTGAAATTACTAGAAAAGTTAAAATAAAAACTATTAAACTATTTGGAGACAGTGAAAGTGGCAACTACTTTCAATAATATATGACTTATTTGAGCTTGAGTAGGTCAAGGAAGCCAATATATTGGAAGTCAAATAATTTGGCAGCAATATAACCTTGGAATGACCCTAGCGGAGGAGACATTGTTATGAGCTATGCTATAAAAGTGCATGTAAGACACAGACTGAACTACAGGCTCTAGTGTAGCTGTTTTTAATATTTTTAAATGGAACTAGGGAGGAAAGAGGTAAAATAGCTGGTCCGCAACCAGTTCATTTGCTTTGTGAGGAAGCCCACCCACCCCCCTGGCAACCAGGTGGACAAGCGAAGAAAACAGGTGACTGTCTATTCTCCTTGCCAACTAGACCTCTGATAGTGATTTTTGCTATGTGGAAAAAACCTGCAGAATATCTTTAGCAGGATGTCCCTGGCTAGAGGATTACTTATAATAAACCTATACTCTAAGGGTTTATGGTTTTGCATTATACAATGGATGTGTTTCACAACTTACATGTTCTCCTTGTTGTTTGAGGTGAACTGCAACTTCATTAGAAATCCCAGCTATTATTTAGGGGAAGAGAGACCATGTCTGATGCAGGAAAGAAGGACTAGGAACCACCCTTTTAGTTCCAGATTTCTCTCACTTCACCCAAACTGGAGATATTCTGTATTTTTAAAATTATCAATAAAACTTGATATTTCGGTGTCATAACACATCTCACCCAGAAATTCAGGTTAAAGCTTGAGAGTTATTTACTAAGGAAAGGTATTAGTAAGTTTTTGTTTAAAAAGAACAGTGCTGCTACTGATAACACCAATAATTATAAATCCTTATATTTATTGCTATACCAAGTGTTTTATGTGTCCTGAATTACTACTCTCAACAGACCTACGAGTTAGTTGTATAAAACTTGGATGTATCAAGTAAATTTGCCAAAGCCACATTGTTAGCAAGTGGAAGAGGTGGGAAAAATGTGATTTTTACATGCAAAATGATGGGAATTCTCAGGGTCAGTGTTCACGGAGGTTAGTGAATTGCAACTAATGAGATTGGGAGGATAAAAACTAGGATAGACTTGGAAATTAGACTGCTTGGTTTCAAATCTCAGCTCCAGTTGGGATTAGTGTGGTTTTGTGCAAAATGCTATCTTTCCTAGACTATAGTCTCCTCAGTAAAATAGTGACCAAATATTCACATAAAGTTATTGTGCTCATATAACTATAGTAAGTACTCACTAAGTGTTAGTTGATATAATTATTATTATTTTCAATTGACCTCACTACAAAAACATTGGATTCAATGATTTCTATGGTTTCTTCCACTTCTAAAACAACATGACTCTGGATTCCCATCAGCTGCTTCTCATAGTCGTCTGATACGTAATGGACTCATGAGATCTACTGAGTAGCGGGGACATGACTTATTCCTACTGCCATCTCCTTCCCATTAGTAGTTGCAAAATAAAACTTGGATGTCACTGTGTGCTGGGAAGAAGGCCTGAGTATCTAGCAAGAGGAAACACAGGTCTTTGGTCTTTCTGCATAATGAGAGCTTTGTTTCCTTCTCCAAACTTAAAAGTGATCCATTCTTGACAAATGGATTGCCTTATCACCATTGGTTCATCCGTTCTGGAAGTGAGGGTTTGTCCTAGGAAAGGGAAAGGACTGGCTTGGTTACTTTCTCACCCAAGAGGGAGCACAGGGTTGCTGATTCACAAGTCATGGGGTTTCCCCTGCAGTGAAGCTCAGGGAGCTGATGTGTCAGATGAGGGATATGGGCAGATTCAGTGTTCAAATGATGATGCCGGGACTCTGCTTCTCTCTGTATCTCTCTGGTACCTTCATTTTCAGGCCATGTCTCTTTAAGTGTGGCACTGGCAGGTCTAGGCTCACATAGTTCATGCAGCTCATAAAAACTGAGGAACAGAGAGACCTTTTTTTTTTTTTTCCAGAACCCATATATTCAAGGATGAGATTCTAACTGTCCTATCCCTGAACTAATCCCATTGCTGGGGGATGTGTGCTTCAGTGGGTCTGGGATCAGCAACGTGTTCCCAGAGCCCCTTGGGTGCATGTGCATGTGTGTATTAGCAGAGGCATCAAGAAGCGTTAGTTTTCCTTGAACCTCATAGAATCGGTTTCTACTGGAAACAGGGATCCTACTACCAGAGAAGAGAAAGCGATGCTGGAAAGAGGAATACAATGGCTATCTACCACAGTTTCATCTAGTTACACTTTCACCCTTTCCTCGATGACTCTACAAAAAGGAAGGGGATGAATCTTGGAGAATGGAAAAATGGGGAGGACAGCTTTGAAAGGAATGTATGTGAACAGCGTGTTTGCTGGTGGAGGTGGAGAGTGACCTAAGGTGTGGGGTGAGTGGACAATAAGAACAGAGGTGTCACGAGCACAGACTGCCCCATGCTGGAGGGACATGGAGTTTGACACCTTGCACTACTTCTTCCCTTCCACTCTGGGAAATAGGCTCCAAATTCACATATTGTCAAGAAGAAAACCCACACTGAGAACATGTACATTCCCCAGTATCAATTCTAAGTAGCAACTAATATCTAAGTGTATGCATTTTGTATTAATAGAAAATAATAGAAGATACTTAAAATTAGTAAAATTTAACACGGAAGCCTCAGAGTAAGGGATACCTTTGAAAAGTTCCAAAACTGACATTATTTTTTAAACAGTACAAGGTGACATCTGTTAGAAATCAATGAGTATTTTCAGTTGCTAGAAATAAAAACACTAAAAATGGGACTGCTAACACAAAACACAATATACAACAATTGCTTCCCTCTGCTGACTAAATTAATGCTTTTCCTGGACCTTCTGTAAAGATGGGCTCTTCAACTCATGGACTTTGTCATATGGTGGCTTTCTGCACCTAGTTTATCCTATGACTGTCCCCTCTAAATGACACACCATTTTGAGATATGCAGACCTAGGTATATTGTTGGCACGGAGAAGTGATTATGATGCAGGGACAATGAGAGGAAAAGACACAAAATAATGTGTCTTTAGCTTACTTACAAAGAAGGGGATTCTGCCATCCTCCTTGCAACCCCACACAACACTGCGAACTATGCCAGCTGGAGCATACTTCAATTTGAGTGAAAATTAAGAGTGTTTATCATTCTCTGGGATGAACTGAGGCATGAACCACCATATACTGATTAGGTTTGTCTTTAATTGTGACTTTTATTGGTAAAGCACAAAATATTTTCCCATAGCCTGTTTACATTTTGGAGCTCCGCTTTGATGACCACACTGTGATACGATGACCCTCTAAGGTGTCTTCTATCATTCTATGAGCTTCCTCACAGCTTCATTTTCAAATTTCAAACTGTATCTCTGCTTTTCTTTAAGTCATATTTTGAAATTGTTCTTCCATATCAGCATTTGTTTCTAAGGGCTACTTTTAAAGAACAAGGGTCTTTGTAGTTAGATCAACATTCAGGCAAAAATTATTTGCTTTAAGGGAGGTCTCTTTGGATTATGTCATTTAAATACTTGTCCAGACATAAGTAAGGATGTTAACACTATCCCGTATCCCACCCTCCTCCAAAAAAATCCCCACAAATATTTTGACAGGGAGCAAAAACTTTGTGAGTCAACATTGTCTTTGCTACTGCCTTGTTTTGGTGAAGTTTTCAGGTATGGTTAGGCTTCTGTGTTTCGTGAATCAGCTGCCAGTTGCACTGAGCTTTCCTGGCCATATCTACTCAAGCAGACTTTGCTAGCGTCTTTCTCACCATTTTCATAAAACAGATCCTAATGACTGGCAATCGACGGGTAAAGTATCAGCTATTTTACATCACACTGTCTATATCATCACACTCTCTGTATCATAGGAATACCGAAGGAGTAAAGATTCAGTCATGAAGAATGAATATACAATCAACTTTCATTGTCCTTTAGGGAGAGTCTCATAATATGAGAAATTTAATTGTCAAATAGTCCCAGATCATTGATTCTTTTCCTACTTGCTTGTACTATTGGGAAATCACATGGCTCACAAAGTAATAAAAGTATATTTTTAAGATCTGACTCATTGCAGCAGACTGGATGTTCTCAAATGGTACAACATCTTTTATTCTAAATGATCTTCATACAGTAAGACCTTGGCATGTCTCTCATCTGGTATTGGATCTATCCCTTCCTTGAACGTGGACAAACCAGTGTTACTGTCACAATCCACAGAGTATGTGACTTCTGAGACTAAATAAAAATATACCCTGCATTTCTACTTTTCCCTTTTGGGATTCTTGTTCTTGGAACCAGCTGTCATCTTGTGAGAAATCCCAGGAAAGCCCTTGCAGAGATGCCACAGGTAACAGCCCCACTGAGGCCCCAGTCAACAGAGGGCATCAACTGCCAGATAGGTGAGTAAAGGCAATGCCCTAGATTTCAACCCTTGGCCGTACAGTCACTCTCAGCTTTTGTCTTTGCAGCTGGAAATCCAGACAATGTGGTTCAGAGCAATCCATCCTTGCTGTCTCCAAATTCCTTACCTACAGAATTTGTGAGTGCAGCTGAGTTTGTTTTGTGCCACTATGTTCTGCAGCAGTTTGTTACGTAGCAATAGAAACTGGAATGCACACCGCTAGAAGGTTACTGAATTTCACCCCATTCCTCCACTAAAACCTCCCCACTCACCTCTCCACAGTGCACGTGGGAAATCTACTCCTCTCCATGATAAAAATAATCATCCCAAATAGATTCAGCCTTTCTTCATAACCTCGTTAGCTCACCAATTCACCTCCTCTTTAAGGAATAGTAACACATAAATGCTAAGGCTTCTAAGAAACTCACGTAAACCCTATTCCTCTGACTACTGCTGGGCCACAGAAAGCTAGACAATGAACACAACTAAAAAGAAAACCTAGTGGTGGCAGAGAATAGTGCAATGAAATTATTAACAGTGGAAATGAGCAATACATTGAAACATTTTATAAGGACACAGAAAACAATTTCTCTTAGATATGAATAATTTCCCTATCATAATAAAGTATTTGTGATAAAAAGTAAATTTGTCCTTGCACATTATCTCAGATTCCTAAATATTACTGTGTCAAATTTATGCAAATGTCAATGACAAAATTATAAGAAAGTTAAAAAATCATGGTTTTGGGAGCCAGAGAAATTTGTATTCAAAATCACCTTCATCGACTGACTTTATGACTATGAATGTATTATTTAACAGTTCTCAGACCTAGTTTCTTTGTGCACTAAAAACAAAGATAAAAATGCTTATCTTCTTGATCTGTTAACATATTAGATTGTTTGAGATTTTGAGTTAGGAATCAGAAGTACAAATAGATATATACTTTTTTGATACTGTGTTAAAATGTATTTCCCAAGGCAAATTATATAAAGTTTAATAAGCTGAAGAAAACATCAAAGAGTCCATAATTGTTTCTTCTCAGAGTAGTAGCAATTTATTTGATCTGAATTAATGGCAGTTGGGGTTTTGGATTATATGAATAGATAGAGAAACAAGTTCATTAAAGCTTTACAGAACAGGAAGGCCAGCAGGGTTTAAAGTTGGCTTTATAAAACTCAGAATATTTGGAGCATAGTTTAGTCCAACTTTCCTTTAAGTCTGATAATAGATTTTCAGACAACAATATAAGGTAAAGTGAAGGGTGGGGAGGAGGGAATCTTTTATTGCCTTCATTCTCCATAAAAGAGAGGCTATAACTGACTTAAATGCATAGAATCATTTATTATCTAACAAACATATAAATCTCTCTCTCACGCACACACCCCCCGACACACACACTCAAACTGTAGCTTCTGTGTGAAGCATAAACGCTGCAAAGCCTTCCACACCATTTGGCAAAGAGCATATGAGGATGCTGTGCTCAGCAGAAGCTGTGAGTCAGCCCAATACAGGCGGCCCCATGACTGTGGGGCACACAGAGCTAGAGGTGGGAGCAGAGGCCTAGGGATTACTGCCCCCTCACCCCAAGCTTCAGCAGGCAGGGGCAGTGGAATAGGCTGCAGGCCACAGCGTTGGTATACAGGTCCTGGCTCACGTCCTCTGGGAGCGCTGGGGAGCCAGGAGCAGACAGACCCTCACTCACAGCAGCCATTCCTTCACTGCAACCAAGTGTGCCGCGGAGACCCAGTGAGGAGCGACACAGGGTGATGGGATATGTGGAAAAGAAATGCTAAGACTCAACAGGTGATTTGGGAATGATTAAAGTGACTTGAACTTACAACACTTGGAAAGCAGTTTTATTATACATATATTCACATAGTTCTAGCTAGAAAATAAAAATTTAGTTTTAATTTTTTGCTTTGGACATTGATACTTTACATTAACTTCATTAAATATTTCTCAATAACACCCCTGTTTGTTATATATGTATACATACACGTCCATATACAAAGACACACATGCGCGTGCACACACACACACACATACACGACAATGTTCATAAAACAAGAACACTAATACTGTCACATGATTGGTAGCATTGTCCAATTGGTAGATAATTGTCAAGCTTAATTTTAATAGTGGGACATTTAATAAAGCATCTTACAGTTATTTACCTATACCAACTGAATGTTTGGTTTATGGAATCCCTTTATAGGACTGAGATCGCTGTTGCTGCTTAATGGCTTTTACTGAAAAACCCAAAGTCTCCTGTTGGACACTGATCTATTGTAGGAATCTTAACTTTATCGATTACTCCATCAGGAAGTACTTTCTTTACCCTTAGTATACCCGTGGTACCCTTCTGTTCCATTCACACAACATTTGTATTAAATTATCTTTTTCTAGAAACATTTGGGAACATGTTCCAATCTCCTTCCCATTAGCTACCTGTATACAAACACAAGCCCTCTCAGGGCAGCTTCAGAGTCTTACACATAATTTTTATTCCTCAGGGCCCAGCACAGTGCCTTGCATATTTCAGAGTCAGTTAAATATTCAGAATAGAGGTGTAAATGTTTTAGTTTTCTACATACGATCTAAAGAATCCTTAACAATATGGAGTTATCTTTCCTTCAAAGAATAATGAGCAGTGGATCAGGAACCTGGAGCTTACGCTCTGCTTTTAACTAGCTGCATATCTTAGTCTTTAACTTCCACGACTCTTAATTTTCCTCTGTAAAACAAGCAAGTGTACACAACAGTCATAAATATTATATTCTATGAGCAAGCCTAATTTTTACCTGTGCCTTCTTCCTCTCAGATTTACTGTGGCCATATTGGGGACAGATGCATGTCACGAAGGTTTCTTTCCTGGAGGCATTAGTCTGTGATAACAGGTATTTTTGTCACTTCAAAGCTTAGTTGAAAATGGCGTTTCAGGAAATGGTGTTACAGCTCTGATTGGAAGAGCTGGATGCTGTCCTGCTGGGCACCCCTGAATACTTTCCTGAAATGAAAATAAAAATAAAAAAGTTTCCTGACTCACTTTTTATAAAGTTAGCATATCACACTCCTGGTAAATCAAGTCTGTACTGAATTTGTGGTCACTGTTAGTTTGAAAATTGATAGTGAGAAATTAAAGTACATACATTAGGCTGAATTCTATTCCCCTCTTTGCCCACCAGAAACTCATATGCTGAAGCACTAAGCCCCAGCACCTCAGAATGTGGCCTTATTTGGAAATCGAGTCTTTACAGAAATCATTAAGTTAAAATGAATCCATTAGTGTGAGTTCTAATTCAATATGACCAGTGTCCTTATAAAAAGAGGGCATTAGGACACACACACAAACACACATAGAGGAAAGATTATCTACAAGCCAAGGAGGGAGGCCTCAGCAGAAACCAATCCTGCTAACACCTTGACCTGAGATTTCTAGCCTGTAGAGCTGTGAAAAATATAGATTTTTGTTGTTTAAGCCACCCAGACTGCAGTACTTTGCTATGGCAGCCTGAACAAACAAATATAGTCTACAATGAATCTCAAAATCTGTAACATTCTTTAATTCGAATTTAAACAACATTGTCCAAAGTAAGATTTTTAGAGATTTCAAAATTTTATTGAGTTTCTTTCCCAAAATGTTTCAATTTTAAGAATCAGATTGTGATAGACATCATTAAGATGGCCGACTAAATGAGGCCAGGAAGAATATCTGCCAGTGAGGGACCAGGTCATCAGAAAGACTGGTCCCCTCCTAGCAGATCTTCAGAGGGAAGCATTGAGTTGACAGAGGGAAGACACAGAAGCTGGGCTGAAGGCAGAGGAAGCTGGGAACCCCACACAGGGCTATCATGCACTGGGACTCATTCCTGGCCATCAATAGCTCCTGGGGAAGGAGTGAGTTGAACAGGCAAGGAACAACCTGCTGTCACCAAAGACCTCTGGAACCCTGGCAGGAGGAGACCTCTTGACCAACACAGACTCTTGAGTAGGCAGGGAGAGCTGCTTAGAGAAATGGCAGGGGCAGAACTCCAGCTTTAGTGGCCAGAGGATTTCATGTGAGAGTGTTTGTAGTGGAGCACCACCAGGAATGCCCATCCCCTTAGGCTTGACTTGCTCCCATAGGAGACTTTAGCACCAGGGGAACGGTTGGACCTGATCTCAGCAGAGTGGTCTTGCCCATGAGATGGGGCCAATCTGACCTTAACACCCGTTAGTCTCCTGGGCTCTTCCATGGCCCCAGCCTGACCACTCCTGTTTGCAGTGCTGCTTCAGGTGTGGGTGAGGGGGTTGTGTACTCCTAGGGGCAATATCATAGCTCTTGCCCTGGTGGATGGCACCTGACCAGCAGAGAGTTCCAGCACAGCAGCCTCATGGACATACACCAACCCACTCATATTCTCACCCCACTGCAGCCTTCCCTGTGCTGCTTTGCCTGCATGCATTTGCCCATGGACATCCCCTACATTGCTTTGCTGGTGTGTGTGTATGCGAGTGGACCTTGCCTCTCCTTCCCTGTCAGCATACATGTGCACATGCACCCTGCCATGCTACTGCTGCCAGCATGAGTACACCCTACCTTCCTTCCCTCACTGCACCACTGTTGCTGTCAGAGCATTGTCGGGCATGGAGCCTACCAGTCCCACCGCCACCAGTATCCTGCCCTTGTACCAACACTGCTGCTGGCATGGAACTAGGCACAGAGGACACTGGACACACTCCCACCCTCAGCAGCAACTGTCATATACACGAATGCACACAGAGGACAGGCATAGTCCTGTGCTCACCAGCACCCCACCACCATGCTAATACCACTACAAATGTGAATGCATACACACATGCTGGTGGGGTCCCCCGCATCCCATCCTACCAAGTCATGCTGCCACTACTGCTGTTCCAAACTCACACAGAGGCTGAAGCCCTGGCACCTGCTAGCACCCCACCATAGCTGATGAATGTGCACCCCACCATGCTGCCAGTGCTGCTGAGGCTGGCATGTGCAAACAAGGATGGATCCCACTGCCACTACCCTATGAAGCACTTTGGATGGCATCACTTATCATAGTGTTGTGACCAGCAGTCTGGGAGAACAATGGACCCTCTAGCACAGCAGGTTCCTAACCTCCAAAGGTCATAGAGCAAAGCCAGGACCACATACCAGTCCCCCAGAATTAGAGAATGTAGTCCAGGAGGGCTGAGCTGAGTCTTGGCCTCCTGAAATCTTCCAGAAATGAAGCCAGTTGACCAAAACCACCTTATACCACAATCAATCCCTCAAGGTCATAAAATAGGATAAAAGAAAAAAAAAAACAAAACGCATTCAAAGAATAGCAACTTTAATGACTGAAGGAACACAAGTCCACAAAGATAAAAATGGACCAGCACAAGAACTTTGACAACTCAAAAAAGTCAGAGTGCCTTCTTTCCTCCAAATGACCACACTAGTTCTCCAGCAAGGGTTCATAACTGGGCTGAAATGGTGGAAATAGAATTCAGAACATGGATAGGAATGAAGATAATCAAAATTCCGGAGAATGGTGAAACCCAATCCAAGGAAGCTAAGAATAATGAGAAAATGATACAGGAGCTGGCAGACAAAATGACTGGTACAGAAAAGAACAACATAACTGACCTGATAGAGCTGAAAAGCACCCTACAAGAATTTCATAATACAACTGCCTATATTAACAGCAGAATAGACCAAGCTGAGGAATGAATCTCAGAGCTTGAAGACTGGCTTTCTGAAATAAGACAGTCAGACAAGAATAAAGAAAAGACTGAAAAGGAATGAACAAAACCTCCAAGAAATACGGAATTATGCAAAGACACTAAATTTGCAATATATTGGCATCCCTGAAAGAGGAGAATGGAAGCAACTTGGAAAAAATATTTCAGAATATCTTCCATGAGAACTTCCACAACCTAGCTAGAAAGGCCAACATTCAAATTCAGGAAATACAAAGAACTCCTGCAAGATGCTTCACAAAAAGCTGATCCCCAAGAGGTATAATCATTAGACTCTCTAAGGTTGAAATGAAAGAAAAAATGTCAAATATAGGTAGACAGAAAGGACAGATCACCTACAAAGGGAAGCCCATCATATTAACAGTGGATCCCTCAGCAGAAACACTACAAGCCAAAAGAGACGGGGGGGGGGGGGGATGGGTGCAGGGGGCAGCACTCTATATTCAACATTCTTGTTGAAAAGACATTCCAATAAAGAATTTCATATCCAGCCAAACTAAACTTCATAAGTGAAGAATAAGATCCTTTTCAGACAAGTACATACTGAGGAAATTCATTACCACCAGACCTGCCTTATGAGAGCTGCTGAAAGAAGTACTAAATATGGAAAAGAAAGTTACCACTACAAAAAGACACTTAAGTACACAGATCAGTGACACTATAAAGCAGCCACATAAACACGTCTGCTTAATAAACAGCTAACAGAACAACGGGAAGATAAAATTCACACATATCAATACTAACCTTGAATGTAAATGGACCAAATGCCCCAATTAAAAGGCACAGAGTGGCAAGCTGGATAAAGAAGTAAGACCCAATGGTATGCTGTCTTCAAGAGACCCATCTCACATGCAGTGACACCCATAGGCTTAAAATAAAGGGCTGTGGAAAAATCTACAAAGCAAATGGAAAACAGAAATAAAGCAGGGGTTGCAATTCCAATTTCAGACAAAACAGACTTTAAATCAACAAAGGTCAAAAAAGACAAAGAAGAGCATTACATAGTGGTAAAGGGTTCAATTCAACAAGAAGATCTAATTGTCCTAAATATATATGCACCCAACACAGGAGCACCTAGCTTCATAAAGCAATTTCTTAGAGACCTTCAAAGATACTTAGACTCCCACACAATAATAGTGGGAGACCTCAACACCCCACTGATAGTATTAGACAGATCATCAAGGTAGAAAGTTAATAAAGATATTGAGGACCTGTACTCAACACTGGACCAAATGGACCTAATAGACCTCTACAGAACTCTCCATCTCAAAACAACAGAATATACATTCATCTCATTGCCACATGGTGCATACACTAAAATCAACCACATAATTGGACATACAACAATCCTTAGCAAATACAAAAAACTGAAATCATACCAACCACTCTCTTGGACCAAAGTGCAATAAAAATAGAAGTCAAAATTAAGAAAATTGCTCAAAACTATACAGTTACATGGAAATGAAACAACCTGCTTCTGAATGACATTTGGGTAAATAATCAAATTAAACAAATTTACAAGGAAAAAAAACATAAAAAATTGGGCAAAGGACATGAGCAGACACTTTTCAAAAGAAAACATACATGCAGCCAACAAGCATATGAAAAAAAGCCTAACATAACTGATCATTAGAGAAATGCAAATCAAAACCATGATGAGATACCATTTCACACCAGTCAGAATGGCTATTATTAAAAAGTCAAAAAATAACAGATGCTGGTGAGGTTATGGAGGAAAGGAAATACTTATATATTGTTGGTGGGAGTGTAACTTAGTTCAACCGTTGTGGAAGGCACCGTGGCTATTCCTCAAAGAGCTAAAACCAGAGCTACCTTTCAATCCAGCAATCCTATTACTGGATATATACCCAAAGGAATATAAATCCTTCTTTCACAAAGATACACCCACACATACGTTCATTGCATCACTATTCACAACAGCAAAGACAAAGAATCAACCTAAATGCCCACTAATAGTAGACTGGATAAAGAAAATGTGGTGCATGCACACCATGGAATACTATGCAGCCATAATAAAGGACAAGATCTTGTCCTTTGCAGCAACATGAATAGAACTGGAGGCCATTATCCTTGGCAAACTAATGCAGGAACAGAAAACGAAATACCACATGTTCTCACTTACAAGCGAGAGCTAAATAATGAGAACACATGGACACAAAGAGGGGAACAACAGACACTGGGGCCAACTTGCAGGTGGAGAGTGGGAGGAGGGAGAGGATCAGAAAAAAGTAACTATTAGGTACTAGCTTAATACCTGGATGGTGAAATAATCTGCACAACAAACCCCCGTGACACGAGTTTACCTATATAACAAACCTGCACATGTGCCTCTGAACTTAAAATAAAAGTTTTTGTTTTTTTCTTTCTAAAAGAGTCAGATTGCATTTTGCTCAATAGTTCATAAACAACGGGGCTATGTCATCCGACTATATAACAGTGCAATTTCTGGAATGAACACATCTCACTGATTGCCAGAGATAGGCCAGTGAATACTCCCTGAAACCCTAAAAAAGAGAATTACTTCTTAATGACTGTTAGCCTGAAAGACAATGATAGGTTTCAAGATCTCTAAGGCAGCAGTCACAGAGATCAGCACCTATTTCCCTATGTGAATTTATTGTTAATCCCAAATGAGCTGGTTGAGATAAAGTATTAATTCACTGAAAAGAATACTCTGGGGAAAGAGAGTGCTGATGTATCATTATTTTCATGTTCCCTCCCATGCATATTTTGTATTTCATCATTATTAACCATTGATATAGAATGTATATAAATCCTACCTTTTGGTAGGATCATAAAACATTGGTACTGGGGGTAATTTTAAAAATTAACCCTCTTCTCTCTTACAAAACTAAACACCTGGATTACCATGCAATTTGGCAATTGAACCCCCAGGTACTTACCCAACTGGATTTAAACTTAGGTTCATCTAAAAACCTGCACATGAATGTTGATAGCATACTTATTCATAATAGCAGATTTATTCATACTTGATAAAAACTAGAACAATCAAGATATCTTTCAATAGGTGAATGGATAAATGGTGGCATATCCATATAATGGAATACTAGTCAGCTGTTTTTAAAAAGAGCGATCAAACCACAAAATAACATGGGTGATCCTTACATGCATATTTCCAAGTCTCATTTTCAGAAGCCATTCTTAAAAGACTACCTCCTGTATGATTTAAATTATATTACATTCTGGAAAAGACAAAAACTAGAGTGAAACTAAAATGATCAATGATAATAAGAGGTTCAAGGAGAGAGAGAGAAGATTATAGGTGAAGCACAAGGGATTTTTTAGGGCAGCGAAATAATTTATTTGTTACTGTAATGATGGACACATGATATTATGACACATGTATATTGGAATTGAGCAATTAGGTTAATGGATGGCAGATATATGAGCCAGGTTACCAAGTTGCACAGGAATTTGCAGACAAGCAAGGGGAACTAGAATCATCCATGTAGTAATAGATTAGAACTGGAGACATCAGTATGACTTCATGTTTGTCCAGATAATTACATATAGAAAAATTTATAGATGTGTATGTGTGTGAGCTATCATATACACTTGTATTTCTTTGCTCTGTCAACTGAGAGAATCTAAGTAAAATGACACCAGTAGCAACGAGCACACTTAGTGCTCAGATCACAGTTTCTAACGCCACTCTCCAATATAAGTCATGAGCAACAATTCTAAGACTGAGGCAGGTAATATACAAGATTAGCCTGGAACATCTTCCAGTGCCAGAAATTGAGAATATACTCAAAATAAATAAGTAATCTTCTAATACTGGGGATATGTCAGAGGATACAGGAATCAATTGAAAGATATCCCATGGCTAAAGCTAAAACAATTTGAGCAACAGAATAAACTAGTATTGAGTTATAACCCAAAGTGTAATAGAAATATTGATGAGCCCACTCTGGTCTACAAATAACTAAACAAATAAATAAATGTGAGAAGAGACAAATTCCAAATATTTTATTCAGATATTCCTCCCTCAAGGAGGTATTGCATGATTCCCTACTTCTTAAGTATAGGCTATGCAGAATGGCTGTCTTCCAAAGAATATAGTATGGAAATGGGGGGAAAGAGTAACTTTGCAGTGGAGAAACCTGGAAAGCACTTCTTCAGCCAGGTGGTCAAGGTCACTATCAAGGGTGACAAGTCATGTTGACAGTATGTAGATTTGATACGATGTGACAAAATGGCACTTTGCCTTGGGCTTCCTCCCAAAACAACCATAACTCAAGTTTACAACACAATAAAAATGTCAGACAAATCCCCAAAGAATGATATTCTACAAAATACCCAAATAGTACTTCTCAAAACAGTCAGGATCATCAAAAATAAGGAGTCTGAAAACCTGTCACAGGTAAGAGGGGCCTAAGGAGACAGACATTATGACTAAGTGTAACGTGGCACTCTGGATGGGACACTGAAACAGAAAAAAATTAGGTAACAACTAAGAAAATGGAAAAGTATAAGGTCTTTAGTGAATACTTATGTATCAATATTGGTTCACTAATTATAACATGTATGCCTACTAATGTAAGATGCTCACAATAGTGAAATTGGGCAGAAGATATATGGAAAATCTCCATACTATTTTCTTAATTTTACTGCAAGTCTAAATTTCTTCTAAAAAATAAAATCTATTTAAAAAAATCCCCCTAGTGCTATTACATATTCAGTTCTGTTTTCTTCACATTATTTTTTTTTTGTTAGAAAGCTAGTAAATCAACTAAGATTTATTTATTTATTTATTTATTTTAATTTATATTTGTTATTATACTTTAAGTTCTAGGGTACATGTGCACAATGTGCAGGTTTGTTACACATGTATACATGTGCCATGTTGGTGTGCTGCATCCATTAAGTCGTCATTTACATTAGGTATATCTCCTAATGCTTTCCCTCCTCCCTCCCCCTCCCCACAATAGGACCTGGTGTGTGATATTCCCCTTCCTGTGTCCAAGTGATCTCATTGTTCAATTCCGACCTATGAGTGAGAACATGCAGTATTTGGTTTTCTGTTCTTGTGATAGTTTGCTGAGAATGATGGTTTCCAGCTGCACCCATGTCCCTACAAAGGACAAAAACTCATCCTTTTTTTGGCTGCATAGTATTCCATGGTGTATATGTGCCACATTTTCTTAATCCAATCTGTCACAGATGGACATTTGGGTTGATTCCAGGTCTTTGCTATTGTGAATAGTGCTGCAATAAACGTACATGTGCATGTGTCTTTATAGCAGCATGACTTATAATCCTTTGGGTATATCCCCAGTAATGGGATGGCTGGGTCAAATGGTATTTCTAGTTCTAGATCCTTGAGGAATCGCCACACTGTTTTCCACAATAGTTGAACTAGTTTACAGTCCCACCAACAGTGTAAAAGTGTTCCTATTTCTCCACATCCTCTCCAGCACCTGTTGTTTCCTGACTTTTTAATGATCGCCATTCTAACTGGTGTGAGATGGTATCTCATTGTGGTTTTGATTTGCATTTCTCTGATGGCCAGTGATGATGAGCATTTTTTCATGTGTCTGTTGGCTGTATGTATGTCTTCTTTTGAGAAGTGTCTGTTCATATCCTTTGCCCACTTTTTGATGGGGCTGTTTGTTTTTTTCTTGTAAATTTGTTTGAGTTCTTTGTAGATTCTGGATATTAGTCCTTTGTCAGTAGGTGGCGAAAATTTTCTCCCATTCTGTAGGTTGCCTGTTCACTCTGATGGTAGTTTCTTTTGCTGTGCAGAAGCTCCTTAGTTTAAATAGATTCCATTTGTCAATTTTGTCTTTTGTTGCCATTGCTTTTGGTGTTTTAGACATGAAGTCCTTGCCCGTGCCTATGTTCTGAATGGTATTACCTAGGTTTTCTTCTAGGTTTTTTATGATTTTAGGTCTAACATTTAAGTCTCTAATCCATCTTGAATTAATTTTTGTATAAGGAGTAAGGAAAGGATCCAGTTTCAGCTTTCTACTTATGGCTAGCCAATTTTCCCAGCATCATTTATTAAATAAGGAATCCTTTCCCCATTTCTTGTTTTTGTCAGGTTTGTCAAAGATCAGATGGCTGTAGAGGTGTGGTATTATTTCTGAGGACTCTGTTCTGTTCCATTGGTCTATATCTCTGTTTTGGTACCAGTACCATGCTGTTTTGGTTACTGTAGCCTTGTAGTATAGTTTGAAGTCAGGTAGCGTGATGCCTCCAGCTTTGTTCTTTTGCCTTAGGATTATCTTGGAGATGCAGGCTCTTTTTTGGTTCCATATGAACTTTAAAGCAGTTTTTTCCAATTCTGTGAAGAAACTCATTGGTAGCTTGATGGGGATGGCATTGAATCTATAAATTACCTTGGGCAGTATGGCCATTTTCACAATATTGATTCTTCCTATCCATGAGCATGGTATGTTCTTCCATTTGTTTATGTCCCCTTTTATTTCACTGAGCAGTGGTTTGTAGTTCTCCTTGAAGAGGTCCTTTACATCCCTTGTAAGTTGGATTCCTAGGTATTTTATTCTCTTTGAAGCAATTGTGAATGGAAGTTCATTCATGATTTGGCTCTCTGTTTGTCTGTTACTGGTGTATAAGAATGCTTGTGATTTTTGCACATTAATTTTGTATCCTGAGACGTTGCTGAAGTTTCTTATCAGCTTAAGGAGATTTTGGGCTGAGACAATGGGGTTTTCTAAATATACAATCATGTCATCTGAAAACAGGGACAATTCGACTTCTTCTTTTCCTAACTGAATCCCCTTGATTTCTTTCTCTTGCCTGATTGCCCTAGCCAGAACTTCCAACACTATGTTGAATAGGAGTGGTGAGAGAGGGCATCCCTGTCTTGTGCCAGTTTTCAAAGGGAATTTTTCCAGTTTGTGCCTATTCAGTATGATATTGGCTGTGGGATTGTCATAAATAGCTATTATGATTTTGAGATACATTCCATCAATACCGAATTTATTGAGAGTTTTTAGCATGAAGGCTGTTGAATTTTGTCAAAGGCCTTTTCTGCATCTATTGAGATAATCATGTGGTTTTTGTCTTTGGTTCTGTTTATGTGCTGGATTACGTTTATTGATTTGTGTATGTTGAACCAGCCCTGCATCCCAGGGATGAAGCCCACTTGATCATGGTGGATAAGCTTTTTGATGTGCTGCTGGATCTGGTTTGCCAGAATTTTATTGAGGATTTTTGCATCGATGTTCATCAGGGATATTGGTCTAAAATTCTCTTTTTTTGTTGTATCTCTGCCAGGCTTTGGTATCAGGATGATGTTGGCCTCATAAAATGAGTTAGGGAGGATTCCCTCTTTTTCTATTGTTTGGAATAGTTTCAGAAGGAATGGTACCAGCTCCTCCTTGTACCTCTGGTAGAATTCAGCTGTGAATCCATCTGGTCCTGGACTTTTTTTGATTGGTAGACTATTAATTATTGCCTCAATTTCAGAGCCTGCTATTGGTCTATTCGGGGATTCAGCTTCTTCCTGGTTTAGTCTTGCGAGAGTGTCAGTGTCCAGGAAATTATCCATTTCTTCTAGATTTTCTAGTTTATTTGCGTAGAGGTGTTTATAGTATTCTCTGATGGTAGTCTGTATTTCTGGGGGGTCAGTGGTGATATCCCCTTTATCATTTTTTATTGCGTCTATTTGATTGTTGTCTCTTTTCTTCTTTATTAGTCTTGCTAGCAGTCTATCAATTTTGTTGATCTTTTCAAAAGACCAATTCCTGGATTCATTGATTTTTTGGAGGGATTTTTTGTGTCTCTATCTCCTTCAGTTCTGCTCTCATCTTTGTTATTTCTTGCCTTCTGCTAGCTTTTGAATGTGTTTGCTCTTGCTTCTCTAGTTCTTTTAATTGTGATGTTAGAGTGTCAATTTTAGATCTTTCCTGCTTTCTCTTGTGGGCATTTAGTGCTATAAATTTCCCTCTACACACTGCTTTAAATGTGTCCCAGAGATTCTGGTATGTTGTATCTTTGTTCTCATTGGTTTCAAAGAACATCTTTATTTCTGCCTTCATTTTGTTGTGTACCCAGTAGTCATTCAGGAGCAGGTTATTCAGTTTCCATGTAGTTGAGCGGTTTTGATTGAGTTTCTTAGTCCTGAGTTCTAGATTGATTGCACTGTGGTATGAGAGACAGTTTGTTATAATTTCTGTTCTTGTGCATTTGCTGAGGAGTGCTTTACTTCCAATTATGTGGTCAATTTTGGAATAAGTGTGATGTGGTGCTGAGAAGAATGTATATTCTGTTGATTTGGGGTGGAGAGTTCTGTAGATGTCTATTAGGTCTGCTTGCTGCAGAGATGAGTTCAATTCCTGGATATCCTTGTTAACTTTCTGTCTTGTTGATCTGTCTAATGTTGACAGTGGGGTGTTGAAGTCTCCCATTATTATTGTATGGGAGTCTAAGTCTCTTTGTAAGTCTCTAAGGACTTGCTTTATGAATCTAGGTGCTCATGTATTGGGTGCATATATATTTAGGATAGTTAGCTCTTCCTGTTGAATTGATCCCTTTACCATTATGTAATGGCCTTCTTTGTCTCTTTTGATCTTTGATGGTTTAAAGTCTGTTTTATCAGAGACTAGTATTGTAACCCCTGCTTTTTTTTGTTCTCCATTTGCTTGGTAGATCTTCCTCCATCCCTTTATTTTGAGCCTATGTGTGTCTCTGCATGTGAGATGGGTCTCCTGAATACAGCAGACTGATGGGTCTTGACTCTTTATCCAGTTTGTCAGTCTGTGTCTTTTAATTGGAGCATTTAGTCCATTTACATTTAAGGTTAATATTGTTATGTGTGAACTTGATCCTGCCATTATGATATTAACTGGTTATTTTGCTCATTAGTTGATGCAGTTTCTTCCTAACCTCGAAGGTCTTTACATTTTGGCATGTTTTTGCAATGGCTGGTACCGGTTGTTCCTTTCCATGTTTAGTGCTTCCTTCAGGATCTCTTGTAAGGCAGGCCTGGTGGTGACAAAATCTCTAAGCGTTTGCTTGTCTGTAAAGGATTTTATCTCTCCTTTACTTATGAAACTTAGTTTGGCTGGATATGAAATTCTGGGTTTAAAATTCTTTTCTTTAAGAATGTTGAATATTGGCCCCCACTCTCTTCTGGCTTGGAGAGTTTCTGCTGAGAGATCTGTTGTTAGTCTGATGGGCTTCCCTTTGTGGGTAACTCGACCTTTCTCTCTGGCTGCCCTTAAGATTTTTTCCTTCATTTCAACTTTGGTGAATCTGGCAATTATGTGTCTTGGAGTTGCTCTTCTCGAGGAGTATCTTTGTGGCGTTCTCTGTATTTCCTGAATTTGAATGTTGGCCTGCCCTACTAGGTTGGGGAAGTTCTCCTGGATGATATCCTGAAGAGTGTTTTCCAACTTGGTTCCATTTTCCCCCTCACTTTCAGGCACCCCAATCAGACGTAGATTTGGTCTTTTTACATAATCCCATACTTCTTGCAGGCTTTGTTCATTTCTTTTTCTTCTTTTTTCTTTAGATTTCTCTTCTCGCTTCATTTCATTCATTTGATCCTCAATCGCTGATACTCGTTCTTCCAGTTGATCAAGTTGGTTACTGAAGCTTGTGCATTTGTCACGTATTTCTTGTGTCATGGTTTTCATCTCTGTCCGTTTGTTTATGGCTTTCTCTGCATTAATTATTCTGGTTATCAATTCTCCCACTCTTTTTTCAAGATTTTTAGTTTCTTTGCACTGGGTATGTAATTCCTCCTTTAGCTCTGAGAAGTTTGATGGACTGAAGGCTTCTTCTCTCATCTCGTCAAAGTCATTCTCCGCCCAGCTTTGATCCGTTGCTGGCAATGAGCTGCGTTCCTTTGGAGGGAGGGATGAGCTCTTATTTTTTGAATTTCCAGCTTTTCTGCCCTGCTTTTTCCCCATCTTTGTGGTTTTATCTGCCTCTGGTCTTTGACGATGGTGACGTACTGATGGGGTTTTGGTGTGGGTGTCGTTCCTGTTTGTTAGTTTTCCTTCTAACAGTCAGGACCCTCAGCTGTAGGTCTGTTGGAGATTGCTTGAGGTCCACTCCATACCCTGTTTGCCTGGGTTTCAGCAGCAGAGGCTGCAGAAGATAGAATACTGCCAAACAGCGAATGTACCTGTCTGATTCTTGCTTTGGAAGTTTCCTCTCAGGGGTGTACTCCACCGTGTGAGGTGTGGGGTGTCGGTCTGCCCCTAGTGGAGGATGTCTCCCAGTTAGGCTACTCAGGGGTCAGGGACCCACTTGAGCAGGAAGTCTGTCCGTTCTCAGATCTCAACCTCCGTGTTGGGAGATCCACCGCTCTCTTCAAAGCTGTCAGACAGAGTCGCTTGCATCTGCAGAGGTTTCTGCTGCTTTTGTTGTTGTTGTTGTTTAGCTGTGCCCTGTCCCCAGAGGTGGAGTCTACAGAGACTGGCAGGTCTCCTTGAGCTGCTGTGAGCTCCACCCAGTTCGATCTTTCCAGGGCTTTCTTTACCTACTTAAGCCTCAGCAATGGCAGGCGCCCCTCTCCCAGCCTGGCTGCTGCCTTGCTGTTAGATCGCAGACTGCTGTGCTAGCAATGAGGAAAGCTCCGTGGGCATGGGACCCTCCCGGCCAGGTGTGGGATATAATCTCCTGGTGTGCCCGTTTGCTTAAAGCACAGTATTGGGGTGGGAGTTACCCGATTTTCCAGGTGTTGTGTGTCTCAGTTCCCCTGGCTATGAAAAGGGATTCCCTTCCCCCTTGTGCTCCCCAGGTGAGGCACTGCCTTGCCCTGCTTCAGCTCTTGCTGGGGGGCTGCAACAGCTGACCAGCACCGACTGTCTGTCACTCCCCAGTGAGATGAACCCAGTACCTCAGTTGATAATGCAGAAATCACCTGTCTTCTGTGTCGCTGGTGTTCGGAACTGGAGACTGGAGCTGTTTCTATTCGGCCATCTTGTTCCGCCCACCTTGACACTTTTCATCAGTGAGGATGATCTCCGATCTAGAGTCTCACAGGTGCCATCTTGGAAGACAGCAAAGATCAAGCTGGAAGAAAGGGCCCTGGGGCCCTGGACTTGTTCTGTATCTGTTCTTTACAATGGAAAGGCTTCTGCTCCTTAAAGCTTAATAGTTGAGAATGACAGATGGTTGGCAGTGCCTAGCTGGTGTCTGTAGCTGTGACCTCAGAAAAAATACTTGTTCCTTTTTCTCTTTCAGAGGAAGGCTGAACAAAACAAGGAAAGACTCATCTTGCATTTCCCATTGATCTGATTTCAAATACTTAGGAATAAATCCTTAAACCACTACCTCTTTAACAGATAGTGTTTCCTGTATTCGTTTCTCAGGGCTGCTGTAGTGAAGCACTGCGAACTGGGTGGCTTAGAAGGACAGAAATGTTTGTTTCCCAGTTTTGGAGACTAGAAGTCTGAAATCAAGGTGTCAGTGGGGCCAGGCTCCCTCTGAAGGCTATTAGGAAGAATTTCTCATTGAATCTTCCCGGGTTCCTTGGTGTTTCCTGAATGATGGGCACATGGCTCCAATTGTTGCCTGTCCATCACATAGCCTTCTCCCATGTGTCTTTGTTTCTGTTTTTTCTTCTTATAAGGACTGGAGTTAGGGGCCACCCTATTCCAGTGTGACTTCATCTTAACTAGATTACATCCACAAAGATACTATTTCTAAATAAGTTTACATTCTGAGGTTCTAAGTGGACTTGAATTTTAGGGAGGCACATTATATGGAAGCTGGGTAGTTAACTGAATTTCAGACTCCTTAGAAATTATGTGATAGAACAGAGCCAAAATCTGGGGTCCACTCTTTTTCTTGTTACAGAACAGCCCTGAGGGCCACACAAGAGCATATGTGGTAGTCTCTGGGGATTCAGATGACAAACATTTGCAAAGCAAACCCTGACATCTGTTACAAATGGAGGAAGCTGAGAGTAGTATGACAAAATGCAATCGGTTCACTCGGGCTAGGGGTGCAAGAGTTTTTCCTAAAGGTTCAATTTAAAGAGGAGGTTTGTTGAATTTCTATTCTGACATTAATCATCTTGAGAAAGTTGAAGATTTTATTTTGAAATCTAAGATATTTCAGATCATTTCGATGTTCAGAGATTGTTAACAATTTATATTCAGAAACACCATTATGTTGCCAAAAGCTGACTGACTTGTAACCTGTAGCTCTACATTAAAAAATACAGAATCTGCATGGATTTATTTTCACATTCAGTTACCTGATAAACCATAACAAATATGAAAACAAAAGGTCTGTGGCTGAATTTCATTTGATTTTGCAAGCCTACTTGGTATTGCCGTGCCCCTTGCTATTCTCCTTAAATGTGAATTTGGCAGCATTGATAATTTCCTAAATGTAACTCAAAGCTGCATGGCATCTGGCAATTAGGAGTGTGATGGTTCACACAAGTTCCAAAGACACCATGGTAATAGTTTCATATATAAAATTTCCACTTCCTGCATCTGCATGCTGGAGGACCGGATGCTGTATTTGAGGCATGTCTTTTGCAGGATGTGGTGAACCCATCAGAGCTCAGTTCAGTGAAACAGCAGAGGTCCTCTTCTGACCTCTCTCTTTTACATTGTGGGTCCTGTAAGCACCAGCTTCATGACCAGGAGTTCGGTAAATCAATACACATGGTTTATCTCAAAGATTGATCCAGGGTGAATAAGCTCCCCTTTCTGCTGTTACTACTACTAATGAAACAGAGTGAGGTAAATGGTAAGGAAGAGAGCTCAGTCTCCTCTATTTGGATGTGAATCCTTGGGACCAGCAGAAACACTTGCTGAAAATATACCAGGGAGCTTTATGCAATGGCTGGGGCACCCCCTCTTTTTTTATCATTTAAGCTAGCAATGGGGGATAGAATGTCTGCAAGGGTGGGCGATGCTGATATTCATGTCCTCTCCTTCCTTCCCTCCTGCCTCCCTCTGCTTTTGCCAGACATTGTGTACTCAGAAGCTTGCCAGCTGGCAGAAAGGGAGGCTAACCAGCATGCTCAACTGTTAGTAAGAAAAGTCTGCTCCCAAGAATATGAATGTGTATTTTGAAGGATTACCCACTGTCACAGGGTTATATTACCTGCTTAAAAGAGAAACAATGATCTTGTATCTCTACCTGCAAGGAAGAAAGAGGCAAGATAGTGTAAACCTCAGGAGCCTGGACTTTGCAGCCAGACTGCCTGGGTTTGGATGCAAGGCTGCTGCTGAGCTGCCACCTAACTCCTGGATTGTGTCCTCATATGTTAAATAAGGATACTAATAGGACCTGGCATGTAGAGTTGTGCACAGGCTACTATAATAAATAAAACACAGACTTCTGTGATTTAACTAGAAGTCTATTTCTACTTTACAAGAAGTCCAAAACTGATACTTCTGATTGGCAAGCATCATCCCTTCAGTGAGTAAGAGATTCACTGTGTATGGCTCCACTATCTTCAAAGAAAGGTATCCAAGGCTATGTTTCCATCCAATCTCAGATGGGAAAGGTTTTTATGGGCCAGGTCTGATAATGGTGCACATCCCTTCCACTCCCATTCCATTGGTCAGAGTCAGTTACCTGACCACATTTAAGCATATGACTGTTTAGAAAATAGCTGTGTAATCAGGAAGAAGAGGACTTGGTTTGGTGTACAGCTAGTCTGTAGCCATCACAAGATTTACACAAAATCAATGAGTTATCATGGATAAAGTATTCACTTTGAACATTATATGCACACTTTTAATGTTTTTCCTAACATTCTATCATGTAAACTTTCAAATATACAAAAAAGTTGAAAAAATGTTATAGTAAACTCTGCACTATCTACCACCTAGATCCTACTTTTACATTTTATTCTGTTTGCTTTATCACATTCCTATCTACCTATCCATCCATCTTGCTCTCTATACATCAGTACACTTCATTTATTCAAAGTAAGTTGCTTGTTGCTTTGGTACATTTTCCTGCTAAATACTTCAATGTGCATATCATCAGGTGTTTAAGATTTGTTTAAACTTGTTGCTTTTGAACTAATATTACAAAAAAATCCAATACACAAATCTTAAGTGTAGTATTTTATGAGTTTTGATAAATGTATGCACCAGTATGACTGATATGGTTTGGCTATGTCCCCACCCAAATCTCATCTTGAATTATAGCTCCCATAATTCCCATGTGTGGTGGGAGGGACCTGGTGGGAGATAATTGAATCACAGAGGTGGTTTCCCCCATACTGTTCTCATGGTAGTGAATAAGTCTCATAAGATCTGATGGTTTTATAAGGGGAAACCCCCTTTTTCTTAGTTCTCATTCTCTCTTGCTATTGCCATATAAGATGTGCCTTTCACCTTCTGCCATGATCATGAGGCCTCCCTAGCCAGGTGGAACTGTGAGTCAATTAAACCTCTTTTTCTTTATAAATTACCTACCCATTGTGAGGTATGCCTTTATCAGCAGCATGAAAACAGACTAATAGAATGACCAAACACCTATTAATAAATAGATTATGACTATTACATTAGAAAGTTCCCTCTTGCCTTCCCAACAACCAACACTCACTGGCCTTCTCCCCAAATTTGTCCTCACTTAACACAATGACTGTTGTGATTATTTCCACCATAAATTAATTGTGTCTGCTCTAGAATGTAATATAAATACTATCATACAGTATTAAATACTAAAAGACCATTATGTTGCGTGGGGTTTCTTTTATTTAGCATAATGTTTTGGAGATTTAGTCTTGTTGCATGCATCAATAATTCAGTCCTTTTAATTAATGAGTGGTATTCCATTATATGAGTGTATCAGAGGGTCCCCACCATCACTTTCCTGTTGTTGGACACAAGAGCTATTATGAATAAAGTGTCATAAGCACTCTTGCACAAGTCCTTTTGTGGGCATATGTCTTTACTTGTTTTGAGTGACTACCTCAGTTTTGAGTAAAACTGCTGGGCTACAGGGAAAGTGCATATTTAGTTTTATGAGAAATTGCATATAAATGACCTTCAGAAAAATAAAAGAAGAGATGATAAGCAAAGAATGTTCATAAGCCTAGTGATTTTTTTCATTGGCTGGGTATCAGAATCCTCCACAGGGCATAAAAGTAATAGATACCGAGTCCTGTGCCAAACCAACACTGAGGGCTAAAGTGGGAAGTCCTTGTATTTCAAAGGTGCCACAGAAACCACTGTAATATAGTTGGTGTTAACAACCATGGCTCTGGGTCTTAATGAACTTATTAACAAGAGGAAATTTTACCTGTCTGCATATCCTCAGAGATGAGCATTGTGCTGAATTAACAGAATTGGGAGAAAAGTACTTAAACTGAAATATTTAACACTGTAGTTTGAATATTAAATATGCTTATTTTACCCTATGGAATACATCCAAGATTAGGTATAGAAATCTAAACCTCAAGTAATTTCAGTTAAGAGTCTTGTGTTACACATGTACTTCACATTTATATTTTCCGGGTTAACAAGCAACACTTAACAACTAAGGTCGTATTCATCATTATTTTTCCATAGAAGCTGCAAAGTGCCTTGCAGGTGCTCAAAAGATACTTGTCAAATAAGTTAAAAAATAGAATGCACTGGAGTGGTTCTTCTTGGATTCATTTTAGCATTGGAAAATGCACACTTAAATTCTGAGGACAAACAATTCTAGAACGTTAGCCAGTATTTAAATTTTTAAACATGTTAAAATCGCAAACAGGAAAAGTTCCATGCCCCAATATATTGACTTCTGTGAGTCTAAAGACCATGGAGAAATTCCAAATGTTCAACCAACTAGTCCCTGGGTTCAATATTTAATTCAACTCTGGAGAGTCAACTACATGTCTTTATCAATCACATGCCCTGAATTTTTCTGCCTCCACTTAAAATTTCAAATTAGGTGCCAAACTCACAGAAAGTAGTCACTTTTATTTATTTTTACCAGACCTAGATCCAGGTAGAAAAACCCATTTTGAACCTGCAAATCCTCAGATCCCTTACACGTTTCCTGCTCTTCTCTTCATGTTTTCCCCTACTCAAATGTCTCAGTCCCTAGGATTCGTTTGATTCCATTTCTCACTCCAACTCATCTTATGAATCTAGACTGTATTACATAGCACTGACTTATTGTATTTATTTCCATTATTTTTCTTAGAAAAACCAGCCCTGGAACTATAATGCCATATTTACAGGTTATCGTTTAGTTTCCTAGAGATATTTTGGGTCACTTATGGAGGATTTTGACTAAGAAAATTCAAACTAGTTGTACAGAAAGATCTGATAAAGTTTTGAGCAAGACATGTCTCTTGTATTCCTTTTATGTGCCCAATGAATGTTTATCGAAAATGAATAAATGACTGATGCAAAGTAGAAAATGCATGGTGCTCTGACAGCAGCAGACCTATGCTCTAAACCACTTACTAATTGAATAACCTTAAGTTAGTCCTGTTTTCCTCACCTAGAAACCTAAAACTAAGAACTACGTCTCAGGATGGCTATATAGCGATGATATGATTGATACTGAAATGATTTGTAAACAAATGAGCTCAATACAAATGTTAGCTATGATTGATTAAAAAATGATTTGCAGGTAAAATCAGGACATTTTCCTATCCCAAATTAAGACTTTTTTCTTTAACATTGGAATTATTTATTTTTTTTTTTATTATACTTTAAGTTCTGGGATACATGCACAGAACGTGCAGGTTTGTTACATAGGTATAAACTTGCCATGGTGGTTGCTGCACCCATCAACCCGTCATGTACACTAGGTATTTCTTCTAATACCATCCTTCCCCTAGCCCCCATCCCCCTGACAGGCCCCAGTGTGTGATGTTTCCCTCCCTGTGTCCACATGTTCTCATTGTTCAACTCCCACTTATGAGTGAGAACATGTGGTGTTTGGTTTTCCGTTCCTGTGTTAGTTTGCTGAGAATAATGGTTTCCAGCTTCATCCATGCCCCTGCAAAGGACATAAACTCATCCTTTTTATGGCTGCATAGTATTCCATGGTGTATATGTGCCATACTTTCTTTATCCAGTCTATCACTGATGGGGATTTGGGTTGGTTCCAAGTCTTTGCTATTATGAAGAGTGCTGCAATAAACATACATTTGCGTGTGTCTTTATAATAGAATGATTTATAATCCTTTGGGTATATACCCAGTAATTGGATTGCTGGATCAAATGGTATTTCTTGAGGAATCACCACCCTGTCTTCTACAATGATTCAACTAATTTACATTCCCACCAACAGTGTAAAAGCATTCCTAATTTTCCACATCCTCACCAGCATCTGTTGTTTCCTGACTTTTTAATGATAATCATTCTAACTGGCATGAGATGGTATCTCATTGTGGTTTTGATTTGCATTTCTCTAATGATCAGTGATGATGAACCTTTTTTCAGGTTTTTGGTCACATAAACATGAAAGTGTCTGTTCACTTACTTTGCCCACTTTTTGATGAGATTGTTTGTTTCTTTCTAGTAGACTTGTTTAAGTTCCTTGTAGATTCTATATGTTAGCTCTTTGTCAGATGGATAGATTGCAAAAATTTTCTCCCACTCTGCAAGTTGCCTGTTCACTCTGATGATAGTTTCTTTTGCTGTGCAGAAGCTCTTTAGTTTAATTAGATCCCATTTGTCAATTTTGGCTTTTGTTGTCATTGCTTTTGGTGTTTTAGCCATGAAGTCTTTGCCCATGCCTATGTCCTGAATGGTATTGCCTAGGTTTTCTTCTAGGGTTTTTATGGTTTTAGGTCTTATGTTTAAGTCTTTAATCCATCTTAAGTTAATTTTTGTATAAAGTATAAGGAAGGGACCCAGTTTCAGTTTTCTGCGTATAGCTAGCCAGTTTTCCCAATACCATTTATTAAATAAGGAATCCTTTCCACATTGAGAGTTTTTGTCAGGCTTGTCAAAGATCAAGTGGTTTTAGATGTGTGGCATTATTTCTGAGGCCTCTGTTTTGTTCATTGGTCTACATATCTGTTTTTGTACCAGTAACATTCTGTTTCGGTTACTGTAGCCTTGCAGTATAGTTTGAATTCAAGTAGTATGATGCCTCCAGCTTTGTTCTTTTTGCTTAGGATTGTCTTATATACAGGCTTTTTTTTATGGTTCCATAAATTATGGGGTTTTTTTATGGTTCCAAAAAATTAATTTTTTCTAATTCTGTGAAGAAAGTCAATGGTGGCTTGATGGGGATAGCATTGAGTCTATAAATTGCTGTGCAGTATGGTCATTTTCATGATATTGATTCTTCCTATCCATGAGCATGGAATGTTTTTCCATTTGTCTGTGTCCTCTTTTATTTCCTTGAGCAGTGGTTTGTAGTTCTCCTTGAAGAGGTCCTTCACAACCCTTGTAAGTTGTATTCCTGGGTATTTTATTCTCTTTGTAGAAATTGTGAATAGAGTTCACTCATGATTTGGCTCTCTTTTTGTCTATTTTTGGTGTATAGGAATGCTTGTGATTTTTACACATTGATTTTGTGTCCTGAGACTTTGTTGAAGTTGCTTATCAGCTTTAGGAGATTTGGGACTGAGATGATGGAGTTTTCTAAACATACAATCATGTCATCTGTAAACCGAGGCAATTTGACTTCCTCTCTTCCTATTTGAATACCTTTGATTTCCTTCTCTTGCCTGATTGCCTTGGCCAGAACTTCAAATATTATGTTGAACAAGAGTGGTGAGAGAGGGCATCCTTGTCTTGTTGCGGTTTTCAAAGGGAACGCCTCCAGTTTTTGCCCTTTCGGTATGATATTGGCTGTGGGTTTGTCATAAATAGCTCTTATTATTTTCAGATACGTTCCATCAATACATAGTTCATTGAGAGCTTTTAGCATGAAAGGGTGTTGAATTTTATCAAAAGCCTTTTCTGCATCTATTGAGATAATCATTTGGTTTTTGTCATTGGTTTTGTTTATGTGATGGAATATGTTTATTGATTTGTGTATGTTGAGCCAGCCTTGCATCCCAGGAATGAAGTTGAATTGATGGTGGATAAGCTTTTGATGTTCTAGTGGATTTGGTTTGCCAGTATTTTATTGAGGATTTTTGCATGAATGTTCATGAGGAATATTGGCCTGAAATTTTCTTTTTTTGTTATGTCTCTGCCAGGTTTTGGTATCAGGATGATGTTAGCCTCAGAAAATGAGTTAGGGAGGATTACCTCTTTTCTATTGTTTGGAATAGTTTCAGAAGGAATAGTACCAGCTCCTCTTTATACCTCTGGTAGAATTTGGCTGTGAATCCATCTGGTCCTGGGCTTTATTCAGTTAGTAGGCTATTAATTACTGCTTCAATTTCAGAACTTATTATTGGTCTACTCAGGGATTTGATTTCTTCCTGGTTTAGTCTTGGGAAGGAGTATGTGTCTAGGAATTTATCCATGTCTTCTAGATTTTCTAGTTTATTTGCATAGAAGTGATTATAATATTCTCTGATGGTAGTTTGTATTTCTGTGGAATCAGTGGTGATATCCCCTCTATCACTTTGTAGTATTTGATTCTTCTCTCTTTTCTTCTTTATTAGTCAGGCTAGTGGTTTATCTGTTCTGTTGATCTTTTCAAAAAACCATCTCCTGGATTCATTGATTTTTTGAAGCGTTTTTTATGTCTCTATCTCCTTCAGTTCTGCTCTGATCTTAGTTATTGTCGTCAGCTAGCTTTTGAATTTGTTTGCTCTTGTTTCTCTAGTTCTTTTAATTGTGATATTAGGTTGCCAATTTTAGATCTTTCCCACTTTTTCCTGTGGGCATTTAGTGCTTTAAGTGTCTCTCTAAACACAGTTTTAGCTGTGTCCCAGAGATTCTCGTACATTGTGTCTTTGTTCTCACTGGTTTCAAAGAACTTTTTTATTTCTGCCTTAATTTAATTCTTTACCCAGTAGTCATTCAGGAGCAGGTTTTTCATTTTTCATGTAGTTGTGGGGTTTTGAGTGAGTTTCTTAATCCTGACTTTTAATTTGATTGCACTGTGGTCTGAGAGACTGTTTGTTATGATTTCCATTCTTTCCCATTGGCTGAGGAGTGTTTTACTTCCAATTATGTGGTCAATTTTAGAGTAAGTGCTATGTGGTGCTGAGAAGAATGTATATTCTGTTGATTAGGGGTGGAGAGTTCTGTAGATGTCTATTAGGTCCACTTGGATCAGAGCTGTGTTCAAGTCCTGAATATCCTTGTTAATATTCTGTCTTATTGATCTACTATTGACAGAGGTGTGTTAAAGTATCCAACTATTATTGTGTGGGAGTCTAAGTCTCTTTGTAGGTCTCTAGGAATTTGCTTTATGAATCTGGGTACTCCTGTATTGGGCGCATATATATTTAGGACAATTATCTCTTCTTGTTGCATTGATCACGTTACTATTATGTAATGCCCTTCTTTGTCTTTTTTGGATCTCTGTTAAAGTCTGTTTGATCAGAGACTAGAATTGCAACCCCTGCTCTCTTTTTGCTTTCCATTTGCTTGGTATATATTCCTCCATCCCTTTATTTGAGCCAATGTGTGTCTTTGCACGTTAGATGGGTCTCCTGAATACAGCACACTGATGAGTCTCGACTCTTCATCCAGTTTACCAGTCTGTGTCTTTTAACAGGGGCATTTAGCCCATTTACATTTAAGGTTAATATTGTTATCTGTGAATTTGATCCTGTCATTAGGATGCTAGCTGGGTATTTTGCCCATGAGTTGATGCAGTTTCTTCAAAGTGTTTATGGTCTTTACAATTTGATAGGTTTTTGCAGTGGCTGGTACCAGTTTTTCCTTTCCATATTTAGTGCTTCCTTCAGGAGCTCTTGAAAGGCAGGTCTAGTGATGACAAAATCTCTCAGCATTTACTTGTCTGTAAAGGATTTTATTTCTCCTTCACTTATGTAACTTAGTTTGGCTGGATATGAAATTCTTGGTTGATAATTATTTTAAGAATGTTAAATATTGGCCCCCACTCTCTTCTGGCTTGTAGGGTTTCTGCAGAGAGAGCCACTGTTTGTCTGACGGGCTTCCCTTTGTGGGTAATCTGACCTTTCTCCCTGGCTGCCCTTAACATTTTTTCCATTTCAACCTTGGCGAATCTGATGATTATGTGTCTTGGGGTTGCTCTTTTCAAGGAGTATTTTTGTGGTGTTCTCTGTATTTCCTGAATTTGAATGCAGTCCTTTCTTGCTAGGTTGTGGAAGTTCTCCTGGAAAATATCCTGAAGAGTGATTTCCAACTTGGTTCCATTCTCCCTGTGACTTTCAGGTACAACAATCAAACGTAGGTTTCATCTTTTCACGTAGTCCCATATTTATTGGAGGCGTTGTTCCTTTTTTTTCTTTTTTCTCTAATCTTGTCTTCACACTTTATTTCATTAAGTTGATCTTCAATCTCTGATATCCTTTATTCTATTTGATCAATTTAGCTCTTGATACTTGTGTATGCTTCATGAAGTTCTTGTGTTGCGTTTTCCAGTTCCATCAGGTTATTTATGTTCTTCTCTAAACTGGTTATTCTATTTAGCAATTCCTCTAACCTTTTTTCAAGGTTCTTAACTTCCTTGTATTGGGTTAGAGCATGCTTCTTTAGCTCAGAGGAGTTTGTTATTATCCACTTTCTGAAGCCTACCTCTGCTAATGGACAGACTACCTCCTCAAGTGGGTCCGTGGCCCTTGTGCCTCCTGACTGGGAGTCACCTCCCAGCAAGGGTTGACAGACACCTCATACAGGAGAGGTCTGGCTGGTATCTGGTGGGTGCCCGTCTGGGATGAAGCTCCCAGAAGAAGAAACAGACAGCAATCTTTGTTGTTCTACAGCCTCTGCTGTTGATACCCAGGCAAACAGGGTCCGGAGTGGTCCTCCAGCAAACTCCAGCAGACCTGTAGCAGAAGGGCCTAACTGTCAGAAGGAAAACTAACCAACAAAAAGGAATTGCATCAACATCAACAAAAAGGATGTCCACACAAAAAGCCCATTGAAAGGTCACCAGCATCAAAGACCAAAGGTAAATATATTCATGAGGATGAGGAAAAACTAGTGCAAAAAGGTGGAAAATTCCAAAAACCGGAACGCTTCTTCTCCTCCAAAGGTTCACAACTCCTTGCCAGCAAGGGAACAAAACTGGATGGAGAAAGAGTTTGACCAAATTAAGACTTTTTGTTGTCTTTCTTTTATAAAGTCTGTTGAGAGCCCATTATTGCCTTTTGGAAGGAAACTACACTTCAAGTCGGTATGACCTAAAGGAGGAAGTGAGTTCAGCAACTGTAATCACACAATATTGAGCTATGTCTGGCAATGTCTGGTTAGATCTGTATGTCAGATATTTTTGCCAAATGTTGAATCAAAATCCAGACAGATTTTCTGAGCTAGACTTCAAAGGGTTGTTGTTAACTCCAAGGTTTTCATTCTTGAAAACTAAACATTTTCTTAATAACATCATCATCCATGAAAAAGCAACCTTCTTTTTCTGAGAAAATCTTTCTTGGGAGAAATCTTCTGTTCCTTGTTAAAAGCACAAGCCCACTAAATGATCTGAATGATTATCTGATGAGAGATTTTTCCAAACTATTTTCTTTTAATGAACTTTAGTTTTGCCCAGAGCAATTTTATAGCAAAGTAGATCACTGTAATAAAGAAATTGCTGGTTTTGTCAATGCAAACACACCACAATAGTTCTGGGCTTCTGCTCTTCAGTCAAACTGTATTTCCTCTTTTTGTTGTATATGTTTAAGGTGTACAACTAAAACGTAATGTTTTGATATACTTATCTTGATAGACACACATGGCAAAGCGATTTCTACATTAAGCAAATTAACACACTCATCATCTCATATACTGTAGTTACCTTTCTGTTTCTTTGTGGTAAGAGTACCTAATATCTACTCTCTTAGCAAGTTATTAGTGTACAAAAGTATTAACCATAGTCCATGGAGTGTACGTTAGATCTCCAGACTTATTCATCCTATATAACTACAACGTTGTGCCTTGTCATGTATCTCTTCTCCTTTCATCTTAAGCTCCAGGGATGTGAAGTCTTAAGCACATTTCACGTATAGAAACAACTGCTTGCTGGACTCTTTAGTGGTGAGGGGCATAATATTTGTAAGGCACAAGGTTTATAGAATATGTGGATATGAGAATATCATCTTGTGACTATTCCCCAGGAAATCACAATAATTGACCAAAATGCCAAGGTATTTAGATGTATATTCCTATTCTCCCAAAAGGACTTCCTTAGTTTCCCTGGCACTACATGGTACTAGCTCTCATTGTTTGGAGGATTTGGTGGATTCATTTCATAAAACCAGAAGGTTTCACAGAGAATCATTAAGGAAAAAAACATCCCTTATAGGATTCTTTGGCTGATTTTATTCCATTGTGCCCATGAATTTAGCATGATGTATTCTCCCACTGGAACATAGTCCAGCACACTATACCTGTAGTTACTCAATCACCTTTCTTTGACCTGCTAGACCTTGAAGGTATTACATAAATTCCTTTCACCTTAAAAATTCTGAAAACAGTGTTCACTGGCCGCCTCCCTTTTAAAGCACTCTCCCTGTAATTCCACACAGCCTGCCCCGGTGCGCTAGTCGTGGACAGCATTTCACAGTAGGGAAGGATCTAAGAGATTCCCTATGAACCCACTTTTCACAACCTCAGCACTTGTTTGTGAAAAGTGAGTTCACATGTAATAATATCTCAGGTCTGCACACGTGGTTGATACCTGTGACCAGAACCTGGGGGTCGTGCACTTCCTTGGGGCTCCTTCCTGGGATAGCGGACCTCCCTCAGTTTCCAGTGCACCCCAGGGTGCCCCATCTCCCACTTCCGGAGCCCCCTTTCTTTTGCTCTCCCCTGATGTCTTCTGTCCTCTGGCTTCCTCCTCTTTCTGTCACATGTACACACACACACACACACACACACACACACACTGCATCCTGGGCTCTTCTCTGCTTTGTTGGTGAGGTAGGAGGTGGGACTGGGACACTGGACCAAACTGAGGACTAGCTAAAACAGTTCTGGGGAATAAGCACGTCCCCAAGATATGCCCACCAGTGTGCTATGTCAGTTTACCATCACCATGGCAACACCTGGAAGTTACCGCCCCTTTCCATGGCAACAACCCAACAACCCGGAAGTTACTGCCTTTATCCTAGTAATTTCTGCTTAAGCTACTCCTAGAAATTTCTGCATAAACTACTCCTTAATTTTCATAGAATTAAAGTATAAATATGGCTGCAAAAGCTCCTCTGAGCTGCTACTCTGAGCACACTACCTACGAGGTAGCCCTGCTGGGCAAGGAGCAGTATGTCTGCTGCTATTGTACACTGCCACATCAATAAATGTTGCTATTTAACACCATTGGCTGGCCCTCGAATACTTTCCTGGGTGACCCAAGAATCCTCCCTGGGAAAGCCCCAATTTAGGGGTTTGCCTGCCCTGCATCACTTCCATGCCAGAGTGGCCCAGAACCTGGGGTCCTGGGATGGGCTTCTTCATGTGAACCCTATTGACCTTATGGACTTCAGTTTTCCCCTGGGACCTCACTGTGCCTTTTCATTTAGTTGGCAAGGGCCTCTGACTGGCTACCCCATGCATACTCTAGTTCCTGGGTGCTGTGTGAGAGGCACAGAATTTGGAACCCTAACATCCTTATCTGGGACCCCCTTATCTGGAACCCTGTTGATCTGCTTGGTTCTGGTTACTTCAATTTCCTGCCCCTTAAACACGTGCATACCTAAGTATTTCCATGTACTGCCCAGCTGCTGTTAGAATTCAACACTGTTCCCTGCCTGACATACCTGCTCTTATTCTTTATGGAGTCTTAAATATTGTATTAGTCTATTCTCATACTGCTAATAAAGACACACTCAAGACTGGGTAATTTATAAAGGAAAGTGGTTTAATGAACTCACAGTTCCACATGGCTGGGGAGGCCTCACAGTCATGGTGGAAGGCAAAGGAGAAGCAAAGGCACATTTTACATGGTGGGAGGCACAAGAGCTTGTGCAGGGGAACTCCCCTTTATAAAACCATCAGACCTCATGAGACTTATTCACTAGCACGAGAATAGTATGGGGAAAACTGCCCCCCATGATTCAGTCATCTCCACCTTGCCCCGCCCTTAACACAGGGTGATTATTACAATTCAAGGTGAGATTTGGGTGGGAACACAGCCAAACCATATCAGATATAAACCTGGATGGAGCTTTTCATATATTTCAATTTGTGCTTACAACAATTCTCTTGCGAATGTTTCCACTCTCCAGCTGCACTTTGCCAATTCAGATACCACCCTGATCAGTGGCTAAGACTGGTCAATGATGACATCACCTTCCTTTCTAGTCTTATTCTAACTAAAATCCACGTTATCTATTCCCTTTTTTTCAGCCAAACCAACTAACCTTGACTGCCTGAGAAGCCAGGACTGCCCCAACCTCACAACTGCTTTCCTTCCCCTCTCCTTTCTATTTGTCTAAACCCCACCCGCCCAGCTTTCTGGCTCAGTTACATGGGAGTCTTCCCGCATCTCCATAGCCCTCTGCTGTCTTCTGCAGTCATAGCAGTGCATTGCTTTCACCAGTTGAATGCAAACATCCCTCATCAAAGGATGCACAGCAGATCAGTGATTTTCAAGCGTGACCATGCATGAGAAACATTGAAAATATGGATAACAGGCCCATGCTCAAGTCCTACTGACTTCACAAATGCCAAGACTTCTTTGCATCCTCAAAGCTTATGCATCATAAACAATAATTATTCATGGTGACCTTAGTTTCTTGTTTTTGTCAGTGAACTAATAAATTACTTTTATTAAGTAAACCACCTAATCCAATGCCTGACATGTAATAGTATTCTGTAAATGCTAATTATTTCCCCTACTTTTTACTTCTGTTGCCACAAGTTTTATAGCTTTCATTTGTTTACATAAATATTTTAATAGATTTCTATCTCCTGTATTACTTTCTATCCTGTATATTTTTGGCTTCCTCAGTCAAAGGTTTTCTGGCTCATTCTTGACCTTCAATGATCCCTTTTAGACTCTTTGACATTTTGATATTAAATTTGTTA
Source organism: Chlorocebus sabaeus (assembly GCF_047675955.1). Taxonomy (NCBI): domain Eukaryota; kingdom Metazoa; phylum Chordata; class Mammalia; order Primates; family Cercopithecidae; genus Chlorocebus; species Chlorocebus sabaeus. The sequence goes on along the minus strand of NC_132911.1, from coordinate 57,430,086 downwards.
CTTAGTCTGCCTATTTCTCAAACTTCTATACAATTATGTTTCCTGCCACCTACACTTTTCTACTTTTAGCCTTGATCCTTGCTTCTTTATTTTTTTGCTTTAATTTTCTTCTAGCAAGTAGTGAAGTAGACCTTGAAATCTCATGGCTAATGACTTCTGTTTTTGTAATATTTTTACTTATTTAAATTACCTTTGTTGAACATTATTGGAAGACCTTGGAACACCCTACAATTTAAGTTTTCTGTCTGCCTGTAGAGGAGGGAAAGAAAAAAGAGGATTTCAAACTAAAAGAGATATTAGATATTATCAGTCTACCTGCTCCATTTTATACACAAAGCACCTGAGATACAGAGGTAAAGTGAATTATCAAAGGTTATAGTGCTGCTTAGTGACAGATTCACTTTTTCAGGGGGAAGAGCCAGTTCATTTTTGATTGTGACATTTTAAAATTGTACAATGGTTTTCACATCTGCCTTTCTTCCATATTTAGTCTCTTAAAATGACAGAATAACATCAACCAATCATGGATTGAATGGTTTTGACACATTTGCCTCTTCAATTCCTATTTACAGCACCTAATATTCCTTTGAAATACCAGAAAGACTCAGGAGTGGCCAACAGTTAATCTCTTCCTTCCAGAATTGAAAAGGTCAGGCTGTCTGAAAGCTCTGTGCTGGGGTGCCACCTGTCCTGAGCTGGTACCTCTCCATAGTTGGAAGACTTTAAAAGTACCAGTGGAAAAAGCATTTGCTCCTTAAAGAGGGAGAAAGAAAATCACTCCACAAAACTCAGTAGATCTGGCTATGAGGTCTTCCCTCCTTTCCTTTCTCTTCAGGTTCACTTTTGCTTTTGTTTTGTCTTTTTTTTTTTGCAGTGGAGCAAGAGAGACCAAAACTTAACTTGAGTCAGAAGGAACAAGACAGTGATGGCTGCCATTACTGTCCCACATCCAACGTATGTACTTCACAGAAAGATAATACAAACTGCGAGAGTGACGCAATTCACACCTCCAAGGAGGTAGAAGGCCCAACAGCACAGGGAGAAAGAAAGTGGAAAGACAAAGTATCCAGATCATCCCAGGCTCAGGGGCTGACAAGGGCTACAAAGGAACTGCAGAAAAACCTGTGGTCCTTTCAGACCATGGGAGTGTTTACAATCCACATAGTGTCAGGGAGATTCTGTCTTCCATGCACCAGAGAAAAAACTTCCAGTTCTTCAGAGAGAAGGGAATGTGCAGACAGCCTTGGAAGAGTGGGTCCTGCATTCCCTGTGTGTCTGCGGGTGGTGGGGAGGAGGTGGAGTGTCCAACCGGGACAATCCCACCCAGCGCCTTTGGATGGCAGGTGACCCAGTGGTCTGCAGCAGCCCTCGATGAGGCAGAAGGTAGAGGTGGTGAAGGGAACTTCTCTGCAGCAGTTGAGCTGCGCAGGACAGACAGCATAGAGACTGTTGTGTAAAAGGGTCTGTGGCTTAAGACCACCAAGGAGAAGAGGCGCAAGCTGTGCACTTTGCCAGTGTCTTTGCTTATTGGTGCTAATAATGAACTAAGGAGAGAGGAGAGAGAAGAGGCAGTAGCTACTAATGATGCTTGAGGACTGTGTAGCTGTGAGGAAAGCCAAGGGTGAACCAAATCCAAAGTAGTGAGGCTGATTCCTTTCCAATGCTTGACAAATGCTGGCGCTTTCCAGTTTCTTTATTGCACCAAGGTTATTAGAAGCAGTTTAATGAGTAGAGAAGACGCACTTGCAGGAGACTGACCAGTTGACCAATGATGTGGATGTGTGGGCTCGAGACTGGCCCACACCTTCAGGAGGGGGCCAAGAGCCTCAGCCAAAGGTGGGAGAGCCTGGGCACAGTCATTTTGCCAATGCTCAGGAGTGGATGAGGCTTCCCCGCTGATGCCCCAAATGGCAGGTCAGCTATGTCTTGAAACCAGATGGCCTGGACAGTTTTGCTAAGTGTAGTCAGAGGGTGCAGTCAGAGAACATGGAAAATGGGTGTGTGGAGAACTCCAGGTGCCACCAAACATGTCCCTGTAAAGAGGGATCTCCAATAATTTGTGCTCTTACTGACTGAGGCACAGGAGCAAACACTCAAACAAGGGACTTAACTGGAAAACTGGAAAATTCCACCAACAATATGGGGCTCACTCTCTTGCAGGAGTTCTGTGCTCTGGGCCATCCACTGCATCCGGATGCTCCTTTTCCTTCTTCAGCCCTGCTCCTCTTTCTGTTGCCAGATCTGAGTATGTAGCTTTCAGATTACACACATGCCCCAGATGGAGTCTTTGATTCCCCAGGCAGAAGAGCAAGGGTATGACCCTGTCAGTCATGTCTTCACTACCCACACTATCAAGTACACAGAAGAGAGAAAAGTGCCTCAAATCTATCGTCCTGAAGGACCTGTCATTTCCAGCTGGACCCTGGCGGCAGCCCCAGGCTCCACCTCACCCACACAGACCCACTGGACTTCACCACAGCTGCACCCCCAGGACTGGATTCCCTGTTCCCGTAGCGTGCCCTGGGCTCAGCCACTGGACCGCCTCCTTTTTCCATCTACCATTGTCCTCCCAGTAATCAACTAGAGCACTATACAGTACTTTATTGGTACCGTATAGACTGATAGTCCCAATTATATCTCAGCTCAGATCTCTCTACCAAACTCCCGAGAATATACATCTAACTGGCCTCTCAATATCTCCTTCAACTAGTTAGTTCATAGATACCTCATAATTAACATATCCTAAATGCACTTTATTTAAAACCCTTTTTCTCCCGCAAACTCGTATTTCAATTAAGGATACCTGTATCCTCCCAGTTTCTCAGTACAGAAATGTAGATGACATAAATGTCTCTTTTTCTCTCACACACTACATCTAATCCACGGACATAATGCTGATTCTAACTTTCAGTTATCCCTAACATTCAACTCCTACTCCTGCTAGAGTGACTGAGACCAGCCATCTCACTGCTCTGAAGAGAGGAAACAGAGGTGGGAGTTCACGGAGGTGAATAATCAGGGCAAATAACCAGACAAGAAGGAGCAACACAGAAAAAGAGGTCCAGAAATGTGCAAAGGAGTCCCCTTGAGCCTTCGGTGGAGTATTAATCTACGCATGTGAAGAGTAAAACTGCAAGTCCACTCAAAGAACAACTCCTGGTGGTAATATGGAGAACAATCCCAAAGTTCACACGGAACGGGGAGACGTTTGAATTCTGTCCAGCCAGAGTAAAAAGAGCTTGCCGAAAACCTGGGGAAATCAGTGGAACTACTAGAAGGGTCATATCTTAGTATTAGGGCTAAATTAGCTCTTAGACATAAGGATATTCTAAAACTGCACTAACACAGTTTAAAAATAATCTTCCAAAAGTAACAATATAATCCAGAGGAAACTTAATTGCCTCTCCAGAAGAAAACTACATTTTAAAAGTAAAACAACAAAATCTAAACATTTACATATGTTGCGCACAGGTACCCTAGAACCTAAAGTATAATAAAATATCTAAATATTTAATAATGTGACATATGCAGTGTTTTCCACTCAATCAAAAAATACTTCACATGCAAAGAATAAGCAAATTATGATCCACACACAGTAGGAAAATGAGTAAGGAATGATGGAAACTATAGAGGTATCAAGAAAGAACTTCAGAACAGCAATTACAAATCTTATAAATGTGCTCCAGGATTTACAGTAAAATATCACCGTATTAAGGATATTTGAAAATGAAACATCTAGAGATGAAAAACTGAATGTATAAAGTAAAATATTTACTGGATAAGATTAACAGATTTGACATTGCAGGAGAAAAAAAACTCAGCGAATTTGAGAATATAGCAATAGAAACTTTCCAACATTACACACAGAAGAAAAAAGGCTAGAAAGGAATGGAAAAGTCTCAGTGATCTGTGGGTCCATATTGGGCAGCCTCAGATACATGTAATTAAAGTCTCAGAAGGAGAAGTGAGAGGGAAGAAGGGAGGCAAAAAGTTCCTGAAGAAATAATGGTCGAAAACTTTTCAAACATTAGGAAAACTGTAAATTCACAGATACAAGGAAACCCAAACTGAATAAGTGTAAAGAAAAACATAACTGTTAATCCCACATTCATTTCCAATAATATTTCTCTTCAAAAATGTGAGGGTGTAATAAAGACATTTGGGGAAATAAAAGCCAAGGAATGTGTTTACAACAGCCAAGAAAGTTCTTCAGAAAGAAAAAAAAAAATTGATACCAAATGGAGATTAGGATCTGCGCAAAGGAATGAAGAACACTGGAAATGGTGTGTATGTGGGTAAATAGAAAATATTGTCCTATATGTATGTTCATTTCTTTAAAAGAAGATTGAATGCTCTGAAAATTATACATCAATAAAGTGGTTTAAAATTTTAAAGACAGTTTACTATTTGAAAAAGTATTAATGTGTTGTGGGATTTAAAACATATAGAAATAAAATACTCAGAAGTATAGGTAAGAGAACGGGAGGAGAGAAATGTAAATATGCTCTTAGGATGTTCTTAATTTATATGTGAATGATTCTGACATTAGTTGAAAGTAGACTGTGATAAATTAAAGATGCATGTTGTAAACCCCAGAACAGCCACTAAAAAAATACAGTGAAGATACAAAACTAATAGGTCAGTCATGGAGATAACATTGAATATTAGGTAATACTAAATCCATAAAAAGTTAAAAAACAAGAAAAATAACAAAAAGCACAAGGATACAATAGAAAACAAATAAAAGATGGTTTATGTAGTCCAACTGTATTGATAATTACATTAAGTGTAAATGTAGGAGAGGATTTGATTATGAAGGGACAACATGAGAGAAATCTGCATGAGGGGGAGATGGAACTGTTCTGTACTTTAATTGTGGCAGTGGTTACATGACCGTAAGCACTTGTCAAAATTCATAGAAATGTGCATCAAAAAGTGAATTTACTTTGTGTATTTAATACCATAACTTTCAAAAATTAAAAGGAATGCTCAACATTATTAGTTGTCAGAGAAATAAAAATTAAAACCAAAATGTGATACCACAATACCAAGCCTGAAGCGACAGAAACTCTCAGCCATTGCAGGTGGGAACGTCAAAGGGTACAGCCACTTCAAAAACACTGAAAGTTTCTTCTAAAATTAAACACGCACTTGCCATCTTAACCGGCAGTACCATTCCTAGGTATTTACCTAAAAGAAATAAAACATATGCCCACATAAAGATTCATGTGTAAAGGTCCATTATAACTCTCTCCATAGTAGCCCCAAATTGGGAACATTTCAAAGTTCTATCTACAGGTAAATGCAGAAAAAGGTATTACATATCCATACAATGGAGCACTACTCTGCTATACCAGTAGATACATGTCACATGGTGAATGAATCTCAAAAACAGGGAACACACTGCTGATACATGTGACCTCATGGATGAATCCCAAAAGCAGACTCAAGTAAATTAAAAGGCAGGGCTGGGCCAGGATTACGTCTCTAATCCCAGCACTTTGGGAGGCCCAGGCGGGCAGATCACAAGGTCAGGAGATTAAGACCATCCTGACTAACACGGTGAAACCCCATCTCTACTAAAAGTACAAAAAAGTAGCTGGGTGTGGTGGCACGTGCCTGTAGTCCCCGCTACTTCGCTTGAACCCAGGAGGCGGAGGTTGCAGTAAGCCTAGATCACGCCACTGCACTCCAGCCTGGCGACAGAGCAAGACTCCGTCTCAAAAAAGGAAAAAAAAAAAAAAGGCAGGGCTAAGGGTCCGATGAAAACCCCTCAGTGTGGATGCAGTGGAAAGAGAGCAGCAGCAAGTGTGGGAAGAAGCGAGCACAGGAAGGAAGGCTGGAAGGCATAGGCACAGTTTTGACTATGGAGAGCAATAAATTGGATCATTTTCATTGCACTTGAGCCTCAGAACATGAAGTTTTAAAAAGAAGACACCTGAATGGCCACTGTTTGAGCAAATCAACCTGTTACTTAAAGCTACCATTATTCCTAAATGGAATTATACAATCCAAAGCTTTAAATTTCTTTGATATAAGTACAAATATATGCGGTGCTTTTCCCATCAGTTATGAATTCAACGAATGAAAAATAAAGCAGTCTCAGACTTCATATAACTTCAATTTCAATGACAGAAATAGACTCTAACCACACAGAAATAGATACATAATATAATAAAGAGAGGGGCAAGTGCTTTAGAGCAAAAGAAAGCAGCGTGGGAGGAAAAAGACAGATGGGGTACTCTTTAGAAGGTCATCAGGGAGTGCCTGAGTAATGAGACGAGATTTGAATAGAGATTTTAAGACATGCAGGGAGCACCCATGGGGATACTTGGATAAACACTTCCAACAAGAGGGAGAGGAAGTGCAAAGGCCCTGAAGTACAAGCCCAAGTGGAGCAGATGCTTCATGTGAGAATTCTAATCAGTTTTCATGTTCTTTCTCCAAAGTAAGATTGTTGAGGTGCTTTTAAATAAAAAGGCAAACAACAAAAGTTCCGATGATAAGCTCATTATTATCTATGTAAAGATAACTAAAGCTACAAATTCTTGTAAACTCTTACTCAAAATCAGGAGAGTTTGTTTCTGACTCAGGCAATTCTTCTCTCCAGAAGATTGTGCTAATTACAACCACCACCACCACCACCACCACCACCACCACCACCACCACCACCACAGTTCACAAAGTATTCATTTGTGATGAGTCTTTGCTTTACCTCAAGGATCTAACCAAAGAAAGAAATAAATGTAGTGTAAGGGAGACATTTGGGGACCCACGGGTTATTGTTTGTGAGTTGAGTACTGGAACAGGTAGATTTCAATTTCATGAATGAAATTAATCCTCTAACGCTGTGTGACATTGCCTCTCAAGATTTACATGACCTGTATGCCCTCAAAGGTGTGCTTCATGCAGTTCTTGGTATCATACCTAAGAGGTATGTGGAGAAACCAGAATCTGTCCAGAGGTGAGTGAGCAGAACAGCCCGCCAAGCCTGGATCTTTTGATCCAACGCTCTTCACTCTGGTAAGAACTCCTCCCAAACACCCCATCCCTGACCTTTTTTTGGGTGGGTCTTTTTTACAATCTGGGTTTTTGAAGTTATGTAGAAACCCTTTCATGGGAAAACATTTATAAAAACTTGCATTCACTAGAAATAATTTGTATAATGACCTTAAAGCCTGTGTCTTGAATAACTATAGGAAACTTGAAAATATCTTTAATGAAACAGATTATTTAAAACACACTGGAATGACTGTTCAAGGAAAATTTATAATCAAATTAGTTCTAAATAAGTTAACTATTTGAATAAACTATTTTAACATCTCTTTACTGAGTCATTGTTACTCAACATAATCACTCTATTAGGTTAATATTAACAGTTTCAAAATCCATGGGTAAACAAAGAAAAGAGATCTTTGTTAGTTTACATTTGTATTAATTTATAAAGGAAATATATGTTATTTGTATTGATTTAGAAAGGAAGTATATATTATTTCAATAATTATGTCACCACTTTTCAGTGAAATGGACTTTTTTCAAAGTATTTTTGAGTATGAAAATTTTCTTTTTGGTAAAGGGAAAACTCAATTTTCAGATGTTAATATTTAGTTATATAAACTTCCCTAAGGCTTTTACTTAGAAATCTAGCAATATCATTGGAACAGATTTCTCATTCCTCACAGTTACAGTAAATGCAGGATTACTCCTGAAGACCATCTAAGTCTCTTTTTTGCTAAGACTGCTAATTATCGTGAAAACTGTTTCAACAGGACCAGAACTCATGTTTATGAAAAATTCATTGATATCAATGATACTTTAAATGATGTAAAGATAAATATGGTTGCTAATTACATTTGGATTTTCTAGTCAAAGTAAAGACACATTTTGTTTACCCCATTATGGAAGATAAAAGGAAAGTATCTTATACCATGAGGAGGTTCTCCCTAAGCAGGGTGGCATTGATTTGCTGCTGGCAAGTTCTGAGCCCAGGATTCTGCAGATATGATTTGACATAGCATCAACAAACCAGCATTTTCATCTGAAGCATGGGGTAACCTCAGAAAGCCCTGCACTGCAGAAATACCTCCCTCACTTCATTGTAAAACAGTGACACCAACGCCAAACAGGACTGTGTAGGTTCTGAGCCCATAGCTCTCCAGACCCTTAATTCAGAAAACCACGTTTATGTCCAGCTTGAGCTCTGCAGCTGGGGGGCAGTATATAAGTACCAATAGGGATTGTGGCCTGAAGCCTCATAGTTGTCATAAAATTTATCTTTTATATGGTAACATCCAAACGAATTCTATTAAAAATGTCTTTTTATCTCTCTTCTTGTATGTTATCAGCAGAGGAATGATGGAAATGAGTGCAGCAAAGACACTCAGGTTTCTGAAGCTCCAGGCATTCACTTATAAAGTTAACTATTAGATCTCATACCTCTTTTACATGGCCATTTTGGAAAATGTCTTCCTGGAATTCCAATTTAAATATTAATCAGCTCAAGCAAATATGCTGCATTTTGTCTTAAAAACCTATTTGAGTAAAGACATTCACCACTCTAGATATGGAAAAAAGGAAACTGAGCTGAGACATTGAGTAGTCACAGATTAACCTGTTAGCATCAAATATACTCCCAAATGAGCCTAAATATCTCATGATTCCAGATTATTGACACTTGGCTTTCTTTAAATTCTTATTCTATAACCCTTTTTATAAGCTCATTCAGATAAAACATTTAGAAGAATCTTATTTTACAAGATAAGATTCTTCACATAATGTTACCTCTGCAGAAATAATATTGCTGGGAATATGAAGATAAAAGAGTAAGATGGTAGAGGGTGATCATGAACAGTCAAAACTGTATGAACTTAACTCTTAGGTTTTGGGGTTACTTTAAAAATTGTTTGTTCACATTCAAAATCACCTCCATTTCTACTTAACTTATCCGTCTATTTATAATCATGATATTATGCTATTTTTCAATTTTTTTTACTCTAAATTCTTTATTAAACTAGGGGATGGGGAACTGTTCAGCATTTAAAAAAATAATTTAAACTTTTAGATTCATGGGTACATTTGTAGATTTGTTACATGAGTATAGTGTGTGGCACTGATCTTTGGGGTACAAAGAAACAGCCAATAACCATATGAAAAAATATTCAATATCACTATTATCAGAGTAACACAAATCAAAATCATAATTGTTTAAAAGAATTTCCCCAGAAGTTATTGGAGTAGGAAATACTGTCAAGTTTGGTAACAATGTTCAAAGGAAGGTTATGGGAAATTATTTTTAGTTACACACTGTTATATTGCAAGAGAATAATGCTCAAGGGATTCTTACTGTAACTATATTTTGAAAAAAAATTATACCTGGAAGTTTGAAAATAGGTATCTTAAGACAACCAGAAGGGCAAAGTCTACTCCTATATAAGCAAGGGATGATTCCTCTTAGTTGCTATTGTATGGAAATTTTCTCAATAACAAAGTTATGCATAATTACTAGGCCTTCTATTACCAGAAACATTATGTCTCCACATTTTTCAACTATTCTAACTACACTGTCTTCCTGAAAGACTGTATAGTATTTCCGGATAACTCAGATAAATGCTACAAGTGTCTTTGGATATTATCTTCCTTGCTCTCTTCCTAATGTGGCATGGATAGATTCTAGAGCCATACATCCAAAGTGTTCAAGTGATCAACTTACGGGAATGTCTCACACCTTGTGTTGCAAGACAGAAAAATAAGTTTCTGCTACAAATATTTTTTGCTTGTACCTACAGCTATTTTATTTGCTTTCTTTGGTCTTCAGAGACAGAAAGTTGATAATGGATCCAACAGTGGATTAACAGCCCAAAGAGTCACAGACAGGATGAATCCTCATTCATTCTTAAACTCTCTTCTAAAGGACATCTGGGGTTCCACTTATATGTATGTTAGACCATTTGACACCTCCTCATGGAGCTTGGAGGCTTTATTCATTCCCCCACATTTTTGTTTGTTTGTTGCTTTTCTCTTTTTTTCTTTTTTTTTAACCTCTACATATCTTCTTTCTGATTGTTAGGGTTGATGGTTGAGTCACTCTAATCTGTAATTGATCTGAGTCTGAATTTTCTTGCAATTCTACTTAGATTCAGTTCATCACTAACTTCAAATATTTTGAGAATAAGATCAAGTATGATAAAATAAAAAACTTCATTATCCTTTAACTCTATATGTATCATAATTATTCTTTAAAATTGAAAGAAAATATAAAAATATTTAGATAGACAAATATACAGGAATTTGTATCAGGCTGAAGGGAAATGTTAAAACATAGACTCTGTGGAGGACAAGACATACAGATAAAAAAACAAATATATAGGTAATAAAAATTCTGTTGATGACTTCAAGGAAAATAATGAAAATGTATTACACTCTTCATAGCATATGTCAAAGTAAAATATATGACAAGGGCACAAAGATTGTGGTGAGTAAACTGACTTCAACTGGTATGAATTTGTAATATTATTTATGAAGTAGAATAATACATTAATATAGCCAATGGTAATTTAGATATTCATATATTAATGTCTAGCACATCATCTTAAAAATACTGGGATATAGCTGAAGAGCCAATAGAAATGATAAAATAGAATACTAAAAACAAACCAGCAAATTTAAAAAAACTTTAGCTCATTAAATAATAGGTTAGAAAGAAGAAAAAAAAGAAGAAAGAGAAGAAGAAATATATATGAGAAAAGGGAAAACTACTCAGAGTTTAGGATTAAATTTACTAATATCATTAATGATTTTATTTATTTTTTATTTTTTATTTTTTTTTAAATTTATTTATTATTATTAAACTTCAAGTTGTAGGGTACATGTGCACAACGTGCAGGTTTGCTACATATGTATACTTGTGCCATGTTGGTGTGCTGCACCCATCAACTCGTCATTTACATCAGGTATAACTCCCAATGCAATCCCTCCCCCCTCCCCCCTCCCCATGATAGGCCCCGGTGTGTGATGTTCCCCTTCCCGAGTCCAAGTGATCTCATTGTTCAGTTCCCACCTACGAGTGAGAACATGCGGTGTTTGGTTTTCTGTTCTTGTGATAGTTTGCTAAGAATGATGGTTTCCAGCTGCATCCATGTCCCTACAAAGGACACAAACTCATCCTTTTTTATGGCTGCATAGTATTCCATGGTGTATATGTGCCACATTTTCTTAATCCAATCTGTCACTGATGGACATTTGGATTGATTCCAAGTCTTTGCTATTGTGAATAGTGCTGCAATAAACATACGTGTGCATGTGTCCTTATAGCAGCATAATTTATAATCCTTTGGGTATATACCCAGTAATGGGATGGCTGGGTCATATGGTACATCTAGTTCTAGATCCTTGAGGAATCGCCATACTGTTTTCCATAATGGTTGAACTAGTTTACAATCCCACCAACAGTGTAAAAGTGTTCCTATTTCTCCACATCCTCTCCAGCACCTGTTGTTTCCTGACTTTTGAATGATCGCCATTCTAACTGGTGTGAGATGGTATCTCATTGTGGTTTTGATTTGCATTTCTCTGATGGCCAGTGATGATGAGCATTTTTTCATGTGTCTGTAGGCTGTATGAATGTCTTCTTTTGAGAAATGTCTGTTCATATCCTTTGCCCACTTTTGGATGGGGTTGTTTGTTTTTTTCTTGTAAATTTGTTTGAGTTCTTTGTAGGTTCTGGATATTAGCGCTTTGTCAGATGAGTAGATTGCAAAAATTTTCTCCCATTCTGTAGGTTGCCTGCTCACTCTGATGGTAGTTTCTTTTGCTGTGCAGAAGCTCTTTAGTTTGATGAGATCCCATTTGTCAATTTTGGCTTTTGTTGCCGTTGCTTTTGGTGTTTTAGACATGAAGTCTTTGCCCATGCCTATGTCCTGAATGGTACTACCTAGGTTTTCCTCTAGGATTTTTATGGTATTAGGTCTAACATTTAAGTCTCTAATCCATCTTGAATTAATTTTCGTATAAGGAGTAAGGAAAGGATCCAGTTTCAGCTTTCTACTTATGGCTAGCCAGTTTTCCCAGCACCATTTATTAAATAGGGAATCCTTTCCCCATTTCTTGTTTCTCTCAGGTTTGTCAAAGATCAGATGGCTGTAGATGTGTGGTATTATTTCTGAGGACTCTGTTCTGTTCCATTGGTCTATATCTCTGTTTTGGTACCAGTACCATGCTGTTTTGGTTACTGTAGCCTTGTAGTATAGTTTGAAGTCAGGTAGCGTGATGCCTCCAGCTTTGTTCTTTTGACTTAGGATTGTCTTGGAGATGCGGGCTCTTTTTTGGTTCCATATGAACTTTAAAGCAGTTTTTTCCAATTTTGTGAAGAAGCTCATTGGTAGCTTGATGGGGATGGCATTGAATCTATAAATTACCTTGGGCAGTATGGCCATTTTCACGATATTGATTCTTCCTATCCATGAGCATGGTATGTTCTTCCATTTGTTTGTGTCCTCTTTGATTTCACTGAGCAGTGGTTTGTAGTTCTCCTTGAAGAGGTGCTTTACATCCCTTGTAAGTTGGATTCCTAGGTATTTTATTCTCTTTGAAGCAATTGTGAATGGAAGTTCATTCCTGATTTGGCTCTCTGTTTGACTGTCACTGGTGTATAAGAATGCTTGTGATTTTTGCACATTAATTTTGTATCCTGAGACTTTGCTGAAGTTGCTGATCAGCTTAAGGAGATTTTGGGCTGAGACAATGGGGTTTTCTAAATATACAATCATGTCGTCTGCAAACAGGGACAATTTGACTTCTTCTTTTCCTAACTGAATCCCCTTGATTTCTTTCTCTTGCCTGATTGCCCTAGCCAGAACTTCCAACACTATGTTGAATAGGAGTGGTGAGAGAGGGCATCCCTGTCTTGTGCCAGTTTTCAAAGGGAATTTTTCCAGTTTTTGCCCATTCAGTATGATATTGGCTGTGGGTTTGTCATAAATAGCTCTTATGATTTTGAGGTACGTTCCATCAATACCGAATTTATTGAGCGTTTTTAGCATGAAGGGCTGTTGAATTTTGTCAAAAGCCTTTTCTGCATCTATTGAGATAATGATGTGGTTCTTGTCTTTGGTTCTGTTTATATGCTGGATTATGTTTATTGATTTGCGAATGTTGAACCAGCCTTGCATCCCAGGGATGAAGCCCACTTGGTCATGGTGGATAAGTTTTTGATGTGCTGCTGAATCCGGTTTGCCAGTATTTTATTGAGGATTTTTGCATCGATGTTCATCAGGGATATTGGTCTAAAATTCTCTTTTTTTGTTGTGTCTCTGCCAGGCTTTGGTATCAGGATGATGTTGGCCTCATAAAATGAGTTAGGGAGGATTCCCTCTTTTTCTATTGATTGGAATAGTTTCAAAAGGAATGGTACCAGCTCCTCCTTGTACCTCTGGTAGAATTCAGCTGTGAATCCATCTGGTCCTGGACTTTTTTTGGTTGGTAGGCTATTAATTATTGCCTCAATTTCAGAGCCTACTATTGGTCTATTCAGGGATTCAACTTCTTCCTGGTTTAGTCTTGGAAGAGTGTAAGTGTCCAGGAAATTATCCATTTCTTCTAGATTTTCCAGTTTATTTGCGTAGAGGTGTTTATAGTATTCTCTGATGGTAGTTTGTATTTCTGTGGGGTCGGTGGTGATATCCCCTTTATCATTTTTAATTGCGTTGATTTGATTCTTCTCTCTTTTCTTCTTTATTAGTCTTGCTAGTGGTCTGTCAATTTTGTTGATCTTTTCAAAAAACCAACTCCTGGATTCATGGATTTTTTGGAGGGTTTTTTGTGTCTCTATCTCCTTCAGTTCTGCTCTGATCTTAGTTATTTCTTGCCTTCTGCTAGCTTTCGAATGTGTTTGCTCTTGCTTCTCTAGTTCTTTTAATTGCGATGTTAGAGTGTCAATTTTAGATCTTTCCTGCTTTCTCTTGTGGGCATTTAGTGCTATAAATTTCCCTCTACACACTGCTTTAAATGTGTCCCAGAGATTCTGGTATGTTGTATCTTTGTTCTCATTGGTTTCAAAGAACATCTTTATTTCTGCCTTCATTTCGTTATGTACCCAGTAGTCATTCAGGAGCAGGTTGTTCAGTTTCCATGTAGTTGAGCGGTTTTGATTGATTTTCTTAGTCCTGAGTTCTAATTTGATTGCACTGTGGTCTGAGAGACAGTTTGTTATAATTTCTGTTCTTGTACATTTGCTGAGGAGTGCTTTACTTCCAATTACGTGGTCAATTTAGGAGTAAGTACGATGTGGTGCTGAGAAGAATGTATATTCTGTTGATTTGGGGTGGAGAGTTCTATAGATGTCTATTAGGTCTGCTTGCTGCAGAGATGAGTTCAATTCCTGGATATCCTTGTTAACTTTCTGTCTCGTTGTTCTGTCTAATGTTGACAGTGGAGTGTTGAAGTCTCCCATTATTATTGTATGGGAGTCTAAGTCTCTTTGTAAGTCTCTAAGGACTTGCTTTATGAATCTGGGTGCTCCTGTATTGGGTGCATATATATTTAGGATAGTTAGCTCTTCCTGTTGAATTGATCCCTTTACCATTATGTAATGGCCTTCTTTGTCTCTTTTGATCTTTGATGGTTTAAAGTCTGTTTTATCAGAGACTAGTATTGCAACCCCCGCTTTTTTGTGTTCTCCATTTGCTTGGTAAATCTTCCTCCATCCCTTTATTTTGAGTCTATGTATGTCTCTGCGTGTGAGATGGGTCTCCTGAATACAGCAGACTGATGGATCATGACTCTTTATCCAGTTTGCCAGTCTGTGTCTTTTAATTGGAGCATTTAGTCCATTTACATTTAAGGTTAAGATTGTTATGTGTGAACTTGATCCTGCCATTATGATATTAACTGGTTATTTTGCTCGTTAGTTGATGCAGTTTCTTCCTAGCCTTGATGGTCTTTACATTTTGGCATGTTTTTGCAATGGCTGGTACCGGTTGTTCCTTTCCATGTTTAGTGCTTCCTTCAGGGTCTCTTGTAAGGCAGGCCTAGTGGTGACAAAATCTCTAAGCATTTGCTTATCTGTAAAGGATTTTATTTCTCCTTCACTTATGAAACTAAGTTTGGCTGGATATAAAATTCTGGGTTTAAAATTCTTTTCTTTAAGAATGTTGAATATTGGCCCCCACTCTCTTCTGGCTTGAAGAGTTTCTGCCGAGAGATCTGCTGTTAGTCTGATGGGCTTCCCTTTGTGGGTAACCCGACCTTTCTCTCTGGCTGCCCTTAAGATTTTTTCATTCATTTCAACTTTGGTGAATCTGGCAATTATGTGTCTTGGAGTTGCTCTTCTCGAGGAGTATCTTTGTGGCGTTCTCTGTATTTCCTGGATTTGAATGTTGGCCTGCCCTACTAGGTTGGGGAAGTTCTCCTGGATGATATCCTGAAGAGTGTTTTCCAACTTGGTTCCATTTTCCCCCTCACTTTCAGGCACCCCAATCAGACGTAGATTTGGTCTTTTTACATAATCCCATACTTCTTGCAGGCTTTGTTCATTTCTTTTTCTTCTTTTTTCTTTAGATTTCTCTTCTCGCTTCATTTCATTCATTTGATCCTCCATCACTGACATTCTTTCTTCCAGTTGATCGAGACGGTTACTGAAGCTTGTGCATTTGTCACGTATTTCTCGTGCCATGGTTTTCGTCTCTTTCATTTCGTTTGTGAGCTTCTCTGCATTAATTACTCTAGCCATCAATTCTTCCACTTTTTTTTCAAGATTTTTAGTTTCTTTGTGATGGGTATGTAATTCCTCCTTTAGCTCTGAGAAATTTGATGGACTGAAGCCTTCTTCTCTCATCTCGTCGAAGTCATTCTCCGTCCAGCTTTGATCCGTTGCTGGCGATGAGCTGCGCTCCTTTGCCGGGGGAGATGCGCTCTTAATTTTTGAATTTCCAGCTTTTCTGCCCTGCTTTTTCCCCATCTTTGTGGTTTTATCTGCCTCTGGTCTTTGATGATGGTGATGTACTGATGGGGTTTTGGTGTAGGTGTCCTTCCTGTTTGATAGCTTTCCTTCTAACAGTCAGGATCCTCAGCTGTAGGTTGTAGCTGTAGGAGATTGCTTGAGGTCCACTCCAGACCCTGTTTGCCTGGGTATCAGCAGCAGAGGCTGCAGAAGATAGAATATTTCTGGACAGCGAGTGTACCTGTCTGATTCTTGCTTTGGAATCTTCCTCTCAGGGGTGTACTCCACCCTGTGAGGTGTGGGGTGTCAGACTGCCCCTAGTGGGGGATGTCTCCCAGTTAGGCTACTCAAGGGTCAGGGACCCACTTGAGCAGGGAGTCTGTCCCTTCTCAGATCTCAACCTCCGTGTTGGGAGATCCACTGCTCTCTTCAAAGCTGTCAGACAGAGACGTTTGCGTCTGCAGAGCTGCTGCGTTTGTTATTATTTACTGTGCCCTGTCCCCAGAGGTGGAGTCTACAGAGACAGGCAGGTTTCCTTGAGCTGCTGTGAGCTCCACCCAGTTCGAGCTTCCCAGCAGCTTTGTTTACCTACTTAAGCCTCAGCAATGGCGGGCGCCCCTCCCCCAGCCTCGCTGCTGCCTTGCCGGTAGATCACAGACTGCTGTGCTAGCAATGAGGGAGGCTCCGTGGGTGTGGGACCCTCCCGGCCAGGTGTGGGATATGATCTCCTGGTGTGCCTGTCTGCTTAAAGCGCAGTATTGGGGTGGGAGTTACCCGATTTTCCAGGTGTTGTGTGTCTCAGTTCCCCTGGCTAGGAAAAGGGATTCCCTTCCCCCTTGCGCTTTCCAGGTGAGGCAATGCCTCGCCCTGCTTCAGCTCTCGCTGGTCGGGCTGCAGCAGCTGACCAGCACCGATCGTCTGGCACTCCCCAGTGAGATGAACCCAGTACCTCAGTTGAAAATGCAGAAATCGCCGGTCTTCTGTGTCGCTCGCGCTGGGAGTTGGAGACTGGAGCTGTTCCTATTCGGCCATCTTGCTCCTCCCCCTAATGATTTTAAATGTAATGAGTCAAACTTCTAATTAAAAGGCAACAATTGTCAAACTAAATGAAAAGATTAGACCTAAGAATATGCTCTTTTCATAAAACATACTTTAAAAATAAAGGTACAAATAGGCCACACTTGAAGATATAGGAAAAGATGTAACATGCAAACCTCAACATAAGAAAGCTCATATGACCATACTAATATCAAATAAATTATATTTCAAGAAAAAGAATATTACCCAAATAAAGATATACATATCATAATGACAAAAGAATCAATTCATCAAATATAAACTCAATTATATAGTAATCTCATATTACAACTTTAAAATACGTGAAACAAAACTTGTCAGAAGGGGAGAAAGAAACAGACAAATTTCAATCATTACTGGAGATTTTAGCAAATATTTCTCAGTAAATGACAGAACAAGAAGACAAAAATCATTACAGCTATAAAAAGTTTAAACAACACAGTCAACCTGATCCATTTGACATTTATAGAAAATCTTACCTAACAATAACAGAATACACATCATTTTCAAATATGCATGGGACATTTACCAAGATGGACCACATATTGGGCAATATAATAAACCTCAATGAATCTAAAAAAAATGAAATGAAATCATATACAATGTTTGACTCTGATTACAATGAAACTAAACTACAAATCAATGAGTTATACATCTAGAAAATATCTTAGTATTTGCACTCACTTCTAAAAAGCAAATAAGCCAACCAGGAAAAAAAAAAAAATAATCAAAACAAAACAACAGAAAAAGCCATGGGTCAAACTAGAATAATTAAAAAAGATTTTATATTAGGTATTACTAAAAAAGACTACATATAAAAATCTATGTGATATGGATCAAACATTACTTAGAGGGAAATTTATGATTTTAAATGCTTATATTTGATAGGAAGAAAGTTCTCAAATACATACATAACCTAAGATCTCACTTTAAGCAACGACAAACAGGAGTGCACAAAAAAGCAAACATACATAGCAGAAAGAAAATAATAAAGATAAAAACTGAAATTAAGGAGGTAGAAAAGAGACAATAGAGAAAATCAACAAGCCAAAAATGTGTGCTTTGAGACAATTAGTAAAACTGATAAATCCCTAGTAAGATTGATCAAAACACACACAATTTACCAATATCAAGGAGGAAAAATCAAACAATATTACTAAAGATACTTAAAATGTAATAAATGATAGTATGAATAGTTTTAAGTAAATAAATTCAAGAATTTTGATGATATGCACAATTTCTTAAAACATAATAAAGCTGACAAAAGAATAAACAGAAAATCTGAGTTTTCCTATATCTAGTAAAAAAACTAAATTCATTATGAAAAACTTTCCCATCAAAGACAAACAAAACAAAACAAAATAAAACAAAATAACACTTTTAAGACTAAATGGTTTCACTGGTGAAGCCAATTAAACATTTAAGGAAGAAATAATATGATTAATACATATATGCTTTCAGTAGACAGAAAAGGAACAAATAATTCCAATTATACTTTCTATGAGACTAGTGAAATCCTAACATTTAAAATGTAGAGGCAGTATAATAAAATTACAGGTCAATATTCATCATGAACATAGACACAAAAACCCTTAAGAAAACATCAGTAAACCAAATCTAACAGTATATAAAAAATGGATCTATAATGAGTAAGTGGAATCTAATTCAAAAATGCAAGGTAAGTTTAATATTCAAATTGATCAATTACTACATAAACAGAAAAATAGAAAAAAGATCATCTTAATAAATGCAGAAAATTACAGTTTATTTGTGATAAAACTCTCAGTATACTAGAGATAAAGAGAATTTTCTAAAACTGATATTTGATTTCTTTTAAAAAAAAAAAGGCTTTAGTAACTTCCTCCACATTGGTGAAATATTGAATGCTTTCCCACTAAGATTTAGAACAAGACAAGGATGTCCCCTTTCACTGCTTCTTCATATGTTAATCTAATATTTTACTGGAACTTCTAGCCTTCTAGCCACTTCATAAACAAAGAATAAAAAATAAAGTTATACTAATTGGTAAAGGATAACTAAAATTCTGATTGTATATGCAGAAAACATATGATATCTACAATGTAAAAAATACTAGAAATAACAAGTGAACTTAGCAAAAATATGTGCTAAAAGGTCAATATATTAAAAAATAAATAGCACTTCTATATACCAGCAACCTATAATTGGAAAATAATTTGTAAAACCCCATTTGCAAGAGTATCAAAACCTGTCAAGTGCCCAGAAATAAATCTCTTAAAAAGTTATGTAGCCTTTTCCTAGCCAAGGGAACTGAGACACACAACACCTGGAAAATCGGGTAACTCCCACCCTAATACTGCACTTTACCAAGGGTCTTAGCAAATAGCACACCAGGAGATTATATCCCACACCTAACCTGGAGGGTCCCATGCCCATGGAACCTCCCTCATTGCTAGCACAGCAGTCTGAGATCTAACTGCAAGGCCACAACTAGGCTGGGGGAGGGGTGCCTGCCATTGCTGAGGCTTAATTAGGGAAACAAAGCCACAAGGAAGCTCGAACTGGGTGGAGCCCACCGCAGCTAAGGAAGCCTGCCTGTCTCTGCAGACAGCACCTCTGGGGACAGGGCATAGCTAAACAAAAAGCAGCAGAAACCTTTGCAGATGTAAATGTCCCTGTCTGACTGCTTTGAAGAGAGCAGTGGTTCTCCCAGCACGGAGGTTGAGTTCTGAGAACGGACAGACTGCCTGCTCAAGTTGGTCCCTGACCCCCGAGGAGCCTAACTGGGAGACATCCCCCACCAGGTGCAGACTGGCACCTCACACTGTGCATGGCTGGGTACACCTCTGAGACAAAGCTTCCAGAGCAAGAATCAGACAACAACACTTACTGTTCAGCAATATTCTATCTTCTGCAGCCTCTGCTGCTGATACCCAGGCAAACAGGGTCTGGAGTGGACCTCAACCAAACTGCAACAGACCTGCAGCTGAGGGTCCTGGCTGTCAGAAGGAAAATTAACAAACATAAAGGACACCTACACCAAAACCCCATCAGTACGTCACCATCATCAAAGACCAGAGGCAGATAAAACCACAAAGATGGGGAAAAAGCAGTGCAGAAAAGCTGGAAGTTCAAAAACCCAGAGCACATCTCCCCCTCCAAAGGAACACAGCTCATCACCAGCAATGGAACAAAGCTGGATGGAGAATGACTTTGACGAGTTGAGAGAAGAGGGCTTCAGTCGATCAAACTTCTCAGAGCTAAAGAAGGAACAACGTATCCAGTGCAAAGAAACTAAAAACCTTCAAAAAAGAACGGAAGAATGGATAACTAGAATAACCAATGCAAAGAAGTCCAGAAATGAGCTGATAGAGATGAAAATCATGATACGAGAACCATGTTACAAATGCACAAGCTTCAGTAACCAACTCAATCAACTGGAAGAAAGATTATCGTGACTGAATTTCAAATGAATGAAATGAAGCAAGAAGAGAAGTTTAGAGAATAAAGAGTAAAAAGAAATGAACAAAGCCTCCAAGAAATACGGGATTATGTGAAAAGACCAAATCTACATCTGATTGGTGTGCCTGAAAGTGATGGGGAGAATGGAACCAAGTTGGAAAACACTCTGCAGGATCATTATCCAGGAGAACTTCCCCAACCTAGCAAGGGAGGCCAACATTCAAATTCAGGAAATACACAGAATGCCACAAAGATACTCCTCGAGAAAAGCAACTCCAAGACACATAATTGTCAGATTCAGCAAAGTTGAAATGAAAGAAAAAATGTTAAGGGCAGTCAGAGAGAAAGGTTGGGTTACCCACAAAGGGAAGTCCATCAGACTAACAGCAGATCTCTCAGCAGAAACTCTCGAAGCCAGAAGAGAGTGGGGTCCAATATTCAACATTCTTAAAGAAAAGAATTTTCAACCCAGAATTTCATATCCAGCCAAACTAAGTTTCATCAGTGAAGGAGAAATAAAATCCTTTACAGACAAGCAAATGCTGAGAGATTTTGTCACCACCAGGCCTGCCCTACAAGAGATCCTGAAGGGAGCACTAAACATGAAAAGGAACAAATGGTACCAGCCATTGCAAAAACATGCCAAAATGTAAAGACCATTGATGCTAGGAAGAAACTGCATCAACTAACGAGCAAAATAACCAGCTAATATCATAATGACAGGATCAAGTTCACACAAAACAATATTAACCTTAAATGTAAATGGACTAAATGCTCCAATTAAAAGACACAGACTGGCAAACTGGATAAAGAGTCAAGACCCATCAGTTTGTTGTATTCTGGAGACCCATCTCACAGGTAGAGAGACATATAGGCTCACAATAAAGGGATGGAGGAAGATCTACCAAACAAATAGAAAACAAAAAACGGCAGGGGTTACAATCCTAGTCTCTGATCAAACAGACTTTAAACCAACAAAGATCAAAAGAGACAAAGAAGGCCACTGCATAATGGTAAAGGGATCAATTCAACAAGAAGAGCTAACTATCCTAAATATATATGCATCCAATACAGGAGCACCCAGACTCATAAAGCAAGTCCTTAGAGACTTACAAAGAGACTTAGACTCCCATACAATAATAATGGGAGACTTTAACGCCCCACTGTCAACATTAGACAGAAAGTTAACAAGGATATCCAGGAATCGAACTCCACTCTGCACCAAGCAGAACTAATAGACTTCTACAGAACTCTCCACCCCAAATCAACAGAATATACACTCTTCTCAGCACCACATCGCACTTATTCCAAAATTGAACACAGAGTTGGAAGTAAAGCACTCCTCAGCAAACGTACAAGAATAGAAATTATAACAAACTGTCTCTCAGACCACAGTGCAATCAAACTGGAACTCAGGAGCAAGAAACTCAATCAAAACTGCTCAACTACGTGGAAACTGAACAACCTGCTCCTGAATGACTACTGGGTACACAATGAAATGAAGGCAGAAATAAAGATATTCTTTGAAACCAATGAGAACAAAGACATAACATACCAGAATCTCTGGGACACATTTAAAGCAGTGTGTAGATGGAAATTTATAGCACTAAATGCCCACAAGAGAAGCAGGAAAGATCTAAAATTGACACCCTAACATCACAATTAAAAGAACTAGAGAAGCAAGAGCAAACACATTCAAAAGCTAGCAGAAGGGAAGAAATAACTAAGATTAGAGCAGAACTGAAGGAGATAGAGACACAAAAAACACTCCAAAAAATCAATGAATCCAGGAGCTGGTTTTTTGAAAAGATCAACAAAATTGATATACCGCTAGCAAGACTAACAAAGAAGAAAAGAGAGAAAAATCAAATAGATGCAATAAAATTTGATAAAGGGGATATCACCACTGATCCCACAGAAATACAAACCACCATCAGAGAATACTATAAACACCTCTATGCAAATAAACTAGAAAACCTAGAAGAAATGGATAAATTCCTGGACACATACACTTTCCCATGACTAAACCAGGAAGAAGTCGAATCCCTGAATAGACCAATAGCAGGCTCTGAAATTGAGGCAAAAATTAATAGCCTACCAACCAAAAACCAGTCCAAGACCAGACAGATTCACCGATGAATTCTACCAGAGGTACAAGGAGGAGCTGATACCATTCCTTCTGAAACTACTCCAATCAATAGAAAAAGAGAGAATCCTCCCTAACTCATTTTACGAGGCCAACATCATCCTGATACCAAAGCCTGGCAGAGATACAACAAAAAAAGAGAATTTTAGATCAATATCCCTGATGAACATCGATGCAAAAATCCTCAATAAAATACTGGCAAACTGAATCCAGCAGCACATCAAAAAGTTTATCCACTATGACCAAGTTGGCTTCATCCCTGGGATGCAAGGCTGGTTCAACACACGCAAATCAATAAACATAATCCAGCATGTAAACAACACCAAAGACAAAAACCACATGATTACCTCAATAGATGCAGAAAAGGCCTTTGACAAAATTCAACAGCCCTTCATGCTAAAAACTCTCAATGTATTCAGTATTGATGGAACGTATCTCAAAATAATAAGAACTATTTATGACAAACACACAGTCAATATCATACTGAAAGGGCAAAAACTGGAAGCATTCCCTTTGAAAACTGGCACAAAACAGGGATTACTCTCTCACTACTCCAATTCAACATAGTGTTGAAAGTTCTGACTAGGGCAATCAGGCAAGAGAAATAAATAAAGGGTATTCAGTTAGGAAAAGAAGAAGCCAAATTGTCCCTGTTTGCAGATGACATGATTGTATATTTAGAAAACCCTATCATCTCAGCACAAAATCTCCTTAAACTGATAAACAACTTCAGCAAAGTCTCAGGATACAAAATCAACGTGCAAAAATCACAAGCATTCTTATACATCAATAACAGACAGAGAGACAAATCATGAATGCACTCCCATTCACAACTGCTTCAAAGAGAATAAAATACCTAGGAATCCAACTTACAAGGGATGTGAAGGACCTCTTCAAGGAGAACTACAAACCACTGCTCAGTGAAATAAAAGAGGACACAAACAAACGAAAGAACATACCATGCTCATGGATAGGAAGAATCAATATTGTGAAAATGGCCATACTGCCCAAGGTAATTTATAGATTCAATGCCATCCCCATCAAGCTACCAATGACTTTTCTCACAGAATTGGAAAAAACTACCTTAAACTTCATATGGAACCAAAAAGGAGCCCACATTGCCAAGACAATCCTAAGCCAAAAGAACAAAGCTAGAGGCATCACGCTACCTGACTTCAAACTTTACTACAAGGATACAGTAACCAAAACAGCATGGTACTGGTACCAGAACAGAGATATAGACCAATGGAAGAGAACAGAGCCCTCAGAAATAATACCACACATCTACAGCCATCTGATCTTTGACAAACCTGACAAAAACAAGAAATGGGGAAAAGATTCCTTATTTAATAAATGGTGCTGGGAAAACTGGCTAGCCATAAGTAGAAAGCTGAAACTGGATCCTTTCCTTACTCCTTATACGAAAATTAATTCAAGATGGATTAGAGACTTAAATGTTAGACCTAATACCATAAAAATCCTAGGAGAAAACCTAGGTAATACCATTCAGGACATAGGCACGGGCAAGGACTTCATGTCTAAAACACCAAAAGCAATGACAACAAAAGCCAAAATTGACAAATGGGATCTCATTAAACTAAAGAGCTTCTGCACAGCAAAGGAAACTATCATCAGAGTGAACAGGCAACTTACAGAATGGGAGAAAATTTTTGCAATCTACTCGTCTGACAAAGGGCTAATATCCAGAACCTACAAAGAACTCAAACAAATTTACAAGAAAAAAACAAACAACCCCATCAACAAGTGGGCAAAGGATATGAACAGACACTTCTCAAAAGAAGACATACATACAGCCAACAGACACATGAAAGAATGCTCATCATCACTGGCCATCAGAGAAATGCAAATCAAAACCACAGTGAGATACCATCTCACACCAGTTAGAATGGCAATCATTAAAAAGTCAGGAAACAACAGGTGCTGGAGAGGATGTGGAGAAATAGGAACACTTTTACACTGTTGGTGGGATTGTAAACTAGTTCAACCATTGTGGAAAACAGTGTGGCGATTCCTCAAGGATCTAGAACTAGAAATACCATTTGACCCAGCCATCCCATTACTGGGGATATACCCAAAGGATTATAAATCATGCTGCTATAAAGACACATGCACACATACGTTTATTGCAGCACTATTCACGATAGCAAAGACTTGGAATCAATCCAAATGTCCATCAGTGACAGAGTGGATTAAGAAAATGTGGCACATACACACCATGGGATACTATGCAGCCATAAAAAAGGATGAGTTTGTGTCCTTTGTAGGGACATGGATGCAGCTGGAAACCATCATTTTCAGCAAACTATCACAAAAACAGAAAACCAAACACCACTTGTTCTCACTTATAGGTGGGAATTGAACAATGAGATCATCACACATCAGGGCCTATTGTGGGGAGGGGGGAAGAGGGAGGGAGTAGGGATATCATTAGGAGATATACCTAATGTAAATGACGAGTTAATGGGTGCAGCACACCAACATGGCTCATGTATACATATGTAACAAACCTGCACATTGTGCACATGTACCCTAGAAGTTAAAGTAGAAAAATAAAAAAAAGTTACGTAAAACCCTTACATTAAAAACAATAAAACATTTTTGAGAGAAATTACAGAACACCTAAATATACTATATTCATGGATTGAAAGATTCAATACTGTTAACAATATTTGTCCTTCCAGAATTGATCTACAGATTTAATGTAATTCTAAACAAATTTCAAGCAGATACTTCTGAAAAAAGAGTTAGGCATTTCTAAATTAAGGTGGAGTTTCAAAGGATCTGGAATAGTCAAAAAACGTTTTTAAAGTAGTACTAGAATACACACCACCTGTTATCAGTACTTGCTATAGTAATAAAAAGAGCATGAGACTAATGTAAAGACAGAAAACTTATACAAAAAACAGATTAAAGAGTTCAAAATTTAACTTGCAGATATTGAGTGAATTGAATTTTGGCCAAGGCACTTTGTCTACTAGATGGAAGAAAAGGATATATTTCAACAAAGTATTTTTTTAAGCAAAACAATATCTGTATAAAAAAGAATCTCTGTAATCAACGTACATAAAACACCCAAAGACAGCAGAATACAAATTAGTTTCAAGTGTAAACAAAATATTTACCAAGATAATATTTATTTTGGATCTTAAACAACTTTCAGTACACCTAAAAGTACTGAAATAATATAAAATGTGTTTTCTGACCACAATAGAGTTTATCTAAAAATCAGTAATGAGAAAAGTGGTGGAGGGAACACCTATATAAATATTTGGAAATTATGCAACACTTAATAATCCCTGGAGCAAAGAAGAAATCACGAAAGAAATTAAAGTTTTGTCTGAATGGGGAAAAAACCCCACAACATAACGTTGTGAGATGCTGCTGAAACAGTGATTCACGGGAAAGTTGTAATTTTAAATGCTTATATTAAAAAAGACAAAATATCATAAATCAATTATCTAAGCCAGCAATTAATAAACGTTTAAAAATGAGTGAAGAGATGGTAAACTTTTTTGTTTGTTTGTTTGAGACGGAGTCTTGATCTGTCACCCAGGCTGGAGTGCAGTGGTATGATCTTTGCTCACTGCAACCTCCGTCTCCCAGTTTCAAGTGATTCTCCCACCTCAGCCTCCCGAGTAGCTGGGATTTCAGGTGTGCACCACCACACCCAGCTAATTTTTGTATTTTTAGTAGAGACAGGGTTTCACCGTGTTGGCCACGCTGGCCTCGAACTCCTGACCTCAGGTGATCCACCCTCCTTGGCCTCCCAAAGTACTGCGATTACAGGCATGAGCCACCAAGCCCAGCCCAGATAGTAAATGTTTTAAGCTTTGTGGACCACTATGGTCTCTACTGAATATTACTGAATATTATTTGGCTTTACTTTATATAGTTTTACAACAGTTTAAAACATAAAATTCATTCTTAGCTAAGAGATTATACAGAAATACGTCACAGGCTGTGATTTGTCAACCTTTAATCTAAGCTATTGTCTTAAGAAACTAGAAAAATTAATCCCAAAATAAGCAGAAAAAGAAGAATGACAAAGAGTAGAAATCAATGAAATGGAAAAGTGAAAAAAGCACTGGAGGAAATAAATGACATTAAAAACTGATTCATTGATGTGATCAATAAAATTATAAACCTCTAGTCAGAAAGGAAAAAAAAAGAAGACTCAAATTACCCTACCTGGAAGAAAGATATCCTATTGTAGATTCCATGGACATTAAAAAGATAACAAAGGAATCTTACAATCAACGTTACATCGATGTATTCTGTAGCTTAGATGAAAAGAATACATTTTTTTGAAAGACACGAAGTACTAAAGCTCACATGTGAAGAAACAGGTAACCTGAACAGTCCTTATTATTAAATTTAATTAGTAGTTAAAACCTTCTCACAAAGAAAACTCCTGCCAAGATGACTTCACTGATAAATTCTGCCAAACATTTAAAGAAGAAATAACACTAATCCTACACAAAATCTTCCAGAAAATAGAAGGAAAGTAAATACTACTGAAATTATTTTATGAAGATAGCATCACACTGATACTGAAACCAGAAAAAGACATTATAAGAAAATTCAACTACAGGCCAGTAGCCTTCATGAACATAGATGTTTATAAAATCTTCAGCAAAATTCTAGCAAATAGAATCCAGCAATGTATGCACATATTATTTTATCAAGTGATAATGCTTATCCCAAGAATGTAAAGTTTGTTCAATATTCAAAAATCAAACAATGTGAGTTACCATTTCAGCAGGATAGAAAGGAAAAAGCACATGATTATTCCATTTAATGCACTGAAAAGGGATTAGACAACTTCAACACTCATTCATAATAAAAAAAATACTTGCACAGAGATTGGGCAAAAATATTTGCAAAACACATAATTGATAAAACACATGTCCAGATTATGTAAAGAATTCTTGTAACTCAATAATAGGATGACAATCCAAATAGAATTTTAAAATGATATTTGTACAGAGATTTCACTAAAGGAGCTATACAGATGGCCAATAAATACATGAAAAGATACTCGTTATTAGAATGCAAATTAGAGTCAGAGTGAGATATCACTGCATACCTACTGGAATGCCTAAAATTTAAAAAGACTAAGAAATACCAAGTATCAGGGATGATGTGAGTAACTCTCATATATTGCTGATAGAAAGGCAAAATGATGCAGTCACTTTTGGAAAACAGCTGGCCAGTTTCTTATTAATGTAACATACAGTTTCCATATGACTCATGTAGATAAATGGAAACATATATCCACAAAAGACCCCCACACGAATGTTCATAGAAGCTCATTCACGATAGGCAAAAATTAAAAGCAACCCAAATATCCATCAACTAGTGAATGAATAAAAAATTTGTGGTAAACCCATGCATTCAAATTCTACTCAGCAATAAAAAGAATGAACTGCTGATCCATTCAGTGGTATGAAAGAACGTCAAATGCATTGTGGTATGTGAAAGAAATCAGACAGAAAAGACTATATATTGCATGATTTCATTTATATGACACTGTAGAAAGAGCAAAACTAAAGGGACAGAGACATATCATTTGAAATAAAAGGAATTGATTGAAAAGGAGCACTAGAAAATTTTGAGTTGATAAATATTTTCTGTACCTCAATTGTGGTAGAAGTTACAGAATTATATGCTTTTGTCAAAACTTATCAAGTATACTTCAAAAAGATGAATTTTATTTCATGTAAATTATACCACAATAAACCTTATTTAAATACCTATATATATGTTGAAACTTACCTTGTTCCATTCATAAAACTGAATAGAGTTGTATCATAGGCATAATGTTGAAAGTTAGAACCATATAGCTTCTCGAAGAAAACACAGAGAATATCTTCTCACTCTCAGGGTAGACAAAGATTACTTACACTAGACCAAAATTCTCTAGTATTAAAATAAATAATTGATAAGTCAGACTTGATACAATTTTAAATTTGTGGTTATCAAAATGTACCATCAAAGCAACAAATACACAAGACACTCACTCTGAAAATATATTCACAATATTTATATCTGATAAAAATTTGTGTCCAAAATATGTAAATAACTTCTAAAGATTACCAGTAAAAAAAAATAAGGTAATTGACAAAAGACCTGGGCAGATAGTTTACAAAAGAATAATATTTCAACCAGCCAATAAACAATAAAAAAGAATCGATTGTGGATATCAGAAACAACATTAATTTCAAAAATATTCTGTGGAGTGGGAAAAAAAGTCCCACACAAAGAATATATACTTCATCATTCCATATCAACAAATTCAAACACAGGCAAAACAAATAGATGGAGATAGAATCAGAAAGCATTTGCCTGGTAGTTGGGGAGGAGGAGTAAAGGGGATTAATTTCCAAGGGGTGGAAGGGAACATTCCATGGTACAGGAAATACACTAGATCGTGTGTGTGTGTGTGTCTGTCTGTCTGTCTGTCTGTGTGTGAATGCAACTGAATGCCTTAATATATGTATTTTATACATTTTACCTTTTACCTTAGGGTAGTGTCCTCCCTTAAAAGGAACTGGCAGACAATGTTATTAACATCTCTGATATGGGATGCCTCACCAGTAGGAAAAAGAGTGTGGACTAATCGGCACTGAGCTCTCATGAAAGTCTCCTTCAGTTATTCATTGCATATCATTGAAGAAAATCATTAGAATTTGGTAGAAACTTTGATAAGAGCTTTTGTCTAAACTGCGTGATCAATAAAGGGAGAATCAGGAGAAACAAAAGTGTCTGTTCTCACACTCTCTATAAACACTCTGTGATAAAAACCTGCTCTCAGACTTTTCCACAAACTTTTCCATTTTCAAGTGAAGTTAAATTTTCCTGGAACTAAAAGTATGAAGCAGGCCAATCATCTGTTCTAGGTTGCTCAGTTTCCAAGAGCAAGAACAGTTTTCATCCTGCCTGAAGAGAATGCCAAAAAGACTTTTTGAACACCAAACACCAAAAAGGTTTTTTCACTGAAGAAAGACATGAAAAGTTATTTATATTGAAATCTCTAGAAAATTCCTCTGGCTTTATGGATGTGCAAACTACAAATTTAACAACTTTGCTAGACACCAGAAGGATGTCTATATATTCCCACACACTTTTCTGTACTTCATCTTGCCTGATGTATACACTTATTATTATAGATGCATTACTACAGATATTATCATCATTTATTTACCAATTATGAGGACCAGATCCTTTGCTAAGTATTTTGCATTCGAAACTTCATATATGCTTCACAACAAATTTATGATAAGTATTACTATTCCCATTTCACAAATAAAAATAAAAGAGAGATTTAAAAAGATTCCCAAAGCCATCTAGCTTGCTAAACCATGGAGTCAAGATTTCATCCCAAGTCTCTCTTCCTGCTCTTTCTCTTCCACTTTCTCTTCTGTTGCAGTGGACATACAGAACGGCAGGTCCAGCCTACTCATTGTCTTGGTTCCTCCAGTTACAATTCTCCTTCCCATATCCCCAACATTTATTTTCCATTATACCAAATCATTCTTTCCAATATCCAATTTGTACATTTTTAACAGGTCAATACACAACATATTTATATATTATATGGATTCAAGTATGGAAACTGTTGAGATAGACTCGATTGAAATAGGGTAATAGAAATAAGATTTTCATCATTGTTACTGAAAATCCATTGTAGAGAATCTTTAAATTCTTGGCCAAAGGGCTTGCTGACATGCTTTGCTTCCCGATCCAGGTTAGACCTTAGGAAAGCCTTCCTAAAGAAAAGTTTAGGTCTAGAGTAGGAACACTTATCCAGGATCGCTGTCTCATCCTAGTCTGGCACAGAAAGAAAAAAAGAGAAAAAAATTTCCTAGTATTTGCAAACTTTCAATAGATCAACTCCATCCATTGTATGATTTCATTTATATGACTTATGTTGAGAAACAGGACCAATGTGTTTCCACTATAGACGAGTAAACTCATTCTCCATTGTGAGGAGCAAAGGGCTTACAAAAGGCCAAAAGTTCCTTCTGGTGAAGGAACCTGAAACTGCAGGGAAACCTGAAACCAGGGAAAGGATGTTCTCTTTGCCCCCACCACCAAGACAGAATCCTGTAATGGTTCTCATTAAAAAGGTTTTAAAAGCACTCTCGTGACTCCTGCTATTGTAGAGCAACTAGCCCACATCTCTGCTTTCCTTCAGACAACATACCTTAAAACAGTTAGAAAGTCTTCCTTGGAAGAGCTGTAGATACTCACATCTCTATTTCCATTCCTTAGCATGCTCCAATCCACGTTTTTTCTCCCCTACTATTCCACTGAAACTGCTCTCATCAAGGTTGTCAATTGTCTTCTTCAGGCACATCCAGCATCAATTCTCTGTCCTCCTCTTCTTGAACCCCCAGCAGTCGTGGAATGTTCCCTTCTTCCTGAGATTTTCTTCACTACTTTTCCAAGTTACCATCTGACTCTGTGTCTCTTAATCTCTCTTGCTCACTCACTTTTTTTCCCATCCTTGAGCTTTCTGCCTTTCTATCTCATCTTTTGTTATATAAACGGGTCAAAGATTTCCCTGTTGGAAATAAGAACTTAGACTTGCAAGGAAAATGAGCACTCAAACAAAGGATTTCTCAGCAAGGCAAATTTACTTCTGCAGAAGGGTGCCACTTGCCCTTCTGGCCACTGCAAGAGCACACCTAACAAATGAGAGAAAGGGGTTTTTATCCCTAAAGAGGTTAGCCCTTTTTTCTGTGTCATGTTCCCATTGGCTGGAGCCTGACTGCAAAATCTACACTAATCCCGATTGGCTATTTCAAATAGAGTAGGGATATGGGTTACAGTGGTAGGACAAGTGGTTTTGGTGGGTAGAATAGTTTTGGTAGGAAGGGCAGTTGTAGAGTGGGTAACCAAGGGAACAGTTGTGGGTTATAGACAAAAACTAGCAGGAAGGTTGTTTACTGTAACTAGGGGCAAGGAGGTACAAAGAATGAGGAAGTTAGGCTTTGAAATAGAGAACAAAGAACAAGGAAGCTGAACAAGCTGACTCTTTGAAGAGGAACTTACTGTATCTAACATCGCCCTGTGCTGGTCTCTATGTTTACTTCCTCACAGCAGGTAGCACCAGTGGCTCAAGGACCACTGGTGCCAAACTCACATTCTTACACATCCGATTGCTCAAATAAGTATATTTTTGATGATTTACGGCCTGCTTGCTTGGCATACCCTACAAAACTGCACTCAATATCTGCTCATCATAGGTAAGACAAACTCTGTGGCTATTAAAGACCTGAAGCCTCTGCTGTCCTTCCCAGCTCCTTGACACGGGGTCCCCATCTTGCTGTTGAGCTACATCACCTAGTCTTGTAAGTCTCCTCTCTGACACTCCTCTCCCACTCCGTGTGGTGTCTTACACAATTTCCTGCTGGGAGGGACTTCCCCTCTCCTGTAAATCTGTCCATGTTGCACCAAGAAAGTTTTTTGTGCAATACTGCTATGTCATGTTCTTCTTTTTTCCTTGGTCAGCCGCTGAATCTCCAGGCTCACTACATATTCTTTTACTTGTTTCTCCTCTTCTGCCAACCTCTATGTGATGGCACAGTCCATGACATACTCTTTGACCCTTCCCTTTCTTTCATTTTTCTATTTGTAGATCATTTCCAAAGTCATATCTTCAGCACTAATCTCTCCCATAAGTTTCTGACAACTGCATGCTCCACAGTTCCGTACAAATGTGTTAACAGACTTCATAAATTAAACATATGCAAAATGAAAATCTTGACTCCACTATCTCTCTCTACCATCAACCCTCCTCCTTCTTATCCCCTTTAATGGCATTACCATTGAGTTGCACATCAGAACATAAAGAATCATCTTCAATTCCTTCTTTTATTTACCCTCACCAGCTAGACTGAATTTATCAGCCAATCCTTCATCCAAACTCAATCCTAAATTGATCACGGTGGCCAGGCATGGAGTCTCATTTCTGTGTAATCCCAGCACTTGGGAAGGCAGAAGTGGGAGACTAGCTTGATCCCAGGAGTTCTAGACCAGCCAGGGCAATATAGAGAGACCTTGTTGCCACAAAAAAGAAAAGAAAAAAAAAAGACAAAAAAAAATTGTAACTGAATTGACTGCCCCTCCTCACTACCCCACTAGCCAGAGCCAATCCCCTCTCTCATTTAAGTTGCTGCTTTTCTTGCTTCCAATCTTCATTCTCATTTATTTTTATACTTCAATTTGAAATGTTTTAATGTAAACAGGTCACACGGATTCTGTACTTAAAAGACTCCAGTGATTTTCTTTTAGCCATAGTCTAAAATCCAGAATCTCTACCATGACTCACCTGGTTTCACAAGCCATTCAAACATCATCTCCTATCACAGTCTCTTGAATTCAGGACTCTCCTAGACTCTTTCTCTTTCCATTCCTGGAATATAGCAGATGTGTTCCTGCTACATAGAATTTTCTTTTGCCAGGTATTGACGTGACTAGTTGCTTTTTTACCCTTTGCATCTCTGCTCAAATTACCTTTTCAGAGAGGCATTTCATGACACCCTTTAAAACCTCAACTATAACTCTTTTTAACTAGTGTCCTACTTTTGTTTCTTGGTATCACTTACCAATTCTGAACTTACTTTGTATGCTGTTCTGCTTGTTCATTATCTGTCTTCCTCTGCTTGATGTGAGCTGTGTGAAAAGTGAACCCAGCCTGTCTTCATTGTGTCTGTACTCTCAGTGCCTAAGGCAGGGAGCTCAGAAAATATTGACTGAATGACTGACTCACTGACTTGGAAGCCCATCCTTTTAATGACTCTTAATAATAAACCCTTAATAACAAACTCTTAATAACATCCTCTTAATAACAAAATTGATTCCTTTAGAAAGATTATTATATTAATTTGTTAGGGCTGTCATCACAAAGTACCATCAACTGTGTGTCTTTAAAATGCAGAAATGTATTGCCTCATGGTTCTGGAGGCTCCGGGTGTCAGCAAGGTCATGCTACCTCTGAAACCTGTAAGAGAAGGAATCTTCCTTGCCTCTTCCAGCTTTGGAAGCCTCAGATCTTCATCGGACTGCAGTAGCGTGATTCTGGCCTCCACATGGCATCCTTCTGTGTCTCTGCAGTGTGGCTGCAGTCTTCACACAGCATCCTCCTGTCTCTTCATACTGTCTTCGTTCTGTGCATGACTGTCTCTGTGTCTCAGTACCACCCTTTTTCTTAAGGTCACAGTCATATTACATTAGGACCTCACTTAATGACCTCATTTTACTTGACTACCTCTGTAAAGACCCTATTTCCAAATAAGGTCACATTCTGAGTGAACCTTAGTCACCTAGGGGTTAGGACATGTGATCTGAGAGATGAAAATAAATGTCTTTTATCAACTAAGATGAACCCAAATGTTAAAGAAACAAAGTTACCTATGAGTCAAGGGTTCGGAGCCTGGCTGACACGGCAAATCCTACCAGGAGAAAACACATTTTGCTAAACTCCCTAACAATGGGAGCTATCAGGCAAATTATCCTAACTCTGATTTGTAACCCAGACCACTGCAATGGGGACTGGACAGAGGACCTGCCTTACCAACATGCTTTCTTTCCTGATAAGCTACTGCAGCTTCATCAGCTCATAGAGGCTGTGCACAAACCGTCTCTGTGTCCTATAGTTCACCTTTTGATGTAAACAGGAAAATTCCACCTCATTTTAATGCTAAAACCCCACCCCAAAGTGAACATGGAACGTATGTTACCTACATGTTTACCCATTGTACATGGGCTTGGCTCCCCTCAAAAGTATGTCTAGCATTTCCCCAGAACCTGCTGAATATGTAGGACTCTGTTGTGTCATATGGACTCTGTGAGGCATAAAAACAACCGGTCCTCCCTCTCTTCAAAGAAAGATCACCTTTGATCCATGCTGGAGATTTTCTTTTCCCAGCTTGAAAACTGATATGACCAATAAAAACTCTCCTTCCTATTGTTTAGCCATCCTAGTTGTCTTCTGGATGACAGATTAAGTTGTCTTTGGGAAGGAACAAGTCAACCCATATAATCAGGTATAGCAGGTAATCCCCGCTACTGTGTCTGAATCCCTACCAGGTGCACAAAGAATGTCCACTTTCTCAACTGCTCATTGGTGGCAAGAGTTTGAAAAATCCAGTGCAAAAAAATGGACCTGCAGAGCCTCCATCTCATGGATGACTAACCGGCTGTCTTCTAAATATGTTATTCCTTTGTTCTGTAGCCAGATTTCTGAAACTTTATGCAAAGACTTGGAATATTTTGAAAACAATACATTCTGCTTCTTTAATTAAGTGGTGTCCTGATGAGAGGATTTTTTATAACTCAAGGCTGTTTATCCATTTCCAGTGCTTAGCGATGGCTCCTAAAAACAATCCATCAGACAGACAGTCTTTTTCATGACATTTATGACCAGAGACCATCTGACTTTTAATTAAACTGTAATTGCTATTGTATAGACTTCAAGCTGCTGTGTAACTTGGAAATTTTATTTTAAATTAAAAAAATTGTTTACCATTTTTTGCCTAAAGTCAATATTTTGCAGAAGCAGTCAAAAGAAATCTTTTAGTACCTAAAATGTGGGCACAGTTATTTTTCATTTTGAAACAAATTTTTAGTCTTGGTGGATGTTCTTCTATAATTAGTTCTGAAAGCATTTACAGAAAACATAATTCCCAGTCTAAGAGGGTAGGATTCAGAAGGTCAATAATCCATTTTTCTGCCTTCGGGCAGAGTCATACTGGTTAAAACCTATCACCATGACTCATGATTTTTAAGGTCAAAATGCAAAATCAAACTGCATGGGTAATGAACAAAGTCTGATTCAAGAGCTGTGATCTTCTGTGTGTTGGGAGAAATGCTGCCCTTGACGTGTCTCTGTGGCTGTGCCACCACCCACTGTGAAGAAATAAAGTCTTTGGCTATGGAGCTTGAAACTACTCTTTAAAAAGCATCTTTGTGCTACTTTCTTCAAACAAACTACTTCTGATTCTTAAACAGGACAAGTAAACAATGAGAAAAAAATTTAAAATATGTTACTAATTTTGTGTTGCAAAGATACTCCTTAGGCACATAATAACAATACTTTATATGGCACTTGATGGCTTGAAAAGCACCGTGGTCTACATCATCCCATTTGGTCTTTAGCTGCTTCCCTGGTAAGATAGGTGGGAGAACATTATCTTATCTATTTCACAGGGGAGGGCTCTGTGGCTTATGGAAACCAAACATAGTTTCAAAGGCTAAGAGACTCAGGGATAGGACCAGATTCCTGGAATTGTTCTATGATACCAATCTGATTCAAGTTAACTTCAATGAAGCTCAGTTTTGTTATCTGCAAAATGAGAATGTGAACCCAACCCACAGGGTGGCTGAGATAAATAGATCAGTGAATCCCCAGCATCTAAAACATTACCTGCCATCAGGGAGGTGCTCAACAAATATCTGTTGAATAAATTAACGGATGAAAGAACAAATAAATATTAAGCATTTTGTCCAGTGCCTGGCACAGAGTAAGTGCTCAGTAAATATCAGCTATTAAGGTCTAATGATGAACCAAGATCTACAAACAGAAATTCCAGTTGTTCTTTCTCTCTATTAGTGGTTAGATTTGTCTTTGAAGATGAAAAACTTGATTTTATCGGGTAACTAATGTAACTTAATTATATTGGTCACTATTTATTTAAATCACTCTGGCTTCTTTTCCACAAAGGAAGGGTACATAGGTATTTCAGTCATTTCATATTTAGTGGATGTGTCCCACTGGTAAGGCACTGTTTCTATCTCTGTGGGGAAACAGAAACTGCATTAATGGTAGCAGTTAGACAAGATTCAACCATGAAAGAATATTCACAGGATCCACAATGGCCACGCTTACAAAATATTCAATTCTTGTTGGCAAATGATTTAACACAGGAATACTATTAAAGTGAGGATATGCGCCACAGCCAGAGGCTGCCTGCTATACAGCAAGGGGAGCAGAGAGGGCAAGTCCTGCGTGCCCTCTCTCTAAAGAGTCACACCAGCACAGGCCTCCTCTCTCAGATCAAAAATCAACACATACCAACGTGTACTCAGAACACTGCAGAACAAGGGACCCCAAAATAAGAGTCCTGGGCAGAGCTTCTTATCCCCAGCTGGTCTTGTAGGCATATTCTAGCTATGCGGCCAGCCCCAATGGCAGATCCTTTGAGAAAAGTGACCTAGACTCACTTTACTCAATCGACAATATTGACAATCTAGTGTACATCACCTGAGACTTGTCTTGGATCCATGGCCGCACTGCTGACTAGCAGATTTCATTCCTTGGCAAGGAGTCAGTGTGATAAAGACAATTCTCTCACTTCAGCAAAACAGTTCAAGCCAAGCCCAGGCCTGCTGGACTAAACCCCCCTGCATAGCTCACCACCCCAACTTGTAGTCAAGACCTGCTTATGCAAAACAATCACTCATAATTTGATGACCATTATTGGCTTTGCAATAATGTATAATCAGATAAATTATGAAAATGCACACATTCTAAGCATTTTAAGTAAGCAGTGAGGGGTTATTCTAGACTTCTAGACAGGCAGCTGCAGCATCCAATAATAGCAATGCAAACTTTCTCAGGTTTCTGTACTCACTTTGTACTTCTTTTACCTCTGAGATCTATAGCTATGTGGACTTGATGATATATATCTATGCAATGATTAAGAACTGTAATTAATTTATCATTAATCAAGTTTAAAACTTCTTCAGAATTCTCCTTCAGAGAGCTAACCCCTTGAAGGAACTGTGATTTATTTATCAATGTATTTGATCATCAACATCGATACTGTTAAAAGTTTTATTTGCTTCTACAGTATTATTCTCACCTATGATTTTTATATTGCCCCATAGAGCAGCTTCACATAGTACCCTGCACACATGGCTACGATATTAATCAGATATGATTATACTATATTGATTTTATTACTATCAACAAAATATATGTTTACCTATATGCCTTATATTATTTTTCATAGGAGTACAGGTTAGAGATTATATCTGCATTGTTTCAGGATTCTATTTTGAGAATACAGTGAAATTGTTTTCTTAAGGTGTATTAGTCAGGGTTCTCCAGAGAAACAGAAACAATAGGAGATACATAGAATGATATTTATTATAAGGTATTGGTTAATGCGATTACAGAGGCTGAGAAGTTCCACAATCTGTTGTCTACAAACCAGGGACCAAGGAAAGCTAGTGGCATGGTTCCAGTCCCAGTCCAAAGGCCTGACAACCATAAGTGTGATAATGTAGGTGTCAGTCCAAGGGCAGAAGAGTGATGCCATCTCAGCTCAAGCAGTCAGGCAGAGAGAGAGTTCAACCTTCCTCTAGACTTTCGTTCCACTGGGGTCCTCCATGGATGGGACGATGTCTGCTAACACTGGGGAGGGTCATCTGCTTTACTCAGTCCACAAATTCAAACGCTAATCTCTTCCAGAAACATGCTCACAGACACATCCATGCATTATGTTAAACCAGGGATCTCAGCAGCCCATGGCCCAGTCAAATTGTCACATAAAATTAACGATCATAGAAGGTTACAAGATCTAATGGAAATTAGTTATCAGGTAGAGATGTTCCACATGTAACCCATCTATATTACACGAAGCACTCTTATCCTATTTGAAATGTCTCCAATGATCCTGCATTGCACTGTAGGGAAAGAATGGTTAGTACTTGATTGTGGCAGTGAAGCTATTACAGAGCTCCTCAGCAACTCAAATTGTTACAGGACCAGGAGGTTCAAATGCCCGCTGTACAGGAACAGACCAGCAGGGTTTGCAGCAGAGAAAGAGCTTAATAATCTCAGGGTGGTCAAGTGGGGACATGGGAGGAGATCTTCAAATCCATCTAACCAAAGAGTTCTGGGCTGGGATTTTTAAGGGGGTCATGGATGGAGAGGTGCTGGGAAATTGGGGTATTTGATTGGTTGGGGCAGGGGGATGAAATCATCATCTTATGGAAACTGCATTCTTTGGTGAGTCAGTTCGTTGTGAGACCAGCTGGCATCAGTGGGTTCCCTCACATCGGCTGAGTCCGTAGTTTCATCAGTATGCAGGACCTGAAGGAACAATCTCAAGTGGAAAACTTAATGCTTGACATAAAACTTATCAAAGTTGTTAGATAACAACTAGAGCAGTTAAGGGAGCTATAATCTTGTGACAGGGTGTGTGTGATTCTGGGGCAATAGGCACCAAATAACTGTGAGGAAGGGGTCAGAAAGCAGCTGACCCTATGACAAATGCTGACGTGCTGCAAGCTGGGTTTATTGTAATTTCTCCCCATCCTTACTTCCTCGTTAATTTTGTAAAGTTTATAGGAATGGTTTCCACATTCTCCAGGGAAAATGTCCTTAGACCAGGTGTTCTAGTAAATCTCTTGTGTGGCTCTTCTCCAAGCAATGGTTAAGGGTCCTAAGCAGCTCCATATTTCATTTTCCCAAACCCAGAAACCTTCATTTCTATACATGTGATTGAGAGAAAGAGAGGGAGAGAGAGAAGAAAGCATAACTGTTCTTGACATCCATGGACATTTTCCACTGGTAAGAATGAGTGATATAACTCCACCTGGTGCCAAGGCTGGAAAATGGGGAGGAGCACCTGGCCATTGGTCTCTTTTGCATTACCAGTGGTTTCTTTTGCATTACGTAATGCTACATTTTAGAATTGTGGGCAAAAGAGGCAAAACATGAAAGTTCATTTCTTGTAGGTTATCTTCAAGTTGAAAATTATTCCTCCAATTCCTATTTAATTTTTAAAATTTATGTAGATTTTTGGAGACAAGGTCTCGTCTGTCTCCCAGACTGGAGTGCAGAGGTATAATCATGGCTCACTGTAGCTTGATGTCTCAGGCTCAAGTCATCCTCCCACCTCAACCTCCCAAGTAGCTGGGAATAAAGGCATGCCACCACTCCTGGCTAATTTTTTTCTTTTTTTTTGTAGAGACAAGGTCTCACTATATTGCCCAGGCTGGTTTCAAACTCCTGGGCTAAAGCAATCATCCTGCCCCGGGGCCTCCCAAGGTGTTAGCATTACCATCATGAGCCACTATGACTGGCCTCCCATTCCTATTTTAAATTGCTGAGTGGAAAACATCACTCTATAGGTGATACCACACAATTAAAATAAGAAGCATAAAGAACTCCTCACTAATTCACATCCCAAGTCTAATATGTCAGAAAAGTGCCCAAAATGTACATTCAAAAACACATGCTCTTCCATTTACTATTGAATAAAAAAATCTCTCCAACACAGTAACAGAAGGGCATTATATAGAAAAAAATAAAATCATTTTAATGAAAAGCCTTTCATTTCTTATTCTGTAAAGCTGAACACTGAAGGGAGAAAAGCTCTTAATTATCATTCTTTATCAGATGTTGTAATTTATTGCAGCTGCCAACTATAACTGATATCCTGAAATTAAAAGAACTTTTATTTGATATAAATGCCCAACATTTTAAGTTTTCCATTCTGTCTTCTCTCTCTACTTTCATTGTATAGAAAGGTTGTGTGAATCCAAGAATATGATATCATTAAATCAGCCATTTGATTTAATTGAGGTTTTATTGACATCATAGTATCTTAATTGAATCAATCAAATTTTATTTCAATTATCACAGCAAATCAATTAATGAGAAATACACAAAATAATTAGGATATATCTATTTTTATTGACTATCTTTACTGGACAAGAACAATTGATTATAAATAGACATTCATTATGATGGC
This sequence comes from Chlorocebus sabaeus, assembly GCF_047675955.1. Lineage (NCBI taxonomy): Eukaryota > Metazoa > Chordata > Mammalia > Primates > Cercopithecidae > Chlorocebus > Chlorocebus sabaeus. The sequence continues at coordinate 57,389,696 of NC_132911.1, read as the reverse complement.
TAAAAAAAAAAACCCTGAATTTATTTCAGGACAGCTGTGTATGGATGAAACCGCTTAGCAAATAGCTAGCTAGCAAATTCAGTATGGTTTGGATTATCTCTCCCATTAGGCTGTAGATGCTTTGAAATCTACAGATCTTGAGAGAATGTATCTTACTTGATTTAATATTCCTGTAGGACCCAGAGAAGTGTTCATATATAGATACTGAAAAAGTTTGCCTAGTTGAAAAAAATAAAATGTGAAATTAAGGAAAGCAAAAATATTTTGAATTACAACTGTTTATGTGGAAACACAAAGCATTTAGATCCCATTTTTAACCTCCTTTTGAGACCCAAGAGTGTTGGTGTTGAGAGATACTCACTGAATTTTTCATTATGTTTATATTTGATAGATTGCACAATTTCACATGCTGGCAAGCAAAATACACAAAACTGTCATTTAATATGTTCCAAGCAATGAGTTAGGAATTCTCACATGCATTGTCTTCATTAATCATTGGACATTTGATATTAAAATGTTGCTATTGTTCTCTCCATTTGATGAGGAAACCAAGATCCAGAGAGTTTGAAGTAAATTTGTTGAGGTCACAGAAATATTTGGTAAATCAAGAACTTAAGTTCTTAATCAAGAACTTAGTGACAGTCTTTGTCACTTTATAGCCTCCAAAACTAGTTTTCACAGTTTCCAAACCAACTTTTGAGACTTTTGCTCACATTGTTTTTCTACCTAAAACACTCTTCTCCCGTCACATCCCAATCCTCCACTCCACCTCCAGTCTTGGTTTGGGTGTCAGCTGCTCTGAGAAGCCTTCCCAATCCCCAAAATGGGCAAAACCACTGTGGTGAACACGGAATGGACATGCAGCTGGAGGAAAAAATAAAGCTCTGCTGTGTGAGCCACTGAAATGTGAGTGTAATCTGATACCAAGGCACAGTGTAACCTATCATGACTGAAAAGAAAGTTGCTCAAACTCACACGATGGCAGATGTTGGATTCAAATACAAGTTTTCATGAATCCAAAGTTAATGCTCTTAACTCTACAAGTGAAACTATGAGTCTGACAAAGTAGACACTATAGATAAAACCCTTGTGATCTGCAATATGCCTAGAAATTATATTGACAATTTAATAGTGCCAAAGAGGCCAATAGTAAAAATTATGAAAATCGGTACATCATAGCAATGCTGTGTTTAACTGCTAATGGCCAAAGCTGATGCAAAAGGACCTTTACATTTTAAATTTGAAGGAAGTTTAGACATTGATTTGTCTGATTCTGTAGGAGAGAAGTTACTTAACTGTAAGATTAAATGCATATTATTATGAATTAATAACATTATTTGTTTTTTCATTTGATATTTTGATTCTTTTTTCCCTAAATGCTGATATTCAATTAATCCCAGAGTCAATAGCATTTTCCTTTCTTTTCTTTAGAATTCATAATCCAGTTTAGTACAGTGTTTACTTAATACAAATAATAAATGATAGGCACATCCATAGGACCAACTAAACAGCAAGGGAACTGGCTGAGATAGCAACCAGACTAAGGCTTGACAGTCTTAGCTGTACTTACAAAAAACTAGTTTCTGTTTGTCCGTTTGTTGTTTGTTTTATAATCTGTGCATCAAGTTTTATTTGGTCAATGACATTTTTCAATCAAGGAAACTGTGTCATTAATTTTGGCTCTAAACGCATGTTGCATTAAAATAGGCCTGAGTTCAAGTTCTTACTAGACGTTTGACTTCAGTTTCCTCATCTTTAAAATGGGTATAATAATATCTACTTTCAAGTTTGCTGTATGGGTGAAATAAGTCCATTAGTATAAGCCTTTTTTTCTGTGTCTCATAAATAGATAGAGCTTAGTAAATGGTATTCCTTATTATTTTAAATATCTCCATCTTAAAGCTGTATAATTGCAGCAAGTTAAATGTACCTTCCCATTGAACAGAGGCTCGTCCTCCTGTTTTGCTGAGTCTAAAATAAATGTGACTGAATTGGTGACATTATGAAGATAAATGTTACTTCCCAAAGTAACCTTGACATCAACTAAAGAGTTCTAACACCATGCCATGGTAGAAATTTATTTCTTTAAATTTTGGATAGCTTGCAATTCACCTTTGATTTTTCATGTCTCAGCAATTAGAATTTGGTTATCCAATATGCTGAATTTTTAAAAGCTTAGGAGAAGTCAAAACTTGGAGACAGCCTGAGAAAGAGGAATCAGAGATGCATTTTATTTATGTATTCATTCACTCATTCCCTTGTTCAGCAAATACAAGCTATGTGCCTGGCTGGATCAGACACTGGGTTAAAGCAATGAATAGAACATGCTCCCTATTCTTAAGGAATTCCAAGTAAGCCAAGGTGATTCAGTGGTCACCTGTTTGTCAGGGTGTCAGAAAATGTATACCTAAATTTAATTCTAATTGATCTAAGATAAATGGATATACATTAGTTTTCCTCTTTCTACCATGTATGACTTCTTTTATTTGTGTTTCACTGTTGTAAAAGTATCAAATATCTTTAGTAAATAGATGGTGTACAAATTCCTTCATCAGACAGAAAAAAAAATTGAAAAAATAGGGAAGTAGAGAAATAAACAATTAAATACATTTTGAGGTTTGTTCTTTTGGACATTCAACAGGAGAATATATTATTTCATTGTTAAAAATTTATCTTGGATAAAAGAAACAAACATAAAAGATTAAGAACTTTATTAGAGGTCCTGTAGAGGTATTACAGAAAATAAATGTTTTCCCAAACCACTCTAAAAGCAGTTAACTATTTCTCTAAACTTTCTTCTTTTCTTTATTTTATTTAACTGATGGAGAATTGCTAGAAAGGGGAAAGAAAGTTTCAGTTAAGTAACAATTGACAGTGTCTTAAGGCTATACATCCAGTTGTTAAATTTCTATCATGTTTTTCTTAAGCTCAAATAACTCTGACAAAGAATTTCCTCTGCAAAGGGCATATTTTCAAACTTTAACCCTTAATTTCTGCTTTTAGACAGCAATTATCTTTTGAAAATACCATTAAAAATTACACTAAACTTTTATTATGAGATTAAAGTCTCTCAAGCTTTAGTTCTGCTTTCTTTAACAGTTACAAGCTCTGCTTCTACTTGCAATCACAGAGTTTGGAGAAGTTCCTGAGAACAAGGTCTGTCTTATTCCATTTAGTGTTGCTCTCACAGAATACCCAAAGCTGGGTAATTTATAAAGAAAAGAGGTTTATTTGGCTCGTGATTCTGGTGGCTGGAAAATCCAGGAAGCATGATGTCAACATCTGCTCACGTCACAGCGTGGTGAAGGAGAAGAGGAAGTGTGCGTGTGCAAAAAAGAGCAGACACTGGACACAATCTTGCCTAATGACAACTTGCTGTCACAGGGAGTAAACTGTTCTCTCAAGAACTAACCGTTTCCTGAGAAAAGATTAATACATCTTTATGACTTAATCATCTCTTAAAGATACCACCTCCCAACACCACTACATTGGAGAACCAAGCCTCAATATGAGTTTTGGTGGAAACAAACCATTTTCAGACCATAGCAAGGTCCAAATGAATATAGATGAAGCTCTTCAGTCCTGTATTAGTTATCTATTGCTGCATATAAAATTACCACAAAACTCAGCAGCCTAAACCAACATATATTTATTTTCTCACAGTTTCTTTGGGGCAGGGGTTTGAGCATGGCTTAGCTGGGTCTGGCTGCAATCAAACTGTGAGTTTAGAGTCTGTGATCTTACCTGATGGCTCAACTGAAAAAGGATTCACTTGAAAACTCACACGGTTGTTTGAAGGATTCAGTTCCATAAGGGCATCTGTTCTCACTGGTTGTGTACCAGAGCCTGCTTTCAGTTCCTTGCCATGCATGTTTCTCCCACATAGAAGCTTGCTTTAACAAAGTGTGCAAGTGGAGAAGATGATAGAGAGACTCCCAGCAAGACAATAGTTAAAAGTTTCTGAAACTAATTTTGGAATGAATATTCCATCTACTTTGTATAAATGTTCCTTTACTTTCCATCATATTTTATTAGTAGAAGCAAGTCACTAGGTTCCTCCCATACCTAGAAGGGGGTGATTACACAAAGGTGTAAACACCAAGAGGTATTCTTCCAGCCATGAGAATCATGAGACAAAGAAGCCTCATTTCTTTGTAAACACAGACTCAGGTATTCTGTAATAGCAACACTAAACGGATTAAGACAGAGCTTGTTCTCAGGGACTTCTTCAAACTCTGGTGATTGCAATTGTTAAAGAAAACAAAACCAAATCTTGGAAGACTTTCTCTCATAATAAAAGTTTAGTGTGATTTTTAAATGACACCTTCAAAAGATAATTGCTATCTAAAAGTGGAAATTGGCGGTTAAGGTTTGAAAATACACCCCTTGCTGATGTAACCAAGGGTCGCCAAGGACCAAGTCTGAAGCTGCCTGCTGTGGCCATCATCTAGATCATGGCTGCTGCTCCTCCCTGGCTCAAGATGAGGAAGCGTATGTCTGAGGATGAGCACATGTCCATCCAAAGCCTCCACTGAGGATACAGAGCCAGATGGGCAGTCTGCAAACACTTTCTAGGCTTTCCTGACTCAAGAACTGAATCTATCACTCCTCTATCTCTAATATCTATAATATCTAATATCTAATATAATATCTAATATCTATAATATCTATCACTATCTCTAATACTCTGCATGCTGTCTTGCCCAAGAGAAACCCTCAGCGTTTATGAGGACAAGTGTTTCATGAACACACGAAACTATAGGCAGAGAGGTTTTTAAACATATCACAACTAATCATTTACTATACTGCTGAAGAAGAAAAGCACCCGCTTTTCTTTGGGTATTTCAGAAGCTATAACTTTTAAAAAGTGTAATATATGCTCATAAATTCTAAACAGTTTTTTAAATAGGCAATCTCTCCAAAAGAAAATACTCAACTAAAGATAAGCTAGATAACTTTTAGGGTATGTAAAATGGTATAAGATTTTAAAATTAAAGTTATGATCAGATTTTTCACAGCACTTGGAAAGTACAGACACTTGGAAACTTCTTGTGCAGAGGAGTATAATCTTTACTCTTGAATGAGTCCTTCAATAGCATGTCAGTTATCTTCCACTAGTTCCTGAAAGCTTTCTTCTGGCTGTTCATGTTGTATGTTTATTTCTATTTGGTTCATCTAATTCATCAGTTTTTCTGGTCTAAGACGTTTTCTCATTTTACATTTTCCCTAGGCTCTTTCTTACACAGGTTAATTAATCCTTTTTTGAGACAGAGTCTCACTCTGTCACCCAGGCTGGAGTGAAGGGGTGCAATCTTGGCTTACCACAACGTCTGCCTCCTGGGTTCAAGCGATTCTCCTGCCTTAGCTTCCTGAGTAGCTGGGATTACAGGCATATGCCACCTCGCCTGGCTAATATTTGTATTTTTAGTAGAGACAGGGTTTTGCCATGTTAGCCAGGCTGATCTCAAACTCCTGACCTCAAGTGATCCACCCACCTCGGCCCCCTCAAAGTGCTGGGATTACAGGTGTGAGCCACTGCACCTGGCCAATTAATCTTTTAACATCTAGTCTGTAACATCTGTCTTGTTCAGCATCACTCATGCCAGATACCATAGTTGAAGAATTTCATAAACCTGTCTAACATGTTATTTATTTTGAACTTCTATTGTATCTCTATTACCATATCTTCATTGAATTCTTGCATTAGTTTATCTATGTAATTCTATTCACAAAATGTATCTAGGTAGTATTAATATAAATACATGTGGTTTTCAGTTTTTCTTCACACTTTTCTATACTATTTGAATTTTTACAGTGATCAACTATTATTTTTATAAGAAAACTGAAGCAGCTTTAACATTAAAAAATTAATAATAAAAATCAATAATCAGAGAAATGTAAATCAAAATTCTAATGAGATATTATCTCATATCTAAGAATAGTCAAAATGGCTATTATTAAAAAGTCAAAACAGAACAGATGCTGGTGACGCTACAGACAAAAGGGAACACGTATACATGCTTGTGGGAATGTAAATTAGTCCAGCCACTGGAAAGTAGTTTAGAGATTTCTCAAAAAACTAAAAACAGAGCTACAATTTGACCCAGCAATCCCATTACTGGGTATATACCCAAAGGAAAATAAATCTTTCTACCAAAAAGACACATGCACTCATATGTTTATTGTAGCTCTAGTCACAATAGCAAAGACACAGAATCAACCCAAGTGTTCACCAATGGTCAACTGGTTAAAGAAAATGTGGTATATGTACACCATGGAATACTACGCAGCCATAAAAAAAGAATGAAATCATGACCATTGCAGCAACATGGATGTAGCTGAAGGACATTATCCTAAGCAAATTAACATAGGAACTTAAAACTAAATATAGTATGTTCTCACTTATAAGTGAGAACTGCTAAGCACTGAGCACACATAAACATAAAGATAGGAACAATAGACATTGGGGACTACTAGAGCGGGGAACAGGAGGGGCAAAGGTTAAAAAACTACCTATTGGGTGCTGAGTGTACCCCAAACCTCAGCATCAATCAATATACCCATGTAACAAACCTGCACATGTACCCTCAAATCTAAAACAAAAGTTGACATTTTAAAAAAGAAATATAACTGTACATATGCAAAGGAAAATTTCAGCAGTATAAAATACAGTAATAAATGCTAATTGAAGATAAATTACACAAGCATACCCCTCCACACTATTTTTTATATATATATATGTGTATATATATACATAGTGAATAACTATAGTCATAAGTTCTTGTTCATGCAAAGACTGTGTCTCAAAGAATACAAAACCTTGGACAATGTTTGCTCCTGGACAGAAACATTTGGTGGCTGAGAGAATACTATATCAGTCAGTTTTAGTTTTGTACCACATGTGCCATTTACTGAGTCAAAACATTATTAAATGTATTCTGGAAGGTTACAATAGAGCTAAGGAATAAAATTATAAATATGTAAATAAGTAATATTTACATACATATATAAATGTGTATGTAAATATTAAGTATATGATTACAAATAATGTTATATTTCTATCATTTGTTTCCTTGGATTCAAATATTAAATCTAAAAAAGAGAGGAGTCATTCTTAATTAACCAGAGAGACTGAAGCTCCCTCAGGTCATGTGGCAGACATCTCAGGAAATAGCATGGGAAAGGGATTCTCCAGGAAAGACAAGAAAGGTTTTAATGAAGAGGGAGTTGAAATTCCTTCACCTCTGCCTCAGAGTTACGTCTTTCTTTGTCTTGAAAGGCCATAGTCTACCTGTGTTAGTCTGTTCCCACACTGCTAATAAATCCATGCCCAAGACTGGGTAATTTATAAAGGAAAGAAGTTTAATGGACTCACAGTTCCACGTGACTAGGGAGGCCTCACAATCATGGCAAAAGACAAAGGAGAAGCAAAGACACATCTTACATGGTGGCAGGCAAGAGAGCTTGTGCACAGGAACTCCCATTTATAAAACCATCAGATCTTGTGAGACTTTATTCACTACCACAAGAATAGTATGGGGGAAACTGCCCCCATGATTCAATTATCTCCACCTGGCCCTGACCTTGACACGTGGGGATTATTACAATTCAAGGTGAGATTTGGGTGGGGACACAGCAAAATCATATCAATACCTCTAGTGAAGAGTCTGCTTTGATTAATTAATAAATCTAAGCAATGTTTATCAAGGGCCACTAACCACAAAAAAGAAATGACTAGGCATATGTGCCTCCCAATGGAAGGCTACCCAGCATGAAGTATTCTTACTAAATCTGCTCAATCTCCAGATTTAAATGCTGACTCACAGTAAATAAAGGAAGTGAAGGAACCTACCAAGTAACACTATTGGAAGTCAATCATCAAAATCAGGCCGAAAGAAGTGAATTCACTTTGTCAACAAATACATTGCAAGGGAAAAGATAAAGAGAAATCTATAAATTAAAAGATGTTTCAGTGGCATATCAACCAATTACAATGTATGTACTTTATTGAGATCCTATGTAAACAAACTAAAAATAAATTATGAGAACATTGGAAAAATTTTGAATATTGGCTGTATCTTAGATGGTAAAGAATTAGAATTAACCTAAAATATTATTTATTATATTATTGTGATTATATTTTTAGAGTTATATTTTGTAGATCTATACTGAAATATTTGCAAATAAAAAGATATGTTGACTACTGTGACCAACTATATACCAATAAATTGGAAAACCCAGAAGAAATAGATAAATTTCTGGACACATACAACCTACCAAGATTAAACCATGGAGAAACAGAAAACCTGAAGAGTCTAATAATGAATAACAAAATTGATACAGTAATAAAAAGTCTCCCATCAAAGGAAAGCACAGGACCTGATGGATTCTCTGCTGAATTCTACCATATATTTAAGGGAGAGCTAAATCTAATTCTACTCAAACTGTTTCAAAAAGTAAAGTCAACATATCTTTTTATTTGCAATTTCTACAGGGAAAATGATAAAACACTGATGAAATAAATTAAAGAGGGAAGCCAAAAAAGAAAGATATTCCAGCTCATGGATTGGAAGAAATAATATTGTTAAAATATCTATATACCAAAAGCAATCTGCAGATTCAATACAACCCCTGTAAAAATACCAATGACATTCTTCACAGAAATAACAACAACAAAAAATCCTACAGTTTGTGTGAAACCACAAAAGACACCAAATGGTTAAAACAATCCTAAGCAAAAAGAGCAAAGCTGGAGGCATCATACAACCTGAGCTCATATTATGCTATAAACCTATTGTAACAAAAACAGCATGGTATTGGCATAAAAACAAACACATAAACCAATGGGACAGAATAGAAAACCCAGGAATAAATTCAAACACTTACAGCCAACTAATTTTCCACAAAGGTACCAAGAAAACAGAATGGGGAAAGGATGGTCTCTTTAATAAATAGTGCTGGAGAAACTGGATGTCCATATGCAGAAGAATAAAACTAGGCCCCATCTTTCACCATACACAAAAATCAAGTCAAATGAATAAAAAAACTTAAATGTGAGACCTGAAATAATGAAACTACAAGAAAACATAGGGGAAATGCTTCAGGACACTGGTCTGTGCAAAGATTTTATGGATAAGACTTCAAAAGCACAAGCAACAACAGCAAAAATAGACAAACAGAATTATATTAAGTTAAAAATCTTCTGCATAACAAAAGAAACAATCAGCAAAAGTAAGAAGATGAGCTGCAGTGGCTCACACCTGTAATCCCAACACTTTAGGAGGCTGAGGCATGTGGATTGCTTGAGCCCAAGAGTTCAAGACCAGACTGAGCAACATGGTAAAACCTCGTCTCTCCAAAAAATAGCCAGTCATGGTGGTGCAAGCCTGTAGTCTCAGCTACTCAGGAGACTGTGGTGGGAGGATCAGTTGAGTCTGGGGAGGTTGAGGCTGCAGTGACCTGTGATTGCATCACTGGACCCCAGCCTGGGCAACAGAGTGAGAACTTGTCTCAAACAAACAAACAAAGAAGCAAAGTGAAGAGACAATTTAAGAATGGGAGAAAAAAAATTGCCAGCGATTAATCCAACCAGGGATTAAGAACCAGTGTATAAAAGGAACTCAAAACTCAATAGCAAAATAATAATCATAATAATCAAATTTCAAAATGGCTGAAAGACTTGAATAGACATTTCTCAAAAGAAAATGTACAAATGGCCAAGTATATAAAAAATAATGTTCAATATCATGAATCATCAGGGAAATGCAAATCAAAACCACAATAAGATATTATCTCACTTCAGTTAGAATGGCTACTATTAGAAATACAAACATAACACATGTTGGTGAGGATATGTAAAAAGTTGAACTCTTTTTTTTTTTTATTATTATACTTTAAGTTCTAGGGTACGTGTGCACAACGTGCAAGTTTGTTACATATGTATACATGTGCCATGTTGGTGTGCTACACCCATTAACTTGTCATTTACATTAGGTATATCTCCTAATGCTATCCCTTCCCTCTCCCCCCGCCCCATAACAGGCCCTGATGTGTGATGTTCCCCATCCTGTGTCCCAAGTGTTCTCATTGTTCAGCTCCCACCTATGAGTGAGAACATGCTGTGTTTGGTTTTCTGTCCTTGTGATAGTTTGCTCAGAATGGTGGTTTCCAGCTTCATCCATGTCCCTACAAAGGACATGAACTCATCCTTTTTATGCCTGCATAGTATTCCATGGTGTATGTGTGCCACATTTTCTTAATCCAGTCTAGCATTGATGGAGATTTGGGTGGGTTCCAAGTCTTTGCTATTGTGAATAGTGCTGCAATAAGCATATGTGTGCATGTGTCTTTATAGCAGTATGATTTACAACCCTTTGGGTAAATACCCAGTAATAGGATGGCTGGATCAAATGGTTTCTCTAGTTCTAGATCCTTGAGGAATCGCCACACTGCCTTCCACAATGGTTGAACTACTTTACACTCCCACCAACAGTGTAAAAGTGTTCCTATTTCTCCACATCCTCTCCAGCACCTGTTGTTTCCTGACTTTTTAGTGATTGCCATTCTAACTGGTGTGAGATGGTATCTCATTGTGGTTTTGATTTGCATTTCTCTGATGGCCAGTGATGATGTGCATTTTTTCATGTGTCTATTGGCTGCATAAATGTCTTCTTTTGAGAAGTGTCTGTTCATATCCTTTGTCCACTTTTTGATAGGGTTGTTTGATTTTTTTCTTGTAAATTTGTTTAAGTTCTTTGCAGATTCTGGATATTAGCTCTTTGTCAGATGAGTATATTGCGAAAATTTTCTACCGTTCTGTAGGTTGCCTGTTCACTCTGATGATAGTTTCTTTTGCTGTGCAGAAGCTCTTTAGTTTTAATTAGATCCCATTTCTCAATTTTGGCTTTTGTTGCCGTTGCTTTTGGTGTTTTAGATGTGAAGTCCTTGCCCGTGCCTATGTCCTGAATGTTATTGCCTAGGTTTTCTTCTAGGGTTTTTATGGTTTTAGGTCTGACATTTAAGTCTTTAATCCATCTTGATTAATTTTTGTATAAAGTGTAAGGAAGGGATCCAGTTTCAGCTTTCTACACATGGCTAGCCAATTTTCCCAGCACCATTTATTAAATAAGGAACCCTTTTTCCATTTCTTGTTTTTGTCAGGTTTGTCAAAGATCAGATGGTTGTAGATGTGTGGTATTATTTCTGAGGGCTCAGTTCTGTTCCATTGGTATATCTCTGTCTTGGTACCTGTACCATGTTATTTTGGTTACTGTAGCCTTGTAGTATAGTTTGAATTCAGGTAGCATGATGCCTCCAGCTTTGTTCTTTTGGCTTACAATTGTCTTGGCAATGCGGGCTCTTTTTTTGAACTTTAAAGTAGTTTTTTCCAATTCTGAGAAGAAAGTCATTGGTAGCTTGATGGGGATTGCATTGAATCTATAAATTACCTTGGGCCGTATGGCCATTTTCATGGGGTTGATTCTTCCTACCTATGAGCATGGAATGTTCTTCTGTTTGTTTGTGTCTTCTTTTATTTTGCTGTGCAGTGGTTTGTAATTCTCCTTGAAGAGGTCCTTCACATCCCTTGTAAGTTGAATGCCTAGGTACTTTATTCTCTTTGAAGCAATTGTGAATGGGAGTTCACTCATGATTTGGCTCTTTGTTTACCTGTTACTGATGCATAGGCATGCTTGTGATTTTTGCACATTGATTTTGCATCCTGAGACTTTGCTGAAGTTGCTTATCAGCTTAAGAAGATTTTGGGCTGAGACAATGGGGTTTTCTAAATATACCATCATGTCATCTGCAAACAGGGACAATTTGACTTCCTCTTTTCCTAATAGAATATCCTTTGTTTCTTTCTTCTGCCTGAATTCCCTGGCCAGAACTTCCAACACTATGTTGAATAGGAGTGGTGAGAGAGGGCATCCCTGTCTTGTGCCAGTTTTCAAAGGGAATGCTTCCAGTTTTTGCCCATTCAGTATGACATTGGCTGTGGGTTTGTCATAAATAGCTCTTATTATTTTGAGATACGTCTCATTAATACCTAATTTATTGAAAGTTTTTAGCATGAAGGGCTGTTAAATTTTATCAAAGACCTTTTCTGCATCTATGGAGATAATCATGTGGTTTTTGTCTTTGGTTCTGTTTATATGATGGATTACGTGTATTGATTTGCATATGTTGAACCCGCCTTGCATCCCAGGGCTGAAGCCCACTTGATCATGGTGGATAAGCTTTTTGATGTGCTGCTGGATTCAGTTTGCCAGTATTTTATTGAGGAATTTTGCATCAATGTTCATCAGGGATATTGGTCTAAAATTCTCTTTTTTTGTTTGGTCTCTGCCAGGCTTTGGTATCAGATGTTGGCCTCATAAAATGAATTAGGGAGGATTCTCTCTTTTTCTATTGATTGGAATAGTTTCAGAAAGAATGGTGCCAGCTCCTCTTTGTACCTCTGGTACAATTCAGCTGTGAATCAGTTTGGTCCTGGACTTTTTTTGGTTGGTAGGCTCTTAATTATTGCCTCAATTTCAGAGCCTGTTATTGGTCTATTCAGGGATTCAACTTCTTCCTGGTTTAGTCTTGGGAGGGTGTATGTGTCCAGGAATTTATCCATTTCTTCTAGATTTTCTTGTTTATTTGTGTAAAGGAGTTTATAGTAATCTCTGATGGTAGTTTGTATCTCTGGGATCAGTGGTGATATCCCCTTTATCATTTTTTATTGTATCTATTTCATTCTTCTCTCTTTTCTTCTTTATTAGTCTTGCTAACAGTCTACCAATTATGTTGATTTTTTCAAAAGTCAGCTCTTGGGTTCATTGATTTTTTGAAGTGTTTTTTGTGTCTCTATCTCCTTCAGTTCTGCTCTGATCTTAGTTATTTCTTATCTTCTGCTAGCTTTTAATGTGTTTGCTCTTGCTTCTCTAGTTCTTTTAATTGTGATGTTGGGGTGTCAATTTTAGATCTTTCCTGCTTTCTCTTGTGGGCATGTAGTGCTATAAATTTCCCTCTACACACTGCTTTAAATGTGTCCCAGAGATTCTAATATGTTGTGTCTTGTTCTCATTGTTTTCAAAGAACATCTTTATTTCTGTCTTCATTTTGTTATGTACCCAGTGGTCATTCAGGAGCAGGTTGTTCAGTTTCCATGTAGTTGAGCAGTTTTGAGTGAGTTTCTCTATCCTGAGTTCTAGTTTGATTGCACTGTGGTCTGAAAGACAATTTCTGTTCTTTTACATTTGCTGAGGAGTGCCTTACTTCCAACTATGTGTCAGTTTTGGAATAAGTGGGATGTAGTGCTGAGAAGAATGTATATTCTGTTGACTTGGGGTGGAGAGTTCTGTAGTTGTCTATTAGGTTCACTTGGTGCAGCTCTGAGTTCAATTCCCGGAAACCTTGTTAACTTTCTGTCTTGTGGATCTGTCTAATGTTGACAGCGGAGTGTTAAAGTCTCCCATTATTATGTGGGAGTCTAAGTCCCTTTGTAGGTCTCTAAGAAGTTGCTTTATGAATCTGGGTGCTCCTGTATTGGGTGCACATATACTTAGGATAGTTAGCTCTTCTTGTTGAATAGATCCCTTTACCATTATGTAATGGCCTTCTTTGTCTCTTTTGATCTTTGTTGGTTTAAAGTCTGTTTTATCAGAGACTAGGTTTGCAACCCCTGCTTTTTTTTGTTTTCCATTTGATTGGTAGATCTTCCTCCATCCCTTTATTTTGAGCCTATGTGTCTCTGCACATGAGATGGGTCTCCTGAATGTAGCACACTGATGGGTCTCAACGCTTTATCCAATTTGCCAGTCTGTGTCTTTTAATTGGAGCATTGAGCCCATTTACATTTAGGGTAAATATTATTATGTGTGAATTTGATCCTGTCATTTTGATGTTAGCTGGTTTTTTTGCTCACTAGTTAATGTAGTTTCTTCCTAACATTGATGTTCTTTACAATTTGGCATGTTTTTAAGTGGCTGGTACCAGTTGTTCCTTTGCATGTTTAGTGCTTCCTTCAGGAGCTCTTATAAGGTAAGCCTGGTGGTGACAAAATCTCTCAGCATTTGCTTGTCTCTAAAGGATTTTGCTTCTCCTTCACTTATGAAGCTTAGTTTGACTGGATATGAAATTCTGGGTTGAAAATTCTTTTCTTTAATAATGTCGAATATTGGCCCCCACTCTCTTCTGACTTGTAGAGTTTCTGCTGAGAGATCTGCTCTTAGTCTGATGGGCCTCCCTTTGTGGGTAAGCCGACGTTTCTCTCTGGCTTCCCTTAACATTTTTTCCTTCATTTCAACTTTGCTGAATCTGACAATTATGTGTCTTGGAGTTGCTTTTCTCAAGGAGTATCTTTGTGGCATTCTCTTTATTTCCTGAATTTGAATGTTAGCCTGCCTTGCTAGGTTGGGGAAGTTCTCCTGGATAATATCCCGAAGAGTGTATTCCAACTTGGTTCCATTTTCCCCGTCACTTTCAGGTACACCAATCAGACATAGATTTGGTCTTTTCACATAGTACCATATTTCTTGGAAGTTTTGTTCACTTCTTTTTATTGTTTATCCTCTAAACTTCTCTTCTCACTTCAGTCCATTCATTTGATATTCAATCACTGATACCCTTTCTTCCACTTGATCGAATTGGCTACTGATGCTTGTGCTTCTGTCACGTCATTCTCGTGCCATGGTTTTCAGCTCCATCAGCTCATTTAAGATCTTTTCTATGCTGTTTATTCTAGTTAGCCATTCTTTCAATCTTTTTTCAAGGTTTTTAGCTTCTTTGTGATGGGTTCGAACATCCTCCTTTAGCTCGGATAAGTTTGTTATTACTGATCATCTGAAGCCTTCTTCTCTCAACTTGTCAAAGTCATTCTCCATCCAGCTTTGTTCCATTGCTGGGGAGAAGCTGCATTCCTTTGGAGGAGAAGAGGCACTCTGATTTTTAGAATTTTCATCTTTTCTGCTCTGTTTTCTCCCCATCTTTGTGGTTTTATCTACTTTTGGTCCTTGATGATGGTGATATACAGATGGGGTTTTGGTGTGGATGTCCTTTCTGTTAGTTTTCCTTCTAACAGTCAAGACCCTCAGCCACAGGTCTGTTGGAGGTTGCTGGAGGTCCACTCCAGACCCTATTTGCCTGGGTATCACCAGCAGAGACTGCAGAACCATAGATATTGCCAAACCACAAATGTTGCTGTTCCAAATGTTCCAAATGATCACTCCTTTGGAATGATCAGTGCTCCAAATGATCACTCCTTTAGAAGCTTTGTCTCAGAAGGGCACGCAGCAGATGGGGTGTCAGTCAGCCCCTACTGGGAGATGTCTCCCTGTTAGGTTCCTTGGGGGTCAGGGACCCACTTGAGGAGGCAGTCTGTCTGTTATCAGATCTCAAACTCCATGCTGCGAGAATCATTACTCTCTTCAAAGTTGTCAGACAGGGACGTTTAAGTCTGCAGAAGTTTCTGCTGCCTTTTGTTCAGCTATGCCCTGCCCCCAGAGGTGGAGTCTAGAGAGGCAGGCAGGCCTCCTTGAGCTGAGGTGGGCTCCACCCAGTTGGAGCTTCCCAGCCCCTTTGTTTACCTACTCAAGCCTCAGCGATGGCGGGCGCCACTCCCCCAGCCTCCTGGCGGCCTTGCAGTTCAATCTCAGACTGCTGTACTAGCAGTGAACAAGGCTCCGTGGGCATGGGACCCTCTGAGCCAGGCACATGATATAATCTCCCAGTGTGCCATTTGCTAAGACCATTGGAAAAGCGCAGTATTAGGGTGGCAGAGACCCAGTTTTCCAGGTGCAGTCTGTCACGGCTTCCCTTGGCTAGGAAAGGGAATTCCCCAACCCCTTGCACTTCCTGGGTGAAGCCATGCTTCATCCTGCTTCGGCTCACAGTCTGTGGGCTGCACCCACTGTCCTGCACCCACTGTTAGACAAGCCCCAGTGAGATGAACCCGGTACCTCAGTTGGAAATGCAGAAAACCCCCGTCTTCTGCGTCGCTCACGCTGGGAGCTGTAGACTGGAGCTGTTCCTATTTGGCCATGTTGGAACCCCTTCAAGGTGAACTCTTATACACTATTGGTAGAAATGTAAATTAATATGACCATTATGGAAAATCATTTGGAATTTCTTGAAAAAGCTAAAAATAGAATTGCCATTGACCCAGTAATCTCACTGCTGTTTATAGATTAAAAAGGCAGAACATCAGTATATCAAAGATATATCTGCCCTCCTATATTTATTACAGCACTATTCAGAATAGACAAGATATCGAGTCAAGCTAAATGTCCATCAACAAATGAATAGATAAAGAAAATGTGGTACATATACACAATGGAATATTATTCGACCATTAAAAGAACAAAGCCCACCATTTGCAGCAACGTGAATGGAACTGGAGTCATTGTGTTAACTGAAATAAGCCAGGAAGATAAAAACAAATATCACATGTTCTCACTCATCCATGAGAGCTTAAAAAAAGTGGATCTTATGGAGATAGAGAATAGAATAGTGGTTACCAAAGGGTGAAAAATTAGTGGGGCAGTGCTGAGAAGTTGGTTACGAGGTACAAAAATACAGGTAGGGCCAGGCATGGTGGCGCATGTCTGTAATCTCAACACTTTGGGAGGTCGACGTGGGAGGACCACTTGAGGCCTGGAGCTCAAGACCAGCCTGAGCAACATAATGATACCCTGTCTCTACAAAAACAAAATAAAATAACAACAACAAAACTCACAGTTAGACAGAAGGAATACATTTAGTGGTGGGGAAATGATTGTTAATAAGAATGTATTGTGTTTTTCAAAATAGCTAGAAGAGAAGAATTGTATTGTTCCAACACAAAGAAAAGATAAATGTTTGAAGTGATGGCTATCCTAATCATTCTGATTCGATCGTTATGCATTGTATACAGGTATCAAAATATCACATATACCCTCAAAATATGTACAACTATTATATACCAACAAAAATTTTTTTAAAGATATGCTGTTGGTGGGGAGGGGTTATACATAAAATAATATTGGCCATAAGTGGATCAATAGCTATCAGGGCTCCTGAGCGTTCATTACACTAGTCGTTCTACTGTTTTATGTGTAAAGTTTTCCGTAATAATTATTTTTAGTTTTCCTGTTTTTAAAGAGTGTGTTCTGCTAAAACATGGCTCCTCAGTGTCATTGTGTTACATCACTTTTTTTGCTTTATTTGAGTTTCCCCATGGAGTTCATTTTTCTTTTTTTGTTAAGGGTTGCACTGTGTAAGAGTCCTGCCAAGGAGAACTGGATCACCCCGTATCATGATCCTAAATTCAGTACAGCCAGCAGAGTCACACCTACAATGAGCAGATGTATTAGGCACAGATGCTGTCCTCAGAGCACTTACAGGCTACCTATCATTAAGATCTATACCCACTTCCTCAAGACCATGACCAGGTTCTCCCAAGGAGACTCTGGCCTAGAACTGTGTTGCTTTTCCATAAACAGAAAACTTTGCAGGGACTCTTTCTTACTAAAATTACTGGTCACTTGAAGGCTGCCCTTAAATGACTTCTGAGCAGAATTAGAGGTTGGGCTTATGTGCCTCATTCCATTACTTATTCATTCTACCAGCATATATTGTTCCTTTCACACACCTGAGTACTGTGCTAGAATGTGTGGAATTTGAAAACCATAACTCTTATTAAGCTATGTTTAAACAGATTGAGCTTATCAATCATATGAGCAAACTGCATGGGGAACAACAGGAGGGGCAAGTAGTTCTAAGTGAGAGGCAGGCATGGTTCACTGCTGGATCTGTCTGGTAACTGGAATGTTATCTTCTCTGTACTTCACACACATCTCTACCTTGGAGATTCCCTCCTCCTTCAGGTCCAGATGGCCCTCATCCTTTTCTGGGACAACAAGGGATCATTTACCAAACAACCCCCTTTTCTTATTTTATCATCATGGAAGTAGCAGTCATGCAGTATGAATTATGGCACAGGTTAATTTTTCTAAATTAAGAGTAATGAGCCTGGGATCTATGTATCTCTAAAACTGTAAAACAAAATTTTGTCTATATGTCTGATTTTTCTGAAAAGTAGACGTCTAGCGTTTTTAAGTTTCCAAGGATGACCATAAATGCTGCCAACTCTTGGTTTTAAATTCTGGGTTATTTATGCTGTATTGATCCAGCCTGCCTTCTTGACACTCTCCCACTGGTAACTGGCATTCAGCTATACCATTCAGCACCAAGTTCTTTGTCAGGTAATTAGCAGTGAGAACCATCAAGATGTTTTTTTCTGCAAGTGAGCAAAAAGGCTTCCTGGGTCTTGAACTGAGCATTTTGACAAACCTGAACACCCTGCTGCTGGGCTTAAAGTTCTGTTTTTTATTCCAGTTTCTTTCCATTCTACATCTTCCCTGATGTGACAGTAAGTGATCATGTGCCTGCCAGTCAGATGGAGAAACTAGTGGTGCATTTAGTTCTCAACGTGTCTCAGTGAAAAACACCCAATATGGATGCCGGAAAATTGTTCTTCATGATCACTCTGATATGTAGCAAGAGAAATAAAAATATACACTAAAAAGTCTGAGACAATTTTTATCTCCTGGCATATTTCTCATGTGGCCAAACCATATGGAAAATGTCTTGTAACAATGGGAGGGAATGTATAAAGAGAAAAGAGAAAATTTTTTGCTTACTAGGACAATCGCTTTTGAAGTAACCTGGCAGACAACAGAATGATGGCATTCACTTAAAATTAATGGAAATAAAAACCCATGAATAGAATGCGAAGAACGTATTCTGAACATTTTCTGCTAGTTTAAACTGAGAAAATGTTCCTAGCACAGAATATCAGCAAACACAATAAACTTAGGGAGAAGGGAACTTTAGGCTGATGGACTAACACTCTGGAGATGCTTCTGGCTTTTGGCAATAAAGTCATCATCAGTAGACATACGTGGGTTTATGCTGTCAACCGTCTTCTCCCCTCATCTCCACCCCCTTCTACAAAATCACTCAAGTACTTTCTTATGTTAATTCTTTAACATTTGTGGTGATAGTCTGCTTTACAAAACGTCTTTTCTCATTATATCTCTTACTCTTTACAGAAAAAACAAAAGCAAAAAACAATGTGAAGTAGGTACTATATTGCTGTTATTTAAAATCTGAGGAGACCTAGGTTCCAAGTGTTTAGTTAACAACCCAGTGAATGTAGGGACTCAAATCTGTGTTCTAAGACTCCATCTTCCACCTGTTCATGTCTTGTCTGCTGTGCCCTAAGTAAGGCTGTGTGGACAAAAAAAAGGTCTGAGCGTGTGTCAGAGGCTTACTGGTGACTCATTCCTGGTCCTGGGCTGCCTTCTGAAGTCTCTCCATTCTGGGCTCCCAGGGTAAATTCCATTGCTTCCCTTTTTTGAATGATCACATTTCCTCTATGATTTTATATCCTTCATCCCTAAAAATTCACTGCATTGGGGGGCACCACTTCTCTAAATCCATCCTTTACTATTTCCAAAATAATATTGTGAGACATTCTTGTTCTAAAAGGATTATTTGTGATAATCCAAAAGCAGTAATAAAAACACCAGACATGTAGAATATACATTTCTCTGGTCATTATTTCTTGACTTTTTTGCCAGGGGACACAAACCAACCTGCAGTCCCCCTGTTCCCTGGCTCTCCTCACTCCTTTTCCACAGTTCTTTATTCTTCTTAAGTAGTGAAATACCCTTTTACCAGGAAGGGTGCTCATTCGACATGAAAGGTAGCACAATAGAACAAAAGTTGTGGGCTATAGTAATCCCTGATTAACTATATCTGAGGGAAACTCCATTACTAATCCCCACCTCAAAATGTTATGTGTTTCATAGATTGAACGTTAGTTTAGAGCACATGACTTACATAAATTAGGTGTTTAGAAATGTGTGTCAGAGAAAGGTGATTTTGGTGGAATAAGAGATCAATAGTCCTTGGTTAGATTTAGGTGTTTTATGCAAAATACTTTATCTCCAAAGCCATGGTGATGTAAATATTGTTGTTCTTAATGTTATTACTGTCTTTTTTTTTTAAATTAGAAAACAGAAGTGTAGAGAACCCTGCTGGAAGATGTAGGAGGAGATGCTAGAGTTTGAGCTCTAATTATGGGGAAAGTCCTTCATTATGAGCCTTCTGATTAAGCGTTATTCAACTGATCTGAGAAGGACAGACATACCATTGTAGGTGGACAGAGAGTAGTATAGGACGACAACCATTTATGTGTGTTCAATGAAATGTTAGCAAGAAAGCAGAATAGCCTTATGGTTTCAACAAGTTTTTGTTCCGAATTTGAGCATCCTTAACTTGTTTTCAGACAAGGAAGAAGGAAGGGCTCTCTTGTCCCCCATTTGAGTCCTCACCCACCACCACAGACACCACTAATAGGAGACCAGAGACTTCAGAGAAGGAAGTAAGCTGCCCTGGTGAAGACAACCTAACAAACATCTGTCCTCAGATCTCATGATGCTTGGTTCTGTGAGCTGTTTCTCCCATGTGGTAATGGACAGTCAAGGGTTGTTTTCAAGACAGTCATAGCAACTCCAACTTCTTTTTTAAAACCTACTTTTTTCTCAGCTTTCTAATTGAGTATAAAATGTTCTAATTGCAGTCTACAAACCACTAGCTAAGCAAGAAGGATGAGAATAATTTGATGGCACTTTTGGCATAAAAATGAGCTTATTTTGGCTGATATAAAACACTACTTTGCAACTTTAAATAATCAGAGGTAATGGGAAGGGGAACGAGCAATATATTGTACCAGTCTACTGTGTTAGTCCCTACTCATGCTGCTACTAAAGACATTCTTGAGACAGGGTAATTTATAAGGAAAGAGGTTTGACTCACTATTCAGCATGGCTAGGGAGGCCTCAGGAAACATACACTCATGGTTGAAGTGGAAGAAAGCATGCTCTTCTTCACATGGCAGCAGCAAGGAAAAATGCAGAAAGAAGAGCCAGAAAGCCCCTTATAAAACCAGCAGATCTCATGAGAACTCACTCACTATTATGAGAACAGTATAGAGGCAACTGCCCCCATAATCCAGTTACTTCCCCCCATGACCCAAACCCTCATACATGGGGATTATGGAAACTATGGTTCAAGATGAGATTTGGGTGGGAACAGAGCCAAACCATATCACCTACACTTACAAGCACACTTGACCTATTATTTAAATCAAGATTATGAATATCCTTGCAAAAGCCTAACTTAACATTAGGGTTACACTAGATGTGCTATTTAGACCATTGAAATCAATGCAATATTGTCCAAGCTTTAGGAAAATACACTGACAGAAAAAAATCGCAAATTGAAAGAAAATATAAAATAAGTACCAACTCATCCAAATTATCTTGACAAAGCTCATTTGAGTATTAAAATAAGATAAAATCATTACAATAGTTACTATTACTGAATATTGTTAAGTTGTCAAATTCTCAGCACATTCTTTTTCAACAAATTTGTTACATTAATAACTTCATGTTTTTATGTACAATTCTGTATGTGAGCTACTGAAGGTGCATTGAGCTCTGTATGCTACGTAACATTTTGCAGTGATAACCTTAACTTTCTGCTCTGTTCTGCTTCCTCACTCTGTGCAACTAGGCAACTTCATCCACACTGTAGGCACATTCCTACTTCAGGCATGGGAGCAATCCTGCTCCAAGTGTTGGCTTCTGTAGCTTATGCAACTAAGAGGTATCTTTCTCTTCTGATTTCATAACCTGGTTTCAACACGAGCCTCTGTCATTGTGGTGACTAAATCAGACCACCTCAATGCCACATGCCCACTTGACCCTTGGCATAGTGCTTGTGCCTGGATATCCCAACACTTCTTACAACTGCAAGGACATCCCTGATAGAAGGAAGAGACTCAGAACTTGGTTGGCCTATGATTGACACCAAGAATTCTGAGTATGTGACTGAACTTCCTTCCATCACTAGCGGTTGCCCCTATGTGTGTTTACCTTTCAATTAAGGAAGAAAGACTAGGATGAAAAAAATAATATTTTATGGTAGGATTTTAGGTCATGAAGTGGGTGCTCAGAAGTATTTTTGGAGACAAAGAAAGACTTTCTTATACCCCTCAAATCAGCCATCCCAAATGTTCATCCATGAGTAAAGTCAGCTGGAAGTATCCCTTTCTCTTTGACAGGTCTCCCAAACTACATCCCATCCTAGTCACCTAAAAGGTTATGCAGGCTGTAGGTGAGAACCTAGAAGCCGTTGTTAATGCCCCGTGGGTGCATGGCCAGAAGCTGCCAATTCTCACTCTGATTCATTCCAAATGTGGAGCAGAACTAGTAGAAATTTTAAATATATGACTCCTTGGGAAAATCATTTTTATAGTTTTCTATGAGTGCACATGCTGCTTAGACAATAAATTCAAGTATAAAACCATTAACCTGAAAAACTTATATAATTTATAAATATGCATTTTCATATTTACCTGACATGTCAATATACGATCTACATTCAAACTGAGAAGCATTGGTCCTTCTCAACATTTGTTTTGAAGGCATTTGTTTTATGACATAACTTTGTGGGAGCAGTTATGTGGAAGTGGAGGATATTTAGGGCTATTGTTTTTCCATTCACTTGGAGTCTAGAAGAAATATTCCTTCATTTTAAAGGGAAAAAAGTTGACAATTGAAAGCCAAAGTTTTTGTTAACCTCCTGTTCTTTCAGAAAGGATATGAGCCTGTAAGTTTACATGAGGAAAACTGTAAGCAGGTGGTAAGAGACTTGACTTTTCAGGAAGTCAGGCTTTTGAGCTATTAAATATTCATAGGGTAGATGAAGTAAAGAAAAGATAAGCAGAAGGAATGTGTTTTTGATATTAGAAATGGAAACTTTCTTTTACCAATAATGAAAGCCAGTAGAATGAACAGTGGTTTCTCACATGCATTCTGCTTTTGAAATTTATCCTGTCTTACTTTTCTCTCTTCTGAAAGGTGGGAAGGATACAGGTTTTCTCGGATCAGAATCTATCCTGTGATGATATTGGCCCAGGAGGCTGCTCTCTAACAGTCTGGTCTTCCACAGTTAGCAGTGTTTAGCCCACATTTTAATTGACTCTGAAGTTATTTTTACAGTGTAGCTTGCTCTCTCCCCCAGATTGTAATAAACCTAGGTACTGAGAAATATCTTTGTAAGTACACTTTATATACTATTATCTTTCACTTTCAATTCTTACAGAAAATGCCAAAACTAGCAAGAGGTTTGGGCTTCTTAAAAAATTAACATTCAAATAGGTAGTTAATTTTTAAACAAATTTTCAAACACATAGGCACTAAGTGGGATGAAAATCATATGTTCATTCCATAAATCAAGCATATATACACAGCATTATATGCAAGCAATGGAGAGTTTTAAAGATTATAAAATACAGTCCCTAACTTCCAGTTTTCATCCACAAAACAAAGCAAAACAAAATAATTTACTACATGATAGCTTCTAAAATATTTAAGTCTTTTGTTATATTCAAGATTACTGTTGGCATGTTGACCACAGTTCTACAGTGAGGACTCAGCTTTATGGAATGTGAAGATAATAAAAGATCTTGATTGAGTTTTTCAGAGTTATATAAAAGAACCGGGTCATTCAGTCCTTAAAAATTCACACATAAAATTAATATGAACTCAAGTAAATAACATTTCTATAGTAATTTATTAAGAGAATAGTGATTATATTTTAATAAGCCCAAAAATCTGAGATTAGGGAGTTGTAGCAAGAAGTTGCAGTTCTACATCAATCTTAGCATCAAATTAATTTAGTGTTTTCTATTATTTGGGGTTCTCTTATTAAAAAGTAATACATGTTTATTGTACAATGTAATATAGAATATTAATAATTATGTAATTTGAATAATACAGAAGAACATAAAGTAAAAAGTGAAAGTCAATCCTATTTTCTGTAGTCTTTAAATAGGCAAAATGGCAAGGAACTCAATATTATTTGATTTAATATTACTTATGAAGTAGCAACATTCTAAGTTTCTTAAACTGCTTTATAATAGGAGCTTTTGAAAACTGAACTATGTAAATTTGGTCATTTACAACGATCACATTTTGGGGGGTTAATATTTATAGCTGCTAATAGTTAGAAGTGGGTCAGTGTAATAGATTTCCTCTACACAATTTCAAAACACAGAAATATATAATGTCTTAACGCTTAATCGTGCCATGCATACTCACATTAAGGAACCTTAAATGGCATCCAGTTAGGTTGCAACCCCATTCAGGAAAGCCCATTTAAGGCAGATGAGATAATAGTCTATTTTTCAGTTTGGCTAATGCTCCAGCCGGAATCCAGGGACAAAATCTTCTGATGATCCCTGAACCCAGGAGCTTTTGAAAACTGACCTAATCCAGTTGGGAATTTTCAGCTGAAAAAAATGCACCATTCCCTATAATTTGTGTAAGTGCTTATGTTCTGTTCATGCACACTGTTCATTTTGCTGGTGAAGTCATTCCTAGCATCCACTACGCCAGTTAGTAAATCTCTGGTGCTGAATGTGTGGGAAGTAGCTGGAAGTCTTGTGGTCAACACAGCAGAATGCGGACTTTTGACTTGGGTGTTTAAATGCAAGCTATCCTTGAGGGTTTATCCCACTATGGTTCTTCAAATGCTATTTACTCATCACCAAGTTGTGGGATTAAAACTAACACTATGAAACATAACTTCTTTTTGTAGTCTAGGCCGTAGAATTTTCAAGTAAATTAGATATTATATGCATAATATTAGTAGAGTTCTTACTCTACAGAAGTAATAAGTCACGTTGAAAGAATTGACACTGCACTTCACTTATAATGGTTTATTGGGCTCTGGAAGATCTTTATGGTGTTCTGATGTAAATAATGGGTGATATAGAACTATTCAAGTCAGATGAATCATTTGGACCTGGCAAAAAAATCTCAAAATTTTGAGATTAGCAGAAGAGTAACAGAACTGTACATATTAGACACATATAGGCATATTTCTGACCACATTAGTGCAGTGAACTATCAGGGAAGTTAGATGAGAAGGCTGGAGTTTAAGTGCTAGCCCTTTTCACTTAATAACTGTGATCTCGAGGATGCTACTTAACCCCTATGGGTCTCAATCCCTTATATTGTAAGTTGTAATCGGATAATATCACATATTGTGCTCTTGTGAGAATGAAAAGAGATAACACTTAGAAAATCATTTTGTATGCAATAAATATTATGAAGGCAGTAATGTCCATATATTAAAGCATCGGGTTTAGACTTGAAAGATATTATTTTTAAAAAACTTCACTATCTGAGAGTATGGAACATCAAGGAAATTATACATATAGAATGGAAAAGGAAAAATGGTAAGACAAGAGGTGAGCAGATGCCACACCTTACCTCTTAAAAGTCATGAGAAGTCTGAGCTATATCGTAAACTGTATGGATATTCCATGAAAGCTCTCTAAGCTTGTCTTGTTGTAGAGAGCAGGACAAAGATTAGATGTGTGTTTGTTAAAGTTCATTCTAGCTGCAAAATGGATAATGGGGTTGTAGGCCAGTGAGTTTTTCATTAAACATTGGCTCAAGCCATGACCCAAAAGTTGTCTGGCCATATTTTGATAGAGCTATTCAATGTATTTTAATGGATAAAATGTTATGCCTGGGTGCTTATTCTAAGCAGAAACTTAATATTAAGTAAGGACAATTATTTTTAGATGACTCAGGATATAAAATCTATTGTAGCTGAAAGAGTTAGTCAAATGAGGGAAACTTTATTTTGATTTGAAATGTTCTTGATTCTATGTCTCAGTTATTTCACTAGTCCGTAATTCTTCTTTATCTTATATAGGAAGATACAGTTTTTATATATTATGTATGTCAGTGCTGTCTTTTTCTTTTTTCTCTTTTAAAAATTATTAAGAACATCTGAAAGCCTTCATTTATATAGATTATATCTACTAATATTTGCTATATTAGAAAATAAAGCTGCTGCATTTTGAACTATTTGTTTGTTTGTTTTGAGATGGAGTCTTGCTCTGTAGCCCAGGTTGGAGTGCAATGGTGGCGATCTTGGTTCACTGCAACTTCCACCTCCCAGGTTCAAGCGATTCTCCTGCCTCACCCTCCCGAGTAGCTGGAACTACAGGAACGCACCATCATGCCCAGCTAATTTTTGTATTTTTTAGTAGAGATGGGGTTTCACCATGTTGGACAGGCTGCTCTTGAACTCCTGACCTCGTGATCTGCCAGCCTCGGCCTCCCAAAGTGTTGGGATTACAGGTATGAGCCACCGCCCCTGGCTAAACCTTTCATTTATTAATTCAACTGAAATGATAACAACAGACCCATTAAGTATAAATATAAATAATATATTTTTATAAAACAAAATTAGATTTTATAAAACAAGCAAACAAAAAATAGAGAGGAGAGTAGCGTTGTTTTACATTTTTATAAACCCCTTTAATGTCTGGCCTAACAGAGGACAGCAATTCTCATATCTGGTTCTCCATTTAAGTTGTTGCAATATATTGTTTGGTTAAAATACATGAAGAAAATCCAATCTCACACAAGTAGTTGGAAAAGGAAGGAGTATTTTAGTAGCCACTTTAGACAATTGTGAATCTTGTTTGCTACTAGAGCAAATCAGACAAGTGGTGGTTTCTTCACGTTGTTCACCAATGTGGAATTTGAAATCATTTCAGTGAGCTTTTCATACTGTCTAACATTAAAATCCATTGCATTTTGAGTAGGTATTTTACCGAACATGATATTGTAGCATTATGCATTAGATTTTGGCAAGATACTGCTTCACTGAGTTATATAGATCTTCCAAATGTTGACACTTTTCATTTGACAATATGAAAAAAAATCACTCTAGTTAATATTACCATGAGTTACATCAGAAAAGTCTTTAACAGGAAACTCTTAAGCTTGCACTGGTTTTTACAAGCTTTCCAAGGTTCTGATACTCACTTGCAAACTCGTGTTTTGTCATTGGCAGTGAGTGCTGAGTTGTTGCCTTTTTTGAAGTGACTGGCTTACTCTGTTCATTTTTGAGAAAGTGCCTGCCAAATACTCAAGTCTAAATATCCATGGTTTGTCAGTAATTCTCTCAAGTAAAAATGGTGTTCGTAAAAATAAATGGCTTGTTCAGCTTGCAGCCCACACAACCCCACATATGAATTTCCTTCAGATTTACCATCATAATTTAGTATCTAGTGGAAATGCCTTATGTTTATTTGTCATCTCATCACACAGAATATTAAAAGACATAGTTAAAGGATAATATTTAATAAAATTATTAGTTTTTCTTCATCAAGGTGATTTTTTATGTGATAGTGGCATATAGTTTTTACTGAGAGGGTGTGGTGAAGAACTCAATGCTGACTTGCAAAGTTTATTGCAACTGCTTTGACTCATGCTAAGGCATCAGCAATTTAACCCACCATTGTTCTTGCACCATTAGTGCAAATGTCAACACAGTTAAAAAGGCAAATAAAATCTGAATATTATTACAAAAATAGTTTTGACTTTGTGAACTCCATGGGGTTTCCACAGATCATACTTTGAGAACAACTGGCACAGGTTTTCCTTGGTGCAGGTTGGTACACATGACCTTAGGCCTCACTGAATGTATTATCAACTGATGAGAACCCCATGCAACTGAGATCAAAATGGTGCATCCAATTTCAGGTGAAGCAACCCGGCCTTTGTTGTGGATGTCTGGTTTTATAAGAGTGCAGGCAAAAAAATAAGACCAAACATGTATGGATATATGAAGGCCTGTGGTTTACCAAAATGTGTCCTTGAAGAGTACAGATATGAAGGCATAGGGATAGAAGTTGGAAAAATATTTGACAGCAGAATAACCCCCATCCCTGGGCCCTGAGGGCTCTCCAGGCTGTGTAGTTGCCCTTTGCACCCATCTGGAATGTGTGAGGCACATGTTCCCTTCAATTGGTTACATCAGGACACATTCCACTCATTTATACCTGTGGATGTCTACCTCTGAGCAGTCAACTGTCTGGGTATGAACTCCACTGAATCCCACTAAGGGGCCTCTCAAAAAGAAAACCCTAAACACATGTTATATGTGCTATTGCCAGAAAAATGTAGTTGTTTTAGCCACTCAAAGCTTGCACCTTAGGTCAGTCACATTACGTTCCTCTTCAACAGACAGCACATCATTAGCATACTCTGAAAACCTTGTTAACATTTTCGCAGTTTCTAACAGCAATGGCAAATGGATTTTTAGAAACAAAATGTTCCTCACAGAATATGAAAACTTATTTTTCAACTTAATAAAAATAATATAAAGTATTCTCCAGTTCAGAATTTATATTTTTAACTACGATTAGGTAAATATCAGCTAACAATGACCAGCCAATGTCCTTTAACAAACGGTAGGCAAATAAATTGTTCTGCTCTAAATTTAATATTTATGTAACCAATATTGATTGATAAGGAACTTTTTAAAAACTTTCATATTTCTTTATTACAGAAGAAAATAATGTTATTCTGTAATAAAGAACAGTGCTTTTACTCAGCCATTCTTTTTATCCTCTCTGTGACAACTTATTTTTACTGGGTTTCTTGTAAACATCTCAGAGTTGGATTTTTCTTTTTGTTCTTAACATGTATTACTATCTTTACCTGTAAATGAAAGATTGTATCGCATTTTTAGTGCTGTAACTGTTACATTTCAGTCTTACCTTGGACTTTTAACCAATCTAAAGAAATATTTGTTCAAATGGCTTTAGAAAAACTGGAATGAGCCATAACACTTGTCTTCTCGTTAGGTTCAACAATTTTTAAATGTGAAATCCTAACAGTTAAAAGGAGAACCATTGCTAGCTCCCGTGTCCCTCCTCAAGTGAGGGTCATGTTCTGAAACAGAGATCGTGAAGCTCTACCACATTGGGAGAAAACTGTACATAGGGTGCTCAAAAGCCCTCAAGGCTCTTGCACGGACTCCTTAGAGATCCCACATGGTTCCGACGATTAGAGAAATGTGTGGCGTTAAAGGCTCAGGATTTGGCGTGTAAGA
Source organism: Chlorocebus sabaeus (assembly GCF_047675955.1). NCBI lineage: Eukaryota > Metazoa > Chordata > Mammalia > Primates > Cercopithecidae > Chlorocebus > Chlorocebus sabaeus. The sequence goes on along the minus strand of NC_132911.1, from coordinate 57,360,677 downwards.
TAACCTCAGGTAGGGAAGAATTCATTCAGTGTTACCTAGGTTTAAATATAACCCCAACATCTCCACTCTCTGGCACTACAGCTTCACTTATCATCTGGTTTCACCCCACTCCAACACTTATTTCCTGGGTGTTTGACTGGGTTTAGCAGAATGACATCGCTGAGTGCCTGGCCTCAATTCTTATTTACTGCCTCACTTTACCCTCAGATACTATCTTCCATGACCAAGCTGGAGGGGAGTTTGATTAATGTGACTCTTGATTTTGGCATCCTTGAGCTTGTTCCGAGCCACAATTAATACAGCTATCATAGCTCAATAAAAGAGCTCAATTCCTTCTAATATTACCCCCCTAGAGCCTGTGTCTAAAGTGGAAGTCTCTGTACACCCATATTTTATAACTTGGGACCTGTGGACATGGAAAGAAATCTGCTGACACAGGAGTCCATGGACCTCAATAAAGAAACACTGTAAATTTTGGTCATCACTTGACACCAACAATATTGTGAACTTGTTATGAGTTGAATTGTGTTGCCCCAAAATTCATAAGTTGAAATCCTAAGCCCAAGCACCCCAGAATGTGACCTTGTTTGGAAATAAGGTCATTGCAGATGTAATTAGTTAAGATAAAGTCATATTGGAGTAGGGTGGGTTCCTAATCCATATGACTGATGTCTCTACTTTAGATAAGAGAGAAATTTGGGCACAGATTCACATGCAGACAGAACATCATGTGAAGATTGGAACTATGCAGCCAGGAGCCCAGAACTACTAGAAGCTAGGAGAGAGACCTGAAAAGTGTCCTTCCCTAGACCTGCAGAAGGAGGATAAACTTGCCAATACCTTGATTTTGGAATTCTGACCTTCAGAACTGTGGGATAATACATTTTTTTTTGTTCTAAGCCATGCAGTTTATGCTATTTTGTTATGGAAGCCTCAGAAAATTAATACAGAACTCAAATGCAAAGTGAGGCAAAGACATTACATAATACAGGTTGAGTATACCTTATCCAAAATGCCTGGGCCAGAAATGTTTTAAATTTCTATTTTTTAAATCTTAAAATACTTGCATATACATAATGAGATGCCTTGGAAATGGGATCCAAGTTTAATCATACAATTATTTATGTCTCATAGATACCTTATATATAGGCTGAAGGTAGGATTTTCTAAAATATTTAAAATAATATTTGTGCATAAAATAAAGTTATGGCTGTGAACCCTCACGAGGTCAAATGTGAAATCTGCCACTGGTGGCATCATGTCAGTACTCAAAACGTTTTGGATTTTGGAGCATTTTAAATTTTAGATTTTGGGATTAGGTATGCTCAACCTGTACTTGTAAGAGGTGAAGCCACCTGAACTGCTGGGTCACGTGGAGACTTGGAGAATTTTCTGTCTTACAAGGATTGTAAAATGCACCAATCGGTGCTCTGTGTCTAGCTAAAGGTTTGTAAAATGTGTCAGTCAGTGTTCTGTAAAAATGCACGAATCAGTGCTCTGTGGATAGCTAGAGGTTTGTAAAATGGACCAATCAGCCCTCTGTAAAATGGACCACTCAGCACTCTGTAAAACTGACCAATCAGCAGGATGTGGGTGGGGACAAATAAGGGAATAAAAGCTGGCCACCCCAGTCAGCAACAGCAACCCGCTGGAGTGCCTTTCCACCCTGTGGAAGCTTTGTTCTTTCACTCTTCACAATAAATCTTGCTGCTGCTCACTCTTTGGGTCCACAGCACCTTTAAGAGCTGTAACACACACCACGAAGGTCTGCAGCTTCATTCCTGAAGTCAGCAAGACTGCAAACCTACCAGAAGGAACAAGATCTGGACACATCTTGGCGATCATGAAGGTACTATTGCCAAGTGGTGAGTAACACTGGACCCCTTTCACTTGTTTTTCTGTCCTACTTTTCCTTGGAATTTGGAGGTTAAACACCGGGCACCTGTCGGCCAGGTAAAAGTGACTAGCCTGGCCACCGGACTAAAGACACAAGTGTCAGGCTTTCTGGGAAAGGGCTCTCTAACAACACCCAACTCTTTGGAGTTGGTAGCTTTAGTTTGTCTGGAACCAGCTTCCTCTTTTCCCGTACTTCCGGGCTGAGCTGAGGGCTGACAGAGAGGAAAGCTATTCAGCTCTGGGGTCCTGACAAAAAGTTGGTTGACCCTGTAGCCATGAGCGGAAGGCTCAAAGTCACATCGCCCAAGCAAGACTCACCCATCTATCCTATCTATCCTGGGTCCTAACGCCTGTCAGATAAACTTCCTCCTGCCTCTCTTCTTTGAGGCTAGTCCTACTTCTAAAAACCACTCCGTGATTCTGGTGCTTTTCTAGTTTCTCCTGTAGGAATGATTTCTAGTATAAATTTCAGGACTCCGTTTCTTTCCTTAGGCACCTAGAAAACACTGAGGACTCTTAACAGGTTTTTGAGAATGCGTCAGTAAGGGCCACTAAATCTAACCTTCCTTGGTCCTTCTTGTGGTCTAGGAGGAAAACTAGTGTTTCTGCTGCTGCTTCAGTGAGTACAACTATTCCAATCAGCAGGGTCCAGGGACCATTGCGGTTTTTGGGTGGTGGGTCGGGTGGGGGTAAAAAATCAAAACCATGGGCCGTTTTTTTCTTTCCGATGGGAAACACTCAGGCATCAACAGGTTCACCCTTGAAATGCATCCTAAGTCATTGACCCCCAAACCCTGAAAAAGAGGTGGCTCATTTCTTTCTGCACTATGGCCTGGCCCCAGAATTCTCTTTTTGATGGGAAAAAATGGCCACCTGAGGGAAGTATAAATTATAATACTATCCTGCAGCTTGACCTATTCTGTAAGAGGGAAATCAAATGGAGTGTAATACCTTATGTCCAAGCTTTCTTTTCATTGAAGGATAATCCACAACTATGCAAAGCCTGCAATTTACATCCCACAGGAGGACCTCTCAGCTTACCTCCATGTCTTAGCCTTCCTATAGCTCACCTTCCTATTAATGATAAGCCTCCTCTAATCTCCCCTGCCCAGAAGGAAACAAGCAAAGAAATCTCCAAAGGACCACAAAAACCCCCGGCTATCGGTTATGTCCCCTTCAAACTGTAGTGGGAGGGGAATTTGGCCCAACCTTCTCCCTCTCTTATTTAAAGCAGATCAAGGTAGACCTGGGGAAGTTTTCAGATGATCCTGATAGGTACATAGATGTCCTACAGGGTCTAGGGCAAACCTTCGACCTCACTTGGAGAGATGTCATGCTATTTTTAGACCAAACCCTGACCTTTAATGAAAATAATGTTTTTAGCTGCAGCTTAAGAGTTTGGAGATACCTGGTATCTTAGTCAAGTAAATAATAGAATGACAGCTGAAGAAAGGGACAAATTCACTACCAGTCAGCAAGCCATCCCCAGTATGGATCCCCACTGGGACCTAGATTCAGATCATAGGGATCGGAGTCATAAATATCTGTTAACCTGTGTTCTAGAAGGACTAAGGAGAATTAGGAAAAAGCCCATGGGTTATTCAATGATGTCCACCATAACTCAGGGAAAGGAAGAAAATCCTTCTGCCTTCCTCAAGTGGCTACAGGAGGTCTTAATAAAATATACTCCCTGCCACCTGACTCCCTCAAGGGTCAATTGATCCTCAAAGATAAGTTTATTACCCAATCAGCTGCAGATATCAAGAGAAAGCTCCAAAAGCAAGCCCTGGGCCCGGAACAAAATCTGGAGGTATTACTAAACCTGGCAACCTCAGTGTTCTATAATAGGGACCAAGAGGAACAGCCCGAAAAGGAAAAGTGAGAACAGAGAAAGGCCACAGCCTTTGCCATGGCAATTAGAAAAACAAACCTTGGTGGTTCAGAGAGGACAGAAAGTGGAGCAGGCCAATCACCCAGTAAGGCTTGTTATCAGTGTAGTTTGCAAGGACACTTTAAAAAAGATTGTCCAACGAGAAACAAGCTGCCCCCTCGCCCATGTTCACTATGCTGAGGCAATCACTGGAAGGCGCACTGGCCCAGAGGACAAAGGTTCTGGGGCAACACAGGACTGAAGGTGCCTGGGGCAAGCACCAGCTCATGTCGTCACCCTCATTGAGGCTTGGGTATGTTTAATCATTGAGGGCCAGGAAATTGACTTCCTCCTGGACACTGGCGTGACTTTCTCAGTGTTAATCTCCTATCCTGGACAGCTGTCCTCGAGGTCTGTTACCACCCAAGGATTACTGGGACAGCCTGTAACCAGGTATTTCTCCCACCTCCTCAGTTGTAACTGGGAGACTTTGCTCTTTTCACATGACTTTCTTGTTTTGCTGGAAAGTCCCACACCCTTGTTAGGGATGGACATATTAGCCAAAGATGGAGCTATTATCTACATGAATGTGAGGAACAAGTAACCCATTTGTGGTCCCCTGCTTGAGGAGGGAATCAACCCTGAAGCCTGGGCATTGGAAGGACAATTAGGAAGGGCAAAAAAATGTCCACTCGGTCCAAATCAGGCTAAAAGATCCCACCACTTTTCCTTATCAAAGGCAATATCCCTTAAGGTCTCAAGCTCATAAAGGATTACAGGATATTGTTAGACACTTAAAAGCTCAAGGCTTAGTAAGAAAATGCAGCAGTCCCTGCAACACCCCAATTCTAGGAGTACAAAAATTGAATGATCAGTGGAGACTAGTGCAAGATCTTAGACTCATCATGAGGCAGTAATTCCTCTATATCCAGTTGTAACCAACCCCTATATCCTGCTCTTTCAAATACCAGAGGAAGCAGAATGGTTCACTGTCTGGACCTCAAGGATGCCTTCTTCTGTATTCCCCTACACTCCGACTCCCAGTTTCTCTTTGCTTTCACGGATTCCATAGACCACACATCCCAACTTACATGGATGGTCTTGCCCCAAGGGTTTAGGGATAGCCCTCATCTGTTTGGTCAGGCAGGCCCAAGATCTAGGCCACTTCTCAAGTCCAGGCACTCTAGTCCTTCCGTATGTGAATGATTTTCTTTTGGCTATGAATTCAGAAGCCCCACGCCAGCAGGCTACTCTAGATCTATTAAACTTTCTAGCTAATCAAGGGTACAAGGCATCTAAATCGAAGGCCCAACTCTGCCTACAACAAGTCAAATATCTAGGCTTAATTTTAGCCAGAGGAACCAGGGCCATCAGCAAGGAACAAATACAGCCTATACTGGCTTATCCTCACCCTAAGACATTAAAACAGCTGTAGGGGTTCCTTGGAATCACCAGCTTTTGCCAACTATGGATCCCCAGATATAGTGAGATAGCCAGACCCCTTTATACTCTAATCAAGGAGACCCAGAGGGCAAATACTCATCTAGTAGAATGGGAAACAGAGGCAGAAACAGCCTTGAAAACCTTAAACCAGGCCCTAGTACAAGCTCCAGACTTAAGCCTTCCCATAGGACAAAACTTCTCTTTACATGTAACAGAGAGAGCAGGAATAGCTCTTGGAGTCCTTACTCAGACTTGTGAAACAATCCCACAACCAGTGGCATACCTAAGTAACGAAATTGATATAGTTGCAAAATGCTGGCCTCACTGTTTAGGAGTAGTTATGGCGGTGGTTGTCTTAGTATCAGAGGCTATCACAATAAAACAAAGAAAGGATCTCACTGTCTGGACTACTCACAATGCAAATGACATACTAGGTGCCAAAGGAAGTTTATGGTTAGCAGACAACCACCTGCTTGGATACCAGGTGCTGCTCCTTGAGAGATCATTGCTTCAAATACACACGTGTGTGGCCCCCAACCCTGCCAGTTGTTTCCCAGAGGGTGGAGGACCAACTGAGCATGACTGCCAACAAATTATAGTCCAGATTTATGCCCCCCGAGAGGATCTCTTAAAAGTCCCCTTAGTTAATCCTGACCTTAACCTATATACCGATGGAAGTTCATTTGTGGAGAATGGGATACAAAGGGCAGGTTAAGCTATGCCATAGTTAGTAAGCACTTGAAAGTAAGCCTCTTCCCCCAGGAACCAGTGCCCAGTTAGCAGAACTAGTGGTGCTTACCCAAGACTTAGAACTGGGAAAGGGAAAAAGAATAAATATGTGTATACAAATAGCATGCTTGCCCATGCTGCAATATGGAAAGAAAGGGAGTTCCTACCCTCTGGGGGAACCTCCATTAAATACCACAAGGAAATCATGGAGTTATTGTACACAGTGCAAAAACCCAAGGAGATGGCAGTCTTACACTGCCAAAGCCATCAAAAAGGTGAAGGAAAAAAGGCAGAAGGAAACCGTCAGGCAGACACTGAGACTAAAATTGCTGCCAGGTGGAACCTCACATTAGAAATACCTGTGGAAGGACCCTTGGTATGGGACAACCCTTTCCAAGAGATTAAGTCCCAGTATTCCCCAACTGAAACAGAATGGGGACTTTCCTGGGGTCATAGTTTTCTCCCCTCGGGGTGGTTAATGACAGAGAGACAAAGAGGGAGTCAGAGAGAAAGAGATAGAGAGAAGGGAAAGACAGAAAGTCAAAGAGAAAGAGAGAGAGGAAAAGACAGAAACAAAGAAGGAGTCAGAAAGAGAGAAAGACACAGACAGAAAGTCAGAGAGAGAGAGGGAAAGAGAGAGAAACCAGGGTACTTTTCTGTCTACCCAGCCAAGGCATATTCTTCTTATGTGGAGCTTCAACATATATCTGCCTCCCCACCAACTGGACAGGCACCTGCACCTTAGTCTTCCTAAGTCCCAACATTAACATTGCCCCAGGAAATCAGACCCTATCAATGCCCTGTAAAGCTCAAGTCCACCAGCGCAGGGCCATACAACTAATACCTCTACTTATAGGGTTAGGAATGGCCACTGCTGTAGGAACCAGAATAACAGGTTTATCTACTTCATTATCCTACTACCACACACTCTCAAAAGTTTGCAAGAAATAACAAAATCTATCCTTACTCTACAATCCCAAATAGACTCTTTGGCAGCAGTGATTCTCCAAAACCACTGAGGCCTAGATCTCCTCACTACTGAGAAAGGAGGACTCTACACCTTCTTAGAGGGAAAGTGTTGCTTTTACACTAACCAGTCAGGGATAGTATGAGATGCCGCCCAGCATTCACAGGAAAAGGCTTCTGAAATCAGACAATGCCTTTCACACTCTTATACCAACGTCTGGAGTTGGGCCACATGGTTTCTCCCTTTCTAGGTCCTGTGACAGCCATCTTGCTATTACTCACCTTTGGACCATCTATTTTTAACCTCCTTGTCAAATTTGTTTCCTCCAGGATTAAGGCCATCAAGCTACAGATGCTCTTACAAATGGAACCCCAAATAAGCTCAACTAACAACTTCTGCTAAGGATCCCTGGATCAACCCACTGGCCCTTTGACTGACCTAGAAAGTTCCCCTCTGGAGGACACTACAACTGCAGAGCTCCTTCTTTGCCCCTATCCAACAGGAAGTAGCTAGAGTGGTCATTGTCCAGTTCCCAACAGCAGTTGGGGTGTCCTGTTTAGAGGGGGGATTGAGAGGTGAAGCCAGTTGGACTTCTGGGTAGGGTGGGGACTTGGAGAACTTTTCTGTCTTACAAGAGGATTGTAAAATGCACCAATCAGCACTCTGTGGCTAGCTAGAGGTTTGTAAAATGGACCAATCAGCACTCTGTAAAATGGACCAATCAGTGCTCTGTAAAATTGACCAATCAGTACTCTATAAAATGGACAAATCAGCACTCTGTAAAGTGGACCAATCAGCAGGATGTGGGAATGGACAAATAAGGGAATAGAAGCTGGCCACCCTAGCCAGCAACAGCAACATACTTGGGTGCCCTTCCATGCTGTGGAAGCTTTGTTCTTTCACTCTTTGCAATAAATCTTGCTGCTGTTCACTCTTTGGGCCCACATCACCTTTAAGAGCTGTAACACTCACTGCAAAGGTCCACAGCTTCATTCCTGAAGTCAGTGAGACCACAAACCCACCAGAAGGAACAAACTCTAGGCACAGTTGTTTGCTTTCGGAGAGATTCACCAACTTCATAACATGTTTCAATTGAAATTTTAAAGATTACAAAAACATTTTAATTATAAACATTAAGAAATGTATAGGTAGTTTATGTATTTCTTAAGTATATGTTATATAAAATTTTGGAAGAAAAAACTGTTATACATCATAAGGTCCAATTAATAAAACAGAGGTATTTATTTTCATTTGTTTGCTTTTCTATATTTCTCTTCCTTGAGAAAAAAGACTGTGCTTTGTTTTTGTTGCCCTAGTGAATGGGTAATTGAGTAAATAAGTGAACTGGTGAATGTGGGGGTAAATAAATGAATAATTTCCACAGTAGGATTGCTGAACCTCTGGTTTAGTTTACTGACAGTCTAGAACAAGCTTGTCCAATCTGTGGTCTGCAGGCTACATGCAGTCCAGGATGCCTTTGAATGTGGCCCAACAGAAATTCATAAGCTTTCTTAAAACATTATGAAGCTTTTTTTTTTTTTTGTGACTTGTTTAAAGCTCATCAGCTATCGTTAGTGTTGGTGTATTTTATGTGTGGCCCAAGAAAATTCTTCTTCCAGTGTGGCCCAGGGAAGTCAAAAGATTGAACATCCCTGGTGTACAGCTTTGGTTTGAAGCTGTCCATGGTACTGAATAAAAGTCTCTGAAAGCCAAATGTCTTCTAGCTCCTAGGACTTTGACCCTCCTTACTAGACGCTAGGTATTCATTTACTTCTCTTTCTTTCTTTCTTTCTTTCTTTCTTTCTTTCTTTCTTTCTTTCTTTCTTTCTTTCTTTCTTTCTTTCTTTCTTTTCTTTCTTTCTTTCTTTCTTTTTTTTTTTTTTTTTTTACGAGTTTTGCTCTTGTTGATCAGGCTGGAGTGCAGTATCACGATCTCGACTAACCGCAACTCCGCCTCTTGGGTTCAAGCGATTCTCCTGCTTCAGCCTTCCTGAGTAGCTGGGATGAGTAGCTGGGATTACAGGCATGTGCCACCACACCCGGCTAATTTTATATTTTTAGTAGACACGGGGTTTCTCCATGTTGGTCAGTCTGGTCTCTAACGCCCAACCTCAGATGATCCACCCGCCTCAGCCTCCAAAAGTGCTGGGATTACAGGCATGAGCCACCGTGCCTGGTCGACCCCAGGTATGCATTTAAACACAACTCATCATTCTCGTTTCAACTCACTGCAAAGAGACCCCCCACCAAAAAGCATGTGGCCTCTTTTATGAAATACATGGAGACAGACATATGTCATTGGTCCCGTCTGAGCTCTTAATCATTTTTTAGTCTTTTCTCCCCACATTTGCGCTTCTCAAATTCTTTCCCATCTCTGTTGAAAGCAGCTAATCCTTCCTGTTGTTTACTCCAAATCCTCGGATGCATTTTTAAATCCTGCCTTCATCTCATTCTATTTGCCAGGAAATCCTCTTGGCTCTATCTTCAAAATATTTCCTGAGTCTAACCTGCTTATGATCTTTATGGCTATCACCTTTTCCACACCACCAGCATCTCTCAATAGACTATTGTAATATGTTTCCAAGTAGTGTTCATGTTTCTACCCTCAGCTTCTCCCACCCTCTTAGGATGCTTTCCATATAGTACTTATGGTTATCTTATGGTTATCTTTTTAAAACATAAGCCAGGTTATGTTGCTTTTCTATTCAAACTTTCCAAAGGATTTCCATTTCCATTTTGTTTATTGTCTGTTCATAATTTTTAAAAATATTAGTTTCATGAGAGCAGAGATTGTGGGTTTTTTTTTTCAGTTATCTGAGGCATCCCACATTCCCAGAACAGTTCCTGGCCCATAGTTGGTTCTCAATAATATTTCTTCAATAAATTAAAGACAATAAGAATCAGTTGTTACTGTTATAATGCTCTTAAGAAATCCAAATCTTATTGAAAAAGTGTTCAAACAAGTTGAATTATTGCATCTTTAATTGGTTTAAACATTAATATTTTAAAATTCAACCTTAAAGTCCACTAACATAAACTGCTTGATATGTGAACATTGAAGGAACTAAAATTACTAAGTGCATTTTAAAGTAGAAAAAGAATGCAATTGAGACATTTACATGTACCCACAAAAGAGCGTTTCAGTTTGTTTTCAAAAAATGTTCTAAAATAGTGATACCTAAAAAAATACAATATTTTGCTATAAGTAGAACACAGCCTTGGAGAAAAAGACCTATATTAAAGTCCTGATTTAGCCACTGATCAGCTATGTGACTTTGATATGATCTCTCACCAACTTTGCATTCATGTTAGGCTTCCAGTCAAATCATCAGTTTTAAAGAGATTTAAATTTCTTCCCTTAGGAAGAGGCAAAGAGTTTCAAGGACAATTTTGAAAATTCTAAATTCTAATCACAATTTTCTTTGTAAGTAAGCTAGAGAATGAGATGTGAACTACAGAAAATCCAAAGTAATTACAGCTGAGCGTAAGAATTGGCCTTGATGGAAACTACAATTACTTGTGAAGACCTTCTATTGAGTAAATATGCCATTTTGTCAAAATAATATGGCTAAAGGATCTAAATATTTTCCTCTTATCTTGTATTGTGAAATCTCATACTTAAAAAAACCCAACCATTTAACAGATGGATTACTGAAAATCCATTCTCTGAAGGAGCTGACATTTCATCAATCTGATGAAAATTTGAGCTCCTATATATAGTTCCTTCACTGGGATAATAACAGACATTTTAAGAAGAAAGCTTAGCTGGGAAGTTTGATAGTTAGGAAACTTAACTGTGAAAGAAATTATTTTTGTACAATTAACTTTCCTTGTATGAAAAAAATCTGCCTACTAACATGATTTAGAAACTTCTAACTGATATATAACTATTATTTGGAAAAGTTTTTAAAAGTCACTTTGGAATGTGAAACACATCTTCTCATAGCAAATGTACTAATTTTTCATGTATTTTTCAGTTTTATTACATTTTTAATTGACATATAACACTTGTACATATTTATGGGGTACAGTGTGACATTTTGACATATGTATACATTATGTAATTATCAAATTAGGGTAATTAGCACATCCATCATCTCAAATATTGTCATTTCTTAGTGGTGAGGGCATTCGAAACTCTCTCTTCTAGTTATTTTGAAATATACACTATGTTATTAACTATAGTCACCCTACTGTGCAATGGAACACTAGAACTCATTCTTCTTCCTGTTTTACTGTAACTTTGTAATCATTGACCAACATCTCTCCATCCCCCTCTTCTCCTTTTCACAGCCTCTGGTAACCACTATTTTACTCTCTACCTCTGTGAAATCATGTTTTTTTAGATTCCACATGTAAGTGAAGTCATGGGGGTGTTTATCTTTCTAAGCATGAGTTATTTGACCTAACATACTGTCCTCTGGGCTTATCTATGTTGTCAGAAATGACAGGATTTTATTCTCTTACAGAGCAAAAGAGTATTCCATTGTGTAAATATATTAGGTTTTCTTCATTCATTCCTCCATTGATGGACACTTTGGTTGATTTCATATCTTGGCTATTGTGAATAGTGCTGCAATAAACATGGCAGTGCTGCTGATATCTCTTCAACATACTGATTTTCTTTCCTTTGAATATATATCCAGAAGGAAGACTGATGAATAGTTTGATAGTTTTAATTTTAGTTTTCTGAGGAAACTTGAGCTTGTTTTCCATAATGGCTATATTAATTTAAATATAGTGTTTGATTCTCCTTCCTCTACATTCAGCATTTATTTTTGTCTTTTTGATAATAGTTATTCTAACTGGAGTGAGATGATGTCTCATTGTCATTTTTATTTGAATTTTCCTGATGATTAGCAATGTTGAGCATTGTTTTCATACACATATTGGCCATTTGTATATCTTCTTTTTAGAAATGTCTATTCAGGTCTTTTGACTATTCTTTAATCAAATTATTATCATTTTGCTAGTGAATTAAGTTCCTTATATATTCTGGATATTAATGTCCTGTGAGATGCAATAGTTTGCATAGTTTTTCTCCATTGTATAGGTTGTCTTTTCACTCTGTTGATTGTTTCCTTTGCCTTCTTTCACTGTGCAGAAGCTTTTTAGTTTGATATAATCCCAATTTGCTTTTGTTGCCTGTGATTTGGGTCCTTATCTTTAAAAAATCCTTGCCCGGACCAATGTCAAGAAGTGTTCTCCCATGTTTTCTTCTAGTAGTTTCATGGTTTCAGGTTTTACAGTTAAGCACTTAATCCATTTTGAGTTGATTTTTGTAAGTGGTGAGAGATAGGGGTCTTTGCATTCTTCTGTACGTGGGTATCCAGTTTTCCTAGAACCAATTAGTTGAAGAGACTGTCCTTCCCCCATTGTGTGTTCTTGGCACTTCTGCCAAAATGACCCAGCTGTAAATTCATGGATTTACTTCTGGATTCTCTATTCTGTTCCATTGGTACATGTGTCTGTTTTCATGCCAGTACCATGTTGTTTGGGTTACTGTTGCTTCGTAATGTATTTTGAAGTCAGGTAATGTAATCCTTCTAGCATTGTTCTTTTTGCTTAAGATTGCTTTGGCTATTCATGGTATTTTGTGGTCGCATATAAATTTTAGGATTTTTTTTTTTGTATTGCTGTGAAGAATGTCATTGGTGGTTTGATAAGAATTACAAGGAAGCTGTAAATTACTTGTAGTATGGGTGTTTTAACAACATTAATTCTTCTAATTTATGAACACAGAATATCTTTCTATTTATTTGTGTCTTCTTCAAGTTCTTTTCTTAATATTTTATAGTTTTCATTGTAAAGCTCCTCCACCTCCTTGGTTAAATTTATTGCTAGGTATTTTAATTTTTGTAGCTACTCTAAATGGAATTGCTTCCTTGATTTCTTTTTCAGATTGTTTGCTGTTGGCATATATAATGCTACTGATTTTTTTAGTTGATTTCTTATCCTGTACTAATAATGGTTGTGTATCTATAAAATCCACAAAAACCTATGTAACCACCTGAATGATCATTCTTAACTATTTTAATTAAAAAAGAATATATCTAGAAATTTGTGGGTGAAAGAAAAACAGAGAAATAAAAGACAGATTGGAAGGTTGTAAAAGTCAGTATTTTTGTTTGCAAGACCCAGCAATGGATTCTGGCTAACTTCAGAATGTATTGGAAAAATATTGTGTCATTTACAGAATTAGAATCAAATATAGGGCTAGAGAAGAGTCTTGGAAACAAGACAAGAGCACAGGAGGTTTGGCGTAGGGCTCAGAGACATACCCCAGAGCAGGCCTGAAGGTTGGGGCCTCTCCTGCTGCCATTCCCAGTGTCTCAGTGCTGCAGCCCCTGGACTTAATATGTTTGCTGTAAATATCTTCCCAATTGTCTCTATGTCTATGCTACAGTTCATTCAGATAGAATTTGGAGTTGATGACATTGATTACTTTGGGGTCCTTTTATTTAACAAAATATTTTCAGGGAAGTCTACAATAAATATCTTTTTACATAGAGTATGTTCCTTTATAATATGAGATGTAATTTGTTATAGCTCTGGAAAGAAAACTAAGAGTTAAAATCTTGCTCTTAAAACTGAATCTAAGAAAGGACGACCTATTTAATACACAGTGCTGGGAAAACAGGCTACCCAAATGTAGAAGAATGAAATTGGGCTCCTATCTCTCACCTTATACAAAAGTCAACTCAAGATGGATCAAAGACTTAAATCTAAGACCTGAAACCACAGATTCCAGAAAGAACCTGGGAAAAACTCTTTCACACATTGGTCTAGGCAAATAAATTATGACTAAGATGCCAAAAGCAAATGCAATAAAACCAAATTAAATTGGACCTAGTTAAGCAAAAAGCTTCTGTACAGCAAAAGAAATAATCAGCAGAGTAAACAGACTACCCACAGAATGGGAGAAAATATTTGCAAACTATGCATCCATCAAAGAAATAATATCCGGATTCTCAAACAAATCAGCAAGATAAAAGCACAAATGATCCCATCAAAGAGTGAGCAAATGGCATGAATAGACATTTCTCAAAGGAGGATATACAAATAAACATAAGAAAAAATGCTCAACATCATTAATCATCAGAGAAATGCAAATTACACAGTTAGATATCACCTTACTCCTGCAAGAATGGCCATTATTAAAAGGTCAAAAGACAATAGATGTTGGCATGGATGCGGTGAAAGTGGAATGCTTTTACACTGCTGGTGGGAATGTAAATTAGTATAACCACTATGGAAAAACAGTATGGAGATTCCTTAAAGAACTAAAAGCAGATCTACCATTTGATCCAACAATCCCACTACCAGGTCTCTTCCCAAAGGAAAAGAAGTCATTACATCAAACAGACACTTGTATGCATATATTTATTGCAGCACAATTCACAATTGCAAAGATATAGAACCAACCTAAGTGCCCATCAGCCAATGAGGGAATAAATAAACTTTGTTATATATGCACTATGGAATACTAATCTGCCATAAAAAGAACAAAATAATGTCTTTTGTAGCAACTTGGATGGAGCTGAAGGCCATTATTCTAAGTGAAGTAACTCAAGAATGGAAAACCAAATACCATATGTTCTCACTTATAAGTGGGAGCTAAACTATGGGTACACAAAGGTATACAGAGTAGTATAATGGACTTTGGAGACTCAGAAACAGGAGGGTATAAGAAGGGCAAGAGCTTTTTCACAACGGGTTTGCCGCCAGAACACACGTGTCATGAAAACTACCCCTAAAAGCCAAAATGGGAAAGGAAAAGACTCATATCAACATTGTCGTCATTGGACATGTAGATTCAGGCAAGTCCACCACTACTGGCCATCTGATCTACAAATGCGGTGGCATCAACAAAAGAACCATTGAAAAATTTGAGAAGGAGGCTGCTGAGATGGGAAAGGGCTCCTTCAAGTATGCTTGGGTCTTGGATAAACTGAAAGCTGAGCGGAAATGTGGTATCACCATTGATATCTCCTTGTGGAAATTTGAGACCAGCAAGTATTATGTGACTATCACTGATGCCCCAAGACACAGAGACTTCATCAAAAACGTGATTACAGGGACATCTCAGGCTGACTGTGCTATCCTGATTGTTGCTGCTGGTGTTGGTGAATTTGAAGCTGGTATCTCCAAGAATGGGCAGACCCGAGAGCATGCTCTTCTGGCTTACACACTGGGTGTGAAACAACTAATTGTTGGTGTTAACAAAATGGATTCCACTGAGCCACCCTACAGCCAGAAGAGATATGAGGAAATTGTTAAGGAAGTCAGCACTTACATTAAGAAAATTGGCTACAACCCCGACACAGTAGCATTTGTGCCAATTTCTGGTTGGAATGGTGACAACATGCTGGAGCCAAGTGCTAACATGCCTTGGTTCAAGGGATGGAAGGTCACCCATAAGGATGGCAATGCAAGTGGAACCACGCTGCTTAAGGCTCTGGACTGCATCCTACTACCAACTCGTCCAACTGACAAGCCCTTGCACCTGCCTCTCCAGGATGTCTACAAAATTGGTGGTATTGGTACTGTTCCTGTTGGCTGAGTGGAGACTGGTGTTCTCAAACCCAGTATGGTGGTCACCTTTGCTCCAGTCAACGTTATAACGGAAGTAAAATCTGTCGAAATGCACCATGAAGCTTTGAGTGAAGCTCTTCCTGGGGACAATGTGGGCTTCAATGTCAAGAATGTGTCTGTCAAGGATGTTTGTCGTGGCAACGTTGCTGGTGACAGCAAAAACGACCCACCAATGGAAGCAGCTGGCTTCACTGCTCAGGTGATTATCCTGAACGATCCAGGCCAAATAAGTGCTGGCTATGCCCCTGTGTTGGATTGCCACACGGCTCACATTGCATGCAAGTTTGCTGAGCTGAAGGAAAAGATTGATCGCCGTTCTGGTAAAAAACTGGAAGATGGCCCTAAATTCTTGAAGTCTGGTGATGCTGCCATTGTTGATATGGTTCCTGGCAAGCCTATGTGTGTTGAGAGCTTCTCAGACTATCCACCTTTGGGTCGCTTTGCTGTTTGTGATATGAGGCAGACAGTTGCGGTGGGTGTCATCAAAGCAGTGGACAAGAAGGCTGCTGGAGCTGGCAAGGTCACCAAGTCTGCCCAGAAAGCTCAGAAGGCTAAATGAATATTATCCCTAATACCTGCCACCCCACTCTTAATCAGTGGTGGAAGAACGGTCTCAGAACTGTTTGTTTCAATTGGCCATTTAAGTTTAGTAGTAAAAGACTGGTTAATGATAACAATGCATCGTAAAACCTTCAGAAGGAAAGGAGAATGTTTTGTGGACCACTTTGGTTTTCTTTTTTGCGTGTGGCAGTTTTAAGTTATTAGTTTTTAAAATCAGTACTTTTTAATGGAAACAACTTGACCAAAAATTTGTCACAGAATTTTGAGACCCATTAAAAAAGTTTAATGAGAAAAAAAAAAAAAAAAGAAGGGCAAGAAATTAAAAACTACTTATTGTGTACAATGTACACGAGTCAGGTGAATGGTGCGCTAAGATCTCAGACTTCACCTATGGAATTTATTCATGTAACTAAAAATGACTCGTACCCTAGGAGCCACTGAAATAAAAAAATTCAATAAATAGTTAAATAAACAAAAAAAATCTGAACCTAAAAAAATTAAATTTTAAAAAAGCCTGACCAGAAAAGATGAACAAGAAAAAATATATATATATGTGGCTCTTTAATTTTCCCAAGAGCCTCTTACCTTTCAAGCTGGAGTGGCATCTCAGCTGACACCCCTGTGGCCACCCATCTTGCAGCCTTTGACTTCTCAGCCTACCAAATCCAACCAGCTGTTCTCCTTATCCGTCTAGAGATAGGTTTCCTTTACCACTTCAGTTGAAATCTTGGCGACATTCTTGCATCTCCTCAAACGGCATTCTGTTAAAATCTCTAGTAAATGAAAGCAAATACTTTAGTTTTTCCTCAACCTTCCTTTATGACTTTATTTCAAGAATTTTTATAATACTTGATTGAAGGGTACATGTTCTGATTGTTCTGAAGATGCTAGCTGTTTCTCTCCTCTGTGTTTACCCAAGCCAAAGCTGTAATCATGAACCAGCTATGCCAATCCTAGGCAGTATGGTTCTAATAATATTTGCCAAGTAGAATGTGCAATATTTTAAAAATTGGGTCACTTGCTTCCTGTATCATGTACTAGAGATACCTAATATTACCCAAGATTATGAATCTGTAGAAAATGATAGCATAAAATTAAGTAAGAACAAGTTTTCTAACTACTGTGCCCTACTTAAAAGGAACTTTTATGTAGGATAATATTTTCAATACACCCATTTAAAAACAATTGTATTCTCAGGCAGTACAAATGATGTTTAACACAAAATAAACTATATTGGTTTAAAGCCCAGGAGTTTCATAGGCCTATTGAGGTTTCAGTGTGTAGAGCCTCTTCATTCTATCTCGCATTCTAGGACCTCCAGGGTCCGGAAAGCTTTAATCTGAGCATGAACGTATACCCTCCCCTCACCTTCACCTCCAGTTTTTAATTTATTATACTCTTGTGGATATCAGCTCAGTTTTACATAAGAGGAGTGATATTCCCACGTGGCCCAAGTTTTGATCATTTTGTAGAATGACTGAATTCTGTCAAATTCAGAGATATCAACTCCTAAAACCCCTATGTTATGTAACACAAAAAGGTAACACAGTTTTAAAGTGTTGTGGTTTCTCTATGTAATACAATTCAGCCTTCAGCACAAAATGCTGACAGGACCTGTGTTCACAAACTACTAAACTGTTCCTGCCTTAATACTCAATCTCCGCACACCAGGCAGAGAAGTTATAGTAACCCAAACCAAGTGGCATGCCTGGCATGGAAAAACTGAGAAAGTTAGGTTATTCATAAAACTTTATGGCAAACATCTGCTGCCCTGGCCCAAGCACAGTGAGCTGCCACATACAAAGTCACAGATATGTGAGAAATTCTGCTGAAATCCCTGTTCTCATAGATCTTGGCAAGTTAGAGAGTTGTTGAAATAACTGTTGATAGTAATAAGAATGACAATAAGGAAAATGCATTTATTTTGTAGGAATCATCATTCTAAGTGCTTTATGTGTTTTAATTCATTCAATTCATTTAATTTAATTCACTTAGTCTAATATTCACAACCTCTTGTATCAGTTAACTAATGCTGTGTAATAATGCAGTGGCTTAAACTGCCAAATGAAGGCCCGGCACAGTGACTCATGCCTGTAATCCTAGCACTTTGTGAGGCTGAGGTGGTCAGATCACTTGAGGTCAGAGGTTCAATCTACTGAATCCACCAGCTTGGCCAACATGGTGAAACCCCGTCTCTACCAAAACTACAAAGAATTAGCCAGGCATGGTGGTGTGCAACAGTAGTCTCAGTTACTTGGGAGGCTGAGGCAGGAGAATACTTGAATCCTGGAAGTGGAAGTTGCAGTGAGCTGAGATTGTGCTGCTGCACTCCAGCCTGAGTGACAGAGCAAGACTCCGTCTCCAAAAAAAACAAAACAAACAAACAAACAAAAACCTGCCAAATGCAGTGGCTTAAAAAATAAATATTTATTGCTTCTCTAAGTCTGTAGTTGGCTGGATGGGTCTCTGACCTGGCCCAGGCTTGGTTTATCTTGGGTACATTTACTCTGTATCTGATGTTAGCTGGTGGCTCAGCTAGGAGATGAGTATTTTACTATAGTCAATAGTCTCTCATGTTCCAGCAGGCTATCTTGGACTTGCTTCAAAATATTGGTAGGGGTCCAACTGAGAAAGCAAAGCGTGCAAGGCTTCTTGAAGCCTAGTCTCAGAACTGACACGCTCTCATCCTTCACATCACATTGGCCAATGCAAGTCGTAAGTCTAGCTTATATTCAAGGAGCTCAAGGAGGTGTGGGAAGGTAGGGAAAGACTTCACCTCTTGACAGGAGAAGTTTCAAATTCACATGGCAAAGGTATGGATACAGCAAGGAGTGGAGATTTCAGCAATTTTTTTTGGTAATCAACCTATCATGGCATTATTTTTCAGTTCATTCTGGAGATAAGAAAATTGAGGAATTTCTAGTTAAGTAACTCTCTCACGATCAAATACAGCACTGCTCCTAGGGTTGCAAGTTTCTGAGCAAATATTTTTGGTAGGCTCCTAACTATATAAACAATGTTATTAAAGACTTTATGACAAAATTCATGGGCCTCACTGAGGTATAATGACTCATTTATGGAGATTTAGAATAACGGCTATATACCAAAAACCACCAAGCTGAGAATCAAATCAAGAACTCAATTCCTTTTACTACAGCTGCGAAGTAATAAAGTAAAATAAAATAAAATAAAATAAAATACCTGGGAATACACTTAACCAAGGAGGTGTAAGGTCTCTACGAGGAAAACTACAAAACACTGCTGAAAGGAATCATAGATGACATGAACAAATGAAAACACATCTCATGCTCATGGATAGAAAGAATCAATATTGTAAAAACGACTATACTGCCAAAAGCAATCCCCATCAAAGTACCATCATCATTCTTCATAGAACTAGAAAAAATAATCCTAAAATTCATATGGAATCAAAAAAGACCCTGCACAGCTGAAGCAACATGAAGCAAAAAGAACAAATCTGGATTATGCATGTTTAACACCTGATATCTAATTTGTGCTTTCTCAATGACTAAACACACGTTTCATACATGAATACTTCTTTACTTGCCCTCTATTTTCTTGTTGTTCCAAAGCTCTCTCTTCAGTCTTTTAAACATTGTAATGTAAGAGAGACAACTGCAGTGAAGGACACAGCACCTTACCTCCAGCAAGTACTGCTTTTGGCTTGCATATTTATTATAAACTTCGATTCAGTGGTCAAAACATGTTTTAAGTAAAATATACCATTTTAATACACTAAAATCATGCAACCCTATTTTAAATAAACTGTTCACAAAGAGCGCTAATGGTATTCCTGTTAAAGTTGGGTTTGCTAACATTCTTTGAGGATTTTCCTTAATAAAGGTGCAGAGGGCCCCACGGTCTGGATCTTCCTTGTGCCTTAGTGAAGGGGTACCATGGAGGAAAGTGGGATCAGGACTGAACTGGGTTTCCTTTTCATAGCTGGCTCTCCTTTATCTACGCCATGGGACAGGCTTGCCCGAGGCTCCAACCCACCAATCCTGTCTGAATCTTTTCCGTGGTGACTCTGCCTCTGCTTTGTCAAGGGATCAGTTTTCACCTGAGGACAATGTGGGTGCCTGACTATTTTCCCTGATAAGTTCCAAGTCCTGAATGACCTGTCACTGACTAACCTATCTAAAAGTTGGTTAAGACTTTGACATGTGATTTTGTAAAAAACATCAATTCTTCCTAACCGAATTGAAAAATTCAATGTAATGGCAATAAAAATGGTGATAGAATAATTTTGAAACAGAACAACCTATGTGGAAAGTTTATTTGGAAAAACAGACATATAAAAAGAGGTAGGAAAATCTTGAAATAGAAGTGCTACAAGGGGGAAAAGGCCAATAAGTATAACAGCTTTTTATTTTCAAGTTAGAGTAAAATATATTTCCTATGGCTGCTGTAACAAATTACCACAAACTAAGTGGCTTTAAACAACACAAGTTTATTCTCTTACAGCTCTGGAGGTCAGAAACCCAACATGGGTGAGCAGCACTGACTCCTTCTAAAGGCTCATGGGAGAATCCATTTCTTCCTCTTCTAGCTTCCAGAGGCTGTCTGCATTCCTCGGCTCCCGGCCCTTCCTCCATCCCAAAACCAGCAGTGAGGCTCCTTCCGCTCCCTCCTCTCTGCCCGTTGCTTCCTCATCTCCTTCCCTGATGCTGACTCTTCTGCCCTTGGTGACACTGGGCTCACCTGGGTCCTCCAGGGTATTCTCCTTGTGTCAGAACCCTTATGCGAATCATCTCTCTACGTGCAGCTAACATATTCACAGCTTCTGGAGACTGAGAACATTATTCTATCTAACACACAAACCATTCTGATTCTTATATATTAATAAATCCATCAATGGAATAAATAGAGGCTAGAAATGTACTAAAAACCATGTGGGAATTTAGGGTATAGTAAACGTGATGCTTAATATAAGGCGTGGGGAATGGATCATTCAATAAATAATGCTAAAGGAAAAATCCACCAAAATCAATTCCAAATCAATCAATGATTTAAATTAAAGAAATATGAAAACCTGAAAAGTCCTGTGAGATAATAAGGGAAAATTATTTTCATGAACTTGGAGACAGGAAGACCCTTCTATGCCAAATATAAAATTCAGAAACCATATATAAAACAATTGATAATTTTGAGTACAGAAATTTTAGCATAAAAAGTAAAACAATAAACAGAAAAACTGTTTGCAAGCTGGGCACAATGGCTCATGCTTGTAATCTTAGCACTTTGGGAGGATAAGACAGGAGGATTGCTTGAACCCAGGAGTTCAAGACCAGCCTGGGCAACATAGCAAGACCCTTCCCTACAAAGAAAAATTTAGCAGGATATGGTGGCACATGCCTGTAATCCCACCTACTCAGGAAACCGAGGTGGGAAGATTAATTGAGCCTGAGAGGTTGAGGCTCTAGTAAACCATGATTGTGTCACTGCACTCCAGCCTGGGCAATAGGGCAAGATTCTGTCTCAAAAAGAAAAAAAGAAAAAAAGTTTGCAATATATCTGAAGACATATTTTTTAATACATAGAACTTACAAATGATGAAGAAAAAAATCATTAATTCAATTTAAAAAGTAGACAAGAGTTTAGACAAAAAACAAATACAAATGGCCCAAAAGCATTTGAAGAGGCCATTTAGGAAAGACAAATTAAACAACACTGTTATCAATTTAACTATAAGGTTGGCATAAATGCTCATGCATTATTATTCCCAATAGCCAAGATATGGAAATAATCCAAGTATCTATTAACAGATGAATGGATAAAGTGTGATACATACACACAATGAAATATTATTCAGCCTTAGAAAAGAAATAAATCCTACCATTTGCAGCAATGCCAATAGATCTGAATATGTACAGCTATTATGTATCTTAATAATCAAAAGTAAAAAATCTAAAACATAAAAACTAAACAGACCCGTAAGACATTATGCTAAGTGAAATAAGTCAGTCAGAGAAGAACAAATACTGTATGATTTCCCCTTGTGTGAGGGACCTGCAGTAGTCAAACCTATAGCAGAAAATAGCATGGTGGTCACCAAGGTTGGGGAGAGGGAAATGGGGAGCTGCTGTTCAAAGTGTATAAAGTTCCATTTATAAACACAGTATTGCATTCTTGAAAACTGCTAAGAGAGTAGATTTTGAATGCTCGCACAACAAAAAGATGACAAGTATGTGATATAATACATATGTTAATTAGTTCAATTTAGCCATTCCATAGTGTATACATATTTCACAAGATGTACACAATAAATATATGTGTATATATTTGTATATATATATAATTTTTGTCAAAAGAAAATTTTAAAAGACATAAAACCAGATAATGGCAGACATTAAAAAGTATGTTTACTTATATCACAGTCATCTTTCCATATTAAAACTGCATCTATATCATTAAAAAGTAAATAATAAAGTTACTGTTACATTTTTTAATACATAGAACTTACAAATGATGAAGAAAAAAATCATGAGGTGAATAAGTTGCAGAGATTTGCTTTACAACATAGTGCCTATGGTTAACAGTACCATGCAGTGCACTAAAACATTGGTTAAAAAGGAAGATCTCATATTGAGTGTTCTTACCACACACACACCAAAAAAAAACGATAAAGTTTAAGAAAGAAAACTTTTAGAGGTGATGGATGTATTCATTACTTTAATTGTAGTAATGGTGTCACAGGTGAATATAGATGTCCAAACTCAACTAACTGTATACATTAAACATGTAAAGGCTTTTGTATCTCATTTATACCTCAATAAAGCTGAATGAAATGAAAACACTTTCAAAATATACATTCTGAGCCCCACAGCAGAGAAACAAAAACTTACATATATTTTTAGTTGGAATGTAAATCACTACAATGTTTTAGGAGAGAAATTTGTAAGTATCCTTCAAAACTAAATTCCAAATACACTTGGATCCAGCAATTTAACTTTGCTCTCAAAGGCTCTTGGGAATTCCTCAAAAGGAGTCTGAAAGTCTGGGCACCATCAGAAGGGTTCTCTCTTCTTTTGGGAGTATGAAGACTAACAGATTATTACCATTGGCTGTACAAAGAGGTCTCTGCATCACTTTCAAAAATTATTCTGTACTTCTGTACTACTAAAGAATGTGAAACATTTGCTAATTTCTTGCTTTGTTGAGAAATTCTATCTGCTTCCTCTTTTTGATAGCGTCGTCTCAATACATATGTTAGAAAAAACAATTGCCTTTTTGTCTTCTAAACAAGGAAAAGAAAGTTTTGATTGGATGTCACCCAGACCCATGGTGGCTCTCTGAAGATAGTAATGAAAAGTCCCAACAACTCTGTCACCTGGTGGTTCCTTAGTTGTTCAGCCATAAGACAAGAAGACCCTGTCCCCTCCCCCGCTGAGTGAACAGGCCATTGGTAGGGCTCAGGGAAACTTAGCTCACTACAGACCTACCTTTTAGCTACAGTGGGAAGAAAATATTAGTTGACATTGTATCTGGGAAAAAAAAAAAAAAAAAGAGCTATAAAAATTTGATCAGTCTGTATCTTTACGTTCCATGACATAATCTCCAAGAAATATTGTCAAGAGGAAAAAGCAAGGTGAAGATTAGTATGTATTCGTATTCTCCAAAATGAATGTAAAAAGGTGGATCTGGACATGTGTATACCCAGAGTGTCTTCAAAAATAAATACAAAAAGCTGAAGACATTGTTCACATCTGAGGAGAGGGCCTGAGAAGTTGGTGGTCTGATGTGGGAGGGAGACAAGCATGTTGACATAGATGTTTGTACAGTGTTTGAAATTTTTACCATATCATCCTACTATTTCAATTAAACAAACAAGTTAATAAAAAGCAAGTAAGTTAAATTATAACTACCTAAAGATTAAATATGTCATATATTCCAAAACAGGATACTTTACCCATTTAACCATGCAGATGATCTAAAATCTGCTTTTTCTTACTTTGATTTTTTAAAAAGCCACTTTTCTTGGTAATTTTTATCTTCACTTCAATCCACTTTCTGGAAATTATATTTTTCCCCTTCTTCCTTCTATGAAAAAAAACGTTGTGTTTATTTTTTATTCAAGAATATACTTCCAGAGAAACATTTGGCTAAACTGTTAGATATCCTCCTTGGGTGTTTCCTAGGAGCAAAAAATGGGTGGGATGCATCACAGGTTTTATCTTAAAAGATATTTAATTCTGAGCAACAGCAACTTTGTAAGTCAGAACATCTTCAAAAGAACTTAGTCAAAAATCAGGAGAATGGGAGTGATTCCTGGATATATCGTAAAATTTGCCTCATTACCTTCATTCCCTTAAGGACCAAAATGATCAGACCCCCTGCAGTAAATGTTTCACAGCAGAATGACAAAAAAACAAAAAAAACAGGCCCTTCTCCATTCTGGCTTCCTGATGGATCACCAGGTCCTACTGCAGGGCCCAGCTTTAAAGAAGGATTTGTTGAATGAAAGAATGAAAGAAACAGTAAAGGAATTTGCTCAGCACCTACCTTAATTCCTAGAATTTGTTATCTAAATATAGAGTGAGAAAATGCACAAGGTCCAAAACACATGTGAAGAACACAACAGCAGTGGAGTGAAGCCAGCATACCATGACCCAAAACTTCTTCAGGAACAAACCATACAATAGAAACTTAAATACAGATTAAGGGCCTGAATACTGAGAACTTATGTGTATTATCTCAACTTACAAATCCAGTCAAATTGGCCCTTCAAGACCCTAAACATACAGATACAGAGATAGAGATAGATACAGATTTATGCTACTTTTTCCCCAAAAAGGAAAGATTTATTGACTACATTGAAATGGTTGAGATCTGAAGTTACTACCTAGCTATTTGGACCAGAGAAGCTTATTAATTAGCCAAATTTGCATTTCACCTAGCTTAAATATATTCAGACAAAGCAAAAACCAAAAAACAAGCAAACAAGTGATGAAACCACCTATTAAAAAAACAATGTTCTGATGGACTCTGTAAACACCAGCTTAATAGCATAACACCCCTTACCTGTAGGAGGGCCATGGTTCAATAAAGAAGCACTTAGATAGAGTGCCAGGGCACAACCCTTTACCAATTTGCTCTTTCTATACATCCTACCTGTACATTTTCTAGCCATTTATTTTTCAGATGTCAGAGTGTTCAGTAGTAAGTCAACTGATGAGACCATACTATGTCTATTTGCATTTTATCTACATAATTTATGAACTAGATAAATTTTCTTTCAACAGTGCCCCTTTTGCTTGAAAATAAGTGACTTATAAAATTGTTTATCAAGTTGTGCATATTCTAATAAGGTTTAAGTATCAAAGGTTAATGGCCAGGAAGGTCAAGAATTATTTCCACTCTGGTTAAAGGTAGTAGTTAACTTTTAAAGCAAGATGTAATAAGCAATGTTCATTGCCTCTTAAATAAGAGTATAACATTTTGTGGTGGAGAGGTTGTCCTTCTTAACATTCAATACAACTTTAGTTGGATATCCTTATCCCACATCCATTGTTTTTTCATCAACCTCCCATCGAACGTCAAAACAAAGATTAGACTTATGAGTAGTTGTATTTAAAAGTCCCTGAATGCATTTTCCCACTGATAAAGTTTCAGTATATCAATAAAAAGATTCATATTTCAAAGTCATCTCATTTTTCTGGGAGCCATCAACTATTCTCAGAAGGATGGTAATGGGAAATTACCTTGGCAACATCTCCGGGAATTTAGGCTAAATTTATTGGTGTTAGGACACAGAATGTCACAACCAAATATTTGGGCTTATCTTTGTGTCCAGACGTCAGCTCACTTAATGAGGCCATGGAGAAAAGTGAACTTACTTAAAAATGTACCTTTTGCTGAGAGGAGAGATCGGTGACAGAATCTGAAAGAGCTAGTGTCAAAATAACATTTTAATTAGCTGTCCCCAGTGGAACTTAATTATAAGTTTCCCTGTCTTTTATAGGAATGAAATTTATCCTTATTTTCTACACATAGATTTTAAAATTTGATAGTACCAAAGAATTAATTATATACTCCAATGTTGCTTAAGACATGCTTATGAGCTATTATTCCCTTGAAAACAACTAAAAAAGCAAAACTGAAAGAAGAAACTTTCTTTGAAAAACTAGAAAATGTTTGAATCCCTGAAAAATACTGCAAAAAGTGTGAAGACGGTTTAGAAGTATGACAAGATGTCACAATAGCACAAGTGTGTTATAGATCCCAGAACAAACTGGCAATGTTGACACCCTAGAGGAGGGATATATGCGAGGTGAGAACCTAAAGTCTCTTGGATGCAAAAATGAGAATAGGATATTCTTTTGACACACTTACGGCTCCAAGAAGCAGAGAAAGATTCAGCTGCATGAAAAATCCGATAGTTGAGTTGTATTTGCAGGAAACATCTACCTGTTGGGCCTGAAGTGAGAGGAGGAGAGAGATGTTCACTCTGGACACTACGTGACTGTTTATCTTCATTGGCTATGCAGAAGTAGAGAAAGATTAAAAGAGAACATTTATATTTGCATCATAAGAAAATTTATGCTAGCTTAGAACAAGTATCTGACCTCCAGCTTTTACATGTATTCTGTGATTAGCTTGCCCATGATTTTGTGGTTTCTACAGTGTTTGCTTTCATATTTGAATGAAAGTTTAAATGGGTTTATAGTCTGGGAACCTTGTCTCCTTTCTCAAGCACTTTGCTCTGCTCTCTTCTCATGTTCTGTTTCATGTTGCTATGGAGGCCATTTTCTCCCTTTTGAGCATGACTTATTCAAATATGAATTCTCAAAAAAAGGCCACCAGAAGACCTATAAAATTTTTGAGGATTAAGAAAAGAGAAAAAGAGAAAAGGATCTGGAACATAAGAATGAAAGAAAAAAGGAAAAATAAAAGCTTAATATAGTGATTGAAGCAGACAAGAATTTGACCGGCTTTTTGCAATGAATTTTTTAAAATCTGAAATAATTCCCTTTTATAAAAAATGATATCAAAAAGACAACAGGCAAAAAGTCAGAAAAGAAATTGCAAAACTACAGAAGACGATGAAATAAGAGTTGGCAGAAAAATTAGAAGCATAAAGGGGGAAAAATTGGAAGCAAAAATGGATCACAGAAATTAAGACAAAATTGAAAACTGTGAACATGAGTATAAACACTGCAAAAAACAAAGAAGATAAAGATGATTAAAGTGAACCAAACAGAACAGAAATAAATAACTAAATAAAGAAAAATAAACAGAAAGAAGAGGAGCAAATCAGACTCGAAACATGCATAATTGAATCCCCCACATCCTCATCAAAAATAGGTCCAATATAATGAATTCCCCCACATCCTCATTCAAAGTAAGTCCAATGTAAATAAAACTTTGACAAAGTTATCAAAAGTTAATAAATCAATAAAACTCTCAAGAAATAAACAGACGTGAATCTACAGATTTAAAGAAAATATTCAATTCCAGGAAAAGTTATACCAAGAATTCTACAACAAGACATATTGTAGTAATGTTTCTGGACATTAAAGAAATAATAAATAAAATTATATTTTATCAAAATATAAGAAAATAATAAACATAAGAAAGAGATTTTGGGGCAAAAAGGCAAAAACATTAAGATGCTCACAAGTGAAAAAATAGCCTCCACAGAAGCATTCAGTGGAACATGAGCAGAGCTGAGAAAAGTGTTTGAGAAAGAAGACAAGATACCCCTCTTTTTATACCCATCTGAACTCTCATTCTAGTGTGAAAGCAAGAGATAAAACATTTGATAACATTAAAAAGAGATAGATAATATTGTCATCCTACATTCATCTTGAAAGACCATAGCATGAATATCAGCCCACCTACAAATGGAAAAATAAGCCCTGAATTGAATTAATTGAATACACCAGACTAAAACAAATGTAATGATTAGAGACTATCAGGTAAATATAAATGCCCCAAATCAATATTTTGAAGAAGTAGAGGAAGGAAATGTGAGAAGTGATGAAAATATACTAATTTCATTTTTAAAAATTGTGCTCCAAATGTATTGTTTAAACCCCATAAGATGAATAATAGAAGTAAAGGAATATTTAGCAGCACAAAATATATTCTGAACAGCACAAAGAAAGAAATGATAATAGGAAAATATAAATCGCATGATTAGATACTTGGAAGAGATGATTGTCATTATTCTAATCAACCCTTCTCCTTACCACACACACCTCCCTAAAATATCATTACCATATCATAACAGATACAGGTTCAGAGTGAGATGCTACCAAAATCTTTAGAAAACTAATGGTTCTAATGCTATTTAAACTGTTTCAGAACATTTAAAAGTGTATTCTTTAAATTCTTCATGAAATGAGGAAAATAATAAACTGTACATCCAATAAGAAAACACGCACACACATAAAATTACAGATAAAAAAAATCCCAAATGAAACACAAAAAACAGAATCCTAAAACATGTTTTTAAAATAATATACTAAGAATAAGTAGGCTTTATTTGTAAGATATCAAGATATTTCCATTTTTAAATGTATGAATAAGATTTATCATAGATTCATATTAAATTAAAAAGAAAAATGATTTGTAGAGTTTCATGCTAAATATTTTTGAAAAATTCAGCATCCATTTAATTATTTAATTAAAAATAATTTAAAAGATTTAATTAAAAAATCTTAACCCATGAATATTAAGAATATTTAAAATTTGATAATACCTACCTATTAAGCATTGTGCATAATAAAAAACTAGAAGCAATTCCATTAACATCAGAATCAAGACAAGCATATCTACTGTCATTTAATATTACTCAATTTTGCATACTATTTCCAAATAAATTGATAATATACCTTGAAATCTCCTCAAATCAACTGAAAGTCCCTTACAAATAACAATTGAAGTAATAATAATACAATACACTAGAAGCAAATAATTTACTTACAATATCTATAAAGATAATAAAATACTTAGGGGTCAACTTGCTTAGGGATACACAGGAATAAATAAAATACTTAGACATTAACAACAGATGTGGTAGAACTATAGGATAAATCTCTAAATGTGCCCAACAGACAAAAAGTGGTGATTTAAACAAATGAAAGATAGACTATGTTCTTGGAGAGAAAGATTTAATATATAAAGCTGTTATTCTGCCTAATTAATTGATTAATTTATCATGGAACCAGACTCTGGATCCCTTCATCTCAGCTTCCAGCTACCAGCTACCAGCCTCTCCTAGGCAGGTGGCTACTGACTTGCAGGCCTCAGTCTCGTCTGAGAGACTTAGCAAGGAGCCCAGAACAAGGGTGTGATGCTAGTAAATCCCAGAAAGTGCTTGATGTTTCATGCTCCCAGGACCCTGGCAAGAAGAAGTTTGGTGTTGACCAGTGTGATTATGCTAAATCCACCTGACCTTCAAAGGATCAGGAGGGAGGAGCATGGGTGGGCTAAATCATTCCCAGTCTGAAGGATTGCTGAGAAACACAAAGTTAAAGTTGAGCAGCAAAAGACTCCTCTGCCTTTCAGAACCAGTGAAATTCAGCACCTCCAGCACCAGACCTGAGCTTGATAACCTACAAAAGAAAATAACTCTTTATGACCACAACTCCAGAAACTGCAAACAAAACAAAACAGAAAACAAGACAGATCCAGAAGACAATTCTAAGGAGAAAAACAAAGCAAAACACACACACACACACACACACACACACACACACACACCCCACAAGAAGATTGAGAAGCCTTGAGAAACACAAAATTGTTGTAATGAGAAATGTGAAACTGTGGAAAATATTTTAAGCTTGTCTTTCAACCAAAGAACTATATTTTAAACAGCTCCATGTAGTGTTCCTAAAAATCAATAGAGATCAATAAGCCAACAGAAAAACAGGCAAAGGTAACGGATAGTGTGAAAAAAAGTAGACTCTCGGGACCCCAAACTCACTGTGCCAAAGGTGAGAACTGAGTCGTGCAAAGGTGTTTTCCTTTTGCTCCCAAGCAGAGAGCTGTGATTTCACAACCCTGTATCATAGCCTCATCCATAAGCCAGATTCCTGCAAGGAAAGAAGGTCATGTTTCTTCCTAGTGGGCTCTACCTCTTTTAGGATGTATAACCCACTGTTTGGGGTGAGAAAAGGAAGAAAGCACTTTCCTTTCCCCAGGCAGAGCTGGTTCTGGGTGGACAGTGGGTTGGGGGCTGGATGTCCTGTGCAGTGGGGGCAACCAGCACAGTCAGGGGCAGAGCCCTGATGGCACCTGGGAGCATTCAGAGGGTCAGCTGAGTCTTCAGCACCCCCAGGTTTCAGCACTAGGCCTGCTACAAATTAGCCCTAAAACTGAGTTCTGTTAAATCTCACCCTGACAATGCCAATTACCAGCTTATTTTCTCAGGTACAGGAGAAGGGCAAGAACAGAAATCATTCGTGTGCCTACCTCAAGATGAACACATAACTGACTTTTTCATCTACCCCTTCCTTTCACTTGTAAAATGCAGATTCACTGAGCACTAATCAGAGCCTCTCAAGAATGTAACTACCTGCCTCATTGCCTACCCTCCCTCCTTTTCAAGAATTGCTGGCTAGGGGTGGTGGCTCATGCCTGTAATCCCAGAACTTTGGGAGACCAACATGAGCAGATCAGGAGGTCAGTAAATCGAGACCATCCTGGCTAACACGGTGAAACCCCCTCTCTACTAAAAATACAAACAATCAGCCAGGCATGGTGGTGGGCGCCTGTAGTCCCAGCTACTCAGGAGGCTGAGGCAGGAGAATTACTTGAAACCATGAGGCAGAGGTTGCAGTGAGTCGAGAGTCGAGATCGTGCCATTGCACTCCAGCCTGGGTGACAGAGCGACACTCCATCTCAAAAAAAAAAAAAAAAAAAAAAAAAAAAATTACCCTCCTGCTTGTTCTTTGTTCTTTCCTCTTTAAATACTGAAGTTCCCCAAACCATCTTTGGAAAAACCACAGAACACAGATGCTCCTGTGGTTTGTGTTTTTCCTGGGCTCCTCCTCAACCTTGACTAAACAAACCTCAAATCAATTGAGACCTGCCTCAGTCACTTTTTTGTTTACAACAGTCGTGGACAAGGAAACAAAATGGCTCTTCAACATATGAAAAAATGCTCAATTTTGTTGACTATAAGATGAATGCATATGAAAACTATACTGAGATACTATTTCTAACATATCAAATTGCAAAGATCAAATATTTGGTAACCCACTGTTTGGGGTGAGGAAAGAAAGAGAGCACTTTTTGTTCCCCAGCCAGAGCTGCTCCATGCTAGGAGGGTCTGTGTGGGCAGTGGGCTGGGGGCTGGATGCCCTGTGCAGTGGGGGCAGCCAGCAGTGTCGTGGGCAGAGCCCTGCTGGCACCTAGGAGCATTCAGAGGATCAGCTGTGTCTTCAGCAGCCCCAAGTTTCGGCACTAGGCCATGCAATGCCACATTATCAATTAAACAGGCTTCCAGCATTCATCCAGGAACTTCCAGGAGAAAAGTGTGCTTGCAGATCCAAAGGAATGACAAAATATGAAGCCCTAAATCATTAATAAATAAGGACCTGGTTCTATTTTCTGTAGCTGTGCAAGGTCTCTCTGCATGTTCTAGTCATGGGGCATGTCAGTGATGAGTCCAGGGACACATAGCAAAAAACAAGGCCGGATTTAAACAAACTCAGATTGATTTTGTATGCTTGTTCCATAAATCTGGGGTTCTCAGGGGGCTCCCAAAGGGAGATCTTAAAGTGTAGTTTCCCGCTCCACCCCTATGACTGTTTTTCATCACCACACCTCTCACACCCAATGTGTGGGGTTTTTCTTACACCAATCAATTCACCGCCTCTCCATACACCAGCTGTTGTCCTACAATTCAATCCAGTTCTGACACCGTCTATCTGGAGTTACCATCAGCCCCCACAAGTTAAAGATTCCCCCAAACTCCCCCTGCTTCAGATGCCAATAGCTAGTTCTGGGCCTCTCCTATTTCTGACCAACCAATTATAAATTGGATAAAATCTTGGCTATCAATCCCAGGACGCCCTCCCCAGGTTCAATAATTTGCTAGAATTGTTCACAGAATTCAGGGAAACAGTGCACTAGTTATTACTGATTTATTATTTTAAAAAATACAACTCAGAACCAGTCAAATGGAAGAGAAGCATAGAACCAGGTATGGGAGGGAGAGGGGTGCAGTGCTGCTGTGTTCTCTCCGGGTACGGCACCCTCCCAACACCTCCATGTGTTCATCAACCCAGAATTGCTCTGAACCTTGTATAGGGTTTGTGTGTGTGTGTGTGTGTGTGATTTTATTGTGTAAACATGATTGGTTAAGTCATTGGTCACTGGTGAGTGAATCTATCTACAGCCCTTCTCCTCTCCAAAGGTTGGTTCCTTTGGCAACTAGCCCCCATCCTGAAGCTATCTAGGAGACCCAACCACCAGTTATCTCATTAGCATTCAAAAGACATTCTAATCACTTATGAGATCCCAAGGGTTTTAGAAGCTGTGTGTCAACAACGGGGCAAAGACCAAATATACATATTCCTTGTTGTGTCACAAGCCCCATATCATCTTACATAGCATGTTAAGGGGTGTGACCCTATAATTTTTCAGCATGTACAGTCTTCAGGTGGCTGAGCATGCACACTGTGGGGTCACTACACATCCCATGCACTTCTGTCATAAATAGCTCACAGTACCTGATCTCAGAGCGATTATCTAGTGAAGGAAAGTCATGTGGACTACACTCTTTAATGGTAGCTGGAGAGCTGTAGTTTTATCTCCATGCTTCCTTTCTTTTCTCAAGCCATTAAGAGTCTCCTATGGTACCACCTACTTACAAAGATCTAAAATAAAGCCAATTACAAAGATTGAAATTAAGTAGAAGATGGCTGAACAGGAACAGCTCCATTCTGCAGCTCCCAGCAAGATTGACACAGAACATGGGTGCTTTCTGCATTTCCAACTGAGGTACCCAGTTCATCTCATTGGGACTGGTTGGACAGTAGGTGAAGCCCACAGAGGGTGAGCTGAAGCAGGTTGGGGCATCACTTCACACGGAAGTGCAAGGGGTCGGGGAATTCTCTCCCCTACCCAAGGGAAGCTGTGAGGGACTGTGTTATGAGGAATGGTGCACTCCAGCCCTGATACTGCACTTTTCCTATGATCTTCACAACCTGCAGACCAGGAGATTTCCTCTGATGCCTACGCCACCAGGGCCCTGGGTTTCAAGCACAAAACTGGGCAGTCGTTTGGCCAGACACCGAGTTAGCTGCAGGAGTTCTTTTTTCCATACCCCAGTGGCACCTGGAATGCCAACGAGACAGAACCGTTCACTCCCCTCGAAAGGGGGCTGAAGCCAGGGAGCCAAGTAGTCTGGTTCGGGGGGCCCCATCCCCATGGAGCCCAGCAAGCTAAGATCCACTGCCTTGAAATTCTCACTGCCAGCACAGCGGTCTGAGGTTGACCTGGTAGGCTGGAGTTTGGTTGGGGAGGGCATCCACCATTGCCGAGGCTTGAGTAGGTGGTTTTACCTTCACAGTATAAACAAACCACCAGGAAGTTTGAACTGTGCAGAGACCACCACAGCTCAGCAAGGCTGATTTGGCCAGGCTGCCTCTCTAGATTCCTACTGTCTGGACAGGGCCTCTCTGAAAAAAAGGTAGCAGCCCCAGTCAGGGGCTTACAGATAAAACCCACATCTCCCTGGAACAGAGCATCTGGAGGAAGGGGCGACTGTGGGCACAACTTCAGCAGACTTAAACATCCCTGCCTGACAGCTCTGAATAGAGCAGCGGCTCTCCCAGCACAGTATTTGAGCTCTGCTAAGGATCAGACTGCCTCCTCAAGTGGGTCCGCTGACACCTGTGTATCCTGACTGGGAGACACCTCCCAGTAGAGGATGACAGACACCTCATACAGAAGAGCTCTGCCTAGCATCTTGTGGGTGCCCCTCTGGGATGAAAATTCCAGAGGAAGGAACAGGCAGCACAATCTTTGCTGTTCTGCAGCCTCCACTGGTGATACCCAGGCAGATAGGGTCTGGAGTAGACCTCCAGCAAACTCCAGCAGACCTACAGCAGAAGGGTCTGACTGTTAGAAGGAAAACTAACAAACAGAAAGGTATAGCATCAATATCACAAAAAGGAAATCCACTTAGAGACCCCATACAAAGGTCACCAACATCAAAGACCAAAAGTAGATAAATCCACAAAGATGAGGAGAAACCAACCCAAAAAGGCTGAAAATTCCAAAAACCAGATGCCTCTACTCCATCACAGGATCACAACTCCTCATCAGTAAAGGAACAAATCTGGACAGAGAATAAGTTTGACGAATTGACAGAAATAGGATTCAGAAAGTGGGTAATACAAACTCCTCTGAGCTAAAGGAGCATGTTCTAACCCAATGCAAGAAAGTTAAGAACCTTGAAAAAAGATTATACGAATTGCTATCTAGAATAACCAGTTTAGAGAAGAACATAAATGACCTGATGGAGCTGAAAAACATAGCACAAGAACTTCGTGAAGCATACACAATTATCAATAGCTGAATCAATCAACCAGAAAAAAGGATACCAGAGATTGAAGATCAACATAATGAAATAAAGCATGAAGACAAGATTAGAGAAAAAAGAATAAAATGCAATGAACAAAGCCTCCAAGAAATATGGGACTATGTGAAAAGACCAAATCTATGTTTGATTGGTGTACCTGAAAGTGACGGGGAGAATGGAACCAAGTTGGAAAACACTTTTGAGGATATTACCCAGGAGAACTTCCACAACCTAGCAAGACAGGCCAACATTCAAATCAGGAAATACAGAGACCACAAAGATACTCCTCGAGAAAAGCAACCCCAAGACACATAATTGTCAGATTCGACAAAGTTGAAATGAAGGAAAAAAATGTTAAGGGCAGTCAGAGAGAAAGGTCGGGTTACCCACAAAGGGAAGCCCATCAGACTAACAGCGGATCTCTCAGCAGAAACCCTACAAGCCAGAAGAGAGTGGGGGCCAATATTCAACATTCTTAAAGAAAAGAATTTTCAACCCAGAATTTCATATCCTGCCATACTAAGTTTCTTAAGCAAAGGAGAAATACAATCCTTTACAAACAAGTAAATGCTGAAAGATTTTGTCACCAGCAGGCCTGCCCTACAAGAACTTCTAAAGGAAGCACTAAACATGGAAAGGAACAACTGGTACCAGCCACTGCAAAAAACTACCAAATTGTAAAGACCATCGATACTATGAAGAAACTGCATCAACTAATAGGCAAAATAATCAGATAGCATCATAACAACAGGATCGAATTCACAGATAACATTATTAACCTTAAATGTAAATGGGCTAAATGCCCCAATTAAAAGACACAGACTGGCAAATTGGATAAAGAGTCAAGTCAGCATCAGTGTGCTGTATTTAGGAGACCTATCTCATGTGCAAAGACACACATAGGCTCAAAATAAAAGGATGGAGGAATATTTACCAAGAAATGGAAAGCAGGAAAAAGCAGGGGTTGCAATCCTAGTCTCTGATAAAACAGACTTTAAACCAACAAAGATCAAAATAGACAAAGAAGGCCATTACATAATGGTTAAGGAATCTATGCAATAAGTAGAGCTAACTGTCCTAAATATATATGCACCCAATACAGGAGCATCCAGATTGATAAAGCAAGTTCTTAGAGGCCTACAAAGAGACTTAAACTCCCACACAATAGCAGTGGGAGGCTTTAACACCTGACCATCAACATTAGACAGTTCAACAAGACAGAAAATTAACAAGAATATTCAGGACTTAAACTCAGCTCTGGACCAAGCAGACCTAATAGACATCTACAGAACTCTCCACCCCAAATCAACAGAATATATATTCTTCTCAGAGCCTCATTGCACTTATTCTAAAATTGACCACATATTTGGAAGTAAAACACTCCTCAGCAAATGCAAAAGAACAGAAATCGTAACAATCTCTCAGACCACAGTGCAATCAAATTAGAATTCAGGATTAAAAAACTTACTCAAAACCGCACAACTATGTGGAAACGGAGCAACCTGATCCTGAATGACTCCTGGGTAAATAACGAAATTAAGGCAGAAATAAAGATGCTCTTTGAAACCAGTGAGAACAAAACACAATATACCAGAATGTATGGGACACATTTAAAGCAGTACGTAGACGGAAATTTATATCACTAAATGCCCACAAGAGAGAGCAGGAAAGAGCTAAAGCGACACCCTAATATCACAATTGAAAGAACTAGAGAAGCAAGAGCAAACAAATTCAAAAGCTAGCAGAAGACAAGAAATAACTAAGATCAGAGCAGAATTGAAGGAGATAGAGACATGAAAAACCCTTCAAAAAATCAATGAATCCAGGAGCTGGTGTTTTGAAAATATCAGCAAAATAGATAGAACAGCAGCAAGAAAAATAAAGAAGAAAAGACAGAAGAATCAAATAGATGCAATAGAAAATGATAAAGGGGATATCACCACCAATCCCAGAGAAATTTAAACTACCTTCACAGAATGCTATAAACTACTCTACTCAAATAAACTAGAAAATCTAGAAGAATGGATAAATTCCTGGCCACATACACCCTCCCAAGACTAAACCAGGAAGAAATCAAATCTTTGAATAGACCAATAACAAGTTCTGAAATTGAGGCAGTAATTAATGGCCTACCAACCAAAAAAAGTCCAGGACCAGATGGAGTCACAGCTGAATTCTACCAGATGTACAAAGAGGAAACGGTACCATTCCTTCTGAAACTATTCCAAACAATAGAAAAGAGGGAATCCTCCTTAACTCATTTTATGAGGTCAGCACCATCCTGACACCAAAACTTGGCAGAGATACAACAGAAAAAGAAAATTTCAGACCAATATCCCTGATGGACATCGATGCAAAAATCCTCAGTAAAATACTAGCAAACTGAATCCAGCAGCACATGACAAAGCTTATCCACCATGATCAAGTCAGCTTCATCCCTGGGATGCAAGGCTTGTTCAACATACACAAATCAATAAACATAATCCATCACATAAACAGAAACAATGACAAAAACCACATGATTATCTTAATAGATGCCAAAAAGGCCTTCAACAAAATTCAGCAGTCCTTCATGCTAAAAACTCTCAATAAACTAGTTACTGATGGAACGTATCTCAAAATAATAAGAGTTATTTATGAAAATCCCACAGCCAATGTCATACTGAAAGGGCAGAAACGGGAAGCATTCCCTTTGAAAACCAGCACAGGACAAGGATGCCCTCTCTCACCACTCCTATTCAACATAGTATTTTAAGTTCTGGCCAGGGCAATCAGGCAAGAGACAGAAATAAAGCATATTCAAGTAGGAAGAGAGGAAGTCAAATTGTCTGTTTGCAGATGACATGATTGCATATTTAGAAAACCCCATCATCTCAGCCCAAAATAACCTTAAGGTGATAAGCAACTTCGGCAAAGTCTCAGAATACAAAATCAATGTGCAAAACTCACAAGCATTCTATACACCAATAACAGACAGAGAGCCAAATCATGAGTGAACTCCCATTCACAATTGCTTCAAAGAGAATAAAATGCCTAGGAATACAAGTTACAAGCGATGTGAAGGACCTCTTCAAGGAGAACTACAAACCGCTGCTCAAGCAAATAA
The DNA here is from genome assembly GCF_047675955.1 of Chlorocebus sabaeus. Classification (NCBI taxonomy): domain Eukaryota; kingdom Metazoa; phylum Chordata; class Mammalia; order Primates; family Cercopithecidae; genus Chlorocebus; species Chlorocebus sabaeus. The sequence continues at coordinate 57,322,951 of NC_132911.1, read as the reverse complement.
TAGAGGACACAAATAAGTGGAAAATCATTCCATGCTCATGGATAGGAAGAATCAATATCATGAAAATGGCCATACTGCCTAAAGTAATATATAGATTCAATGCTATTCCCATCAAGCTACCACTGACTTTCTTCACAGAATTGGAAAAAAGCTACTTTAAATTTCATATGGAACCAAAAAACAACCCGTATAGCCAAGATAATCCTAAGCAAAAGGAGCAAAGCTGGAGGCTACCTGACTTCAAACTTCACTACAAGGCTAAAGTAACGAAACAGCATAGTACTAGTACCAAAACAGATATATAGACACGTGGAACAGAACAGAGGCCTCAGAAAAAACACCACACATCTCCAACCATCTAATCTTTGACAAACCTGACAAAAATAAGCAATGGGGAAAGGATTCCCTATTTAATAAATGGGGTTGGGAAAACTGGCTACTAACCATATGCAGAAAACTGAAATTGGACCCCTTCTTTACACCTTATACAAAAATTAACTCAAGATGGATTAAAGACTTAAATGTAAGACCTAAAACCATAAAAACCCTAGAAGAAAACCTAGGCAATACCATTCAGGACATAGGCATGGGCAAAGACTTCATGACTAAAACAGCAAAAGCAGTTGTAACAAAAGCCAAAATAGACAAATGGGATCTAATTAAAGAACTTCTGCTCATCAAAAGAAACAATCATGAGAGTGGACAGGCAAGCTACAGAATGGGAGAAAATGTTTGCAATCTATCCATTTCACAAAGGGCTAATATCCAGAATCTACAAAGAACTTAAACAAATCTACAAGAGAAAAACAAACAACCCCATCAAAAAGTGGGCAAAGTATATGAACAAACACTTCTCAAAAGAAGACATTTATGCAGCCAACAGACACATGAAAAAATGCTCATCATCACTGGTCATTACAGAAATGCAAATCAAAATCATTAATGAGATACCATCTCACACCAGTTAGAATGGTGATCATTAAAAAGTCAGGAAACAGATGCTGGAGAGGATGTGGAGAAATAGAAACACTGTTACACTGTTGGTGGGAGTATAAATTAGTTCAACCATTGTGGAAGAAAGTGTGGCAATTCCTCAAGGATCTAGAACCAGAAATACTATTTGATCCAGCAATCACATTACTGGGTATATACCCAAAGGGTTATAAATCATTCTACTATAAAGACACATGCACACATATGTTTATTGCAGCACTATTCACAATAGCAAAGACTTGGAACCAACCCAAATGCCCATCCATGATAGGCTGGATAAAGAAAATGTGGCACATATACACCGTGGAATACTATGCAGCCATAAAAAAGAATGAGTTCATGTCCTTTGCAGGGACATGGATGAAGCTGGAAACCACATTCTCAGCAAACTAACACAGGAACAGAAAACCAAACACCACATGTTCTCACTCATAAGTGGGAATTGAACAATGTGAACACACGGACACAGGGAGGGGAACATCACACACTGGGGTCTGTTGGGGTGGGGGGCTAGGACAGGGTAGCATTAGGAGAAATACCTAATGTAGATGACGGGTTGATGGATGCAGCAAATCCCCATGGCACATGTACACCTATGTAACAAACGTGTATGTTGTGCACATGTACCCCAGAACTTAAAGTATAATACTAAAAAAAAAAAAAGAAATTAAATAATTCACTATCTGGTGATTATCATCTCATTTGACTTTATAGTCCTTTAGTAGTATAGTAATGTAATAGTTTCTGTTTATTACTTAAGTTTTCTCAGTGTCTGAAAGGATCAATTAATTATGGCATCGTATAAACTGGGTTCAGGGGACTATGTTACATTTATCTTCTCGCCAAAATACACTGTGAAAACAGCACAAGCCACAAAGTCAAATGCTTTGTATTGATGTGAACATACAGAATATGCAGGGAAGGCAAAATTCTAATATTTACAGATTTAGCCCTCTTAAATTTTTCTAAAATCAACGTAATTTGTGTAGGTCAAGAAAAGATGATTTGTGATGACTATCTCTCCAGGACATATCACCCTCCATTATGAAACAGAGTGAAGACTGAAATTTATACACTAGTGAATCAACTGGTGCCAAAAATAATAAGCTTTCCATATGCTCAGGTGATTTGATCTATTATCCTCCTAGCTATGCTCACTCATTTCTCATATGTGGCCAAACTGGTAAAACCTTAAAAGAAAAAGTAATTTAGCATTGGCATGGTTAGTTGATTATCATCTGGAAACCCTTGCATTTTGAATAATCTCTGGCATAGTTTAGCCTGCTGACCTGAATGTTCTATCATCATATGACAAGATATAAAACAGTAAATGAATTATAGTAAAGATTATTAATACTTATAAATTATAAGATGACTCATAGAAGGACTTAAAGGATATTTTCCTCTGAGCATATTACATCTGGAATTCAGCCTTGATGAATAGTACTCAAAAAGCATAAAATTAAGTTGTCATACTCAAATCATGATTACTTTCTTACAAAAGAAAAAAATTGGAAAAAGAAGAGAAAATAAAAAGAGAATTTTAAAGTTTGTAGTGCAAAGAATTTCCACAGAGTGAAATCAGATTGTTGACCTTAAGTCTCCCCTTTATTGAGGCTGCATGAAGAGAAAACATTGTTAGATCTTTCTGCAGGCTTAAAGGTATTCCTGGGCATATTGTTAGAGTACATTTTTTGTGATAGGAAGTATGTAATGGGAAAATCAACCTTCATAAATATTTGGACATCATTTTGTGGCTAAATGTCAGGGGAAATTGTTCATAATCACAAACTCCTCTCCAGTGAGACTAAGTGAGTGAGTTCATTATCCTTAGCAGAACTCTGGTGCTTCAGTGAGTGAGTTTATTATCCTTAGAAGAACTCTGGTGCTTCAGCCTTGGACTGGATGCTCCAGTCTCCCATTTGAAAAGCTTCAGTCACTGCTGGGAGGCAGTTAGACCTGGTCATTGCGCACAGTTACCACCATGCTCAGCTCCCAGATGCCTCATGAGAGATTTTCTTAGCATTCCAACTCTCTTCTCCCAGTGATCTGTGCGTGTTACAACACTTGGCTTCTGTAGGATTCTGTCTGTGGAATCCTCATAGCTCAGTGCCCAGGACGTTAGCAGGACCAGAGTCCCTGGAAGGAAACATTGAAATAAGAATCATAGAGATAAGTGAGCAGAGAATGCTGGAGCCACCGAGTTGTGCTGGAAAAATCTAATCTTGGGTGTGTAAATCATAGCCTACTGTGTTTTCCTTCCCACCCACTGTTAGGGGACCGCATTCTAGTCTGAGTGCTGACGCTGGAGGCAACAGAGTTACGGTGACTGTGGAAAACCAGAGGCCACAGCCCAGATTGTCTTTATCTATTTTGATTTCATTCAATTCCATTCAAATATATTTAGCAATTACCAAGTGCAAGTCTTCTATTGGGAGCAGTTTCAAGTTGAAATGTGTTGCCACATTGTCCCCATAGGCATAAATATGTACTAGATACACTAGAATTTCCACTATTTTATGACTCAATTGCCTCTCAGCCCCCAGTGAGGCACACAAGCCATTTATCAAGCCAGGAGCTTTAATTTTTGAATTAGAAACTATGGTCACTGTTATTGGATGGGAGTAACAGAAAGTCATAATGTGATTAAAGGACTAAAAAGACCAGGATTGCCCTCCTTGAACTGTGACTTCCAAAATCGTGTTTGAATTTTCTGTGCCTATGATCAGTGGAGAGTGATCTACATAAATCACCTGATTATTTGTAAGCTCTAAAGAAGAATTCATACATGATCTGTGATCTGTGATCTGTGGTTGTTCTCAGGAAAGGCAAGACAAATACACGTGAAACAACTAGTTATGTTAAATTTTAAATACAGACTACAATTTTTTAAAGATACAAACTGTAAGCCATCTCTTTGTTCAGAGGAGCAAGAAATAATACATGGGTTGAAATAAACATTAAACAGTTACGACTTCACCCAAATCTAGTAGGCAGTTGTGTTTAAGAGGAAACAGAGGACCCCCATATGACTGTAGGTAGTCATTAATATACCAGATGTGGAGCAACAAGGATTCTACTTTGTCCAGGCCAGAGGCAGAATAAAATATTTGGTTTAGTAAAAGATCTCACAGACTAGATTTTAGAGGGTTGCCTGAAAAATAGGCAGAAAGGTTTGGAATTGAATACATGAAAAGAAAGGAAAAGAATCATTTGGGTTTTCTGCTGTGCTTTGTTTTTTGTTTTTGTTTTAGAGACAGGATCTCACTGAAGTGCAGTGGCACAATCACTGCAGCCTTCACCTCTTGGGCTCAAGTGATCCTCCTGCCTCAGCCTCTTGAGTAGCTGGGACTACCTGTGTGCACCACCATGCCTGGATAATTTTTAAATGTTTTTAGAGACAGAGTCTTGCTATGTTGCCCAGGCTGGACTCGAACTCTTGAGTTAAAGGAATCCTCTTGCCTTAGCCACCCAAAGTGCTGGGATTACAGGCGTGAGCCACAGCACCCAACCATTTGGGGTTTTTTTAAATAGGATAGCGACTCAGAGAAAGACTTGTTTATGGGTAATTAGTCTGACTTTGTTGTGTCTATATTTCACTGGTAGCCCAAGGAGGTATTGAATATAAATTTACTCTACCAGTACAAATTCCACATTGCATTTCCTAGAAACAGGATTTGACACACAGTAAGATGATTTTCTGTTTGTATCATTAAAAAGATCACAGTCTGTACCTTAATACTTAATATACATGGTTGTTTCATGTGGATTTGTTACATGAAATATTTCTTGAGTAAATAAATGAGCCATTTTAAAGCTGAGAGTCTCAAATTCTCAACTATTTGTAACCAGCTAAAGTATCCAAGCAGGTCCAAGAATAATAGAAAGCTTCCTGCAAGCAAGAAATTACTTAGACAGTTCATGTCTAATCCCAAAAGCGCATGCCCATTTCTTCTAGGAGTGTTTAAAATAATCAATAAAAAAACTAACATTGCATTGCTTTCTAGTTAAATGAACACTTTACCTTTTAAATCTTCAAATAAAATAACTTCCTCTGAAAGCTATACTGTGTTAACTCGGCTCTTCTTCTTCAGCCACTATCCTCCTCCTTGCCAGCACCCTGCAAAGAGCTTGTGCTACTTGTGAAGAAATAGAATCAAAGTCTTTCAAAGTTATCTCAGGCCCAGGGAAAACATGAGCCCCGTGGGTTACCCAAGCCTCTACTCACTTTTTTCTGCTTTCCTGCTGCAACATCTGTCTCCATCCACCTTAAGTGAGGATGGAAAACTCCAGACAGCACTATTATACATTCTGGGCGCTAATGAACCTTGATGAAATAAAATTGCATCCCTTGAATTGTTATTTTTCATCAGTAGAACCCCAGAATCCCATTTTTTTCCTTGCTGTCTCCTTGCCACTTACGACGATATGAAAAGATGCCTGTTATAAGGTGATTGTCCAGGAACTGGAAGCAGAGTTGAAATAGCTCCCAGTTCCTGGGACCAAAAATGGTCCTTTTTGGTTTTGCTCTCTCTTCCAGGCAAGAGGAGGATGGCTCCAAGCATACCCAAAGTTCAGTTTTGAGTGGACTGAAAACAATGGAATCCCTTTGCTTGCTGCCTTCACTCAGGAGTGGTGAAGAAGGGTCCAGGAGTTCCCACAGCAGGGCTGCACCTTGCTCCACAGGTCAATGGTGTGGAGAGCCTCTCTCCCATCCCCCAGCCCTGCACTCTTCCTCCACGCTGATCTCCATTGCTGGAAAGATTAGGGCTAGGTCTGGTCAAGGTCTCCGAACCCCAAGAAGACCAACATACCCATCCATGTATGCTGTTGAACTGCAGAAAGTGGACAGACTAGGATGTTTATAGCTATGTTGAATACAGGCATCAAAAAAAAAAAAAAAAAAAAAAGATACAGTTGGTAGAGAGGTGGAGGATATAGGATGGGACTAGGAAGGCTGTAATGGGGTCCATGGAAGAGTCTGTGGGCCCAGGCATTCTCTAGACACTTGGAAGTACACAGATGAGGAGGCATAAAGAACAGAGTCTCAGTGGCTGCTCCAGAAACTCCAGCCATCCATTCCCTCACCTCTTGCTGAGAGACAACCAGACCTCTGGAAACTGGTTGTAACCCCAGAAATGCTGACTGTAACCTACAGGGTTTGAGCGATGGCCTTTCAGCCATTTGCCATGGTAGATGGTTGAGTCTACCTTACCCATCTCACCTTCTTGGACCATGAGTCCTGGAAACAGAACAAGTCTGTAACTGATGAGGATCTTTGTTGATCTGAGTCTTTGGACAATGTGGGCAGCGTGCAAAAGCAGGCGATCTCCAGGTGGAGGAACTTTTTTGGAGTTCTGGACTTAGGGATCCAACATGGCCACTAGATTCACTCTTGGAAAGCAGCCATGGCCTTGACTCAGAGCTCATGTGAAAATGGATGCCTAACTCAGAGATCGGGTGACTCTGGCCTTCCAAGCCATTTTTGAGATGGCTCTTTTTGGACTCCACTTCTGATGGGTGGAAAGGGTTCAAAGAACCCTGCCTGTCAATTGGGCATGGTACAGTTAAGAATCTGCTGGCCCGTCTCCAGTGGCATCTCAGCTTTTCATTACAGAGGCGAAGCTTTTCCTGTGAGGAAACTTAATCTTCTACTCCTTTGCCTGAAGCAAAGCTTCTGACTCAATGGGATCCTCAATTCACAGAGGTCACCTAAAAATGTAGGCCCAGTATAGTGACATTTGGCTAAGCTGAAATGCCAGGTGAATGCTGCAGTTGTCTAGCAACATCAAGCTGAAAGAAGATATATTTGCTTTGCTCGGTGGGCAGAGTTCAGACTCCTGGGCCGACTGCTGCAGGTTAACAATACCTCTTCCTGGGCCATAAACTGTGGAACTGGATTATGACTACCAGCCACTGTCTGGATCACTCACATAGCTACCCTCAGTAAGGCTCATGCTATAGGGGACTGGTTGGAATCATACCTGGAAAGATCTGCACTACTACTAATTGTTGCCATCACTCCTGGATTTGTCCCCGCCCTGGACACGAACACAAAGGAAGGCTTCGAGTTTCTGACACAGAGGCTGTCACTGCATGCCAGACTGAGACAATCACTGCTTGCCTCTGGCTGGGGAAATCCACATGGCGTGGAGGGTATGTCCTGCCCATACGCTGTCAGAGCTCTGTGACCAACGCTGACCCTGGATGATGGTTAGAAGGCTCAGCCATGCCGATGTGGCTTTTGAAACTAATCTGTGACAATGTTGAGCTTTACCTGAGCCCTGTGAATTTGGAAAGAACCCACCACCACTTTGCTCACCCTTTTGTGTTGGGAGAAACAGGTTACTATAAAATGCTCCCCTTCTCATGTGACTCAGATAAGGCTCAATGCTCCCCTTGTGTACCCACGACAAAGCTGCACACAGCGCCCTCCCTGTGTCCATCTGTTGGGCATAATTAGCTGAACTGTTTGGCCTGCTGACAATGTGGATGAACAGACTACTGGTGAACTTGACTGGCTCAATCTGTGGTCAAGCTTCTCTCCTTCCCTCAGCCGTGAAATCTGTCCCATCATTGAGTAATGAACACACAGCAACCCTAAAACATTGCTGGACAAACTGTCCCCTCAGGCCACAGGCTCATCCCACCTGCCACTGCTAATCCCACCTGCCCCTGCTAGTTCTTTCTAGCCATGATTACTCCTCCCCATGAAAAACAAAAAAACAAAAAAACAAAAAAAGCCTCTTCCATCTGGCCTTTGAAATGCTTGCAGGTCTTCGTTTTCTCTTTTGCAATAGTCCCCTTACTTATTGAATGAAGTCTCCTTTACCCAAGGACAAATTTGGTTTCCTTTGATGTCTGTGATGTGCTCGGTTTCCCAATCAGTTTGTTAATGACTTGCCTTCATGGCATAAGATACTCAGTACTGACCTGCTCATTTGACTCTGCTTCCCTCATTTTCTGCTGGTCCACACACCTGACTATTACAAGAGCTGTCCCCAAAAGGGAATTATGTCCTTCAGGCTGTTTACTGGATCACAGAGAGGATGGATGGTATAGAACATGATATGGACTTATCCGGAAAATTTCAAAAGCTGGGGATTCTTCCTTAGCATTCCTGGGCATAATGTACCATTCTTTCTCTTAAGAGCAACCCCAAGCCAGCTGGTTTGTCACACCCTCAGGGTGACTGACAAGCTGGCAGAGAAGGGGCTTCATGAAAAGACTTAATTGCGGCTAAATTTTGCTATTTTTTTACATTTTAAATAGACTTTTTTTAAGAGTAGTTTTAGGTTCACAGCAAAATGAGGCAGAAGGTACAGAGATTTTCTCTATCCTCCTTACCCCACAAATACACAGCCTCCTTCACTGTCAACAACCTGCACCAAAGTGGTACATTTGCTGCAATTGGTGAAACTACATTGACACATCATTATCACCCAAAGCTTAGAGTTTACATTAGGGTTTTCTCTTGGTGTTGTAAGTTCTATGGGTTTGGCAAGTGTAGCCATTATTATAGTATCATACAGAGTAGATTCACTGCCCTAAAAATTCTGTTTATCCCTCCCTCCCCCGCAATCTCCTGGGAATCACAGATCTTTTTACTGTCTCCATAGCTTTGCCTTTTCCAGAGTCCTATATAGTTGGAATAATACAGTACATAGCCTTTGCAGAACAATTATATTAATATATTTTTATTGTGGTAAAAACACGTAGCATAAATTTACCCTCCTAACAACTTAAAGTATATAATATAGCTTTTTTTCTTTTTTTGAGACAGAGTCTTGCTCTGTTGCCAAGGCTGAAATGCAATGCAGTGATGCGATCTTGGCTCACTGCAAACTCCACCTCCCAGGTTCAAGCCTCAGCCTCCTGGGTAGCTGGGACTACAGGCTCAACTACATGCACTTTGCTGTACAATAGACCTCTAGAACTTTTTTCATGTTGTATGACTGAACCTCTGTATCGAACAACTTCCATTTGTGGTTACTTCGTATACTATATGTAAGTGAAATCATGAAATATTCGTGTTTTTGTGATTGATTTATTTCACTTAGCGTGATGTTCTCAAGGTTCATCCATGCTGCAGCCTGTGTCAGGATGTCCTTCCTGTTTAAGGCTGAATGATATACCATTGTGTGTATATGCCACATTTTCTTTATCCCTTCATGTAACCATGCACATTTAGGTTGCTTCTACATCTTGGCTATTGGGAATAATGCTGCAATGAAGATGAAGATGCACATATCACTTCAAGATACTGTTTTTTAATTATTTTGGGTATACCATACCCAGAAGTGGGATTGCTGCATCATACAATAGTCTTATTTTGAACTTTTTCAGAAACCTCCATATGGTTTCCAACAGTATCTGCACCATTTTATAATCCCACCATCAGAGTGCAAGGGTTTCGATTTTCCCATACCCTCACCACACACAAACCTTCTGTCTGTTTGCTTTTATAGTGCTTATTCTAGTGGGTGGGAGGTGATGGGTCATTGTTGATTTGATTTGCATAATGATTAGTGATATAGAGCATCTGTTCATAAGCTTGTTGGTCATTGATGCGTCTTCTTTGCAGAAATGGCTATTCAACCTCTTTGCACATTTTTTAAGGCTTTGTTATTTTTGTTGAGTTGTAGAACTTTTTTTTATAGGCTGGATATTCACCCTTTATCTGATATGTGGCTTGCAAATATTTTCTCCCATTATGTAGATTGCCTTTGCACTCTGCTGATTTTTTCCTTTAATGTATAAAAGGCTTACAGTTAGATGTAGTCCTATTTGTCTATTGCTTTTCTCGTTTGTGCTTTGGAAGTTATAGTCAAGAAATCATTGCCCATTCCAACGGCATGAACATTTTTCCCTTTTCTTACAGGAGTTTTATAGTTTCAGGTAGTACATTTAGGTCTTTAATTCATTTTGAGTTAATTGTATATACGGTATAAGAGAGGGCCCATTATCATTCTTTTGCAAATGGATATCCAGTTGTCTCAATGTCTTTTGTTGAAGAGAATATCTTTTCTCCACTGTGTACTCTTCACACTCTTGATGAAGATCACTTGGCCATATACACAAGGGTTTATTTCTGGGCTCTCTATTCTGTTCTATTGGTCTGTATGTCTGTCTTTATGTCAGTACCATGTTATTTTGATTACCTTTTTATTTTTGGAATATATTTTGAAATCAGGAAGTCTAAGGCCACCAGTTTCGTTCTTTTTCAAGATTGTTTTGATGATTCATAGTTTTTTGAGATTCCATATGTATTTTAGGATATTTTTCTACTTCCATAAAAAATGCTATTGCAATATTTTAACAATATTAAGTCTTCCAATTTATGAAAATGGAATGTCTTTCCATTTATTTGTGCCTTCTTTAGTTTCTTTCAGCAATGTTTTGTAATTTTTAGTGAAATATTTTGCTTTTTTGGATAGATTAATTCCTAAGTATTTTTATTCTATTATAAATTAACTATTTTCTTGATTTTCTTTTTTGGTTGTTTGTTGTTAGATTATAGAAACACAACTAATTTTTGAGTGTTGATTTTGTATTCTGTAACTTTTCTGAATTTGTTTGTTTTAACATTTGCAATCTTTTGGCTTTTCTGCATATAAGATTATGTCATGTGGAAACAAAGATAATTTTACTTCTTCCCTTCCCTTTGGGATGACCGTCATTTTATTTTATTTTTTGCCTAATTGCTCTGGCTAGAACTCATAGTACTATGCTGAATAGAAGTGATAAGGGTGGGAATTTTTGTCTTGTTTCTGATTTTAGAGGAAAAGTGTTCAGTTTTTCACCACTCTATGAATGTTACATATGTATAATGTTAACTGTGGGCTTTTCATATATGACCTTTATTATGTTAAGGTAATTTCCTTGTATTTCTAGTTCGTTGAGTGTTTCTATCATGGAAGCTTTTTGAATTTTGCCAAATGTTTTTTAAGCTCCAATTGACATGATCATGTGATTTTTGTCTTTCATTCTATTAATGTTGCATATTACATTTATTAGTTTTTGTATGTTGAACCATCCTGGCACCACATTTGGTGCACTCCCATTTGGTCATGCTGTATAGTCTTTTTAATATGTTGTTGAATTTGTTTTGTTGGTATTTTGTTGAGGATTTTTTTCTCATCAATATCCAACGGGGATATTGGTCTGTAGTCTTCTTGTAGTATCTTTGTTTATCAGGATAGCTTTGTTATCAGGATAATGCTTACCTTTTAAGAGAAGTTTGGAATTATTTCCTTCTCTTCAATTTTTTAGAATTTGAGAAAGATTGACATTAATTCTTCTGCAAATGTTCTGTAGCATTCTTCATTGATACCATCTGGTCCTCAGCTTTTCTTTGCTGGAAGGTTTTGATTAACCAATTCAATCTCCTTACTAGTTATAGGGCTATTCAAATTTTCTGTTTCTTCATAACTTAATCTTTATAGGTTGTATGTTTCTGGGAACTCATCCATTTCCTTTAGTTTATCCAAGTTTTTGGTGGATGACTTAGTTATTTCAGGCTGCTGTAACAAAATATTATAGAATGAATGGCTTATAGACAGCAGAAACGTATTTCTTATAGTTATGGAGGCTGTAAGTCTGAGATCAGGGTGTCAGCATGATCAGTTTCTGGTGAGGACTCTCTTCTGGGTCATAGACTGCCAATTTCTCATTGTATGCTCACATAATAGAAATGGAAACAAAGCTCTCTTTTGATATTATGAAAGTAGCATCACTTTCCTAAAGGCACTAATTTATGAGGGCTCAATCCTCATGACCTGACTACCTCCCAAAGGCCCCATCTTCTAATACTGTCACATTGGAGGTGAGTGTGTCATCATATAATTTGAGGGGATACATTCAGTGCATAACAATGTATAATTATTCAGAGTTGTCTTTTATAATCCTTTTTACTTCTGTGTCATCAGTAGTCATTTCTCCCCTTTTTTCTCTATTGTATTTATGCTTTAATCTTTTATTTTTCTTTCCTTTGTTTAGTTTTAATATGTTTTTCTTTTTCCAGTTCATTCAGGTATAAAGGTACCTTGTCGATTTGAGCTCCTCCTCCTCCTCTTTCTTCTTCTTCCTCTTCTTCTCCCTCTCTCTCTCTTTTTTTTTTTTTGGTAGACATTTACCTCCTATAAACTTTCTTCTTAGTACTGCTTTGGCTATATCCTGTAAGTTGCGCTATGTTGCTGTTTTCATTTGCCTCAAGATATGTTCTAATATCTCTTGGGATTTCTTCATTGACCCATTGGTTGTTCAAGAGTGTGCTGTTAAATTTCCAAATATTTGTTAGTTTTCCAGTTTTTCTACTGCTAGGGATTTCTAGTTTTATTCCATTGTGATTGGAAGAGATATTTGGTATGATTTCAGTCCCTTAAATTTGTTAAGACCTGTTTTGTGGCCTAACACATGATCTATTCTGAATAATGCTTCATGTACGCTTGAGAAGAATGTGTGTAATATTACTTTTGGGTAGAATGTTCTGTACATATTTGTTAGGCTTAATTGGTCTATATTATTCATTCAAGTCCCTTAATTTCTTATTGATCTTCTGTTTGTTTGTTCTCTTCCTTATTGACAGTAGGGTACTGAAATCTTCTACTATTTTTGTGTTACTATTTATTTCTTCCTTTAATTAATCAATATTTGATTTATATATTTCAGTGCTCTGATATTAGGTGCATATGTATTTGCAACTAGTATATTTTTCTGGTAAGTTGGCTCTTTTATTATTATATAAAGTCCTTGTTTGTCTCTTGAGACAGTTTATAAATTAAAGTCTATTTTGTCTGATATAAGAATAAGCACCCTTGCTCTCTTTTGGTTACCATTTATGTGAAACATCTTCTTTCACCCTTTCACTTTCAGCCTTTATATGTTGTCCACCTCCAAGATAAGTTTCTTGTAGACAGCATATAGTTGCATCTTTGCTTTTTTGTTGTTGTTGTTGTTGAGATGGAGTCTTGCTCTGTTGCCCAGGCTGGAGTGCAGTGGCGTGATCTCGGCTCACTGCAAGCTCCACCTCCCGGGTTCGTGCCATTCTCCTGCTTCAGCCTCCCAAGTAGCTGAGACTACAGGCATCTGCTACCACACCCAGCTAATTTTTTGTATTTTTAGTAGAGATGGGGTTTCACCGTGTTAGCCAAGATGGTCTCGATTTCCTGACTTCATGATCTGCCCACCTCGGCTTCCCAAAGTGGCATCTTTGTTTTTAAAACTCCATTTAGCCATTCTGTCTTTTGACTGGAGAGTTTAACCCAGTTAAATTTAAAATAATTACTGATAGGAAGAGATTTACTATTGTGATTTTGTTAATTCTTTTCACTTTGTCTCATAACTATTCCATCCCTCTTTTCCTCTCTTGCAGATTTATTTTGTGTTTTGTTAAATTTTTTTGGATTGGCATGCTTTGATTTCTTTCTATTTTTCTTTTGTTTATCTTCTATAGGTATATTTTTGTAGTTGCTATGGGGCTTACATAAAACATAGTGATTGGTTTTAAGCTGGTAACAACTTAACTTTAATCATACATGAAAACTCTGTTTGTGTACATTACACCAGCCCTCCTTTATCTTTTTGATGTCACAAATTATGTCTCTATAAATTGTGAATTCCTTAGCATAATTGGATAGTTAATAGTTATTTTTTATTATTTTCTTTTAAATTCTATACCAGAATTAAAAATACTTTGCACACCACCATTACAGTATTACAGCATTGTTTTTATCTAAATATTTACCTTTAGAGCAAGCTATTTTCTTACGCCTTCAGGTTGCTGTCTATTGTTCTTTGGTTTCAACTTTCAGGACGCCTTTTAGCATTTCTTGTAATGCAGGTCTAGTGGTGATGAACTCCTTAAGCTTTTGTGTGTCTGAGAAAATCTTTATTTCACCTTCATTTTGAAGAACAGTTTTGTCAGTTTTGTCAGATATATATTTTTGGTTGGCAAGGTTTTTCTCTTTCAGGATTTTGAATATATGATCTCATTCTCTTCTGGCCTGTAAGGTTTCTGCTAAGAAATCTGCTAATTATCTTATGGTAGCTCTGTTGTGCATGACAAGTTGCTTTTCTTTTGCTACTGTCAAGATTTTCTCTTTGTCTTTGATTTTTAATAGTCTATTTATACTGTGTCTCCATGTGGACCTCTTTGGATTCATCCTAGTTGCAGTCCTTTGAGCTTCTTGAATTTGGATGTCCATTTTGTTTCTCAGATTTGAGATGTTCTTGATCTTTCTCTCTTTCTCTCTTTCTTTCTTTCTTTCTCTCTCTCTCTTTCTTTCTTTCTTTCTTTCTTTCTTTCTTTCTTTCTTTCTTTCTTTCTTTCTTTCTTTCTTTTTCTTTCTTCTTCTTCTTCTTCTTCTTTTTTTTAATGGAGTTTCACTCTTGTTGCCCAGGCTGGAGTGCAATGGCATGATCTTGGCTCACCGCAACCTCTGCCTCCCGGATTCAAGCGATTCTCCTGCCTCAGCTTCCCAAGTAGCTGGGATTACAGGTGCCCACTACCATGCCCAGCTAATTTTGTATTTTTAGTAGAGATGGAGTTTCTCTATGTTGGTTGGACTGGTCTCAAACTCGCAACCTCAGGTGATTCACCCACCTTGGCCTCCCAAAGTGCTGGGATTACAGGCGTGAGCCACTGAACCTGGCCTACTCTTTCTTCCAATAAGCTCCCTGTTCCTTTTTTAAAAATCTTTTTACTAAATTCTCATAATTGCTATTCCTATCAAACTACAAATGACATTCTTCACACAACTAGAAAAAGTATTTTAAAATTCATATGGGAAAACACAGCAGGAAAACAGCAGATAGGAGGCAGGACTAACTTGCAGCTCCCACTCAGACGAACACAGCAGTGTGTGGAGACCCACATCATAAGCGTTTGTTCCAAGAACTACCATAGGAATATATCAGGAAAAACAAGAGAATCCACAGACGCTCTGAAGGAGGGGGATTGCTGCTGCAAGCTCCATGACACAGCCAAGAAACTGAGTTTGCTTGCTTTCTCACCTGGGAAGCTTGTAGCCTGGGGCAAGTCCTCAGTCCTGCTCACCAGCTGCCTGGAAATAAACTTGGTACTGTTGGAGGGGCACAGTGGGAGTGAGATTAGACTTTTAGGCTGCAGCCTGTATGGGAGCTGGGTGAGGCCTGTGGCTGCCAACTATCCCCCATTTTCCTGGTGACCTGTGTTACACAGCAGAGACAGCCATAATCCCTCGGGAACATAATTCCATTGGCCTGGAAACCAACCCCCATCCACAGGTCTGGCACAGTGGCTCACACCTGTAATCCCAGCACTTTGGGAGGCCAAGGCAAGCAGATCACTTGAGGTCAGGAGTTCAAGACCAGCCTGGCCAACAGGATAAAACCCCATCTCTACTAAAAATACAAAAATTAGGTAGGCATGGCTAATGTAATGGCACCTGTAATTCCATTGCTTGGGAGGCTGAGGCAGAAGAATTGCTTGAACCTGGGAAGTGGAGGTTGCAATGAGCCGAGATCACAGCTCTGCACTCCAGACTGGGTGACAAAGCAAGACTCTATTTAAAAAAACAAAAAATTCCAGGACCAGACAGATTCACAGGTGAATTCTATCAGACATTCAAAGAAGAATTGGTACCAATCCTATTGACACTATTTCAAAAGATAGAGAAAAAAAAATCCTCCCTAAATTATTCTATGAAGTCATTATCACCCTAATACCAAAACCAGGAATGGATGTAACAAAAAAAGAAATCTACAGACCAATACCCCTGCTGAACATAGATGCAAAAATCCTCAACAAAATAATAGCTAACAGAATCCAACAGCATCTCATAAAGATAATCCACCATGATCAAGTGAGTTTCATGCCAGGGGTTCAGGGATGGTTAAACATCCACAAGTCAATAAATGTGACACACCATATAAACAGAATTAAAAACAAAAATTACATGATCATCTCAATAAACACAGAAAAAGCATTTGACAAAATCCAGCATCCCTTGGTGATTAAAACCCTTAGCAAAATCAGCATAGAAGGGGCATAACTTAAGGTAATAAAAGCCATCTATGACAAACCCACAGCCCACATTATACTAAACAAGGAAAAGTTGAAAGCAGTCCTCCGGAGAACTGGACCAAGACAAGGATGCTCACTTTCACCACTTCTATTCAACACAGTATTGGAAGTCCTAGCCAGAGCAATTAGACAAGAGAAAGAAATACAGGGCATCCAAATTGGTAATGAGCAAATCAAACTGCTGCTGTTTGGCAATGACATGATTGTATACCTAGAAAACCCCAAAGACACCTTGAAAAAGTTCATAGAACTGGTAAATGGATTCAGCACAGTTTCAGGACACAAAATTAATGTACACAAATCAGTAGTTCTGCTATACAACAACAGCGATCAAACTGAGAATCAAATAAAAAACAACCCCTTTCGCAATAGCTGCAAAAAAATAAAATAAAATACTTAGGAATATACTTAAACAAGGAGGTAAAAGACCTCTACAAGGAAAATTACAAAATGCTGCTTAAAGAAATCATAGACAACACAAACAAATGGAAACATATCCCATGTTCATGGATGGGTAGAATCAATATTGTGAAAATGACCATATTTCCAAAAGCAATCTACAAATTGAATGCAATTCCTGTGAAAACATCACCATCATTCTTCACAGAAATAGGAAAAACAATCCTAAAATTCATATGGAACTAAAAAAGAGCCCACATAGCCAAAGAAAGACTAAGCAAAAAGAACAAATCTGGAGGCATTACATTACCTGATTTCAAATGATACTGTAAGACCACAATCACCAAAACAGCATTGTACTAGTATGAAAATAGGCTAGTAGACCAATAAAAGAGAATAGAGAACCCAGAAATAAAGCCAAATACTTGCAGCTAACTGATCTTTGACAAAGCAAACAAAAACATAAAGTGGGGAAAGACACCCTATTCAACAAATGGTGCTGGGATAATTAACAAGCTACATGTTAAAGAAGGAAACTGGACCCTCACCTGTCACCCTGTACAGAAATCAACTCAAGATCTGTCAAACACTTAAATCTAAGACTTGAAACCATAAGGATTCTAGACCATAACATTGGAGAAACCCTTCTAGACATTGGCTTAGGCAAAGACTTCATGACAAAGAACCCCAAAGCAAATGCACCAAAAACAAAGATAAATAGATGGGACTTAAACTAAAAAGCTTCTGCATAGCAAAAGAAATAATCAGCAGCATAAACAGACAACCCACAGAGTGGGAGATAATCCTCACAATCTATACATCCAACAAAGGACTAACATCCAGAAGCTACAAGGAACTCAAATAAATCAGCAAGAAAAAAACAACAAACAATCCCACCAAAAAGTGAGCTCAGGACATGAATAGACAATTCTCAAAAGAAGATAAACAAATGGCCAACAAACATATGGGAAAAATTCTCAACATCACTAATGATCAGGGAAAAGCCAATGAAAAACACCATGTGATATCACCTCAGTCCTGAAAGAATAGCCATAATCAAAAAAGAAAAAAATAACAGTTATTGGCATGGATGTGGTGAAAAGGGAAAACTTTTACACTGTTGATGGGAGTGTAAACTAGTATAGCCACTATGGAAAACACTGGAGATTTCTTTTTTTTTTTTTAATTTATTTATTATTATTAAACCTCAAGTTGTAGGGTACATGTGCACAACGTGCAGGTTTGCTACATATGTATACTTGTGCCATGTTGGTGTGCTGCACCCATCAACTCGTCATTTACATCAGGTATAACTCCCAATGCAATCCCTCCCCTCTCCCCCCTCCCCATGATAGGCCCCGGTGTGTGATGTTCCCCTTCCCGAGGCCAAGTGATCTCATTGTTCAGTTCCCACCTACGAGTGAGAACATGCGGTGTTTGGTTTTCTGTTCTTGTGATAGTTTGCTAAGAATGATGGTTTCCAGCTGCATCCATGTCCCTACAAAGGACACAAACTCATCCTTTTTTATGGCTGCATAGTATTCCATGGTGTATATGTGCCACATTTTCTTAATCCAATCTGTCACTGATGGACATTTGGGTTGATTCCAAGTCTTTGCTATTGTGAATAGTGCTGCAATAAACATACGTGTGCATGTGTCCTTATAGCAGCATAATTTATAATCCTTTGGGTATATACCCAGTAATGGGATGGCTGGGTCATATGGTACATCTAGTTCTAGATCCTTGAGGAATTGCCATACTGTTTTCCATAATGGTTGAACTAGTTTACAATCCCACCAACAGTGTAAAAGTGTTCCTATTTCTCCACATCCTCTCCAGCACCTGTTGTTTCCTGACTTTTTAATGATCGCCATTCTAACTGGTGTGAGATGGTATCTCATTGTGGTTTTGATTTGCATTTCTCTGATGGCCAGTGATGATGAGCATTTTTTCATGTGTCTGTTGGCTGTATGAATGTCTTCTTTTGAGAAATGTCTGTTCATATCCTTTGCCCACTTTTGGATGGGGTTGTTTGTTTTTTTCTTGTAAATTTGTTTGAGTTCTTTGTAGGTTCTGGATATTAGCCCTTTGTCAGATGAGTAGATTGCAAAAACTTTCTCCCATTCTGTAGGTTGCCTGCTCACTCTGATGGTAGTTTCTTTTGCTGTGCAGAAGCTCTTTAGTTTGATGAGATCCCATTTGTCAATTTTGGCTTTTGCTGCTGTTGCTTTTGGTGTTTTAGACATGAAGTCTTTGCCCATGCCTATGTCCTGAATGGTACTACCTAGGTTTTCCTCTAGGATTTTTATGGTATTAGGTCTAACATTTAAGTCTCTAATCCATCTTGAATTAATTTTCGTATAAGGAGTAAGGAAAGGATCCAGTTTCAGCTTTCTACTTATGGCTAGCCAGTTTTCCCAGCACCATTTATTAAATAGGGAATCCTTTCCCCATTTCTTGTTTCTCTCAGGTTTGTCAAAGATCAGATGGCTGTAGAGGTGTGGTATTATTTCTGAGGACTCTGTTCTGTTCCATTGGTCTATATCTCTGTTTTGGTACCAGTACCATGCTGTTTTGGTTACTGTAGCCTTGTAGTATAGTTTGAAGTCAGGTAGCGTGATGCCTCCAGCTTTGTTCTTTTGACTTAGGATTGTCTTGGAGATGCGGGCTCTTTTTTGGTTCCATATGAACTTTAAAGCAGTTTTTTCCAATTCTGTGAAGAAGCTCATTGGTAGCTTGATGGGGATGGCATTGAATCTATAAATTACCTTGGGCAGTATGGCCATTTTCACAATATTGATTCTTCCTATCCATGAGCATGGTATGTTCTTCCATTTGTTTGTGTCCTCTTTGATTTCACTGAGCAGTGGTTTGTAGTTCTCCTTGAAGAGGTCCTTTACATCCCTTGTAAGTTGGATTCCTAGGTATTTTATTCTCTTTGAAGCAATTGTGAATGGAAGTTCATTCCTGATTTGGCTCTCTGTTTGACTGTCACTGGTGTATAAGAATGCTTGTGATTTTTGCACATTAATTTTGTATCCTGAGACTTTGCTGAAGTTGCTGATCAGCTTAAGGAGATTTTGGGCTGAGACAATGGGGTTTTCTAAATATACAATCATGTCGTCTGCAAACAGGGACAATTTGACTTCTTCTTTTCCTAACTGAATCCCCTTGATTTCTTTCTCTTGCCTGATTGCCCTAGCCAGAACTTCCAACACTATGTTGAATAGGAGTGGTGAGAGAGGGCATCCCTGTCTTGTGCCAGTTTTCAAAGGGAATTTTTCCAGTTTTTGCCCATTCAGTATGATATTGGCTGTGGGTTTGTCATAAATAGCTCTTATTATTTTGAGGTACGTTCCATCAATACCGAATTTATTGAGCGTTTTTAGCATGAAGGGCTGTTGAATTTTGTCAAAAGCCTTTTCTGCATCTATTGAGATAATGATGTGGTTCTTGTCTTTGGTTCTGTTTATATGCTGGATTATGTTTATTGATTTGCGAATGTTGAACCAGCCTTGCATCCCAGGGATGAAGCCCACTTGATCATGGTGGATAAGCTTTTTGATGTGCTGCTGAATCCGGTTTGCCAGTATTTTATTGAGGATTTTTGCATCGATGTTCATCAGGGATATTGATCTAAAATTCTCTTTTTTTGTTGTGTCTCTGCCAGGCTTTGGTATCAGGATGATGTTGGCCTCATAAAATGAGTTAGGGAGGATTCCCTCTTTTTCTATTGATTGGAATAGTTTCAGAAGGAATGGTACCAGCTCCTCCTTGTACCTCTGGTAGAATTCAGCTGTGAATCCATCTGGTCCTGGACTTTTTTTGGTTGGTAGGCTATTAATTATTGCCTCAATTTCAGAGCCTACTATTGGTCTATTCAGGGATTCAACTTCTTCCTGGTTTAGTCTTGGAAGAGTGTAAGTGTCCAGGAAATTATCCATTTCTTCTAGATTTTCCAGTTTATTTGCGTAGAGGTGTTTATAGTGTTCTCTGATGGTAGTTTGTATTTCTGTGGGGTCGGTGGTGATATCCCCTTTATCATTTTTAATTGCGTCGATTTGATTCTTCTCTCTTTTCTTCTTTATTAGTCTTGCTAGTGGTCTGTCAATTTTGTTGATCTTTTCAAAAAACCAACTCCTGGATTCATTGATTTTTTGGAGGGTTTTTTGTGTCTCTATCTCCTTCAGTTCTGCTCTGATCTTAGTTATTTCTTGCCTTCTGCTAGCTTTCGAATGTGTTTGCTCTTGCTTCTCTAGTTCTTTTAATTGCGATGTTAGAGTGTCAATTTTAGATCTTTCCTGCTTTCTCTTGTGGGCATTTAGTGCTATAAATTTCCCTCTACACACTGCTTTAAATGTGTCCCAGAGATTCTGGTATGTTGTATCTTTGTTCTCAGTGGTTTCAAAGAACATCTTTATTTCTGCCTTCATTTCGTTATGTACCCAGTAGTCATTCAGGAGCAGGTTGTTCAGTTTCCATGTAGCTGAGCGGTTTTGATTGAGTTTCTTAGTCCTGAGTTCTAGTTTGATTGCACTGTGGTCTGAGAGACAGTTTGTTATAATTTCTGTTCTTGTACATTTGCTGAGGAGTGCTTTACTTCCAATTACGTGGTCAATTTTGGAGTAAGTATGATGTGGTGCTGAGAAGAATGTATATTCTGTTGATTTGGGGTGGAGAGTTCTATAGATGTCTATTAGGTCTGCTTGCTGCAGAGATGAGTTCAATTCCTGGATATCCTTGTTAACTTTCTGTCTCGTTGATCTGTCTAATGTTGACAGTGGAGTGTTGAAGTCTCCCATTATTATTGTATGGGAGTCTAAGTCTCTTTGTAAGTCTCTAAGGACTTGCTTTATGAATCTGGGTGCTCCTGTATTGGGTGCATATATATTTAGGATAGTTAGCTCTTCCTGTTGAATTGATCCCTTTACCATTATGTAATGGCCTTCTTTGTCTCTTTTGATCTTTGATGGTTTAAAGTCTGTTTTATCAGAGACTAGTATGGCAACCCCCGCTTTTTTGTGTTCTCCATTTGCTTGGTAAATCTTCCTCCATCCCTTTATTTTGAGCCTATGTATGTCTCTGCGTGTGAGATGGGTCTCCTGAATACAGCAGACTGATGGGTCTTGACTCTTTATCCAGTTTTCCAGTCTGTGTCTTTTAATTGGAGCATTTAGTCCATTTACATTTAAGGTTAAGATTGTTATGTGTGAACTTGATCCTGCCATTATGATATTAACTGGTTATTTTGCTTGTTAGTTGATGCAGTTTCTTCCTAGCCTTGATGGTCTTTACATTTTGGCATGTTTTTGCAATGGCTGGTACCGATTGTTCCTTTCCATGTTTAGTGCTTCCTTCAGGGTCTCTTGTAAGGCAGGCCTAGTGGTGACAAAATCTCTAAGCATTTGCTTATCTGTAAAGGATTTTATTTCTCCTTCACTTATGAAACTTAGTTTGGCTGGATATAAAATTCTGGGTTTAAAATTCTTTTCTTTAAGAATGTTGAATATTGGCCTCCACTCTCTTCTGGCTTGAAGAGTTTCTGCCGAGAGATCTGCTGTTAGTCTGATGGGCTTCCCTTTGTGGGTAACCCGACCTTTCTCTCTGGCTGCCCTTAAGATTTTTTCCTTCATTTCAACTTTGGTGAATCTGGCAATTATGTGTCTTGGAGTTGCTCTTCTCGAGGAGTATCTTTGTGGCGTTCTCTGTATTTCCTGGATCTGAATGTTGGCCTGCCCTACTAGGTTGGGGAAGTTCTCCTGGATGATATCCTGAAGAGTGTTTTCCAACTTGGTTCCATTTTCCCCCTCACTTTCAGGCACCCCAATCAGATGTACATTTGGTCTTTTTACATAATCCCATACTTCTTGCAGGCTTTGTTCATTTCTTTTTCTTCTTTTTTCTTTTGGTTTCTCTTCCCGCTTCATTTCATTCATTTGATCCTCCATCGCTGACATTCTTTCTTCCAGTTGATTGAGACGGTTACTGAAGCTTGTGCATTTGTCACGTATTTCTTGTGCCATGGTTTTCGTCTCTTTCATTTCGTTTGTGAGCTTCTCTGCATTAATTACTCTAGCCATCAATTCTTCCACTTTTTTTTCAAGATTTTTAGTTTCTTTGTGCTGGGTATGTAATTCCTCCTTTAGCTCTGAAAAGTTTGATGGACTGAAGCCTTCTTCTCTCATCTCGTCGAAGTCATTCTCCGTCCAGCTTTGATCCGTTGCTGGCGATGAGCTGCGCTCCTTTGCCGGGGGAGATGCGCTCTTATTTTTTGAATTTCCAGCTTTTCTGCCCTGCTTTTTCCCCATCTTTGTGGTTTTATCTGCCTCTGGTCTTTGATTATGGTGATGTACTGATGGGGTTTTGGTGTAGGTGTCCTTCCTGTTTGATAGCTTTCCTTCTAACAGTCAGGATCCTCAGCTGTAGGTTTTAGCTGTAGGAGATTGCTTGAGGTCCACTCCAGACCCTGTTTGCCTGGGTATCAGCAGCAGAGGCTGCAGAAGATAGAATATTTCTGAACAGCGAGTGTACCTGTCTGATTCTTGCTTTGGAATCTTCCTCTCAGGGGTGTACTCCACCCTGTGAGGTGTGGGGTGTCAGACTGCCCCTAGTGGGGTATGTCTCCCAGTTAGGCTACTCAGGGGTCAGGGACCCACTTGAGCAGGGAGTCTGTCCCTTCTCAGATCTCAACCTCCATGTTGGGAGATCCACTGCTCTCTTCAAAGCTGTCAGAGTCGTTTGCATCTGCAGAGCTGCTGCGTTTGTTATTATTTACTGTGCCCTGTCCCCAGAGGTGGAGTCTACAGAGACAGGCAGGTTTCCTTGAGCTGCTGTGAGCTCCACCCAGTTCGAGCTTCCCAGCAGCTTTGTTTACCTACTTAAGCCTCAGCAATGGCGGGCGCCCCTCCCCCAGCCTCGCTGCTGCCTTGCCGATAGATCACAGACTGCTGTGCTAGCAATGAGGGAGGCTCCGTGGGTGTGGGACACTCCCGGCCAGGTGTGGGATATGATCTCCTGGTGTGCCTGTCTGCTTAAAGCGCAGTATTGGGGTGGGAGTTACCCGATTTTCCAGGTGTTGTGTGTCTCAGCTCCCCTGGCTAGGAAAAGGGATTCCCTTCCCCCTTGCGCTTTCCAGGTGAGGCAATGCCTCGCCCTGCTTCAGCTCTCGCTGGTCGGGCTGCAGCAGCTGACCAGCACCGATCGTCTGGCACTCCCCAGTGAGATGAACCCAGTACCTCAGTTGAAAATGCAGAAATCGCCGGTCTTCTGTGTCGCTCGCGCTGGGAGTTGGAGACTGTAGCTGTTCCTATTCGGCCATCTTGCTCCGCCCCCCCCAAGATTTCTTAAAGAAGTAAAATAGTTCTACCATTTGGTCCAGCAATCCCACTCCTGGGTATCTACCCAAAGAAAAGAAGTCATCATATGAAAAAGACACCTGCACATGCTTGTTTAGAGCAGGACAATTCACAAGTGCAAAAATATGGAACCAGCCCAATTGCCAGTCAACGAGTGGATAACGAAAATGTGGAATATATATACACCATGATATATTATTCAGCTTATAGCTGAATGAAATAATGGCATTCATAGCAACCTGGATGGAACTGGAGACCATTATTCTAAGTGAAGTAACTCAGGAATGGAAAACCATTGTATGTTCTCACTTATAAGTGGGAGCTAAGCTATGAGGAAACAAAGACATAAGAATGATACGATGGACTTTGGGGACCTGTGGGAAAGGGTGGGAGGAGGATGAGGGTTAAAAGACTACACATTGGGTACAGTGTACACTACTTGTGTGATGAGTGCACCAAAATCTCAGAAATCAACACTAAAGAACTTATTCATACAACCAAACACGACCTATTTTCCAAAAACCTACTGAAATTTTTTAAAAAAATTAAACACAGCAAAAAAATAAAAAAATAAAAATCACCCTGACAGAAAAAATAAGTAAAATAAAATTTACATGGAACCAAAAAAGAGCCCAAATAGCCAAGGCAATCCTAAGCAAAAAGAATAAAGCTAGAGGCATCACACTACCCAACGTCAAAGCATGCTGCAGGGCTACAGTAACCAAAACAATGCTGGTACAAAAACAGGCACACAGACAAATGGAGCAGTATAGAGAGCCCAGAAATAAGGTTGCACACTCACAGTTATCTGATCTTTGACAAAGTCAACACCATATTCAATAAATGGTGCTGGGATAACCAGCTTGCCATATGCAGAAGATTTAAACTGGACCACTTTCTTACACCACATACAAAAATCAGCTAAATATGGATAAAATATTTAAACGTAAAACCCAAAACTATAAAAACCCTGGAAGATGACCTAGACAATACCATTCTAGACATAGGAACAGGAAAAGATTTCATGACAAAGATGCCAAAAGCAATTGTAACAAAAGCAGAAATTGACAAATGGGATCTAATTAAACTAAAGGGCTTCTGCACATCAAAGGAAACTATTAACACAGTAAACAGACAACCTTCAGAATGGAAGAACATTTTTGCAAACTATGCATTGAGAAAGGTCTAACATCCAACATCTATAAGGAACTTAAACACATTTACAAGAAAAAAACAACCCCATTAAAAAGTGGGCAAAGGACATGAACAGACACTTTTCAAAAGAAGACATACATGTAGCCAACAAGTGTATGAAAAGAAAAGCTCAACATCATTGATCATTAGAGAAATGCAGATCAAAACCACAATGAGATACCATCTCACACCAGTAAGAATGACTACTATTAAAAAGTCAAAAAATAACAGATGCTGGTGAGGTTGCAGAGAAAAAGGAAAGGAATGCTTATACACTGTTGGAATTGTAAATTAGTTCAAGCATTGTGTAAAACAGTTTGGTGATTTATCAAAGACCTAAAAACAGAACTACCATTTGACCCAGCAATCCCATTTCTGGGTATAGACCCAAAGACATAGAAATTGTTCTACCATAAAGACACATGCATGTGTACGTTCATCACAGCACTATTCACAATAGCAAAGACATAAAACTAATCTAAATGCCCATCAATGAGAGACTTGATAAAGAAAATGTGATACATACACACCATGGAATACTATGCAGTGATAAAAAGAAAAAGATCATGCCCTTTGCAGCAACATGGATGAAGCTGGAGCCCACTATCCTTAGCAAACTAATGCAGAAACAGAAAACCAAATACCACATTTTCACACTAAAAAGACTGAGCTAAATGATGAGAACATATGGACACATAGAGGGGCACAACAGCCATGGAGGCCTACTGGAAGGTAGAGGGTGGGAGGAGAGAGAGGATCAGGAAAAATAACTAATGGGTACTAGGCTTAATACCTATGTGACATGAGTTTTAACAAACCTGCACATGTACTCTTGAACTTAAAATAAATTTTTTAAGTCAGTTTTTCCAAAATTAATGTATACATCCTATATGATACTTCTTAATCTATCAACAGAATTTCTTGTGATTTTTGTAACAAGTGGTTAGAAAACAACATAGAAAATCAAAGGGTCAAAAAAAGTCAATAGAGTGTTGAAAAACAACAGTGACAATAATCACAGCAAAGGGCTGCTTACAAGACAGCAAAATTATACTAATGTTGTGAAAGCTGTTGGGATAGTACAGTATTTGTGCAGGGATACACAAATACATCAATGCTACAAACCATAGAAGCAGAAAGACTCACACGTATTAGAAAACTTGATATATGCTGGAGGAGGCATTGCAAGTCAGTGTACCATACGTGCATAAAATAATTCTAAAGTAGGTTAAAGTTATAAATGTGAAAAGTAAAACTTTTAGAAGAAAATGTAAGAGTATGCCTTTATGAAGTTAGATTAGGGAAGGATTTCTTAAGCAAGACACACACAACAAAACAAAAAATTTAAAAAAAAAGACGAATGAATTAGATTATCAAAATTTTGAATTCCTGTACAACAAAAGATTTTTATAATGAGAGTGAAAAACCAAGCCCATACTGAGAAATATTGTCAACAAACACAATAATTCTTGCATGTATCTGAAGAACTTGTGCAAATTAATGTAAAAATAAAGTTTAAAAAGACACTCAAACAGCCATTAAACACATGGGAAAAAATATTCATCCTAACTGTTAAGGAAATACAGACTTAAATCTCAATGGAGGCAGGGTGCAGTGGCTCATGCCTGGAATCTCAGCACTTTGGAAGGCCTAGGCAGATGGGTCACCTGAGGTCAGGAGTTCAAGACCAGCCTGACTAACATGGTGAAACCCCATTTCTACTAAATACAAAAAATTATCTGGGTGTGGTGGTGGGTGCCTGTAATCCTAGCTACTTGGGAGGCCGAGGCAGGAGAATCACTTGAACGCAGGAGGCGGAGGTTGCAGTAAGCTGAGATTGCACCACTGCACTCCAACCTGGGCAACAAGAGTGAAACTCCACCTCAAAAAAAAAAAAAAAAAAAAAAAAAAAAAAAAAGAAGAGAAAGAAAGAAAGAGAGAAAGAAAGAAAAGAAAGAAAGAAAGAAAGAAAGAAAGAAAGAAAGAAAGAAAGAAAGAAAGAAAGAAACCTCAATGAAAATAACAATTCACATACATTTTATTAATAAGATATTTTTAACATCCAACATAGAAGAGCATGTGAAGAAGAAGTGGGAACTCCCAATACTTAAGAGAGATCATAAGCATGTTCCAGGGTGTGTACATGTCCTAAGACGCACATATTGGAATTCTGGGCTCATGTTTAAGAGAAACGCTGCACACGTGCTAAGGAGACAGGCACAAAAGGGCGCACCACAGCATTATTTGTAATGTTCAAACCAACCTGAATGTCCGTGAACAGAACAAACAGACATGTGGTATATTCATTCACTGAAATACTAATCCAAAATTAAAATTAAAAATAAAAATAAACTACAAATATAACTTGGATAAATCTCCAAAAATATTGGGTAAAAAATTATTTTTTAGAGGATAAGTATAAATGATTCAATTTCTAGTATTTCCATATGGGATAGAAATGTGAGGAATACATTGCAGGTGAGCTTGGAAAGTCAATGGTTTATATAAAAGAAGAAAATTTCCTGGTGTTTTTAAAGTAAATTATTCAGCTCTTGAATATATTTACTCAAGGAATCATTCTAAAATTTTTATTGGACTAATCGCCTCTGTTTATTTGATACTAAAGGGTTATGTTGCTACATTGAGCACTATTTGGGAAAAATAGAACAGCCTTGGTGATTACGTTAAAAATCCTAAGGCAAAATTCTTGGCTTGCTTTTTCCGCATAAATTTAGTCCCCAAAGGACAGTAACTCCAGCACAGGATGGAAAAGTTGATGCTTCATAAAATCCTAATTTCTTAACTAGCATAAAAAGGAGGTATGAGGTGGTGGTTTGATAGTCCACGATTTCTAATTTGTTGTTTGAGGAATAAATAGTTTTCAACTGGCAGTAATACTCTTCTAGAAAGTACTATATATGCATAACATCTGTTGCAAATAATGTAATATACTTTAAAAATTTTAAATTTATGAGCATAATTTTATTTTACAAGAGAAAACAGTTAACTGAATAAAAAGAATTTTTGAAACATTAATAGCAATAGCGTGTGTTTATAATAGGATGTTTCTAGAAGTGTCCAATATACTCACAATTAAGTAATAGGTAGAGGGAAGTATTAGGCTGCTGCAAAAGTAGTTGTGGTTTTTGCCATTAAAAGTAATAGTTAAAAATACCCTAGAGGGAGGGAAGGGGCCTTTCTCATGTGGTAGTAGTACCTTGGGAGTATTAGAAGCACACTATATTTTCTGTCACTACTTTTTTGCCTAAATTTTCCGCTCCTAGACTCAACTTGATCACCATTAAAATGCTTGGGGACTCTGGGGCTTATGTCCATAGGCTTAGCACAGACTCTGCCAGAGTACAGCTCAGTTGCAGTTTTTATTTTAAGGTACATAAATTCTGTAATCCCAGCACTTTGGGAGGCCGAGACGGGCGGATCACGAGGTCAGGAAATCGAGACCATCCTGGCTAACACGGTGAAATCTCGTCTCTACTAAAAAAAGAAATACAAAAAAAACTAGCCGGGCGTGGTGGCGGGCGCCTGTAGTCCCAGCTACTCCGAAGGCTGAGGCAGGAGAATGGCGTAAACCCGGAAGGCGAAGCTTGCAGTGAGCTGAGATCCAGCCACTGCCCTCCAGCCTGGGCGACAGAGTGAGATTCCGTCTCAAAAAAAAAAAAAAAAAAGGTACACAAATTCATAAAAGATCGATGTAGAAATAAGAACTACTGCTATTAATTTACAACTGTTATATATATTTGCTCTTCTCCACTGTCCAAGAAATTGTCTTCCCTGGAATAGCTGGGAAACTGAAATTATAATCCGAAAGTAGCTAAATGAGCCTGCACAGAGATCAGAATGAATGGGATTGTCCTAAGGATTTCTCCATCAGGACATGACAAAACTGTGGAGAATGACACTTACCTTATCACAGAAGAAACTTCTGACCAGAAGGCTTGTGCTTCCCAGGTATGGATTCTTCCTGAAGATAATATATACTAAACATTATCTGCATAATTTACAAAGATACTGTTTTTAATCTTCACAGCGAGGCTATGAGATAGCTATGTTCAAAAACCCAAGTTACAGATGAGCAAACTGAGATTCTGGGATGTTAAATAATTGGCCCGAGGCCACATTCCTCTTAGATGGTTAGAAAAAATTCAAATCCTGATGTTTTAATTGCAGTGGTTCTCAAACGTTTTTGTCTCAAGATCTCTTTATACTACCAAAAAATATTGAAGATTCCTGAGAGCTTTTGCTTATTTGGGTTATATTTATCTATATTTACCATATTAGAAAAAGAAACTGAGACTTCGGAAGTTCCATTGCATGAGAACATAAATCGTATATTTAAAAAAAAAAAAAACCTGTTTTCTAAAATAAAACAAAATAGTGGAAAGAGTAGCACAGTTTCACATTTGTGCAAATCCCTTTAATGCCTGGCTTATTGCTCTACATTCTATCTGTTGCAATATGTTGTTTTGGTTGAAGTATATGAAGCAAATACTTATGAGAACAGTAAGACACTGAAGCATCAACCCTTATGAGTTTTTAAGATTTAAGATTCCTGTGAGAAGGATCCAAGCAGCAGAGTTTAAACATCTCTATGGGGAAAAGCACGGAAAGAAGGGAAATTGTCCCTTGATGAAAAAACCACAAAAAAAGAATTCCATGACAAATTTTTCACAATCCTTGTCTGAGATTGCCCCACCTCAAATGCTACCAACATCAATCACTATGTTTTCTTCTTTTTTGAATATTTCAGTTCTTGTGCCCCCTTATGCTTTGAATCTAATTTTGTCTGAACACTTACCACCCTCCAGTGCAATGACTGTTTGCTTATGGTTGCCTCAACCCTGTCCCATTAGACTGTAAAATGGGCAAGGATAGGAATGGTATCATACGAGTTATAATACCAACTTCTGGCACAGTGCCAAGCACTGAAAACGTGGTCTATAAGTATTTGTTTGAACAAAGTACTAAATGAATGTTTACCTAATTCAAGTCGGTCTCACCCCTGCCTAAAGTACGGCCACTTCACATTTCCAGATTCTTCATTACTCTCCGTGCTACACCCCCGTCCTACTGAGATGTTCTTAAATGACCATGATCCTACAAGGCCACCACTGTAATTCTTTCTTGTGGTCTCCCGGGGGCCCTGTGAAGGACCTTTAGACACCTCCAATCTATTCTCTTCCATAAACAAACTTACCATCATTTCCTTTAAGAAAATAAAGCAATTATCAATGTTGATTCGAATAATAAGATACAAGGCAGAATCTTCTAATTTGATTGTGCATTTTCTAAACAAATGAGAGGCTGGAACCTGTGAGAAAAGCTCTACACAAATTGGGTTTTCTATTAAATAGGATTGCCTTATAGTAATCCAATTTGATGTCAGGGCCTCAATGAGTCAGGAGCCTTTTTCATCTCCACTGGAACACTGTGACATTGAGATTGGAGGGCTGCCCATTGATGTCCTCACGGGCCCCACTTCCACCTGGATCCTTTCTGGGACACCGTGTCATTGCCAGAAGAAAGCGGTCGGCTTTTCCAAAAGTCTTTGTGTGTGCAATTTTCAGACATGTGGAATATAATAAATACATTCACATTCACCCCTTTGAAAAGCTCAGCTCTGAAAAATAAAAATTAATTGTGCAAGTAAAATTATAAAATAAAACAAAACCACTTTTCATTCAAACTACTTTTGATACTCAGAAAAACTTGACTTTCTTCTTTTATTTTTCTGTGTATCTGCCTCGTATGTTTGTGATTAATGTCTAATTGCAAAGATAAACAAAAAGTGAAGTAGAAAACGCAACGTTAGGAATGCCAAGTGGTCTGCATACCGACTCAAAGAAGCCAAAGCAGTTCTAAGTAGCTTTGCTTACAGTTTTTTATCCTGATTATTTATTCCCTTTAGAGAACAGAGGTAGAAATAATGTAAAGAGTTTCTATGGGGTAGTGAGGACTCACGATAATTTTTACTTTTTTCTAAAAGGCATGAAAAATACAAAGCATGCAAGATTAAAAAGGTAAATACTGATTGCTCACTCCCATCAGTCAGCAGCCAATTTTGAAGCTTGTCTTTCACCCAATAGTCTAGAATCCTGCTGTCAGGCCTCTGGATCTGGCTACCCTCTAGAAGGTGACTTTGGAAGTGTGTCTTACTCCCTGTGTTCTCCAGATAAAGACTTTGATTTTGCACCTCCATTTTCCAGTGGAAGGCTGGTCCTCTGTCACTAATACAGCAGCCAGCAGACCTATTTCTGTTTTCCCCTTGGCCTAGACTAACCTTGAGTGCCAAGTGCACAGCACAGCAATTATAAAGTCTTCCAGATTCTTGCATGCCTGATCAAAGGGATGGACAGGCCAATTCCTATAACTCAGATTGTTAATGTGATTTGGACCCTCCCAGCTGAACAATAATGTGATTTTGTAAAATGATGATGAGTCATTGTATTAGTCCATTTTCACACAGTGGATAAAGACTTACTCAAGACCGGGAAATTTATAAAAGAAGGAGGTTTATTGGACTTACAATTCCACACGGCTGGGAAGGCCTCACGATCACGGCAGAAGGAAAGGTAGAGCAAGTCACATCCTACGTGGATTGCAGCACGCAAAGAGAGAGCTTATGCAGGGAAACTCCCATTTTTAAAACCATCAGATCTTATGAGACCCATTTACTATCACGAGAACAACATGGGAAAGACCCACCCCCATGATTCAATCATCTCCCATCAGGTCCTTTCCACTATACATGGGAATTATGGGAGCTACAAGATGAGATTTGGATGGGGACACAGAACCAAACCGTATCATTTTCCCTCGGTCTCTCCCAAATCTCATATCTTCATATTTCAAAGCTAGTCATGCCTTCCCAACAGTCCCCCAAAGTCTCAACTCATTTCAGCATTAACTCAAAAGTCCACAGTCAAAAGTCTCATCCAAGACAAGGCAAGCACCTTTTGCCTGTGAGCCAGTAAAATCAAAAGCAAGTTAGTTACTTCCTAGATATGATGGGGATACAGGCATTGGGTAAATACAGTCATTCCAAATGAAAAAAGAAAATGGCCAAAATGAAGAAGCTACAAAGCCCATGCAAGTCTGAAATCCAGTAGGGCAGTCAAATCTTAAAGTTCCACAATGATCACCTTTGACTCCATGTCTCATATCCCGCTCACTCTGATGTGAGAGGTGAGTTCCCATGGTCTTGGAAAACTCAATCCCTATGGCTTTGCAGGGTACAGCCTCCCTCCTGGCTACTTTCATGGGCTGGTAGTGAGCCTCTGTGGCTTTTCCAGGTCCACAGTGCAAGCTGTTGGTGGATCTATCATTCTGGGGTCTGAAGGACGGTGGCCCTCTTCTCACAGCTCCACTAGGTGGTGCCCCAGTAGGGACTCTGTGTGGGGACTCCGGACCCCTTCTTCACTGCCCTAGCAGAGGTTTTCCATGAGGACCCTGCCCCTATAGCAAAATTCTGCCTGGGCATCCAGGCATTTCCATACATCTTCTGAAATCTAGGCGGAGGTTCCTAAACCTCAGTTCTTGACTTCTGTACACTCGCAGTCTCAACACCATGTGGAAGTTGCCAAGACTTGAGGCTTGCACCCTCTGAAGCCACAGCCTGAGCTCTACATTGGCCCTTTTCAGCCATGGCTGGAGTGGATGTGATGCAGGGCACCGAGTCCCTACACGGCATATAGCACAGTGACTCTGGGCTCAGCCCACAAAACCACTTTTTCCTCCTAGACTTCTGGGCCTGTGATGAGGGGGCCACTCTGAAGACCTCTGACATGCCCTGGAGATAGTCTCCTCATTGTCTTGGGGATTAACATTCAGCTCCTCATTACTTATGCAAATTTCTGCAGCCGTCTTGACTTTCTCCTCGGAAAATGGGATTTTCTTTTCTATCCCATTGTCAGGCTGCAAATTTTCAGAACTTTTATGCTCTGTTTCCCTTATAAAACTGAATGCCTTTAACAGCACCCAAGTCACTTCTTGAATGCTATACTTAGAAATTTCTTCTGCCAAATACCCTAAATCATCTCTCTCAAGTTCAAAGTTCCACAAATCTCTAGGGCAGGGGCAAAATGCCACCAATAGCCAGTTTCTTTGCTAAAACATAACAAGATTCACCTTTGCTCCAATTCCCAACAAGTTCCTCATTTCCATCTGAGACCACTTCAACCTGGACATTATTGTACATATTACTATCAAATGTACGGCTTTTGGTCAAAGCCGTTCAACAAGTCTCTAGGGAGCTCCAAATTGTCCCACATTTTCCTATCTTCTTCTGAGTCCTAAAAATTGTTGCAACCCCTGCCTGTTAACCCAGTTCCAAAGTTGCTTCCACATTTTTGGGTATCTTTTTAGCAGCACCCCACTCTACTGGTACAAATTTACTGTATTAGCCTATTTTCATGCTGCTGATAAAGACATACCAAAGACTGGGCAATTTACAAAAAAAAGAAAAAGATGTTTATTGGATTTGCAGTTCCACATGGCTAGGGAGGCCTCACAATCACAGCAAAAGGCAAGTCACATCTTACGTGGATGGCAGCAGGCAAAGGGAGAGCTTGTGCAGGGGAACTTTCATTTTTAAAACCATCAGCTCTCATGAGACCCATTCACTATCATGAGATCAGCATGGGAAGGACCCACCCCCCTGATTCAATCATCTCCCACCAGGTCCCTCCCACAGCACATGGAAATTATGGGAGCTACAAGATGGGATTGTGGGGGGACACAAAGCCAAAACATATCAGCAGTGTAAATAATAATAAAAATAATTTTTGAAAACCAACAAAGCATGAAAACCTCTATCAGAATTATTGTTGTATAACAAAGGCATATCAGAAACAAAATCACTCAACAAAATCAAACGCTCTCATGTTCTTTGCAAATGAGGTTATAAAAGTAAAAAAAAAGACTCACTTCTTGGACACAATTTCTATATTGTTGAGTGAATTAGATGGTATGAGTCTCTGAAAGGCTTTTAGTCACTGTGCAGGTGAGTTGTAGTGAAGCTGTATGGAGAAAAAAACCCAATCAGCCAGTCAAGAAGCCAGGTTTTCCTTTACAGAGCTATGTCTAAAGTAATGTAATTAAGTTGATGTAATCAGAGCAATTCTGCAGAGAACATACTAGGAAGTCCTGAAAGGTCCTACAGAGACCTGGAATCAAGAACAGCAACTTTTGAGGAAGAAAAAATGAAAACCCCTATGCAGGGATGAGGTTAAATGCCTTAACAGAAATACAAGAGCCTCAAGTCAGGATTAATCAAGCCATGACAGCATGACCATGTGCTCAAGACATGTGATTATTTTGTTCATGCATTATGCCAAGTTAGGAGCATCTTAAGTTACTCAATGAAAGACCAGTGGGGAGGAAGCTTCCCTAAATTACCTTGTCTTTGTCTGAGTTCCATTTATCTCCCACTGCCAATTATCCTTTGGATTTCAGCTAAATATCGTTTCTTCATGAGGCCTTCTCTGAAGCCTGATAATGTCTCCACATTCTTTCTCATGTTATACTTACAATTATTTTCATTCTATATTAAATACTGAGCTTATTTATTTACTGTCTATGAGAGCATTCCAGTTCCAGGACAAAAAGGATATTTAATTGGGGTCAGATTAGAGTGAGAGGTATTTCAAATATGAGGTTATATGGTAATCATTTTAAATGAATTAGTTACTTATTGTCATGCAATTATTTATGAGTTTGTGATTTTATAGCTTACTTATAACTTTATTTGTTTCATTCGAGAGTTTATTTTGTTGGAAGTAATAACACTAGAAATGGATGAGACTGAGGGCTAGGAGGAGGACTTTTTGCCTGCCTGGGTACAGAAGATAAAGAAGATAAAGTACAAAGATGAGACTATGTTCTGGGTCTAAGTGACAAGGAGAGCGCTTCTATGGTTGCCAAGATAGGAAAGTGTAGAGATGAAGCTAGGTGGCTGTGGTGTAAGAAACAAGATAAATTCAGTTATTATCACGGAACTAAAAATTTAGTAAAATTCTACTTTGTGAGAATTGAAGTCAGAGATTTCCTAATCAAAGTATCATGACACATTTTTGTGACAAGGTTTGCTAGACCATAGACAAATGAGGCCATAGTGCAACACAGCAATGGTAGAAAAAGGGATAATAGTCTCTATTAAGCCCTTACCAGCTTTACTGCTGGTCAGTCATGATTCCCCTACATGGAATGACAGATCGCCATGTGTTGGGGTTGGGCTGTTGAGGAGAATGGGTGAGCACTTTTCACATGACCATCAGCATTGAACACCACTACAGTCACTGTAGTCCGTGAGCCTCCTGGAAGGCCAAATGTGATGCTGCACTGTGGTACAGTGTTTGATTCATCATCTCTACCATTGCCACAGCACATCTGCCTCTCTTTCTGTCCTGCCAGTGCCTGGACATGAGGCAAGGCCCACTGGTGCCTCTTCAGTTAATGTCAACAGTCTTGCTGCTGCTGCAATCACCGTTCTTAGAACCACCAGTGGGTAATGGCACAAATTAAAATAATTCTGGTTTTTAATAGAGAGGGAAGATTAGGGTTGCTCCTTAATGCAATGCTGGGTCCTCAGTTTGGGGCACCTAGCAAGCTCATGTTTGTTCACGAGGAAGTGAATGGGCTCCACTCACACTGGACCTCTTCCCTTGTGCTTGCTTCTCCTGCAGTTTCACTTTGACTAATTGCACCCACCAAAGGTATAGATCATCTGCTTTTATATGTACTTTCTAGATGCATTCTTGAAGGGATTAAAAAAGGCAGAGGGCCAATGGATGAACCTTCAGTAAAGGTAAACCCACAGTTATAGAGGAAAAAAAGAAAGAGGAAAGAGAGTAGACACTCCAACTTTCTTAAATCAAGCTTTCTATTATTTTTAGGCAGCCAATGGATAAGCATGTCCCCATGGCAGAAGTATTTCATCCTGTGGATCAGCCTGTGTTGCCAGGCCCTCTCATTGACACTTCTTGCCCATCACTCCTCAATTTTGCCATCAGGTAAAACCACCCTTTCACCACCGTAATCTACCGAATAGTGTTTAAAGCAACACATCATGAAGGACTTTTAAAACCTGATTTAAAATTGTCCTGTTTATAAATGTTCCATAGTGAGCAGGCATATGCGGACCTACCCCCAAAAGACAGGGGAGCTGACAGGCCAAAGAAAGAGGCTGACAAATCCAGTTTCTCAGAAAGAAAGATTTAATAGGGACTTAAGTCTTGGGTGGCTGTAAGACAGTGGATTCCTGCACCTGCCCTCCAGAAAGTGTTTTTTATATAGCAAGTTTTTTGGTAAAATATATGCAGGTGCTCATAAACCTCTTGTGAAACCCATGACCACTGGGGGAGTTAGATAAGCATCTGTATGAGGGTTTTCTATGCTACAGGCATTAGGCATTGTTTCTTTTTCCTTTTCTTTTTTCTTTTTTTTTCTTTTTTTGTGACGGGGTTTCACTCTGTCACCCAGGCTGGCGTGCAGTGGTGTGATCTCAGCTCACTGCAACCTCTGCCTCCTGGGTTCAAGTGACTCTCGTGCCTCAGCTGGGATACCTCCATGCCTGGCTAATTTTTGTATTTTTAGTAGAGATGGGGTTTCACCATGTTGGGCAGACTGGTCTCGAACTCCTGACCTCAAGTGATCCACCCACCTCGGCCTCCCATAGTGCTGGGATTTCGGGCATGAGCCATTGCGACTGGCCTGTTTCTTGACCTTGCTGCAGGAACACCTCGGTATGCAGGAGTCAAACATTGGTCATTATAGCAGTTTTATTTCAAGATGGTATTATTCTTGACATGCAACCGGTTGTTTTCCTATATAATATTTTTATCAAATTTAGTGTTAATATTGTCAACCTAAATAACAGAAGAGGCTCTCTAAAAAAAAAGATATTTATTTGGGACCAGAACACTGCCATGGGAATACATGTGCCATAGTAAACTATATGCATATTCAAGGAGATAAAGGAAGACAAAGGCTGTAAAAAAATGAAAAGAATTACATAATTGTTTTGAAATGATTATCCTTGGCTATGAAGATCAGCAATGAGGATAATGCCAGTTCAAGGTTGGACAGTCAGTTGCTAGGCAGATGTCCTTGCAGAAGCATGTTTTTGCATAAGATTGTATTGCGGTGACCTTTGCCCGACGTTGTAGTGTTGCAGAGTCTTTTTTGACAGTTTTGTTATCAGATATGCAAGTGTTTTTTCCTGGCTTACCCCAGCTCTATTTGTCAGGTTTTTTGTTGTTTGTTAGTTTGTTTTTAACATTAGTGACTCCATCTTGATTCTGAAAATTTTCACAGTATGCATACCTCCTCACAATGCTAACTTCATCATGCTAAGAAAGGGACTTTCTTCCCTTCCTACCTTCCTAACTTTCACTTTACATTTATCCACACTCCTACTGTTGTCTTAATTCAGATTTTTTAAAAACAAAGCTTGAGGCAAAAATGTATGTGCTCATTTGTTATTAGGGTGTGCAAATCCGTAAAAGTAGGAGTGAGTCCCAAGGGGAGGCGAGGGATGCAGGAGAGGAGGTAGGTGATGGGCTGGTGTGGTGTGGGACCATATGCACCTGTTTCCCTACAGCCATGTGAGCTACTGTGTCTGACAACGGCTGCACCAGGGCAGGAAGGGAGAAAAATTCATCTGCCAGTCTCCACCTTCCACTAGCCAGGTTTTACTCTAAGGAATGTTAACTTACCTAGACTTCCAGATTGTATATACGTGGGTACTAAACAGATCCTACACCAATCAACATCTCCTAAGAGAGAGATCCCAGGCAAGAGGTAAGAGATGTGCAGCGTGGGCATGTGTCTGGGGCACTACACATGGCCAAGATCTGTTTTCATCTATCCTGAGTTCTTAGGCCAGTTGCTGAGCAGAGGAGGTGTGCAAATTTCGACAAAACAGGGAAAAACCATTTCAGATGACAAATAACACTCTAGAGACCACTGCACTCCAATATGAATGGCAGAGCCAGACAACAACTCTCAAAGGAGAGAGAAAAAGATGTTTCAAGAGCAGGCTGAGGGAGAAATGACATGTGGCTCTGCCCTCTCTTGGAGCCCACTTTCTGTGTTCATCTCTGTCATTTTCTGGGTTTAAAAATTTCTCTAGTCCTAATGTTCCCATGAGATTAGCATTTTCCAGAAGGAAACGTCTTTTTTAAATTTTTATTGACTTATATTTTTTGAGATGGAGTTTCGTTCTTGTTGCCCAGGCTGTAGTGCAATGGTGCAATCTTGGCTCACTGCAACCTCTGCCTGCTGGGTTCAAGCAATTCTCCTGCCTCAGCCTCCCGAGTAGCTGTGACTACAGGTGCAAAAGAAAATGAATAAAATTCCACAAATGCAAGGACGTGGAAATGTTTGCAAAGCACAGGCTGGAGCCCAGCCAAGTTGGAGAGGAACACAGTCCCTAGTTTCTTTTCTGTTCTGGATTTTTTAGTGTAAGTTTCACTGTCTCAAGTATTTCAGGTATGAAGTACATGCCAGCTTTTACAGAAAAATAAAATAAACCCAAACAAAAATGATTTTTTATTCTGTTAGTGTTAGTCAGTTCACTGTGTGATTAGAAGATACTACAGTCATTTTCCTAATGATAAGATACAACTGTCTCTCTAGTCATGAAGGCTTAAACACACAATTGCTGTGTATCTGATGACTGTATTAGCCTCAGGTTACAAAGAAAATATTGCCTCTATGAATCTCTGGCCTCTTGATTACCTGCCAATCATTCTATTATAGACTGAAGTCAGGTTGAGTTTAAAGTACTGCAATCAGAACATCTAATCAGTGAATAGCCTTTGGAAGAGAGTTACACAGACTAAGGTTTGGAAGTGACAGGAGCAGTCATTTTGGAAATAAGTTGCTGGATATAAAATTCATTCTTTCTGGTTGTACCATAGTAAATTGAAGGTACAGCTCCCCAGAGGAGAGTCCTAAATCCAACTCTAACTACTGGTCCTTTTTTTTTTTTCCGGCAGTTACCTTTGTTTATATAATTTAGGTCTCGACACAGTTCTCTGTGGTTGGGAAGTTATCTCAATTCCTATGACGCAGAAAAGGAAATAGGCAGAGACAATAGCCAGTTTTCATATTGTGCTAGTGACTATGTCAGGACGAGATTCTGGGTCTCTGCAGTGTTAGGTTAGGATTCTCCTACGTATATAAACATTCAGTACCCAATTAAAGATACAGGCTACAGTAAACAAAACAGCATAGTACTGGTACAAGAACAGACACATAGACCAATGGAACAGACTAGAGAACTCAGAAATAAGACCATACATCTACAACCATCTGATCTTCAACAAACTTGACAGAAGCAGTGGGGAAAGGGCTCCCTATTTAATAAATGGTGCTGTTAGTCCTGCTAGTCATATGCAGAAAACTGAAACTGGACTCCTTTATACGATATATAAAAATCAACTCAAGATGGAATAAATACTTAAATGTATTATAAAATCCAAAACTATAAAAACCCTAGAAGAAAATCTAGGCAATACCATTTAGAACATAGGCACAGGCAAAGGTTTCATGATGAAAGCACCAAAAGCAATGGCAACAAAAGGAAAAAGTAACAAATGGGGTCTAATTAAAGAGCTTCTGCACAGCAAAAGAAACTATCATCAGAATAAACAGACAACCTACAGAATTGGAGAAAATTTTTGAAATCTATCTATCTAATATCCAGAGTCTACAAGGAACTCAAACAAATGTATAAGAAAAAAAAAAAACGCTAAAAAGTGGGCAAAAGACATAAACAGATACTTTTCAAAAGAAGATGTACGTGTGACCAACAAACATACGAAAAAAAAAACTCAACATCACTGATCATTAGAGAAATGCAAATCCAAACCAAAATGAGATGCCATCTTACACCAGTCAGAATGACTACTACTAAGAAGTCAAAACACAGCAGATGCTGGCAAGGTTGTAGAGAAAAAGAAACACTTTTACACTGTTGGTGGGAGTGGTAATTAGTTCAAGCATTGTGGAAGACAGTGTGGTGATTCCTCAAAAACCTAGAGGCAGAAATACCATTTGACCCAGCAAACCCATTACTGGGTATATACCCAAAGGAATATAAATCATTCTATTATAAAGATAAATGCATGTGTATGTTCACTGCAGCACTATTCACAATAGCAAAGACATGGAATCAACCCAAATGCCCATCAATGATAGACTGGATAAAGAAAACGTGGTACATAAACACCATGGAATACTATGCAGCCATAGAAAGGAATGAGATCATGTCCTTTCCAGGGACATGGATGGAGCTGGAAGCCATCAACAAACTAATGCAGGAACAGAAAACAAAATGCCACATGTTCGCCTTTGTAAGTGGGAGATGAATGATGAGAACACGTGGATACACGGTGGGGAACAACACACACTGGGGCCTGTTGGAGAGGGGTTTTGCGGGGAGGGAAAGCATCAGGAAGAGTAGCTAATGGACGTTGGGCTTAATACCTAGGTGATGGGTTGATCTGTGCAGCAAACCACCATGGCACACATTCACCTATGCAACAAACCTGCACATCCTGCACATGTACCCCAGAACTTAAAAGTTAAAGAAAAAAAAAAAAAAAGATACACTCAGCAGAAGTGATACTGCCCAGTGTGGCTTGTTCTTATGCAGGCTCACAAGGACAAAAGTAAAGAAAAACTGCAAACGAGGCTGTTTACTTATCCCTCAGTTATCACAAACATTTATTGAGCATTTTCTACAATGGAGTTCTTACTGGATCCTACATGTGAATTAGAAGAGCCTTTCTGCTTATGAAGAACTTGTCACTTAGTCCGATAAAGAGTCCATCAAACAGGATCACTTACTCAGTAAGTGATTGTGAGTGCTGACGCTAAGCGTCAGAAGAGAGGTGCAACAACAGGGGTGCTGATCTATACGGAGGACCCCTGATGGGGATCAGCTGTGTTGGGGGAAGTGAACTCTAAGATAACATTAAGGGGAAGAGGGCAGGGCACAGTGTCTCATGCCTATAATCCCAGTACTTTGAGAGGCGGAGGCAGAAGGATCAGTTGAACCCAGGAGCTCAAGGCCAGCCTGGGCAACATGGCAAGCCCCCATCCCTACAAAAACCACAAAAATTAGCTGGGATTTGTCATCCCAGATACTTGGGAGGCTGTGGTAGGAGGATCACCTGAACCTGGGAGGTCGAGGCTGCAGTGAGCTGAGATCGTGCCACCACACTCCAGCCTGGGTGGCACAGGGAGACCCTGTCTCAACAAACAAACAAACAACAGTAACAACAAACACACAGGGGAATGGAGCATGGGGAGATGGGAGAAGCTGGGGGTGGGGATGGGATTTCGAAGGAAAGGGCAATTTTTCTTAGCAGCTACCAAGACGGTAGCTTTGGTGGCAAAAGTGGGTAGAGCAGTTTGATAAAAACAGCTAATTTAGATTTCAATACTGCATTTTAGGAATCTAAACAAATCAGGTATTACTGTCAATTAGCTCTAGGTTTTTGGATAATTTAATCAAAGCAATCCATTTCATGCTATATAGATAGTGTCTCTACCTAACAAGGATTAGTGAGCCTTTTTTTCTTGAAAATTAGTAACAATCTACTTAAAACTAAAGGATACAGGATTTTTAAAGATAAAACATATGGTAACAAATGATATTTGTCATAGGGCATTACAATAATACACCCTGAAGTGCTTTCATAATTATATTCATTCATAAGGTATTGTAAGTCACATCTTTAAAAAAAAATTCAGAAGTAAATTTTGTGTTTTAAAGTGTCCTCTGTATGTTGCCACATGACTTCCCATGGCAAATGATGGTTTATTGTTGCACTTTGAAAACTGTTTGTAGTGAACTGACATGGTTAACTTCGAAGATTCCCACGAACTGCAACATTGGATGACACTAGATGGAATGATCTCATTACATCTGTATTCTCTACACTTGCCTGCATGGGTGAATACTTGAAACACAAATGGATTTTTCTAATATGATTCATGACACCTGGAGAAGGAGAAAACATGAGACTTTGTGGATAGGAAACTGGTCACATTCTATTGATGAGTTTGAAGTTTTTAAGTGACTTTCACAGATATTTTTCTCACTATAAGTCTAGTTCTTAAAAATGTTTTTTTCTTTTTTATTGCAGAAAGTCAATTTGGAGACC
This sequence comes from Chlorocebus sabaeus, assembly GCF_047675955.1. NCBI lineage: Eukaryota > Metazoa > Chordata > Mammalia > Primates > Cercopithecidae > Chlorocebus > Chlorocebus sabaeus. The sequence goes on along the minus strand of NC_132911.1, from coordinate 57,280,751 downwards.
TTTAAAATAGACTTATTTTCCTCTTGCACATGTGTCTTTCCACTACAGGGGCTCTGTGGACTAGGAATGTATTTGCTGGAAATAAGCAGCAGACACACAGGATGACTATGCGGCCCACCTACAGGGTGCAGGCAGCTTGAGGACAGCACACAGGAGTCTGGAGCCCTCAGGCCTGGCTTGGGTGGGAAGGGGCAAGCGGTGGATGGAAGAGCGGTGGCTGCAGAGGCTGGAGCCCTGACCCGCCTGAGAGCCGCTCTGGACCTCAGTCAAAGAGGCAGCAGCTGCTGTCAAACCTCAGGGCCGCCAGGGTGGAGCCGGGAGTCAGCACCTTGGCATTCCCACAGCCAACTCTTGACTGCTGGGACCTCCCGCTGTCAAAATCTAGAAGCCAGAAATCAAGGATCCCAGTGAGTAGCTCAGACAGAAGCTGAAAGAGAAGGATGGAGAAGAGAAGGTGGTCAGTAAACAAGGGAGAGGCAAACAGAGGCCAAACAGGACAGTCCCTCCTTTGCACCTCAGTGTCTGCTCTTGTCTTTTGACTTGGATGTCAAAGGCCTTTAAATGGGTGAAAATATTGTGTCCCAAATGCAGGGGCCACACAAATCTCAGCATTATCTGATGTACCATCATGGCCTGATGTCTATTCAAATATATTTCCCCCTGAAACCTGAAATGTTAACAACCACCCATGATACTCATGAAATAAGGTGGGAAGGGAGAAGATAATTAACCTAAGGTTTTCCCACCTTGTCCCTGACTTTGTAGTTCATCATGAGACTGATGTGTGTCATCATGATGGCCGTTTTCCTCCACCACATCTTCCTGTTACTCTCTGCCAGGACCTGGGCTGAAAGGAATTCTTTAGTTTGTGAGGTAACCCAAGTCCTTCTTCATGCCTTTGCTGTGGCCTTTGCCAAGTACTCTGCTAATCTATATCCAAGCAGGGAGGGAATCAAGGCATGAAGACTCTGACACCTCTCTGCTAGCAGCCTCTAATCTGTCACGTGTCACAGGAGCTGACCCAGCCAAAAGCCAGAGGAGACAAGTCAGGTTAATGCCAGGGTTATAGAGCTGCATGGAGAAAGTGGAAAGGATCTGCAGGGACCAGTGGTGGAGAATATCCTGAAGAGGGAGGGATTTGTATTGTCACGTATTTCGTCTGCTTCTCCTCCTCCTTAGGTCTTTCTGTCTGTCCGTCTTTTCTCTCTCTCTCTCTCTCTCTCTCTCTCTCTCTCTCTCTCACAAACACACACACACACACACACACACATACACAGAGAGAGAGAGAGAGAGAGATAGAGAGAGAGAGAGACAGAGAGGCACATTCATGCATGCTTGAGCAGTAAAAGCATCTTGTTAATTTACAAAATAAATGTCATTTGTTGCCTTCTGTGATTGCAAATGGGCTTTTAAAGATCATTAACAGTGGCCTAAAACATGGCTTTTCTGAAAGTGATGTAGAACCTCTGGCTGTCTAAAAATGAAACTTGCTTTTCCAAACATTGCACTTTGGAATAGTCTGTGTCTGAAATGCAGCATCTCAGCCTGGTGATTTGAAATGCCCCTGAGGAAGCATTTATTTTAGCTGGCAGTCATTTCTTTGACAGCTTGTCTCATGGGGAGTCTTTATCATCATCAACATATTTTAAAATTCTGGAGCCATTTACATTTCTTTCAGAATCTTGTAATTAAGTAATAAATAATTTTGAGGTATCAGGCTAAGGGCTGGTCCGAGTCCAGAGGTGACTGATTTTCTACAAAATTAATCAAAGAGAGTTTACAAATCTATTCTGAGTTTATGTAAATTACAAGACAGAAGAATGATTTCACCCAAAGAATAGTTTTAAAGAGTATAATGAAGCAATAGTGAATCAGTTCAATTTTGGACATTGACAAAATTGTGTAAAAAGATAAACCCTTACATTTTAAGTCAATACTCTGATCACTGATAGAAAGCAGATATAACTGAATTTAGTCCAAATTTGTTGAGAAAAACATACTTTTTAATTCTATTTTTCCTCAGAGTTCAGAGGTCCTATTCAAAGTGCTTATAAAACTTTATAAAAATATTCAAATAAACATATGCCAGGAAACTACAAAATGTGCTTATTTTAATACTGCTTACGATATCAAAGTAACTAAAGGACATTCATGCAATTCAAAATTAAGGAGCTCAGATTTATAGTACTGTAAAATGATTTATTTTACATGCATCTACACTAAATGTTGAGTTCTTGCAGGTGACATTGAGAACTGATGTAGCAACTTATCCAAATAAGATACTTAACCAGCCCTAGTATGGCTTCTAGCAGTATGACGTCACGTCGCTGGGAAGACCGAGCTCCCTTTTGAGTTCCAGTCTAGAGAAACTCAGGGCTGTCCAAAGAATTTACTCTTTGTTCCAGCCAACACCTGACATAGACACCTGATCGCTCTTCTTAGAACGTTTAGGAAAAGGGGATTACAGTTGTGAATATGCATCCCCCACACCTCAGCAGTGTCTTTCTCAAAGACCTGGAAGTCATTCTTTTGAGATGTAATCGTCAGGAAGGATAGGGCCTGGGTCTCCCAATCTACAGGAGGATAAATCCTAACTTCCATACTGCCAGCTAGCAGACACAGCTGGTCTAACGGCATTTCCACAGACCCAGCCTTTGTGCTTTTTCACTTCCGTGACCCTACAGAGCCCTGCCCTACTCCCTCATTCTCTCTTTAAAAAGCCCAGTTCCCTTTGTGCAATTTGCAAATTGAAACGAATCTCAGCTCTTTCCCTTATGGTTACCATTACTGAATAAAATCTGTTTTCATTACTTTAACTAATACCTGTGAGCATCAGAGAGGACTCTTCTGTAACCAGAAGTCATGAAACCTTCCCCATCAAAAGCTTTGTTAAGCAAGGTTATCTTCTTGTGCTAGCTGTTTCAAGTTTATTAGATTTCAGGAGCAAAACATAAAAATAAAAATCTAAATTCAACCCTGAAAAAGATTCAGTTTTGGTTTGGAAGCATTTACACATATGGATTCTGCAGCCAGTTTACAAATCAAATGCCATTTGCAAACAATCTTCCTATTGAGGAGAAGAAGAATAACCTGTACGAGGTCTTTGGGACTATTTTTTGGTCAGATAAAAACAATTTAATTAGAGGGGAAAAGCCTGAGAGCAACATCCTTTCACCATCTTCTTGAACTTGGCCATTTCAAGAAAATCGCATTTCCGTGAGATTTTTAAGCCAAGTTTTTAGTCCCAAGCAAATGTAGAAAATGATCTCACTCCTCAGGAATGAAGTGAGACATTATGAAAATGGGAAAAGGGTGCTAAAAAATTGGATTTAAATTAACATTTAAAGTTTCTTAAAAACCTTGTCAAATACAACCAAACATTTGAAACCTCTCCTCTTTCATATGCTAAATGTGTAAGGGATCCATGGTATGAGAAAGAGAAAATACTGTGGTGCTGATAGATGAATAGAATGGCAACCCAGACAGTGAAAATACTGCCCTATGCAATCCAGTGCTGCTTACACCCCTAGTCTTTCAGATCACTGGGAAGGTTCACCCCAGGGCCTTCACATGTGCTGTTCCTCTGCCTGGAACAGTCTGGTCCCCTCTTCAAGCAGCCACAAATATTCAAGCAGCCACAAATATTCCCCTTGTAATACCAGCTCAGACCTCATTTCAACTTAGTGGTCTTTCCTGAACTCAACTAGGTTACCTGCCCTAGTGATTCTTGTGTGTGTCACTAATCCAACAGTGATCCCATTTCAGTGTGATTCTAATCACCTGCCTTTCCTGTAAACTATGAGCTTCCTGAGGGAGGGAAACATGTCTGAATTTTTCACCCTTGTATCCCCGGACCCAAGTATATACAAAGTATTCAATAAATGTTTATTGAAAAACAATAGAGTATTGAACAATAAGTTTGACTGTGCATATGGGGTCATTTTATGGGAGACATCAAAAACCAGGGAAAAGAGATTATATGTGATGAAGAGAATGCAGGCAGGAATATGTATGGAGATGACATGATAAAGGAATGTGTAGAGAAAATTAATCTAGCACCAATGTGGCCTATATTTGCATAGGGCAAATTGGACTCAGGCTTGTATTTCAGTAGACTTGGATACAATTTAGAATAAGATTAAGTCTATAGTAAGGGTTGAGAAGATACGGATATAGGGCTTGAGTGAGAAAAAAAATGATATAATAAGAATGAGGTTCTGAAATCATAGCGAGATAAATTAGAAAAAGATAATGATGAAAGAGAATATGTATATTTCTAATTCCAATGTTACGGATAGTTACAAGAAAACAGAAACTAATAGAGGAATAACTAAATACTCTTTAAAAAACACCCAGTTTGCCCACGTCATTGAATAGAATAGAAATTGAGAGCTTAAGTCAGCACCATCTGATAGAAATAAGTGGTTAGAGGGAGAGTCAGTCCTCCTGAGTCTCATCAAACCAATGTTCTGACAAAAACTAGTTGCTGAGTCTTCAGAGCTGGGCCCCAGACCATGGGATTCAGTAACAGCTAAAGGCCTGTTGGAAGAACTGGCTGAACTCACTGTTCCTGATCTCTCTGTTTCCAATTTGCAAAACTTCAGCAGACTCCTTCTCCTACATCTCCTCTATTTCTTTATTATTTTATCTCAGAGAATTAGAACTATGTTCTGTTCCTGGGTTAGTTTGCTGAGGATGATGGTTTCTAGCTTCATCCATGTCCCTGCAAAGGACATGAACTCATTCTTTTTTATGGCTGCATAGAAAAGATATTTATGCTCATTCTTTTTTATATTCCATGTTGTATATGTGACACATTTTCTTTATCCAGTCGATCATTGATGGGCATTTGGTTTGGTTCCAAGTCTTTGCTATTGTGAATAGTACTGCAACAACGCATGTGTACAAGTGTCTTTATAGTAGAATGATTTCTAATCCTTTGGGTATACCCAGTAATGGGATTGCTGGATCAAATGGTATTTCTGGTTCCAGATCCTTGAGGAATTGCCACACTGTCTTCAAAAATGGTTGAAGTAATTTACACTCCCACCAACAGTGTAAAAGCGTTCCTAATTCTCCATATCTTGTACAGCAACTGTTGTTTCATGACTTTTGTGTGTGTGTGTCATTGTGGCTCATCCTTTAAGCAGAATTTTTATTATTATTATTATACTTTAAATTCTGGGTTACATGTGCAGAACGTGCAGTTCTGTTACATAGGTATATATGTGCCATGGTGGTTTGCTGCACCTATCAACCTATCACCTACATTAGGTATTTCTCCTAATGTTATCCCTCCCCTAGCCCTTCACCCCCCAACAGGCCCTGGTGTGTGATGTTCCCGTCCCTGTGTCCATGTGTTCTCATTGTTCAACTCTCACTTATGAGTGACAACATGCGGTGTTTGGTTTTCTGATCTTGTGATAGTTTGCTGAGAATGATGTTTTCCAGCTTCAGCCATGTCCCTGCAAAGGACATGAACTCATCCTTTTTTATGGCTGCATAGTATTCCATGGTGTATATGTGCCACATTTTCTTAATGCAGTCTATCATTGATAGACATTTGGGTTCGTTCCAAGTCTTTGCTATTGTGAATAGTGCTGCAATAAACATACATGTGGATGTGTCTTTATCATAGAATGATTTTAATGATCACCATTCTAACTGGCATGAGATGGTATCTCATTGTGGTTTTGATTTGCATTTCTCTAATGACCAGTGATGATGAGCTTTTTTTTCATATGTTTGTTGACTGCATAAATGTCTTTTTTTGAGAAGTGTCTATTCACATCCTTTACCCACTTTTTGATGGTGTTGTTTGTTGTTTTCTTGTAAATTTGGTTAAGTTCCTTGTAGATTCTGGATATTAGCCCTTTGTCAGATGGATAGATTGCAAAAATTTTCTCCCATTCTGTAGGTTGCCTGCTGGCTCCCATGATTGCTTCTTTCACTGAGCAGAAGCTCTTTAGTTTAATTAAATTCCATCTGTCTTTTTTGGCTTTTGTTACAATTGCTTTTGGTGTTTTAGTCATGAAGTCTTTGCCCATGCCTATGTCCTGAATGGTATTGCCTAGGTTTTCTTCTAGGGTTTTTATGGTTTTAGGTCTTACATTTAAGTCTTTAATCCATCTTGAGTTAATTTTTGTATAAGGTGTAAGGAAGGAGTCCAGTTTCAGTTTTCAGCATATGGCTAGCCAGTTTTCCCAACACCATTTATTAAATAGGGAATGCTTTCCCCATTTCTTATTTTTGTCAGGTTTGTCAAAGATCAGATGGTTGTAGATGTGTGGTGTTATTTCTGAGGCCTCTGTTCTGTTCCATTGGTCTATATATCTGTTATGGTACCAGTACCATGCCCTTTTGATTACTGTAGCCTTGTAATATAGTTTGAATTCAGGTAGTGTGATGCCTCCAGCTTCATTGTTTTGCTTAGGATTTTTTTGGCTATTTGAGCTCTTTTTTGGTTCCATATGAAATTTAAAGTACTTTTTTCTAATTCTGTGAAGAAAGTCAATGGGAATAGCAATGAATCTATATATTACTTCAGGCATTATTACCATTTATTGATTCTTGCTATCCATGAGGATGGAATGTTTTTCCATTTGTTTGTGTCCTCTCTTATTTGCTTGAGCAGTGGTTTGTAGTTCTCTTTGAAGAGGTCCTTCACATCCCTTGTAAGTTGGATTCCTATGTATTTTATTCTCTTTGTAGCAATTGTGAATGGGAGTTCACTCATGATTTGGCTCTCATTGGTGTATGGGAATGCTTCTGATTTTTGCACATTGATTTTGTATCCTGAGACTTTGCTGAAGTTGCTTATCAGCTTAAGGAATTTTGGGGCTCAGACAATGAAGTTATCTAAATATACAATCATGTTATCTGCAAACAGAGAAAATTTGACTTCCTCTCTTCCTATCTGAATACACTTTATTTCTTTCTCTTGCCTTATTGTCCTAGCCAGAACTTCCAATACTAGGTTGAATAGGAGTGGTGAGAGAACACATGAACACAGGGAGGGGAACATCACACACCGGGGCCTGTCAGGGAGTGGGGGGCTAGGTGAGGGATAGCATTAGGAGAAATACCTAGCATAGATGATGGGTTGATGGGTGCAGCAAACCGCCATGGCACATGTATACTTATGTAACAAAACTGCATATTCTGCACACGCATCCCAGAACTTAAAGTATAATAAAAAAATAAAATATATAAAAGAACTATTTTCAACACCATGAAAATCAGCATCTAATCTGTTTAAAGCACTGAATTCCATTTTTGATGCATGATTTCTTTTTGACAGCTCTACTCTGGACTATTATTGTTTCCATTTTCTTTATGAAAACCCTAGAAATGAAGAAAATGGAAAATTAAAATCTTGATCAAGGGCATGCAGATGGTAAATAAGGAGGCCAACGTCCTTAATAACTGCATATAAAAGAAAGTAAATCATCATAAAAAAAGAATATTTTACTCCTTCCATACTTTCAAATTTTAGCCCAACTTCCTCAATTAACGAAATGTGCCTTCTTTTGGGCAATTATAAAAGTATAGGGATAGAGTAGAACCCAGACAATTTGTATAAAAGTGCCTCAGCACAATGCTGTGTGCCCAGTTTTCACCAGCCTTTGACCTAATCAATGCAAAAGTAAGTGAGTCCACTGACTAAGCACTAGACTATTACAGATAATATATAGATGGGATGCAAATGCGTGCAAAGTAAAAAGTGAGAACCTGAAATCTAGTTCAGCAGGAATCTGGAAATAATTCAGGTAAATTTAGCTTCATAATAATAATTGCATTTTTTGCATAACAATAATGTGGCAAATACTTCACAGATTTTCTCTCATTTAATCTGCACAAACACAAGTCAAGTACTGCTATCCACATTTTAGTTGGGGAAAATGAGACTTTCTGAAACTTGTAGGAGCTAGAGAGTGTTAGAGCAGGGAGACAGCCTGGGTTTGACTGGTTCAAAGCAGAGCACGGCTGCCTGCTTATTCCTGCCAAACACCATATTTCTGGTAAAAGATCTCAGAGCCCAAATCAATTCACCCCACTGCTCAACAAATCTCACTTCCTGTATAAGCCTAAGTCAATTTTCACTGGGTAAGACAATGATTTTGGAATTAGAAATTTTTCATCCAGCTCCACTTCATGCTGCTCATTTCCACTTTTCCTTGCTCTTAATTATTAGAAGAGAAAAGAACATCCTGAATTTCAAATTATTTAAATAGAGCAGTAAATTTACAACTAAGCTAGGTTAGATATATCCCAAGCATCATTGAAACTGCCACTTAAGTTGAATTAGATTATAAATAACCTACTAGACATTCTTTACTTTTTTCTCGTAAACAATATACAAAGTCACTTATGGAAAGGCATTGAATGCATGAGAGTCTGAGTTGTAACAACTCAGGAGTTGGTACTTGCTTATGAAGAACATAAGAAAGTATTTTATCTTTCAATATGAAATCCCAAACACAAAATAACTTATTATTTAAAGCCTATTTAATTAATACTGCCACAAAGCTTTGACTGAGTAGGAGAACATCTTAATAAGGGAAAAAGCTTTTCATTGAATCCAGTGGCCCAGAAGTACAAGAGAATAGAAGCTCTGTGAAAAGAGTTCATAGGGGACATTGGATAAAAACATCAGAATAAGCCAGCACGGTGAAAAGGGTGGGCTAGTGAGAAAAGGTGAAGTGAGTACATGTGAGCTTGTCTCTGCCCATAGAAGGAAACAGAATGTAGTCAAGCATGTGGCACAGGCTGGTATCAGAGAGATCTGAGTTCTAACACTAGCTGTAACACTCCAGCAAGTCACTTAACATCTCAGACCCTTCACCCATACAGTGGGGATAACTACTTGATAGAATTATAAGGATTAAATGAACTAAAATGCAAAAGCACATCCTTCCATATCTAGCTCTTGTTTAGAAAGAATTCAATAAAGTAGACATGAACATAAATGGTAGGAATATTTAATGTTGATTTGCAAAGGGTCAAACATAAAATAGTGTACCTTTTTCAATATTTGCTAGGGTTTAAAAATGAAAATAAATGTTTTAAGGTACTCTCAATGCAGGACTTTTCAAACTTTTTCACTAAAATACCCTAGTTTGGATTCTAAAAGAGCTTGTTGACATGCCAAAAAAGATAAATTTCTTTAAAGTCTTCCATTGAACAGTTATGCAATGTTTGCATAAATATATGAGTGTCTGTTATTACTAATTGAGTATATTTCACAACTCATATATGTAACATTTATGTAATATTTGCACATATGTGAGTTATATATAACTCATATATATGAGTTATGAAAGATATTCAATTAGGAATAATAGACACTCTTAAAATAGTGGCCTGAACATATCAGAGTTTTTTGAAAATAGGAATTCTAGATATGAACAGTCTAGCATTCCATGACAACTCAGTAGGATTGCTAGAATTAGCAAATAAAAATACAAGACCCTGGGGATGATAGAGTAGACATACTATTATTTCCTCTTCTTCACACTCAGTACAACTAAAATCCCTGGGCATTATATATAAAATAAACACAAGAAGATCCAAAAATCTCACTACTGGGTATATATATCCAAAGAAAATATAATCAATGTGTCAAAGAGAGATCTGCACTCCCACGTTTATTGCAGCATTGTTCACCACAGCTAAGACACAGAAGCAACTTACATGTCCTCCATCAGATGAATGAATAAAGAAAATGTGGTAATATACTCAGTGGAATACTATATTCAGCCTTTAAAATGGAGGAAATTCTGTCATTCTGAACAACATGGATGACTCTGGAAGACATTACGTTAAGTGAAATAAGCCAGGCACAGAAAGATAAATACCGCATGATCTCACTCATACGTGGAATCAAAAAAATCAAACTCACAAAAGTAGAAAGTAGAATGGTGGTTACCAAGGCCTGGGAATGAAGGAAATGGAGAGATATTGGTTAAAGGACACAAAATTTTAGTTAGATAAGAGATGGAAGCTGAAGAGCTATTTTGTAGACCATATCAACAACAGTTCATAAAAATGTATTCTTGAAAATAGTGAGATAAGTAGATTTTAAGTGTTCTCAACCAAAAAATAACTATGTGACATAATATATGTTAATTAGCTCAATAGCCATTCTACAATGTATACATATTTCAAAATAACAGATTGTATATGGTAAATATATACAATTTTGTCAATTAAAAAAATAAATTAAAAAAATGAACAAGTAAATAGGTATAAGGAGACCCCAAAAGGCAGAGAGAAGAAGGCAGATCAGCTAGGGACCTTGGGACTTTAAAAACAATGCTGTAGTGAGTTCCTTGAGTTTTCTTTTCTTTTGGCCTCATATATCCTAGATTGGGGAAGCCAGTAGCCCTGAAATGGCAATAGAGATAGTTTTTTTTGTTATAACGTTTCCTCAAAATCTTGGTCCCTCTAGTCAAAGGCACAGGAAAGTGACCGCCTAGCAAGACAAAAAACTTTTAGGCAATATCTATTCTACTACAGCCAAGCACAACCAAAAAAGTATGGCTCCTCCATACTCATACCAGCAAATGCCTTGTGGGGAACCTACACTTCTATCCTCTTAAGGCTGCAATGAGGCATTCTGACATCCCAGAGAGTGGTGTCAGAAAAGCAGTAACAAGCCCTCTTTCTGCCATGGTGCCAGTCGGGAGCTGGTTTCACCATGAGCCAGCAGTAATGAGGTGTTCTGCTCCCCCTCACTGGGGTGGTGTTAACGGAGGTTTTCCCCACTACTTAATGGTACTGAGGCCACCCCTAACCCCATGGTGTCATAGAGGCCATGTGGAGAGGAGGAACAAGGCATTCCTTCCCTTCCCTGAAAGAGTCACGTCAGCAAAGGCCTAGTGGGGAGACTAAGCTCCAATCCAGCCTGGGAGTAGCAATGAGGCCTTCCCCATCTCAAATGTTAGAGGCTAAGTGGAAAACATAGACTTTTAGCCCCTACCTATTAGTAATGGGCAGCAGCCCACTTCATTCACTGGAGTGGTGTTAGAGGAAGCTGAATAAAACACTAGATCAAAATATGATTCCATCTTTAACATTATACTCAACATGTCCAGGTTTCAACAGACAATCACTCATCATACAAACAGGAAGATCTTAAACTGAATTTAAAAAGATAATAAACAAATAGCAAAACCAAAACAATGCTGCCATTAGATGATCAAAGATTTAAAAGTAGCCATCATAAAAATGTTTCAATGAGAAATTATGAAAATGCTTCAAACAAATGAAAAAAGTAGAAAGTCTCAGCAAAAAAGAAGATAAAAAGAACCAAATTTAAATTTCAGAAAGAAGAATACAATAACTGAAATGCAAAATCCACTAGATGGATTCAACAGCAGAATAGACAGAAGGAAAAAAATTAGTGAAATTAAAGATAGAATAGTAACAATTAAAACATGTGAAAAACAGAGAGACAACAGAGAAGATGGAGTTAAAAGGAATTAGAATAAATAATAGATGCAAGTTTCCCAAATTTGACAAAAGACATAAACCTGGTCAGGTGTGGTGGCTCATACCTCTAATCCCAGCACTTTGGGAGGCTGACGCAGGTGTACCACCTGAGGTCAAGAGTTCGAGACCATCCTGACCTACATGGCGAAACCCTATATCTACTAAAAATACAAAAATTAGCCAAGCATGGTGGCACACAAATGTAATCCCAGCTACTCAGGAGGCTGAGGTTGCAGTGAGCTGAGATCATGCCACTGCACTCCAGCCCAGGCAGCAGAGTGCAACTCCATCTTAAAAAAAAAAAAAAAAAAAAAAAAAAAAAAAAAAAAAAAAAAAGACGTAAACCTATAGTGTCAAGAAGCTTACTGAGCCCCAAATAGTATAAATCTAAAGAAATCTGTGCCAAGACATCTTGTAGTCAAACTTCAGAAAATTAAGATCAAAAATTTTTTTTTCTAAATCAATTCAGAAAGAAACAACACATTACCTACAGAAAAAAATCAATTCAAGTGACAGTGAATTTCTCATCAGAAATCCTGGAGATCAGAGGAAGTAGCAGAACATTTTTCAAGTGCTTAAGAGAAATAATTTCCAAAATGTGTCCTTCAGTATTGTAGGGATCTCAAGACAATCTGAAATGAAAGAAGCTAAGAAAATTGGTTGCCTGCTGACCTACCTTAAGTGAATGATTCAAGGAAACACTAAACAGAAAAAAAGTGAGAAAAGAAGAAATCTTGGGAGAGTAGAGGGACCCTAGATGCAGCCAGAAGGAACATCTTCTGCCAAGAGACTGGGACATTGGGAAGACTGACACACTCTGAGCAGAACTTTTAGAGGGATGGCATTGAGAGTAGGCAGAGGGAAGACACAGGAGCTAGACTGAAAGGGAAGAAAACTGAGTACCCTACACTGTGCGGCTGATCACCAGGATTGGTTTCTAGCCACCAGAAAATCATGGGGAATGGGTGAGTTGAACAGACAAGGAGTGGCCTGTGCTCACCATCAACCTCTGAAATCCTAGTGGCAAGAAGCCCTATGACTGTCGTGGACACTTGAGTTGGCAGGGAGAGCTGCTTAGAGTGGTGGAAGGGGCAGGGTTTGGAGGCCCAGAGGGTTTGGTATAGGAGTGTCTGCAGTGGAGCAAAAACAGGGACACCAATCCCCCAACACTCACCATGCTCTCCTAGGAGACTTTAGCCTTAGGGTGACTGTTGGACCTTGACACATGAGCAGGAATGGATCCTGCTACCACCATCCCAACAAACCACTTTGGTTGGCACCACCCATCAGAGTATCATGGGTAGTGGACTGGAAACACTTTGGTCCTTCCAGCACAACAAGTTTCTAATGTCAAGGGGCTAGAGAGCAAAGCCAGAGGCCTGGTACCAGCCTCCCAGAGCTACAGCACCCAGTCCAGGAGTGCTGAGCCAAGTGTTGGCCCCCTAAAATCTTCCAGAAATGAAGCTAGCCAACTGACCCTATTTTATGTCACTCAAACCCCAAGGTCATCAGGAAGATAAAAGCAAAAACACTCATCCATAGGACAGCAACTTCAAACATTGAAGAAACACCAGTCCACACTGATGAAGAAGAACCAGCACTAGAACTCTGGTAAGTCAGAAAGCCAGAGTGTCTTCTTACCTGTAAATGACTGCACTCGTATCCAGGAATGGTTCCTTTTTCTTTTCTTTTTTTTCTTTTTTTTTCTTTTTTTTTTTTTTTTGAGACAGAGTCTTGCTCTGTTGCCCAGGCTGGAGCAGGAATGGTTCTTAACCAGGCTGAAATGGCTAAAATAACAGACATAGAATACAGAATATAGATTAAAATGAAGGTCATCAAGATTCAGGAGAAAATAGAAACCCAATCCAAGGAATCTAAGGAATATAATAAAATCATACAGGAGCCATATGATAAAATGACCATTTTAAGAAGAACCAAATTGATCTAAAAAAGCTGAAAACCTCACCTAAAGAATTGCATAATACAATCACAAGTATTAAGAGCAATACAGACCAAATCGAGGAAAGAATCTCAGAGCCTGAAGACCAGTTCTCTGAAATAATTCAGTTAGACAAAAATGAATAAGAAATAAAAAATATTATAAAAGAGTGAACAAAACTTCCAAGAAATATGGGATTATGTAAATAAACCAAATCTATGTCTCACTGGTGTTCCTGAAAGAGACAGAACAAGCAATTTGTAAAACAAATTTCAGGATATAATCCATGAAAATTTCCCCAACCTTGCTAGAGAGTCCAAGATTAAAATTCAAGGAATACAGAACAATCCTGCAAGATGCTATACAAGATAACCTTCTCCAAGACACAAAGCATCAGATTCTCCAAGGTCAAAATGAAAGAAAAAATGTTAAAGGAGCTAGAGAGAAGGGTCAGCTGACCTATAAAGGAAACCTCATCAGGCTAATAGTGCAATGTTCAGCAGAAACTCTACAAGCCAGAAGAGATTGGGGGCCTATACCCAGCACTCTTAAAGAAAAGAAAATCCAACCAAGGATTTCTTACCCAGCCAAACTAAGCTTCATAAGCAAAGGACAAGCAAATGCCAAAGGAATTTATTACTACCAGAGCTACCTTACAAGAGAACCTGAAGGGAGTGCTAAACATGGAAAGGAAAGATCATTACCAACCATCACAAAAACAAACTTACGTACATAGACTATTGACACTATGAAGCAACCACACAATTAAGTCTGCGTAATAACCAGCTAACAACACAATGACAAGATCAAATCTGCACATATAAATATTAACCTTGAATGTAAACAGGCTAAATGCCCCAATTAAAAGACACAGAGTGGCAACCTGGATAAAGAAGCAAGATCCAGCTGTATGCTGTCTTCAAGGGACCCATGACACATGCAATGACACCCATAGGCACAAAGTAAGAGAATGAAGAAAAATCCAAGCAAATGGAAACACAGTAAAAAGCAGAGGTTACTATTCTCATTTCATATGAAACACACTTTAAATCAACAAAGATAAAAAAAATACAAAGAAAGGCATTACGCAATGGCAAAGGGTTCAATTCACCAAGAAGACCTAACTATTCTAAATACGTATGCACCCAACACAAGAGCACCCAAATTTATAAAACAAGTTCTTAAAGAGCTATAAAGAGACTTAGATAACTACACAATAATAGTGGGAGACTTCAACATCCCACTGACAGTATTAGACAGATCATCAAGGCAGAAAACTAACAAAAATAATCAGGAACTGAACACAACACTTGAACAAATGGACCTAACAGACATCTACAGAACTCTGCACCCCAAAACAACAGAATATACATTCCTCTCATAAACACATGATGCTTACTCTAAAATTGACCACACAGTCAGCCATAAAACAATTCTCAGCAAAAGCAAAAAATCACACCAACCACACTCTTGAACCACAGCACAATAAACATAGAAATCAATAACTAAAAGACGGCTTAAAATCATACAATTACATGGAAATTAAACAATATATTATTGAATTATTTTGAGTAAACAATTAAATGGAAGCAGAAATCAAGAAATTCTTTGAAACTAATGAAAACAAAGATAAAACACAACAGCATCTCTAGGACACAGCTAAAGCAGTGTTAACAGAGAAGTTTATAGCACTAAACATCCACTTCAAAAAGTTAGAAAAATCTCAAATTAACAACCTAACATTACGCCTAGAGGAACTAGAAAAACAAGAGCAAACCAACCCCAAAGCCAGCAGAAGACAAGAAATAACCAAAACTAAATGAAGCTGAGACCTGAAAAACCATACAAAAGATCAACGAATCCAGGACTTAGTTCTTTCAAAGAATAAATAAGATAGTCAGCTAGCTAGACTACAATGAAAAAAGAGAGATGATCTAAATGAACACAAGAGCATTATACAGTGGCAAAGGGGACAGTACCACTGACCCCACAGAAATACAAAAATCCCTCAGAGTCTACTATTAATATCTCTATGCAAACAAACCTGAAAAACTAGAAGAAATCATCAAGTTTCTGGAAACATACAACCTCCCAAGACTGAATGAGAAAGAAATTGAATTCCTGAACAGACCAATAATGAGTATGAAAATTGAATCAGTAATGAAAAGCCTACCAACAAGAAAAAGTCTAGGACTAGATGGATTCACAGCTGAATTTTACCATATGTATAAAGAGGAGCTGGAACTATTCTTTTGGAAACTATTCCAAAAACTTGAGGAGGAGGGAATCCTTCCTAACTCATTCTATGAGGCTAACATCATGCTGATACCAAAACTCAGCAGAGACACAACAACAACAACAAAATTCAGGCCACTGGGCACAGTGGCTCATACCTATAATCCTAGCACTTTGGGAGGCCAAGGTGGGAGGATCACCTAAGGTCAGGAGTTCGAGACCAGCCTGGCCAACATAGTGAAACCTCGTCTCTACTAAAAATCCAAAAACTAGCCAGGCACAGTGGTGTGGTCCTGCAATCCCAGCTACTCAGGAGGCTGAAGCAGGAGAATCACTTGAACCTAGGAGGTGGAACCTAGGTTGCAGTGAGCTGAGATCACTCCAATGCACTGCAGCCTGGGCAACAAGAGCAAAATTCAAAGAAAAAAGGAAAGAAAGAAAGAGAGAGAGAGAGAGAGAAAGATAGGAAAGAAAGAGAAGAAAGAAAAAGAAAGAAAGAGAAAGAAAAAAGAAAGAAAAAGAAAGAAAGAAAGAAAGAAAAGAAAGAAAGAGAAAGAAAGGAAAGAAAGAAAGAAAGAAAGAAAGAAAGAAAGAAAGAAAGAAAGAAAGAAAGAAAGAAAGAAAGAAAGAAAGAAAGAAAGAAAGAAAGAAAGAAAGGAAGGAAGGAAGGAAGGAAGGAAGGAGAAAGAGAAAGAAAAGAAAAGAAAAGAAAAGAACGAAAGCTTCAGACCAATATCACTGATGAACATTGTTGCAAAAATTGTCTTACAAAGTACTAGCAAACCAAATCCATGTCAAAAAGCATGTCAAAAAGCTAACCCACCACAATCAAGTAGGCTTTATCCCTAGGATGCAAGGTAGGTTCAATGTATGCAAATCAATAAGTGTGATTCATTACATAAACAGAACTAAAAACAAAAACCACATAATCATTTCATAGATGCAGAAAAGACTTTTGATAAAATTCAACATCCCTTCATGTTAAAAATCTTCTACAAAGTAAGCATTGAAGGAACATACTTCAAAACAATAAGAGCCATCTCTGACAAACCCACAGCCAACATCATGCTGGATGGGCAAAAGCTGAAAGTGTTCTGCTTGAAAACTGGAATAAGACTAGGATGCCCTGTCTTACCACTCCTGTTCAACATAAGACTGGAAGTCCTAGGTAGAGCAATCAGGCAAAAGAAAAACAATAGAAGGCATCAAAATAGGAAGAGAGGGAGCCAAATTATCTATGTTTGCCAATTATATAATTCTATACCTAGAAAATTCCATAGTTGTGCCCAAAAGCTCCTAGATCTGAAAAACAACTTTAGCAAGCTTTCAGGATACAAAATTAATTTACAAATAATAGCAGCATGTCTATACATCAATGCCTCAGCCAAGAGCCAAATCAAGAAAACAATCCCATTCACAATAGCTACACAAAAAATAAAATACAGAGGAGTACAGCTAACCAGGGAGGTAAAAGATCTCTATAATGAGAATTACAAAACTTTGCTGAGAGAAAACAGAGATGACATAAATTAATGGGAAAACATTCCATGTTAATGAATAGGAGGAATCAGTATTGTTAAAATGACCATACTGCCCAAAGCAATTCACAGATTCAACATTATTCCTACCAAACTATCAATGGCATTCTTCCCAGAATTAGAAAAAATGATTTTAAAACTCATGTGGAAGAACAACAAAAAAAGCCAGAATAACCAAGCAATCCTAAGTAAAAAGAATAAAGCTGGAGGCATCACATTATCTGACTTCAATCTATACTACAAGTTTACAGTAACTAAAACCACATGGTACTGGTACAAAAACAGACATATAGACCAATGGAACAGAATAGAGAGCCCAGAAATAATGCTGCACACCTACAACTACTTCATCTTTGACAAAGTCAACAAAAACAAGCAATGGAGAAAGACTCCCTATTCAATAAATGGTGCTGGGAAAATTGGCTATCCATATGCAAAAGATTGACACTGGACCTTTTCCTCACACCATATACAACAGAAATCTCAAAATGAATTAAAGACCTAAATGTAAAATCCAAAACTATAAAAACCCTGGAAGATAACAAGCGATACCATTCTGGGCACAGGCCCCAGCAAAGATTTAATGATTAAGACACCAAAAGCAAGTGTAACAAAAACAAAAATTGACAAATGAGACCTAATTAAATCAAGGAGCCTCTGCACAGCAAAATCAACTATCAACAGAGTAAAGAGACAATCTACAGAATGGGAGAAAATATTTGCAAACTATGAATCCAGCAAAGATCTAATATCCAAAATCTATAAAGAACTTAAACAAATTAAAAGGCAACAAACAAACAACTCCATTAAAAAGTGGGCAAAAGACATGAACAGACACTTTTTAAAAGAAAACATATATGTGACCAACAAGCATATAAAAAATTATCAACATCACTAATCATTAAAGAAATGCCAATCAAAACCACAATGAGATACCATCTTATACCAGTCAGAATGACTATTATTAAAAAGTCAAAAAATAACAGATGCTGATGAGGTTGTAGAGAAATGAGAATACTTATACACTGCTGGTGGGAATGTAAATTAGTTCAGCCATTGTGGAAAGCAATTTGAATATTTCTCAAAGATCTTAAAACAGAACTACCATTTGATCCAGCAGTGCCATTACTGGGTATATACCCAAAAAAATAGAAATTCTCCCATAAAGAAACATAAATGTGTATATTCACAGCACTATCCACAGTGGCAAAGACATGGAATCAATGTATCTGCCCATCAATGGTAGACTGGATAAAGAAAATGTGGTACATATACACCACGAAATACTATGCAGCCATAAAAAAAAGAGATCACATCCTTTGCAGGAACATTAATGGAACTGGAGGCCATCATCCGAAGCAAACTAACACGGGAACAGAAAACCTAAGTGGAAGCTAAACATTGAGTACACATGGACACAAAGGAAGGAACAACAGATCCCAGACCCTACTCGAGGATGGAGGTTGGGAGGCGGGTAAGGATGGAAAAACTACCCTTCGGGTACTATGCTTATTACCTGGGTGATGAAATCATCTTTACTCGGCCGGGCGCGGTGGCTCAAGCCTGTAATCCCAACACTTTGGAAGGCCGAGACGGGCGGATCACGAGGTCAGGAGATAGAGGCCATCCTGGCTAACATGGTGAAACCCCGTCTCTACTAAAAAATACAAAAAACCAGCCGGGTGAGGTGGCGGGCGCCTGTAGTCCCAGCTACACGGGAGGCTGAGGCAGGAGAATGGCGTAAACCCGGCAGGTGGAGCTTGCAGTGAGCTGAGATCCGGTCACTGCACTCCAGCCCGGGCGACAGAGGGAGACTCCGTCTCAAAAAAAAAAAAAAAAAAAAAAAAGAAAGAAAGAAAGAAATAATCTTTACTCCAAACACCCATGACACAATTCACCTGTATAACAAACCTTCACATTTACCCCGAACCTAAAATAAAAGTTTTTAAAAAAGAAATCTTGGAATGTCATAAAGATGGAAAAATACAAATTTAGAAGAAAGACCAAAAATATGAGTAAACACAATATATTGTCCTTCTCCTCCTGAGCTTTCTAAGTTATGTCTGATGGTTGAAGTAAAAATTATAAAACCATGTAGTGTTGTTGTCGATGCATGTAGGGGAATTTTTAAATGGATTATATTATAAATTGGGGATACTAAAGGATATAAAAGGAAGGAAGTTTCCACACTCAAACTGGTAAAATATTGGCACCAGTGGATTGCAATAAGTTATTCATAATGTAATGCCTCGAGTAACCAGTACAACTCCTTTACAAAGAGATACACTTACAAATTATAAATAAATTAACATTAAATGCTAAACACTGCTTGTGTTGTCCATAGGATGGCAGGAAAAAGAAAATGAGAAAAGGAAAAACCAAACCAAAAAGAAAAAAATAATGGTAGACTTTACCTTAAATACCAATAATTACATCAAAAGTAAATAACCTAAATAAAACAATTAAAAGATTGGCAGAGCATTTAAAAAAAGAGAGAAAAGAAAAACATGATCTATAGGAGTTAGGGGGAAGGATAATTTTACAGTGGGAGACACTGACAAATTCTACCTCAGTCAGATGATCAAGGCTAACATCAATAGTGGTAAGTCCAAAAGCAAACACAACAAAAGCAAAAATCAACAAATAGGATCGAATTAAACTTAAGAGCTTCTGAACAGCAAAAGAAACAACAAACAGAGTAAACAGACAAGCTACAGAATGGGAGAAAATATTCACAAACAATACATCTGACAAAGGACAAATATCTAGCAACCATAAGGAACTTAAGCAAATTTACAGATGCTGGTGAGGGTGCAGAGAAACTAGTTTACACTCCCACTCACAGTGGGAGTGTAAATGAGTTCAACCATTGTGGAAGCAGTATGGTGATTCCTCACAGAGCTAAAAGCAGAACTACCATTCAACCCAGCAATCCCATTATTGGATACATACCCAAAGGAATATAAATCATTCTACCATAAAGACACATGCATGTGTAAGTTCATTGCAGTCCTATTCACAATAGCAAAGACATGCAATCAACCTAAATGCCAATCAATGACATATTAGGTAAAGAAAATGTGGTACATATACACCATGGCATACTATGCAGCCATAAAAGAGAACAAGATCATGTTATTAGCAGGAACATGGATGGAGCTGGAGGTTGTTAACCTTAGCAAAGTAACAGAAAACCAAATACCAAATGTTCTCACTTATAAGTGGGAGCTGAATGAGGAGAAGTCATGAACACAAAGAAGGGAACAAAAGACACTGGGTTCTACTTGAGGGTGGAGGGTGGGAGAAGGAAGAGGAGCAGAAAAAATACTATTGGGTACTAGGTTTAATACCTGTGTGATAAAATAATCTGTACAACAAACCCCTGTGACACGAGTTAACCTGTATAGCAAACCTGCACATGTACCCTCGAGCCTAAAATAGAAGTTAAAATAAGAACAGAAAAAAAAAAAAAAAACCACCAGTGATAAGTCATTTTGATAGTATGTCTCCTTAATATCATGTGATGGAAATGACACTACTTCTGGGGTCTTTCTCCTTAAAACACATTACTCCAGTCTAATCATGAGAAAACCATCATACAAATCTTAATTAGGTAACATTTTACAAAATATCTGACCAACATTCCTTAACAATTTCAAAGTCATCAAAAGGATGGAACTCTGTGAAACAGTCACAGTCAAGAGAAGTCTTAGGAGACAAGATGACTAATGTAACATGGTGTGATGTACTGGATAGGATCCTGGAACATAAAAGGAGCCTTAGGTTAAAACAAAGGAAATCTGAATAGATTATGGACCTTAAATAATACTAATTTGTTGATATTGATAGATTATTTGTAACAAAGGTGCCATAGTCATAGAGTAATGGGGAAAACTCAGTGTGGGTTATATGGAAACTCTCTGTACCATCTTCCCAATTCTCCTAAAGCTGTTCCAAAATAAAAAGTTTATTTTAAAAAATGACTCAGCCATATGCCTTCTACAAGCAGCTCACTTCAACTAAACACAGGCTGGAAGAAGACTATTTTGGCCGTAATTTGTCCTTTGGTTTTGCTAATTTTATTGGATAATTTTATGGCTTTTAAACAAGCAAACAATACAACCCAGTTAAATTTGAATTTCAGATAAACAACACTTCTTTTTTAGTTTACGGATGTCTCATGCAATATTTGGGACATACTTACACTAAAAATTATTCATTATTTTTTTGAAATTCAAATTTCACTGGGATGTTTTATATTTTAGCTAGCAATTCTAGGATATGAACCTAGCTTCCTGTCTATTCTGCTCTTTCATCCTTCACATGCGAAGGATGTCATAGAAAGTTCATATTCTGCAATAAAACTTCCCAAAGAAAAAAATTCCTTTTCATATGAGTGCTGAATTGTGTGTGCTTCTTAATGGCATGTGATTCATTACAGAGACTACAGAGACATAAAATGGGCCTACTACAATGCTTGAAACACAGTAAGTGTCCAAAGATGAGAGTTACAATCTTCAGCAGAAATTAGGGTTAGGGTCAGGAGTCTACAGATTCATAATAAAAACATACTCAATTTATTACCTACAGAATAAGTTTTTGCCATTGTCATCATCTTCATCATTATCATTGCTTGGAAAAGTCTGAATGCAGGAATGCAATCTAGTTAACGCAAGGTTGTGTGTTCACAATATGAGGTAAGGGAATTAAAGTTTGCAAAGTTTTTGGAAACATAGTATGGCAAAGTATTTTTTTCTCACTGTATTTAAAAACATCTATGAAGTAAATGCTGAAACAGATAGTTCGGCGTTGTTTAACTTCTTTTAACGAGAAGATTAGAATATGCAATCTGCCAGGACCATCTAGAGCATCCCAGGGCTACCTAGGACACATGTCTTTCTCAGCAATTCTTTCTCTCTGGTTTAGAGAACAGGCTTAGGTGAAAAAGACACTCTTGCCTTTTTTGGAGCCTGTTCCTTCTGGATAGCTCTCTATTCTGGCCCAGTTCATCAATATCATCTGGCTGCTAAGCTGAGACCTATCTTGCAATTTAAATTGACTGGGGCTTTGCGTGTGAGTTGACAGCAAATTAAAGTCACTATTTCTTGCTAACTTTGTGCCAGACGTCTTATCTTGTCTTGTTTTGTCACGATCTTGGATCACTACAACCTCCGCCTCCTGGGTTCAAACAATTCTCCTGTATCAGCACCCCCAAGTAGCTGGGATTACAGGTGCCTGCCACCACACCCAGCTAATTTTTGTATTTTTTTTTTTTTTTTTTTTTAGTAGAAACAGGGTTTCACTATGTTGGCCAGGCTGGTCTTGAATTCCTGACCTCAGGTGACCCAGCCACCTCAGCCTCCCAAAGTGCTGGGATTACAGGCGTGAGTCACTGCACCCGGCCACCATTTTTATTTTCTAGATGAAGAAAAGAAGACAATAAACTTTCTTTAGGTCAAAATCTACTAAGTAGTAGAATGATGTTCAACCAAGTTTTGTCAGAGACAATAAAATTCATGTACTGAACTTACTACAAAATCTCAACTTCCTTGAGTTTGAAGCTACCTTGTTTTAAATTTTTAATCCTTCCTTCTCCTAGCAGTCTCTATGGTCTGGAGGAATACTTACCACAAACTCCTATCCTGTATTGTTGAGTTAGCAGGTTGTGAAGACTGTGTCTCGTTACAGAGATGCTTGACTGAGTCCCTATATAAGCTAGGATCTTACCCTAGCTGCTTTAGGGAGCAAGGACTGTTGAAGTGATCCTAGAGGTCTTGCTACCTGAAGCTCTTTAAGGAGGCACAGGTCAACCTACCAGTGAAAACCTTTTGTTTACTTCGAATGTACCTCTGTTTGGGACACCCACCAAGTTACTTGTGCTGGATTGCTTTCAACTCTTCTTCATTTCCAGTGTATGGAATAACCAGACAAGTCTTTCTCCTGTAGCTCATCTCACTCCAACCCTTCTCACCTATATGCATTAAGAACATCTTTTAATTTCATTCTTAAAACACATGAAATTTTAAATATATCTCCATACAGCACCAGATGCACATAAGCCTCTTAAATTAGTCTGCCTTTTTATAAAGTGAACCTTATTTCTTATATAGTACGCAATAATTAAGCAATGTTTGATATATACCAGGCACCATGTGCTAGGTGTCGGAGACATAATAATGAACATCAATACTTCCGAGAAATTGAGGGGTTAAATGATAAGGTACATGTACAAATAACTAGATGTGATTTAAGACAGGATAACAGAAATGCTAAATTGAGATTAAAAATTTCTTTTCGTGGTACACGGAAAGGGGTAATTTATTCCCATTACATGCAATGCTGAATGAAAATGCAGCATTTTTCAGGCCAATTAGTTGGGAAACTAATTGATTTCACTTAGCTGGGGGCTTCCAGCACGAGTGAAGTGCACTTGCTCATCGGACAGAGTGTCTGATCAGGGGCCAATAGCCATCACCAGGCAACTCATAATCACAGACCATCAAGAGGCATTGAAAATTAGACTCCAAGGAAAGGCGGTTGTATTGATTGCACGTAAAAGCATTACTTTAAAATACTCTAGCAACTGGGGGTCAGGACTTTGAGATGGCAGTCCTCCAATGGATAGCCAAGAGAGAAAACTATCATCACTGTCTTGTCAAATCACCTCTTGAGAGGTAAATGGTGGGTTCCAAAAGGCAATGTGTTCATTTTGCAAACTCTATTCATAGGGACCATGGGAAGCTGGCTACTGTGGCATAAATTTTAGCAGCCCTCCAGGACGCTATCTGCCTAACAGGATTCCTCTTGCTTTGGAGGACCCTTCCTACATTCTGAAGTTCCACTAAAATGAGAGGCACTGGCTACAGTAGCATTTCAAAAATACATGCATGGTGCCTAGGGACAGTGGTAGTGGGGGGCACAATGAAAGGAAACCTTGGAGCATTGTTGAAAGTCGCAGCGTCCCCCAAATGTCCACTCTTCAAACCAGAACGTCAAAACTCTTTCCAATAACTGCGTACTTGACCGCAAGTGTGGTTGCAACATTTGGGAGTAATGCTAAAGATTTTGTAAGCTATGCATTATAGTAGAGGAGTGCTATTTTTAAGTTATTTTATTGAGTAAATATACGTAATAAATATTTCAAGTGACTCCCTACATGGAAGTGTTTCTTCACTTCTGAGGAGAAATATAAAGGAAAGCAAGCGCACGAGGAAGTATTATAATATGTAAATATTATTTTATAGGGTAAGGATTAATGTTGGGCTAAGGGTAGGAATTACAGTCAATGTTAGGCTTCAACTTAATTTAAATGTAGTCTAATCAGTGAAGAATTAATTTTTCCTCTGAGTTGCAAGTTTGCAAAATCACCCTTTGGCTTCATTGTTTTTTTTTAAGTATTTTTTAAATGTTTAAATCAAACCCTTGATTATATTTATCAAGCAGATTTTGTGTGTTTTGAAAGATAGTCATTTTTCATGCTATTCTGAAAATAGTAGTTGACTAAAATACTGACATCTTGATCATGATTATTACTTTCACATTTATGTTAATGTTTCAGTCTATGTCAACCAGCATGTCCTGACACTGCAGTTACACTGTGGAGCTTCTGCCCTCCGCGAGTATTTAATAACATATCTGGAAGAAGGCCTCACAGCATCCTTGGTTGGTTGACAGCCAACTCCAGAAACATAAATCTTTCAAACTCAATTGTGTTCTAATGCTTATATGAATATCAGTTTTACAAACTGAAACAAATTGCAAAGTAGATCTGAGTAACATACGTGAACACACTATCTTTCACTGAAATGTTTAAAAACTCACTCATTAAATGCTGCATATAGTAAAAGGAGAAGGAAGCAAAATGAATTCTTGGGCATTGTTCAAAAAGGTACTTTTTCAATAAATTTCTTAGAGTTGTAAATCTCTACATTTATGGAAAAACCATTTTTAGACAATTATCTTTACACTAATTCATTGCACAAAACAATGAATGTACTGTGTTCAGCCTTTTGTCATTAGGAAGCATCTGAAATGTCACATACTTTTAAAAAATTGCAGTCTAATGATCAAATCTCAAACACCAAGAGCCTTGGATATTTCGGCCTTGTTTTGCTCTGGTCTATTTATATCGATAGGAATCATCAGTTCACCCACCTCAGTAATTTGCTCAGCAACCCCACCAACAATAATAAAGTGACCTCCTTTCTAATGTCTCTATCTTTACATTTCTTTCTTTAACCTCTCCCCTCTGATCATCTTTCTCATCTAACCCTACTTCTCTCTGCCTCCAACTATTACATCTATCCTTTAGAATTCTCATGGGGCTTTTCTATTCTGCTGAGCAAGTGGTTCAAATTCCCCCACACTCTTACCTTGATGCTCCATCCTCATCACCTCCTTGGGGATAGGGACTAGAAACGCAAAAAAGGACTTTGGAGTTAAAGACATATTAAAAGGAAGACTCTGTTAAGTTCTCAATGGAATAAGCACTTACTCACACTTAGAATAAAGTAAAGATTATCAAGGAAGTTTTGTAGGAGAAAAAATTGTAATGGCATTGGATGATTTAATGTTTGGGCATGGTAAAGCTTATTTATTTTATTATTATGATTGTTTCCAGATATACAGAAATGAAACATACCAAATATTAAATTAACTATCACCCTAAATCCCAATCCTTTACCACTTTCCTCTCCCTACCTATAGGTTACCACTATCCTAAAATTTGTATTCTTCTTGTGCATAATTTTTAAAAACTTTATGCTATATTTATATATATTCACATTGTGTACATCTTAAATTTTTCTAAATAATTGTTATCATACTCTACACAATCATTTCATAGTAACTTTTATCCACATATTGTGTTTTTAACATTTTTACATGTTGATAAAAGTAAATCTAGTTCACTCTCATCAAATGCAATAACTATATTTGTTTATTTCCCTGTCGATAAACACTTATTTCTAAATTTGGACTATTACAAATGGTGCTGCAATAAGCATATAACATTTGCTATCCCTTTGCTTTTAATTTTTCTGTGTAATTATATTTTATGTGATTTTCTTGTATAAAATAAATAGCTAAATTTTTCCAATGTTTCTAATACAGGTTGGGCAGGCCTAATCTGAAAAATTGGAAATTGGAAATCCAAAATGGTCCAAAATTTAAAACTTTTTAAGTGTCAATATGATACCACAAGTGGAAAATTCCGTATCTGACTTCATGTGATGGGTCACAGTCAAAACACAGGCACACAACACACACCTCATTCAGCATCCCCAAGAGAAAAAGAGCCAGGTCCCTTCAGCTATTATCTACCTTCTTCATGCACACCCAGAATCCCCCATGCAAGCATACCCACAAAGAGTAATAAAATGGCATGTGTGCAGGCCGGACATACCAATGGCAGCTGCCCCATAATGGCCCACATGGGCTCAAGACCTATGTGTACTACTTACTGTGTTTTCTTGCTTATTTTCTGCTCTATGGTGTAAAGATAATGTTGAAAATATCAAAAAGGCCTATCAAAAAACCATAGTCCTATGGGTAATAGTGATAAGAAAACGAGGAACCATTTATGTTTATATAACATAGAAAGTCAAGCTGTTAGTGAAATTACACAGCATTATCAGTGTAAAATGTCTTACAGAAGATACAGTGTTGTAGTGATCACCACACATGAACTGAAGAAACAAAAGGATAAACAAAGTTCTATGCTGAAAGTGATGAACAGAAGTTAGTGGAAAAAGAAAAACACTGCTAAAAATGAAGATCTCCATCATGTATCAAAAGAGTGGATCCATCAGTGTTTCAGTGAACACGTGCCACCTAAGGGTAGGCCTATCATGAAATAAGCAAAGGTCTATCACAATGAACTGAAAATTGAAAAGAGCTGTAAATATTCAACAAGTTGGTTGCAGAAATTCAAGAAAAGATATAACATTAAAGTTTTTAAGATTTGTGGTGGTAAAGCAAATGCTGATGATGAAGCATCAGAGAAATTCATTGACAAGTTTGCCAAGGTAAGCAATGATGAAAATCTGACACAGAACAAGTCTATAATGCTGATGAAAAATCACTGTTTTGACATTATTGCCCCAGAAAGACACTGTCTACAGGTGATGAGACAGACTTTATGGGAATTAAAAATGCCAAGGACAGAATAACTGTGCTGGGAGGTGCTACTGCAGCAGTCATACAGAGCATAAGCTTGCTGGGACAGGCAAAAGTCTGTATTCTTACTGTTTTCAAGGAGTGAATTTCTTACTAGCCCATTGTTATGCTAACAAAAAGCCATGAATCACCAAGGACGTCTTTTCTGATTGGTTTCACACATATTTTGTGCCAGTAGCTCACATTCACTGCGGGGAAGCTGGACTGGATTTGATTCCTTGACAACAGTTCTGCTCATCCCACAGCTGAAATTCTCATCAAAAGTAGTTAATGCCATGCACCTTCCCACAAATGTGACTTTATTAATTCAGCCATATGATCAGGATACCCTTAAGTCAATAAATAGTAAATATAAAAATAGTTTCTTAAACAGCATGCTAGCAGGAATAAACAGAGGTGTGGATATGAAATGTTTTCAAAAGAAGTTTATCATAAAGGATGCTCCATAAATTATTTCCAGAGCTTGGAACACAGTGACTAAAGACACACTTGCACATGCCTGGTACAACCTCTGGCGTGCAACTATGTTCAGTGATGATGAGGAACAAGATGATGACTGAAGGATTTCATATGTTAAGTGAGAAAAAAATGTCTAACCTCCTTCCATATGCAAAAAATACCTTCAGAGTTTATCAGTAAGCTGAACGAGGTGGATACTGGAGAAATTTTTAACATCAATAATGAGGCTCCAATTGTCCATTCATTGACCAAGAGTGAAATAGCCAAAATGGTTCTGACTCAAGGTGATTATGATGATACGATGATAGTGCGAATAGTGATAATGGAGATGATACTGTTAACACTGCAGAAAAAGTACCTATAGACACCATGGTGAGATACACGCTAGATTTATTGAAGAACCAGAGAAGGGTTCATTCGCAATAAACACGATAGCCTATCTATTTAGAAAATCAAAGAGATACTTCTAGGGTAAAACCATTGTTAATGAGGCAAATGACTCTGGAGGGAACGTATTAAAAAGCCAACAAGTATAATGCCTCCTCATTCCTACAGGATCCACTTCTTGGTCCCTCAATTGCTTCTCGCAGTAATTTCGTAAATTTCATAGGGTCTTCTACATAAATGCACTTCTACATAATGAAACATTTCTACATAAATATTGCCTGTTAATAAAAAATTCACTTCCCTTCCAGTCCAAATGGATTTTATTACTTGCTTTACCAGACTGGCTAGGATGCCCAGAACATTGTTGAATAGAAGTATAAGAACAGATATTCTTTCTGATCTTAGAAAGAAAACATTTAGATTTTTACTATTAAGTATTATGTTAGCTGCAGGGTTTTCATAGATGCACGGTCAGGTTGGGGAAGTTTCCTACTATTCCTAATTTGCCAAGAGTTTTAAACAGGAATAGGTATTGAATTTAAATACTTTTAAAATGCATCTATTGAGATAATCATACGATTTTTTTTTTTTAGTTCATTGATTGGGTAAATTATATTGATAGATGTTTGAAAGTTGAACCAAACTTTCACTTTGCGATAAACTCCTCTTCCTCAGTCAGGATTATCCTTTTTGTATATTGCTGGATTCAATGTGTTAATATTCCTTACATTTTTGCAACTCTGCTGATGATTAGGCTATAATTTTCTGCATTTGTAATGTCCTTGCTTGGTTTTGGTATCAGAATAATGCAGCCTTATTAGTAATATAGTAGGGAATTATTCATTCCTCTTAGATTTGTGTGAAAATGATTTTATATAATTCAGATTTTTTTCCTTCTTAAATATTTAGTAGAATTTACCGCTGGAGACATTTAGTTCTGAGTTTCTTTGTGGAAAGGTTTTAAACCATAATTTCAATGTTTTTCTGTAGATACAAAGATATTTATTCTATTTTTACTTTAGCATTATTTTATATCTTTCAAGATATTTATGTTTCCTGTAAATTATTAAATGTATTGGCAAAAGTAGTTTGTAATATTTCTTTTTATCCTTTCCATGTATCTAGATCTATAATGAAATGACCTTTTTTTGTCCTGATTCTGTTGATTTGTCTTTCAGTCTTTCTAGCTAGAAGTTTAACAGTTCTAGTCCTATCTTTAAAAACTAGGTTTTGCTTTTATTAATTTTCTCTTTTGCTGGTTCATTTTCTATTTTTTGGTTTTCTATTTTTACCTTTATTATTACCTTTCTCCTGCATATTTTAAATTTAATTTGCTTATTTAGTGAAAGTTGAAATCATCAATTTAAAACCTTTGAAAACTTTGTAATGTAAACTTCCTAGAATATTTTTTTTCAAAGTACTGCTTTATCTGCAACATGCAAAATTTAGCATTTTGGTCTTTTATTTTTATTAATTTTAAACCATATTCTAATTCCCCTTTTGATTGCTTTTTGACCTATGGTTCACTTAGCAGTATGATGTTTACTTTCCAAATGTTTGAAATTTGCAATTTTTAAGACTTGCGTTAGGTCCAAAATATATGTCTAATATAGTGGCTGTGCCACGTGCATTTGAAAAGACTGAGTATTCTGCTGTTGTGAAGGGAGTGATCTGCAAAAGATCCATTAGGTCAAATTGGTTGATAATGTTGTTCAGTTTTCTATGCTTTACTTACTTTTTGTCTACTTGTTCAATCATTTACTAAGGAAAAAGTATATAAGCCTCCAATTCAAACTGTGGATTCACCGATTTCTTCTTTGGGTTCTGTCAATCCTTATGTATTATGAGACCCTGTTATGGGGTCATACACAGGAAAATTATGTCTTCTTGATGAATTGACCCATTTGTCATTATAAAATGTCTATCCTTATCCCTGGTAATATTCATTGTTTTGACATCTACTTTGATACAAAATAACCACTCAAACCTTTTTTTGGTTAATATTGACATAATATGTCTTATTTCATCATTTTATTTTAACCTAATTGCGTCTTTATATATAAAATTGATGTCTTACAGAAAGTATAGAATGTGTTCCTGCTCTTTTACCTAATACGATGATCTTCACCTTTCAATTAGGGAGTTTGTACTATTTGCATTTAATGTAGTTATTGATCTGGTTAAGTTTAAATCTACTATATAGTTTTGTGTTTTTTCTTTCTATTTGTTCCACCTGGTCCTTATTCTTTACTTTCTCTTCTTCTGACTTTTTCTAGATTTAATATATTTGTTATTTATTTAACTTCCACTGGCTTTGTGGATATACCACTTTGTTTAGTTTAATTATTTTATTTCACCCAATCAATGAAATTTTTTAAAAACTATGATTATCTCAATAGATGCATTTTTAAAGTATTTGAACTCAATACCTATTCTTATTTAAAATCCTTGGCAAATTAGGAATAACAGGAAGCTTCTCCAACTTGATAGCGCTACTTAATAGTAGAAGTTTTAATGCCTTCTCTTTAGGATCAGAAAGAATATCTATATTTATACTTCTATTCAACAATGTTTTGGACATCCTAGCCAGTCCAGTAAAGCAAGAAAAAGCAGTAATTAATTGCTTCATACTCTTATTGTCTACCTTCAAAAATATTATACACTTTATGGTTAGTGAAGAATTTTGCAGCATTATACTTCCATTTCTCTCTCTTAATTTTCATGCTATTGTTTTCATATGATGTGTTTCTGTGTGTGTTACAAACCAAACAGTACATTGTTATTGTTTTTGCTTAAAATAATCCCTTATAAAGAAATTTTAAAGTGAGAGAAATGTGTTTTATATTTACCCATATATTTACCATGTCTGGCACTGTTTATTTATTTGTGTAAATGCAAATCTGGCATCATTCTCTTGCTGCTTAAACACCATCTTAACATTTCTTGTAGTCCAGTTTTGCTAGCGAGTCTGTCAGCTTTTGTCTGTCTGAAAGGTCTTTATTTTACTTCCACTTTAAAAAGCATATAATTCAAATTCTAAGTTGACAGTTTTTATTTCTCATACATTAAAGATGCTGTTCTATTGTACTCTAGCTTGAATTGCTCCTGTTAAGAAATTGGCAATTATTCTTTTGTTTATTCTGCTGTACAAAATATGTCTTTTCTCTGATTACTGTTAATATTTTCTGTTCATCACATGTTTTTAGCGACTTCAGTATTATGTGCCCTGATAATTTTGTGTATTTGTGTATGTTTATTATTCTGCTTGGTGCTCATTGAGCTTCCTAGATCTGTGGATCTCTTTTATTTGGAATTTTTTTAGCATTTATTTTTTCAAATAATTTTTGCTCATCTCTCTCTCTCTCTCCCCCACTACGCTTCCTGCTTCTCTTTTTTCTCCTCTCCTCACCATTTGAGTCTCCAATCAAATGTGCGTTAGGCTACTTAATAGTTTCCCACAGGTCACTAATCTTCTATACATAGTTTTTAAGTTTTATCTTCTCTAAACTTCATTTTAGATATATTCTATTGCCATTTCTTCAAGATCACTCATTTTTTTGTTTAAAAGGATAAGGACCAGATGGAACTATTAATCCCATACAGCGTGTTTTTCATTTTATATATTGTCCTTTTTATTTCCAGGAGTTTCATTTGTGTATTTTACAGTTTCCATTTCTATCTCTCTCCCTACCATGTTCATATTTTTCTTTAGGTTGTTGAGCATGTATTTGTAAGATTTATGAAAGCTGTTTTAAATTCTTTATTTGCTAATTCCATCATCTTTGTTATTTATGAATCTGTGTTTTACTTATTAATTTTTTCTCCTGATTATGTGTTATATTTTTCTTCTTCTTTTCATGCTTATTAATTGTAGATAAAATGTCAAGACATTGAGAATTTGATTTTTTTGAATGCTTTTATTTTATTCTTTTAAATAGTGTTAAAATTTATTCTGGCATGCAAGTATGTTACTTGGAGAACAGTTTTATTCTTCTGAGGCTTATTTAATCTTTGTTTAGACAAGCTTAAAGTAGAGTAGGACTAAATAGCCCCAACACTAAGTACTACAAACTGAATTGTGTCTTCCCAAAATTCATGTGTTGACACCCTAATGTGTAATGTGAGTATATTTGAAGATAGAGTTTTTAGAAGATAGCTAAGGTTAAGTGAGGCCTTAAGAATGCAGTTCTGTCCAGGAGCAGTGGCTCATGGCTCATACCTGTAATCCCAGCACTTTGGGAGGTTGAGGCAAGCAGATCACCTGAGGTCAGGAGTTTGAGACCAGCCTGACCAACATGGAAAAACCCCGTCTCTACCAAAAATACGAAAAGTACAATGTACACAATAGGGTGATGGGCATACTAAAGGCCCATATTTCACCACTACACAATATATCTATGTAACAAAACTACATTTTTACTTCCTAAATCTGTAATAATTTTAAAAAATCATTTTAGAGTAATTAAATATATTAATTAAGTGATAAAGCAATTACCTTGCATATTTCTAATATTTCTGCTATTCCCAGGAATTCCGAGGAAAAGAGCCTTTTAACCACTGTAGTAGCTTACAAAATGAATTTTTATAAGGCTACATCAAAGTATACGACAAATTTACCTTAAAATTACAGAGAGGAGATTGCAACATTTAAATGTGACTTTTAGCACAAATTAAAAAGAAAAACAAATAGTAAAATGAGAACTAAAACAGACAAACCTCAAGGACTGTTTAAATGTATAGTCACATGTTGCTTAACAACAAAGATAAGTTCTTAAAAAGCACTGTTAGCCAATTTTGTAGTTGTGTGAACATCATAGAGCATGCTAACACAAACCTAGATGGCATAGCCTACTAACACTTAGGCTACATAGTATTGCCTTTTGCTCCAGGGCTACAAACTTGTACAACGTGTTACTGCACTGAATACTGTAGACAATTAGAATACAATGTTGGCCAAATTCAGTGGCTCATGCCTGTAATCCCAGGACTTTGGGCGGCCAAGGCAGGCGGATTGCCTGAGGTCAGGAGTTCGATATCAGCCTGACCAACATAGTGAAAACCTGTCTTACTAAAAATGCAAAAATTAGCAGAGCATGGTGGCACATGCCTGTAGTCCCAGCTACTCAGGAGGCTGAGTCTGGAGAATCACTTGAACCCGGGAGGCAGAGGTTGCAGTGAGCCAAAGTCGTGCCATTGTACTCCATCCTAGGTGACAGAGTGAGACTCCATCTCAAAAAAAAAAAAAATGCAATGTTAAGTATTTTTGTATGTAAACAGAAAAGGTAGGTAAAAATATGGCATTATAATTTTATGGGATTGCCATCATATATGCAGTCAGGGTTGTTGACTGAAAGAATGTTGTGCAGTGCACACCTGTATATTAATCCCAGGGTATACCTCTACTCTAACACATATGACTAAGAAAGACTTGTAAAATTCTTTTCTTGTCCATTTCAATCACTATGTTACTTTTGTCATCATTTTGACTGATACTTCCCTTGGGGAAATTGTTGCTTCTATTTGTAGTGAGAGATTGAAGATACAAATGGACAATGGTCATGTTACATATAAAGCAGAACTGTAACCCACAACCTGCAACAACCTCCAGGAAGCCAACCTTCTGATCTATAACAACCCGGGCAGGAGCCTGCCATAAATCAGACTTGCAGGGAGCCAGACTGCTCTCTCTAGTGACAATTCAGGAAACTCAACAATAACTTCTGTGGCAGTTGACCCAAAATGATCAGGACTTAATTAACAACTGACAGCTTCCCTAATTTGTGTTCCTACTTCCAACTTAAGATCAGAGAAAGTCAAATACACGGCCCCCCCACCCGCCCGCCCCGCCACCAAATCACAGGATGTTGTGCTTCCAGTTGGTAGCCTCCAGCCTCTCCAGGCCCACATGCTCCATTCAGAGCACGCTTGGAGCCTTCCCTTTTTCCACTATGAAGCTTTTCCACTCCTCTGCCTGCAGTGAGTCTGCCTAAATGCAAGAGAAGGTAGCTGACTCCCTTGCTACAACAAGTGAAGAACAAATTGTCTCTGTTTTTCTCATTTGGTTGGTCTTCCTTTCTCTCCACATGTCACGGTATGGGGTATAAATTTAGAGTTATACAGAACTAGGGAAGGGAATCTGTCTTTGGCTCCTGCTGCTCAGCTGGTGAGAACAAATGCTGAGGGTACAAACTTCCCTAGCCAGAGTCTTGCCCTTTATTGCAACAAAGAGGGTAAGAATATGGAATGATACCACTCCAGCCCACTTACATCAGCACTTGGAAATGTTAAGAAAAAAAAAAAAAATAGTTTGGATGGCCACAGTTACTGGGGAACGTAGCTGACTTTCAGTGGGTGAAGGATGCTAAACATGCTTCAAGGCTTGCAGCAGTCCCCCCTCTGCCGTAAAGACTTGATCTACCAGCAATGCCATTTATGGCCCCAGAGAGAAAAACTGGGTTCAATTCCACCCATCCTTCCTACCCTTGCAAAATAATTTGCATGACTGATGAATGCTTAGTATCTTTATCTAGGTTTGTGCATAATTCCAGCAAATGCTTAATTTCCCGTAAGGATATCTGCTGCTTCTTTAGAGACTTCCATATTTGTTTTAAAGTCTACAAAGATGAGTAAAGCGTTAATGCATTTTACTATCCACATAGCTTCTAAGAATATTTTTGTTCCCCTACTAAATATTAGACATTGCCTAGAGCTCTGGAGACAGATACCAAGATGAGCAATTTCAATAATTTCAATATATTGCCAGTAACTTTCTAGTCTAATGTGTCCCTCACTTGTTCTGGGTATCATGTAATTTGAGTATAGCTCTGCAATAACTTCATTCATCACTAGTATGCTAGAGATTCCTTTTCTATAGCAACATTCTGAACTCTTTTTGAGTAATTTATATCAGAAGCAACATGTGAAAGGAATGAGTATGTACTACTGACTACATTATCCTATTAGTTTCATTTATTCTTTACACTATATTTTGGTGCCCTAACCGACTCATAGCAATATATTTAACAAAGAGGAGAAACACATCAAAAACTCATCTGAATTTCTGAACATTTCAAATCACACATCACTGCCCAGGTTGTAGGTGCACCAAAATCTCAGAAATCAACAGTAAAGAACTTATCCATGTAACCAAAATGTAAACAGGAAGAGGAGGTAGGATTAAAGATAGACATAGCACATTCCTCTGTCAACGACTATTTATGATTTGCAGATTTTCCACTAATAAAATGTGCTCCAATCAGGAGGTTCCAAGATGGCTGAATAGGACCAGCTCCCAGCACGAGCCACCCAGAAGACGGGTGATTTCTGCATTTCCAACTAAGGTACGGGGTTCACCTCGCTGGGGCTTGTCAGACAGTAAGGTGCAGCCTGCGGAGCAGGGAAGGACATCGCCTTACCCAGGAAGTACAAGGAGATAGGGAATTCCCTTTCCTAGCAAAGGGAAGCCATGAGAGATGGTACCTGGAAAATCGGAATGCTCCTACTCTAATATTGGGCTTTTCCAATGGCCTTAGCAAATGGTACACCAGGAGATTATATCCCATGCCTGACTCAGAGGCTACCACATCCACGGAGCCTCACTCACTGCTAGCACAGCAATCTAAGATCAAACTGCAAGGCGGCAGGGAGGCTTGGGGAGGGGCGTCTGCCATTGCTGAGGCTTGATTAGGTAAACAAAGCAGTCAGGAAGCTCAAACTGGGTGGAGCCCACCTCAGCTCAAGGAGGCCTGCCTGCCTCTTTAGACTCCACCTCTGGGGGCAGAGCATAGCTGAACAAAAGGCAGCAGAAACTTCTGCAGACTTAAACGTCCCTGTCTGACAGCTTTGAAGAGAGTAGCGCTTCTCCCAGCAGAGAGTCTGAGATCTGACAATGGACAGACTGCCTCCTCAAGTGGGTCCCTGACTCCCAAGTAGCCTAACTAGGAGACATCTCCCAGTAGGGGCCGACTGATCCCTCATATGGCCAGGTACCCCTCTGAGACGAAGCTTCCACAGGAACGATCAGGCAGAGACATCTGCCATTCTGCAATATTTGGTATTCTACTGCCCCCGATAGTGATACCAGGCAAACAAAGTCTGGAGTGGACCTCCAGCAAACTCCAACAGACCTGCAGCTGAGGATCCTGACTGTTAGAAGGAAATCTAACAAACAGAAAAGACATCCACACCAAAACTCCATTTGTGTGTTACCATCATCAAAGACCAAAGGTAGATAAAACCACAAAGATGGGGAGAAACCAGAGGAGAAAAGCTGAAAATTCTAAAAACCAGAGTGCCTCTTCTCCTCCAAATGACCACAGCTCCTTGCTAGCAATGGAACAAAGCTGGACAGAGAATGACTTTGACAAGTTGAGAGAAGGAGGCTTCAGATGGTTGATAATAACAAACTTCTCCGAGCGAAAGGAGGATGTTCGAACCCATTGCAAAGAAGCTAAAACGTTGAAAAAAGAGTAGACAAATGGCTAAATAGGATAAACAGTGTAAAGAAGTCCTTAAATGACCTGATGGAGCTGAAAACTATGGCGTAAGATCTATGTGACAGATGCACAAGCTTCAGTAGCTGATTTGATCAAGTGGAAGAAAGGGGATCAGTGATTGAAGATCAAATGAATGAAATGAAGTAAGAAGAGAAGTTTAGTGAAAAAAGAGTAAAAAGAAATGAACAAAGCCTCCAAGAAACATGGGACTATGTGAAAAGAACAAATCTACATCTGATTAGTGTACCTGAAAATAATGGGGAGAATGGAAACAAGTTGGAAAACACTCTTCAGGATACTATCCAGGAGAACTTCCCTGACCAAGCAAGGCAGGCCAACATTCAAACTCAGGAAATACAGAGAATGCCACAAAGATACTCCTCAAGAAAAGTAACCCCAAGACTCAGAATTGTCAGATTCACCAAAGCTGAAATGAAGGAAAAAATGTTAAGGGCAGCCAATGACAAAGGTCAGCTTACCCACAAAGGGAAGCCCATCGGACGAACAGCAGATCTCTCGGCAGAAACTCTACAAGCCAGAAGAGAGTGGGGGCCAATATTCAACATTCTTAAAGAAAAGAATTTTCAACCCAGAATTCCATATCCAGCCAAACTAAGCTTCATAAGCGAAGGAGAAATAAAATCCTTTACAGACAAACAAATGCTGAGAGATTTTGTCACAACCAGCCCTGCCTTACAAGAGCTCTTGAAGGAAGCACTAAACATGGAAAGGAACAACCAGTATCAGCCACTGCAAAAACAGGCCAAATTGTAAAGACCGTCAGTGCTAGGAAAAAACTGCATCAACTAACGAGCAAAATAACAAGCTAACATCATAATGACAGGATCAAATTCACACATAACAATATTAACCTTAAATGTAAATGGGCTAAATGTTCCAATTAAAAGACACAGACTGGCAAACTGGATAAAGAGTCAAGACCCATCAGTGTGCTGTATTCAGGAGACCCATCTCACATGCAGAGACACACATAGGCTCAAAATAAAGGGATGGAGGAAGATCTACCAGCAAATGGAAAACAAAATAGAACAAAACAAAAGACAGGGGTTGCAATCCTAGTCTCTGATAAAACAGACTTTAAACCAACAAAGATCAAAACAGACAAAGAAGGCCATTATATAATGGTAAAGGGATCAATTCAACAAGAACAGCTAACTATCCTAAATATATATGCACTCAATACAGGAGCACCCAGATTCATAAAGCAAGTCCTTAGAGACCTACAAAGAGACTTAGACTCCCATGCAATAATAATGGGAGACTTTAACATCCCACTGTCAACATTAGACAGATCAATGAGACAGAAAGTTAACAAGCATATCCAGGAATTGAACTCAGCTCTGCACCAAGTGGACCTAATAGACATCTACAGAATTCTCCACCCCAAATCAACAGAATATACATTATTCTCAGCACCACATCACACCTATTCCAAAACTGACACATAGTTGGAAGTAAAGCACTTCTCAGCAAATGTAAAAGAACAGAAATTATGACAAACTGTCTCTCGGATCACAGTGCAATCAAACTAGAACTCAGGATTAAGAAACTCACTCAAAACTGCTCAATTACATGGAAACGGAACAACCTGCTTCTGAATGACTACTTGGTACATAACGAAATGAAGGCAGAAATAAAGATGTTTGAAAACAATGAGAACAAAGACACAACATACCAGAATCTTTGGAACACATTTGAAGCAGTGTGTAGATGGAAATTCATAGCACTAAATACCCACAAGAGAAAGCAGGAAAGATCTAAAATTGAGACCCTAACACCACAATTAAAAGAACTAGAGAAGCAAGAGCCAACATATTAAAAAACTAACAGAAGGCAAGAAATAACTAAGATAAGAGCAGAACTGAAGTAGATAGAGACACAAAAAGCCCTTCAAAAATTAAA
Organism: Chlorocebus sabaeus; assembly: GCF_047675955.1. Classification (NCBI taxonomy): domain Eukaryota; kingdom Metazoa; phylum Chordata; class Mammalia; order Primates; family Cercopithecidae; genus Chlorocebus; species Chlorocebus sabaeus. The sequence continues at coordinate 57,242,106 of NC_132911.1, read as the reverse complement.
TGAATCCAGGAGCTGGTTTTTTGAAAAGATCAACAAAATTGACAGACCGCTAGCAAGACTAATAAAGAAGAAAAGAGAGAAGAATCAAATAGATGCAATAAAAACAACAAAGGGGATATCACCACCGATCTGACAGAAATACAAACTACCATCAGAGAATACTATAAACACCTCTACGCAAATAAACTAGAAAATCTAGAAGAAATGGAAAAATTCCTGGACACATACACTCTCCCAAGACTACACCAGGAAGAAATTGAATCCCTGAATAGACCAATAACAGGTTATGAAATTGAGGCAATAATTAATAGCCTACCAACCAAAAAAGTCCAGGATCAGATGGATTCACAGCCAAATTGTACCAGAGGTAAAAAGAGAAGCTGGTACCATTCCTTCAGAAACTATTCCAATCAATAGAAAAAGAGGGAATCCTCCCTAATTCATTTTATGAGGCCAACATCATCCTGATACCAAAGCCTGGTAGAGACACAACAAAAAAAGAGAATTTTAGAACAACATTCTCTATGAACATTGATGCAAAAATCGTCAATATAATACTGGCAAACCAATTCTACCAGCACATCAAAAAACGTATCCATCACGATCAAATGGGCTTCATCCCTGGGATGCAAGGCTGGTTCAACATATGCAAATCAATAAACATAATCCATTATATAAACAGAACCAAAGACAAAAACCACATGATTATCTCTATAGATGCAGAAAAGGCCTTCAACAAAATTCAACACCCCTTCAGCCAAAAACTCTCAATAAACTCACTATTATTGGGACATATCTCAAAATAATAAGAGCTATGTATGACAAACCCACAGCCAATATCATACTGAAAGGGCAAAAACTGGAAGCATTTCCTTTGAAAACTTGCACAGGACAGGGATGCCCTCTCTTACCACTCCTATTCAACATAGTGTTGGAAGTTCTGGCCAGGGCAATCAGGCAAGGGAAAGAAATAAAGGGTATTCAGTTAGGAAAAGACCAAGTCAAATTGCCCCTGTTTGCAGATGACATGATTGTATACTTAGAAAACCCCATCATCTCAGCCCAAAATCTCCTTAAGCTGATAAGCAACTTCAGCAAAGCCCCAGGATACAAAATTAATGTCCAAAAGTCACAAGCATTCCTATACACCAATAACAGACAAACAGAGAGCCAAATCATGAGTGAACTACCATTCACTATTGCTTCAAAGAGAATAAAATACCTAGGAATCCAACTCACAAGGGATGTGAAGGACCTCTTCAAGGAGAACTACAAACCACTGCTCAATGAAATACAAGAGGACACAAATAAATGGAAGAACATTCCGTGCTCATGGATAGGAATAATCAATATTGTGAAAATGGCCATACTGCCCAAGGTAATTTATAGATTCAATGCCATCCCCATCAAGCTACCAATGACTTTCTTCTCAGAATTGGAAAAAACTACTTTAAAGTTCATATGGAACAAAAAAAGAGCCAGTGTTGCCAAGACAATTCTAAGCCCAAAGAATGAAGCTTCAAGCATCATGCTACCTGACTTCAAACTATACTACAAGGTTACAGTAACCAAAACAGCATGGTACTGGTACCAAAACAGACATATAGATCATGGAACAGAATGGAGTCCTCAGAAATAATACCACACATCTACAACCATCTGATCTTTGACAACCTGACAAAAATAAGACATGGAAAAAGGATTCCCTATTTAATAAATGGTGCTGGGAAAACTGGTTGACAATATGTAGAAAGCTGAAACTGGATCCCTTCCTTACACCTTATACAAAAATTAATTCAAGATGGATCAAAGACTTAAATGTTAGACCAAAAACCATAAAAACTCTAGAAGAAAGCCTAGGTGATACCATTCAGGCCATAGGCATGGGCAAGGACTTCGTGACTAAAACACCAAAAGCAATGGTAACAAAAGCCAAAATTGACAAATGGGATCTCATTAAACTAAAGAGCTTCTGCACAGCAAAAGAAACTACCATCAGAGTGGACAGGCAACCTACAGAATGGGAGAAAATTTTTACAATCTACCCATCTGACAAACAGCTAATATCCAAAATCTACAAAGAACTTAAACAAATTTACAATAAAAAATCAAACAACCTCATCAAAAAGTGGGCAAAGGATATGAACAGACATTTTCTCAAAACAAGACATTTATGCAGCCAACAGACACATGAAAAAATGCTCATCATCACTGACCATCAGAGAAATGCGAATCAAAACCACAATCACATACCATCTCACACCAGTTAGAATGGCAATCATTAAAAAGTCAGGAAACAACAGGTGCTGGAGAGGACGTGGAGAAATAGGAATACTTTTACACTGTTGGTGGGACTGTAAACTAGTTCAACCATTATGGAAGACAGTGTGGCTATTCCTCAAGGATCTAGAACTAGAAATACCATTTGACCCAGCAATCCCGTTACTGGGCACATACCCTAAGGATTATAAATCATGCTACTATAAGGACATATGCACACATATGCTTATTGTGGCACTATTCACAATACCAAAGACTTGGAACCAACCCAAATGTCCATCAATGATAGACTGAATTAAGAAAATGTGGCACATATACACCATTGAATACTATGCAGCCATAGAAAAGAATGAGTTCATGTGCTTTGTAGGGACATGGATGAGGCTAGAAACCATCATTCTGAGCAAACTATTGCAAGGACAGAAAACCAAACATCGCATATTCTCACTCACAGGTGGGAACTGAAGAAAGAGAACACTTGGACACAGGGTGGGGAACATCATACACCAGGGCCTGTCGTGGGGTCAGGGAAGCGGGCAGAGATAGCATTATGAGACATACCTAATGTAAATGACGAGTTAATGGGGGCAGCACACCAACATGGCACATGTATACATATGTAACAAACCTGCATGTTGTGCACATGCACCCTAGAACTTAAGGTATAAAAATAAAAAAAAAAGTGTTCCACTTTCTACTCCACAGAAATATTATGACATTTAGCAAGTTAATAATCCAAAAATACTTGAGGATTGCTCTAAAAGAAAGGATAAACAATAATAACAGGAATTTGGGTTCACATATTCCTTTGCCTGTGCCTACCTCCTCACACCCCCAGTCACCAATCAATATAAATTACATTTGCTCTTCCGAGGAATAGCTTAGTTGCCTGTAATTATAGTACAAATATCATGTTCTTATTCTCAGCTAATGAAAATCAGGATTGCTTTTTTGCTGCCAAGTCAATTTAAATAGTGCTAATTTATCACCTACTTATTGTTTATTTAATATGTTATTTAATAATTAATAAATTATTAATAAAATTAATAACTTATTAATAAAATGATAATTTAATAATTATCACATACTATTTATTTAAATAATAAAGAATTTAATTTTTATATTTAAATATGGTACAGTTTATTGATGCGTTATTCATAGAAGCCTAGCACTTGTAGTAGGTATTCATGAGATTTATTATATAGTATAGATTGTACTTTACCAATTAGAAAAAAATACCCTTAGTTTGATACAGAATTCAAATAACTTTTTATTATTCAAAATTAAAATCATTACCCAAAGTTGAATAAACATTTATAAACTGGTAATGCCTGATATTCAGGTTGTCAAGTAAGTCTCTGAACTCCTACTAAAAAAGAGCATGAATAACACCTGGTACCCAACGGACAGTTTGAGCAATGATCTAAATAATTGAAGCTGAAAATAAATGTCTTTGTTTTGTTTTAGTTTGCTTTGGTCCCAAATCTTTCCCTGGAGTATGAAGAAAAAGTAATTAAAAACTATTCATGGAGTAAGTACTTTAATGTGTCTGCCTCTGAGGCTCCAGGCCAAGATCCTCTTGGTCTTTGTCATCAAGAAGATTGTTGGCTCAGAGAGAGGATGACAAACACTTTTCGTTCAAAATATAATGTAATTTCTAGCAGCCCAATTTGCAATTGCAAAAATATGGAACCAGCCTAAATGCCCATCAACCAATGAGTGGATAAGGAAAAAAAAGAAAAAAGAAAAAATATATATATATACACACACACAATGGAATACTACTTAGCATAAAATCCAACAAATAATGGCATTCACAACAACCTGGATGGGGTTGAAGACCATTATTCTAAATGAAGTAGCTTAGAAACGGAAAACCAAATATCATGTCTTCCCACTTATAAGTGAGATGGTATGAGGATTTGGAGGTAAGCTATGAGGACGTAAAGGCAGAATGATATGGAATTTGGGGACTCGGGAGAAAAGGTGGGAAGTGAGTGAGGAATAAAAGATTACATATTGGGTGCAGTGTATACTGTTCAGGTGACAGGTGCACCAAAATCTCAGTAATCACCACTTAAGAGCTTATCCATATAACCAAAACCCACCTGTTCTCCAAAAGCTATTGAAATAAAATCAAAGTGAAATGTAGTTTCACTTTTGGTGCAAAAGTAATCGTGGTTTTTGCCATTACTTTTAGGGTGGTGCAACTACTTTTGTACCAACTTAATAAAACATGAAAAAGACTGTAATTGATGACTTATGCTTTGGGGCAAAATGACTTCAAATAAGGTTTTCAAAGATGGAGATGCCATAATTATTGTTATACTTAATTTAACCTCAAAAGTTTATTAAATTTTTTTTTTTCTCACTAGAAAGTATTCTACAATCATGTATCTCCACACCTTTCCTTGTACACAATTTCTGCCCCAGGTATGAGCAAACTCAGTGGAGTCAGCAATCCCTCTCTCCTTTAACTATGTTATTACTTTTTCAGCAGGTGTAGACATTCCTTGGCTAGTTGTCTCGGCAAATTTATGCACCGAGATTCCATCCAAACTCATATTTTAATTACCCTAAACCAGAGAACGTGGTTTCTATTTCTTTATTGGTCCCAATGTGCCTGGAACATGGCTGGGCCCATTAAATATTTGTGGAATGATTGAGTAAAAATTAAAGAAGATTCTGGAGAATTTGCAACATATCTATGAAAAACTCAAGAAGTGATAGATTGTATTAATATTATCCAGCGTGTTTCCAATTCCCTTTCATTGCCTGTAGCTCTCTGCACATCTAATCTCCCTAAGAATCACGTGGCTCATGGTAGGATTAAAAACTGAAACTGAGATTTGAATGATTTCATCAGTGTTCTCTAGGTCTGTAACAAAAGTCCAGGGGAAAATTCTCCAGTTTCCAGTAAATTCATCATTGAATTCATTCCTTGCTTTGGCTTTTGCTCTGTGTTGAAACTTTACCTAGTCAAATGGATTTGAATTTGAATCTTAAAGTCTTTCTTTACCTTTGATTATTGCTGTGCTCTATGGGTTTAACGATCTTGAAGATAGTAACTTTGAAGTCTAGTCTCATAAAAAAGTTTTTAAGTTATTGGATAACTTCTGAATGTATCTATATAGAAAAAGTAAAATGGGCAGCTGAAGGCATCATACAGATGGTCTGAATCATTCAACAGCCTTTCTGTTGGCAAAAGCAGTATTTTGTTGTAGTTTAGGTCCTGATTGGCTCTGATGAATTGTATTCTACACTGAGATGCTTCTTCAGCTCATTCATCAGCCTCCTCTTTATTTAATTTTGGTTTTCATTAAAGCTAATATTGCAAAAGAATCTCCCATGGTTGTCATTTATAGCCAGCAATGGAAGAAAGCTGCCTCCATCTCATCTCTCAGCATTCCCATCCATTTGCCTTTGAACGTGTGGCCGGAGGACCTAGGCGGCTATCAGCCTCTAAGCGAGACCCAAGTTTGTCTGTATTTCAGTGTATCTATAATGGTGCAGCCCTAGAGAAGCGCTAATAATACCATTGTGACCTCACAGTGGAGCTCCTGAAACTATATTATTCATCTTAGTATTGCCTATTACTTTGAGGCAAAGTAGATGCTTCATAAATATTAAATAAAAAGGAGAGAAAGGGAGGGGGGATTAAGAGAGGTGTTTTGCGTGGTGCGAAGCCATTCAAGTTGTTCAATACTAATTTTAGAAAATGTATTTTATGCAACAAAATCTATAGATGGTGCTATGAGTACCCTCTCAGGGTGACCCTTAGGAAGAGCAGTTTGCCTTTGGCAAGAGACTTTGTGGGGTTTTCCCAGACATCAACATGGAGGTGCAGGCACTAAATAAGCTTATAAATCATCAGCTGATATATTTTGAAGTCATGATAAATTGTGTACTGGCAAGAATTAAACATGAAACAATAACGAGTCTACATGAAATGATTAAAAGCTGTGAATGTTAAGTTTGCTGCTGAAACTTCCCACCAATGAGAAAAATTTAAATACTTTAAGTTGTGTAATTACATGGATTGCAAGTGCATGAGAAAAACACAGTGACTGGATGCATCTGCGCTTCCCAATGCAGCATCTGTCCTTAAAGATCAAGCATCAGGAAACATCCTAATACCATGATGAAACACCTCCATATCACTCCAGTCAACACAGGGGAGCAGGTGCCCAGGACAGAACCTTGCCTTGGGCCTCAAGGTTTGTCTGTGAAGAACTCCAGCTGGTGGGGTCATTGAAGCAGAGGCTCCCTTTGTCTTGGAGACCCAATCCTGCCAGGACCTTCTTTGCCCCTGCTGTACTGATGTTGGGAAAGTAAAACTGCATGGTATTGTGTGAAATACACTTCACACTGCCTGGGACTCTAGAACACAGGGTGGTAGGGAAGTTCAGAGAACATGTGTGTGAGGGAAGACTCAACCTTCCCTCCTGCCGCCCTGCCTTTCTGCCTGCAGAGGCTGGACCAAGAAGTCTGCTAGGCACAGAACTGTACCTCCATCCTTCCCTGCCCTTCCAGATCTCTGGGAAGCCCTCCCGGTTGTACAGACTAAGTGCTCCAATGTAAAATGCACTAAATACCTGTTATGTGGTACACTTTTTACATTAAAAGTGCTAATCATCCTGACAGTCCAATAATATTAATTATAAACTTCTCAATTTTGCCGATGAGTAAAATGAAACCAAAGGTCACAGAATTAATAAACGATAGATTTGGTCCTTAAATGGAACAAGCTACATTCTTCTATACTAATTGGTTCAAAATTTTCTGTCCCATATTAATTGAAAAAACAATTTGTTTAAAACACTAGGTTTTCAAATGCAGCAAACCCCAGGCACCAGAGAATATCCTTAGAATACTCTCTAAAATCTAACCCTGGGGAATGTGCAGCTGAACAAAAATAACTCCAGAAACAAATGTTATTATTTTCCCCTGAGACAAACCAAAGGCATTAAAAATAACTAAGAAATAAACTTGTACGTTTATGAAAAGTCATGGCTCATTTTAAAATTTTGACTTTGCTATTTCCTCTATTACCTTAAGTGCATATAAATCAGTCTTTCCAGCAAGTGTGAATGTGCTCAGAAAAGTGTGTTAGACTGTTCCCAAGTCTAACTCTATTATCACATTTCTCTCCCAACTCAGGTGTTGTAAAAAAATAGAAACCAGTCTCATAATAAATTGCTGCTGCAAGTTACTCTTTGTTTCTATCAGTGATCTACTTTTGTATATTGTCTGCTATTTTATAGTATGAACAAAACCTATCTATTGTTGGCATGTGGTCATAATTATATAGTATTTAAAAGTACAAAATGGAAATACCAATTAAAAACAAAAATTCATTACCAAATAGAAATATCCATTATTTGCATTATATGTATAAAAAAACCAAAAAGATTAAACAAATGCTCCCTTTTTTATTGAGTATCATGCTTCTGCTATTAAATTGTCCTGATCATCTGAAAGGCAATGAAGTAAGTAATAAGACGAAAGCTTGAACCCTTCTCCATCACCTAGGAGGTGACTTTAGGCAAGTCACACTCTTAGCAACAAGGAGATTGAGCCGGAATATTTCTAGGGCCCTTCCTATATTATGGTTTTTGATGTCATGACTACCACAGTTCTGCATTTTCACTCAGATATTTAGTGGACAACTAAGAGATTCTAGATGCATCAGGTGTGTCTGATCTTGAAATTCCAATGAATTTGCCTGATAATCAGTGGCAAATGCAAAGGGAGCTAAGTTTTCCATTTCAAGCCTTCTCCCAGCCCACAACTCAAGACTAATAAATCTATGAATTATCTATGACTCATAGTCATAGCATTTATATAATGATACACTACACAAGTCAAGAGTCTTAGCACTTTTAAGGTATCTTTAGCAGGCAATTCTCAAGGTTGAGAAACATCGTATTAGGACATACTCAAAACATGGTCAGAGTGGGAAGATGATGATAATTGTGAGTGAATCAGGGGAGGAAATGTTGCTACATGTGATTCCCTTGAGCAAGGACAATAGGCAAAATTCTGGATCTGATATCCAGGTGTAATGTGTGGTGGGCAGAGGTAACCTCAAGGGAATGGGCATGATTGTTAACCCAGCCTCCCTGGAAATGCTCTTATCAGCCAATTTGGACCAAGTCAGATCCTCTAAGAAGATGATGGGGGAGGGTCCCTTGAGCCCAGGAGACTGAGGCTGCAAGGAACTATGATCATGCCACTGTGCTCCAGTCTGGGTGACAGAGCAAGACCCTGTCTCTAAAAACAAACAAACAAACAAACAGAAAAACAGTTTGCATTATATAAGCAGATTCTATAAATATCCTGCTCTGCTTTGCAAACACATCACTACTCCAGTCCTCCTTGATTAAGGTATAAGGACTTCCTTAGACCTACAAAGACATTTTAAGAACCCTGACGTTGGCACACAGAGATAGACAATGATGAATTAGTAAAATAATTTTCTATATTATATGAGATGATATGCCTGCATCTGAGAGTCAACTATCTACCCATTATATTAATGTTTCCATCTTTGAAAATGCATTTTCTCTCCAATGTAATGGTTTGTAGAGTCAATTAACGGTTAAATATTGTGGGGGTTAAATGTATAAGTAGTTGTGATGCACTCAGTATTTTCACATACTTAATAGAAGAAAATAGGGAATTAAATCATCTATATTGTTAAACATTAACTTATGGGAAGATTTTAAGGACTATCTTTAATTTTACCTGTTTGAAAAAAAAATCCTTTGCAAAGAGTAATATAAATACAAATTAACCTGAGTGGGTAAGTTCAGGGAGGATGCATGATGGAATGAGACGCAGCTCACAGGGCACGTGGGGCGTGTGTGGCGTGGAAGAGCCACAGCCAGCTAGGGTCCTAAGGACTGGGGAGAGAGGGAAGGAAGACTTAGCACCCGAGGTCTTATACCTTAGGACTTGACAATTTGGAGAGCAGAGGAGAGATCAATTACAAGAAAGGAAACAATAACGCAAGGGTCTGGGGGTGCAGGATGAGAGTCTTTGGCCAGCCCCTCGTGCGTACTCAGCCTCTGTGCCCTCAGTTCTAAATGATGACAATGGAATCTCACTGCATGGTTATAAAGAAGGGAGATTATATTTGTATAATCACTTACAGTGCTCAGAGTGTGTGTGCACCATAAATGTGTGTTTCTTAGTTTCTCACCTTCAGTGGAATCTATCAGTGTTTTGTCTCTGACATTTCAGTTTTAAAATAAACAGGGAAAGCCAGGGTCAGCTGAGGATTTCCACAAACCACTGAGTTGCTTTCTGGTCTCAGAATAATAGCGAGTTAAGGCCCCCACAGGAGCCACCTCTGGACCCCCTTGTGGATCAGAGCTTGCAGGGAGGAGGTGAAGCGAAGACAATGGAGCCTGCTGGGAACACTCTGCACCCTTCAGCCACCATGAGCAAAGTGCCCTACACTCAGATACCAGGCTACTTATTTTAGAATAATAGACATTTATAAACAACAAGTACACTATGCTCCCTTGGCAACCTTAAAATGTGTGCTTATAAAACCTGAACCTAAAAATCACCCCTATGGAAGGAGAACTAGTCGTCTGGAGAAAAATAGGCCTAAGAAATATAAGTCTCAAGTGGATAGAAGAAAACCCCTATAAATTAATGAAACAAACCAATTAAATGCAACACATAGAACAACAACAAAACAATCAACAACATTTTGCACATTTGAAAACAATAATGAGGGTACTGCATAATTAATTTCCATTTTCCATCTCCTGTTAATTAGAGATTTTGAAGGATCACTAGTCCTCAGAGTATCACTATAGCAGACAATATGAATTTAAGAATATTTTTTTGACCTTCCTTCAAGTGCATTAGAGTGTTAAGACTCCATTGTTGAGGGGCGGAGCAAGATGGCTGAATAGGAACAGCTCCAGTCTCCAACTCCCAGCATGAGCGACACAGAAGACTGGTGATTTCTGCATTTTCAACTGAGGTACTGGGTTCATCTCACTAGGGAGTGCCGGACAATCGGTGCTGGTCAGCTGCTGCAGCCCGACCAGTGACCAGCGAGAGCTGAAGCAGGGCGAGGCATCGCCTCACCTGGGAAGCGCAAGGGGGAAGGGAATCCCTTTTCCTAGCCAGGGGAACTGAGACACACAACACCTGGAAAATTGGGTAACTCCCACCCCAATACTGTGCTTTAAGCAAACGGGCACACCAGGAGATTGTATCCCACACCTGGCCGGGAGGGTCCCACGCCCAGGGAGCCTCCCTCATTGCTAGGACGGCAGTCTGCGATCTAACCACAAGGCAGCAGCGAGGCTGGGGGAGGGGCGCCTGCCATTGCTAAGGCTTAAGTAGGTAAACAAAGCCCCTGGGAAGCTCGAACTGGGTGGAGCTCACAGCAGCTCAAGGAAACCTGCCTGTCTCTGTAGACTCCACCTCTGGGGACAGGGCACAACTAAACAACAACAAAAGCAGCAGAAACCTCTGCAGATGCAAACGACTCTATCTGACAGCTTTGAAGAGAGCAGTGGATCTCCCAACATGGAGGTTGAGATCTGAGAAGGGACAGACTGCCTGTTCAAGTGGGTCCCTGACCCCTGAGTAGCCTAAATGGGAGACATCCCCCACTAGGGGCAGTCTGACACCCCACACCTCACAGGGTGGAGTACACCCCTGAGAGGAAGCTTCCAAAGCAAGAATCAGACAGGTACACTCGCTGTTCAGCAATATTCTATCTTCTGCAGCCTCTGCTGCTGATACCCAGGCAAACAGGGTCTGGAGTGGACCTCAAGCAATCTCCAACAGACCTATAGCTGAGGGTCCTGACTGTTAGAAGGAAAACTATCAAACAGGAAGGACACCTACACCAAAACCCTATCAGTACATCACCATCATCAAAGACCAGAGGCAGATAAAACCACAAAGATGGGGAAAAAGCAGGGCAGAAAAGCTGGAAATTCAAAAAATAAGAGCACATCTCCCCCGGCAAAGGAACGCAGCTCATCGCCAGCAACGGATCAAAGCTGGATGGAGAATGACTTTGACGAGATGAGAGAAGAAGGCTTCAGTCCATCAAACTTCTCAGAGCTAAAGGAGGAATTACGTACCCAGCACAAAGAAACTAAAAATCTTGAAAAAAAAAGTGGAAGAATTGATAGCTAGAGTAATTAATGCAGAGAAGGTCATAAACGAAATGAAAGAGATGAAAACCATGACACGAGAAATACGTGACAAATGCACAAGCTTCAGTAACCGACTCGATCAACTGGAAGAAAGAGTATCAGTGATTGAGGATCAAATGAATGAAATGAAATGAGAAGAGAAACCAAAAGAAAAAAGAAGAAAAAGAAATGAACAAAGCCTGCAAGAAGTATGGGATTATGTAAAAAGATCAAATCTATGTCTGATTGGGGTGCCTGAAAGTGAGGGGGAAAATGGAACCAAGTTGGAAAACACTCTTCAGGATATCATCCAGGAGAACTTCCCCAACCTAGTAGGGTAGGCCAACATTCAAATCCAGGAAATACAGAGAATGCCACAAAGATACTCCTCGAGAAGAGCAACTCCAAGACACATAATTGCCAGATTCACCAAAGTTGAAATGAAGGAAAAAATCTTAAGGGCAGCCAGAGAGAAAGGGTTACCCACAAAGGGAAGCCCATCAGACTAACAGCAGATCTCTCGGCAGAAACTCTACAAGCCAGAAGAGAGTGGGGGCCAATATTCAACATTGTTAAAGAAAAGAATTTTCAACCCAGAATTTCATATCCAGCCAAACTAAGTTTCATCAGTGAAGGAGAAATAAAATCCTTTACAGATAAGCAAATGCTTAGAGATTTTGTCACCACTAGGCCTGCCTTACAAGAGACCCTGAAGGAAGCACTAAACATGGAAAGGAAAACCGGTACCAGCCATTGCAAAAATATGCCAAAATGTAAAGACCATCGAGGCTAGGAAGAAACCGCATCAACTAACGAGCAAAATAACCAGTTAATATCATAATGGCAGGATCAAGTTCAAACATAACAATATTAACCTTAAATGTAAATGGACTAAATGGTCCAATTAAAAGACACAGACTGGCAAACTGGATAAAGAGTCAAGACCCATCAGTCTGCTGTATTCAGGAGACCCATCTCACATTAAGACTCAGGGACTCTGTCTCTACTTACCTCTTTCTCATGCCACCTTTGTATCAGTGATGCTAGAGAAGTTGCGGACAAATCCTCTAGCACGTCAGCCCCCTTCCTCCTCATTAATACATGTGTAATATAATTCAAGTTTCATCTTCTCTAACCCCTTGTTATCTCTCCCAAAGTCGAATTTGAAAAGCCTTAAATTTCTGCTCTACCATTCACCAGACTTCGTTTCTCTTTCCAGTCTAGGTTTCCTCTAATTCCAATTTGCCCAGGATTAATGTACTAAGAGGACACATATCTGAATTGAGATCCTCATGACTATAAGAAGGAGAACATATCCTTATACTTAAGAAAAGAGACAGAGGGAATTAGAGGCTTAAGAGATGTCATTGCACTCTCTGTAATCCAGTTTCCTATGATCCAGTTTCCTGGTGGCAGTAACTTGCCTCACAGAAGTTAGATGGCCCCTATGTACGTTTCTTAAATGAAGTGATATCTATAACCGTGTAGGTCTCTGGTACGAATGATACTTAGCTTTCTGACATTTTTAAATCTTCAAGCCCATTTATTCAACAAAGATTTTACACCATGCACAGAACTGCATTGGACTTTATTGAAAGATATAAGAAAGAAACAGGGTCTATGCCCTCACCCTTAGAATATTTCAATCTACTACAAAACACTGCCAAAATCTAGACTCCCCCCCCAAAAAAAAAAGGTGAGGTGGCGGGCGCCTGTAGTCCCAGCTACTTGGGAGGCTGAGGCAAGAGAATGGCGTAAACCCGGGAAGCGGAGCTTGCAGTGAGCTGAGATCTGGCCACTGCACTCCAGCCTGGGTGACAGAGTGAGACTCCATCTCAACAAAAAAATGAAATAAAATAAAATAAACAAAACAGAAAGTAATTTCCAAGACAGTCTATACAACCGGATGCATAATAACTGAAGCGCCAATCTCTGAGGAGGGAGGAGTTCATGGGGGCGATCACACCCCTTTCTCATATTGATGCTGACACAGATGATGGAAACAACTTGCACTGGGACACACAGCTCGTCAGTGGCAGAGTTCAGACTCAAAATTGACCTCCTGATTTTCACTTTAGTATTCGCTTCACCACTAACAACCACTACAAATTTTAAGTAGTTTATGCTGTGTTCCAGTCCAGCATTTGCCAACTGAGAAAAGTAGACTTAAGGGACTGAGGTTACAAGTGGAACTTAGTGGATATAAGGGAGCCCTTGTGCATTTTCGGTTGGTTGGTAGGCTATTAATTACTGCCTCAATTTCAGAACTTGTTATTGGTCTATTCAGGGATTCGACTTCTTCCTGGTTTAGTCTTGGGAGGGTGTATGTGTCCAGGAATTTATCCATTTCTTCTAGATTTTCTAGTTTATTTACATAGAGGTGTTTAGATGGTATTAGTCTAGCTAGTGGTCTATCTGTTTTGTTAATCTTTTCAATAAACCAGCTCCTGGACTTACTGATTTTTTTTTTGCGGGGGGAGCGGTTTTGTGTCTCTGTCTCCTTCGATTCTGCTCTGATCTTAGTTATTTCTTGTCTTCTGCTAGCTTTTGGATTCGTTGGTTCTTGACTCTCCAGCTCTTTTATTTGTGATGTTAGGATGTCAATTTCAGATCTTTCTAGTTTTCTGATGTGAGCATTTAGTGCTATAAATTTCCATCTTAACACTGCTTTAGCTGTGTCCCAGAGATTCTCGTTGTCTCTTTGCACTCATTGGTTTCAAAGAAATTTGTGATTTCTGCTTTAATTTCATTGTTTACCCAGGAGTCATTCAGAAGCAGGCTGTTCAATTTCCATGTAATTGTGTGGTTCTGAGTGAGTTTCTTAATCCTGAGTTCTAATTTGATTGACCTATGGTCTGAGAGACTGTTTGTTGTGATTTCAGTTCTTTTGCATTTGCTGACAAGTGTTTTACTTCCGATTATGTGGTCAATTTTAGGATAAGTTCCATGTGGCACTGAGAAGAATGTATATTCTGTTGATTTGGGGTGGAGAGTTCTGTAAATGTCTATTAGGTCCACTTGATCCAGAGTTAAGTTCAAGTTTGAATATCTTTGTTAATTTTATGTCTTGTTAATCTACCTAATATTGACTTGTAGGTCTCTAAGAAAGTGTTTTATGAATCTGGGTGCTCCTGTATTGGGTGCATGTATATTTAGAATAGTTAGCTCTTATTGAATTGTTCCCTTTACCATTATGTAACGCCCTTCTTTGTCACTTTTTAATATTTGTTAGTTAAAAGACTGTTTTGTCAAAGACTGGGATTGCTATCCCTGCTTTTTTTTTTTTTTTTTTTTTTTTTTTTTAACTTTCTATGTGCTTGGTAAATTTTCCTCCTTCCTGTATTTTGAGCCTATGTGTGTCTTTGCACTTCAGATGGGTCTTCTGAATACAGCACACCAATGAGTCTTGACTCTTTATCTAATTTTCCAGTCTGCCTTTTAGCCCATTTACATTTAACGTTGGCATTGTTATGTGTAAATTTGATCCTGTCATCATGATGCTAGCTGGTTATTTTGCACACTAGTTGATGCAGTTTTTTCATAGTGTCGTTGGTCTTTATATTTTGGTGTGTTTTTGCAGTGGCTGGTACCAGTTTTTCCTTTCCATATTTAGTGCTTCTTTCAGGAGCTCTTGCAAGGCAGGCCTGGTGCTAACAAAATCCCTCAGCATTTGCTTGTCTCGAAAGAATTTTATTTCTCCTTCACTTATGAAACTTAGTTTGGCTGAATATAAAATTCTGGATTAAAAATTCTTTCTTTAAGAATGTTGAATATTGGCCCCCAATCTATTCTGGCTTGTAGGGTTTCTGCTGAGAGGTCCACTGTTAGTCTGATGGGTTTCCCTTTGGAGGTGACGTGGCCTTTCTCTCTGCTTGCCCTTAACATTTTTTCCTTCATCTTGACCTTGGAGAATCTGATGATTATGTGTCTTGGAGTTGATCTTGTCGTGGAGTATCTTAATGGTGTTCTCTGTATTTCTTGAATTTGCGTGTTGGCCTATCTTGCTAGATTGGGGGAGTTCTCCTGGACAATATCCTGAAGTATGTTTTCCAGCTTGGTTCCATTCTCCCTGTCTCCTTCAGGTACGCCAATCAATCGTAGGTTCAGTGTTTTTACAAACTCCCATATTTCTTGGAGACTTTGTTCGTTCCTTTCATTCTTTTTTCTCTAATCTTGTCTGCATGCCTTATTTCAGCAAGGTGGTCTTCAAACTCTGATATCCTTTCTTCCACTTGGTCAATTCGGCTATAGATATTTGTATATGCTTCAAAAAGTTCTTGTGCTGTGTTTTTCAGCTCCATCGGGTCATTCATGTTCTTCTCTAAACTGGTTATTCACTTTGTAGCTCCTCTAGCCTTTTATCAAGGTTCTTAGCTTCTTTGCATTGGGTTAGAACATGCTCTTTTAGCTCAGCAGAGTTTTTTATTACCCATCTTCTGAAGCATACTTCTGTCAATTCATCCATCTCATCCTGTCTAGTTCTGAGCCCTCGCTGGAGAGGTATTGCAATCATTTGGAGAAGAGGCACTCTGGCCTTTTGGGTTTTCAATGTTTCTTCTTTGATTTTTTCTCATCTTCATGAGTTTGTATAGTTTCGATCCATGAGGTCGCTGACCCTTGAATGGGGTTTTTGTGGGGACTATTTTGTTGTTGATGCTGTTGTTGTTGCTTTCTGTTTGTTTGTTTTTCTTTTCTTTCAATGGTCAAGTCCCTCCTCTGTAGGGCTGCTTCGGTTTGTGGGGGTTTCACTTCAGGCCCTATTCATCTGGTTCACTCCTGCACATGGAGATGTCAACCCATGAATAGATAAATACTTTGTAGCATATCCACACAACAAAATATTTCATGTTACAATGTTGATGAATTTCAAAAACATATTAAGTGAAAGAAACCGTACAAAAATGATCACACATTGTATGACTTTGTTTATATGAAATATCTATGATAGGTAAATTCATAGAGACAGAGTACACATGATTGGTGGTTTTCAGGAGCTGGGGAGAGGGGGAATAAGGAGAAACTGCTTCCTGGGTACAAGGTTTTTGGAGAGTGATGAAAATGTTTTGGAATTAGCGTCAGTGGTTGTACAACATTGTGAATGCACAAAATGCTACTGAACAATTTATTTGAAAAATAATATTTTGTTATGTGAAATGTACCTTAAAAAAAGGTTCCCAGTGTCTTAAAGTTTCAGAACAACTCATGTCAACAGCTTTGTCATTCACAGTTGGTCACTAACTAAAATGAAAACGTGGGGCTATGGGGTTAACTATAATTTTAACTAAGGATAACCAAAAATGTTTGGTGCTTATTTATGTTAAGTTCCATAGTAAGTAGCAATAATGAAGTTGCTGACATTATAGTATTTATGAAATAATGAATTTATCGGCTTTACATCTATCTGTTCCACCAAATTATGAGTTTCTTGGTAGAAGAAACCAAATCATATTTATCTTGTACCAAAGATGTAAGCTGGCATATCCCAAGCATTCAGTCAGCCCTTTGAATGCATAAAGATTTTTCCTAAAGTATCTAGACTTACAAATTCTGTATTATAGGATTTCATAGTTTTTGCCTTGAACAGAATTAAAACCATCAGTAGAAACAAATGCTGGTTCTGAATAGTGTTATTTTTGATCAGGTACAATGAGCATTTATCTGAAAATGTTTCAGACTTTCCTATGAAAATCCTTACTTCAATATATTTTCCTCATTTTACCTCAATTTTAATAAATGTCATTTCAATTAATGACAGCATCAATTCAGATTCACTGAAATAACTTAATCAACGTTTTATTTTAAATTGCAATTTTGAAATATAATGTATTCCAACACTGCACTGATAAAGAAGACCTAAAACTTCCACAAAGTATTTAAATAACTTAATGAGATAGAAGATACATTCCTACTTTTACTATCCTTTACTGAAACTATTTGGTAAAAGTCAGATTTGTTTAAAAGAAATTATAAGGGAAAACTGAAAATTCTAATGCAATGTAAGTATATATAAATATTATATTTATAAAGCATATATGATCCTTCAAGGTAAATGAGGTATCACATCTAAAGAAGCTGGATGATAGATGAATACATGTAAAATTTTCTTTCCTTAAAGTTGTTTTATGCACTTGCATAAATGCAAAATGCAATTGTTCTTAAGGAAAGAATATTTTCACGTTAAAAATTCACCTCAGATATCTTTTCTAACAGACTTTTTTTTCCTAACAGACTAATAGAATGAAGTTTTTCCTATAATAATTCAGTAATCTAACCTTTTGTCCTAATGGTGCCTAAGAAAATTTCCCATATTTGCAGAATTTTTTTCTAGGAACTTCACTTATCAAAATCACTTGATGAACTCATTCTCCAAATATGTATTGAATATCTGTGGAAGAATTACATTTTTGCACTAATAATTCACAGCCATTTTTCTAAAATTTCTGAACTAAAATTCAGAAATAAAAATACTCTACTTGAGAATATGTAACATTGATGCAAATTATAATCTTAATACAACATGTCTAAATAACAACGCAGAGAGATTCTCTAAGACAAAATGATGCTTCTGCAGGAATAGGCATTACAATGGGAAGACACAAGTCATAGTAACCTGTGTGTGCATTCAGGGAGGTAAAGGAAGGCAAAGTTTCTTAAAGGAAAATTGAGGAGGATTACACACTTGTTTTTGAGATAATCATCCTTAGCTACAGGGATCAATAACAAGAGTAGCACCAATCTGAGGCTGGACAGGCAGTTGCTGGGCAGAAGTCCTTGAAGAAGTATTTTTGCATGTATGTGTAAGATTCCAATAGCCTTTGTAGTAGCTTGCGGTTTTTGCAGTCTTTTGTGATAGTTACCTTGTTATTAGACCCTTTCCTTCATGGCCTTCCCTGGCTCGATTTGTCAGGCTATTTTTTTTTTAACACAAGTGGCTTGGCTTTGATTCTGACAACTTTCACAAATACATAGGAATTCCTGTGTCAGTTATTTTGCCCATTACTGTTGGTCACTTTCAGATTAGGTAGAGAAGTGATAAGGTAGGCCACTTAGCACTGGAACTGTAAAAACCAGTTTGACTTCCATGTTGCCTCCCCCTCTCCTCTTCTTTTCTACCCCCTGAGTTTTATTGCAAAACTTAAGAAAAAGTGGGATCAACGTTTCCAGTGGCATGCTGGAGAAATACACTGACGGATGCTTGAGCAGGGCAGAGACGTGTCCATCTGCCAGCAGACCTATGTGTCAGGCTGAATTTCCAAAATAAAACCTATTCTGAGGAAGAGGTTTGTGTGCAGGAGGTGGCTGGGAAGTAAAGAAAGCAGGAGTGGGCAGAGAGAGAAGCTGCATTGTGGTGCAGTCGCCAACAGAGACCTCAGCCTCCTCTAGGCCATGGGAAGAGGCAAAGCTCTTAACCAGGACCAGAGTACGGGGCTGTCGCTGAATAGCTGCGTGACCTTAGCACATCATTGAAAACCATTTTCTGACAGTCTAGGATGATACCATGCTGAGTCTCGTTTCTTCTTCTATAACACAGAGAAACTGGAAAAGTTTAGTAGCTCCAAAACTGGTTAAAACTTTAGACTCACCCAAGAATGCATATTAAAGAAACAGATTCCCTGAGTGGCATGTACAAATTCTGACTAGATAGATCTGAGTGGGATGGTTGGGAGAAGGAGCAGACTGGAAAGGCTAATTTTATGAACACCCTGAGTGCGTCTGATAGAGTCCTCCAAGCTAGCATCCTAACAGTCTCTAAATCCTGGTAGTTTACTATTCAAACCATCAGAGGCACGTTCAAAAACAGAAACAAAATCTATGTAATCAAATATAATTGTGTGGGGCATCTTTGATGTTTCCACTTTCACTTGTTCTACATATCAGCATAATCTGGGTGAGAAACAGAAAATCTACCTTCTTCATGTACACACATACATCGGATTCCCACAAACATGGATGAAGTCTTGCAGAAAAGTCATTTAAAAGTAATAAAAAGAGAATTTATGTCTATGAAAGTGAGATAAAAATTCTGAGATCTGAATATTTTCACACCCACTGAAAGACAACCAATAATTTCACAATCCAATTTGGGGACATGAGCAATTTTTGTAATACCTTGTCTGTTTCCTGTTACAATGGAAAGACATCAGAATTGCAGGATTTTATTTCTGAACCTGCAAAGTAATTCAAACAAGAAGAGTAGCACCCTTCTCCCATCTCTGTCATTGTGATTTCACAATTACCTACCAGTCTCAGGAGATAATTTGTCAAGAAAATGAAAGAAACTTTAGCCTTAAAAATATCCCTCTAACAGATTTTTCATTTATATAAGGGAATAGGTAAGACCATTTCCCATTCCAAACAACCTCCTTTATGAGCTAAACCAATTATCTCCCAAGAAAGGAAATAATTCTCAAAGTAGTTACATATTTATATTGAGCTACCCTATAAAGGCAGGCAGTAAAACATTAAAAAGAAACTACCAACAACCTAACACCTACCCTTTGGAGAATGCTCTGTGAGTTTATAATCAGGTACTATCTCACTTCAACCGAGGCATGAAATTGTCTTAATGGGTCAGTAGATCTACCTGTCAAAACAACTCATTAAGCTTGTTTCTTTTCAGTCAGGGATCCTCCTTATTACAGAAGAGGTTTCTAGCTGTTGAGATTTTGTCTGCTAGACATTACTCTTTGTTTTCTACCCTGAGTCTTTACCCAGAAAGACCCAAGTTTCCTACTCCCCATTACAGGGCCTCCTAGACTGCTGTAAAGACACAGGACACACTGAGGGATCACAACTTCTTAGTTCCAGCCATTGGGTGCTCAGTGGCTGTGCCTGCAACACCTACAAGGGTGTACCCCTGAGGGACGGGATGAGGCTGACTGGGAAGCTCTATCACCCCACATTTAGTGCTGAAGGCTATCTGTACCTGCTTCATCCTCATCTCGGGTCTGGTAGCTTATAGCTTCATTAATTTTTGTAAGCACTGATGCTGAGCTTTCTCTTAAACGGTTTCTTGTTCCTCACTCAGATTCGATGCCCTCTCTTTGTTCACTCTGGCCATGTCAGACCCTGGCCAAAGGTTTATTTTTATTGTTTTAAACTAGCTGGAGCAGTGATGGATTCAGCTAATCTAATGATTTATCTTGCTCATTCACTTCTGTTCCTAGTTGCTCAACTTTTTTTTTTTTTTTTAATGGAGTCTTGCTATGTTACCCAGGCTGGAGTGCAATGGCATGATCTCTGCTCACTGCAACCTCTGCCTCCCAGGTTCAAGTGACTCTCCTGCTGCAGCCTCCTGAGTAGCTGGGATTACAGGTGCTTGCCAGCATGCCCTGCTAATTTTATATTTTTGGTAGTGACAGGGTTTCCACCTTGTTGGCCAGGCTGGTCTCGAACTCCTGACCTCAAGTGATCCACTCTCCTTGGCCTCCCGAAGTGCTGGGACTACAGGCGTGAGCTACCACGCTTGGCCAGTTGCTCAACTTTCAAAGCAACTGATACAGAAGAAAGATTTTACTGCAAATTTTTATTAAAAACAAATTTTTACTTATCAGCAAGCTTTTAAAAGCTTTATGCAAAGGAAAAGAAATCAGTATATCAAAGAGACATCTGTCACCCATGTTTATTGCAGCACTATTCACAATAGCCAAGATATGGAATCAAGCTAGGTGTCCAATAACAGATGAATAGATTTTAAAAATGTATATATATACACACAATGGAATACTATATAGCCATAAAAAAGGATGAATCTTGTTACTCATGGCAACATGGATGGAACTGGAGGCCATTACCTTAAGTTAAACAAGCCAGCAACAGAAAGTTAAACACTGCATGTTCTCACTTACATGTGGAAGCTAAGAAAAGTTGATCTCATAGAAGTAAAAAGCAGAACAGAAGATACGAGAGGCTAGGAAGGGTAGAAGGAAGGGAGAACAGGGAAAAATTGGTGAAAGAATACAAAAACACAGCTGAATGGAAGGAATCAGTTTTGGTGTTCTATAGGACTGTAGGATGATTAAAGTTAACAATAGTATATTATATCGTTTCAAACAGCTAGAAGTAAGACAAAGAATATTCTCAACACAAAGAAATGATGAATGTTTGGGACGATGGAGGTGCTCATTACCATGGTCTAATCACTGTACGTATGTATAAGGACATCACTATGTCCCCTATGAATATGTTTAATTATTTGTCAATTAAAATTTAAAAACAAAGCACAAAAAAGAAGGGAAAAAATCAGAATAAAAAATTAAAAAACAAGTTAAACCACTCCTGCACAGTGAAAGTTTACCTAGTATATCCTGTAAAGCTCATCCCTTCACTCAGAATTACTCATTAAGAGAAACCACCATTACATGAGTGTTTTGTTGGAGACGATGACAACCTGCTTCCCTAAGTGGAGCATGAATTCACCCTCCTTCTACATGTATCAGGAACCAGGGTTAGTCCTCGTCACCGTACCCTCCCAGCATTTGATACCTTCCAGCTCGGTTCTGGTTCCCCCTCCTCCTATCCTAGACCTAGTAGTCCTTAGCCTCTTCTACCTCATGTTGTCTCCTTACACAGACTTTGCAATTCTTCACGTTTTTTCTTGGATTCTCTAGACTTAGTCTTTCTCTAATAGCCTTGAAGAATTTTGTTGAAAGGCTATCTTTTGCAGCAATAAATGTAAAGGTTTGGGATCTTTTTTTTTTTAATTTAATTTAATTTATTTATTTATTTATTTTGAGACGGAGTCTCACTCTGTCACCCAGGCTGGAGTGCGGTGGCGCAATCTCAGCTCACTGCAAACTCCGCCTCCTGGGTTCAGAAAATTCTCCTGCCTCAGCCTCCCAAGTAGCTGGGACTACAGGTGTCCGCCACCACGCCCGGCTAATTTTTTGTATTTTTAGTAGAGACAGGGTTTCACCGTGTTAACCAGGATGGTCTCAATCTCCTGACCTCGTGATCTGTCTGCCTTGGCTTCCCAAAGTGCTGGGATTACAGGCATGAGCCACCGCGCCCGGCCCAGAGCACTTTCTAAAGCACTTTCTTTTCCCTGCATGTGCCTTTTTTTCATTAGAACAACTCTGGAAGACAATTACCCATAATTCCGGACAAAAAGAAAGACACCTGCTCAACCTTGCCAAAAAGTATAATTAAAAAAAAAAAAAAAAACAGAATCAAAGAAAATAAAGAGTAAACATACAGATGGTCAAACAAAATACATCCGGGAATTAAATCAATATAAAGAAAGGCAGAAACAAACAGATACCAAGAAGAGTTAAGACATTAAGAAAATTTTAACATATAAGCAATGTAGTGTGTTATTGGTTCACTTTGGGATCATTCTTTAGCCAGTAATATACATTATAGGGAGTAAAGTTTAAACAAATACACTGATTTGTTGTTCTTTTCCTGTTAAGATTTTAATGGGAAGATTTAAGATTTAAGACGCTATGCTCAACAAACTAGTAATAGAAAGAAATTCCCTCAATCTGATAAAGGGCATATGTGAGAAACAGCTGACATCATACTTAATGATGAAAGACTATATTCTCTCCTTTTAATGTCGGAAATAAGACAGAGATGTTCACTCTAGCTACTACAACATTTACTGGAGGCTTCAGCCAGGGCAATGAGCAAGAAAAAAATAAAAGGCATCCAGATTAGAAAGGAAGGAGTAAAACTATCTCTATATGTAAATGACATAATCTTGTATGTAGAAATTCCAATGTATCTATAAAAGCTGTTAGAATAAACAAGTTCAACGGGGCTTCAGGTTACATGGCCAATATACAAAAATGAATTGTATCTCTGTACAATAGCAAAAAACAGACCAAATACAAAACTAAGAAATAAACTATTTAAAGTAGCACCAAGAATAAAATAGGTAAGAATAAATTTTCCAAAATGTGCAAAACATATTCTCTGAAAACTGGAAAACATCATTGAAATAAATTAAAGCAGGCCATGTGCAGGGGCTCATGCCTGTAATCCCAGTACTTTGGGAGACCAAGGCCAGAGGATCACTTGAGATCAGGAATTCAAGACCAGCCTGGTCAACATGATAGAACCCCATCTCTACTAAAAATACAAAAATTAGCTGGGTGCGGAGACAGGCACCTGTAATCCCAGCTACTCAGGAGGGTGAGGCAGGAGTATCGCTTGAACCCAGGAGGTGGAGGTTGCAGTGAGCCGAGATCGCACCACTGAACTTTAGCAAAGGAGAGGAGAGGGGAGGGAAAGGGAGGGGAGGGGGGGGAGGGGAGGGGAGGGGAGGGGGGAGGGGAGGGGAGGGGAGGGGAGGGGAGGGGAGGGGGGGAGGGGAGGGGAGGGGAGGGGGGAGGGGAGGGGAGGGTGGAGGGGAGGGGAGGGGGGGGAGGGGAGGGGGGAGGGGAGGGAAGGGAAGGGAAAGGAAGGGAAAGGAAGGGAAAGGAAAGGAAAGGAAAGGAAAGGAAAGGAAAGGAAAGGAAAGGAAAGGAAGAAGGAAGGAAGGAAGGAAAGAGAACGAGAAAGAAAAAGAAAGAAAAGCAG
Organism: Chlorocebus sabaeus; assembly: GCF_047675955.1. Taxonomy (NCBI): domain Eukaryota; kingdom Metazoa; phylum Chordata; class Mammalia; order Primates; family Cercopithecidae; genus Chlorocebus; species Chlorocebus sabaeus. The sequence continues at coordinate 57,218,128 of NC_132911.1, read as the reverse complement.
AGCTAAAGTGAATCTAAATAAATGGAAAGAAGTTCATGGATTGAGAGGTCACATGATGTTAAGATGGCAAATTAACCTGTATATTCAATGCAATTTCAATCCAACTTCTTAGTTGCAGAAATGGACAAACTGATCATAAATTCATATGGAAATTCTAGGAACCTCAAATAGTCAAAATAGTGTTGAAAATGAATACTAAAGTTGCATGACTCGCACTTCCCAATTTCAAAACTTACTAAAAAGCTACAGCAATTAAGAGGATGTGGGGCTGGCATAAAATTAGACACACAGACCAATGGAATAAAATTGAAAACCCAGTAATAAGTACCACATTTACAGTTAATTGATTTTCAGCAAAGATGCTAAGACAATTCAATGGGAGAAAAAAAAAATAGCCTTTTCAACAAAGATTCTAGGATAATCGACTATCTACATGCAAAAGAATGAAAAAGACCCCCACGTCACACCAAAAATTAACTTGAAAGGGATCAAAACGCTAAATAAATGTAAGAGCTAAAACTGTGAAAGTATCAGGAAAAAAGCATAGGCTTAAATGCCAGTGACCTTGAACTTAGGCAATGATTTTTTTGGATATGACACCAAAAACACAAGCAATAAAAGAAAAGATAGATAAATTGGAAACTATCAAAATTTAAAACTTTGTTCCTACAAGTAAATCCGTGAAAGATTAAAAGACAATCTATACAATCAGAAGAAATGTTTATAAATTGTGTTTCTGATAATGGCCTTGTATCTAGAATATATTTTTTTAAAACTTCTACAATCCAATAATAAAGAGAAAAATAACCCAATTGTTTTAAATGAGCAAAGGATCTGAATAGACATTTCTCCAAATAAGATACATAAATGTCCAATAAGTGCATGAAAAGATGCTCAAGATCATTAGTCATTAGTAAAATGCAAACAAAAACCACAGTGAGAAATCACTTCACACCCACAAAGATGACTACAATAAAAAAGACAGTAACAAATGTTGACGAGAATGTGGAGAAATTGGAGCCCTTGTACACGGCTGGTTGGAATGTAAAATGGTGCAGCCACTTAAGAAAACAGCCTGGTAGTTCCTTGAAAAGCTAAACATATAATTACCATATGGCCTGGCATGTCAATGCTTAGGTACACACCCAAAGGAATAGAAAACATATGTGCACACAAAATCTTGCACACAAGTGTTATGTAAGCAGCATTATGCAATACAGCCAAAAAGTGGAAACTACCCACATGTCCATGCATGGATGTAAGGGTAAACAAAATCTGATACATCTATATAATAAACTATTATTTGTCAACAAAAAGGAATGAAATATAAATACATGCTGAGCCATGGACAAATCCTTCAAACACTGCACTAAGTGAAAAAAAAACTCAATCATAAAAGACCAAATGATTCTATGTATATGAAATGCCCAGAATACGCAAATCTATTGAGACAGAAAGTAGATTAGTTGTCACCTAGGACTGCTGGAGATAGAGGAGCCAGGGGAAAAGGAGATGGCTATAGAGCACAGGGTTTCTTTGGGGGATGATAAAAATGTTCTAAATAGCTTGTGATGCTGGATGCACAATTCTATACATGTACTAAGAATTATGAATTGTACTTTTTTCTTATAACTTTTTTTTTACTAAGTTCTGGGATACATATGCAGAATGCGCAGATTTGTTACATAGGTATATATGTGCCATGGTGGTTTGCTGCACCTATCAACCCATCATATATGTTTTAAGCCCCACATGCATCAAGTTCTGGCCACGGCAATCAGGCAAGAGAAACAAATAAAGGTTACTCAAATAGGAAGAAAGGAAGTCAAATTGTTTGTTTGCAGATGACATGAGTGTATATTTAGAAAACCCCATCGTCTCAGCCCAAAAACTCCATAAGCTGATAAGTAACTTCAGCAAAGTCTCAGGATACAAAATCAATGTGCAAAAATCACAATCACTCGTATGCACCAACAATAGACAAGCGGAGAGCCAAATCATGGGTGAACTCCCATTCACAATTGCTGCAAAGACAATAAAATACCTAGGAATACAGCTTACAAGGGATGTGAAGGACCTCTTCAAGGAGAACTACAAACCACTGCTCAAGAAAATAAGAGAGGACGTGAACAAATGGAAAAACATTCCATGCTCATGGATAGGAAGAATGAATTTTACTTTTTAAATAGGCAAACTGTATGGTATGTAAATTGTACCTCAATAAAACTGTTGTTTAAAAAAGTGTATAGGCTGGGTGTGGTGGCTCACACCTGTAATCCCAGCCTTTTGGGAGGCCAGTATGGGACAATTTCTTAAGCCCAGAGGTTTGAGATGAGCCTGGGAAACATAATGAGACCCTCATCTCTAAAAATATTTTTAAAATTGGCCGGATATGGTTGCACATGCCTATAGTCCCAGCTACTCAAGAGGCTGAGGCAGGAGGATCACTTGAGTCCAGGAGTTGAAAGCTGCAGTGAGCTATGATTGTTCCACTGTGCTCCAGCCTGGGTGACAGAGTGAGATCCCCATCCCTTTAAAAAAAAAAGAAAAGAAAAAAGAAAAGAAAAAAGATTGAAAGTGGTAGAGAGTCAAGATAAGAAAATTGACTATTGGTTAAATAAAGTGTTAAAGTCCTGATCCTGGTAGTTCATTAAGGTAGATTACACCCACCTCCTTATGAATTAAAGATAGAGTTGAAAATAATTAAAGATGTTGAAGGTAGAAAATGGGGTGAAACAGATAAAATAGGCCTTGTTTTTTTTTTTTTTTGTTTTTTTTTTTTTTGCATTATAATGAGAAACCAATAATAGCAAAAGAAAAAAATATCTGGTCTCTACATGAAACAACATTTGCTGCTAATATTTACATGATAATATTCTGAGGTCAAAAAGCACAGTTTATAGGTAAATTGTCTCAATGTCTTAAGAAAGAATATTACTGAAATTTTTATAAATGCAATAAGCTTCTTAAAAAAGGTTTCTGAAGTAAGGGTAAGAAAAATAGACCTGATTAAAAATCCACACAGGAGTCCCACTGCCAGGAAGAAGAGTGAGCAGCAGTCTTCTCTTCTGACTGTGCCTTCCCCGGTAACGCGTCCCCAGGTCTCATTTTGTCTTGCCTCCTCCTGGGCAAACAGCTAATCACAGTCCCCTGTTGAGAGTTGAATTGCATCCTGGCTCTTTGTGAAGGTATGCCACCCTAGAAATGGTCTCTCTCTGGATTGTGTCACTGGGGAGAAGATGAGCTAGGACAGAAGTAAGAATGCAGGCTTTTGACACACTGCTGGACATTGATCACAACCAATTGATTGATAATATTTAGTTCATTCACGAAATTGTACTAACGTTCCTCCATAGCCTTCTGCCAATATCAAAATGAATGAATTATACGTCAGAATATCAAGGGGGACCTAGTCAAAGGCCTTGCTGACGCTAGATATACTCTGTCAATCAATGTCTCAAATTCAGTACACGTGTCAAACCAGTAGAAGAAATCAGTTTGGCATGACACTTTTTTAGTGAACATTGCAGCACCTTTCCTCAGCCTGTTTTCTCTGTTTATCAGTGTTTGTTTTGCGAATATTTGTTACCATAAACTCAGTTCTATGCAAACCCTAACAGAAGCAGGAAGCCTTACGCACTGTCCTCTCACTAACACAGCCCCATTGGTCTTTGCTGCTGACCACAGCTAACAGCCTCTGTGCCTTCAAGACATCATGAGTCATCCCTGCTCCCCATTTACTGCCCATCTCCAATGCTGCCTCATTCCAGAGATGAGCTGCTACCTGAGTTTCCCTGAACTGTTTCCCGGATGCCATATCTGTTCAACTGCCCCTGCCTGGTCCTTCCTTGGGCAGGAATTCTGGCAAACCTGCCTTGCTCCCCCAAGGTGTCTTCCCAGCACTGGATCCTGGTCTTCCAGCACCAGTCATCTTGCCCAAGTTCAGAATTGAACAGGTGTACGGCATTGTCTTTGTCCTGCCCTATCCACTGGTTTATTTTCTTCAAAATGATGGTTTCCTGAATAGTACTTGAGTTTGCTATGCCCTCGGACCACCTCCTTCCCTTGTTGAACACCAGCTGCAGCTCAGTTCTGCACTGGAATAAGCAGGACACTCTGCTTATTGTTTTGTCTGTATATTTTCCAAAATTACTTAACTTTCATCCATCTGTTGAGATGTTGGTGATGCGACATAACATATAAGAAAGGAACCTGAGCCTTGAAGTTCGCTGAAATTACCTCTGTTCAACTTTGGAGTTTACTCCTGCATGTCCTTAATAATTCTGAGCCTCAGTCATTTTCTAATCAGTAAAATAGGTATCATAGTTGCCCCCTAAGCTAATGGGCATAGAAGGACCTGGCATAGAAATACTTGGTCTATTCTAGATGCTTAATGTCTGGTGATCTCCTTCCCTCCATCTTAGGTATGGATTGCCTGCTCACTCCTAATGTTTGTGTCCAGGTGCTTTCTAAACCTGACTTCACCTAAGGTTCCTGTCATTTCCTAAAAGAACAAGTGATAAATTTCACTCTCCTATAGGCACTTATACCACCATAGGGGGAATGTTTACCTCCAAATCATTATGTCTCAGCTTAACCAATTGCCATGGAAAATCGCTGATTTTTAAAAAACATTTTATTCTAGAACAATTTTAGACTTAACATAAAATCTGCAAAAAATGAAACAGAGAGTTCCTGTGATCGTGTTATGTTATACTGCCAAAGGGATTTTACAGGTTTAATTAGAGTCCCTGATCAGTTGATTCTGGGTTAATCAAAGAGAGATTCTCCTGGGTGGGCCTGAACTAATGAAATGCCTCAAAATGGGTGGGGGAAATGGAAGTGGGGGAGATTCTCCTGCTGGCCTGAAGGAGCAACTGCATGTTGCAGAGGAAGTCCTGTGGTTGGGAATGGGGAACAGTGGCCACGAGCTGAGAAGGCGCTGGGTGGCAGCCTGCAAACACACGGGTCCTCCATTCTGCAGCACCAGAACTGGTTCTGCCAGCAACCTGAAGCTTGGAAGGGAACCCTGGGCCGCAAATGAGAACACAACCTGTGATCCTCTTGATTTCAACCCATAAGACTTTGAGCAGAACATCCTTCCTGGACTCCTGGCCCACAGATGTGATGCCAAGCTACAAAGTGCATGGTCATTTGTTATGTGGCAAGAGAAAATGAACCCAAGCGCTATCTGATCCTTTGCGATTGAGAAATATTTGGGGAGATATTATCTGAGACTATTCAAATATCCCTTTACTCTACGAAATTTTTCTCATTAATTTTAACGTTGGATACTGGGTCTTGACGACAACAAAGATGATGGTGCAGTTCTAATGGTCTTTCTCTATTTATAATATTTACCTTAGATTTCATAATTAAAATTTTTGATGACAGAATTCTGTCTTTCTGTTTATTTATTTGAGATCATTGGTTTTCACCAACCAAAAAATGATGTAACAATGGAAAACGAAGCAAATCAAGTTAGAAGGTAATTTTGGGGAGAAATTTATAATTTATCCATTTACAAAGATAAATGTAAAGGAATTCATGGTTAGCTATTAGAAATGGCCACTTTTTTGTTTTGTTTTGTTTTTTAAGATGGAGTCTTGCTCTGTCACCCAGGCTGCTGGAGTGCAGTGGCGCAATCTTGGCTCACTGCAACCTCTGCCTCCCGGGTTCAAGCAATTCTCCTGCCTCAGCCTCCTAAGTAGCTGGGACTACAGGCGCCCGCCACCATGCCTGGCTAATTTTTCTATTTTTAGTAGAGATGGAGTTTCACCATATTGTCCAGGCTGGTCTTGAACTCTTTACCTTGTGATCCACTAGCCTTGGCCTCCCAAAGTGCTGGGATTACAGGCGTGAGCCACCACAGCCGGCCCAGATACACTTCTTATCAGCATACATTCTTAACTGGCACTGAGTAGAAATGTTCTAAGAAAAATTGAAAAATGTTTCCTGACCCTGTCTTTGCAGCTTCATGTAATGAGCTAGGATCTTAAAACAGGTTAATCAAACCACAGTTAACTTTCCAAATCCAAAATGGGACTTTAATTGATGTTTCCTGACAAAATAATACACTTTCCACTTATCTAGTTTACTTACTGTGCATTGCTTTACTATACTCCATTTAATAGAATGTAACACATTTTCTATTAAGATAGAAAAATATATAGAGAGAAAAGATAGATAGATGATAGATAGATAGATAGATAGATAGATAGATAGATAGATAGACAGACAGATAGATAGATAGATAGATAGATAGACAAAATTAGATAGATACAGATAGATATTTCTCAGTCTTGGTATTGTTGAAACTTTGGGCCAGACAGTCCTCTATGATGGGGAGGTGTTCTGTGCATTATTGGATGCTTAGCGGCATCCCTGACTCCTATCCACATGGTGCCAGTGTCCCAGTTGTGACAACAAAAATGTTTTCAGACAGTGCCAAATTGTCCCTTGTGGAGCTAGGGATAAAAGTCACTGGTTGAGAATCACTGAGATAGATAGATGGTAGGTAGTTAGAGCTAGCTAGCTAGCTAGATGACAGAGATGGAGATATTATTGGCTCACTTCTCCAGTTTGTCAAATTATGAAATCCTCTGATTTGCCCACGATTTTACACATCCTGACAAAGCAAGTCCTTTAACCAGGTGCAGGTGTCTGCCCCCATGAGATAATATAGAACTGGACCTCTGTCAAGTTTAATAAAATGTAACTTAAATTGTTCAGAAAGGTACAAAATCACAAGCTACTGAAGAGCAATTAAGGAAACAAAGGCTACTGAGTAATTCAGCTAAATAAAGATCCAATAGCTGCAAGAGCAAAAATAGAGGAGCACTACAAACAATCATGAACATTAAAAACGAAATGGTCATGGCTAACTTGGTAATTCCATTGCAAATCAGAATCCTGATACATGATTAATTATGACTCCCTTAATACAACCTCCACGAGGCCAGTATTTCCTTATGGTGGGAGAACTGGAACAGGAATCCAGGGGTCTGGCTTGGAGTCCGGGCTACATGCTTTGTTGACTGACTTAAGAAAGCCACTTTTTCAGTAATTTCAAAATATTGAGGGGCTAATATTTATTATTATTACATCTCCAAAATTATACTACTTTTGGTTAAAATAGCTGTTTTTGAAAATACAGAAGGACTGGATACTTGCCTTCCTTCATTCCAACTGAGAGCAAGGTTTCCACTCTTTTCAGCTCTTCAACTCCTCAAAAACGAAGTACCTTGATAGATACTTGTTGAACAAATTTATGTTTGAAAATAAACAATTATGACAATGAGGTGAAGGTTATAGAAGCAGGGCCATTTAGATGGCTGTTATAGCAAAAGAAACTCTATGGCATCTAAACTATGTGAATAATTGAAAAAAGTATAGCAAACTCTCTGCTAACTCAGCTCTGTGTAGTTCTGGTCTGAGGGACCCTAATGCATTTAGATCAGGGAGAGCAGAAGGTAGGTAAAAGCTGACATCCACAGGGTCTTCTGGCCACTAACGGTTCTGTGCTGTATTGGCCTAGATGGCAGCAGGGCTAGACTCACAACTATCTCCATATTCTTCAGCACTCTGCACCACTGTTATTTATAGAGTAGTCTACATGCATGTTTTCTTTACTAAAGTGTAACTCACTGCTCTACAGACTCACAGAAATTCTCATAGTGCCTAGCGTGCATTAAATACTTCACAGATGCCTATGAAATAAGTGAATGAATGAATGGCTAAGAAAATTTGACACAGAGTTCAACATCCTCCCTGTGAATGATGACCATGTTGGTTTTTGTGGATAAGACTTCTTCATTTTCTCTTGAGAAAAAGGAGCACTTCCCATTTCATGAGAATTGTTTTTTCATCCAAGCTCGCAGCTCACCAGGACTCTGTAGAATCCCAGAGACCAATGTTTGCCTAATCTGTTAACCAACCTGCATCACCCTCTTGGTCCATTAAGCATCTCTCAGCAAAGGCAATAATGTTCCAGACCTATTCTAACATTAATGACTAATTTAGTGATGAGATGCTTTATTTCAACACATGAGGCTGACTAAAAAATCAAATGTTCCACAATTTCAGTTAGGATGAATAAGTTCTGACAATGTGTTGTACAGCACAGTGACTACAGTTGATGTATTATATAGTTAAAAATTGCTGGCCGGGTGCAGTGGCTCACACCTGTAATCCCAGCACTTTGGGAGGCCGAGGTGGGTGAATCACAAGGTCAGGAGATCGAGACCATCCTGGCTCACATGGTGAAATCCTGTCTCTACAAAAAATACAAAAAATTAGCTGGGCGTGGTGGCGGGCACCTGTAGTCCCAGCTACTCGGAGGCTGAGGCAGGAGAGTGACGTGAACCCAGGAGGTGGAGCTTGCAGGGAGCCGAGATCGCACCACTGCACTCCAGTGTGGGCAACAGAACGAGACTCTGTCTCAAAAAAAAAAAAAAAAAAAAATGCTGGCTAGGTGTGGTGGCTCATGTTTGTATTGCCAGCAGTTTGGAAGGACAAGTCGAAAGGATTTCTTGAGCCCAGGACTTAGAGACCAGTCTGGGCAACATAGCAAGATGCCATCTTTACCAAAAATTTTAAAAATTAGCTAGGTGTGGTGGAGCATGCCTATAGTCCTAGCTGTCTGTCAGGCTGAGGAAAAAGGATTGCTTGAGCCCAGGAGTCCCTGGCTGCAATAAACTATGATCACATAACTGCACTCCAGCCTGAATGAAATAGTGAGACCTGTCTAAAAAAAAAGTTAAATTAAAATTTAAAAATAAAGAAAATTGCTAAAAGGGTATAGTTGGAAGGTTCTCACCACACACACACACATACACACACACATACATGTAACTGTGTGAGGAGGTGGATATGTTAATTAGCCTGATTGTGGTAATGATTGTGGTAATCATTTCACAACGTATACATATATCAGAACATCATGTTATACATTGTAAATTTATTCAATTTTTATTTGTCAATAATACCTCAAAAAAGCTGGAAAAAAACATAAACACTTGAAGATTTAATACTCCATACTCAAAGAATTTTTTTAATTAAATATTCCATGCTGGTCACGCTTTTTATCAGGCTGAATTCAGTCAGTTGTCCTATTAAAGTGATGCACCAATTAACTTCTCATCTGAAGGTGAATGAACTTACAACAAAATAACACTTTTTTTTTTCCTTTCTGAAAGACTGAGAGGCTACATTTTAAAATTAAATCAGCCAGCAATTGTGATGCCTTCAAAACTCTTGTGTAAATAAAGGAAGACCTACCAAATTAGAAAAGCAAAGCTTATTTATTCTGAGCTTGCTACATAGCAGGGGAGTTAGCCACCACAACTTGTGTTTTCCCAGAAACTCAAAAGCAGACAAACGAGTAGTAAAGCTTCATAGTGGAAAAGGGGAAGGCTTCAGGTGTGCCCAGAGTGGAGGCTGCTGGCCTGGGGAAGCTGGAAGAAGCTAACTCGAGAGGACATTCTATGTGATTGGTTAAAGATGCGTATTTCGCTTTTCCAAGGCCCTAAGTTGGAAGCAGAGAAAAAAATTAGGGGACCTGTGAGTAATTAATCAAGTCCTGATCATTTTAGGCCAATTGTTGCAGAAGTCATTGTTTCATTTTCTGTCTTGTCACTAAAGATAGCAGTCTGGGTTACAACAAACCAGACTATAGGAGAGGACAAAGTCCCTTCCTCTACATTCATTCTTCAGTTCAGTGTCTGGGTCCTGTGAAATAAACTGATAAGAGATGGATTAACAGGAGAAAAGGTTTATTTCAAAGGCATATGGAGGTGCACAGAAAAGAAGTGAAAACCCAGAGGCAGTTAGACCTGGGAACTATGTACCATTTTAACAAAGAGTGATAAATTAAGGAGATGTGACTAGACAGAGAAAAAGAGGTTTGGGCTTTTGGGATTGTAAATTGTGGGATGGTAAATATGTGGTAAAATCTCATGGAATATAAGTGTTATTTGACTAAGTTCTGTTTATGCAGACTAAAGGTCATGCCATCTCTAGTGATGAGTCCTTCCTGGCAATTAAGAGTCGTTCCCTTTTTGATGGAAAGGGAGATACCGTCACAAAAGGAAATTTATGCTCTGATTTTAGGCAAATGGAAAAAGGTAAAGAGCTCTTTTTGTGTCTGCTTTCTCAGTTGCTTTCAGCTTGAAATAATCCTTGTGCAAAAGTGATATATTTTGGGGTGGCATATTTGAGTCCTCTTCATGACCTGTAACAGGGTTGTTTATTGTAGATCAGGAATTGATATTCTGGGGAGGTAGTTGCAGGTTGCATGTCAAAGTTTTATGTTTATATATAGTCTGACTATTTTCCATTTGTATAGTCAGTCCCTCACCCTCTTCTGATTTGTGATTTCTAAGTACTAGATAAAGACCTACAGAAGCTCTGACATGATTTAAAATTGCTTGATGTGGTCTGTGCCTGCAAAAATCAAGGATGAAAAATATTCAAATAATTATAAAATCCAAAAATAAGTAATTATTCATATAAAAAAACTAATTCACAAACCTTACTCAATATTTTTAGTAACACTTATTTTAGTTGAACTATTGGAGCAATCATAACTCCACTGTCAACTAAGAAGAGGCAAAAAACCAAGCTGCAATGCAGTAAGACAAGAATTTATTGCAATTCAGGAGACACAGATACAGCTAGATGCCAAATTGTGTTCCAAAGAGATGGAGGAGAGTAGGGATTTTTAAGAGAAATGAAAAGGAAGCTAAGTATGATTATACAAGTTGTTTTCAAAGAATTACCATTGATGGCAGTGGCTGGCCAGTGCACAAGTCCATAATTCATTGGTTGTTGTTCAGAAGTTGCAGTGCTGGAAAAATCCAGCAGTTTTCTACAGTTTGTGTCATTGCAGTTTGGCCCAATTCAAGGGTACAAGGCAAATTTCTGCTTTTTTATGTTTGTTTGTTGCAAGTTTGCAGAATGTGCAGGCAGTTCTTTGAATGGCTTCCCAACTCCACTTTAGATCTCTGAACCAGAGTGACACCATTTTGTACACCACATTTCACATCAGCAATTCAAAATAACTCACAATCAACTTCTCCAGCACGTCAGGTACAAAAATTGAAAAACAAATGATACTGTTTTTGTTTCACTGCTACCATAAAATACTGTCGTATTCCACTTTTTAATGAGGGCATTATATTTGTGCATTTTCATGAGAGTGTTAAAGGATAAACTGAGGCATATTAATATATTAAAGAGTTTATTTGAGCAAACAGTGATTCATAAATCAGGCAGTGGTAGACCATAAGTAGCTCAGGGCTACAGTAAGGCGGTGGGGTGGGGAAAGATCGGCTTCTATAAGGTGAACTCAGAAGCAAAAAAGAGTATATTTGATTAGTTAGAGTAAAACAGTAGATATATTTGGATCACTCTAGTGGAAAGCCCCTAGTTTGAGGTTAGTTGGTGTATTCTGACTCACCTGGAATATGACCATTCATAATGAATATTCAATTTGTGTACAAACAAACTAGGAGTTAGAACAACTACAGTCTAATAGCCTCCCAAGTAATTTTTAAACAAGGGATAGTAAGATAACTTCTAGAAGTTACTTTTAATTTTAAAAAGACTGATACCACTTCAAAACAAGACTCATTATGATTTTAACATTTTATTTATTGCCTTTTGAAGTAAATCTGTCATTTATAAGAACAATGGAGTAATTCTGCAGTAGGGTCTATCTGCAGCAAAATATATTTAGCAGCACAATTCTAGGCCAAAATCTGTGTTAAAAAGATGTATGTGATTATGCATAATGAAAGCTAAGATTTTAAAAGCTAGCTTAAAGATTACATTGTATTCTAGATCATGCATTAACATTTTCCCCAGGTCGGGAGTTAAGTATTCATAAAATAAAACAGCTGCATCAGTGTACACATGAGATGTGTTTATGTCTTTAGATAATTTTATATAGACAGTTAACTAGCAGTGTTGCTAACGCATTTGGGGCATGATAAACAGGATCAGCTAGAAGCTGTCATTTGTAGATTCTGCAAGATGCTGAAGAATTTTTTTGCCTTACTTTGTGTCCACAATGGAAGCCACACAGCTCTGAGAAAAAAGATGCCAGGGCACCCTTGACTCATGGCGTGCCTCCAGAGAGACACAAAGCAACGGAGCAGCCAGATCCTCTGACAATTCTAGAGACTTCAACCGCAAACACATCTGAAGGCCACTAATTAGGGGGAAAACACGACCTCCAGCTTTGTAGAAGTGTTGGCAATGGAAGCCCTAATTAATGAGAGAACATTCTTTGTTTTGGTGAATCTCAATTGTTTTTATACATAAGGAACACTGAAAGGTCTCCCATCAAGTGCATGCCTTTGACAGAGGAGATGGGCTGTTTTCTCCCAGAGGGCATGTTCTATCCCCCCGTAAATATCAGAGTAGGGTGCTAGTACGAGTTGGGAGGCTCTGGAGACAATGCACAGGTACACTTAGCCCTTCATAAATGCAGTGGTTTCACTTCTCAAATTTTGTTCTTGGACATTATCGTGTATGTAGCTCTTAATAGTCTTTTGTTCCTGTCCTCGTGCATTGGGTGTTTTCTGATCTCATTACTCTGACTCAGTACACACTCTGTAGGTTTCTCAGCACAAGGGGAAATCTCTACAGGCTGGCATTCACCTGCTCCCAACCAGCAACCAAATAAAGGAAGATGTGAGGCTGCTGCCAAGGACAGCAAAGGCTTCCATCTCTTATGCCCCATGAGGACAAGACATGTTTAAAATATGTCTAGGGTTCCTTGAGGTACAGCATATGAATAGGAACTGGCAGTGATCTTAAACAAAGTTTATGGGAAGCTAGTTTGGACTAGCATCCTGCAGTAGGCCCCAGTATGCTAGACCAAACCAGAATGCAGTTGGCTGTGCTTTAAATGTTTATGTCCCCTCAAAAATTCATGTGTTGAAATTTCATCACCAAGATGATACCTTAAGAGGTAGGGCCTTTAAGAGGTGATCAAGTCATAAGGGCAGAGCCCTAGTGAATGGAATTAAGGCCTTTATAAAAGAGGCTTTACCCATCATTCTCAGCAAACTAACACAGGAACAGAATAACAAACACCGAATGTTTCCACTCATAAGTGGGAGCTGAACAATGAGAACACGTAGACACAGGGAGGGGAACAACACACACCGGGGCCTGTCGGGGGGAGTGGGTGGGAAGGGGAGGGAGAGCACTAGGACAAATACTTAATGCAAGCGGGGTTTAAAACCTAGATGACGGGTTGATAGGTGTAGCAAACCACCAAGGTACACGTATATCTATGTAACAAACCTGCACATTCTGCACAGGAATCCCGGAACTTAAAGTAAAATAAATAAATAAAAGAGGCTTTGCACCGCATTTGGCCTCTTGCCCTTCTGCTTTCTGCCATGTCCATCTTGGAAGCAGAGAGCAGCCCTCTCCATAAACCATTGCCAGCACCTTCGTCTTGGATGCCCCAACTCCAGAAACATAAGAAATAAATTTCTGTTCTTTATAAGTGATCCAGTCTTGGACATTTTTTATAGCACCACAAACAGGCTAAAAAATTGTTACCAACAAGTAGAGTAGTTCTATAACAAATACCTTAAAACATGGACGCGACTTTGAAACTGTGAGTAATGGGTAGAAGCTGAAACAGTTTTGAAGTGCATGCTAGAATAAGCCTATATTTCCATGAAAGGAAACTAAGGGTGATTCTAGTGAGGACTCAGAAGAAGAGGAGAGCTGTAGAGAGAGCCTCTCTCTTCTTAGTGATTAGCTAAGTGAGTATGATCAAAATGCTGGTAGAAATATAAACAATAAAGGCCATTCTGATGAGGTCTTAGATCAAAATGAGGAATATCTTATTGGAAACTGGAGGAAAGACCATCCTTGTTACAAGTGGCAAAGAATTTGGCCGAATTGTGTCTGTGTCCTACTGCTTTGTAAAAGGCAGAATTTAAGACGGATGAGCTAGTGAAGTGGCCTTGTTGTCTTGGGTAAATACCCGAGGTTCATCATCTGGTGCCAAGAAAATTAAGGATATGGACATACACAAGGAGTGAGTTTAAAAGCGGAGGTTTAACAGGCAAAAGAAAGAGAAAGGGCTGGGCACGCTGGCTCACGCCTGTAATCACAGCACTTTGGGAGGCCGAGGCGGGCAGATCACAAGGTCAGGAGATCGAGACCATCCTTGCTAACACGGTGAAACCTCGTCTCTACTAAAAATAAAAAAAAATTAGCCGGGCATGGTGGAGGGCGCTGTAGTCCTACCTACTCGGGAGGCTGAGGCAGGAGAATGGCGTGAACCAGGGAGGCAGAGCTTGCAGTGAGCTGAGATCTCGCCACTGCACTCTAGCCTGGGCAACAGAAGGAGACTCCATCTCAAAAAAAAAAAAAAAAAAGAAGAAAAAAAAGAAAGAAAGAAAAAGAGAGGAAGGGAGGGAGGGAGGAAGGCAGGCAGGCTCTCCCTCACAAGAGATGGGTGCCTGAATGGGAATTCCAGCGGGCAGCAGAGTACACTGGATTTTATAGACAGACTTCAGGAGGCGGTGTCTGATTACATAGGGCCCACAGATTGGTTTGACCAGGTGTGAAATTTACATAGCTTCTGGGGAAGGCTAGCCACCTCACCCTAATCTTATTATGCAAATGGACTTTCCACTTGGCCCCAGCAGTGTTGTCTGCTCTTTACTGTACACGTGACTGGCAAAGACAGGGGAAAACGGAGCAGCCATTTTGACCATGCCTAGTCCCAGGTAGCCTTTGGCACAACTTCTGGCATTCACCCATGGAAGCTTCCAGCTTGCTTGTCTATGACTGCAGCTCGACAGGCTGCTTTTTGCTAGAAAAGAAACCAATTCTGGGGCTGCTTTTCATTAAAAGGAAAACCTTACCAAGGACTCCCATATCTCACTATCTGCCTAAATAATTTCTTCTTAACTCCTACATCACTAGGACATTGGAGGAAGAAATAACTAAGCAGTGTGTCCAGGATGCTGTGTGGCTTCTCTTAACTGCTTATTGTGAAGTGTGAGAAGAGAGAAACAAGTTAAAGACAGAATTAGTATTCAAAAAGGAAGCAGAACATAAAGATTTGGAAAATTCTCAGCCTGGTCATGTAAAGAATAAAAATGTATGTTTAGGAGACAAACCTATGGATGTGGCCAAGCATCCTTTGATAAGGAGATTAGTATGACTAGAAAGAAGCCAGGTTCTATTCATCAGGTCAATGGGAGAATGACTAAGACAGTCATTCATGCAAATTGCCACATAATTGAACTAACTCTGAAACTCTGAAATGGGACAGTTTTTCAAAAAACAAACAATAGCAGAAGAGGCCAGGCGCGGTGGCTCACGCCTGGAATCCCAGCACTTTGGGAGGTTGATGTGGGTGGATCACCTGAAGTCAGAAGTTTGAGACCAGCCTGGCCAATATGGTGAAGCCCCGTCTCTACTAAAACTACAAAAATTAGCCAGGCTTGGTGGCAGGCGCCTGTAATCCCAGCCACTTGGGAGGCTGAGGCACGAGAATCACTTGAACCTGGGAGGCAGAGGTTGCAGTCAGCAGAGATCAAGCCAGAGGACTCCAGCCTGGGTGACAGAGCTGAGACTGCCTCAAAAAACAAAACAAAACAAAACAAAACACACAAGAGATTCACAGCCAGCAATCAGGAGGGGACCAGTTTGCCCTAACTGGCATAAGAAAAATCACTCTGTTTTAACCTTATAGGGAAAGTAACTGAAACGGCCAATCTGCTTGTCATTGTTTATTTCTGTTTTCTTCAGTCCTTTCTGCCTATAAAGCCACCCTCCTCTGCTTAGCTCATCAGGAAACTTAGTCTGTTTCATATGATAAGGTACTGCCTGATTCTAGAATCAAATAGAAAAGTCAATTAGATCTTCAGACTAAATGTATTGTTATTTTGTCTTTTGAAGGGGATGACAAATTGCAAATATTATAACCAAAAGTTATGACTAGGATAACTACAAAGTTCATACGTTAAACACATTTTTCCAAATACTTATCCAAATTATTTGACTCTTTCCTTATCATTACATTTCCATATCATATATGTATATATATATTTTTTTGAGATAGAGTTTCGCTCTTGTTGCCAAGGCTGGAGTGCAATGGCATGATCTCTGCTCACCGCAACCTCCAACTCTCAGGTTCAAGCAATTCTCTTGCCTCAGCCTCTCAAGTGGCTGGGATTACAGGCATGCGCCACCACACCCGTCTAATTTTTGTATTTTTAGTAGAGACGGGGTTTCTCCATGTTGGTCAGGCTGGTCTCGAACTCGCGACCTCAGGTGATCTGCCCGCCTCGGCCTCCCAAAGTGCTGAGATTAGAGAAGTGAGCCACCGCACCCGACCTCCATATCATATTTTAAGATTAAAAAGAAGCTGAGATTTTATTGTCATTGAAAAGGATCATGGTTTGAAATCAGAGTGGCACAAAGAAAAATATTCTTTACTTGGTTTCAGGAGATTTGAGTTAGACTCTTGGATCCACTAGAGGCAAATTCTCTTTGGGCTAATCTTGTAACTTGTAACTTCTCTCACCCGCAATCCCCTCCCTCTTGAGGCAGAGATGATAGTATCTGTCTTCTATAGCTCACAGGACTGACTTGTAGATCCAGTGAAATAAACTGTTATTAGCATTTAGTTTGTAAAATTATTTTATGTACATTATCTCACTGGATTTATTTGCCTTTAGTGAAACAAAGGCTCTAACAAAATCTTCTCAAACCAAATAGGAGGTTTTTTTGGTTCCACTCTGATTTCAAAGCATAATCCTTTTCAGTGGCAAAAAAATCTCAGCTTCTTTAGAATCTTAAAATCTGGGGTGGAAACGTAATGACAATGAAAGAAAGTTCAATAATTTGGATAACTATTTGGAGAAAAAATGTTTAATATATGAACCATGTAACTATTCTAGTCATAATTTTTTACTGTAATATTTACAAGCTTTTCATAACAGATATGCTGCCCTAATTATCTGTTTCAAAAAAAACAAACATATCTTTGTCATGATGAAACTATTTTTAACAAATTATTTAGACCAAGCCAAATTTAACTCTTTATTAGCACGAAGTAAATAGACCATATTGTTCTAGTTATTTCTGTACAAATAACCCAAATTAAGGCAACTCCTTAACCATATGATTAATTGCTTGTATTCAGCTGTTTCATAGTAGAAAAGACCCAATTTAACATTATACTTGTTCTTTGGTGCACACAATAAGTTTAAACATTTTGAACTATGATAGTTTAGAGAAATATATAGGAAGCCATAAAAAGAAGGGGAAGGGATTTCTAAAGATATTAGGTGTTCTTTTTGGAGGGAATTTAATACACCAAGTAGTCCCAAATAGATCTATGTTTATTCTGTATAATCTCTTTACCAGAATGGTCATTCCTCTATGATGTGGAGATACTATAGGAGATGTGGAAATAAATACAGACCACCCAAATGAGAAAAGCAAAGGCTATTTACTCTAAGTTTGCTGTAGCAACGAAGTCAGTCACTTGTATCACTTGCATTTAGCAGAGACTCAAAGTTAGGCAGAAAGGTGGAGATACTGTAGAGTGGAGGAAAGGAAAGCTTCAGGTGTGCCCTGAGTGGAGGTATTCGCCTGAGAAAGCTGGAGGCAGCTGACTGGAAGGGGCATCCTATGTGATTGGTTAGGGTGATTGGCTTTTTCTGGGTGATCGTAAGTTGGAAGTAGAGACAATGATTGGGAAAACTGTCAGTTATTCATCAAGTTCTGGCCATTTGGGACTGATGGCTATAGAGGCTAGTGTTTGCATCCTGGATTATTACCAGAAACAGTCATCTGACTTACTATAAGTCCGACATAATAGCAGGTTGGCTTGCTGGGCTGATTGCTGCAGATTATAGGCCAAACTTCTATTTTTGTAGCTGAAACACCAGGGGCTTGGTCGAGATCCTGCTGCTCACCACGAAGAAAGCCAATCACTGAGACAATGAGTATTGCCAAGGAAGAAGTTTTAATCGGGTGCTGCAGCCAAGAGATGGGAGATCAATATCAAATCCATCACCCTGACTGATTAAAATTAGGGGTTTATATAGCAGGGAAGAAATGTAACAATGTATAAGAAAACAGGAACTAGGTAGGAGTAAAGAAGCAATCACAATAAATGAGGGGCCTGGCATCTCATTGTCTGGATGTGATGATCTGGTGAGTTTCCGTTCTTTGATACTTTTTGAGAGGTCTGGGAGGTCATTTCTTGAGGAAGGAACTCTGATAAAACAATTTAAGTTTCAAGCTTTAGGATCAAAATGGTCAATTTCTATGTTTGTAAAAATAAAAAAATCTATGGGACAATTGGGTTGTTTTCATTTTTACATATGGTTTGGCCATTGCCTATATATTCATAATCTTGGTGAGTTGAAAAACCACTTTTATATTCTTGGTCAATAAACTGTTTTGGCTAAATTCACTTCTTTTAGCAGCTCTGTGCTAATGACCCTCAATTCTACATCACCATTCAAGAACTTTCCCCCAACTCCAGACTCATGGTCAACTGCCTGCCACATATGTCCACTCAGGATCTCAGTCAGAATAAATTCAATGTGGAGCTGCTAAGATTCCCACCCAACCCAGCTCCCTCTGCGCTTTTCCTTGAACAATTAGTCTTGGAGTTATTCTTGGCTTTTCTTTCTCTTACGCTTTATCTGGAGTCTATCAGCATATGCTGTGAGCTCACCTTCAATACATACCAGGGATTTGGACACTTCTCACACCCTACCCCCATGCCACCACCCTGGTTTAAACATCATAACCTGTGCCCTGGATCATTTTTAAAGCTTCCAAACTGGTCTCTCTTTTTTTATGTTTACTTCCTGCATCTCTTCTCAACTTACTGTCAGAGGTACCTAGTTAAAACCTACCTCAGACCTCATCATCTTTGTGCTCAAAACCCTCCAGAAGTTCCTTCTTTCAGCAGAGGTGAAAGCCAAAGTTCTCACTCTATCCCACAAGTTCTACATGATCTCAGCTCTTTGTTCCAGCCAAGCACGTCTTCTTATTATTCCTCAATACCCTAAGCACACTCTTGCCTCAGGACCTTGCACCTCCTGTTTCCTCTTTCTTGAAGCCTCTTTCCCAGACATCTGCACTCTGCCTTCTTCACTTCCTTCCACTCTGTCGCAGTAAAGACCTGCCCAGGACACCTTATCTGAAATTTCATCATGCTCTCTCATCATTTTGTATCCCCATTTTTATCTTTATTTTTCTCTCCTAACCACTCATTACTCTCAACACTCTATAATATAATTTTATACCTTTTGTTTCTCTTCTATCCCCCCATGATGTAGAAGTTCCATGAGGGTAGGCCATTTTACTTGTTTTATTCACTGCTGGATCCCCAAAAGCTAAAACAATGCCCAGCCTACAAAAGGCACTTAATAAGTATCTGTTAAATAGTTCAATAAGATGGTCTCAAAATTCCAAAACTTAAGAATATCACAATGGGTATTGCAGTTTAGAATGTACAAAGCACTCTCCCAAAAATTCTCTCATAAGGTGGATATCACTTCCATTTTACCGATGAAGAAACTGATTTCAGCAACTTAAGAGATGTGCCCTAATCTCATGGCTGGGAAGTGGCAGAATCTAGGTGTCCAATGCCCATGCCCAAAGCTCTTTCTACCAGCTTTGACATATTTTTCCAAAGATCATGCTTGCTTCCCTGTTCGTATCTACTTTGTTTCCACAGAGTTTCTCACCGTGACTATTGACAACAATGGCCTCCTGACAGGTCCTCTGCTTCCAGTCTCTCTCTCCTCCATTCCATCCTTTACACTAACTCCAGAATTACTTCCTTAATCACAAAATGTAGTTATGCCACTCCCCTATTTGAAAGTCTTTCCTGAAATTCTCACTTCTGCTCTTCTTGGCATTCAAAACCTGCTAAAGTCCAGATGCAGATACCTGTCCAGCCTATTTCAACCTACATTCCCAGATGGCCAGCCAGCTAGACCTGTCTGTCACAACTCCCTGGTGAAGCCTTGAACTTCTGTGCCTCCTTGTATTTCTTTAGTCCTTTTGTCTGGCGTCACTGTTCCTCATCTCCCACCCACCAGGGCCCTTCCTGAAAGCTTTCTGTAAGTCCTTCCTCAGAATTAGCACTTATCCCTTTTTGGGCATGTCTCATCTTCTTCTTGGTAGGGTGGGTCATTATGTTTATCCCCCAGCATTATGTTTATCCCCCCCAGTCTATGTCCTGAGCACAGAGATCATCTCTTAATCCTCTCTCTCACCTGCCACCCCACATTGCACGTAAAGTGTACTCAGTAAGTAGTTTTTTAATTAACGTGAACAATATTTCATAATAGGAAAAGCAGATTTACATGTTTTCTCACTGCAGGCATGAAAAGCCTGGGCAAACCAGGGAAATGAGGTTTAAGGCCCATAATTGGTCTGGAATTCTCCTCTTAGCACATGGTCTATGCTTTTTCCCTTTTATTTAAAATGAGGACAGGCCAGGCACAGTGGCTCACGCCTGTAACCCCAGCACTTTGGGAGGCTGAGGTGGGTGGATCGCTTGAGGTCAGGAGTTCAAGACCAGCCTGGCCAACATGGTGAAACTCCATCTTTACTAAAAATACAAAATTAGCCAGGTGTGGTGGTTGGCGACTGTAATCCCAGCTACTTAGAAGGCTGAGGCAGGTGAATCACTTGAATCCGGGAGGCAGAGGTTGCAGTGATCAGAGATTGCACCATTGCACTCCAGCCTGGGTAACAGAGTAAGACCCTGTCTCAAAAAAAAAAAAAAAAGGAAGACAACGTATACTTTCCTCCAGTCTGCCTTGCTGTTGGCCTGTGAAGATGGTAGGTTATAGGGTAATGCAAGATTATCAGTGGAAAGAACAGATTGCAACTGAGAGAGGGCCATTTCCTTCCCAACGCTTTTCAGTCCCTGCTCTCCTTTCTCCCTGAGATAACAATGGGCAGCGCCTGGCCCAGTGCCTGCATGAGAGGAAGGACTCCACTATGGCACTCCCCTGGGCCTTTCTTACTTGCTCTGGCTGCTTCTTACATTTCTTTCTTTAGAAATATTTTTATCCTTATTCTGGAAGGCTAAACTCAACATAATTAGCCAGAGGTATATTAAAGAAAAAATGTTGACTTTATTTTCCACACTTACAAAAGCTGAGGTCTTACATGTTCATTATGAACAATAATAGCCTTGTGTCTATACAAGAAAAAAAGCTAAAACCATAACTTACCTACACTTTGATGTTTTAATCATGCATTTCTGTGCCAACCAATTCCAAGTTTTGGCAGACTATGAGATATTTTTCTTTCAAGGTGACCTTTTGCTTAATTTTTTCATAAAAAGCCATAGGAGACTAATTACTTACAAAGTAGAAGATTCAAATGTATAACCAGTGCTGTCAGCCAAGTGTATGTGAGACTGCTCGCCTGATTAAGGGCTAGCTTTCTAGGTCCAGAGGTGAAACTATGCACAAGTTATTTTTGCTCTGAATGAGTGAGCCTTTGACAAATTCATGAAGCATGATTAAATGTCAATAAGCTTAATACCACCTATTGGCCAGGTGCAGTGGCTCATGCCTATAATCCCAACACTTTGGGAGGCCAAGGCAGACGGATCACCTGAGGTCGGGAGTTCGAGACCAGCCTGACCAACATGGAGCCCACCTCTAATAAAAATACAAAATTAGCCAGGCATGGTGGTGCATGCCTGTAATCCCAGCTACTTGGGAGGCTGAGGCAGGAGAATCGCTTGAACCCAGGAGGCGGAGGTTGTGGTGAGCTGAGATCACACCATTACACCCCAGCCTGGGCAACAAGAGCAAAACTCTGTCTCAAAATAATAATAATAATAATAATAATAAACCTCTTGTCCTATTCCTAGAGGGTTACAGTAAAGCATTCCTTACCATTTCCCCATTCCAGATACATGGACACTGGTGGCAGGGAAAGGAAGTGGAGGTCCTGAAAGACTGTGGGTCTCCAAAGAAGCCCAGCCTCCATCACTGGTCCAGAGGAAGGGCACTCCAGGGACCAACTGCGACAGAAGGAGCCTGCTGCACTCCTCTGCCTTAGGTGTGGCCACTGAACCCTCTCCATCTCTGAGGCCAAGCACTTGACCCTCTCCAGAATTAGGGTTGAACTGCCTACACATAAACACCTCACCAACTGTTTATGAATACACAACTAAAACCCAATCATACTTTGAAATGTTTTCCAACATTTCAAATCCAGGTGCTTAAATTCAAACTACGTGTTATAATAAAGTTGCACCAGCCAGCTTTATGTTTAAGGCCTTTGGCCTCGGGATAATTTAAGGGACATTTTGATGATGAAAGAATAAAACTCGTTAGCAGAGAGAACTCATTCTGAAAGCCCATGTGCTTCAAGAGGGACTGTCCTGGGCTCCTAACAACACGGAGGGCTCTGAGCAGTCAGACATGATGGGGTGAGGCTCCGCTCCACTGCCTGCCTCACAGCGGAGATGAACGGCTGGAAGAGGAAGGCGAAAAGGGGGAAAGGAGGGATGATGAAAGGAGGAAGTGAAGAAAGGAGAGATTTCCAGCGAATTAAACTTTCATCTTCTCCTAATAACCACACAGGCAACTAGCTGTCTATATAATATGGAGACATACCAACAAAAAAATGTCTAAAGCAGGACGAGCTGAAAATAACCTTTACAAAACAGAGCCCACAGTGGGTAGACCATCACTAGTGAAGCATTTCCAGCTTCCATGCAGAACATATTCCCAAAGTTGCTTTTTACCTAGGTGAAACTTGAGGTGAATTTCCCCTACAGAAACAATGCTATACATGGGACTTGCTATAAAAGGGTATAAATCCTTTTTTAAAGGCAAACAAATAAAACTTTATGAATGAAATGAAGATGTTAATCATTATGAAGGACAAAAAGATCTGAGCAGGTCATGAGATACATTATACTGTTGACTAGGAAGGCAGTTTAAACTATTTAATCAGTGAGATTTCCATCAAAATCCTGCAGAATCTGACAGATTCTAAAATTTTATTTAAAAAATAAAGTCCTGGCTGGGCACAGTGGCTCATGCCTGTAATCCCAGCAATTTGGGAGGCCAAGGCAGGTGGATCATGAGGTCAGGAGATCAAGACCATCCTGGCTAACACGGTGAAACCCCGTCTCTACCAAAAACACAAAAACTTAGCCAGACATGGTGGTGGGTGCCTGTAGTCCCAGCTACTCGGGAGGCTGAGGTGGGAGAATGGCATGAACCTGGGAGGCAGAGCTTGCAGTGAGCCAAGATTGCACCCCTGCACTCCAGCCTGGGTGACAGAGCGAGACTCTGTCTCAAAATAAATAAATAAATAAATAATAAAAAATAAAAAATAAAGTCCTAAGAATAGTTAAGTTATTGGAAAGAAAACAAGCAAACAAAAAAAAGATCCTGCTTGACATCAAGAACACTTTAAAAAAAAAAAAAAAGTAGGAAACTTGCAAGGGGTGGTGGCTCACGCCTGTAATCCTAACACTTTGGGAGGCCAAGGCAGGTGGACCACTTGAGCCCAGGAGTTCGAGATCAGCCTGGGCAATATGGTGAAACCCTATCTTTTAAAAAATACAAAAATTTATTTAGGTCTGGTGGTGCAGGCCTGTAATCCCAGTTACTTGGGAGGCTAAGGTGGGAGGATTGCTTGAGCCCAGGAGGTTGAGTCTGCAATGAGCCGTGATTGCATCACTGCACTCCAGCCTGGGTGACAGAGCAAGACTCTTGAGGAAAAGAGAGAGAGAGAGAGAGAGAGAGAAGAAAGAGAGAAAAAGAGAAAGAGAGAAAGAGAGAGAGAAAGAAAGAAAGACAGCCAGTGCAGTGGCTCACGCCTGTAATCCCAGCACTTTGGGAGGCCAAGAGGGGCAGAACATGAGGTCAGGAGATTGAGATCATGCTGGTTAACATGGTGAAACCCCGTCTCTACTAAAAATACAAAAAAAATTAACCGGGCATGGTGGCCAGTGCCTGTAGTCCCAGCTACTCGGGAGGCTGAGGTGGGAGAATGGCATGAACCTGGGAGGCGGAGCTTGCAGTGAGCCGCGATGGTGCCACTGCACTCCAGCCTGGGCGACAGAGCGAGACTCCATCTCAAAAAAAAAAAAAGGAAGAAAAGAAGGAAGGAAGGGAGGGAGGGAGGGAGGGGGAGAGAGAGAGAGAGAGAGAGAGAGAGAGAGAGAGAGAGAGAAGGAAGGAAGGAAGGAAGGAAGGAAGGAAGGAAGGAAGGAAGGAAGGAAGGAAGGAAGGAAGGAAGGAAAGAAAGAAAGAAAGAAAGAGAAAGAAAGAAAGAAAGAAAGAAAGAAAGAAAGAAAGAAAGAAAGAAAGAAAGAAAGAAAGAAAGAAAGAAAAAGAAAGAAAGAAAGAAAGAAAGAATGAATGGAGGAAAGGAAGAAAGGAAGAAAGGAAAGAAAGAAAGAAAACCAAGTAATAAAACACAGTATAGGCTATAGGCTCAGGGACAAACAAAAAGATCAGCAAAATTATAATATAGACACTTCAGCATATCTACTGCTGATAGATAGACAGATAAATAGTTAGAACAAAAAGATGACTTAGAAGGATTCATGTTAAACTTACATAAATGATCCAGAGAGGAGGGAGGGACATGGCTTTGGGAGTTACAAAGACAATTTTGAGTTTATGGTGAATTTTCATTTTTTTCTTTAAAAAGTTAAGAACTATTACAAAATATGAATGCTTCTTAATTTTCCATGTTGCGTAAATTGGTGTTTTTTTATGATAGACTTTACATAATTTAAAAATTACTTCCCAACAAAAAGCTATCATTGCAGCAGTGAAAGCAGGATGACGTCAAGTGCCTTTCACTTAGCTTTAATAGCCTCACTAAAGGGGAAATCAGGCTTCCTTCTTGAGGCAGCATGAGTGAAAGGAAGCACTCAAACATTAGAAAAGTTAAGCACAAAGAAATAAAAAATAGACAATGCTCAGATAAACCATGGACATATTAGTAAGATGGCCGGATGGGAGGAATGACAAACTAGGGGGAAAAAGTCCCTCCATGAAGATGGAAACTGCAATCCTTGTAACCTAGACTATTTTGATGTCAAGCAGACAAACGGCTTTTGTTGAGTGGGGCTGCTGTGAGTTTTTCTTAAACTGCCTTTAGATCAAAAGGTCTGACAGCTCCCATGGCCTGAATAATCCCTGCCATGCTGAGATCCAGGATGGATGCCTCAGCATGGCAGAGGCTTGACGGGCTCATTTGGAAGAGAAATATTTTGCTCTGATAGGGAGAATGGATTGGCTGACCTTGCAGGGCATTTTCATTACCCTTTTCCCAAAACTTGAATGAACAGAATTCATGAGAACAATCATACACTGTCACAAATTGTGAATGAAGTTATCAAAAACCTCACTCAACCTCTGTTGCTTTCACTTAAATTGTTTTAAATTTACTTTGTCACTGAAGGCAATGTCATTGAACTAAAAGTATTAATTTGAGCAATTGAAAGGTTGTTCCAATTTAAAGTGAACTTTAAGAACGTGTGCCATGAGAATCAGATTGCTTTAGGAAGCCATTAAAGTAGAAAATTATGAAATTTAAAATTTTAAGCACATGAAAATTTCAAATGCCCCAAGTCCTAACATTTATTTATGCTATGTAAATGGAGAAAATAGAACAAGAGTGTTTACTGAGAGTTCCAGACTTAATTTTCGAGATTGAAAAGTTGACAGTGTGAAATTCAGATGGAAGAAAGAGATAGGGCAGAGATACCATTACACAAGAGGTGGTGGTGGTTTTGACTGGGATGGTAGCAGTAGAGTGGCTGAGACATGACAAGCCTTGGATATATTTTGAAGTTGGAGATGATAGGCTTTGCCAACAAACTGGACATAGAACATGGGAGAAAAACCAAAGTCAACTGTGACACTAAGGATTTCTGACTTGAGTGGCTGGAGAGATTAAGCTGCCATTTGCCAAGATGTGGAAGATTGAAAAAAGAGAAGGTCATATCAATTGATCATATCTATTGATGCAGAAAAGGCATTTGGCAAAATCCCACAGCCATTCATAGTAAAAACCCTTACGAAACTAGGAACAGAGGGAGCTTCCTCAACTCAGTAAAGAGTATCTACACCTGACTTCACACTTAATGGTAAGGGAAAAATGGCGTCAAGGGAAGTTTTTAATAAACGTTGAAAGACATCCAACATTTCTGTATGCCAGTGTGAATAATGTGATATAGTGGGGAAAATATGTTGAAGCAGGAGAAAGAATCAGAAAACAGAAGCAGCATCATTGAGTTGATGACTGGGGATAAGGTCTGGTAGACAAGTGAAGGGGTTGGCATCAGCTGGGAAAGCAAACAGTTGACCCACACTCATCCTGGTAGCAGCCAAGTGTTAGAGTACCATCTAGCTGGTAGAGGCTCAGTGGTTGATTCAGTTTTCTCAGTGGATTAGAGACCAAGGTCACCAGCTGAGAACAATAATGATGGAGATGGTGGTGGTTTTAGGAGAGCAGGGAAGGGAAAATAATCATCTATGAGAGTGGGAAAGTGAGGAGTACTGGAAAAGAGAGTGGGATTGTCAGGAAGCACTGAAAGTTTACTTGGGATTAGTGATCGTCAACTTAAAATAAAGTCAATCAGCATTTTTCTCCAATCTCAGTCATTGTCTGCAGAGGAGAAAATAAGGCAATGTAGTTGAGAGTACAGGCAAAGGAGTAATTACCATCACGCAACACGACATCTAAATGGGGTGACACTGAAAGTGAGAACATGAAGGATTATAGGAAATTGAAAGGACTGTAAACCCCAGTGAGGTCAAAGAAGTGTTGGGAACTCAGACATGAGGGAAGTTGACTTAGATGGGCAGACAACATTGGTCAAAGAGTGGCCTTCTTAAAATTGACATTATGGAGAGGAAACAAGATATTTCTAGAGATGGATGTAGAATATAACTAGAGTTATAAACAGCAGAGATTATGTGAGGGACAAGGTTGTTGGGAACAGGCCTCAAAATCTGGCCATAATCTGGCCCCAAAACTGGCCATAAACAAAATCTCTGCAGCACTGTGACATGCTCGTGATGGCCTTCATGCCCACACTGGAAGATTTTTGGTTTATGTGAATGACAGCAAGGAACACCTGGCTCACCCAGGGCGGAAAACCGCTTAAGGCATTCTTAAACCACAAACAATAGCATGAGCAATCTGTGCCTTAAGGACATGTTCCTGCTGCAGATAACTAGTCAGAGCCCATCCCTTTATTTCTTATCACTGGCTTGCTGTCAATAAATATGTGGGTAAATCCCTGTTTGGAGCCCTCAGCTCTGAAGGCTGTGAGAGCCCTGATTTCCTATGCCACACTCTATATTTCTGTGTGCGTATCTTTAATTCATCTAGTGCTGCTGGGTTAAGGTCTCCGTGACCGAGCTGGTCTAGGCAAGTGGCGTCCATATGTGGCGGCTCAAATCCAGGTCGAAGGGTCACCAGAGCAATGGTTGGAAAACATGAAACTAAACTGGAGGACACCCCAGTATTCTTAAAGCAATCCCCATGGTGAGTAAGAAGGGGAGCTTGGAAGCTTCAGGATAGCAGTGGGACAAGTGTGGGCTCTGGTTCATTCCACCTTGGAAAACTTTTCACACTAATGATGAGGAGGAAGGAGAGTATAACAAAGTAACAGAAGAAGTAACAGAGCAAGTTTATCTGCCAGCTAATGCTAAAACAGCAAAGGAGAAAGAGGTTCTGCACCGCTCCTTATTTTGAAGCAAAAGAGTGGCTTGACCCTCCAGATCTTTCTTTTCCGGAGGACCCTGGGTGAAAAGTGACTGTTCGAGCAGTGCCTCGAGTGACCATTCTCAGTTCTATTCAGGCAGGAATCCAGCAAGTTAGAAGAGAGGGTGATTTAGAGGCTTGGCAGTTCCATGTTAGAATACACCCACCCGATTAACAGGGAAATATTGCAGCTACATTTGAGCCTTTGCCTTTTAAATTTGGTAAATGCCATGAGGTGTGTTTATGCTGCACAAAAGCTGTGAGCCTTCTGCCTGGGGAACCCCCGCAAAAATTTCCAACAGGGGTCTGTGGACTCTTACCAGTGGGGACGATAGGATTACTTCTAGGAAGGTCTAATTTAAATTTAAGTACAAACAGGAGTCATTGATTCAGATTACAATGGGGAAATTCAAATTGTTATATCTACTTCCGTTCCCTGGAAAGCAGAGCCAGGAGAGCATATAGCACACTCCTAATTGCGCTGTATGTGGAAATGGGGAAAAGCGAAATTAAATGAACAGGAGGATTTGGAAGCACAAATAAATGAGGCAAAGCAGCTTATTGGGTAAATCAAATTACTGATAAACATCCTACCTGAGAAATAACTATTCAGGGAAAGAAATTTAAAGGTTTGGTAGATACAGGAGTGGACATTTCAATCATTTCTCTACAGCCCTGGCCGTCCGTGTGGCCAATTTATCCCACTCAATTTAACATAGTTGGAGCTGGTAAAGTCCCTGAAGTATATCAAAGTAGTTATATTTTGCATTGTGAAGGGCCCAGTGGACAACCTGGGACTATTCAACAAATTATAACTTCTGTACCTATAAAGTTATGGCAAAAAGATTTATTACAACAATCGGGAGCACAAGTTCCAATTGCTGAACAATTATACAACCCTCAAAGTCCACATATGATGCATGAAATGGGGTATGTTCCTGGTATGGGACTAGGAAAAAATTTGCAAGGTTTGAAGGAACTGCTTCAAGCGGAAAGACAAAGTTCCCACCAAGGTTTAGGACATCATTTTTGATGGTGGCCATTGTTAAAACTCCAGAACCTATACCTTTAAAATAGTTAACAGATAAGCCAATTTGGATAGAACAATGGCCGCTGAGTAAAGAGAAACTGGAGGCTTTAGAGGACTTGGTTACTGAACAATTCTCCATAATCATTTTCCCAAAATGAAACTGTTTCAATTTTTGAAATTAACTAATTGAATCCTCCCTAGAATAATTAAATTTAAACCAATTGAAGGTGCTGAAAATGTTTTTACAGATGGATCTAGTAATGGTAAAGCTTCTTTTTCTGGATCAAAAAGGAAAGTTTTCCAGACACCCTATACTTCAGCTCAAAAAGTGGAGCTTGTAGCTGTAATTGAAGTATTGACTGCTTTTATATGCCTGTTAGTGTGATTTCTGATTCTTCATATGTGGTTCATTCCACAGAGTTAATTGAAAATGCTCAGTTAGGATTTCATACAGATGAACTGATGACTTTATTTACCCAATTGCAAACAGCAATTAGGAGTAGAATGCACCCTTTTTATATCATTCACATTAGGGCTCATACACCTCTTCCAGGACCTTTGACTGAAGGGAATCAAATGGCTGATCACCTAGTTGCTAATGCAATATCTATGCTAGACACTTTCACAATTTAACTCATGTTAATGCCTCTGGTCTCAAACGCAGATACAGCATTACCTGGAAAGAAGCTAAAGCTATTATCCAGCAATGCCCAACTTGCCAAATGGAACATTC
This sequence comes from Chlorocebus sabaeus, assembly GCF_047675955.1. Classification (NCBI taxonomy): domain Eukaryota; kingdom Metazoa; phylum Chordata; class Mammalia; order Primates; family Cercopithecidae; genus Chlorocebus; species Chlorocebus sabaeus. The sequence continues at coordinate 57,188,573 of NC_132911.1, read as the reverse complement.
CTCATCTTTTACAGGAGTTAATCCTTGAGGACTGGAATCTAAATCTCTTTGGCAAATGGATGTCACACATGTTCCCTTGTTTGGGAGACTAGCTTATGTACATGTATGTGTGGACACCTTTTCTCACTTTGTCTGGGCTACATGCCAATCAGGAGAGTCTTCTGCCTGTGTTAAATGTCACTTTTTACAGTGTTTTGTGGTGATGGGCGTTCCAGCTTCTATTAAAACAGATAACACCCCAGGCTACACTAGCCAAGCTCTAGCTACATTTTTCTCTATATGGAATATTAAACACATTACTGGTATCCCATATAATTCTCAAGGACAAGTTATAATGGAAAGAATGAATTTCTCCTTGAAACAGCAGTTGTAAAAGCAGAGGGGGGAAAACAGGGACTACTGAATACCGCATATGCAACTGAATCTAGCATTATTAACTTTAAATTTTTTGACCCTGCTCAAAGGCCAGATGCTATCAGCAGCTGAACAGCATCTATGGAAACCAGCTGCAAAGACAGAAGCAGAACAACTGGTTTGGTGAAGAGATCTAATAACAAAAAGTTGGGAAATAGGTAAAATAATAACTTGGGATAGAGGTTATGCTTGTGCTTCTCCAGGCCAAAATCAACAGCCAATTTGGATACCATCAAGACACCTGAAACCTTACCATGAAACAGATGCTGAGGAAGAGATTCCAGGAAGATCCTGAGGACCCCCCGGTTGCAGCCATGTTGAGACTGACTCTGAGGAGGACCCCAACTGTCACAAGCAACACCCATCGAACACAACCACCCACCTGGGGACAAATCAAGAAGCTGTCACAGATAGTAGAAGAAAACCTGGGACCTGAGGAAAGCAAGACAACCAGTCACAGTAAGTAATTTAATGGTAGCTATGACAGCAGTGATCACCATTGCCACTGCAGATGTGGATCCTGACTCCTGTGAGAAGTATCTCGTCATGACAAAGCTGCCTTTGCTTTTATTGTTTTGCAAAACAAAGAAGGGGGACATGTTGAGAACAGGCCCCAAAATCTGCCCATAATCTGGCCCCAAAACTGGCCATAAACAAAATCTCTGCAGCACCGTGACATGCTCATGATGCCCACACTGGAAGGTTTTAGGTTTATCGGAATGACGGCAAGGAACACCTGGCTCACCCAGGGCGGAAAACCGCTTAAGGTGTTCTTAAAGCACAAACAATAGCATGAGCGATCTGTGCCTTAAGGACATGTTCCTGCTGCAGATAACTAGCCAGAGCTCATTCCTTTATTTCAGCCCATCCCTTTATTTCCCATAAGGAATACTTTTAGTAAATCTTATGACTGGCTTGCTGTCAGTAAATACGTGGGTAAATCCCTGTTTGAGGATCTCAGCTCCGAAGGATGCAAGACCCCTGATTTCCCACTCCACACTCTATATTTCTGTGTGTGTGTCTTTAATTTCTCTAGCGCGGCTGAGTTAGGGTCTCCATGACTGAGCTGGTCTTGGCACAAGGTCAATAGAGAAAAGGCAGACAAGGAAAAAGGAAGCCAAATATTGGAAGGATTATCTGTGTGGATACTGAAAGATCTAGAATTATAACAGGAGTGTTGGACAGAGAGCAGGGCAGGTGCTAACATCTTCCATTAACGTGGAGAGTAGGACAGGGCCTGGAGATGATCGTGCTAAGGAGGGCTAGTGAGTAATATAGACTAATGGCATAGGCTGTAAAGCCAGGGCTTTTTCAGAAGGAGGACAGGACACTAGTCTGGATGTGGCAGTGAGCAAGGTGACCAGGTACGCTACCCCGAGGCCTAGTGTTACAGAACTTAATGAAATGTAAATAGATGCCAATTGATAGAGTTACAAGGGAGGCAGTATACTCAGATAAGATCATAATTTTGGTCACGGCAAGAAGGAAGAGGGTCAGAAGAGGTCCCTAAGGAATTTACTGGTGATGCACCATGAGCTCCAGAGACTGCAAGAGAGGATTTTCAGGAGGTCAGGAAGGATAAGAGAGAGGGAAAAGAGTTCAAGTCTTTTTTTTCACTAATGATGTAGTTTATATCCTCCCATACTAACAGATAAAAACACATACATTCTCTAGGCACAAAGCTTGTATTCATAAATAATTCTCTGCCTAAAGACAAAATTTCAATTAATATTCACAATGGGAATCTAATTATTTAACTTATTTAACACAACCATGAATCTAAAATGTTATCAATAAAACCTAAGAAATTTTATCACAAAACCAGGGACATGCATTAGTAATCTATACAACTTACATTACATCAGAAAAGGAATTGAATATTTCCCTTGATTTTTATACAAAAATTAGCTGGGCATGGTGGCACATGCCTGTAATCCTAGTTATTCAGCAAAGTGAGGCACGAGAATCACTTGAACCCAAGAGGCAGAGGTTGCAGTGAGCCAAGATTGCACCACTGCACTCCAACCTGGGCAACAGAATGAGACTTTGTCTCAAAAAAAAAGTTCCCTTCATTTTTAGTGGTTTTCAAATTTCATAGCACAGATTTAAAAAACAAACCCTGTAGAAACAGATTTTAAATACATTTAGAACACCAAGCTAGCCCCAATCTGTTGAAACTGACTGATAAATATGTGCAATAACTAGACAGACTTCAGTTGTCATGGTACTGGAGGTCTATCTATCAAAAATCCTTTGGGATTAATTTCTCAATGAAAACATATGTCTGTAAATAGTGCAATAATATAAACTTGGAAACATACCTAGAGTCAGGAGAGAGATGAAAAATAACACACAAGTCAATCTTATTTCTAACCTGTCAGCATAAAGCCTTCTGGCTCCCAAACACCCAACATTGTCCCTCAGTATACAAATTAAGAGTAGAATGACTTTACCCTACTAGCTGACATTCTTTTACAGAATAATCTTTCACTACATATCAAAGCAGGGCTCAAGCTTCATTCATCTGCTTCCACAACGTGTAATTAGCAGAGCACACCAAATTTATAAGCTGATGTGGCACCTCAAAATGCTAAACACACTTTTCTAATGGAAGCAAACTGGATTTTCTTTTCTGTTGTTCATTCTATGTACTGTATTATTCTTTATTTTACTTTATTTATTTATTTTTTTGAGATGAAGTCTCCCTCTGAGGCCAGGCTGGAGTGCAGTGGCACCATCCCTGCTCACTACAACCTCCGCCTCCTGGGTTCAACCGATTCTCCTGCCTCAGCCAGGTCCCAAGTAGCTGGTACTACAGGTACCTGCCACCACACCTGGGTTTTGTGGGTTTTTTTATTTTTAGTAGAGATGGGATTTCACCACATTGGCCAGGCTGGTCTCGAACTCCTGAGCTCAGGTGATCCACCAGCCTCAGCCTCCCAAAGTGCTGGGATTACAGGCCTAAGCTACTGCACCTGGCTGCCATATTATTCTTGAAACTTATGTGGCTACCAATTAAAAAAAAAAAAAGTAGGGGAGCTTTAAATATATCTTTTTTTTTCTTTTTTTCTTTTTTTTTTTTGTTTTTGAGATGGTGTCTTGCTCTGTCACCCAAGCTGGAGTGCAGTGGCACAATCTCACTGCAAACTCTGCCTCCAAGGTTCATGCCATTCTCCTGCCTCAGCCTCCCGAGTAGTTGGGACGACAGGCGCCCTGCCACCACGCCTGGCTAATTTTTTGTAATTTTGTAGAGACAGGGTTTCACTGTGTTAGTCAGGATGGTCTAGATCTCCTGGGTTTGTGATCCGCCCACCTCAGCCTCCCAAAGTGCTGGGATTACAGGCATGAGCCACTACGCCTGGCCACTTTAAACATATCTTATACTTTCATCAAGGCTAATGTGTCAAATGTCTCCATATATCTGGTATTTTAATAGGAAAAAAATCAATCATATATAATCAAGGACCTGAAGTGATAGTAGAACACCAAAAAAAGCACTCTTTTTTTTTTTTTTTTTTTTTTTTTTTGAGATGGAGTCTCACTCTGTTACCCAGGCTGGAGTGCTGTGGTGTGATCTTGGTTCACTGTAACCTCCACCTTCCAGGTTCAAGAGGTTATTCTGCCTCAGCCTCCCAAGTAGCTGGGATTACGGGTGTGTGCCACCACACCCAGCTAATTTTTTTTTTTTTTTTTTTGTATTTTTTAGTAGAGACAGGGTTTCACCATGTTGGCCAGGCTAGTCTCGAACTCCTGACCTCAGGTGATCCGCCCACCTTGGCCTTCCAAAGTGCTGGGATTACAGGCGTGAGCCACCATGCCTGGCCAAAAGCACTCTCGAATATACTTGATGACTACATTTCACAACCAATTTAATTTTTCTTTCTTCAGCAAAATCTGTCAATGAATCAATTTCTCATAGATTAACATTAAGATTTTGTTTGATTCTCTTTCCAGGACCAGAAATTCCAAAATTACAAGGGAAAAGAATGGAAAAAAGTAACAACATGGCATTACAATGGACACTAACTCAATAAACACTTGTTTCTAAAATAAGAAAATTATGGAAGAAAATACTATGGAAGGAATAATCCTATGAGAATTGTCTTTAAGCATAGTAAATTTGACCCTTAGTCTTCATGAAGATACTGCAGTTTATATAGACAAGAAAATGTACAAGACTCTAGGGAAAAAAGTCGGAATACGTATTATGTAATATTCTGTAGGTCTAAAGACCTTTTGAGGGGGAAAGGGGAAACGATGACCAATTGAATCTTTACTTAAGGATACAGAACTATGAAAAATTTCTGGGCCAGAAGTGTACTTTAAATGGAACCAAACTTTGTGGAAAAGAATATATATATATATTTAATTTAATTTATTTAGTTTTTCTGAAATGGAGTCTCGCTCTGTTGCCCAGGCTGGAGTGCAGTGGTGTGATCTCAACTCACTGTAACCTCCACCTCTCAGGGTCAAGAGATTCTCATGCCTCAACCTCCCAAGTAGCTGGGATTACAGGTGTGTGTCACCAGGCCAGGCTAATTTTTGTATTTTCAATAGATACAGGATTTCACCATGTTGTTCAGGCTAGTCTCGAACTCCTAACCTCAAGTGATCTGGCTGTCTCAGCCTCCCAAAGTACTAGGATTTCAGGCATGAGCCATTGTGCCTCGCCAAACTTAGACATATTTTTAAGAGAAAAGAAAAAGTACTGAAAATAGAGTCCCTTCCAAAAAGAAAATCATAAATTAAGGGGAAAATATTTGAATAGTCCTGCCAGTCTAGGTCAAAAAGAAAATTGGGCTGGGAGCAGGAGCTGCAATGTCTCAGGCTGTGCAAACAAATGGATCTCAACCATTAACCAAAACATGGGAGTTCAGTTTATATGAATTACAATGAATATCTGAAGAGGCAGTAACAGATGGCTTAGAAATTGTGGCTTCACCTCAAAGTCTACACAGTGAAATAATGGGCCTAATTTGTTTGGATGTATTGAAAGACACCATGACCACAAAGGAGTGCTTACATCATTTTTGTGCAGACTGCATCATCGCAGTCCTTAGAAATGAGAGCCAAAGACACCCTACCTGTCAAAAAAAAATCTATTTTCCAAAAGATCACTAAGGGGATCTTTCAGCTCTTGGTGGTGGTAGCAATGGGCTCAAAGTTAGGGATGCCAGAAAATGCCATAGGGTGAGAAAGGGAAAAAGAGCTAGGGTTATCAAAAATGAGGTGGGGTGGTAGGCAAATAATTGGGAAGGCCTTGTAAGCCTTATACTTTAGTCTAAAATGTTTGATGCACTCATCAGTAAAATTTACCCAAGTCATGATAAGTATGAAGTTCTTGGAGAGAGAGTATTAGCCAGCATCCACAAGCACAGTAATCAGTGAGCACTCAGTCTCAGCTCTGAAGAAGGACTGAAGGTACCAGTCAGGAGCAGATTACAGTGAGGCAAGAAACAACAGACTGAAAATGGTAGCAGAGCAGAAGAGAATGCTGATGGTTTGCACTGTAGTGATGCATCCACACAGAAAAATAAGGAAACAGGCCATAGTCACAAATGGACTAAAACATCTGCTGATTCTGGGCTTGAGCTTGATCTTGACAATGCAACATTTGCCATTGATTCAGAAATGGATGGTGCTAGTGAGATTGAATTAGTATTCAGGCCTCATCCCACAATTATGGAAAAAGATGATAGTGCACAGATAAGATACTTAAAGACTTCAGGTGACACTGCTGTTGATCATTTATCCAGGTATCTGACTGTGAGGTTAGTTTCAGAAGAACTTTGAAGCCAAGGTACATAAAACTAGATGAACCACGGCCAGAGCAAAACTCAAGTATCAGACACCATGGCCACTGGCATCATCAGACTATATGGCCAAGAGTTCAAGTCTTCAGTGGTGATCTAGGAGTCTGGGGATTCTTTGGGCAACTGACAGAAACACAAACAAGGGGTCTTGCACTACAATGTCTGATATTCTCCTAGGCAGATTGAAGTGCTGACATCATGGGTATTAGGAAGAAAGGTGGCAGGAGAAAGGAGCTGCCAAGATCACACAGCTCTCTGGCCCTTTACTCCTGCCTATGGCAGCTGGCAATCAGGGGACACATGAGGTCGCCAGGATCATGGGGGCTGGGGGACCATTTCTCAATTTGCTGACATCAATATGTAGGCTGGAGGAATGACACATCCCACACATCTCAAAAAGTCAACACTAGATGGGATATCTGAGGGTTTTATATAATTCTAACCAAAATCCTGCTCTCTAGATTTCTCCTTACTGTAGATAATACATGTGGTAAAGAACACATCATGAAGCCTTTCAGCTATTGGCTGTAGGAGCAACAGGCTAAATGTTAGGGATGCCAGATAAAGCCATCAGGTGGGAAAGGGAAAGAAGAGGGAAGGCTGACAAAAATGAGGTGGGGAGGAAGGCAAAGAATTGGAAAGGCCTTGTAAACCTTATACTTCAGTCTAAAAATGACGGGAATCTACTGAAAGGTTATAGGCAGGGGAAAGATAGGATCATTCACTGTCAAAAAAGTGACATCACTTTGGAATGTTGCATCTGCTGTCATCAGGCTATAAACTGAAATTGTCTAGCTCGTGTTACATTTATGAAGTACAAATTGAATGACTTAAGGCCAATTTTATAATATTTCCCTTAGCCCTAGAGTGTCATAATAATATGGATAATACAGTCTATTTCTGAAGAGTTAGAGAATGTACCAGTCAGGGTTCTCCAGAGAAACAAAATCAGTAGGACACACACAGACATAGAAGAGGAGATTTATGATGGGAATTGGCTCATGCAATTATGGTAGCTGAGAAGCCCCATGATTTGCCCTCTGCAAGCTGGAGGCCCAGGAGAGCCAGGGGTGTCATTCAGTCTGAGTCTGAAGGCCTGAGCACCAAAGCAGCTGAGAGTGTGACTCCCCATTTAAGGCTGAAGGCCTGAGAACACAAAAGGCCAACAGTGTTAAATCTCAGAGTCCAAAGGCCCAATAACCTGGAGCTCTGATGTACAAGTGCAGAAGAAGATGGGGATGACTCGGCTCTAAAACAGGGACCTTTCTGTTCTACTCAGGCCCTCAACAGATTGGATGGTGCCCATCCCACACTGGTGATGGCAGGTCCTCTTTCCTCAGCCCACCCAGTCAAATGCCAGTCTCTTCCAGAAACACCCTCACAGACACACCCAGAAAGAATGCTTTACCAGCTATCTGGGTGTGCCTTAACCCAGTCAAACTGACATAAAATTAACTACCACAGAGAAGCAAAGATGTAATTCATATCAAAGATCTCCTGCATACTTCACACCTGGCTAATATTGACACTTAGCCAATAAATACTAATATTCCCCACAAGACCCTTTTTATATGTATGTTAGAATTAGGATTTTGTTATTTGGTATGGGAAAACATTCATAGTATTTTCTAAGAAAATATATAATATGCAGAATTCCAGAAAACAGCCCTTTGACAGTAAACAGAGCAATCTGTACTTTATTCCTTAGGATAGATACTTGCTTCTTGAAATAAAAATGGTGTTTCCAATAAGGGGTGAGTTCTCAGAAAGTTTCGTCCTTTCAAAAAAAAAAAAAATCCTCTTATTTATTCTTCAAGCTAGTACATATAGTGAAGAGACAGTAAAGTGAAGCAGAACTCATCATTCTACTTCCCTATAAGTTTTTTGAAGGCATTCAAATAACACTGAGCCAAAAAGATGCTTTTTCTAGCTCTTCATCTTGTCTTTGAATTTAAAATTTAAAAATTAACACAAAAAGCATGAGCAACAAAAGAAAAAACAGACTGGACTTTATCAAACTTAAAAACTTTGGTGTGTTAAAAGACATTGTCAAGAAAGTGAAAAGACAACCTACAGAATGAGAAAAAGTACTTGCAGATCATGTTTAATAAGGGTCTAGAAACCAGAATACATTTTTTTAAAACTCTAAAAACAATTTTAAAAAGACAAGCCAATTAAAAAATGGATAAAGGACTTGACTTGAACAGATATTTCTCCAGAGAAGATATACAAACGGCCAAAAAGCATATGGAAGGATGCTCAACACCATTAGTCACTAAGGAAATGCAAATCAAAACCACAGTGTGATAACACTTGATACCCACTAGAAGGGCTAAAATTAAAAAAAAAAAAAAAAGATAATAACAAGTCTGGTTAGGATGTGAATGTAAAATGGTGTGGCCCTTTGGGAAGATAGTCTGGCAGTTCTTCAAAAGGTTAAACATTGAGTTACTCTATGACCTAATCACTTCTACTCAAGAGAAATGAGAAAAGCCTACACAGAAACTTGTACATGAATGTTCATAGTAGCAGTATTTGTAATAGACAAATGTAGAAAATAAATGTCCATCAACCATGAATAGGTGAATGTAAGGTTTTTCAACTGTAGAAAGCAGCAAAATGCTATACATGCTACTGTGGGGACCCACTCGGCCCCCAGAGTTGGTATGAAGATTGTTTTAAACTGAAGGCATTTGAGGGTCAACAGATGTGGAAAGAAGCTTTTTGGAGCTTGCCTTTTCCTACTAGAAGCAGAAACTTCTAGGAGTGAGGCTGCCACAAAATCCCTCTGCAGGGAGTTTTACAGCCCAGAAAAAGACGAAGACCACTTGTACCTACATAAACAAAAATCATCACAAATTTTCTTATCTTCTATTTGTTCCCCTAAAAATCCATTTGTCTTTCATAAGGAAACCATTGATTGGATCTGCCCACAGAAGTCCCTTCTTCCCTCTCCTCTTCCCCTATGAAAGCTGCCATATAAACCTCTACTTTAGCAGTTCAGGAGCCGCTTCTTTTGTGTTCTACATGTGAATAAACTTTATCTTTTCTCCTGTTAATCTGTCCATTGTCAGCTAAATTAGCATACCCCAGTCACTGAACCTAGATTGGTAGGGAAAAAGGTTTTCCTCTCACACCACACTATGAATGAACCTCGAAAACATTATGCTAAGTCAAAGCAATCAGCCACAGCAGGTCACATGTTGTGTGAATCTATTTATATGACATATTCAGAACAGGCAAATCTTTACAGACAGAAAGCAGATTGGTGGTTGCCAGTGGCTGGAGGAAAGAGGAACGGGGAGTGACTGCCTATGGGTACAGGGTTTATTTACGGGTAATAAGAATGTTTGAAACTAGATAGAAGTGGTGGTGGCCAAACTTTGTGAATGTACTAAGTATCACTAAATTGTTCATTTAAAAGTGTTTATGTGAGTTTCACTTCAATAAAAAAATATTAAAAATTTAACTGCGGCTCAACTTTGATGAACCTTGAATGACAAGATAAAGTCTTTAGATTATAGCCCATAAATAACTGGAAACATTTCATAAAATATTTCTTAAAAGCAAACTTAACATTTTAGGATAATTCATTTCTAATGTATGCATTTATCCAAGATCAAAGCACCCAGTTAGGAAGTAAAGCATTCAATCGACTTGTCTAAATGAAGCTCCCCAATTGCCAAGTCTATGTTTTTTTATTTTTCCCCCACTTAATGAAATTGGCAAATATAGTGACTGGTTCTGTCTGCATTCAGTTGTGTGTGATCACAGAGCCCCTTTCAGTCTTTAAACAAGAATCATTTTATGGACACCTGAGATAGTAACAGGGTTTTGAAAACGCTAATCTATGATGATCTGAATGTAGCATGAAAAAGTATGTACAATAAATGAGAAGAGTGAGATAAGAGAGAAGAGCAGTGCTAGAGACAGAGAAAATAAGTCAGAGGCAGCCAGGTGGTGGCCTGTAATGTCAAAAGATTGCTTGGCAGGAAGTGAGGCCTGAACAGGGGTTTGCCCCTTTCACATGAAACGGAGGGATCACGATCCGTTTTCTTAAGACTCAGGCAACCTGAGACAACATTTCAGCAAAACTAAAGAGGAAGGCAGACTTCTGGAAACTCAGACAACAGAAAGCCCTGTATCTGTTAAATTATACTGGATTTCTAAAATTGCTCTACATTTGTGCAGTTTACACCTCAAATGATTCACATTTCTGCCCTTGAATAGACAAAGACTGCTACAAAGGAGAGGAAAGGGGACAGACAGTGAAGGCCACAGCTTTAAGGTCTCAGCACTTCATAGAAGCCCTGACTCCAGCCACATGGAGCCACCTACCGGGAAATGATGGGCTGCAGAGGAGGAAACCTGGGTTTTTTACCTTGCATTCAGGTTTATAAGTCAAAAACCACATCATGACACCTAATCATTTACTTCTCTATTTGGTTTCTTTTTTTTTTTTAATTTTCTTTAAATACTCAATTAATATAAAGCCCCACGGGATCTCAGTGATAAACTCTCATTTTCAAGATAAATGAAATGGCCAATATGGTCTGTAAATTAATAGATCAATAAAAAAACACCCAGCTTAGGACTACAAGGTGACTTCTTTATGACTGAGTAAACCATCTTTAGCAGCTATTAGAGAAGAAACACTGTCATAAATCTATTTCTTACTGCATTCCCATAACACCTCATGTGTATTTCATGCCAGGAGGCCTCACCTGTAGTGATTGTATTCATCTCCGCCATTAGACCATGAGCTCTCTGAAAGTAGGAACCTTTTCCTACATTTCTGCAGTACCAGTGGTCAGCACAGCACAGAGACATAGAGGAAATGTTTAGTTAATAATATGAACTCTGTCTATGGCTCATGAGGTCAGAGACTGTATGCCTTGCTCACTGTTGTGCCTTCAATACACAGTTCAGATGTAGCACATAGTAAGACCTCAAACATGTGTTTGTTGAGTGAATGAATGAATGAATGAATAATAGGTTAATTAAGGGATGCAGATACTCAGCTATTTTCATTTCTTAGAGCCCTCTTCCAGTATTAAAATATCCAAATACTTCAGCGCGCTCACGCGGAGCCAGCCCCTGGGCCTGGAACAGGGCCGTAGTCCCCCAGCTTCGCCCACCACCTCCCTACCATGGACCCCTGCAAAGTGAACGAGCTTCGGGTCTTTGTGAAAATGTGTAAGCAGGATCCGAGCATTCTGCACACCGAGGAAATGCGTTTCCTGAGACAGTGGGTGGAGAGCATGCGGGGTAAAGTACCACCTGCTACTCAGAAAGCTAAATCAGAAGAAAACACCAAGGAAGAAAAACCTGATAGTAAGAAGGTGGAGGAAGACTTAAAGGCAGATGAACCATCAAGTGAGGAAAGTGATCTAGAAATTGATAAAGAAGGTGTGATTGAACCAGACCCTAATTCTCCTCAAGAAATGGGAGATGAAAATGCAGAAATAACGCAGGAGATGATGGATCAAGCAAATGATTAAAAAGTGGCTGCTATTGAAGCCCTAAATTACAGTGAACTCCAGAAAGCCACTGACTTATTCACAGATGCCATGAAGCTGAATCCTCACTTGGCCATTTTGTATGCCAAGAGAACCAGTGTCTTCGTCAAATTACAGAAGCCAAATGCTGCTATCTGAGACTGTGACAGAGCCATTGAGATAAATCCTGATTCAGCTCAGCCTTACAAGTGGCGAGGGAAAGTACACAGACTTCTAGACCACTGGGAAGAAGCAGCCCATGATCTTGCCCTTGCCTGTAAATTGGATTATGCTGAAGATGCTAGTGCAATGCTGAAAGAAGTTCAACCTAGGGCACAGAAAATTGCAGAACATCGGAGAAAGTGTGAGGGAAAACGTGAAGAGCGAGAGATCAAAGAAAGAATAGAACCAGTTAAAAAGGTTCGAGAAGAGCATGAGAGAGCCCAGAGGGAGGAAGAAGCCAGATGACAGTCAGGCTCAGTATGGCTCTTTTCCAGGTGACTTTCCTGGGGGAATGCCTGGTAATGAATGGGAGGGGCCATGCCTGGAATGGCCGGAATGCCTGGACTCAGTGAAATTCTTAGTGATCCAGAGGTTCTTGCAGCCATGCAGGATCCAGAAGTTATGGTGGCCTTCCAGGATATGGCTCAGAACCCAGCAAATATGTCGAAATACCAGAGCAACCCAAAGGTTATGACTCTCATCAGTAAATTGTCAGCCAAATTTGGAGGTCAAATAATGCCCTTCTGATAAATAAAGCACTTGCTGAAGGAAAAGCAACCTAGATCACCTTATGGATGTCGCGATAATACAAACCAGTGTACCTCTGACCTTCTCATCAAGAGAGCTGGGGTGCTTTGAAGATAATCCCTGCCCCTCTCCCCCAAATTCAGCTGAAGCATTTTACAGTGGTTTGCCATTAGGATATTCATTCAGATAATGTTTTCCTACTAGGAATTACAAACTTTAAACACTTTTTAAATATTCAAAATATTTAAAACAAATTTAAAGGATCTGTTATTTCTATTTTTCTTTACTGATCGTTTTGGATTATTTTCTTTGAATTGGGCAGGGAAGATACTTATGTATGGAAGATTATTGCTCTAATTTGAGTGAAATAAAAGTTATTAGTGTGAGGCAAACATAACTCATTTGAGGATAAAGCTTGTGTTGGACATGTGGTTCATGATGCATTTTGACTTGTCTTTTTAAATGCTTTATCTTTTTCTTTAAAGATTTATTTCAATAAAACTAATTGGAACCACCCGTATTTCAGGAAAAAAAAAAAAAAATCCAGATAGAAGCTTTAAAAAAAAAGGCCATTTGGACATTATGCCCGTACATCACCAAACATTTTCATGGTGGATATATCTATATGTGTAATACTATGAACCTGGGTGACTGTATATCATACTTCTTTAGATACTTCAACGTGGTTCAGTACAAGCATTTTCAATCATTTTCTTTGTGAGCACTATTTGTTAATTCTCCTTTATGTGAAACAAAAAAATGGACTTCTAATCTAGCTCCTTTCTAGACAAGAGCTATTCTGTCCTGGGTAAATCAGCATCTGAGTGTACATGATTTTTCTGCTGTTCTTTCTTAGCTGAAATGCCCTCCTGCTCGGGGAAATGATCTGAAATTGCTGCTCATGATTTGCCTCTCAGAACTTTGTGTCATCAAGGGTGGCTGTGGCCTGGTTTCATGCCTTTAAAGTAAATTTCTTTTGGACAGAAATGTTCATATGCCGTACTAAAACCACTACAAAAGCAATGTCCTTTTCGCCTTTTGGAAACAATAACAAAAGTAAGCAGGGAAAAGTACAGTCTTTTAGTATTTAAAGCATGACTTTTTACATTGACGTATATTTAAAACTTGCTTATCAGATATTTTAGCAACTATAGTTTATTAACTCGCAGGCTAGTATAACTAAAAAAAGGAACGGTAGATATGTAAAATTCTAACACTGACTGGAGACATTGGGAAATCTGAAGTATCTTCAGATTCATAGAAAACACATTATTATAGAATTCTTTAGGTATTAGGCATATGCTGTTTTAGCAAAAGTCTAATTAAAAAAAAAATACTAGAGTATAAACTACTGTCTATGGATGGATAGATACACAGATATAAGCAGATAAAGATAAATATGTCTAGTCAAAGTCTTAAATTTTTCAAAAAATGTAGTATAAACTGTTGAATATGTATAGTCAAAAATCTCCATTTTTTTCAACTACTTACAATACAAATCAGTTCTGGATATTTGCTTCTATTTAAAAAGATTTGTGCACATTTTCATTTGTAACTTTGGACTAAATATTTAGCTGTTATTATGACAAATGCCAAAGCTATGACTAAATCACAGTATAGGAAAAAGTGACAGAGGATTACTAAATATACATGGTGTGTGTGTGTATATATATATATAGTTTACAAAGAATTATTGTTATTAATGCTAACTAAATCTGCTTTTGTTTTTTGTCACATTCCCTAAGAGACCCATTTTCTGGCCTGCCAGAATGTTCTGATTAATAGAGTGGATAATGTCAACATATCCAGACAATCAAAGTCATTTTCTCTGTGATAAATGTGAAAATGTTTGAGTCCTGGAAAACTTCTCACATCCACCTTGCCAAGAATTTCCTCTCCCATCAGAAATATTTTAGGAAAATCCAAAGCTCGGATTTCTTAATACTGTGCATTTACTTACAATATTATTTGACAAGAGTCTCTTGATTCTCAGCTTGGCTTATGGGGGCATTCCAAACTCATTTTCTTTGAAAGGGAAATTTTCCTTTGCTATCGGTAAGTCAATACTAGACTTTAGTTTGGTTACTAGCTTACATATTTGAATAGAAGATCTAAAATCGGCATCAAAAGCAAAGGTGCCCACAGATACTGTTCCCAAATAGAATCACTGTCAGCACTGTGAGCTAAACTGAGCCCAAAGAGCAGTGGCTAAGAACACACAAGAACAACAGACCCCAGGACCTACATGAAGGTGGAGGGTGGGAGGAGGGTGAGGATCAAAAACTACCTTTCAAGGACTATGCTTAATACCTGGGGGATGAAATAATCTGTACAACAACCTCCTGTGACATACAATTTGCCTATATAACAAATCTGCACATATACCCCTGAACCTAAAAGTTAGTAAAAAGAGACATAAAGAAGAGAAAAGAAAGAATTCAGCAATCTATGAACTTGGATTGAAGGGGAAAAAAAAAGGTTCTCTAATCTATAACTAAAATTTTGCATTTCTATTATGAACATGGCAACAAACTATAGTAGCGTTAGGAGTACCTAAGACTTTGTCACCGAGAATGATGACAGGAATGTTCGTAACTCAGTACAGGCATTGCAGAATTCTCAAAGCATGGTCTATTATTATTACTACCTCAAAACTGTAGTAAATGATTGGACCCACCACTAAATCTTGTTTAATGCATTAATAGACATTTGTTTTGCTGTATCACACACATACAAAGAATACACAAGAAACATGTTGTACTTTTCAGGACAAAAAGAGTTATTAATATAACAAACCTTATAGGGTTGTTATTGTTATTTTTTCCTAAAGAGTTTCGTCTGTAAGAATTAAACTAAAAACGGTTATATCATCATGGTTGCACTAATGTCAACAAATGTAAAATTTGTCATATCTCAAATTACGCCTGTAATCCCGGCATTTTGGGAGGCCAAGTCGGGTGGATCACCTGAGGTTGGGAGTTTGAGACCAGCCTGGCCAATATGGTGAAACCCCGTCTCTACTAAAAATACAAAAAATTAGCCGGGCATGGTGGCAGGTGCCTGTAATCCCAGCTACTTCGGAGACTGAGGCGGGAGAATCGCTTGAACCTGGGAGGCGGAGGTGGCAGTGAGCTGAGATGTTCCACTGCACTCCAGCCTGGGCGACAGGGTGAGACTGTCTCAAAAAAAGAAAAGAAAAGAAAAAGTATGTTATGCTTACATTGATTGTATTTGGAGAAATTCAAATGTTTGGGATAATATAAAAAAAATACAAATAAAGCTATCGTGAAATTAAAATCCTGATATTTTCGTCACGTATACATAAGCATAGAATTTAAATTTAAATTTCTTAACAATTGTGTGCAAACATATCATCAAAATCTTAACAATACAGAAGACTAATACAATTATTGAAATTGTTTCTGGTCAAAATTGCCTTAATTGTGGTTTCTTAATTCTTAATTCTAGTTTAAGAGTGAATCTATAACTATCGATATTTCAAATTTTGTGGGTTTAACTTTAATTTGTAATTTTTATTTTAATATACAAGATGTGGTTACATAGTCATGAGAAAAATTGCCATTTCTGAGTAAAACCTGGTGAAGTTATATAAAAGACTCAACTGACTTGAATAATTAATAATAATACTGGGGATTACTTTTTCTTGCAAAAATGGTCTCAGTGCTCCCTCTGCTGGCTTCTCTGGAAAATTGACTTGTCTGTTCTCCAAAGTCGTTTCCAGGACTTAAATTTCAAAGAAAATTTACCAAAACTCTAAATGAGAAGCGAAGCTGCCTGAAACATAAATGCCTAGGATTAAAGATATTCATTTACCTATCCTTGCATTCAAAACCATTCACTGGGTACTCACTACGTCAGATTCTGCTTTGGGTGTCAAAGGCTCAGTGACATCCCAGGAAGCACCAGGCCTGCCATCAGGCGGCTGGCATGCAGTGGGAATGACAGACAAAGTCAAGAAAGCAAAGAAATAAAATACCTAGAAATTCTAGCAGAAACAAGGAGTCAAAATGGAGAAGAGCATTGAGTAGTAAGCTGAAGTCTTCTTTCTGAGTAGATAAGTGACCTCAAGGATAAGGAGTTGGCCCTATGAGAACTGGGGCGGCATGGCTGGTCAAGCACAGAGCAGGTGCGGTGATACTATGGTGCAGAAGCCCAGGTCTGGGCGGTCATGACCCCTAGGGCGTGGTGAGCCCAGGGGAAGTAGCCACGTGAAGAGTTTGGGGAGCAAAGCAGGGTGGAGCCAGGCAGTTCCCTAAAGAGCATGGTAAACATGGTAAGACATTTGGATTCTATTCAAACTGTAGTGAAAATCTACTTAAGAGACATTTGCAAGAGAGTGAGTGAAACCATTTATTCTTTAATAAGATAACTCTTGCCGCTACAAGGAGAATGGGTTGGAGGGAAGCATATCAGTTCACAAGGCTGTTTCAGTTGTGCAGGCAAGAGATGGCAGGACTCCCACTAGGACAGGACAGTGGGGGTAAGAAAGTGTTCTAACATGGAGAAAAGCTGAAAGAAAAGTGCGAAGAACACCTGTATTTCTTCTAATTGTGACTGTTTTGATGTACATGCTTTCTAAAGATACACACATATTTTGCCAAATAATCTAAAAGTAAATTACAAATATCATAACACTTCACCCCTCGCGTTTACACCTTCATATCCTAATGAATTCTTCTATATAACCAAAATATCTTTTCTATAAGTAAAAAGTTTACCAGAAAAACTTAATAATTTCTAAAATCTAATCCACATTCAGATTTCCCCAGTTGTCTCTGAAAGCTCTTTTAGAGCGGGCATTTCAAATCAGAATGCAGTCAAGGTTCATGCATTGCATTTGGTTATTATTTTCCTTTAGTCTATTTTAACATTTCCTCCATCTCTTTTGGGTGTATGTGTGTTACACGGACTTTTTTGGAGAGTTCAGCAAGACAGTTGTCTTATGAAATTGCTCACATTCTAGATTTGTGTTTATTTGTTTCCTCATTTTTTTTCTTATTCTTATATCCCCAGATTTTCTATTTTCTCCAGAAATTAGTCAAATAATTGATTAGGTTACAGTTAAGCATCTTGAGCAAGAACATGTCATATATGCTATAGTGCATGGTACCATATGGCATATAATCCCAGGTTGTCTTGTCATTAGTCACATTACATTGGATTATTTGGTAATCCAACCAGATTTCTAATTTATAAAAGTATATCTTTTACCCTTGCAATTAGCAAGTGATCTTTGGGGTGCTATGTTGGCACCATGCAAATATCCTTGCTCCCAGAAAACCTTCTACCCAATAGTTTTGTATCCATTGATAAACCTTGCTTAAATCAATTATTACAATGTGGTTGATATTCTAACTGCAAAATGGTGATTTTTCAAAATCTTTCATTTGTTTCTACATTTATTAGCTGGCATTCATCTGCAGAGAAGAGTTTAAGGAGTTTTTTTTTTTTTTTTTTTTTGAGACAGAGTCTCACACTGTCGCCCAGGCTGGAGTGCAGTGGCACGATCTCTGCTCACGCAAGCTCCACCTCCCAGGTTCATGCCATTCTCCTGCCTCAGCCTCCCCAGTAGCTGGGACTACAGAAGCCCGCCATCACGCCCGGCTAATTTTTTATATTTTTAGTAGAGACGGGGTTTCACCGTGTTAGCCAGGACGGTCTTGATCTCCTGACCTCATGATCCACCCACCTCGGCCTCCCAAAGTGCTGGGATTACAGGCGTGAGTCACCGCACCCTAAGAAGTTATTTTTAATTAACCATTGAAGATGAAAATATTAGAATGTTTGAATGTTTAGGGATGGGGCACTTTTCTTTTACCCTCCTAGGTTATCTGAATGTGGCCCTGGAAATTAAACCAACAGAAAACAGATGAACAAGAGAAAAACAGAGTTTATTAACATGTGCAGCATGCATACATGTGGAGAAACTCAGTGATGAGTAACAGAAGGGTGATTAGAACTTGGGCTTACATACCATCTCAACAAAGAACAATAAACTTACAGAGAAGTGACAAGATTTTAAAAATGGGTTTAGGTTTTTAGGGGCAGCAAACTGTGGGAAAGTAAATGTAAGAGGGAAACTAATGGAAGAAATGAGTTGTTTAAGCAAGGTTTGCTGTGCAGATTCCTCTTGGTGTCATTTCTGGGCTACAAGTCTAGCGTTGTCTTTGGTGATTAAGAGACAGCCTGCTTTTAAGCAAATGGGAGGGGAGGCAGAGAGTTCTTTTATGTTTGTTTGTTTTGTTTTGTTTGAGATGAAGTCTCACTCTTGTCCCCCAGACTAGATAGAGTGCAATGGCATGATCTTGGCACACTGCAACCCTCCTGGGTTCAAGCAATTCTCCTGCCTCAGCCTCTCGAGTAGCTGGGATTACAGGCGCCTGCCACCACACCCGGCTAGTTTTGGTATTTTTAGTAGAGACAGGGTTTCACCACTTTGGCTAGGCTGGTCTCGAACTCCTGACCTCAGGTGATCCGCCAGCCTCGGCCTCCCAAAGTGCTGGAATTACAGGTGTGAGCCATCGCCCCCAGCCAGAGAGCGTTTTTGAATTGGCATCCAATGTTTCTCAATTATCTTCAGCTCAAAATAATTCTCATGCCAAAGTAGCATATTTTGAGGCCAGGTGCAGTGGCTCACACCTGTAATCCCAGCACTTTGGGAAGCTGAGGCAGCAGATTACTTAAGGTCAGGAGTTTGAGATCAGCTTGGCCGATATGGTGA
Organism: Chlorocebus sabaeus; assembly: GCF_047675955.1. Lineage (NCBI taxonomy): Eukaryota > Metazoa > Chordata > Mammalia > Primates > Cercopithecidae > Chlorocebus > Chlorocebus sabaeus. The sequence goes on along the minus strand of NC_132911.1, from coordinate 57,169,356 downwards.
AATTCCGTCTCTACCAAAAATATAGCTGGTCATGGTGGCGCCTGCCTGTAATCCCAGCTACTTGGAGGCTGAGACAGGAGAATCGCTTGAACTGGGGAGGCAGAGGTTGCAGTGAGCTGAGGCCACACCATAGCACTCCAGCCTGGGTGACAAAGCGAAACTCCATCTCAAAAAAATAAATAAATAAAAGCTAATAAAATAATAAAAGTAGCAAATTTTGGAGTGGTATATTTTGATCCCCTACAAATGTTAATAAATATTATGCAGTATGTGGATGTGTATAATTTAGAAGAGAAGAGGGAGGCAAAAGAAACAAGCCCTTGAGAAGGTGAGAAGAAAAGGAATCAAGAGCCACCAGATGCAGTTGATGTTTGGCTGGAGAGACATCTCGTTCATATGACAAAAGGGTGGAGGGGGAAGCCTCACAGAGGCTTCACCGTGAGAAAATGAAGGAATAATTCTACATCTAGGCATACCCTATGGAAATGATTTTTAAAACAAGCTAAAACACATGTATGAAGATCCCATTATAGTAATAAGAAAAAATGTCTAAAATAGCAATAGTAGTCTGGGGACAGTGGTTCATGCCTGTAATCCCAGCATTTTGGGAGGCCAAAGCGGGTGGATCACTTGAGGTCAGGAGTTTGAGACCAGCCTGGACAACATGGTGAAACCCCATCTCCATTAAAAATACAAAAATTAATCAGGTGTGGTGGAGCACACCTATAATCCCAGCTACTCAGGAGACTGAGGTAAGAGAATCCCTTGAACCCGGGAGGCAGAAGTTGCGGTGAGCTGAGATTACACCACTGCACTCCAGCCTGGGCGACAGAGCAAGACTCCATCTCCAAAAAACTAAAAAAAGATAAAATAAAATAACAATAGTAAAGGAACAAACTGCAGTAGAGAAATGGCAAAGACTATTACTACATTTTCGCTTTCTGTGGAATGTTATGATAACAACCCAGCAAGTGGGGGAAAATTCAAGATTATTATTATTATCATTATTACTACAAAAACTAGCAGGGCTGCAACTGCAAAGCTCGATTTTTCTGCACCAGTCATCCTTAAGGTGGCAGCAAGTCCACTTTTTACCAACACCTTAAATAGAGAGAAAATGCAATAACTCTTGCAGATTTATTTTATCAGTTTTGCTCCCCCTACTGAGAATAACAAATATAATTAATTTAACTAGTTTTCTTTTTTACTCAGTGGGCATAAACTATTACTTATAGAGAAAATGTTTATTTTGGGGGGTTATTTATATTTCAATATATTAATAGCAAGGAAAAAAAAAACAGAGTTTTTATACACACCACAGGCCAAAGAAATAATTCTTGTATGATTTTTTAAAAAATAAAGCACTATAATCAAGAGAAGCATGTGCCCTGGAAAGCCTAAACAATCAATATTTTGATATTTTAGATTCTAAAAACGTGCAAGCTTCTGAAAGAGAGCAGTTAAAAGCAAGCCCAGAATCACTGATAATTACTGATGGGTGAGAAAATAAAATCACATCAGTGTCTCAGCTTTTACCACAATAGTGCCACATAACTCAGAGGCATGCAGTAGCAAGCGTTGATTCTCACATTCTCAGAGCTGCATGTCGTCTGAATGGCTTTGTTCCACGTCTCATTCTCGGGTCCGGACTGGGAGCTTTGGAAAGGCTGATGCCCTGATACCACCTGGAGAAGCTGATCTAATTAACGGGCCTCAAAGGCAGCCTGGCCTATGTGGATGATGACTGCTGCTGTGTGTGCTGGGCCTGGCCTGAGGGTGACGCTGAACTACACAGAGGTTCTGTGGCGAGTGGGCTACGCTTTCTTGACAGATACACGTGGGTATCTCCAAATAGCAGAATGCTGGTTGTCAGGGAAACCTAATATTTTAGATTGCTTGAATTTATCATTTCATTCCAAGACATTTCTTGACATTTGTAAACTAAGCTTCTTCCAAGTAACTCATTTCTTACCGAGTTCTTCTAAGCCAGAAAGAAAGTTCTCTAAAATGTCATCGAACCTGTTACACACACACACACACACACACACACACACACTTCAGTTTAAGATGATGGCATTTACACAGTATTTATTTACTGTTATATTCTATGAAAGCCCTACTATAAGAACAGGAAAGAAATTTCTTAAATGGACAAAGAGCTAGATAAGCAATGACAAGGGTGAGAGATATCAATGGATTTCGAGAGGTTGGTCAGCAGAAGGAGCGTTGGTAAGCAACAAAATGCAGAAATGTCTACAGCAGTGTCCCTTTTATCCAATCTGATTTGCTTCTAAAGCCACTCAGAGAGACCACCGTGCCCGTGGAAGTTGGGAGTGAGCTGCAGGGCCACAAATAGGGAGGCTGAAGGAAAGCTGTGTGAAGAATGGTTAGGCTCCCCAGCCTGGCCACTGCAGCCCGGGGACACCTACTCCCCATCTCTGCTGGAGACTGGAGTTTCACAGTCTGGAGAAATTGGTTCCAGAGATGCGTTGCAGGTAACCAGGTGCTGCAAAAAGACAGGAACCAAGTACAGGAACAAAAACTAGGGAGACAAAGTAAAAGTCTGAAAACAGAATAAGTGGAGGGATCCCCTGAACACAACTGGCTTTCAAAAGTGCCAACAACCCCGCCTCCAAAATCTTCACTATCATAATGTCCAAAATTAAGCAAGTAAAACATTGAGGTATAAATCTGTAAGTCAGTAACAAGGAGGTAAATCCCAGAATCAATAGTTCATGTGGCTGGGAGGGACTATGGCCAGTTGGGACTGGGTGGAAACTTGATGCTTATAATAAATCTTCTGTGACAATCAAAAGTTGTAGAAGTTTAAAATCAGCAAGAAAAATACAAATAATCCCATTAAAAATGGGCAAATGACATGAATAGGCATTTCCCAAAAGAAGACGTAGAAATGGCCAACAAAGTCCAGGAGGGGTGGCTCATGCCTGAAATCCCAGCAGTTTGGAGGTGAAGGCAGGGGGATCACTGGCAGTAAGCAGTTCGAGACCAGCCTGGCCAACATTGTGAAACCTAGCTCTACCGAAAATACAAAAATTAGCTGCGCATTACAGCAGGCACCTGTAATCCCAGCTACTGAGGAGGTGGAGGCAAGAGAATCGCTCGAACCCAGGAGGTGGAGGTTGCAGTGAGTTGAGATCATGCCTCTGCACTCCAGCCTGAGCAGCACAGCGAGACTGTCTCAAAAAAAAAAGAAAAAAAATGTCCAACGAACATGAAAAAATGCTCAACATCAACATCACTGTAATCATCAGGGAAATGCAAATAAAACCATATGAGATACCACCTTACCCCAGCCAGAATGGCCATTATTAAAAAGTCATAAAACAATAGATGTCGGCATGGATGTGGTGAGAAGTGAATGCTTACACACTGTTGGTGGGAATGGGAATCAGTACAACCTCTGTGGGAAACAGTATGGAGTTTTCTCAAAGAACTCAAAGTAAATCTACCATTCAATCCAGCAATCCCACTGCTGGAGACCTACCCAAAGGAAAAGAAATCATTATATCAAAAAGATACCTGTTCTTGTAGGTTTATGACAGCACAATTCACAGTAACAAAGATATGAAACCAACTTAAGTGACCACCAACAGATGAGTGGATAAAGAAAATGTGGCATATATACACCATGGAATACTACTCAACCCCTAAAAAGAATGAAATAATGTCTTCTGCAGCAACTTGGATGGAGCTGGAGGACATTATTGTAAGTGAAGTAACTAGGAATGAAAAACCAAATACAGTACGTCCTCACCTGTGAGTGGGAGCTAAGCTATAGGTACGAAAGGCATACAGAGTGGAAAAATGGGTACGATGTACACTACTCGCGTGATGGGTGCACTAAAATCTCAGACTTCACCACTATACAATTCATCCATGTAACCAAAAACCATGTGTACTCCTAAAGCTATTGAAATGTTTTACGTTTGGATGTTTTTAAATGTAATTTAAAATTAATGTATTACTTTGATAAAAATTAAACTATCTCAAGCTAGGCGAGGTGGCACTTACCAGTAGTCTTAATTACTTAGAAGGCTGAGGCGGGAGGATCCCTTCAGCCTAAGAGTTCATCTCCAGCCTGGGCAACATAGTGAGATCTCATTGTTTAAATAAATAAAATAATTTCAAACACAAAATTTAAACACAAATTGAGCTCAACATTATTAAATGAAAGTTCAAAAAATTATGTGGATTATTGTTTTCATTATCATTTGAAAGATTCAATAGAAAAGTTATATGGATGCATTCTTCCTTTCAACTGGAAGTATAAGTCACAAGAAACCTCATTAGTTAACATATTCTGTACATTTAAAATACATTTTGATTTTAAATAAATGCATTTAAAGGTTTAGTATAATCTTTCACCATAATAATAAATTGTCCTGATAAATCCAAGATGAAGGTTTTTTTAAGGAATTATGTAACTCCCTTTTAACTAAGACTCCTGAAATTCCGCTGTAAAGAGAATAAATAGAAATGTAGCAATGAGGAGTGGTATTTTTATTGGAAGAGAGGAGTTAAAGGAATCAAAACAGTATTATGTAGGAGAATGTGGATAATTCACTTGGTACTTTTGCAGGTGTAAATATTTACATCTTTTCAGGTTTGATTGCTGCATTCATACCACAGTGACTGAATAGGGCTGCGTTTTCCTCCTCTACCAGACCATTCATCACTGCCTAAAGGAAGAAGCTGCTTTGCCAAATGGATGAATCATTTAAGATATCCGTTTTGTTGTTACTATTTAGCATTCACAAATGATTTGCCCCTCGCCTTTGGGAACACTCGCAATTTCTTCCACTTTGTTGACTACGCACACACCCACTCCGTGGTGAACGGTGGCCTGGTTATTGCAGTTGTGACTCTGGTCCTTGGGTTAGCTCAGAATGGGGGTGAGTTAACCTTCTGGTAGAACAATCTTTGTAAGAAGATCCAGATTTTACAGGAAAATGCTGAGCCGCTCCCTGGGTCTTGGCCCAACAGGGCATCAGGTCTGTGCGCACTATTGCCTCCCAGGCACAAGAGAAATCTTCTGGACTGTGGGAAGTACGCAGTTCATGCATTCTGACAGTTTCTGAACAATATCATTTTAAATTTCCTTCCCTTTTTCCATCTTTTATTTTTATTTAATGTGATGTCACCAATGTAACCTTATGAGATATGGTACAAACAAATAAATTTCCCTTGCCCTAATTTCAAGGACAGCATCATCCATTGCAAAGCTCCATTCTATGGAGATAGAGCCATCATTAGCATTGTATCCTACAGGAACAGTCCCTCTGGAGCACAGTTCCACGTACGTAAAGCATGGGGGCTGCTAGCACATGGTGCCTTTGTGTGACAGTTCTGTTAAGAATTTTTGTTCTCATATAACTTTCAACAACCCCATACACTTTGTAAGTCTCTGAATTAAGACTGGAGTTTTATAATATTAAATCTTACCCTCCCTTTATCTCATATGAGCTAATGGTAGATACACTTTGCTTAATCTACTAAATATTTAAAAGATATCATTTTCTAGTCTAATATTTCCAAATTACACATTGCAACGAATTCCATCTCTGCTGAAAAAAGATGACGCAATTCCTAGAACAGAATGGGAACTGGATGACTCTGATTGGTCTTCATTGATCTCTGTGGGCATGGCTAAATGGATCTACTTCCTTGTGTCTCACTTTCTTTGTATGTAAAACGGGGACCCAAGAGCCAGACCCAAAGCTGTGCTAATAAAAGACTGTTATGGGCAGAATTCTCTGATCTCTTTCTTAATGTGCATAAGCGTACATTATTAATATCCAAGGTGGGTTATTGTTTTATTGTCTTGCTGTTGTTTTCCCAGCATGTTGCTGAGGAAAGAAGGGTTTATAATAAGTTTGTGGGTTTTTCAGGTGAGATTCTCCACCTTGCATATTTGTGCTATGTCTGTGCATATTGCTGATAGCGATGTGTACGCTAATAATTCAAGCAATTTATCTTCCCTTCTCCCCCTCCACATAGCTGCTCAAATATTTAAGAAATGAGGCTTTTGATGGTATGGTAAAAGCTTGGCATCCTTTCTCTGCCCAGCGTAAGTTCTGGAATCTCTGCGTTTATCAGCAGCTTTGCATCATTTTCACAATCAACCAAATGAAAAGGTGGGGTGGGGGTGTTCATTCTTAATTTTGTCCTGCCAAATAATTCCATTTATTCATTGAGTATTCATTAGATCACTTTTCCAATGAAGGCAATATTTTTAAATAATAATACTGCACAAATGCTAAGGTGACTGAATTGTGAATAACATGTTCTCAGAAAATAGAATGTTCACTTATTACACAGAATATTTCAGCTTTTATTTTAAACTGAGTTCCTCTACAATGTACTATAGAGTTTCTGCGTTTATCAAGAGAAAACATAAGCATATACATTACGTAACTGTACTAAATGAAGTAAAAGCAAATAGACATTTTTAACTATTCAGAGTGGTAAAACCAAACCATAGAGTTTACACAGAAACTGCAAGAATTCAACACAGTGTTAAAACCTTTGCAATACAATGATGTGAATAAATTCTACTTTTGTCTGGCTTGTGTGTGTATTTATTCAACCGATTACCCAAGACATAAAAAGGAAGCCTGAGATGTACAGTCTACATGCTCATATGAAGGGCAACGACCTAGAAATAATGATACAACAGTTTATCCAGTGATCAGAAAGCCCAGGAGGAACTGAACTACCGAGTCCTAATTAATCCCACAGGCACACTCAGAAGCCAATCCATCCCTTGCTGGGGATGAATAGCAATGTCAGCCCGTGTATTTTTCCAGCAGTCATCTCCATAGATTCCAAGAAGGCTCGAGGTCACTCTACTGTAGGGATGAAACAGTGGACAGATGGATCACTCAGCTGTCCCCCATCTGAGTCCAGTTACTGAGCTTATTAAGACTGATGAGAATTGAATCCAGACAATCACCCCGGCTGTGTTTGTAGCCAAATGTTCACCTTACTCTTTGTCCATCACCTTAGGTAAATCTAGAAGTTACTCTAAGTTTAAAACTTTAATTTTGAAAAGTTACGGAGGATTTATGATATAATTTTGAGAGTTTTAAGGAAAATCAATAGGATGATTCCTGGAAATTCAAAAGATACTAAAATGAATTCCAAGAAGCCTCTGAAGCCGGCCCGGAGAGAGAGGCCTGAGGTCCACCATTTGAAACTCATTGCAGATGAAAACTTTCTTTTAAACAATTTACTATTATTTGCCACTCAAGACAGAAGGTTTTTTAATGTATATTTTCTAAACTGATGGCTATGAATTATTTCAAGGTTCCTAAAAACTCTGAGAGCTAAGAAAGAAATTCTCATTCACCAAAATCAGAGAGGGGGTTTGCTTCCCCCCATTCCAAGGGGGCGTTTTTTCCCTTCCAAATATTTATTAAAAGCTATTTTCAACCTAAATAATTGAGAAATTGATTGAAGATGCCAAACTAAGCAAACAAAATCTGCTGCAACACTCACATTTTGTCTCACATATGACATAGGAAACAAACATTTGTAGAAATTTTCATCCTGTTTGGACTTCATCCCAAAGATTAATACCTTTTAAAACACCATAATCAATGACCAGAGTTTGGTTAGGGTTCTAGGGTTCGGCCCTCATGTCTAAGGCTAAACTGCAGAGGATTGGGCAAACCCAGTGCCAGTCCTCTCTCTTAATCCACTTTGTCTTCCATATGCAGAGATAAAAACACAGGTAGGATGCTGGCCAGTATCCCTGGTGCCTCCAGAACCAGTATTTACCCGGTTTACCGGGACTACCTGCCAGATGCTGTCTACAACTAAGGAATCCACAGCTCCCTGTGAAAAGTCCAGCAGAAAAAAACCTGAAGCCATCGGTCATCTCTGCTTCCTGCTGTCCCTAAGGCGGGGCCCAGGAAGCACAGAGGAGAACGGGAACACAAGAGAATAGATAGCATTTCTTTTTATCTTATTTGATCTTCATGGCAACTCGTGAGATTAAGACATGTACTTTATTTATAAAGTTTTCAGTCCTGAAAAACAGTACACACATGAACAGTTACAACAAACTGGTCTAAGTCAGACAAGAGACGAGGCCAATTGGGGGAATGGGGCGTGGGACTTGGCGTCCTCTAGAAGCAGCGATGACCAGTGCGCCGCAGTGCTGTGAAGCGCGCTCAGCCCGAGCGCTCCACCACAAAGCCCCGCGGTCCTCGGACGCTAAGCGCCCGGCCGCTGGCTCCTACAGGGGGCGCCGGAACCGCGCGCCCGGGCTACTCCAGGTTCCTTGCTCAGGAAGTCTGAGACATTTTCAGGGGAGATTACGGATAGGAAAGAGAAAAGACAAAGAAAAGAAGGAGTTGGGGCACACAGGAAGAAGGATCACTATTCGTATCATATTCTAGGCAGTCACAGCCAAGCGCCACCCTCCTTCCCCGAATCTCATGCCTCCGCAAACGCGCGCACACCACACCACACAGGGGTGTACACGCACCCCGATGGGGCACCCCGAGTTGGTGTGTTTTCCCGAGTTGAAGAGACGCTGGCGGCCTCGGCAGCGGTCCCTGCGCGCGGCGCCAGGCCAAGTGCGTCTCACAGGGTGGGCGCCAAACGCTCGCGCCCAACCCTCTTCCCAGAACGCGCGGAGGACAAGGTGACCCGCCCGGGCTGTGCGCCAGCTACAGCAGGGGCCACGCGGAGCCGACGCCTAGGGGCGCCCGCAGCGTCCTCGGGCCTCCCTTCGAAGGCGCAGAGAGCTCCTACTCCAGCCGGGTTCCAGACGACCAGGGCTCGGGGTTGGGGAGCAGGGAGCAGGGCAGGGAGGGGGCGGTTCCCAGCAATACCCGCCTCCTCCTCTGTCCTCCTCTACCTCTACCTCTGTGTGAGGTAGCGCTCGGCGTGGCGATCTCAGCCGCAGTGCTGCTCACCCGGCGTGGACGCGCATCACCTGGAGGGCAAGGTCAACCTGCGGGCGCAGCCGCAGCGCTTCCGGTCTGCTAAGTAGGGGGTTGGGGGGCGAGTCAGTTTCCCCCGGAGGCCTAGGAGGCCTGTCGGGTCCCGCACTCCGGCGGCGGCTCCTCCTGCGCGGGCCAGGGGTGGCGGGGCATTTGCGTAGCCGGGCGATGGGGGAGTCAGGCGGCCGCGCGGCAAGTTATCAGTTGGCGGAGGTTCCTGCGGAAGCTGTCGTCCAGGAAGGCGTAGAGGAACGGGTTGAGGCAGCTGTTGGCGTAGCTCAGGCTGGTGATGAAGTAGGAGATAGCGATGACGAGCGGCGTCTGCGGGAGGTCGGTGGTGAGCGCCACCACGGTGCTCAGGTGGTAGGGCGTCCAGCAGAGGAGGCACACGGCCAGGATCGCCACCACCAGGAACGTCACCCGCTTCTTGGCGCGCTGCAGGGCCTTGGCGTGGCTGTCCAGCCGCATGGCATGCAGCCGGCACAGCAGGGTGGTATAGAGGACACAGATGGTGGACACCGGGATGGCGAAGCCCAGCACGAGCGTGTAGAGGCGGCTCGCGCGCCACCAGAAGGCCTCGGGCTGCGGGAAGACCAGCACGCACTGGCGCCTGCCCTGTTCGTCGTCAAGCCGGGCGAAGACTGCGAAGGGCAGCACGACGAGTGTGACGAGCCCCCACACGGCCAGGCTCACCGCGCGCGCGGCGCTGTAGGTGCGGCCGGCCACCCGGCGCGACTTGGCAGTGGCCAACACCACCAGGTAGCGGTCGGCGCTCATGACAGTGAGGAAGTAGAGGCTGGAGAAGGTGTTGTACTGGTCGATAGCCACGATGAGTTTGCACATGAGCTCCCCGAAGGGCCACTGCCGCAGCAGGAAGTCGGCGATGTTGATGGGCAGCACCAGCGTGAAGAGCTCATCGGCGATGGCCAGGTTGAGGATGAACAGGTTGGTGACGGTCTTCATGCGGGGCGCCCGCAGCAACACGTACAGCACGGCGGAGTTGCCCGCCAGACCCACGGCGCAGATCACCGCGTAGACAACCGGCACAGCCACCGCCAGCGGTGCCGGCAGCGGCGCCAGAGTCGACGCGTTGGAGCAGCTCAGCGCCCGGCCCGGGCACGATGCGTTGGCGGGCCAGGGCTCCGAGAACGAGGCGTTGTCCATCTCAACAAGGGCAGAGGAGCCGGCGACCCGGCGTCCCCCACGGCCGCCCCACGGAGCTCAGCGGTCCCGAAGCCCGGGTCTGCACGGACCTGCTCGCCGACGCTCGCTTCAGCTCTCCAAGCCGGTCTCTGGTTTTTCTGGAGGAGGGTGCCGTTCCCAGCCACCCCACGGTCCACTGTCGCCGCGGACTCACGGGGCTGGAAAGAGGAGTTTAAAGCATAGGTTAGTTCGTCGACGAGTAACTTTAGAAAAAGGCGCGGTCCCGAGGGGGGTGTGTGTGTGTGTGGAGGGGGGCGCCGCCGTGCCCTAAACCTCTTCCACGTGAGCGCTTCTGCTACCTGTTGAAATCTCACTTCTACCAGTTGAATACATTAAACGAAGTGCTAGAGAGAGAAGAATCCTCCCCTTTGTAGGAAAAATACAAACCCTTCTCCCCCCTTTTAGGAAACTTCAGTAGACCCAGGTCACCACACCGAATCCCGCAGTGGCAAGTTTCGGTCTCCCTAGGGTCTGTGTGCCCTCAGTAACAGTAAGCTCAACAGCAGTCTTTACCTTACCTGGCTGGCTGGGGAAGGGGTCTGCCTTTCCTGGAGCTGTCAGGAGAGGAGCCCACCGGCTGCTGGGAGGCTGAAACGCCTGCCGGCTGGTTGTCCGCTCCCGGTGTCTGCCTCCCCGCGTTCGCCAGAGTCCGCAGCTCGCGTCCCCGCCGGTCCCTCCCGCGCGCCTGGAAGTGCAGGGATGGCGCAGCCGCGACTGCGTTCCACTGCCCCGACCGCCACGCCCATCCCCCACCCCCAGTAAAATGGTCTTGGAACTAACAGAGAACAGAAATTCCCCCAAAGTTAAGGGATTCCTTTCTTCCATCCTAGTAGTGCAACCTCACTCCATCTGAAGTAATATAAAGTTCTCCTGTTAAGAATCGAATTTAAGAAAAACAAAGTTACGGTGTACGTGATCTATTTTTAAAGGAGAACAATGCAGTGGGGGCTCCTGTTGCATTTTTTAAACACCGTAACACAAATGGGCTAATGTAATGTGAAATCTGTAAGTGCAATTTTATAATGCAAATCACCTGTTTTCTGCTACTCTGGTCTTCAAGGGAATAGAAGATTGCTAGTATGTTTTCTAAAACTACTTCTACTTCTACTTTTGTGTAAGTGAAGACTTGATTAGTAAAGACAAACGGCTTCCGCAAAGCCTTTTAAGGAACCATGACAATGCATATTTCATAAAATGTTGCAAGTTGTTCAACACGCTCTCTACTCATCCACACACATGCCCGATTCTCCTGCAAATGAAAGCTATCCTGCGATCACAGCGGAGAGTAGCCAAGGAAGGACTAGCAGGGGCAGTCTTGAACTCCTCTGTTGCTATTTCCCTGGACCTTGGATTCTTCCTTTAGGAAGCGGAAACCATCTTAGGTTCCTCACCAGTTCCCCTGAGAATCGAATGAAATTAAATAAATATTGGCTATTTCCAATTTCTGCTTTTTTTTTTTTTTCCCCTCCACATTCCCTTTAGGAGAGACAGCAAATTAAAACACGAGATTATATCGTCTAGTAAACTTCCCTTCCACAAAAGCAGGCAAAGCCCAAATAAAGTGCATTTCTGGTCCTCTAGGATGCATCTTAGAGAAAGGGGCCTAAGATCCCGAGAAACCTAAAGTCGCCAGTAGAAGACTGTACGGCCAGAAATACAGTAACCCCCCCATACCTGTGGGGGATAGGTTCCAAGAGCCCCAGTGGATGCCTGAAACCATGGATAGTACCCATTGCCATCAGTGGGACATGTTTCTGTTCTTCCATCCAAAAACGAGGCAACAGCAAAACTAGCATGCATTTCTTTTTTCTTCTTCACATTTTCATGGATAGAAGATTTGTTTTTAGTAGATCTTGGCAACCTCTGCATATGATTTTTTTTTTTTCTTATTAAGTCCAGAAGTTTTACCTTTTAATTTAAAGGAGGCATTTGCAGCTTCTCTTTGGCATATCTAAATTGTCAGCATCACTTATCTTGCACTTTGGAGCCAGAGAGAAAAAAGGGCAAAAAGTCAGTAAAATCAGGGCGACTTGAACATACCGCACTGGTCGTTGCCACAGTCATCTAATAACCCAGACTGTGAAGTGACTAACAGGTGGATAGTGTAGACAGCAGGGAAACGCTGGGCAAAGGGAGGACTCACCCTCTGTGGGAAGGAGTAAGATGGCTGGATCTCATCATGCCAATCAGAACCCCACACAATTGAAAACTTAGGAACTGTTTATTCCTGGAATTTTCAGTTTAATATTTTTAGACCACAGTTGACCACGAGTAACTGAAACTAGGGACTCCAAAGCCACTGACAGGGGGATCCACTGTACAAAAGCTCCCTGGAATTTACCTACTCAATTATCTTTTTACCAGGATCCATACAAATCAGCTCCCCTGCAGTTTCATGCTTTCTGTGAAAAAAATAACAGACGATTCTTAAGCTATGTCCATAAGAAACACTATATGATAAAACACCATATAAAGTTAAAGAAAAAATATGTATAATAGAAAATCTCCAAACGGTTGAAGATGATCAACTATATACACACACATATATACACACATGTGTATGCACATATACACACTTGTATATATGTTTGTGTGTATATATACACATATGTGTATACACATGTGTGCATGTTTGTATACACATATACACATGTGTATATATGTGTGTATATACACGTGTGTATACACATGTGTGCATGTTTGTGTGTATATATACACATGTATGTATATAATTGATCATCTTCAATCATTTGGAGATTTTCTACCCTTTTTGTTGTTGATTTCCTGTTTAATTACACTGTAAACTGAGAACATGCTCAATATGACTTCAATTCATAGATATTTTTTGAAACTTACTCCCCAGTGTATAGTTATTTTCTAATTATTTCATGTGTACTTGAAAAATTGTTCTGCATTTGTTCGGTGCAAAACTCTAAATTTGTCAACTAGTCAAACTTACTATGTTGTTCAAATTTCTCTATTGATTTTTTTTTTTTTTTTTTTTTTTTTGAGACTGGGTCTTGCTTTGTCACTCAGGCTGGAGTACAGTGGCGCAATTGCAGCTCACTGCAGCCTCAACCTCCTGGGCACAAATAATCATCCCCTCTCAGCCCCCCTACTAACTGGGACTACAGGCGCGCACCACCACTCTAGGCTAATTTTTTGTATTTTTCATAGAGATGGGGTCTCACCATGTTGCCCAGGCAGGTCTTGAGTTCCTGAGCTCAAGTGAACCACCAGCCTCAGCCTCCCAAAGTGCTGGGATTACATGTGTGAGCCACGTGCCTGGCTTCTGTTAATATTTTTATCTAACTGTCGCATTAGTTACTGAAGGGATGGGGGAAAATTTCAATTAATGAGTGTGAATTTCTCTACTTATGCTTTCATTATATGCTGTCAATTTGTACTACATAATTTTTTTTTTTTTTTTTTTTTTTTTTGAGATAGAGTCTCACTCACGCTGTCGCCCAAGCTGAAGTGTGGTGGTGGGAGCCTGCGCCTCCCAGGTTCAAGTGATTCTCCTGCGTCAGCCTCCCGAGTAGCTGGGACTACAGGGGCACACCACCAAGCTCAGCTAATTTTCTTTTACTTTTTTTTTTTTTTTAATGTATTTTTTGTAGAGATAGGGTTTCACCATGTTGGCCAGCCTGGTCTTGAACTTCTGACCTCAAGTGATCCACCCGCCTTGGCCTCTCAAAGTGCTGGGATTACAGGCGCGAGCCACCATGACTGGCCAATTTTCACTACATAATTTGATGCTGTTTTATTAAGGGTACATGAGTTTAAGACCACTATATTTTCCTGTGGAATTTACCCTTTCATCTTGATAGTCTGATTATAATGATTTTATCATCATGTTATTTTATTTTATCAAATGATTATACATTTAACATTATAATACAGAATGTATCACATATAATTATAATATTATAGGTATGTATTACCTTGTGTCATTTTAACATCTTTAACTAGGTTCCTACTTCTTGCTGTATGTGGCCACTTTTGTTTGATTTCATTAACTGTTTTTCCATTAATATTATCATGGAATAGCTTTTTTAAAAAAATATTTTTACTTTAAACTTTTCTGTGTCTTTGTATTTAATGTGGATCCCATGTAAGCATTAGAACATTTGTTTTAATCCAGTCCGACAATGTCTTTGAATTGAAGCATTGAGTTCATAGCATATTAAATGTAGTTAAAGATAGTATTAGGGTTGTTATGGTCTTAATGTTTTTGTCTCCCCAAAAATCACATATTGAAAGCTAATCCTCAATTGATAGTATTTGGGTATGGGCCTTTGGGAGGTGACTAGGTTCTAAGAACAGAGCCCTCATTAATGGAATTAGTGCCCTCATAAAGGCGCAGAGTGCAAAAGCCTCCGAGGGTGTGGAGCACCACAGAGAGTCCCTGTGAAGCCCAATGCCCAGCAGAGCTGGGGCAGATCTGCTTCCTTGACCCAGAGCAGTAGAGCAGCCAGTGTGTAATTCTAGCCCCAGAGAGCCAGGATGCAAGCCAGGCACCAAGCTGCCCTGGGAGCAGGGCTGCCCAAAGCTGTGGAGACAGGTTCACCATTCAGTATGTCTGGAAGTGAGACATGGAACCAAAGAAGATTGTTTTTAAGACTTAAGATTTAATGTTGGCTGGGCACGGTGGCTCACGCCTGCAATCCCAATATTTTGGGAGACCGAGGTGGGTAGATCACTTGAGGTCAGGAGTTGGAGACCAGCCTGGCCAACATGGTCAAACCCTGTCTCCACTGAAAAAAATACAAAAATTAGCTGGGTGTGGTGGCACACACCTGTGATCCCAGCTACTGGGGAGACTGAGGCAGGAGAATCACTTGAACCTGGGAGACAGAGGTTGCAGTGAGCGGAGATTGCACCATTGTACTCCAGCTTGGGCAACAAGAGCAAAACTCTGTCCCCACTCCCCATCCCCCCAAAAAAGACTTAATGTTTGCTCTATTGGATTTTGGACTTGGGAAGCACCTGCTATGAATTTCTTCTTTCCTCTTTCTCCCTTTGGAATGGGAATGTCTGTCCTATGCCTGGTCCCACTGTTGTATTTTGGAAGCACACAACATGTTCAATCTCACAGGTTCCCATCTGAACAGCAGTTTGCCTCAGAATGAATTGTTCTGTGAGTCTCACTAGTATCTGATTTTTAAATGAGACTTTGAACTTTAAACTTTTGAGTTGATGCTGGAGCAAATTAAGATTTGGGGGACTATTGGGA
Organism: Chlorocebus sabaeus; assembly: GCF_047675955.1. Taxonomy (NCBI): domain Eukaryota; kingdom Metazoa; phylum Chordata; class Mammalia; order Primates; family Cercopithecidae; genus Chlorocebus; species Chlorocebus sabaeus. The sequence goes on along the minus strand of NC_132911.1, from coordinate 57,153,945 downwards.
TGGAATGAATGTATTTCGGATATGAGAAGAACATGAATTTGGGAGGAGCCAAAAGGGGAATGTTATGGTTTGAATATACGTGTCTCCCCAAAATTCACATATTGAAACCTAATCTTCAATGTGATAGTATTAGGAGGTGACCCTTGGGAGGTGATTATTAGGTCATGAGGGCAGAGCCCTAATGAATGAGATTCGTGCCCATATAAAAGAGGCTCCAAGGAAATCCCTCATCCTTACTGCTTTGTGAGTTATAGCAAAAAAGATGGTCATTGGACTTCAAATTTGCCAGAACCTTGTTCTTGGACTTCCCAACCTCCAGAACTGTGAGAAATAAATTTCTGTTGTTTAGAAGCCACCTGGTGTATAGTATTTCATTATAACAGCTTGACCAGACTAAGACAAGGATATACACCTGCTATATGCTTTGTCCTCTATTTTTCCTATCTCATTTCCATTCTGTTTTCGTTTCTTACATTATTTTGAATTAATTAATTTTTTTATTGTTTACTTTCTCCCACTCCATTAACTTATTATTTCTACAAGCTTTAATCATTCTTCTGGGCATATACTAGAGATTATATGTATCCTTAACTTACTAATATCTACTTTAAATTATTGTTTTTACAGTCTCCCAGACAATGCAAAAACTTTTTAACACTGATCTCTATTTACTGCCCTCTTCCTTATGTGCAACTGTTAACATATATTCTAAATCTGCATATGTTCAAAACTCTATAAAACATTATTATTACTTTCAAATGGGCAATATGCCTTTATATTTACCCACACATTTGTGCTTCCAGTGTTCCCTGTTCCTTCCTGCATTACTGTTGTTCCATCTGGTATCACTTTTCTTCTACCTAACAAATTCACTTAATATTTTAAGTGCATTCTGCTGTTGATAAACTTTTACTGCTATTGTTATTGTTTTGAAATCTCTTTATTTTCCCCAACTTTTTTTAAAGAAATGTTTCACTGGATATTAAATTTCAGGTTTGCAGTTGTTTTCTTTCAACACTGAAATTCCATGATCTTTTTCTTCCATTATTTTTATTTTTAAAAGTGTTTTTTTATGTCACTATAGCTCTTTGAAAGGTAATTTTTCTGTTTTCTATCACTGTTATTAAAGTATATCTTTGATTTGGTCTTTCAGAAGCTACACTATGATGGGGGAGTGATTTTCTTTCCATTTATCCAGGTTTTGGTTTATAGAGTTTCTTAAATCTGTGATCTAGGGGTGTGTGTGTGTGTGTGTGTGTGTGTGTGTGCATGTTCATGTGCGTGTGCGTGTGTGTTTCAATTCTGGAAAGCCCTCAGCCCACTCTCTCATCCCTCCTGCTGGGACACCAAGTACATGCCTGTTAGGCCTTTATGCTTTCCTCTGTACTTCGATGTGGTCTTCTAAATCCTGGCTTTCTTGGCTGCTCCCCAATGCCTTCAAACAGATGTTTTAAGTTGCTTTTTTCTTCTTCTTCAATTTTTCTGGTAGTTCATAATAGGAGGATTTGTGCGATATAAGCTACCTCATTTATAACCAGAAGTAGAAGGTAAAAAGTTTTATATATTAAGTTTTCTATACAGTAATTACCAAATGAAACTACATGCCTATATGTGTGTTTCATATACATAATTACTTGGAAATATGTGACGTTATGGAAACATATATACCAAAACGTTAAAAATATTTCTGTAAGATATAGACTTATCAGTAACTTTGATTTCTTTTATAATTTTCTGAATTTCCAAAACTTTTAAATAAAGCATATATTACTTTTATAATTGTAAATATATATATTTATAAAAATTACCATAATAGTACTTTGTGTTCATGAAATGCTAACTAATAAGAAGAAATTAAGAATATATGGAGAAGAGACTTCTCCCAGCACTTATGAAATGACAATAACCATAAAAAAGTGAAAAAATATATGTAAAATAAACATTTACATATAGAATTTACCTTATATACCCTGAAACCTACCCATACTATTGTCAAAAAGGAAATTTCCATTAGCAACTTTAGTGCTTGAACCAAAATTTTTATCAATAACAAAATACTTAACTCCAACCACCCCTCATTTTGAAAAGTATTGAATGTGATATTTGAATATTGAGTACCAAGAATAATGATATCTAGTGCAATCGCTGTTCTTGGTTTGGTGATGCTCTGACTTTCAAAACTGTTTTTCCTTAGCCTAGAAAAAATTTTTTTCAAGGCAGAAATCAAAAGATAGAAACATCGAAATCATAGTACTTGTCATACAAAAAGACTGGATATTTTTTCCTTAAAATTAACAAGAAGAATGTCCTTTCTCAGCCTTTCTAACCAGTCTTATGCAGGAGATTCTAGCCAGAGAAATATGGAAAGAAAAAGAAATTTTAGGCCAGGAGCAGTGGCTCCTGTCTGTAATCCCAGCACTTTGGGAGGCCAGAGGCCGGCAGATCACAAGGTCAGGAGATCGAGACCATCCTGGCTGACACAGTGAAACCCTGTCTCTACTAAAAATACACAAAATTAGCCAGACATGGTGGTAGGCACATGTACTCCCAGCTACTTGGGAGGCTAAGGCAGGAGAATGGTGTGAACCCAGGAGGCGGAGCTTGCAGTGAGCCAAGATTGGGCCACTGCACTCCAGCCTGGGCAGCAGAGCGAGACTCCATCTCAAAAAAAAAAAAAAAAAAAAAAAGAGAAAGGAAAAAGAAATTTTAAAACATCCAATTTGGGGAACAAAGAAGTAAAACTGTTGTTATTTGAAGAGGCAATAATTGTCTATGAAGAAACTTCTATGGAATCTTTGAAAAGACTTCTAGAATCTATAATTGTCTATAAATACTTCTAGAATATAGAATCTATAATTGTGTATGAAGAAAAATTTTTGGAATCTATAAAAAAACTTCTAGAAAATTTTATGGAATCTGTAAAAACAAACTTCCTGATTAACAAGTGGGTTTATCAAGATTGTATGATATAAGATCCATTTAAAAGTGTTTTACATTTCTACATCCTATACGTTGTTAATATGACCAGAAATTTAAATGTTTTTAAATTTAAATTTTTAAAAATACCATTTACAATACTATCAAGCAATATGACTATGTAGGGATAAATCTTACAAAAGATGTAAAAGACCAGTACACTGAAAATTATAACACATGACTTGAAGAAATTTAAAAAAGACCTAAATAAATGGAAAGACATGCCATGTTTATGAGTCAAAAGACTCAATATTGTTAAGATGTTAATTAACCCTCAAGTTGATCTTTAGATCAATGAAATCCCACTCAAAATCTTAACATGTTATCTGGGAGTGGGGAAGGGAATATAAACTGATAAACTGATTTTAAAACTCATATGTGGCCGGGTACGGTGGCTCACGCCTGTAATCCCAACTCTTTGGGAGGCCGAAGTGGGCAGATCATGAGGTCAGGAGTTCGAGACCAGCCTGACCAACATGGTGAAACCCCATCTCTACCAAAAATACAAAAATTAGCCTGGCATGGTGGCACGTGACTGTAATCCCAGCTACTCAGGAGGCTGAGGCAGGAGAATCGCTTGAATCTGGGAGGTGGAGGTTGCAGTGAGCCGAGATCACCCACTGCACTCCAGCCTGGGCGACAGAGAGAGACTCTGTCTCAAACAAACAAACAAAAGACTCATCTGTAAATGTACAGGATCTAGAATAACTGTCCAATCTAGTTATTTCCAAATAACTAGATTTGGAAAACTAGCATTACCTGATTTCAACGTTTATTATAAAGTGATAGTAATCAAGACCGTGTGGTTTTGGTGTAAAGATAAACTATTTTAGTTAATAAAACAGAATGAAGACTTCAGAAAAAGACCCACATATCCATGGACAACTGATTTTCAACACATTCAAAGACAATTTATTGGAGAAAGAATAGTGTTTTCAACAAATGGTACTGGAACAGACAGATATCCACTAAACAAAAAAAAAATGAACTTTAAGCTATACTGCACTACATTCAAAAATTAACTCAAAGGACAGTATGTCTAATGTAAACTCTAAAATTACACAGCTTCTGGAAGAAAACATAGGACAAAAACTTTGTGAGCTTGAGTTAAGCTAAGGTTTCTTAGATACAACATCAAAGCATAATGTTGAAGAACGAATTGATAGGCCGGGCGCAGTGACTCACGCCTGTAATCCCAGCACTTTGGGAGGCTGAGGTGGGCAGATCACGAGGTCAGGAGATTGAGACCATCCTGGCTAACACGGTGAAACCCCGTCTCTACTAAAAATACAAAAAATTAGCCGGGCGTGGTGATGGGCGCCTGTAGTCTCAGCTACTCGGGAGGCTGAGGCAGGAGAATTGCTTGAACCCAGGAGGCGGAGGTTGCAGTGAGCCGAGATTGCGCCACTGCACTCCAGCCTGGGCAACGGTGCAAAATTCCATCTCAAAAAAAAAAAAAAAAAAAAAGAATTGATAAATTGGACTTAATCAAAAATTAAATACTTCTGCTCTTCAAGAGACAGTGTAAAGAGAATAAAAAGACAATCTGCAGACTGAGTGAATGCATTTGTAAGGTTAATATCTCATAAAGGATCTTTATGCAGAATATTTTTAAAATTTCTCACAATTTAACAATGTGCAAACAAACAGTCCAATTTTAAAAACAGGCAAAATTTTATCACAAAAGGTAACTGGATGGCAAATAAACACATGAAAAGCTGCCTGACATTATAAATTATTGGGCAAATGCAAATTAAAACCTCTAAGAGTTACTGCTACAACACTTATTAGAATGGCTAAAATTAGAAAGACTGATGATACCAAGTGCAGTCAGGAATACAGAGGAACTGAAGCTCTCATACACTGTAAGAGTATGAAATGGCACAACCACTTTGGAAGACTGTTGGATAGTATCTTTAAAAAATAAATACGCATCTACCATGTAATCTAGTCATTCTATTCCTAAGTATTTATTGTAAAGAAAAGGAAATATATGTTCATACAAAGCCTTATACATGAATGCTCACAGTAGATTTATATCTAATAGCCAAAAACTGAAAACAATCCAAATGCTCATCAACCGGTTAATAGATAAACCAACTACAGTATAGACATGCGATGGAATACTGCTCAACAATAAAAAAGAATAAAGAATTGATACACACTAAAACATGGATGAATCTCAAAGTAATTACGCAAAACAACAGAAAGCAGACCAAAAAAAAAAAAAAGAGTCTTAAGACTGTACTTATATAAAATAGTAGAAAATCTAATCTGATCTATTGTGACAGAAATCAGATCAGTTTTTTTCTTGGCAAAAGGGATGGGAAGGGGAGTAGGAAAAGGAGAGACGGGGGAGAGGACTAGAGGGACACAGGGAAACTTATTGTGTGTTTACTGCAATATCTCAACAAAGCTATTTTTTAAATAACACATGGAAAGCCAGCAGATGGGACTTAATTACTTGAGGCAAAAAGGTGAAACTGAGACCCCTGTGTATGTACAACCTCAGTGCAGAAAAACTCCCCTAGCAGTTCAGAGGGCAGAAAAGGAAAATTATACCTAGCTTAGTTGAAGGAAACAAAATCTTACCCCAAAATGACTACCTGTGCCTTTTATTTCTGGTGAATCTGGAGTCCAGATCTGCATTACATATTTGCTGCAAAAATCTCCATACCTTGAAGTCAGTGTAAATGCTGGTCTCCACCTGGAATTGTAGCCACAGTTCTGAAGTTGGTTACGTGTCTTTTCCATCCATGCTTTTATACTTGTAGTACATTTTTTAATCCAAAATATATTGAATATTCCTTTGAATATTTTAAACATTTACATAAATATTATCATCATCTAGCTATGCTTCTTCGCCTTGCTTTTATTCAGATTTATCTATTTGATATGTCATTTAGTTTTTCTTTTTAATCTTTTATTTATTTTTTATTTTGCAAATACCATAGCTTGCTGTTATAAAAATATTTTTGACTCTACTCTTGGCCACTTTTATTTTTAGTATTCTTATTTGTACTTTACTTTTTCTTAATATATTTTGCCAGAGGTTTGAAAGGACTATTTTAATAGACTTCTCTAAGATTGAGCTATTTGTTTTGTTGATCCTATTCTTTATTTTTTTATTAAAATTTTAAAATAATTTTTTCTTTCTTTCTTGGGCTTTTTCTTTGCTGCCTTTCCAAATTCTTACAATGATTGTTTCAATGGTCACTTTTTACTTATTTTTCTATCTGCCTCAAAGCACCAATTCACCTGTATCTTAAAAGTCTTATATGTACTGTGGCAGTCAGATCTTTTAAAAAATTGCCATTTTCATTATTTCTTTCTTATCCATAAGTTATTTTGAAGTTTTCAAAAAAATCATGTCACATGTGTTTTGCCTGTCAATAGTGTTAATAACAACAGTAATGATTACTGTTAGAACTACTTTTCAGTGTTGTTTGAGAATTAAAAGAAAACAAACATAAAATACAACAGCACCTAATACCTGTGGCAGTCAGATCTTTTAAAAAATTGCCATTTTCATTATTTCTTTCTTATCCATAAGTTATTTTGAAGTTTTTAAAAAAATCATGTCACATGTGTTTTGCCTGTCAATAGTGTTAATAACAACAGTAATGATTACTGTTAGAACTACTTTTCAGTGTTGTTTGAGAATTAAAAGAAAACAAACATAAAATACAACAGCACCTAATACTTAAAAGAACTTGGGGCCGGGCGCGGTGGCTCAAGCCTGTAATCCCAGCACTTTGGGAGGCCGAGACGGGCGGATCACGAGGTCAGGAGATCGAAACCATCCTTGCTAACCCGGTGAAACCCCGTCTCTACTAAAAAATACAAAAAAGCTAGCCGGGCGAGGTGGCGGGCGCCTGTAGTCCCAGCTGCTCAGGAAGCTGAGGCAGGAGAATGGCGTGAACCCGGGAGGCAGAGCTTGCAGTGAGCTGAGATCGCGCCACTGCACTCCAGCCTGGGCGACAGAGCGAGACTCCGTCTCAAAAAAAAAAAAAAAAAAAAGAACTTGGTAAATATTAGCTATTATGACACAAGCCCTCTCTAATCTCATCTTCTCCCATTTTTTTTTACTTTATTTATTTTGCTCTAGGCAAATTGCACGTTTGTGTCCTTCAAACATTTGGAACTTATTTCTATCTTTGCAAAGACCTGAGAGTAGAAATAAGCTTATTGTTCTTATTCCTCTGCCTAGGATCCTCTTCACTTCCATCATCACATGGTGTTTGGGTTTTTTTCTCGTGTTTAACGAGGAGGGCTTTAGAGCATGTTTGCACCACTTACTAGCTGTGCAACCCTGCGTAAATCACTTAAACTTTTTATGCCTTATGTTTTGCATCTCTTAAATTACTTTGAGGATTTAATGAAAATATATGTAAAGTGTTAAGAATACTGCCTTGATATAATTAGTATTCATTTTATCTTTGTTATTGCTGTTACTACTATTGTTATATGAGGAAATTGAGACAGAATAAAAGTAAGTCGCTTGTCTATAGCTCATCATTGGGTTGATGTTATACACAGAACTGAAAAGCCTGTCTTCGCTTTCCATCGAAGCCACCATGCCATTTTTTGGGGAAAATTTGACAAAGACTGTCTCTGTCTTGATGCTCCTTCATATTCTCAGAAGTAAAGGACTGAAAACCCAGTTGTGGATTTTGACATTTTCCTGTATGTGTGATATCTGGTTATGATTTTAGGATGCATATGTAAGTCATCACATTAAATGATGTTTGTGTAATAACGCTAATAGGAAAACTCAGGAAAAATACTAAATTCAAACTCTGAAACATCATTTGGTCAAAGTATTAAAGTTCTGTTTCCTAAAATGTGCAAAGCGAAAAAACACAAGCAGGGGACATCTAGTTCAGTTTGACATGTAAAGAGTTTGGAGGTCATTACTTGTGTCCTCATAACAATGGCAAAGCCAGGCTCTGAAAATCATCAGCTCTTCTTAGATCCACCCAAAAACTGAGGATGGAGGGCAAGCCACCAGTCCAAAACTCTATAGAGAGAGAGACAGGTGGATAAAGAGGATCACAGCTGACAGGGGGTGGAGTCACCACTAAGGCCAGCAACTGGTTGAAACCAATTGCTGAAGAATGAGCATGGACTAGATTGAGAAAGTAAAATTCTGTGGGCACAGCCTTAGGAGATCCCCACACTTTTATCACTTTTACCACCAGGAGTCCCACCAGGTTCTCACTATGAAGTTAAAATAAAAATTCCCTCCAGCTTCCTGCATGGGGAGGGGAAAGGTTACAATTTTAAAATACATCCAGAGCTTCTGCTCTTCTTAGCAAAGGCTTGCCCTCAATGGAAGCTACTTCACCAGCCTAACTCATGTGGAGTAAGGGAAATACCCAATTTCAGCCTCTTCTAACCTTCATCACTAGGGGAGGGAAATACCCAACTCCAGCCTCTCCAGTCTTCCTGACTCACCTAAGATGGTTAGAGGGGAAGCTAAGAAGCATTCGTTAGGGTCACCCCTCCCAATGCATAGGCTCACTAAAAGACAGAGGTCTAATCAAAGGACTATAGAACGCCTCTCTCCCTCTACATTTTACTACCATGTCAATGGAGCTGCTTCTGTATAATAGCAGGGAAATATAACTGAAAGAATTGCAGTTATATTTTGGGTTTAGGGAAACCCAAAAACAACAGAGGAGACAAAAATAAGGGCAATAGAAGAAATTTTAGCTTCTGACATCTATAGCAACAACAAGCAGTAAATGGAGCCTAACTCCCAGCCAGGATAAGCATAAAAATTCATTAATGAAAGTTCCTTTCACACAATACATCATGTCTGGATTTTAACAAAAAATTACAGCAGACACTAAAAGACAAAACATAGTCTGAAGAGGCAAAGCAAACATCAGGATTAGTCTCAGATATGGCAGAGATTTTGGAACTATCAGACTTGGAATTTAACTACAATTAATATGCTAAGGGCTGTGACTTAGTTCAGGCTACTACAACAAATGGTTGCAGAACTTTTCCTTAGTTCAGCTAAAGATGGGATCTTTGTCCGTCCCACGGGCCACGAAAATTTAGGCTCGCAGATGGTTTGAAATATGAGTAAAACAGGGTTTTATTGGGTGGAAAGGGAAAAAAAGGTGGGGGTCGTGAAACAGGGATCCTCTCAAGGCCAGAGTCCCTGTTAGAGTGCTTCCCACCCACAGCTCAAATCCCAGGTTCCACAGAGGAAGAAGAGGAGACAGGCTCCTCCCCCCTGCAAAGTGCATGAACCTCCTGAGGCTCCACCCCAGTGCACAAGCCGGTTGGAGTTTTTCTGAGGACCTCCTCCCACCTGGCTGTCTCAAAACTACTATGGTTTGGGTGGCCTAAACAACAGAAAGTTACTTCTCACAGTCTTGGAGGCTGAAAGTCTGAGATCAGGGTGCCCCCATGATTGGGTTCTAGGTGTGGACCCTATTCCTGGTTTACAGATGTCCAGTTTCTTGCTATTCTTACACAGCAGAGAGAGAAAGAGGTAAGATCTATTTCATTCTCCTCTTATAATGGCACTGATCCCTAACCCTCATGACCAAATTACCTCCCAAAGGTCCCCACCTCCAAATTATCACATTGGGGATTAGAGATTCCACATGTAAATTTGGGACGGGAGCACATACATTCAATCAGCTCTAATGGACACAGTAGATAAACAGAAGAAGAAATATCAAATACAGAAGAAGGAATACCAAAGAAGATACACAGATGGCAAATAAGATTATGGAAAACAGTCAAAGCTCTATATCTTTAGGAAGTTGTAAGATAGGTAATAATGAGATACAGCCATACACCTAATACAAGACCCTGATAACACCAAATGTTGGTGGACAAGAACTCTCATTCATTGCTAGTAAGAATACAATGTAGTACAACCAATTTGGAAGACAATGTGGCCATTTCATACAAATCTAAATATAGTCTTATAATACCATCTAGCAATTGTGCTCCTAGATATTTAGGCAAATCACTTAAAAATTTATGTCCACACAAAAACCTGCATGTGAATGTTTATAGCAGCTTTATGCAGAATTGCCAAAAGGTGGCAGCAACAAAGATGTCCTTCAGTAGGTGTCTGGATAAACAAACTGTGATATAGTCATACAATGGAATATTATTCAGTGATAGAAGATATCACACTATGAAGAGACATGGAGGAAACCGAAGTGTATATTGCTTAGTGAAGGAAGTTGGTCAGAGAAAGCTCCATCCTGTATGGTTCCAATGATATGACAAATATGGCAAAATAAAGAAGATCAGTGATTCCCAAGGTTTGAGGGAGCAGGAGATGGGGAAAAAGGAGGGGTGAATAAGTAACGCACAGGAGATTTTTAGGGCAGCCAAACTATTCTGCATAGTTCTGTAACTGTGGATACTTGATTGTATGGATTTGTCAAAACCTGTACACTTGTATGACACGAAAAACTGAACCCTCATATAAACTAGGGGCTTTAGTTATTAATAATGTATCAATATTGGTTCATCAATTGTAACAAATGTACAACATTAATTCAAGATGCTAACAGTAGGACAAACTGTGTGTGTGAAGGTAAGTGATTGCGGGGACGAGATGGGAATTCTCTGTATTTTGTGCTCAGTTTTTCTGTAAACCTAAAAATGGTCTAAAAAATAAAACTCTATTAAAAAGAAAAAGAAATTGGAAGCCCTTCCCAGAAACCTGTAAATGTGTTTAGTTAATGAGTTGCTATGAAGCATAGTGAACTTATATTTAGATATATTAGAAGATAGTCCATACCATTTATGTTGTCATGATTTCACTGGTTTTACAATACTGGAATTGTAAGCCACAGAATGAATTCCAAGTAAAATGTTTTAAATGTATTCATCAATCAAGAATCGTCAAAGTTAAATCCCACTAACTGTTCTATTATATGCAATTTCAGTGCCAAGCCAACATTCAGATTCAAATATAAAAGATATTTACGTGATTTTTGCAATTGTACTTAGGGTTTAATCCATTTCTTTCATAAGAGACAAAGGAAAGGGAATTTTGATAAGTAGCCAGCCAATCTTAAGTTAAGCCTTTTCCTTAAGAAATGTATCGTTCTCCTGAGCTCAGAAGTTCGAGATCAGCCTGGGCAACGTGGCAAAACCCTCTCTCTACTACAAATACAAAAGATTAGCCAAGCATGGTGGCCGGTGCCTATGGTTCCAGCTACTTGGGAGGCTGAGGCTGGAGAATCACTTCAACCCGGGAGGCGGAGCATTGCAGTGAGCTGAGACTGCGCCACTGCACCACTTCAGCCTGGGCCACAGAGGGAGACTTTGTCTTAAAAACAACAACAAAAAACCAAAACAAGGAATGTATCATTCTATTGATTGCTGATCTCCTATGTTCATTACAAAGTTTAAACCTAGTGGCACCTCGGACCAGTAGCCTCAAAATGACCGGGCGCCGGTGGCTCACGCCTGTAATCCCTGCACTTTGGGAGGCCGAGGCGGGCGGATCACGAGGTCAGGCGATCGAGACCATCCTGGCTAACACGGTGAAACCCCGTCTCTACTAAAATACAAAAAATTAGCCGGGCACGGTGGCGGGCGCCTGTAGTCCCAGCTACTCGGGAGGCTGAGGCAGGAGAATGGCACGAACCCGGGAGTGGAGCTTGCAGTGAGCCGAGATGGTGCCACTGCACTCCAGCCTGGGCCACAGAGTGAAGACTCCGCCTCAAAAAAAAAAAAAAAAAAAAAAAAAAAGAAAGTACTTCTCAATTGTAAGGAAATGACCTTTTCCAACCGCTGTGAATCACTTTCTGCTTTCGTTATTTCTGAAGAATTGGTCTCATATAGTCAGCAGCTATTTTTTTATATTAATAAATCATTTTCACTTAGAGAATTTAAGTTGGAGGCTAAAAGAGGATTAAATAAGCCATTCTGATATCAGTTTGTTTTTATAGCTTAGAAAGATAAGATGATGAACATAAATTGGTCAAAATACCAAAAAATATATCTTCATATTGGAACCCTGTGTGCCAGGAGTATCATTAAGACTGAGTAATGGACAATAAAGGTACTGCCGGTCCCAAGTGGCAGGGCAGAAATGTGTGCACGATGTGGTTCTGTTTACACAGATGTTCTTCAGAAGGCATGTCACGTAATAAAATAAGTTGCAACATTTATCTGAGTTCATTTTTGGGGGGACAAAGGCACTTAGAGCAGCTTGGTTATTACTGTTTAAAAATGAAATGTTTTTGATGATACTAAACAGATGACAGCACTTTCCAATTTCTGCACATTGTACTTCTGAAGGCAGCGCTAAAGGGAAAAATGATCACAGCAAAGTGGTCACTGATTTTATTAATAAAAGCCTGGGAGAAAACGGATTCCTCTTTACCTTCTTAAAAGGTAGACCAGGAGCACATGGAGTCATGCGACAATAGATTTAAAATCTTCAAATATAGTCTGTACATGGACTACGCAACAGTCAACCACGTCATGGCAAACTGCACCTTATTAAAAGTTGGTAAATGTGGCCGGGCACGGTGGCTCACGCCTGTAATCCCAGCACTTTGGGAGGCCGAGGCAGGCGGATCATGAGGTCAGGAGATCAAGACCATCCTGGCTAACACGGTGAAACCCCGTCTCTACTAAAAATACACACACACACATGCACACACAAAATTAGCTGGGCGAGGTGGCGGGCACCTGTAGTCCCAGCTACTTGGGAGGCTGAGGCAGGAGAATGGCGTGAACCCGGGAGGCGGAGCCTGTAGTGAGCCGAGATGGCATCACTGCACTCAAGCCTGGGCGAAAAAGCAAGACTCTGTCTCACAAAAAAAAAAAAAAAAAAAAAAAAAAAAAAAAAAAAAAAAAAAAAAAAAAGGTGGTAAATGAATAGACCACCTAGAAGAGGCTGGATGCTTCTCTGACTGGGCGGACTCATCAGTATTTTATTCACTAATGCTCTAATATTTCATCAGTGCTTTATTCACTAATGCTCTAATATTTCATTTGAATATTGAGTTTCTTATCATTTTTGTGTCTTCTTTCATCAAGCCAGTGGTAAGACTTCCAAAAGTTTGTAATTGTTCCATTTAAATTCCTGTGGTGTCATGTATTCATCTTCCTCACTTCTTCCACTAATAGTAGCCTCAAGCAGTTCTAATTTCTCAGTCAGTTCCCTCTGGTAGTAGTAACAATTCATTTCCTTTAGTTCCTGATGGCCTGGTTAAAGTTCTAGCAGAATTGCCTGCAAGAAAACATTACCAAAATCTGGCTCAGAGTGTGGAGGGAGATGCATCACATTCAACAATCATCAAGTAACTATAATGCATAAGATAATGTATAGACTACCTAGAAATACAACAATAAGAAAGCAGATACTGTATATGGCAAAAGTGCTCTGAAAGATAATAGTAGGTAATAGGTGAAAATGATTAAATATAGTAAGTTGAAGATAAAAACTTTCTGTATTGCAGATCCTTTTAGAATCTTCAGTATGCTCATGTAAATCAGGAAACTCCAAGACAAAGAGCAGTAGACAAAATTCTTTAGACTTAACATGTCCTAGGAACACTTCTCTATGTGGAAGCCTCCAAGGGACTAGTCTTCTTCAGAACACACTTTAGAAACATGCCATCCAGGATAAACTGCTGCGATAAAGGCAAAGCAGTATTCAGGCAAAGTCTTGTGGAGGTCCATTAAAAAGAACTGTTCTTGCCAGTTGGGAGAAATCAGGGAGGAAGTCATTGAGGATGTGGCACTGTAGCTAATTTCTGAAGGTTATAGAAAATGAGGATAAGGACAGTTCTATTCAGACAATGTATGTGCAAAAAGATGAAGACACGAAAGCATATGGTTGTCTGTGAAAAGAGTAATTTTGACGTTTCTTGTCTACAAGACTAGAAGAAGGATGATATCATTTACCAATGATAGGAAAAAAAGGAAAATGAAAAATTTGGCCAGAAAAATCTGGAAGATGAAAGGAGTAGAATGTAGAAGATAGAGATGAAGAATTATTTTAGACTTGTTACATTTGTGATGAAGACGCTCCTGGTGAAAATTTCAAGAGAAAATTGGAAATTTAATTCTAGAGATTAGAAGAGATCCCGGAAGGGACAATAAAGATTTTGAATATCTTTTCCTATAAACAACATCAAAAAGTAAGAGAATAGATAAAGTAGCCTATTAGAGATCAACGCTTGGTGACAGTAATCATATATCCCAGAAAGCAGATTATTTGCTGACACTATAAAATCATGACCATCTTTCTAGTGGCAGAGAATAAGATTTCTGACCCTAGAATATGTAAGCATTTTAAAGAGGAAATGACTGAGTTTATATCTTATAACATACAATACATTCAAAAAGTAAGCCCTCAAAAATTATAGTAAAATTTAATGCTAATTCTTTGATTTCTCAGACATCTCTCATGTTATTTGAAACAAGATAGGTCTGCCTTGTCCAGACTGCATGTGGCCAGAAATATTACCCTACATCAATTCATGGGCAAAAGCTGAAGGATTGGCTGAATGGTAACGGATGTGCAAAGGACAGGATTGGAAGACTGGTGACAATAAGTTTTGGGAAAGAGGTACATGGATAGATCTTTCAAAATGGACATAGATTGTGAAGATATTTGTGTCTGTATTCGTTATCTATTCTGTATATTTATCCCCCAAAAAACTTAGTAGCTTAAAACAACAATCCAGTAATGGCTTAGCTGGCTCCTCTGCTTCATGGTCTCATAAGGTTGCAGTTAACACATAAACCAGGTCTGCAATCTCAACTGAAGTCTTAAGGGAAAAGAGCCACTTCCAGGCCCACTCACATGATTGTTGGCAAAGATTTCGTTTCTGAATCTGAAGACCTTAATTCCTCACTCGCTGTAAGCCAGAGGTCACCCTTGATTCCTTGGCAGATAGCCCTCCCTCTGTATCAGGGCAAGTATGCAAACAGAGCCAGAGAGAGAATGCCAGTAAGAGAGAAGTCATGGTCTTTTAGAAACTAATCTCTGAAGGGACACACCATCACTTTTGCTATATTTTATTTCCTGGAAGAAAGACATTAGGTTCAGCCCACACTTAGGGGATGGAATCAACAAGGGCATGAATGTCGGGAATCAGGCATCATCAGGCAGACTGTATACCACAATGTTTCATATGAAAACTCATTAAAGGGCATTCCCTGAAATGGAGGCTGTCAGTAATCAGGTGAACAAATGGTGACTTCTGTGGATGCTGGCCAGCCTCTTTCACCAACACCACAGTACTTATGAACCCAAGAGCAAAATGTCCATGGTGACAGGAAGAGGCTATTCATGGGCTCAACAACATGGATTTCTCTTTATAAAGGCTGACTTGGCTGCTCCTGCTGCTGAGTCTCTAATCAGCCAACAGCAGAGAGAAATGTTTTAGCCCCAAATATGGAATCGTTCTTTTGGAGGTACAGCCAGCTACCTAGTTGCAGGTTGATTACACAGGAGGCTCGACATGGAGGCTTATCATGGAGGAAGTAAAGATTCATCCTCATTGGATGTTAACTTTTTAAGTTAGTCTTTGGGTAGCAGGATTCTCAGTGGAAGATGACTAAATTTGAGGAGTAACTAATATGTTCTGTGACAGTTACAGTGACTATTCGGACTGTATTTCTCATTTGGGGGAATGGGTAAGAATGTCTTCACTTGTAGGAAGGACAGCCGCATCTTGTTAGGTGAAAAGGTAAAGGTGTTTAATTGTCTTGTGGGAGTTTAAATGCCTGAGGAAGTGTGCATATGGAACCTGAAAAGGGGTACATGATACAAGTTGTCATTTTGTTGTCTGTCAACACTAAATCCCTCCTTCTTTGCCCTGTGTTGCAATGTTGTAGTTAGATCCTATAAATATTTCTGTTTTTCCAGCTGGCACAGTGTTAGACTTTGTCAAAGCAAAATGAAGTCGCTTCTCTTCCTGATTCCAGTAGGGTTTTTTCCTATGGTGTGGCTGCCACATTCATTGAATTTCTCTGCCACCAGCACTTTACTAACTGTAGAGCTGCAACATATGTCTGCGGGAAGAAGTTTCCTCCCCCCAGGGGTGGCAGGTGCTCCTGGCAGCCACTGCCTCTCTGATGAGGTCACATTGAGCCTTGTGGAGGGCCCTCTTCCAAGCTGTTCATTCATTCCTGGTTTACTCTGTTTTAGGCCTGTTTCTTTCAGTTGCTATTTCTGCATTCCTTAGAGTCTTTTTTTAAAAAAAACAAAAAACTCTCTTTTAATAGTTTAATAGTTTTTCTAGTTAATATGTCTTAGTACTGAATGTCTCCTGGGAGACAAAATCACCCCCAGCTGAGAACCACTGCTCCGAAGCCTGCATCTCACAGCAGCTGGTGTGATCCTTCACAAAATAAATCATATAGAGTCCTCCCTGCTCGGAAACCTCTGCAGCCTTCCTTTACAATGAGAATAAAATGTAAATTCCTCTTCCAGGCTAGCAAGACCCGCTGTGGTCTGGCCTCTGCCCCTCTGCAATTTCGTCTCCTATCACCCTCTTCACTGACTTCACGCCAAAGCTCAATCCTTCTTAGTATTTGTGGTGGGCATTTTCTCTCCCTGTCATGCTCTTCCCAAATTCTTCCAGGGAATGGCTGCCTCATTTTATTCACAGTTGGCTTCGATGCTGCCTCCTGAAAGAAGCCTTCTCTGAACACTCGATCTACAGTAACACCTTCCTGCATCTCTCTCTCTTGCCTTATCCTGCTCTGGTTCCCTTCACAGCCCCAGCTGATATCACACAGTATTTTGTTGTTTGCATGCTTATTATCTACCTGACCCATTAGATCATAGGCTGGCGGAGGGCAGAGACTTGTACATCGAATCCAGAAGAGTGCCTGGAATAGGCCTTTAATAAATATCTGTTGAATAAATAAATATGTGTGATTTCATATTGTTCCTTGACACTATTTTGCTCAGCACATTTATAATGTAGAACAAAATAAACATGTACATATAATGATCAGGTCCTCATTTATATGGCCTCTAATTTTTAACTTCTGGGTTTTAAAAATTTTAGCCACAAATTTATAAATAAGGATGTGGGAGAGTGAATTTCAGATTTGGACACAATCATTTTAGACATTGTTTTTAATGTTTCTATTATCCTATATTTTTATTTCTCAATAATATTTCAACTAGAATAATTTCATTTTAACTCCTCCAACTCTCTTTGACTATGTGGTTCTTATATATGAAGATATTTTCACAAGGGTGAAAGCACTAGCAACAGCAACTAACAGAGGTCCATTTTAATCCAAAGACCAAGGATACATCCCAAAATGCACTTTCATACAGTTGTTCTCGGAATTGTATGAAATTCTGTGTCTTCACAGTGAAAACAAGAAAGAACACATTTCTATCTCTATCAGTAATATTACCAATGTAAATAATTCATCTCAAATTTTCACTTGGTGAGCCTTCATAAAATAATGGAAGTAAAGAATATAGTCAAAAAAAATTTTTTTTTTGAGGCAGAGTTTCACTCTGTTGCCCAGGTTGAAGTGCAGTGGCGCGATCTCGGCTCACTGCAAGTTCTGCCTCCTGGGTTCACGCCATTCTCCTGCCTCAGCCTCCTGAATAGCTGGGACTACAGGTGCCTGCCACCACGCCCGGCTAATTTTTTTGTATTTTTTTAAGTAGAGACGGGTTTCACCATGTTAGCCAGGATGGTCTCGATCTCCTGACCTGGTGATCTGCATGCCTCTAGCCTCCCAAAGTGCTGCAATTACAGGCGTGAGCCACCGCGCCCGGTCCAAAAAATATTTTCATAAACTTTATTTTCTGATTGGATTATGCCTTTAAAATTACATTTTTTCTTTTGTATTTCATCAAGGTCTTGACATAGCCAACTAAATTATGATGACTGAACTTTACAATCAACAGCACATTCTCTTCTCAGGGCATCTCAGTTGTGTATTTTGCTTCAGAGTTATACTCAAGAAACACACATAGGCATGGTGGCTCACGCCTGTAATCCCAGTACTTTGGGAGGCCGAGGTGGGTAGATAACCTGAAGTCAGGAGTTTGAGACCATCCTGGCCAAGATGGTAAAACCCTGTCTCTACTAAAAATATGAAAATTAGCCAGGTGTGGCAGCAGGCGCCTGTAGTCCCAGCTAGTCAGGAGGCTGAGGCAGGAGAATCACTTGAACCCAGGAGGCGGAGGTTGCAATGAACTGAGATCGTGCCACTGCACTCCAGCCTGGGCGACAGAGTGAGACTCCATCTAAAAGAAAAAGAAAAGAAAAAAAAAAGAAAAAACAGAAACACACTCAAATAACTAAAAGCCAAACCCTGTAACTTCTGCATTTCCACTACTGTGTAATGTAGCACTTTTCCCTTTTTAACATATCCCAATGGAGCCCTAGGAGACAAAACTTTTTTCAGGAAGAAAAATGGCACATTATCAATGAATCATGGAATCACATACATAGCCTTGAAGTGCAAGTGGCTGTTACTATAAGAAGTCCTGATCCTCTCAGCTGCTGAGGATGTGAATGAACCAGAACCTATAGCAATTTTTAAAGAGGTAATTAAGTTAGAATCACTTATAATGGTTAGCAGTGAACAAAATACGGAGCTTCATAATATACCATTAAACTCCAAAAGCCCTAGTTGTCATTAACAAAGTCATGAGAAAACACCTTTGCTAAACACTGGAGAATACGTTTATATTCTTTACCCAAATCTTTATTTTTATTTCTTTGGAAGCTGTTACATTTTAAACAGAAGATAATAATTTCCCGTAAGTTAACACTGAAACATAGTGTGTTCATGTTTTCATAATATGATGCTTTTTGTGTGCATATATGGTTGGTTGTGATTGCATTTGTAGTGTGTGTTTATTTACTATCCAGATTTTATCACATTTTTGGTAATGTAAGAGTTAAAAGGAAATGGACTTCATACTGCCAGCCCCAGTCACCTCTCTGTGCTGGTGACATAGCACTCAAGTCTGCCACTCAGCCCCCCTTATTCCTGCTAAGTCCCTGCATCCGTACCCTGGTGCCTACTGGCCACCTTCTTTTTCATATCCACTGGCAGCTCTTACCCAGCTTTTCACAGCAAACTCATCATTTTCCCCATCCCTCAAAACTGATTGTCATATTCTCTTTATGAACAGCACCAACAGAGATATGCAGTCACCCTGGCCAGAAACCTCTCAAACCCAAATTTCCAATCAGAACTATTGCTGATCCTGACTCCTAAATAAACTCTTGAATCCAAGACCTCCTTTAAATTCCTACTAAACCAGCCGAGTTCATGTCTTTATCATGTCTTGCCTAGAGCATTGCAATAGCTTTCTTAATTTCCATATTTCCATTTCCCCAGCCCACTGTCCCCGTTCACTCCTTTATATTGCTGCCTCAGTATTAGCTCTCAGACCCAAATCTGATGATATCATTTTCCAGTTAAAATCTTCCCACTGAATTATGTTATTTATAAGATAGAACTCAAATGCCATCAGCCATACCTTAACTCCTTACAGGTATAGGCACTCCACTTCCGGGTCCTCAGGACACTTGAATTTCTTCTCCACAGACTTCTTCCCCAAGACTGATGTTTTTAACCCCTCCACGTTTCCAGCTAGACTGGCTGCTGACTGAA
This sequence comes from Chlorocebus sabaeus, assembly GCF_047675955.1. Taxonomy (NCBI): domain Eukaryota; kingdom Metazoa; phylum Chordata; class Mammalia; order Primates; family Cercopithecidae; genus Chlorocebus; species Chlorocebus sabaeus. The sequence continues at coordinate 57,134,346 of NC_132911.1, read as the reverse complement.
AGAGGTGAGTGTAGCCTTCATCTCTATTTTCACTGCCAAGTACACAGTATAAGCTTAATAAATGTTTAATGAATGAATCAATAAAGTCTAATATCAAAGGATGCTACTGAGTTAATTAAAGACCCTTCTCAGGTAATATTTGTTGTTTAAAGTATTTCAAAGATGTTTCAACCCTACGAAAGCCTCTAGGTTTTCAGTTACTGGGCTGGCTAGTGGAAAAATACAGTATTTGCAAGCAAAGATGCCTCTGATGGATCCTCAGCCAGAGCATTTTGTGCTGCCTGTGATCTATATGCTTAGAAGTGGTCCTGGATATGCATCATTATTCACAGTTTGTCCATCATCATTCTTGGCCAACTGAGTCACTTGTGAGGTTACCCTTAAAATTGGCCATTTTTACAGCTTAATCACCATGTCAGCTTGGCTTGCAGATAATTTATGTACAACTCAAGTTTCTGTAACTTAAAGGTCACAGAACTTTAATAGAAGTCTAAAGTCTATTATCATTTATCTGCTTTCTTTTATGGCCCTATGTGAGTGACACAGAGATAATACTGATAATTCATGGAGGTTCTTATTTAGGTACTTAGAATACAATGCTGAGAACTGGAAAAGGTATAATAAGATGACATAATAACCATGGCATCTGTGTGGTAATTTACTGCTCAGATTGTGCCATCTCTAAGCAACAGTCCCCCTTTGCTGTGATTTGAGGGAGTTCTGCTGCTGCACTCCCTGAGTAGCTTCTCCTCAGATGACCTTCGCCTTCCAAAAGGTTCTGGGGATCGAAGATGGTGCCATGCACACAAGATGTGGCTGCCACATATAAAGACTTGGGCACCACAGCATGTTGCCATAAAACAACTCCGTGCTAGAAGTACGCAAGAGTGCAGTGAAAAGCCAAATCATTGTTTATGGAATGGACAGGAAAACATCATTTGAGTTGATGGCTCCTAGCGTCTCACTCTCAAATTGTAGTCATTCGAGAAACTGAGTCAAGGTAACATGTGAGATTTTTTTTTCTAAAGTTTGACTTGTTTTAAGACTAGCTCATGTTGAAGAAATGGTCAAGAAATATTACATCTTTTGCCTGTTGAATTCATGGAATGTTTTCATTTCATGTCCTATTATAGTCAGATAGAAACGGCATGCTTAGAAATGGACCAGCAGAAATAGCACTTCTGGGAAAGATAATCTACATTTGTTGAATGCTCGTGAAGTCTCAACTCATCTAATTCTCAGATTGGTGTTGTTATCATCATCCCCATCCTCCAGATGAGGAAACTGAGGCATGCAAAAGGAAGGTATCTGTTTAAGGTCACAAAGTAGTAAGCAGAGAAGACAGAGTTTAAGACCCAGCCATTTGGTACCTAAGCCCTGGCTCCTTCTTACTCCTACAAATAGTAGCTCCCCTAGGTTATTGCCATAGAAGGCTAGGGAACAAAACATGTTATCCAGGGAGACTTATAAATATGTACACAAGGGGAAATTTTTGGAATTAAAAAATTACTGACCATGTAATAAAGCCATGAAATTAGACTCAATAAAACTGGCCAAATGCCTAACATCTTTCCAGACTACTAACACTTCTACTTACCAACTAAAACTTTGCTTGAAATGTCAATTCTTGATAGCACTTAAAATGTCGGTAATGTACTACCCTCTTGTATCCGGATTGTTTCAAATCCATTTGTAATAAGCCAACAGAATGACTATCATCGAAAACTAAGAGGCGACTCTCTAACAACTTCTTTCCCAACTAAGCTGTCCAATTTCTTTTCACTTCTCAGTCCAGATATATAACTCTGAATATTGCAGGTATAAGATGTTCTATTTTTTAAAATCCTGTTTATTTTTCCATATCTGATGAAATTTAATTTTCTGAAGATTTTTTCTTTTGTAAATATATTCACTTAATTTAAGTTGTAACATATATTTTTGAATTATAGGCAATTCATTGAATAAGTATTTATTGAGTGCTGGACATTCTGATATGGATGACTTGTAGTTACCGAAGCTAATACAGCATGATATAACGTTTTACATTCGTATTTTATAATCTTTCTAGCGAAGCTTCTAAATAATTAATGCTTATTTCAAATTAACGTGAAGTCAAAATATAATCTCTTGTACGTAATTTTATAGTGATATCAAATTATAAGGAAATAGAATTTCTCCCTTATAATTATTCTGTTCTTTTAACTTGACATCTTTTAAAATGAAGAAATACATCTGTTTAAACTTTCAGTTTACCCAAGTTATACTTTAGGCAGTCTCCATTCATGGGGTTTTTGTTGAAATACAATTTAGAGTACGTTTCAGTCCCAGTGGTAATCCAGTAGCACACTGGATTTGGGGAATTTGCAAAGTCTTAGTAGAAGACTATGAAAAGTGTGAGTAATACTTAGGGAAATGAGTAGAAATAAGAAAAAGTGTACTCTGGAACCTCATGTTTACAATGATTCTCTGAGATTCCTGCACAGGATGTCCCTGCTAGAGGTTATTTTGCCTGTTACACAAAATATTCTCAGATATCTTGTTTTCAGTTTGGGGTTCTCATGGAGGAGCCACAGTTGAGGAAGAAGAGGCATTAACCTCCATGGGCCTGAAAGAATGAAACAAGGGAGCAATTTCTGGAACTGTGTGGTCTGGATAGCATGGCAGGACCAAAAGCTTGGTAGGAGGATGTGACTGGATCTCCTCACTCCACAGGTTCACAGGAAGGAGCCATGGGAAACACCCCTCAATCCCTTCCTGTCCTCTGACCTCCTGTGGGCTGTCCATTGGCCTAACCTAGTGGGAAGCCAGAGAGCAAGGGAGGGTGTGGGCGCAGCCTATGGAGGTGAATCAGCTAGACCCAGGCAGGCTGGCACAGGAGGGAGAAGGAGTGAGGGACTGGAGGGATAAACAGAAGATGTTGCATGTTGTTTCTCTGTTACTTTTATGCTATAGGAATTTCAAGAGCCCCATGAAATGTAGCCATTCAAAATTTAATTGAGAAAATTAATAGCGTAATAATCTCTTAGATTTTCCTGCCTTTTTAGTGTTTGCTTCTAACTCCTTTTGCTCTGAAATTGCACACAAAATTAAGATAATTCTCCTGTAAATTCTAGGTTGAAATATTTGAAGAACATATATAAAAATATTTCGTTTGATGTACCTACATCCTTATGTTAATTCTCTACTTTTCCCAAACCGAGAAAGAAAAATATCAAAATAGTTTAAAATAGCAAAATAACATTTGAAATACAAATTAGAAGAAAGGTAAAGAAGATGTGCAACATGAGGAAAATGCCCAGTGTTTCTTATTGAGCTTGCTTTCTTCAGTGACATTGCCCGAAAACCATATACAACACGAATGAATGAATGAACGAATGAACTGGGCAGTATAACACATAAATTGGTAGGGCCAAAGATGTTTCTGGTCTAGCAGGAAGTGGTCCAGATCCCTCTCCTATTATATTTCTTCTAAGATGCCTTTGATGGCACTACTGTATGTAAAGTAATTGGTTTACTTTTCTGGGTTTTTGATCAAATTGTAAATTCCTTCAGGGCAGGTACCACACCCTATTAAGAACATACACTAGGAACTCAATTAATATTTTTAAGTTAGTGAAATAGGATGTACAGCAACAATCACCAGTAGTTTACATAGGAAATACTTAATCCCAATACAGAGCTGGTACAAAGGAAGTCAGAGAGCTCCAGAATAAAAGTAAAATATGTAAGCTTCAAAGCAGAAATAAAACAAAGACCTTGACTATTAAATACCTGTGACCGAAGATGACTCTAATAAAGATATATTGACAGCAATACAAGACCACGTTTGGAATCATCATAGATGATGCTTATTTGCTTACACTTATCATTGGTAAATATATAGTCCTTAGGTGCTTATGCCCAACTTTATCATTAGAAAACATAGTGTTTACCATATGTTGTGTTGATCCTCCTCAAATAATTCCCTCAAAATGGCTGCATCTTTACCTCATACTGCCTACCATACAATTCCCAATAGACTATAGAAGCAATTGTCAAAATCAAAATATCTGAATTTCCAGACCAACAGTTCTCACTATACACAATGCAAAACCAAAGAATGAGACCAACATCTAGACCTACCCTGATTCTCTTTTATTGTCATTTCAAATATATAAGAAAAAAAATCATGCATTCAGGTGATGAAAGAGATGCAATAATCAGGTTGATGGCACCGTTTTCATCAATGCTAAAATCAAGAAGAAAATGCATCACAGTCCAAAAAACACTAAGAAAAACATTTGTGATCCAGTAATCTATACCCTTTAAGTTATATTTATGTGTGTAACCAAGAAGATTAAAACCTGAAATGTCTAAATGGTGTTATTTCTCATTATAACCTCAATAAATATTTTATGAAAGGTAAAAAGAGATATTAATAAGTAAATATAAACACCAAAATCATAAAGAAATTAGAATAAAATATAAGTGAAGATTTTGGTAGTAATGGGACTGGCCACATCTTTCTAAGGCAGGAACTGTAAAGTAAGCCGTCAGTAGATTTGACCCCTAAGATTTTTTTTTATTCTGCCATCACATAATTCTTTTTGTGTTGAATCCCAGGTTAAAGAAATCTTTGAGAGACCCATGCATGCTTGAATCTAGGGATATCCAACCAACTAGTACCATTTAGTAGCCAAGCCATTGTAATATTTCCCAGTTGACCTGGGGCTGGAGGTATGTTTTGCAGAGATCAGGGAAAGAATCTAATGTTTATGATCATTATCTAAGGTACCCATGCAGGAGTGTCCCTGTTTAGAGTTACTTAGCTTGTTACACAAAATATTCTCAGATATTTGGTTTTCAGTTTGGGGTTCTTAAAGGAAGATCCTTCTTTTTTGAGAGAGGAGAGAGTCATGAATGATAAAAACTAATTCCAAAAAGAAATTGTAATTATTTGATCCTTAACTAAGTTACCACTGGCAGCCTAATATAGTGGTAATTTATGCAGTTCACAAATGAATTTCAAAGGTGTCTGAACAATATATCCAATGCTAAGTAACATATTAAATAATGCAAATATTTGTGCTTAGCCAAAACTAGAACATATTCATGATAGTCAACAAGCATTCTACACAGAAGGTTAGATTATGAGCCAGTCTTACTATTTTTACTGGAAAAGAAGAAGAAGGCAATAATTAGAACTCTTACTTTAACATTAATGTTGCAGACTAGTTTTGAAGATGAGCTGAAAGAGTTTTCAGATATGTTATATTCTCTATTGCAGGGGAGCCAGCGATCACCTCCAACCCTGGGCTCCTCGTTTGGATCTAGAATTGACTCCACAGAGATTAACAAGAGAAAGGCATACAAATTTGATTAGTTTTCCACATATAAGGGAATCTTCACAAGAGAGTGAAGTCCAAAGAAGTGGACAAAGGAAAATGCTTTTATACCATTTAGACAAAGAATAAATTTGAGAAGAAATGAAAGGACAAATGGGGTCTGGCTAGAAGCAGGAAATTTCTAGAGGAGTCACTAGGAAATATTTGGGAGGGTATAAAACTAGTGGAAGATAAGGAGTACTTCATTAAGTAAATTTATTCAGGTCCATTGCAAACTCCAGTTCCCAATCTCTGGTGATAAGTGCTGTTTGTTTGCCCTTGTATGGGGCGGGCATCCCTCCTAGACGAATCTTTATGGCTTACTGGATGCAGGAAGAGACAGGGTCAGCTCACACTTTCTGAAACTACAATTTCTCCAATGTTTCCAACTCAAAATAATCAATATATCAATCTTGCGTATATTTGGATGACATGGCTTTCACTCCTTCACTATTTCCCTGCATCTTTTTACTAATTTCCATTCTATTTTCCAATGTCACAATGATAATAACATATTAGTACCCTAATAGCCAACAGACTGATATGTATAAAGTTGTTCTATAGTCTTGTTACCTAAACAATTGTATTTTTCTTCTTTAAATTACAAAAGTCATATTTTGTATATTTTTATTAATGAGGTATAAAGTAATAGCCATTATTAAGAAATTATGGAGTACTACAATGAGATAAACAATGTTTGTGTCCTTCATGATTTTTAAATTTTATACCATTTATTTTTATTTTTATATTTTAAATTTTTAAAAGCATAGAGTCAGTGTTCTTCAGGCCTTTCCTGAAAAGTAAATGAAGAAGACACATTTACTTAGTTCTCTTTTCCAAAAATGAATTGTCACATACTAAATTATCTGTGAATCATATGATAGCATTATTAGATAGCACCATAGAAAAGAATTATCAACTACACAAAATATGCATGCTACCTGATTGACAGCAGAGTCTAAAATACCTTTTCTTTTGAAATTTCTAGAAAACATTCAGCTCAACACATTTGTGTAAATGAATTGGTTTTTAAAAAGGGAGTTTATTCCCTAAAGCATCATATATACCTAAAAGAATCTTTCCATACTTTAAAGAAATGACATCACAAAAGATATGGAAATGTTTGTTATGAAATAAAATCAGAAGGTTTTTTTTTTTTTTTTTTGCCTTTTTTAAATCCCCTACTCTTATCATGCATAAGTTAGTCACATTGATACACATAGCCTTGTTATCAGCCCCACATGTGGAGAAGTCTGAGGTCCTGGTGAAGGGCTTCTGAGAGAAGGGCTCCTCTTCCTATCACTCTGTGCATTGTCTGAGCAGTGTACTCAATGTTGAATTTAGTTGGATAAAACTCCTTCAGTATCATTAGAAAGTCGTCTCATTCAGTATTTGGGTTCTCCTTATTATTATATATCAATTAGAATATGCATAGAAAAATGTAAGACAGAATGAAAAGCAAATGTCCCTTGCCTGTGTAGAAGTGTTCACGTGTTCCAAACTCCAAAAATATTTGAATGAAATAAGCCTTCTTCTCTATCTTCTTTCTCCTTGTCACAGTATCACGTTTATCTCACTAATACCAATGGTTTTCCTTGTTTTAAACTTAGGCTTTCTCCCATCTCCACATTATACAAATGCCTGCATTACAAGGTGTCTATGACAATATTAATATCCATTATATATTTGTAAATATTAAGTACAATATATTTAGTTTTGTCTAATCACCAAAATTCACGTATTTGCTATAGAAATTTTAGTGCAGATACTGCAGAAATGATGGCCTTTACTGTAGATTTGCTCATTTGCTATAGAAATTTTAGTGCAGATACTGTGGAAATGATGGCCTTTACTGCAGATTTGCTCATTTGCTATAGAAATTTTAGTGCAGATACTGCGGAAATGATGGCCTTTACTGTAGATTTGCTCCTGAGGAAACAATCCCAATTCCCTGATGTCATCATTAATTCCAATCGAGAATTTAAATCCAAAGGTTTTAAAGCAAAGCTTTGCTCTCTCTTCGTTTGTCTGTGCATCTTTGTTGTTGCAGCAGAAGCTTGCAAAAGTTTTTAACCTTCGTAATTCACAAAACAACTGGTTATTTTAATACCCACATTTTAATGGCAAAATATAACTTTTGTCTGTGCTTAAAACTAATTTGGAGACTGGTTTCTACAAATTTAACATCTAAGATTTATTACTTTAATTTTTAGTCAACATAACTTTAAATGTTTTTTAAGTATTTAGTGAATCAAAAATTAGGAAAAGAAATAAGTTGGTACATATTTTTTAAAGCTACTACTTTAGGCTAAAATGAGATGTGCCTTACTAAAATTTTCATACAAATATTTGATTTCATATACTCTGTTGTAGGAGGAAGAATTTCAAGCTTTTACCTGAAACATTATCATAATGTCTGAATGCATTTGTGAGTAAAGGTTTTCCCTACTTTTTTACCACTCATTTTGTGTTTAACAACGCTCACACTCAGGAAACTAATTTAAATCCACTTAACTTCTTTCATGAAGGGCAAGAGAAGTTCCTCTTGATTTATCTTCACCAGAATTATTTATTAGATTATACTGAGTCTTCTCACCTAAGGAAATAGAAAATTATTCTGAGGCAAACTGACTGAATGCACTTCTAATGCAAAATGGCCTCATTCTTTTCTTATTTCTGAGTTACATAGGTTAGTGCACAAGAAGTGAGGCAACTCAATGGTAGGATTCTCTTTCTCTCTTTTTTTTTCTTTTCAAAACTATGCCAAGTTTCAGGAAGAGGGTAAGTTGTCAAGGATTTCTATCTCTTTTGTTCACTGTTGTAATCATAAGGCTTAGAACAATGCTGTTAGTTGTTTCATTATTACTTTTTGAATAAATGTATGAACCAAAGCAGATCATTCTCTCCTAAGTGTAGATTTCAAAGCTGGAAATTAAGGTCAGATACTACTAGGTTATATCATAAACAAGAAAATAATACAGATTCTTTAGTTTTTACCGTTTCATTTTAGTTCTCCAACTAACAAAATTTTAGGTAATAACCCAAATAAAGCTAAATGTGAGTGTTTATAATATGTTTTGACCTGAAAGTGATAGATGATAGATAGATAGACAGATAGATGATAGATAGACAACAGATAGATAGATAGATAGACAGATAGATCATAGATAGATAGATGATAGATAGATAGATGATAGACAGATGATAGACAGATGATAGACAGATAGATGATAGACAGATAGATAATAGATAGATGACAGATAGATAGATAGATAGATAGATAGATAGATAGCTCGCTCCCAGGTTCACACACCAAGTTTGATCAGGTTGGGGAGGATAAAGGGACTTTTATGAATGTTTAAACACAAAACCAACTTTGAGTACGATGAGCTCCCCACACTCAACTGATAATGAGATACCCCTATGAGGCTTGTTTGAAGTATATTCCCAGGCACCTTCACAAAGAGTCTGTTTCACTACCTGAAGGGATCCCAAGAACCTGTGTTTTATAACATAGGGTGGCAACTTGAAAACTAAGAACAATGTATGAGTAAAGCACAAAGAGAAAAAAATCTAGATAAATTCTGATAAATATCAGCATATGATGGAAGAGTAGAGAAATGACTATTTAAATGTCATTTTAAAAATAAAATGTTTTTTATAAAGGAACTTTTATTCCTTACTTTTACCAGAAGTTAAGTATCTTGGCATATTATAATGACAACTTCTAAAAGTGTGCAACTTGTGATTATAAAATTCTGTCCAGGGGAGGATATTGCCCAGGAAAAGGTGACCTTTTCTTTGGAAATTGAATGAACACCTAGTGTCTGATAGACTATTTCAGGGATATGACTAATACACGTAATTAAAGTGTTACTCTGCAGGTGGAGGGAGAGGAAACCTACAACTTTGAAATAAATTCTTACCAATTTCATGACCTCACAGTTTTAAACTCCAATAACGAAGATACAAACCAAATTTTGCAGATGAAGTTTGAAGAAAAATTGTTAGAGACAACATAGTCTTGAGGTCCCTGTGTGTGGCTTCCTCCTTTGTGGCACCTGTTAGGCCTGCTCCTTTGTGTCAGGGGCCAGAACTTGGTCTCTGCCTCCCAGTTCCTTGAACCACTGTGCTCGGCTCGGCCTCAACCTGCCCTCTGTGCTAAGGGGACATTGCCCTTGGCACAGAGCTGGAGAAAACGGGGATGGGGGAAGGTACACTTTACGCGTTCCCCTTCCCTCAACAATCAGTCTTGTACTGCCTTTGTCTGATACCTAAAAATATGTGTCCAGTTTTATAGATATTTATGGTAGGAGGACTATGCGGATATTCTCTCAATTGCTGGAAGTGGAAGTCCACCAGGCTTGTGTTACCTGCCTCAGATAATTTGAGGGATAGTTAGAATATGAATTTTAAAACAACGAAATTAGAGAATATAGATACAAGAGAAAATCTACTCCCATTACTGATTAAGTAACTTGAAATCATACAATACTCCATTAGTGGTCATTAGAGTAATTATCTTCTTAATCTTCTTTGAAGATTATCTAGTGTGCACATAATTGCATCCAATTTAATTCCCTTGGACAGTTTCTTGACAGTACCAGCCTCATTATCCTGTGTTCAGTTTCTTGTGTACTATATGTGTGTGAAGTTGAACTACATGCCTTTTATATTTCTTCTGATGGCAATAATCTTGTGAAATATTTTCGTATTCAACTTTAATAAAATATAACAATGTATTTTAAAGTGCCTCCAGAAAAAAATCATGCATTCCAGTACCAAAAATATAATTTCTGAATTATTATACCATGAATTTCTATAATCAAATGTATACAATTTGGAAAGATTATTTTGCTAAACATTCCTGCTCTGAATAAAATAGTAAAATAAATGGTGATAATGATGAAATAATTACTGAGATTTGTACCCATGACAGCCCTTTTAGAATGCCCAAAGATTTCAGTTTTGGGATCTTAATACAGCTTGCAAGTGTTACCCAAAGGCACTTTCCTGTGATATGATAATCAACCTGGATGATTTGGCATAGTCTGTGATTCAAAGATGTTTCAAATTGACCTCCTTTGCTATATGTAACTACTTTTAAATTTTGGATCAAATGGTGCCAGTTACAGAAGATTAAAAATTGTATGTACTTTTGAGTTCACAGTGGAGTCAAGCAGAAACCAATGCCTGTGATATTGGCGACAGACATTACCATTGTCACTGCTCACTGCTCTGTCGGGTGCTCACCATATCCAGTTATCTTTCCCTTACTGGAGGCCAGGGGAATAACATCTCCTAGACCTCTCATGCTTATGTGGACAAATCATAGTTCTGTCCAATGATTGATTAAAAATATTAAGTTATGTATGTCCATTCTGACTTGCAGCACTAAGGAGCAGGTGCATAATTTTGTGTACTCTCTGCTTCCCTGCTGTGGTTGTCATGGAAGAATCTTCATAGTGGGGTGACATACACCAATGTCTAAAAATCCTGAAAGTTAACCCACTGGATTGATTTAGAGTCACCCAGAAACCCAGAGCAGGTTAAATGTGTGTGAGAAATAAATATTTGCTGTGTTTAGCCACCAAGATTTCGGCATGCTTGTACCAAAGCATAATCAATTTTATCTTGACTGATAAAAATATTGGTAGCAAGAGCTGGGTCTGGCTCTGACAAGTGTCTCGAACGTGTATGTCAATGGCTTAGTAGTCAGAAGGCAAGAAACTATGTTGTGTAGCGGCAAACATGTAGCAAAACAGAGATAATTTTAGAGGCAAATTAGGTAGCTAATTAAAGTGTCACTCTAGGAAAGAAGGTTGGAAAATAAAATTTTAATAGTGTATATCAAATGATTTTGACTGCATTTGACAGAAAAATTACAGGAAAGAGAGAAGCTCAGAAAGAACCAGTTTGCAAGCAGTTATGTAGAAGAAGGGATTTTGGAAATTTGGATTCTTGAAGAGTTGAAAGCCCATTGCTTCTCTATCCCAAATAATAGAAGATAAAACTGAGAAAAAATATTAAGCTTGAAAATCTCAGATTCTAAAATTCTACAGCAATGCTACACAATTAAATTCTAAATTTACACTAAATTTCTTAACTGTTTACTTTCCAGATTTATACTGAATTTCTAGTTTGTTTTTTCCATGAAAATATTTTTTGCCTACTTCCAGCTGAAGCTATTTACTTCATATCAATGACATTTTTATTCTGTAGGATTTCTAATATTCATTAATTTTCTTCCATACTGGCTGTACTGTTTAAAAGGGTATGATTGAATATCCATAGCTTTCTGGCAAAGAAGGAACAATTTTAATTTTTTTTTTTGCTATGTAAGGCTTTCTAACTTTTGAAAACCATAAACCTTACAATATTTTTGGACTCTCAGGCACATAATAATATCAAGCAGCTATTGTATTCTCATAGTCTAGATGATGTGCCTTCACATTCATTCATTCATTCATTGAACTACAATAAGCCAGGCACTATTCAAGGTGGTGGACATACAGCAGTGAGTAAAAAGGCACTCTGAACTCATGGAACTTACATACTAGTGGAGAGAGGCAGAAAATGAACACATAAGTGTGTGACTAGTTAGTATTTTAGATTATGATGAGGATTAAGGAGAACAACAAAGCTGAAAAAGCAAGAAAAGGAAGAGACGGAGGATAGAGTTAATATTAACATATAGATCAGGGAAGGCCATTCTAATAAAAATGATATTTGAAGAGAAAACTCAATTACGGGAGAGAGAGCCATACAATTCTCTGGGGAAAAATTAATGTAGGCTGAGGAAATGTCTAAAGGCCTGAGCCAGCAGTGCTGGTCTGAGTAGCCTTAGAGTAGACAGAGAGGGAGACTCATGAGTGTATGTAGCTAGTAACCAGATCACTAGGGCTGCATAAGGCTTTGGGTTTTACTCCAAGTGGAATGATGCTTCAGTTGGAATAAGATTGTTATCCATGTGTTGCAAATCTAAATATCTGTGGCTCAAACAATCCAAAGTTCAATTTTTTCGCTCACCTAAAAATGTGGAGGTACACAATCCAAGGCAAGAATTTGAGCTCTGATCTGCAAAGTTTTCTGGGAGGTGAGCCCCTTCTAGTTCATGGCTCCAACATCCCTCAGGCTCTAAGCAGCAGAATGGAAGAAGGAAGATGTTTGTAATACAGATTATATAGCAAACCACATTTTCTGCACGTAAAACTGGAAGGTGTTGGTAGAACTCACCTTATTTCAATTTCTAACATTTTTGCCCATAGTTATCAGAGTCTTGAAGTTACCCGCAGTTGATTCTCAGCATAAGCATATTTTTATATGAATGGAATAGGTTGATGGAGGTTCCAGAGACAAGTATTGGTTGCCTCCTTGACCCCATCTGCTGTCTGAATGCAGTTTGAAGAAGATGCTGACTTTTTTGGGGAAAACTCCATCTTGCATTGAATTCTAACAATTCCCTTGGGAACTCTGTGGGTTCGGGTACTGAACTGGAGCATTGAAAAGCATAGATACATTTTCTAATTAGCAAGAGATTAGGGAAAAGATAAATGTTAAATCAAATTGAGAAATATCTTCTATTGTTAAATAACAGAGTGGCTCTTTTGTTAGAAAAACACACATGAATCCTTACCCACAGATCCTCACAAACACACACGCAAAGGCATCCTCTCATTTCCTGTGAAAAATTTAGTGACAATATTATAATTTACAAAGGAATGAATGAATGACAAACTTCATCATTTCAGAGGTTATCTGAATACTTAAGTGAGTACATATTAGTATCCAGAAATATATTTTAATTAGAGAAATATATAAAATATTAAAATATATATCATCCATTCATAAATATGTGGTTATATATAAAATACATCTGATTATATATAAAACATATATTTCATATATATTCAGATTGATGATAAATATATGTATAGAAATAGATATAGATCTACACACTAGGAGGTTCTCAGGTTTCCATTTCTCACTCCAGGTGGCCCCCTGTGACAGTTTATCCAGAAATTCAGTACGTGCCCAGGTTTGGCATCCTTTTGAAAACAGCAGCCTTCCTCAGCCTTGAAGTCACCCAGTAGTGCATGACTCAGTAAAATTTAAATGTCATCCCTCTAGGGTAAGAATGCATTGGCATGTAAAGTATTTTAAACTATTAATAAAGGATCTTAAGGATCTCTCAAAGAAAAAAAAAAATCCCACTACAAGTTAGCCTTGGGGAGAGGATAATATTAAAGTTATGACTTCCACACTGGGTGCAGTTGCTCATGCCTGCAATCCCAGCACTTTAGGAGGCTGAGGTATGAGGCTTGCTTGAGGCCAGGAGCAACATAGACCAGCCTGAGCAACATACCAAGACCCTGTCTTACAAAATAAAATTTAAAACTAGCCAAACATGGTGGTGCAACCTGTAGTCCTAGATACGCGGGAGGCTGACATGGGAGGATTGCATGAGCCCAGGAGTTCAAGGCCACAGTGTGCTGTGATTGTGGCACTGTACTCCAGCCTGACTGACAGAGTGAGACTCTATCTCTAAAAAAATAAAAATAAGATTATGACTTCCTACCTATTGTTAAGCCTCACAATGGATTAAGATTCTTCTATGCAGAGAGCAAACTAAGGATATAAGATCTACTGAATTCTAAATTGTATGGAATGGCTCAAAGGTGTAGCTCCAGATCAACTCAAGACACCTCCTCAAGTTGGGAATGAGAGGCAAGGTAGAGAGAGACAATGAAGCAAAGAAATACAGCAAATCCAAGAACCAAAGACCTTTGGGTGTGGTGAATAATGAATAGAACAGACTAGAATCAAATAGACCATAAGTCTACTAGGTTTCAAAAGGAGTTGCACTGCTAAATACTGCTGTTCCCTGGGAGACAGACTCTGAAAAAGTTAAAGAGAAAGGGCAGGGGTTTTCAAAGGAGTGCCCTGGGAACACACCGGTGGAAGGGAAGGGAAGGGAAGGGAAGGAAGCAGAACTCAGCAGAAAAGAAGCTGGGCTCTGATGCAGCCTCAGTGGAGGAGTCAGCCAGGCAAGAGTGGCTGGGTGATGCATCATGGTTTTCACCAACTGGAGCAAAGGATGGGGACCACACACCCCTTTGCTGGGCAGTTATGGATATGGGCTACCCAGAAAAGGCATAACATTGGGTAAGACAGCTCTCTTCAAGTCAGGCCATTCTGAAGAGCTTGCTGGCAGAGAACTCTCTGTTAGCAACACTCCGGGATGCTGGGAAAATAAGTCCTTTACTTATACATGAGGTCTGAGCAGTGCTTCCCAGGGTCCACTTCACCAAGAAACCACAAGTCTGGACTGTAAGAACATGCAGCTAATTGAGCTTGACTCCTAACTGACTGTGGGCAGACAGGGAGTTGAAAAGCTGCTTGGCTACTCACAGTAACAAAGACATGGAATCAATCTAAGTGCCCCCAGTGGTTGATTAGGTAAAGAAAATGTGGTACATACACACCATGGAATACTACACAGCCATAAAAAAGAACGAAATCATGTCCTTTGCAGCAACATGGATACAGCTAAAGGTCATTATTCTAAGTGAATTGACACAGGAACAGAAAACCAAAAACCACATGTTCTCACTTATAAGTGGGAGCTGAACATTAGGTACTCATGAACATAAAGATGGGAAAAAATAGACACTGGGGACCACTAGAGGTTGGGAGAGAGAAAGGGGGAAAAGGGCTGAAAAACTACCTATTGGATAGTATGCTTAGTACATGGGTGGCAGGATTATCCATACCTCAAACCTCAGCATCACACAATATACCCATGTAACAAACCTGCGCATGTACCCTCTGAATCCAAAATAAAAGGTGAAAAAAAAGAAAATCAATAAAATATTCATCACAATCAAAGAAAAAACTATAAATAATCAATATGCTTAGGTAAATATGCACAATTTTATTAAGTAGAGAAAAGCAAATTAAAAATAAAAATATGTCTCAATCGTAAAATTGACAAAAATTAACTGATAATTTTCTCTGTAATTAAAGATGTGGGTATATAGGAACCTCATACACTAGTGGTGGAAATATAAACTGGTGAATCCTTTTTGAAACATAATTTTACATTTTTTTCAAAATATTAAATATTCATACTAGTTATTTCAGTATTATATTTTTAGGAATCAATTATTAAAGAAGAGAAAGCCTAGTTAATGCACCAAAAAGTTAAATATGCAGGTATAGCCAGTTCAGCATTGATGACAATAACAAATAAATGAAACCAACATGAAGAAAGATAGCCTAGAAACAAATGGTGCTAAAGCAATTGGACATCACAGGACAAAAAAAAAAAGAACTTCAACCTAAGTTTTACATTTTACACAAAATTTAACTCAAAATAGGCCATGACTTAACTGCAAAATGTAAAACTATGTGACTTTAGAAAATATAGTAGAAGAAAAGCTCCCAGATCAAGGTCTGGGAAAGGGTTCTTATAATTGGCACCAGAAGCATGATCCACTAAAAAAAAAAAAAAAAAAAAAAAAAAAAAAGATAAACTGGACTTTATCAAAGTTAAAAACTTGATTCCTGAAATATCTTTGAAGATGATGAAGACACAAGTTACAGGGAGAAAATATTTGCAAATACATATGAAACAAAGGAACCAGCATGTAGAATAATAATTTTTAAAAAACTCCTGAATTTCAGCAGGAAAAATCAAACGATTCAAATGTAAAATATGCAAAAAAACCTGAAAAAGATAATTCACCAAAAAAGATACACAGGTGGCATATAGGCACATGTGTTCAACATCATCAGCCATTAGGGAAATGTAAATTAATACCCCAATGACACATAACTACATATTTATCAGGATAGCAAAATAAAAAATCATGACAACACCAAACGCTGGTGAGGATGTAGAGAAACTGGATCTTTCATACTACTCTGGTGGATAGTAAATGGTATAAATGTAAAATGGCTATAGCCACTCTGGAAAACCATTTGGCAGCTTCTTATAGTGAAACACTCAGCAGCCATACAACCCAGCAATGGCATCCTTAAACATCATCCCAGAGAAATGAAATTTATAGTCGCACAAAAACCTGTAGATGGACATTTATATGGTTTTATTCATACTGGCCCAAAACTGCAAACAACCAGATGTGTTTCAATGGGTGAATGGCGAAACAAACTGCAGTGCATTCATACCATGCATACGACTCTGCAACAAAAAACAAGTGATTGATAACATGCAGCAACTTGGATTAATCTCCAAAGAATCAAGTTGACTGAAAAAGGCCAATCCCAGCAAGTTACATTCTGTATGATTTCATTATATCATGGTTTTGAAATGATAAAATTATAGAAATGGAGAACAGTTTAGGGGTTTCCAGGAGTTAAGAAGGCAGTTTGGGCAGGAGAAAAGTAGGGGCGAGTGACCACAAAAGAGAGCATAAAGGAGCCTTGTGATGATGGAAATGTTCATATCTTGGCCATATCTATGTCCTTATTGTACTACAGTTTTGCAAGACTTCACCACTGGGGGCAACTTCAAATCAGGGGAAATCTCATAAAGGGCATGTGGAATTTATCTGCATTACTTCTTACAACAGCATGTGATTTGACAATTATATCAATATTAAAAATGTGATTTCAAAAATGACATTAAAAACAAAAATGTAATGGAAAGAATACACAATTGTGGTGTAGATAAATATGATTCAAATGCCAGCTGCATCTTCTTTTTTATGCAATAAATGATAATTTAGAAAACTTTGGTGGATAATGGGGAGACTTAGCATTTTATTTAATGTCTTATGAAAAGAATATGTTAAACACATGGTGGCCATTATTATTCTTACTGTGATTATTAAAAAGCAACATTTTTACAAAGCTTCAGGGTTCCCAAGGAAAGCATATGTCCAATGTCCATGTCAGAGTTAACCAAAAAGGATAATAGAGAAGGAGCATTTCAGAGAATAGAGCCTAGACCAGAGAGGACAATGGTCTTGAGAGAGCCTCCTAAGAGCAAAGTCAGGACCTCATCAGCAGAGGGTCTGAGCCAGCACAGTGTCTTCACAGGGAAATGTTAGTTTTGCAAGAACCAGTTTTGGAGCTTTATTTCCCATTTTTGTTCCTGAATGTTTATTGTATCTATCCTACTCTTCTTCAACTGTTGTATACTTGTTGTGTGTTATGGGAGGGAACTGAGAGCTTCTTTTTAAATCATAAGTGTCCAGCCCAAGACAGTCATGTGTGGACTGAATGTAGAGACTCCTACACAACTTCTAGCAATCCCAGACTCTGAGTTTAATGCTGTGCAACTACGGGACTTTGTTTTCCCTCTTGGGGAAAAAAAGGGGTGTGTTCTGCCTAGGAAAAGAAGAACAAATGAAATATTTAGTGTTCAGAATGGCAAACTGAAGTAGACATAACTAATGCTCACCTAAATTGGACTGGTGAGCAGAATCAGTTAGTCACCTGGAAGACTACATTTTCTGGTCTCCTTGCAGTTAGGCGGGACCCTGTGGCCAGTTCTGGCCTATGAGCCGCACTGAAAGTGCTATGGCAGAAACACCCAATTCTCTGTACTCTCTCCTCCACTGCTGTAGAGGGTCATGGAGGGTGGCTTGTGTTGATGTACAAAAACCACAAGATTGAAGCAACCTGGATCACTGAGTCATTTCCGGGGGGGGGGGGGGTGGTGGCTTCAGAGGGTATCCTAGACCAAATGGATTTTGGGTGAGTAATAAATAAAGCTTAGATAAGCCATGGAGATTTGACGATCATTTGTCATCACAGCACAAAATAGCCTTTTGCTATGGTGTAGGTATGGTTTGTCCCTGCCAAAACTCGGGTTGAAATTTGATCCTCTATGTGGCAATGTTCGGAGGTGGGGCCTAGGAGGAGGTGTTTGGCTCATGGATGAGGATCATTGATGAACAGATTAATGCCCTTCCTTGGGGGTGAGTAACAGCTTCATTTCTGGGAAATGAATATATCAGGCCCCTTGAGAATGTGTTGTTAAAAAGAGTCTGGCTTCCTCGGTTTCTCTACCTTGTTTCCTCTCTCACCATGTGATCTCTTTACACATGTTCACCCCCCTGCCTCTCTCTGCCATGAGCGGAAGCAGCATGAGGCCCTCACCAGATGCAGTTGCCCAATCTTGGTCTTTCCAGCCACCAAAATTGTGAGCCTTATAAGCCTCTTTTTATAAATCACAAAGCCTCAGGTATTCTGTTATAGTAACACAAAATAGAGTAAGATGCCTATCTATCATTATCAATTTAGTTATATTTTAAGTCTATATAAAAAATTTAACTTTATTATAGATGTGTGATCTATCTAATGGTATATACATCACTAACATGCTCTGAAAGCTACTAGGCAGAGTAATTCTAGAGAAATAAGAAATGAAATGTTGCATAGTCATGTAAGTTATAATTACCAAGCCAAAACAGATAAAATATCTGGGCAGGAAAAGGACTTCAAGGTATTCTTATCTGTTCCTATTTAGTTATTCATTCAAAAACCTGTGTATCATTGAATAGAAGAATTCATCTCAGCTAATGCTCAGTTATATATAAATCTGAAAATGTTTTATTGCCTACTTTCAAGAAATATTCTATGTAGACTACCAAATATTCAAGTAGAGATAGAAGGATATAGATCTGGACAAAGAAAGTGTGAATATTCAACATGGTCTGTTTATATTTCTATAAATTATAATTCATTATACATAGTTTTATAATTAGCCAAATTAAATTTGAGGAAAAGTGTAGAAAATCTTCTCTTAAGCTTTACTGGAGATACCAATGGTTACCTGCTCTCTGGCAGTTAAGAATCTAGTAGGGTCAATACTCTGATAAGTACTCTTATAGAGTTACCAACAGTGGAAGAAAGAGAATAAACAGATTTGTTTCTATTGGAGAGATCTAGAATTTCTTGGAGAATCCACAATTCAGCTTGATTTTTGAGAGGCAGAACCTCCGAAAAACAACAAGCATTTCTGAGAACAACTTAAACACTTTTTGAAGCAGAAAAGTATGGACACCTCAGTGAACTTTGTGTATATTTTGGGAAAGAAGCTATTTTAGGCATGCTTTCGTGGGTAGAGAGTGACAGTAATAATTTTTAAAGTTTACTTTGTATATTGAAGCGAAGATATAAGGGGAACAAACAGATAAAAGTCTTCAGGAGCTCAATTCTATGCAGAAATGGAGCTCAGAACAGAAGTTAAGTTTACAAGAAAGTACTTAGAATCTATCCACATAATGATGGTGTTAAAGTTATAGGCCTTAATGAGAATCACAAATGTAAATGACAAAGACTAAATCAGTGTGTAACTCCCATGTTTGGGGCAAAAAAGGCAAAAAAAACACAGAGAAGAAAAAATGGAGTCAGAAAGCAGATGAGTGATGACGAAGGGAAGGAAGTGGAGTGCAAGGGCTTCACCTGAGGCATTGGTGACAAAGCCCACCCTCCCCACTGTTAGACAATGCCCATGTGGCACCACCTGTATGCCCTCCTGGTCCCTGTCCATCTCAGCAGCCCAAAGGATTTACATTGTTACTGTCCTTTTGTTCATAATCAAAGTCAAGGAACTTGGCAACAAACTATAGGTCATTCAGCGATGTAAAGATCGGGTGAGTAAAGGTGGAACAAGATGTTGAGTAGCCCTTTTGCTGAACTAGGGCCCACATATGGAAAAAAGGAGGTACTATGGCCTGACATTGTAAACTGGAAAATAGTCAGACTTTGTGGCCAGATCCCCTCTCCAGGATGCACTGTAAGATCTGCCTTCCCATGCCGGGCACGGTGGCTCACGTCTGTAATCCCAGCACTTTGGGAGACTGAGGCGGGCGGATCACGAGGTCAGGAGATCGAGACCATCCTGGCTACCACGGTGAAACTCCGTCTCTACTTAAAATACAAAAAAATTAGCCGGGCGTGGTGGCGGGCGCCTGTAGTCCCAGCCACTCGGGAGGCTGAGGCAGGAGAATGGCGTAAACCCGGGGGCGGAGCTTGCAGCGAGCCGAAATCGTGCCACTGCACTCCAGCCCGGGCGACAGAGTGAGACTCCGTCTGGGAAAAAAAAAAAAAAAATCTGCCTTCCCATAACTGTTCCCGCACCACAGCACCCCCAGTCCCAGGGTGGACTGTCAGCACACTGTCTTTGGACTAGTGGTGAGGAGGGAGGGTGCTTCAGGAGGACTCCAAGAGAATTACGTGTACAGTGTCGAGGCACTCATTAGAATAGAATACTCTTCTCTCCTCCCCTGGTTTAAACTGGACGACTGGAGGAAAACCGCAGGGGTCGCCAGGAGGCAGCTACAGCCCCACCTCCTGGCTGGCGAAGACTTCCAGGAGATGCTGTGGAAAATCACCAGGCTGGAGCTACTCGCAGCCACCCGCTGAAACCCAGAACCAAGCTTTGGATTTAGAGACGCAGGGAGTTGGAGGAGACAGAGAAGGTAGGTCCAGATCAGAGGAAACGTGCAAGCGGAGGCCCCTGCCGTGTCTTGGAAGAACTCAGAAGTACCATCCACAACAAAGCCAGCGTTTGGCCTCCTGCCACATGAGAGAATCCTTGGCCAGTGGGTTTCTCAGAAAAGGATGGACAGCCACTGGAAACGGACCTCCGTCACAGAAGTTAAACAGGAACCACTCACCCCTTTCCTCCTGCTTTTTTTCTGCCTCAACACACCTGGTAGGGACCCTGAGAAAAGGGAGGAGCTGTTTCTTCCCCAATCCGCCTTAGCCCCTCAGAGTACGCAGCCGGTTGTGCAAGCCCGTACCCTGGGTTTCACCAACACACTCCCTTCCTTCAGAGCCCCGTGGGCGTCCAGCTTCTGGGAGGGCTTCCCGGAGGCCGCAGTCCCAGAGGCATGTTTCTCTGCGCTCCCGCCCTTCTCACTCCATCACAGCCCATCCCAGACTGCCCTATAAGGGCTGATTTACAAGTATGGGTGGCTCTTCCTCTGCTACCAGTAATGACACTAATGATCAGCAGCAGTTATTGGGCTTTACATGTGTTACCTTATTTAATCTTCAACCAAACTTTATTTACTTATTTTATTTATTTATTTATTTGAGATAGAGTCTCACTCTCTCGCCCAGGTTGGAGTGCAATGGTATGATCTGGGCTCATGCAACCTCCTCCTCCCAAGTTCAAGTGATTCTTCCCCCTCAACCTCCAGAGTAGCTGGGATTATAGGCAGCTGCCTTCGTGCCTGGCTAATTTTTTTTGGTACTTTTTTTAGAGAGGGGATTTCACCATGTTGGTCAGGCTGGTCTCCAACTCCTGACCTCAGGTGATCCGCCTGCCTCGGCCTCCCAAAGTGTTGGGATTACAGGTGTGAGCCACCGTGCCCAGCCTCAACCAAACTTTATGAAGTAGATGCTATTATTAGCAATTTCATTTTACAGATAGGAAACTTGGGCACTTGATGTGCCCGAGGTCACAAGGCTGGTGAGCTCCAGAAGCGCAGTTCAGAAACAGGCAGCATCCTCCAGGTACTGCACTTTTGATCACCAAATAAGTAAATAAATGAGGAAACAAGTAAATAATTTGGAACTGCGAAGGAAAGACCCAAGAGTCTATAATAATACATCCCTTCTTATCCGTTTTGTTTGTTTGTTTGTTTGTTTGAGGTGGAGTCTCCCTCTGTCCTCCAGGCTGGAGTGCAGTGGCACGATCTTGGCTCACTGTAACCTCCGCCTCCCAGGTTCACGCCATTCTCCTGCCTCTGCCTCCTGAGTAGCTGAGACTACAGGGATCTGCCACCACGACCGGCTAATTCTTTTTGTTTTGTTTTGTATTTTTAATAGAGACGGGGTTTCACTGTGTTAGCCAGGATGGTCTTGATCTCCTGACCTTGTGATCCACCCGCCTCGGCTTCCCAAAGTTCTGGAATTATAAGCATGAGCCACCGCGCCCTGTCCCTTATCCTTTCCTGAGTAGGCCTGGCTCGAGTCCAGGAAATAGGCGGAATGCGGGTAGGAGCAGCGTTCTGCAAAACTATGGCACCAGGAGGTCGGCGGTGGGGAGAGGGGGAGGCGGGGGGCAATGACCTCTTCGTTAAGTGCCCCAGGCCCAGAAAGCCAGGCTTTCCTTTCTCTCTCCAAGACGGAAGGAGAGGAACTACTAAGGTTAGATTTGACCCATTGGAGGCAAAAATATTAAATCAAGTTCACAGACTCAAAGACCTCCAGTGCTGCAGAAAAACATTCATTCTTCCAGTGAGCCCAGTCCCCGCCTGCTGAACCTGGGCTGAAGTGGCGGCCAGGCTCGCTCAGTCCTTAGCCTCTCTTCTATCCCCAGCTAGGCTTGGAGCCAGCAGCGCGTGCACCACACACCTCTTTTGCCAGCCGTCTTCCTGTTGGGACTGTCAACCCAGCACTGGGTTTGAGCAGCTTTGGGCAGTGATGCCACAGCCACAGGAGTCAGCAGGGCACAGAGCGCCCAGTTCAGGTCCGGCGTAGCTGTCCTGGGTGCTGGGCCACTCCATCTTCCTGCTGGGCTATTCCATCTCTCCGCGGAGACACTCCATCTCCCCTCTGGGCAACCCCATCTTCCCGCTGTGAAGGGGTGGCCTGTCCCTCCACACCTGTGGGCGTTTCTCCTTAGGTAGAAGGAGAGACTTGAGAAGAGAAATGAGACACAGAGACAAAGTATGGACAAAGAAAAAGTGGGTCCAGGGGACCGGCGCTCAACATACAGAGGACCCACGCCGGCACTGGTCTCTGAGTTCCCTTAGTATTTATTGATCATTATCTTTACCATCTTAGAAAAAGGGAAGTGGCAGGATAATAGGATCATGGTAGGGGAGAAGGTCAGCAGTAAGACATATGAATAAAGATCTCTGTGACATGAATAAGTTTAAGGAAAAGTGCTGTGCCTTGATATGCATATGCAAACATCATAAACCTTTTTAGTGCATAAAGAGCAACATTGCGCTAGCAAGTCCCGCCTTTCGCCCTAAGGCGGTTTTCTCCTTTCTCAGTAAACAGAACATACAATCGGGGTGTGTACACCGAGATGTTCCATTGCCCAGGGACGGGCAGGAGACAGATGCTTTTCTCTATCTCAACTGCCAACAACCACCAAGAGGCCTTCTTTCCTCTTGTACTAGTCCTCCTCAGCCCAGACCCTTCACGGGTGTCAGGCTGGGGGACGATCAGGTCTTTACCTTCCCAGGAGGCCATATTTCAGACTATCACAGGGGGAGAAACCTTGGACAATACCTAGCTTTCCTAGGCAGAGGTCCCTGTGACCTTTGGCAGTGTGCGTGTCCCTGGGTACTTGAGATTAAGAGAATGGTGATGACTTTTAACCAGCAAGCTGCCTTTAGGCACTTGTTTAACAAAGCACACCCTGCACAGCCCAAAATCCTTTAAACCTTGAGTCACCACAGCACATGTCTCTTGCAAGGACAAGGTTGGGGGTAGGGTCACAGGTTAACAGCATCTCAAATACAGAACAAAATGGAGTCTCTTATGTCTACTTCTTTCTATGCGGACATAGTAACAGTCTGATCTTTCTTTCTTTTCCCCACAGCGCTGGACCACTCCATCTTCCCATTAGTCCTCAAGCCCTTCAGCGTGGTGACCCTGGAGTTTCTCATCTTTGAGTAATCTTACCATCCTGCTTTGCTCCTCCATCATCTTTCCAACAGGCTTTTAACTCATTTTCTGTGTTGACTTGCCTCTGCTTGAAGTACTTTTCCAATCAGAATGTTTTTTCTCCTGATGAATACAGCCTTTCTATAACACCCACCACAAATTGTCAACTACTCTCTGGCCACTTCCTATGAGGAAGAGCTTATTACTTCCCTGTTGGTCATTTCATCTTCGGAAATGTCTGACTTTCATAAATTTTTCTTACGTTGAACTAAAATTCTTCTCTTTAATTGCTTTGTCAACTTTTGCAGTTGTAGTAGCAAATGCCATAAATACTTAAATACTTAAAAAGTGCTCCTCCCCACCTCATGAGTCATTTCCTTCCCAGACCAAACTTCCTAATTCCTTCAACTAACAAAACATAGGCTTTATCTCTTTTACCAGCTAGATATTCCTTTGTCTACACCTCTCCTAAGTGTGGTACCCAGAGGTAAACATGTTTACCAGATGTATTCTGACCGTCCTAGGACAGAACAAGGCTGTCATTATTCTGTAAGGAATAGGATTTCTTGCCTAGGTGGTTAAAAGAAGTATTTTCAGTGGAGACCCATATCCTAACTTAGCCATTTGAAAATAGTTCAGCTTTCATACATCAAAAATGTATCCAGAAATCTCCCCAAGGTCTGCTATAAGTCTAGAAAACGTTTCTACTTTTCCACGTCATATTAGTTGCTAGGGGTGCCAAAAGAAAGTACCACAGACTAAGGGGCTTAAAGAACAGAAATTGATTTTCTCACAGTTCTGGAGGCTGGAAGTCCAAGATCAAGGTGCCAGCAGAGTTGTTTCTTCTGAGACTTCTATCCTCGGCTTAGAGAGAGCTGCCTTCTCCCTGTGTGTTCACATGGTCTTCCTGCTGTGTGTCCTAATCTCTCTTCCAATAAGGACACCAGTCATATTGGATTGGAGACCACCCATATGAACTCATCTAGCCTTAATGACCTCTTGAAAGACAGTCACATTCTGAGGTACTGGGCTTAGGGCTTCAACATAGGAATTTGGGGGGTGGGAGAAGGACACAGTTTGTCCCATAACATACATCAAACAAAGCATCCAGAAAGTTCTCCAAGTGTCATTGTGATTAGTCTAGAAAATAGGGTGTGGGGGAGGAGGGAAGAAAATCATATATTCAAGTATGAGTTATATGGGGAAAATATATGAAAATCACATTATATTTCTATGCTTTTCTTTCATCATCTCTCAGCTACCTTGACAAGCACCTGGCAGGCCACCCATTCTGCCAGGGAGTCAACAGCAGGGCTCCAGCTCTGGGAGCAGGGGATGAAGAGTACATTCTGGTTACAATTGTGTAATTGTCCTTTCCAACCCTTTGGCTAAAGCCAAGCAGATCATTTGAAGCTCAGAGTATTTTGTCACATGCTGGTATGGGCCCACAACATCACATAATGACACCACAAATTGGGACTAACTCTGAAGGGATGCATTACTCTGCCTTTAATGTTACCTTTAGCAAAGACTTGTGGTTATCAAGAGAGAAAGCTATATGAGGAATTGACAAATTGAACTGCAAAATAATTTAATGAATCACTACTACTTTCTCCTTTCATTCAGTCCCTGCTTACTCAAACTCTTCAGCCAAGGTAGAAAGAAAAGCCACATGGTTGTGAGAGAATTTGCTAAAAGTGGAAGCAGTGTACTTAATGGTCAGGCTTGAGAGTTGGTCCCAGAGGTGACCTCACTAGACATGACCTTGGGTAAGTCACTCAACATTTCTAAGCCTCGGCCGGGTGCGGTGGCTCAAGCCTGTAATCCCAGCACTTTGGGAGGCCGAGGCGGGCGGATCACGAGGTCAGAAGATCGAGACCATCCTGGCTAACACAGTGAAACCCCGTCTCTACTAAAACTACAAAAAAACTAGCCGGGCGAGGTGGCGGGTGCCTGTAGTCCCAGCTACTCAGGAGGCTGAGGCAGGAGAATGGCATGAACCCGGGAGGCGGAGCTTGCAGTGAGCTGAGATCCGGCCACTGCACTCCAGCCTGGGCGACAGAGCGAGACTCCGTCTCAAAAAAAAAAAAAAAAAAAAAAAAACATTTCTAAGCCTCAGTTTCCACATCTTTGAAATGGGCATAGTAAAAGTGCCAACCTCATTTGAGAGTCGTGGACATTAAATGAGGTAGTTGAATGTTCTAGTGAAGTCACTTGCTGGTACACAAAGATGGGGCACAAGCTAACATTATTGCTGATTTTTTTCTACAAAGATGGTTATGCATGAATCATTCAGACACTTACACACATGATTAAGTGAATAGTATGAAAAGGAGATACAATATTGGAGCTTATTTATTCATTCATTCAGCAACCACTTCCAATGCATATAGGAGCTCAAATCTTGCAACTGAGGAGCTAGAAAAAGCTTCTCCAAGCTATTGATTAAACAAAGCCTCAAAGGACAAGGACCCTTAAAGTAGGAGAAGAAGGCATCACTTTCATAGAGAGCAAAATGCATCATGGCAAGAGAATACATGAATGTGCAGGGAATTGGAAGGAATCTGGTGTGACTAGAGAGTAAGAATATCAACGGGAAAGAGGCAAGAGATGAGGTTGAGTAAGTAGAGGAAGGCCAGAAGATGAGGGACCTTCATGCAATGTTGCCTTTTGATTGTTTCCATTAGCCAGGGAGGGGTCATTACGTCGAAACAAGGCATTTATAGTTTTTGAAGAAGCAACTCTTTAGGCATGTGTTTTAGAATGAGTTTCAGGGATCATATTGAGAATAAAATCCATTGGGGAAAAAGCAGCGAATTCAGAGGATAAGAGATTCGGTTTTTAGTGTTGTTCTACACAAAATCCAGTTGTGTGAACTTGATCAAGTTTTTTCTTTCGCCATGAAGTTCAAGGAGAATACTAGACAATTTACAAAATGGCATCAGGCATTAATGTCTTTATCGTTGCAAAACATAAAATTGTATTTTTTAACAGCAAATTGTTATTTCAACTAACACTTTCTTGGTCATTCTCTGTTCTGTTTTGTTCTGTTTTTTATTATTTTTAAAAATGTTGAAAAGAAATAAAATTATTTGGGAAAGGGCTGATTTTTTGTTGTTGTTTGTTTTTTAAACACAGCCTTGCTCTGCTGCCCAGGCTGGAGTGCAGTGGTGCCATCTTGGCTCACTGCAACCCCCACCTCACTGTTTCAAGCAATTCTCCTGCCTTGGCTTCCAGAGTAGCAGGGATTATCAGCACTTGTCACCATGTCCAGCTAATTTTTTTGTTTTTGGTAGACATGGGATTTCGCCATGTCAGTCAGGTTGGTCTTGAACTCCTGGCCTCAAGTGATCCACCCACCTGGGCCTCCCAAAGTGCTGGCATTACAGGCGTGAGCCACCACACCTGGCCTGAGAGGCTAATTTTAATGATGAAACTTCTGGGCATGTAAAAAATTTTTTTGTTTTTAGAGATGGAGTCTCGCTCTGTCGCCCAGGCTGGAGTGTAGTGGCTGATCTCGGCTCACTGCAAGCTCTGCTTCCCAGGTTCATGCCATTCTCCTGCCTCAGCCTCCCAAGTAGCTGGGACTATAGGCACCCACCACCACGCCTGGCTAATTTTTTTGTATTTTTAGTAGAGACGAGGTTTCACCGTGTTAGCCAGGATGGTCTCGATCTCCTGACTTTGTGATCCACCCACCTCGGTCTCCCAAAGTGCTGGGATTACAGGCATGAGCCACCGCATAGTACAAGTAATTCAAACCACATTAGCAAAATTGCATAAAATTCTAATGATCTCACTGGTAAAAATGTACTTTATTTTATAAATGCTAAAACAGCAGTTAATATTTACTGTATGATTTTTTGAAATGATCAATGATATATGTATTTCTGTATATTCAATTATGATCAAATAGTTGTAGGTGGGTAAGTGATTTCATATTTTTAAATTCTCCTTTTGCAAGGAGGCAGGTGAAGTTTTCTTAATTTTAAAAGTTAATAGTAAAATTCATAAGATATGAAATATATTGAAAGTATTATATTACATTTTGATCAATTTTATGCTACCAAATGTTATTGAGACCACAGTACTTAATAGTCTTTAGATCACTTGGTCTGTGAGTTTGCCTTTTCTGTAATTGCTGGCATTTCTCTGAAGGTTACAAAGGAAAAAAGGGTTCTTAAAAATAAAGTTAATGAGTCCATCTTCTGTGCCTCCAAAGGGAAATTGAGATTCTTCACCAATTTGATGACAACATATCTGCTCTGTACAAAGATGGTAAAAGGTAACGTGCTCTCTTCATCAGACAGGATTTTGACTGCTTATCTATTGACCTTCTGAACAGCTTTGAGGCAATCAAGAGAGTATATCAAGCAGAATTTTCATCTCTAATCCATCAAGTGACTACATTTAAGTATGTAACTTCACATTTACTTTAAGGGTGTTAACTACAATACCTTGTCATTAATTTGTTCAAAACCTGCTTTATGTGCGTATTTTTAATAGCCATGTTTTGGCCATAGCATCCCTAGAACTTAATAGTGTCAAGAGCCACATTGATGAAAATAGGTAAAGGAAAACTGGGCTTCTCCTTGATAATTTAATTCAAGTCAGCAAACATTCATTTATTGAGCATTCACTGTATTCTAGCCACTCACCTAGATAGGTCTGTTTCTCCAACTGTCCTGTTTTAATGGCCCGCTTCTCACTATTTACACTTAGTCTGAGCACTGTCACTAACCATGATATGCTTAACAGGAGGACTAGAAGGAGAGAAGGGAGAGAAATCAGGGAAAAATATTGAAAGAAATTCTCTTTGTCCATTTTGTGCTGCTACCTACTACCTGAAACTGGTTTATTTATAAAGAAAAGAAATGTATTTCTCACAGCTCTAGAGGCTGGGAAGTCCAAGAGCAAGCCATCAGTATTTGGTTGGTGATCACCTTCTTGCTGCATCCTCATATGGCAGAGGGAGGAAGGACAAGCTCAAGCCAAAAGGCCCTTTTATAAGGGCCTCAATCCAATTAATTTGAGATGATTCTTCCAGGCCTAATCAACTCTGAAAGGGCACACCTCTTAATATTATCACATTGGCAATACCTGAATTTTGAAAGGAACACATTCAAATAATAGCAGAAATAATGACTGAAAACTTTCTAAATTAGTTGTAAAATGCTGACCTGTACACTCAAGAATCTCAATGAACTTATAGTAGGATAAATGAAAAGGAATCTAGACCCAAACACATCTTAGTTAAACTGTTGAAAGCAAAAGAAAAAAAGAAGACATTTTAAGGGCAACAATAGAAAAGTGACTCTTCACATGCAAAGGAATTCCAGTAAGATTATTGGCTGAGGTCTTATACAAAGCAAGGAGGCCAGAAAGTGATATGACATGTTCAACATACAGAAAGAAAAAGTACCAAAAAAGAATCTTTATATCCAGCAAAACTCAGCCTCAAAATGAAGGTAAAATAAAGACATTCCCAGATTTTAAAAAACTAAACGAATTTTTTGCTAGGAGAACTGTCTTACAATAAATACTAAATAAAGTTCTTCAAGCTGGAATCAAGTGACTACAGGCAGTAATTCAAATTGATACACACACAAAACAAAGAGGAACAGTAAAGATAATGATGTAATTACATAAAACACTATAAACAATTGTGTAGAAAAAACTCAAATTGTTTTTGGTCTGCTATCACACTACAACATTCAATACAGAGGACTTCTGTGACCAAATGTGTGGGGTTTCACCCAGCACACTAAGCAAGTAATCATTCTGGCACCAGACACCAGCTAGGTTTCCTCCAATTCAAGTCGAACACTATCTACCTGGAGATATTAATAGCATCAGATCCCACAGGTTGAGGGCTCAGTCACATAAAACTGCCCCCCTTCAGTTGCAAGTCTAAGCCTCTGAGATTTCTGAGTGACCAGCTTCATGACCTCCTCTTTGGGTTTAATTAATTTGCTAGAGTGGCTCCCAGAACTCAGGGAAACATATTTACTGGTTTATTATAAAGGATATTATAAAGTATAGGGATGAAGAGATGCATAGGTCTAGGAATGGGGGGAGGAGCGTACAGCTTTCATGCCCTACTTGGGTGTGCCACCTCCAGGAACCTCCATGTGTTCAGCTATCTGGAAACTTTTTGAACCCTGTTTTGGGGGTTTTTAGGGGAGTTTCATTACACAGACATTATTGATTAAATCATTGGCCACCGGTGATCAGATTAACCTTCTCCTCTCCCCAGAAGTTGTGGAGTAGGGCTGAAAGTCCCAACCCTCCAATCCTGCCTTGGTCTCTCTGGTGACCAGCCCCCATCCTGAAGCTACCTAGGGGCTGCCAGGTATCAGTCAATCATTAGCATACAAAATGCATTTCTTTGGACATTCAAAGGATTTTAGGAGCTGTATGCCAGGAAACAGGGATGAAGACCAAATATATATATTTCACAATATTGCAACACTTCTTTATTCTCTTCACTGATTTTCAAAATCAATTATATAAACAATACTTACGTAATTGTACTGTTGGGCATACAACATATAGCAATGTAATTTACAATAACAGGAAAAAAAGATGAGTGTAAGCAAAACTGTGTTGGGATGATGGATAAACTAAAAGGATTAGTCACCATGAACAAACGGGACTTATCCCAAGAGTGCAAAATTAGTATAACATTTAAAAACCTATTAATGTAATATACCATATTAATAGAACGAAGAGCAAAAAGCACATGATTATCTCAATAGATTAAAAAACAGCATTAGGCAAAATCCAACACCATTTCATGATACAAATATTCAACAAACTATCAACAAAATGAAACTTTCTCAATATAGTAAAGTCCATCCATAAAACAATTCACAAACATCATACTTAGTGGTAAAAGACTGAACAATTTCTTTCTAAGATAAGGAACAAGGTAAGGATGTTCACTATTGCCACATCAACTCAACATTGTACTTAAGATTTTAGCCTTGGCAATTAGGCAAAAAAGAAAGAGTCAGGAGCAAGATGGCCGAACAGGAACACCTCCAGCCTCCAGCTCCCAGTGCAAGTGACACAGAAGAAAGGTGATTTCTGCATTTTCAACTGAGGTACCGGGTTCATCTCACTGTGGAGTGCTGGACAATCAGTGCTGGTCAGCTGGTGCAGTCCAACCAATGAGAGCTGAAACAGGGCGAGGCATCACCTCACCTGGGAAGTACAAGGGGGAAGGGAATCCCTTTTCCTAGCCAAGGGAAACTGAGACACACAAAACCTGGAAAATCAGGTAACTCCCACCCTACTACTGTGCTTTACCAAGGGTCTTAGCAAATGGCACACCAGGAGATTATATCCCACACCTGGCATGGAGGGTCCCACACCCACGGAGTCTCCCTCATTGCTAGCACAGCAGTCTGAGATCTAACTGCAAGGCAGCAGTGAGACTGGTGGAGGGGTGCCCGCCATTGCTGAGGCTTAAGTAGGTAAACAAAGCCTCTGGGAAGCTCGAACTGGGTGGAGTCCACCTCAGCTCAAGGAGGCCTGCCTCTCTCTGTAGACTCCACATCTGGGTGGAGTCTGACAGCCTTGAAGAGAACAGTGGATATCCCGGCACGAAGGTTGAGATCTGAGAATAGACAGACTGCCTGCTCAAGTGGGTCCCTGACCCCTGAGTAGCCTAACTGGGAGACATCCCCCACTAGGTGCAGACCAACACTTCACACCTCACACAACATGGTACACCCCTGAGACGGAGCTTCCAGAGCAAGAATCAGACAGCAGCACTTGCTGTTCAGCAATATTCTATCTTCTGTGGGCTCTGCTGCTGATACCTAGGCAAACAGGGTCTAGAATGGACCTCAAGCAATCTCCAACAGACCTACAGCTGAGGGTCCTGACTGTTAGAAGGAAAACTAACAAACAGAAAGGACACCCACACCAAAACCCCATCAGTACATCACCAGCATCAAACCAAAGGCAGACAAAACCACGAGATGGGGAAAATGCAGAGCAGAAAAGCTGGAAATTCAAAAAATCAGAATGCATCTCCCCCTCCAAAGGAATGCAGCTTATCACCAGTAACGGATCAAAGCTGAATGGAGAATGACTTTGACGAGTTGAGAGGAGAAGGCTTCAGTCGATCAAACTTCTCAGAGCTAAAGGAGGAACTATATACCCAGCACAAAGAAACTAAAAATCTTGAAAAAAGAAGGGAAGAATGGATAACTAGAATACTCAATGCAGAGAAGTCCATAAACGAACTGACAGAGATAAAAACCATGACATGAGAAATAAGTGACAAACGTACAAGCTTCAGTAACCGACTCAATCAACTGGAAGAAAGAGTATCAATGATTGAAGATCAAATGAATGAAATGAAGTGAGAAGAGAAGTCTAGAGAAAAAGGATGAAAAAGAAATGAACAAAGCCTCCAATAAATATGGGATTATGTGAAAAGACCAAATCTACGTCTGATTGGTGTGCCTGAAAGTGAGGGGGAAAATGGAACCAAGTTGGAAAACACTCTGCAGGATATCATCCAGGAGAACTTCCCCAACCTAGTAATTCAGGCCAACATTCAAATTCAGGAAATACAAAGAACACCACATAGATACTCCTCGAGAAGAGCAACTCCAAGACACATAATTATCAGATTCACCAAAGTTGAAATGAAGGAAAAAATGTTAAGGGCAGCCAGAGAGAAAGGTTGAGTTACACACAAAGGGAAACCCATCAGACTAACAGCAGATGTCTCAGCAGTAACTCTACAAGCCAGAAGAGAGTGGGGGCCAGTATTCAACATTCTTAAAGAAAAGAATTGTCAACCCAGAATTTCATATCCGGCCAAACTAAGTTTCATCAGTGAAGGATAAATAAAATCCTTTACAGACAAGCAAATGCTTAGAGACTTT
Source organism: Chlorocebus sabaeus (assembly GCF_047675955.1). Taxonomy (NCBI): domain Eukaryota; kingdom Metazoa; phylum Chordata; class Mammalia; order Primates; family Cercopithecidae; genus Chlorocebus; species Chlorocebus sabaeus. Next base: position 57,101,471 of record NC_132911.1, on the reverse strand, counting down.
GTCACCACCAGGTCTGCCCTACAAGAGATCCTGAAGGAAGCACTAAACATGGAAAGGAAAAACCGGTGCCAGTCATTGCAAAAACATGCCAAAATGTAAAGATCATCAATGCTAGGAAGAAACTGCATCAACTAACGAGCAAAATAACCAGCTAATATCACAGTGACAGGATCAAGTTCACACATAACCATATTAACCTTAAATGTAAATGGACTAAATGGTCCAATTAAAAGACACAGACTGGCAAATTGGATAAACAGTCAAGACTCATCAATTTGCTGTATTCAGGAGACCCATCTCACATGCAGAAACACACATAGGCTCAAAATAAAGGGATGGAGGAAGATCTACCAAGCAAATGAGAACAAAAAAAAAGCAGGGGTTGCAATACTAGTCTCTGATAAAACAGACTTTAAACCATCAAAGATCAAAAGAGATAAAGAAGGCCATTACATAATGGTAAAGGGATCAATTCAACAGGAAGAGCTAACTATCCTAAATATATATGTGCCCAATACAGGAGCACCCAGATTCATAAAGCAAGTCCTTAGAGACTTACAAAGAGACTTAGACTCCCATACAATAATAATGGGAGACTTTAACACCCCACTGCCAACATTAGACAGATCAACGAGACAGAAAGTTAACAAGGATATCCAGGAATTGAACTCAACTCTGCACCAAGCAGACCTAATAGACATCTACGGAACTCTCCACTCCAAATCAACAGAATATACATTCTTCTCAGCACCACATCACACTTATTCCAAAATTGACCACATAGTTGGAAGTAAAGCACTCCTCAGCAAATGTACAACAACAGAAATTATAACAAACTGTCTCTCAGACCACAGTGCAATCAAACTAGAACTCAGGACTAAAAAACTCAATCAAAACCACTCAACTACATGGAAACTGAACAACCTGCTCCTGAATGACTACTGGGTATATAATGAAATGAAGGCAGAAATAAAGATGTTCTTTGAAACCAATGAGAACAAAGATACAACATACCAGGATCTCTGGGACACATTTAAAGCAATGTGTAGAGGGAAATTTATAGCACTAAATGCCCACAAGAGAAAGCTGGAAAGATATAAAATTGACACTCTAACATCACAATTAAAAGAAATAGAGAAGCAAGAGCAAACACATTCGAAAGCTAGCAGAAGGCAAGAGATAACTAAGATCAGAGCAGAACTGAAGGAGATAGAGACACAAAAAACCCTCCAAAAAATCAATAAATCCAGGAGCTGGTTTTTTGAAAAGATCAACAAAATTGATAGACCACTAGCAAGACTAATAAAGAAGAAAAGAGAGAAGAATCAAAGAGACAAAATAAAAAATGATAAAGGGGATATCACCACCGACCCCACAGAAATACAGACTACCATCAGAGAATACTATAAACACCTCTACGCAAATAAACTAGAAAACCTAGAAGAAATGGATAATTTCCTGGACACTTACACTCTCCCAAGACTAAACCAGGAAGAAGTTGAATCCCTGAATAGACCAATAGCAGGCTCTGAAATTGAGGCAATAATTAATAGCCTACCAACCAAAAAAAGTCCAGGACCAGACGGATTCACAGCTGAATTCTACTGGAGGTACGAGGAGGAGCTGGTACCATTCCTTCTGAAACTATTCCAATCAATAGAAAAAGAGGGAATCCTCCCTAACTCATTTTATGAGGCCAACATCATCCTGATACCAAAGCCTGGCAGAGACACAACAAAAAAAGAGAATTTTAGACCAATATCCCTGATGAACATCGATGCAAAAATCCTCAATAAAATACTGGCAAACCAAATCCAGCAACACATCAAAAAACTTATCCACCAAAAGCATTGGCAACAAAAGCCAAAATTGACAAATGGGATCTCATTAAACTAAAGAGCTTCTGCACAGCAAAAGAAACTACCATCAGAGTGAACAGGCAACCTACAGAATGGGAGAAAAATTTTGCAATCTACTCGTCTGACAAAGGGCTAATATCCAGAACCTACAAAGAACTCAAACAAATTTATGAGAAAAAAACAAACAACCCCATCAAAAAGTGGGTAAAGGATATGAATAGACATTTCTCAAAAGAAGACATGCATACAGCCAACAGATAATGTAAAAATGCTCATAATCACTGGCCGCCAGAGAAATGCAAATCAAAACCACAGTGATATACCATCTCACACCAGTTAGAATGGCAATCATTAAAAAGTCAGGAAACAACAGGTACTGGAAAGGATGTGGAGAAATAGAAACACTTTTACTCTGTTGTTGGGATTGTAAACTGGTTCAACCGTTGTGGAAAACAGTATGGCGATTCCTCAAGGATCTAGAACTAGAAATACCATATGACCCAGCCATCCCATTACTGGGTATATACCCAAAGGATTATAAATCATGCTACTATAAAGACACATGTACACGTATGTTCATTGCGGCACTATTCACAATAGCAAAGACTTGGAATCAATCCAAATGTCCATCAGTGACAGACTGGATTAAGAAAATGTGGCACATATACGCCATAGAATACTATGCAGCCATAAAAAGGGATAAGTTCGTGTCCTCTGTAGGGACATGGATGCAGCTGGAAACCATCATTCTCAGCAAACTATCACAAGAACAGAAAACCAAGTATCGCATGTTCTCACTCATAGGTGGGAATTGAACAAAGAGATTACTTGGAAGGGGAACATCACACACCGGGGCCTATTATGGGGAGGGGTTAGTGGGGAGGGATGGCATTGGGAGTTATACCTGATGTAAATGATGAGTTGATGGGTGCTGATGAGTGGATGGGTGCAGCACACCAACATGGCACAAGTATACATATGTAACAAACCTGCACGTTGTGCACATGTACCCTAGAATTTAAAGTATAATAAAAAGATAAAAAAAGAAAGAAAGAAAGAAAGAAAAATAAATAAATAAAAGGCATCAGATTATAAAGGAAAACGTGAAACTGTCTCTATTTACAGATGACAAAATCTCATATATAGAAAATTCTAAGGAATATACTTAAACTAGTTTAGCAAGATTTCAGGATACAAAATTAATATACTATAGTCAACTGCATTTCTATGCACTGTCAATAAACTATTCAAAAAATTGAGAAAACAACTTGACTTATATATCAAACAAAAAGAATAAAATACCTAGATAAATTTAACAGAGAATGTGCAAAACTTGGATTCTGAAAACTACAAAATGTTATTGAAAGTAAAATTTTTTAAAAGACCTAAATAAATGAAAAGACATCCTATGTTCATGGGTTGAAAGACTTAAAATTATTAAGATGGCAATACATTCTGATTTGGTTTACAGATTCAGTGCAAGCCATATAAAAATCCTAGTTGGCTTCTTTGCAGGAATTCATAAGCATATTTTAATTTATAAGGAAATTCAAGAGACTGCAAGTTGTCACACAGAAAAAGTTGGAAAATGAACAATGTAGTTGGAGGAGTCAGATTTTAAACTTAAGCCAAATTTTAAAACTTACTATAAACCTACAGTAATCAAGACAGTGTGATATTGGTATAGGAATAAAGATACAGAGGAATGAAATTAAATTGAGAGTCCAGAAAAAAATTATTACATTCAATTAACTTTCCACAAGAATGCCAATATATTTCAATGGAAAAAGAATATGAAACTCTTCATTCAAACTTGGGAGGGGGAGAAACAAAACTAAACCAAGTTTGCTGCACATTCAGCCTTAATCATTATGTCAGTGATATGATTTGGCTTTGTGTCGCCATCCAAATCTCATGTTGAATTGTAATCCTCAGTGTTAGGGGAGTGTCCTGGTGGGAGGTTATTGGATCATGGGGGCGGATTTTCCCCATGCTGTTCTAGTGATAGTGAGTGAGTTCTCACAAGACTTATTGTTTAAAAGTGTGTAGCACTTCCCCTTTGCTTGCGCTTTCTCTCTTCTCTCTCTCTCTCTCTCTCTCTCTCTCTCTTTCTCTCTCGTTCTGTCTCTCCTGCTCCACCATGGTAAGACATGCTTGCTTCCCCTTCACCTTCTGCCATGATTGTAAGTTTCCTGAGGTTTCCCAGCCATGCTTCCTGTACAGCCTGCAGAATCATGAGTCAATTAAACCTCTTTTCTTCATAAACTACCCACTCTCAAATAGTTCTTTAGAGCAGTGTGAAAACAGACAAATATGGAAAATTGGTACCATAGTGGGTTATTGCTATAAAGATACCTGAAAATGTGGAAGCAACTTTGGAACTGAGTAACAGGCAGAGGTTGGAATATTTTGGAGGGCTCAGAAGACAGGAAGATGAGGAAAAGTTTGGAACTTCTGAGAGACTTGTTGAATGACTTTGACCAAAATGTTCATAGTAACATGGACAATGAAGTCCAGGCTGAGGTGATCTCAGATGGAGATGAGGAACTTAATGAAAACTGAAGACAAGGTCACTCTTGCTCTACTTTAGCAAAGAGTCTGGTGATATTGTGCCCCTGCTCTAAGGATCTGTGGAACTTTGAACTTGAGAGAGATGGTTTAGGGTATCTGGTGGAAGAAACTTCTAAGCAGCAAAGCATTCAAGATATGGCCTGGCTGCTTTTAAAAACCTGTGCTCATTTGTATAACCAGAAAAACCTTATATTTAAAGGGGAAGCTGAGTGTAAAAGTTTGGAAAATTTGCAGCCTGACCATGTGGTGGAAAAGAAAACGAAAACCCCATTTTCTGGGGAGAAATTCAAGAAGGCTGCAGAAATATGCATAAATAAAGAGGAGTCAAATGTTAATAGCCAAGACAATTGAGAAAATGCCTCCAGTGCATTTCAGAGACCTTTGTGGCAGCCCCTCTGATCACTGGCCTGGAAGCCTAGGAGGGAAAAATGGTTTCATGGGCCAGCACCAGGACCCTGCTGCTCTGTGCAGCCTCAGGACATGGCACCTTGCATCCTGGTCACTCCAGCTCTAGTTGTGGCTAAAAGGGGCCAAGGTATAGCTCAGGCCATTTTTTCAAAGGGTGCAAGTCCCAAGACTTGGTGGCTTCCATGTGATATTAGGGCTATGGGTGTGCAGAAGGCAAGAGTTGAAAATTGGGAGCCTCTGCCTAGATTTCAGAGGATGTATGGAACCACTTGGATATCCACGCAGAAGTCTGTAGCAGGGGTGGAGTCATAGCTTGCACTGTGCACCTGGACAAGCTACAGGCACTCAATGCCAGCCTCTGAAAACAACTGGGGGTTCTGTACCCTGCAGAACCACAGGGTCAGAGCTGCCCAAGGACTTCAGAGCCCATCCCTTGCATCAGTGTGGCTTGGGTGTGAGACATGGTGTCAAAGGAGATTATTTTGGAGCTTTAAGATTTATTGACTGCCCTGCTGGGTTTTGGACTTGCATGGGGCCTGTTGCTCCCTTGTCTTGCCAATTTCTCCCTTTTGGAATCGGAGCATCTGAACTTGGACTTTGGAGTTAATGCTAGAATGAGTTAAGACTTTGGGGGACTGTTGGGAGGGCACAATTGGTTTTGAAATGTGAGGACATGAGATTTGAGAGGGGCCAGAGGCAGAATGATATGGTTTGGCTCCGTGTCACCATTCAAATCTCATGTTGAATTGTAATCCCCAGTGTTAGGGAAGGGACCCGCAGGGAGGTGATCAGGTCATTGGGGTGGATTTCCCCCTTGCTATTCATATGACAGTGAGTGAGTTCTCATGAAATCTGGTTGTTTGAAAGTGGGTAGCACGTCTCTCTTCTGTCTCTCTCTCCTGCTCTACCATGATCAGAGATGCTTGCATCCCCTTTGCCTTCCACCATGATTGTAAGTTTCCTGAAGCCTCCTAGCCATGCTTCTTGTACAGTCTACAGAACTGAGTTGGCCAGGTGTGGTGGCTCATGCCTGTAATCCCATACTTTAGGAAGCTGAGGTGGGTGGATCACCTGAGGTCAGGAGCTCGAGACCAGCCTGGCCAACATGGTGCAACCCCGTCTCTACTAAAAAATACAAAAATTAGCCAGGTGCGGTGGCAGGTGCCTGTAATCCCACCTACTCGGGAGGTTGAGAGAGGAGAATCACTTGAACCTGCGAGGCAGAGGTTGCAGTGAGCCGAGATCGCACCCCTGCACTCCAGCCTGGGCAATAGAGTGAGACTCGGTCCCCCTGCCCAAAGAAAGAACTATGAGTCAATTAAACCTCTTTTCTTCATAAATTACCCAGTCACAGGTAGTTCCTTATAGCAGTGTGAGAGTGAGCTAATACCATTAGCTTGCTCTCTGACACCTTCCTCGTAGTTGTTTGGTGCATATTGTCCTAGAATCACACAGATTCTGTCACAAGATTATAGTTCCCCTTAACTACTTTTTAGGTAACAACTTGAACATTATGAAATGTTAAGTTTTCCCTTTGATATTTTCCTTCAGGTGCTGTGTAACAATGCAACTACTGACTCAGATGGTCAAAAGGATCCCAAAGTTGCCAGCTAGTCTGAAGGACCCCACGAGGAGTTGACTCACCAAAGAATGCAGTTTCCACATTGTGATTATCTCATCCCCCTTTCCCTGACCAATTGACAACTCCAATTATCCAGCCCTCAATCTCCATGATCCCCTTAAAAATCCCAGCCCAGGGGGTGGGCATGGTGCCTCACACCTATAATCCCAGTACTTTGGGAGGCCAAGGAGGGTGGATCACTTGAGGTCAGAGTTCGAGAGCAGCCTGGCCAACATGGCAAAACTCCGTCTCTACTAAAAATACAAAAATTAGCCAGGCATGGTGGCACACGCCTGTAATCCCAGCTACTAGGGAGGTTGAGGCAGGAGAATCACTTGAACCTGGGAGACAGAGGTGGCAGTGAGCTGAGATTGCACCACTGCACTCCAACCTGGGTGACAGACTGAGACTTTGTCAAAAAAAAAAAAAAAAAGGCCAGCCCAGTACTCCACAGGGAGATGGATATTTGGGGGTCTCCTCCCATCTCCTCCCTCAGCCACCCTGCAATTATTAAACTCTTTGTCTGCTGCAAGTCCTGCTGGCTCAGCGTATTGGTCTGTTACTGCACAGCAGACATATAAATCTCTTGATCTTATAACAAATTATGGTGAGCCTACCTTGAGCCCCTTGTGGGCATTTCCCTGTTGCTTGGTTCCCTCTCATCACTGGGACAGATCCAGAGACAAGTCAAAGCAGCCACTCAGTTCCAGTGAAGTAGGGATTGTCTCCGGTCTCTTGCCTGTTCACAGGGCAGTGCTGACCTTTGGCACATAAATTGTTAACATCAAGGAAACAAGTTTTGAAAGACCTCTTTGGTAAGTTTTCTCTGGGCAACCGGCAGTCCATTTCCTTTCTCCTAATTAGTTGGGGCCTCTTCTGAGGTCTTGTCAACTCTCCCTAGTAATAAGAAGGACCTTGATTGAGAGGATTCCCACTAAATTGGAAGGAGAACAAAAGACACTGCTTAGATTTCTGAAACTTGGAACGTGATTTAGGAAGATCTTTTGTTTGTCTTTGCCTTGTTGTATATGTTTTTGTTTGTGAAAGTGATCCCTGAAGGAATTGCTAGCAGGTCTAACTCAGGGTGACTGTCTGCTTTTCAATCTTGCCCAGAGACTACCTGCTGATCTTCCAATCAGACATTATGCTGCCTCATCTGGAGTAGACCAAAGGCACTGGAGGCCAGCTGGGGGAAACTGTGTAAGGCTTGTGAGATCAAACTACTTGGGCACTAAGCAGTGTGACTAGTGTCTGCATTTTTGTTGTGTGCACATTGTCTTGGCTGGAATGGGAAATGTTGATTTGGTTCCTCCAAGCAGCTCACTGGGTTGGATCTTGCAAAACTGCAAACAAGTAAAACCTCCATCAGGTCAGTGCAACGGGTAACTTATCCACTAAGGGCAAAAACGCCTATGAAAAGCTATGGGGAAGTTCAAAGGCATGCCAAATTTTCTAAAACTCAAGCTGGTTATATATAATGGTCTGTTCTTCTGCACAATTTTAAACTGATGATCAAATTACAGCGAGGAAAATTCAAGTGAATGTAGTCTTTACATCGCCTCAGAGTCATGTGGACCCTATTACAAGACTATAATTCCCTTTAACTATTCTATAGATGACAATTTGAACATTATAAAGCCTTACATTTTTCCTTTGAGATATTCCTCAGGTCCTGCATACTGATGTAACTACTGACTAAGCTGGTCTGAAGGACCCCACTGACGCTAGCTGATCTAAAGGACTCCACTAATGCCAGCTGATCTGAAGGACCCACTGATACCAGCTGGTCTGAAGAACCCCCACTGACACCAGCTGATCTGAAAAACCCTACAAGCAGCTGACTCACCAAAGAATGCAATTTCCATGTTCTGATGATTTTATCCCCCTTAACCCAACCAATCAACAATCCCAATTTTCTAGCCCCTCATCCTCTACAATCCCCTTAAAATTCCCAGCCCAGAACTCCTCAAGGAGATGGATTTGAAGGTCTCTTCCAATCCCCTTGCTTGGTATCCTGCAATCATTAAACTCTTTCTCTCCTGCAAGCCCTGCTGTCTCCGTGTAATTGGTCTATTACTGTGCAGCAAGCATACTAACCTGTTGGTTCTATAAAGAAATAGTTTTGATTAGGACAACCGTGTAACCTACATCGTAACATATCAAAAACTCATTTCAAATGGATCAAAGACCTAAATATTAGTGTTAAAATTTTAAAAACTCCTTGGAGAAAATGTATGTATAAATCTTGGAGATCTTGGATTAAGCAGTGGTTTCATAGCTATGATACCAAAAGCAGAAGCAACAAAAGAAAAAATACATAAATTTAACTTCATTGAAATTTAAAACTCCGATGCTTCAATAAATATCATTAAGAAAGTGAAAACAATACACACAAGAAGATATTTTGTGAATCATGTATCTGATAAGGGACTTTCATCTAGAATATACGAAGAATTCTTTGATTCAATAAGATAACCCAACTTAAAAATGGGTGAAAGATTTGAATAAACATTTGTCCAAATATAATAAGGTTCACGAGCACATGAAAAGATGCTCAACATCATTAGCCATCAGGGTAATACAAATAAAAACCACAGTGAGGTACCACTTCGTACCCACTATGATGGCTATTGGTAAAAAGATAATAACAAACACTGTCAAGGATATAAAGTGAAACCCTCACACACTGCTGGTGGGGACGTAAAATGGTACAGCTGCTTTGGAAAACAGTCTGACAGTTACTTAAAAGGTTAAACACTTTTAGCTATCTCCCTAAGGAAAATTACTATGTTCACATAAAAACTTTTACAGCAATGTTACAGCATTAGTTTTGATAGTCAAGTAGAAAAGGCTCAAATGTCTATCAACTGATTGATGATTATTTAGCAATTAAAAAGGAATGAAACACTGATACATGTTAAAACGTAGATAGACCTTGAAAAAACTTTGCTAAGTGACAGAAGTCAGTTACAAAAGACCACATACTATATGATTCCATTTATGAAATTTCCAGAATAGGCAAATCTATAGAGGCAGAAAGTGAATTAGTAATTGTTGAGAATAGATTATGACTACTACTGGATCACATTATTAAGAAGTTCCTTCCTAGGGATGGTAAAAATATTTTAAAATTGAGTGACAAGTGGTTGCATAGCTCTGTGAATAGACTATAAACTATTTAATTATACACCTTAAATGTGTGAATTGTATGGTTTATAAATTTTACCTCAGTAAAGCTTTTATATTAAACATCTAATATATTTTATCTTCATATTTGCAGACACACATACAATTTATTTTAAATATTAGTTTAAACTATGTATTATCTTTTTACTAACTATGTACTTTACATCTAGAAAAATATTTAGTGATAATAGAGATTGCAAATTATGTTTATTCACTTATGATTCTCTAATTAAAACTTTTAAAACTTAGTCATCCCTAGAAACCAGTGTCTCTTGGAAAACTATCAGAGAAATAAATATTATGTCTATAATTAATTGGGGATATCAGGAATGAAATCAGTTCAAAAATAACTATATTTCAAAAACTATATGTTATGCAAAGCAGTAAAACATGTTCCCAGGAATTAAATGTAAAAAAACCACAAATACTAATAAACAACTATTTTAAAATGGAAAAAGTAAATACATCAAAATGTCTTTCTTCAAATAATTTAAAAAATTTTAGAACACAATTAAAATATCAACAAAGAATAAAAGATAATTTGCAGCAGAAGAAACTTGGATGGCTTCGACATTGCTGCTAATCATAAAATGTGATTTTACCTAGCAGATTCACAAAAACTAAAAATTCAGCTAAAAATAGCCCTTCGACAATACTGATGATGATGATGAAAATTATAAGCTTATGTAAATAGCAAATACATATATCTACAGACTATTGCATTAGACCATTTGATTCCCCTGGCTTCGAAATAACTTTGCCACCTTTATTTGGTTCTGTATACTTAGCTATTGTTGGTTCAACTGAGAGTTAGCTCCATGGAAGGGGGAGATAGAGCCTGAGAATTGATATCTTAAATAAACAAGTAAACAATCTTTTAGGAGAAGGTGGATCCTCAAATTGGCTAGATTTGCCTGATTCTGTTTTTATTTAATTTTTCTGAGTCACCAGGAGATGGTCACCATCAATTTAGAATTTGAGTGTCCAGACAACAACTAGGAATGTCAACTTACTGTGAATCACTCAATAATTTAGTTGCTCAATCTGTGTTTCAGAATACAACCTTTTGTTTTTCCTCCTCTTTGAGTGACAAGCATGGAGTTAACAGAAAATTATTGATGAGTTTATTTTAGTTTTAGTATAAACAAATTATACACTTTAGTGTTGCTTCTTGAGTCATATAGTTTTATCCCTTTGTTCTTTATCCTTAAATTTGATGTGTTTAAAAAATTAAGAAAACGAATGCCTGATAAAATGATCAAAAATATTACGTAAAGACTTTCACATTTGTTTGTTATTTGTGCCTTCTGGTCTGTTTGCAACCAAATCAGAGACAGCATCATGCTCTCTTTCCTTTCCAAAGTTCCTAAGTTCTTCTGTTTATGAGGCAATGAGGTAGCTGTTGAGATAGCTGCATGGCAAACATTGACACTGGTCATATCTGCAGTGTTTCACAGGCTTCATAAACCACAGCATGCCAAACCAAATCACATACAGACCAGAGTTTTTAACTGGAGGCCCACAAAATCACAAGAACTCCATGGATATGATCCATAGTGTAAACCAAAATAAAATTGTAAGCCCCTTAACAAACTGAATGGACCCTCTCTGGGCCAAGGGAAAGCTGAAAAACTGAATTCCAGACCATGATGGGAGGACAGGTCTGACATACTTCATTATATCCCCGCCTTTTGGAGTTTAAGCACAAGAGACCAGAATTAACATTAAAATACAGATTAAAGACTGATCAAACAGAGTCTTTATGGCAAGAAGACATCAAATTCCAATCTCTGGTATAGCATCACCTGATTAATAGCAGGGTCTCAAGAAAAAAAAGTATTTTACCCCAAAATGTATTTCATTGAAGTATTTTGAAATGCCCTGTAAATGCTGTCTGTTGCAAGGGATATTTGCATATGTAGAGAATTTCCCTCCCTTTCCTGGTCTTTTCCAGATTCAGGAGAGGTTTTTTTTTTTTTTTTTTTTTTTTTTTTTTTTTTTTTTTTTGAGACGGAGTCTTGCTCTGTCGCCAGGGCTGGAGTGCAGTGACCGGATCTCAGCTCACTGCAAGCTCCGCCTCCCGGGTTTTCGCCATTCTCCTGCCTCAGCCTCCCGGGTAGCTGGGACTACAGGTGCCTGCCACCTCGCCCAGCTAGTTTTTTGTATTTTTTAGTAGAGGCGGCGTTTCACCGTGTTAGCCAGGATGGTCTCCATATCCTGACCTCGTGATCCGCCCGTCTCGGCCTCCCAAAGTGCTGGGATTACAGGCTTGAGCCACCAAGCCCGGCCTCAGGAGAGATTTAACTAAGGGTCTGACATCATTTAAGGTCCAAAAAAGAGACCTTTACCATCTATTCCCTCTGAAGCCTTAATATGGTTTGGCTCTGTTTCCACTTAAATTTCATCTTAAATTGTAGTTCCCATGATCCCGGTATGTGGTGGGAGGGACCCAGTGGGAGGTAATTGAATCGTTGGGGTGGTTTCCCCCATGCTGTTCTCATGATGGTAAGTTCCCACCAGATCTGATGGTTTTATAAGGGGCTCCTCCTTTGCTCAGCTCTCATTCTTCTCCTTCCTCCATGTGAAAAAGGACGTGTTTGCTTCCCTTTCCACCAGGATTCTAAGTTTTCTGAGGCCTCCCTAGCGTATGGAACTGTGAGTCAATTAAACTTTTCTCCTTTATAAGTTATCCAGTCTTGGGTATGCCTTCATAGCAGCATGACAACGGACTAATACAAGCCTACTACTTAGAGGCTTCATCCAAATAACAAGAATCATGACTTCCACAACTCCCCTTATCTTAACTTAAAGATTTCCTTTTAGTGACTTCAACTCTTTAAGCAAAGCTCAACTCTTTCAATGAATTGTCAACCAGAAAATCTTTAAATCCACTGGTTACCTGTAAGTACCTCCACACTTTGAGATGTCCCTTCATTCCAGGTCCAACCAATATAGGTATACCTTACATGTGACATGTATTGATTTATGTCCTTGCCTATAACTTCTTTCTCTCTAAAATGTATAAAACCAAGTTGTAAACTGACCACCTCAGGCACATGTTCTTAAGACCTCTTGATGCTATATCCCGGGCCATAGTCACTCACATTTGGCTCAGAATAAACCTCTTTAAGCATTTTACAGCACTTGGCATTTTTGTCAACAACAGTCATAAACTTAGATGGGAAAGAAAAACAGAAAACTTAATTTTCACCAAACTGTGCCTGAAACTTTGCATTTCATTTAGTTGTGAATGTAGGCAATAAACCACAGTAGTAGTATCAGTACCTGTGGCTTTCCCATCAACAGAAATCACATACATTTTCATATCACTTAATTGAAATTATAGTAGTTAATAGATCTTACTCACTGCTGTAATATGAAAGTATATGTATTACTTTACCACACAGTTGTTTTTTGATATTTAAAACTTTATTCCATTGTATTTATTTCCTTTATAATTCTATGTATTTCCTTTTATGTATTTTACTTCATTTTCATTTTATTTCATTTTTCTTAGAAAGGGTCTCTGAACTTTGTTAGACTGCAGAATGACATAACAACACACAAAAAGATTAAGAATTCCTGTTCTAGACCAATTTACCCAGTTTTCCAATTGTTAAAAAACCAAAACCCACATTTCTTAAACTGAAATTCAAGACTTGAGATAATCTTGCCCTTCCTATTTCACACCACCCTTTCCATTCGAGCTGATCCATTGGCATCTACCTGTCAGTGCCTGCAACGCCAGCTTGTCCACACCTGCAACCTTTCTCACATTGCCTTCACTGGAATGCCTTCTGCACTCGGCAGCTCTCCAAAGAATTATTGTTAGTGCACAGGAGCTTCACGATAGCTGCAATGTGAGAACTCCCCAGTGAGGAAAGTTAGACAGTTTTCTAAGTATTCCACCCTGAAACAAACACAAATGAATCCGAGAAGACAGAGGCAAAGACACCCTAAAGAAACTGAAGTGTAACAAAACTTGGCCATTATGTGACTCAGTTTACATATTCAATAAACAATCTTGTCTTTCAGGAAACTTGTTAGGCACTAATAAAAGTTAACATTGATTGAGTGTTTGGCACATGCCAGATACTTCCCTGAGTGCTTTACCAGCTTTAATTATTTTATTTTAAAGCAACCCTGTGTAGCAGGTACTTTGATTGTTGTTTATTTCACATACGAGGAAACCAAGATGCCAAATCACCAGCCTAAGGCCACTGAGTTAATAAGCGGCAAAGTCAGGACTCAAGGCTTGCCAGTCTGGCCCCAGTCCACACTCTTATTCACTATGCTATATTAGCTCTTGATGAGTGCAGAAGAAAGATACAAAAATTGACAATAATATCTCAATTGATGAGATGGTTGTGTCAGGCTGCATCAGTCTGGTGCCATCAAAATCTACATGTTAATTTTATAACATGTGCCCCAATTCCAAACTCACCCAACAACCTCCTAAATGTAATTTGTCCTCCCACATGAGACAAACTACAGGAAAAGTCTATGCTATCAGTGATCATGCAAACTAGACTTCCTGGTTTCCATGACAATTACATTTTTGTCAGAAAATTTTAAAATTGGCCCTTTAGCTTAGAATATAAAACAGACATACTTTTCCCTATTCCTCCCACCAAGCACATCTAAAAACCTTGGACATTATGTAAAATAAACCTAAGGAGTATCTAAAAGACAGTAGAAAACAGACTGAGAAGAAATCTTAGGACATGAGGAACAACATGGTAGGGAGTTTCCTGCATTTTCTTCCTCTTCCAGAATGAATACTAGAGGAGCTGGCAACCCAAAAATACCAATGGTCACAGACAAGAAAAAAAGCCTCAGGAAAAACCTACTGTCTCTAATCAAACGACTGGGAAAGGAGTAGGAAACTGTAGATGATGACTGCTCTAATATAGCCAAACACCAAAGAAAAACTCGGTAGCTCCACCCTTACCCCGCCAGCAAAAGCCAAGAAGGGAGCCTGGACTTCCACCTTCATCAGGCTGTAACGCTGTGCCCAAGCCCACCCAGCCCTGCAAGGATGGCCTCAGAGAAGGAGGAGTAGGGAACCAGGACATTCATCCCTCAGGGGCCTGCTCCCTCTCCTTGGGGTGGTGTTAGAGACCTAATGGAGACCAAAACTCTCACCACTGCCCAAAGGGAGTGAGGCTGCCCTTTCACTGTGTGTCAGTGGAGTCTACATGGGAAAGAGAGAAAAGGCACCACTACCCTTCCCAGCCAAGAAGGTATCAGTGTTGGCCTGGGGGGTGGGGGCAGAACCCCCACCTCTTCCCAGCAGTTACAATGAACTTCAGATGGAACTAGAACCCCTCTTGGAGGCCGCAGACTACCCAAATATGGAAATAAAGGGAAATTTTGAGTTTCCTTCAAGGGAAATTCCAGGCACCTAGCTATCCCTGAGCAGTAAATGAGAAACCTGATAAGCAAGAAGGTAACAATAACTTAAAACAATAGCCAAGGTCTGGGCACCAGTGGCTCATACCTGTAATCCCAGAACTTTGGGAGGCTGAGGTGGGCAGATCACCTGAGGTGGGGAGTTTGAGACCATCCTGGTCAACATGGTGAAACCCCATCTCTAATAAAAACATAAAAATTACTTGGGTGGTGGGTTCCTGTAGTCCCAGCTATGTGGAAGACTGAGGCAGGAACATTGTTTTAACCTGGGAGGTGGAGATTGCAGTGACCTGAGATCATACCACTGCTCTCCAACCTGGGCGACAGAGTGAGACTCCATCTAAAAAAAAAAACAAAAAACTATAGCCAAGAAAGAGTAAAAAGAGATGTATGATTTCCTATAGAAACTAAAGATAGCATCTTAACATATGTTCCTGAATTGCTTTTTACAAACCCAGAGCTCCCACCAAATGGATCCACTGGCAGGTAGACCTCAGATAAGGGGGAGCTGAGGACAGAATCCTGACCTCTGTTCTTTGTTCTGAATTTCTTCCTGAGGAGCCTAGAAGAAGTCACACCCGCAGGACAGAGCTCAATATTTTTTTCTGCTGACCCCAAGTTTTTAGACAAAGCTTTAGTTTTTAAACTAATTTCAAATCAAAGAGTCTTTGAACTCACTTATGACCTGTAAGCCTCCCTGCTTCAAGGTATCCTGCCTTTTAGGCAAAACCAATGTATAACCTCCATGTATTAATTTATATGTTTGCCTATAATTTCTGCTTTCCTGAAATTTACCCCTGCCTTTAAAAACTCTTGCTTATAAGCCATTGGAGAAGTTGGGTCTTAAGTATGAGTGGCCTGATTCTCCTTGCTTGGTGTCCTGCAAATAAAAGTTTTCCTTTCTTCTGCTGCAAAGCCTCAGTATGGATGTTTGACTTGACTGCAACAGGTGAGCGGGCTCCAGTTCCATTTAGTAACAAACCCAAAACAGCTGTCAACATGGAGGTTGACTGGGAAACCCGGACTTCTATTTCAAAGTGGTGCCCCTTTAATGAGAAACATATTGTCAAAGGAAGCCAGCTCACAGATAAGGTTTAAATAAGATCCAGAATCTCATAGCATAATAAGCAAAGATGTCTAAGTTTCAATTAAGAAATCATTAATCACACCAAGAGCCAAGAAAATTTTAACTGAATGAAAAGAAACAACCAGTAATGCCAACACTAAGAAGACAGAAAGGTTAGGATTAACCGAAAATGTGTTAAAATAGCCATGATAAAAATGCCTTAAGGAGCTGGAGATAAACAGGAAAAAAGAAAGTCTCAGCCAAGAAATCGAGAAGAGCCATACGGAAATTTCAGAATTGAAAAACATGGTAATTGAAATTTAAGAACTCAATGGATGTTTAAACAGAAATTTTGAAACATCAATAGATGGGCTTAGCAGCAGAATGGAAGAGAAAAGGAAAGAATCCGTGAATTGAAAGGCAAACAATCAAAATTCTCTAATCTAAATAACAGAAAATCTGTTGGGAGTCGAGGGCACCAGAGCATCAAAGACCAGTAGCTCAGTAACAAAAAAAAATCTAACATTCTTGACATCATAGTCCCAATAGGATGGGACAGAGCTGTAAGTGTACTCAAAAAATAATGGTAAGAACTTCAAAAATTTGGCAATAGACATACACTACAAAGTCAAAAAGCTGAGTGAATCTGAGAAAAGGATAGACTCAAAATATCAGCACCAAGACACATCATACTCAAACTCTTAAAACAAAAGACAACAAATCTTTAAAGCAGAAAGAGAGAATTACTCCCTACCTATGGGAAAAACAATTCTAATGACAGCAAATTTCTCATCAGAAATGATGAATGTGCACAACATTTTTCAAGTACAAAAAGAAAAGAACCAGTATTCTATATCCAGTGAAAGTTTTCTTTGGGAATTAACAGAAAAATATTGGCATTCTCAGATGAAGAAAAACTGAGAGAATTTGTTGCCAACAGACTTACCCTAAAAGAAGACTGAAGAAAGTTTCCTAAATAGAAGGCAACCAATAAAAGGACATCAGAAAGGAAGAACATGGTATGCAAAAATATACATTAAAAAATAGACTTTCCTTCTCCTCCAATTGAAGTAAAAATCTCAACTTGAGAATCTAAACTCCCACCTCAAGAATCTAAAAAAAGATGAGCAAAATAAGCACAAGGAATGTCAAATGAAATAAATAATAAAAAAGAAAACATAAACTGATGAAATTGGAAACACAAAAACAGCACAGAAAATGGATGGAAAAAAAAGAGGTGCTTCTTAGAAAAGATCAATAAAATTCACAAATCTCTAGCAGGACTGGCAAAAACAGAAGACACAAATAACTAATCACAGGAATGAAATAGGAGATAGCACTATAAGTTCTGAATAAATCAAGAGGACAATAAGGGAATTCTATAAACACTTCTGCAGACAACTTAGATAAAACTTCTTCAAAAACACAAACTAACACAACTTACCTAGTGTGAAATAAATAATTTGAATAGCCTGAAACTCTTAAAGGAATTTAAATCTTATTTTTGAAACTCTGAAAAAAATTGAAGCCCAGGTTGTTTCACTGGATTATTCTACCAAAAGTCTAAAGAAGAATTAACGCTAATTCTACAAACTAGTTTTGTGAATTAAATAGAAAATAGAAGAGGAATTAACACATCTCAATTAAATTTTTAAAGTTAGTATTGCTCAGACAAAAAGCAAAGATAATAGAAAAGGTGAAAACTACAGATGAATACCTCTTTATAAATATAAATACAAAAATTATCAATAAGTTAGCAAAGAGAATTCAGTAATATGTAAGAATTATATCCATATGCAAAAAAGTAAAAATAAAATTGGGCTCTTATGCCATATATAAAAATTATCTGAAAGTGGATTAAAGGCCTAAAACTATGAAATTCCTAAAAGAAATCAGAAAGAAATTTCATAACATTGGACTTGGCAATGATTTCTTGGATATGACACCAAATGCACAAAGAATAAAAAAAAAAGACAAATGATAGTACATCAAATTTTAAAAGTTTTTTGCATCAAAGGACATATTTAACAAGGTGAGAAGGCAACCTAACAAATGGAAGAAAATACTTGCAAATTATATATCTGATAAGGGGTTAATATTCAGTACATATGAAGAACTCCTACAACTGAACCACGACAATAAAAATAATCCATTTAGAAAATGGGCAAAGGACTTGAACAGACATTTCTCCAAAGGTGATATACATGGCTGGGTACAGTGGCTCACACCTATAATCCCAGCACTTGGGGAGGCCTAGGCAGGAGGATCACTCGAGGCCAGGAATTTGAGGCCAGGAATTTGAGACCAGCCTGGCCAACATGGAGAAACCCTGTCTCTACTAAAAAAATTAGCTGGTCGTGGCAGCACATGCCTGTAATCCCAGCTACTCGGAAGGCTGAGGCAGGAGAATCTCTTGAACCCAGGCAGGGGAGGTTGCAGTGAGCCGAGATCACAACATTGCACTCCAGCCTGGATGACAGAGTAAGATTCTGTCTCAGAAAAAAAAAAAAAAAAAAAAAAAAAAAAGGTAAAAAAAAAAAAGAAAGGTCAAAAGATGCTCAACATCACCAATCATCAGAGAAATGCAAATCTGCAAATCAGAACCATAATGGTATATCTCTTCACACCTATAAGCATGAATACTATCAAAAAGACAGAAAATAAAACGTGTTGGTGAAGATGTAGAGAAATTAGAATTGTGCACTGTTGCTGGGGTTGTTAAATGGTTGATAAAAAGTATGGAGGCCCCTCAAAAAAAAAAAAAAATAGAACTGTCATATGATTCAGCAATCCCACTTCTAGGTATAAATCTGAAAGAATCAAAAGCAGGATCTCAAAAGAGATATTTGCACATCCCTGTGCAAAACAGTACTAATCACAATAGCCAAAAGGTGTAAGCAACCCAAATGTCCATTGGCAGATGAATGGATAAATAAAATGTGACTGTGACATATGACAGAGCAGGAGCATCACCATCTTGGACAACCACCGCCATTCTGAAGTTCACCTTGATCAAAAACTGCCTAAATCCAAAGGGCATCAGCCTAATGGCTAAGATTAATGTGACCATAAACCTCAAATAACATCTCCGACCAGAAACATTCCAAACCCATCCCCAACCAGAGACATGTCAGCCCCTGGATAACCTTCCCTCCAGCCAGAGAGATGTCAGCCCCAAGATAACGCTCCCTCCAACCAGAGACATTCCAACTCCTCCACCATGAACTTCTCCCCCACACAGAAACATTACAAGCTCTCTCACCAATAAATACTTTTAGTCTGTAAGAGAGAGTGTTCCTGACCAAAATCATCCAGAAGCCCCTCTCAGGTTTATTCTCCAAAATAAATCTGTCTTTGTCTTTGACTATTGAGCCACTTTTCGTGTGTCTTTCCTCTTTCTTTAACTCTTATAACATACACATACCATGGAATATTATTCAGATTTTAAAAGGAAGGGAATCTTGGTCAAGGAGCACAAAGTTTTAGTTATGCAAGATGAATAAGTTCTGGAGATGTAATGTACAGCAGTATGACTATAGTTAGCAATATTGTATTGTATGCATGAAATTTACTAAGAGTATAGATCTTAAGTGTGGCAAAAAGAAAGGGGGGGAAGAAAATGGTAACTATGTGAGGGAATTGATATGTTAATTGCTTAATTTTGATGATTATTGTACGATGTATATGTATGTCAAAACATCAAGTTGTATACCTTAAATAGATATAATTTTTATTTGTCAATTATATCTTAAAAAACCTGAGAAGAAAGGAAGGCAACCCTGTCATATGCTATGACATAAATGAACTTTGAGGCCATTGTGCCAAGTGAAACAAACCATAACATACTGTATGATTCCACTTATGAGGTACATAAAGTGGTCAAATTCATGAAACAAAAATGTAATGGTGGTTATGAGAGGCTGCCGGGAGAGGGGAAAAGAAAGTTGTTGTTTAAGGGGTGTACAGTTTCAAATTTACAAAATGGAAAGATTCCAGAGATTTGCTTCACAATAATATGAATATACTTTTGAAAGGAAAATAAATCTTAGGGCCTCAAAATCACTAAGTTAAAGGGAAAAGTCAAACTGGGAACTGCTTAGGGCAAACCTGCCTCCCATTCTATTCAAAGTCACCTTTCTGCTCACTGAGATCAATGCATATCTGGTGGCCTCATTTGGAGAGGTTAATCAGTAACTCAAAAGAATGCAACCATTTCCCTCTTATCTACCTATGACCTGGAAGTCCAGTCCTGCTTTGAGGTGTCCCACCTTCACCTCAAGTTGTCCTACCTTTCTGTACTGAACCAGTGTACATCTTACACATATTGATTGATGTCTCATGTCTCCCTAAAATGTATAAAATCAAGCTGTGCTCTGACCACCTTGGGCACATGCCATCAGGATCTCCTGACGCTGTGTCATGAATGCACGTCTTCAACCTTGGCAAAATAAACTTTCTAAATGAACTGAGATCTGTCTTAAATTTTCAGGGTTCACATACTTTACACTTCTGAGCTGTATACTTAAAAATTTTTAAGATGGTAAATTTTACAGTA
Source organism: Chlorocebus sabaeus (assembly GCF_047675955.1). NCBI lineage: Eukaryota > Metazoa > Chordata > Mammalia > Primates > Cercopithecidae > Chlorocebus > Chlorocebus sabaeus. The sequence goes on along the minus strand of NC_132911.1, from coordinate 57,080,793 downwards.
GGTGATTTTTATCACAACTTTATATATAACATGACCAATTGGTCTTTATTCAAAGATGCCAGTCTTCTTCAGTATTTGAAAGTCAATGAATATGATTTATTAGATTAAGACTAAGGAAAAATGCTATGATCATATTAATGAATGCAGAAATAGAATTTGACAAAATTTAATACACCTTCATAATGAAAACTCTCAGAAAAATAAGAATAGAGAGAAACTTCCTCACCTTGATCAAAAGCACCTACAAAAAAACCTACAGCTAACATCACACTAAAACACTGAAGGCTTTTTTCCTGAGATAAGATCAAGGCAAGGATGTCTGCTCTCACCATCCTATTCAGCATAATGCTGGGAGTTCTAGTAAGTTCAACAAGGCAAGAATAGGAAATAGAAAGCATATAGATCAGAAGGAGAAAATAATACTTTCCCTATTTGCAGATGACATAAATGTCTGCATAAAATATTCCAAGGAATCTAAAAAAAATACCTCCTAGAACAAATAAGTGAGTTTTGCAGTCACAGGAGATAAGATACACATGCAAAACAGCAATTGCACTTACATATACTAGTAATAAACACAGGGACACCACAGTTTAAAATACAATACCATTTACAATTGTCCCAACACATAATACTCTCCTGTAAAGCTGACAAAGCATAAAGGACTTGTGCATTTAAAACTACATAATACTGATGAAAGAAGATCTAAACAAATGGGGTGACAAACCATGTTCATAGATAATAAACCTAAAGAGAATAAAGAAGTCAATCATTCCCAAAATGATAAAAAGGTTTAATTCAATTTCTATCTAAATCCTGGTAAGAGGATCTGTAGATGTAGACAAGATTATTATAAAATATATATGACAACACACAGGAACTAAAATAACTAAAACAATTTTGAGAAAAAGAATAAAGTAGGAGGAAACACTCTACTCAATTTTAAGACATATTATTTAGCCACAGCAACCAAGACTGTGATATTGACAGATTGATAGACACATAAATCAATGAAACAGTGAGCTCAAAAGTGGACCCACAGAAATATATACAACATCTTGATAAAGGTTCAAAAGCAGTTTAATGGAGTAAATGATATGGAGGAAAGGCTTTTAAATTCATAGTACAGTAAAAACTGGACATCCATAGGCAAAATAATGTGAACCTTTACCTCAACATCACATCTAATATGAAAGTTAACTCAAAATGGATTATGGACTTTAAGATAACGCATAAGATTATCAAATCTTTAAGAATAAAACATAGGAGAAAATCTTGGAATGTAGTACTAAAAAAAGAGTTCTTGTTTTTATTTCTTTTTTAAAGAAATGGGGTCTTGCTATGTTGCCCAGGCTAGCCTCAAACTCCTGGGCTCAATCAATCATCCCACATCAGACTCACAGCATTCTGGGATTATAGGCATGAGCCACTGTGCCTGGTTCTTAGACACCAAAAGCATGATTTATAAAAAGAAAATTAAATTTGACTTCATCAAAATTTCAAAATTTTGCACTGTGAAAGATAATAAAAATGCAAGCTACTACAGACGGGGAAAATATTTGCATACTATATATCCAAAAAAGGACTAGTATCTGGAATATATAGAGAACTCTCAAAACTTAGCAGTGAAATAAACAAATAACCCAATTAGAAAGTAGCTAAAGGAAACAAAGAGACATTTCACTAAAAAGGATATGCAGATGGCAAATAATCACATGAAAATGTGTTCAAAATCTTTAACCATTATGGAAATGAAAATTAGAACCACAATGAGATATCACTACACACCATACAAATGGCTAAGTAAATAAAAATGACAACACCAAATGCTGATGAGGATGCAAAGAAATCAGAACGCTTATATATTGATGGCAGAAATGTGAAATGATACAGCCACTCGAGAAACCACTTTGGCAATTTCTTTAAAAACTAAACATGCCACAACCATAGAGTCAAACAATTATACTCCTGGGTATTTAATCAAAGAAATGGAAACACGTTTGCTCAAAATCCAATACCAATGTTTGTACCAGTTTTATTTGCAATAGCCAAAACCTGGATCAGCCAAATGTCCCTCAATGGGTGAAAGAGTGGTACATCTGATCAACCTGTATAACAAATAGAGAGGTTTTCTAAAAGAAAATGATATTCGAGGGAGCGAGCAAGATGGTTGAATAGGAACAGCTCCAGCCTTCAGGTCCCAGCGTGAGCAACACAGAAGATGTGTGATTTCTGCATTTTCAACAGAAGTACCGGGTTCATCTCACTGGGGAGCGCTGGACAGTCAGTGCTGGTCAGCTGCTACAGCCCAATCAGCTAGAGCTGAGGCAGGGTGAGGCATCGCTTCACCTGGGAAGTGCAAGGGGGAAGGGAATCCCTTTTCTTAGCCAAGGAAAACTGAGACACACAATACCTGGAAAATCGGGTAACTCCCACCCTACTACTGTGCTTTACCAGGGGTCTTAGCAAATGGCACACCAGGAGATTATATCCCACACCTGGCCCGGAGGGTCCTACGCCCACAGATCCTCCCTCATTGCTAGCACAGCAGTCTGAGATCTAACTGCAAGGCAGCAGCGAGGCTGGGGGAGGGGCGCCCACCATAGCTGAGGCTTAAGTGAATAAACAAAGCCACCAGGAAGCTCGAACGGGGTGGAGCCCACCGCAGCTCAAGGAGGCCTGCCTCTCTCTGTAGACTCCACCTCTAGGTGGAATCTGACAGCGGTCTGACAGCTTTGAAGACAGCAGTAGATCTCCCAGCACGGAGGTTGAGATCTGAGAACTGGCAGACTGCCTGCCCAAGTGGGTCCCAGACCCTTGAGTAGCCTAACTGGGAGACATCACCCACTAGGTGCTCACCAACACCTCACACCTCACACAGCAGGGTACACGCCTGAGACAAAGCTTCCAGAGCAAGAATCAGACAGCAGTACTCGCTATTCAGCAATATTCTATCTTCTACAGCCTCTCCTGATGATACCCAGGCAAACAGGGTCTGGAGTGGACCTCAAGCAATCTCCAACAGACCTACAGCTGAGGGTCCTGACTGTTAGAAGGAAAACTAACAAACAAGGACACCCACACCAAAACTCCATCAGTACATCACCAGCATCAAAGACCAAAGGCAGATAAAACCAAAGATGGGGAAAATGCAGAGAAGAAAAGTTGGAAATTCAAAAAATCAGAGCGCATCTCCCCCTCCAAAGGAACGCATCTCATTACCAGCGACAGATCAAAGCTGGATGGAGAATGACTTTGATGAGTTGAGAGGAGAAGGCTTCAGTCGATCAAACTTCTCAGAGCTAAAGGAGGAACTATGTACTCAGCACAAAGAAACTAAAAATCTTAAAAAAGAATGGAAGAATGGATAACTAGAATAATCAATGCAGAGAAGTCCATAAATGAACTGACAGAGATAAAAACCATGACACGAGAAATATGTGACAAATGCACAAGCTTCAGTAACCAACTTGATCAACTGGAAGAAAGAGTATCAATGATTGAAGATCAAATGAATGAAATGAAGCAAGAAGAGAAGTCTAGAGAAAAAGGATGAAAAAGAAATGAACAAAGCCTCCAATAAATATGGGATTATGTGAAAAGACCAAATCTACGTCTGATTGGTGTGCCTGAAAGTGAGGGGGAAAATGGAACCAAGTTGGAAAACACTCTTCAGAATATCATCCAGGAGAACTTCCCCAACCTAGTAAGGCAGGCCAACATTCAAATTCAGGAAATACAAAGAACGTCACAAAGATATTCCTCGAGAAGAGCAACTCCAAGACACATAATTGTCAGATTCACCAAAGTTGAAATGAAGGAAAAAATCTTAAGGGCAGCCAGAGAGAAAGGTCGGGTTACCAACAAAGAGAAGCCCATCAGACTAACAGCAGATCTCTCAGCAGTAACACGACAAGCCAGAAGAGAGTGGGGGCCAGTATTCAACATTCTTAAAGAAAAGAATTTTCAACCCAGAATTTCATATCCAGCCAAACTAAGTTTCATCAGTGAAGGAGAAATAAAATCCTTTACAGACAAGCAAATGCTTAGAGATTTTGTCACCACCAGGCCTGCCTTACAAGAGATCCTGAAAGAAGCACTAAACGTGGAAAGGAACAACCGGTACCAGTCATTACAAAAACATGCCAAAATGTAAAGACCATCGATGCTAGGAAGAAACTACATCAACTAACGAGCAAAATAACCAGCTAATATCACAGTGACAGGACCAAGTTCAGACATAACAATATTAACCTTAAATGTAAATGGACTAAATGGTCCAATTAAAAGACACAGACTGGCAAATTGGATAAAGAGTCAAGACCCATCAGTTTGCTGTATTCAGGAGACCCATCTCACATGCAAAGACACACATAGGATCAAAATAAAGGGATGGAGGAAGATCTACCAAGCAAATGGAGAACAAAAAAAAGCAGGGGCTGCAATCCTAGTCTCTGATAAAACAGACTTTAAACCATCAAAGATCAAAAGAGACAAAGAAGGCCATTACATAATGGTAAAGGGATCAATTCAACAGGAAGAGCTAACTATCCTAAATATATATGCGCCCAATACAGGAGCACCCAGATTCATAAAGCAAGTCCTTAGAGACCTACAAAGAGACTTAGACTCCCATACAATAATAATGGGACACTTCAACGTCCCACTGTCAACATTAGACAGATCAATGAGACAGAAAGTTAGCAAGGATATCCAGGAATTGAACTCATCTCTGCACCAAGTGGACCTAATAGACATCTACAGAACTCTCCACCCCAAATCAACAGAATATACATTCTTCTCAGTACCACATCGCACTTATTCCAAAATTGACCACATAGTTGGAAGTAAAGCACTCCTCAGCAAATGTAAAAGAACAGAAATTATAACAAACTGTCTCTCAGACCACAGTGCAATCAAACTAGAACTCAGGACTAAGAAACTCAATCAAAACCGCTCAACTACATGGAAACTGAACAACCTGCTCCTGAATGACTATTGGGTACATAACGAAATGAAGGCAGAAATAAAGATGTTCTTTGTAACCAATGAGAACAAACATACCAGAATCTCTGGGACACATTTAAAGCAGTGTGTAGAGGGAAATTTATAGCATTAAATGCCCACAAGAGAAAGCTGGAAAGATCTAAAATTGACACTCTAACATCACGATTAAAAGAACTAGAGAAGCAAGAGAAAACACATTCAAAAGCTAGTGGAAGGCAAGAGATAACTAAGATCAGAGCAGAACTGAAGGAGATAGAGACACAAAAAACCCTCCAAAAAATCAATGAATCCAGGAGCTGGTTTTTTGAAAAGATCAACAAAATTGATAGACCACTAGCAAGACTAATAAAGAAGAAAAGAGAGAAGAATCAAATAGACACAATAAAAAATGATAAAGGGGATATCACCACCGACCCCACAGAAATACAGACTACCATCAGAGAATACTATAAACACCTCTATGCAAATAAACTACAAAACCTAGAAGAAATGGATAATTTCCTGGACACTTACACTCTCCCAAGACTAAACCAGGAAGAAGTTGAATCCCTGAATAGACCAATAGCAGGCTCTGAAATTGAGGCAATAATTAATAGCCTACCAACCAAAAAAAGTTCAGGACCAGACAAATTCACACCCGAATTCTACTGGCGGTACAAGAAGGAGCTGGTACCATTCCTTCTGAAACTATTCCAATCAATAGAAAAAGAGGGAATCCTCCCTAACTCATTTTATGATGCCAACATCATCCTGATATCAAAGCCTGGCAGAGACACAACAAAAAAAGAGAATTTTAGACCAATATCCCTGATGAACATCGATGCAAAAATCCTCAATAAAATACTGGCAAACCAAATCCAGCAACACATCAAAAAACTTATCCACCATGATCAAGTGGGCTTCATCCCTGGGATGCAAGGGTGGTTCAACATACGCAAATCGATAAATGTAATCCAGCATATAAACAGAAGCAAAGACAAAAACCACATGATTATCTCAATAGATGCAGAAAAGGCCTTTGACAAAATTCAACAGCCCTTCATGCTAAAAACTCTCAATAAATTCGGTATTGATGGAACATATCTCAAAATAATAAGAGCTATTTATGGCAAACCCTCATCCAATATCATACTGAACCAGCAAAAACTGGAAACATTCCCTCTGAAAACTGGCACAAGACAGGGATGCCCTCTCTCACCACTCCTATTCAACATAGTGTTGGGAGTTCTGGCTAGGGCAATCACACAAGAGAAAGAAATCAAGGGTATTCAGTTAGGAGAAGAAGAAGTCAAATTGTCCCTGTTTGCAGATGACATGATTGTATATTTAGAAAACCCCATCATCTCAGCCCACAATCTCCTTAAGCTGATAAGTAACTTCAGCAAAGTCTCAGGATACAAAATCAATGTGCAAAAATGACAAGCATTCTTATACACCAGTAACAGACAAACAGAGAGCTGAATCATGAATGAACTCCCATTCACAATTGCTTCAAAGACAATAAAATACCTAGGAATCCAACTTACAAGGGATGTGAAGGACCTCTTCAAGGAGAACTACAAACCACTGCTCAGTGAGATAAAAGAAGACACAAACAAATGGAAGAACATACCATGCTCATGGATAGGAAGAATCAATATTGTGAAAATGGCCATACTGTCCAAGGTAATTTATAGATTCAATGCCATTCCCATCAAGCTACCAATGAGTTTCTTCAACTGCTTTAAAGCTCATATGGAACCAAAAAAGAGCCCGCATCTCCAAGACAATCCTAAGTCAAAAGACCAAAGCTGGAGGTGTCACGCTGCCTGACTTCAAACTATACTACAAGACTACAGTAACCAAAACAGCATGGTACTGGTACCAAAACAGAGATATAGACCAATGGAACAGAACAGAGCCCTCAGAAATAATACCACACATCTACAGCCATCTGATCTTTGACAAACCTGAGAAAAACAAGAAATGGGGAAAGGATTCCTTATTTAATAAATGGTGCTGGGAAAATTGGCTAGCCATAAGTAGAAAGCTGAAACTGGATCCTTTCCTTACTCCTTATATGAAAATTAATTCAAGATGGATTAGAGACTTAAATGTTAGACCTAATACCATAAAAACCCTGGAGGAAAACCTAGGTAATACCATTCAGGACATAGGCCTGGGCAAGGACTTCATGTCTAAAACACCAAAAGCAATGGCAACGAAATCCAAAATTGACAAATGGGATCTCATTAAACTAAAGAGCTCCTGCACAGCAAAAGAAACTACCATCAGAGTGAACAGGCAACCTACAGAATGGGAGTAATTTTTTGCAATCTACTCCTCTGACAAAGGGCTAATATCCAGAACCTACAAAAAACTCAAACAAATTTATGAGAAAAAAACAAACAACTCCATCAAAAAGTGGACAAAGGATATAAATAGACATTTCTCAAAAGAAGATGTGCATACAGCCAACAGATACATGAAAAAATGCTCATCATCACTGGCCGCCAGAGAAATGCAAATCAAAACCACAGTGACATACCATTTCACACCAGTTAGAATGGCAATCATTAAAAAGTCAGGAAACAACAGGTGCTGGAGAGGATGTGGAGAAATAGGAACACTTTTACACTGTTGGTGGGATTGTAAACTGGTTCAACCGTTTTGGAAAACAGTATGGCGATTCCTCAAGGATCTAGAACTAGAAATACCATATGACCCAGCCATCCCATTGCTGGGTATATACCCAAAGGATTATAAATCATGCTGCTATAAAAACACATGGACACTTATGTTTATTGTGGCACTATTCACAATAGCAAAGACTTGGAATCAATCCAAATGTCCATCAGTGACAGACTGGATTAAGAAAATGTGGCACATATACACCATGGAATACTATGCAGCCATAAAAAGGGATGAGTTCGTGTCCTCTGTAGGGACATGGATGCAGCTGGAAACCATCATTCTCAGCAAACTATCTCAAGAACAGAAAACCAAACACCACATGTTCTCACTCATAGGTGGGAATTGAACAATGAGATTACTTGGACTCTGGAAGGGGAACATCACACACCGGGGCCTATTATGGGGAAAGGGTAGTGGGGAGGGATGGCATTGGGAGTTATACCTGATGTAAATGACGAGTTGATGGGTGCTGATGAGTTGATAGGTGCAGCACACCAACATGGCACAAGTATACATATGTAACAAACCTGCACATTGTGCACATGTACCCTAGAACTTAAAGTGTAAAAAAAAGAAAAAAAAAGAAAATAATATTCATTCGGGAATAAAGCATTATAATGGGAGTATGCATGCCATAGTAAACTGTGTGCCTATGCAGCGAGGTAAAGGCAGACAAATACTTTTAAAGAAGAAATGAGGATTATGTAACTGTTTTGAAATGACTATCTTTAGTTATGAAGATCAATAACAAGGGTGATGCCAGTCCAAGTCTGGATAGGCAGTTGCTGAGAAAACGACCTTGCGGAAGTATTTTTTGTGTAAGATTATGATGTTCTTAATGCTGGGTTGTTGTTTTGCAGTCTTTTGTGATAGTTTTTTTTGTTTGTTTTTTGTTTTCCGTTTTTTTTTTAAATCAGGGATACAAGCATGAGAACCCTGTCTTCATAACCTTCCCGAGCTCTGTTTATCTGGGTTTTCTTTTAACATTGTGACTCCATTTTGATTCTGACAACTTTCATGTTTCTCTCATTTGATCAAGATCGTTTTCCAAAAGCATCACTATTAATCATTCTGTAGTTAGGTGTTGATTTCCGTTGGTGCCAGGAGTGACCTGTCTCGGTTACTGGTCTCATGCCATGTTGATGGAAGTTATCGGTGACTAGGAGTCGGGGTCAAAATCCACGTAGTCACAGTTGAACAACAAGGGAGGTTTGAAGGAGTGGCTCTCAGGCTGTTTGCTTGCAGTTCATTATTAAGTTCAATTTTGTCTGCTTCATAGCTTTTTGTCATCATCTCAAATTATTAGGCCAGTATTATTCTTTTAGGAGTTGTACTTCTGTAAAAATTTAACAAATAGCAGATACAAAGTTTAAAAAGTGGATAAACAAAGTAAAATCAATAGTAACATGACAACCCAGTTTGCATAATGTTTTTCAGCCATAAGCCTAGGCTTTAAGACAATTGAATAAATCAAACGACCGTAAAGAATTAGGTGAGACCTGTGGTAACCATGTGACCTGTTTTCTTATTTTGTGTATATGGGTCTCAACTTTCACAGAGGAATTTACTCAAGTATAGCATGTGGTGTTAGTAATAGCATAGGCATTTTCTTATTTAACAATGGATACTAAATAATTTCTTAGGTGAGGTTCTGTTCAGTTACCAGCAGGTGTTTGGATTCTAAGATTTCAATTATACCATTCTACTGACAAATGAAAAAGGTAGTATTAAAAGGATAAGAGCCTCATAATGACATGGAGTCTTGTTCCAGTGTCGTGAAAAAAAGTGTTCTATAATGTGAAAAGGCTAACTACTCCTGGTTTGCATTTCAACTCTCTCTGCTATGGCATCAGGCGGTTTTGTGAATGAACTTGCTGTGTGGTCCATACATCAATCATGAGACTTGTTTTTTAAGACTTATCTAGTTTCAGCTTATAGGACTTTAAGAACATAACAGCCTTTGATTTTAGTTGGAGAGCTGTAGCCAAGTATTGGAGGAAATTAGAAGAATTCAGGATCAAGTCCTGTCTACAGGTAGACAACAAGAACTTGAAAACAATGCACAGTGCAAAACAGGGCTACTATCTATTAACAGGGTACTACAGTTTTTCTTTGAAAATGTGACTTTTTTTTTTCTACGTCAATCACATAGGAATCTCAGGTTTTAAAACTTCTTTGGGCTAGGAAACTTATTTTACTAACATTCTTAAGGTTTCTGGGTCTGGCAGAAAGTGACAATTCTTACTCATTCACTATAAGACTGGAACCCTTGAAGCCAGGCATTTTATATTCATTCTCAAATATATTATTTTAGCTGAAACTTTGGAAATATAATCAATGTTTCCAACTGTGTATTAATATAGAGGCTAAATCCTTATTAAATTTATGTAAATAATCATATTGTCATAAAGAGAAGAGTACTCATGAATAGTTTCTGAATTTTGGAAAAATCAAGTAGGGAGGAGAATCAAATGATTGAGAGTGGACAGTGGGAGGACACACATGCTGGCCTGAAGGAAGAGAAAGCTGGGAACCCTGTGCAGGGCGACTGTGCCCCGGAACTTGTTCCTGGCCTTCACTGATTCCTGGGGACGGGAAACAAAGCTAGTTGACTGAACCCACCTGGTACCACTTTATACCAATCAAACCCCAAGAGAATCAAAGAAGAAAAAAGCAAAAAGAAAAACCCACCCAAAGAAATTGTAGCAACATCAGTCCACGCAGATTAAAAAAACCAGCTCAAGAACTCTGGCAACTCAAAGAGTCAGGGTGTCTTTCTGCCTCCAAACAAGTGCACTAGTTCTCTAGCAATGTTCTTAACCAGGCTTAAATGGCTCAAATGACAGAAATTGAATTCAGAATATGGGCAAGAACAAAGATCATTGAGATTCAGCAGAAAGTTGAAACCCAATTCAAGGATTCTAAGGTATACAATAAAACAGTATAGGAGATGAAAGATAAAATGGCCATTTTAAGAAAGAACCAAAATGATCTGATATAGCTGAAACACTTACTTCAAGAATTTCAGAATACAGTTGCAAATATTAACAGCAGAATTGACCAAGCTGAGGAAAGAATGTCAGTGCTCTAAGATCAGTTCTCTGAAGTAACAGTCAGACAAAAATAAAGAAAAAAGATTGAAGAAGAATAAACAAAACCTCTGTAAAACATGGAATTATGTAAAAAGACCTTTTTTTTTTTTTTTTTTTTTTTTTTGAGGCAGAGTCTCGCTCTGTCGCCCAGGCTGGAGTGCAGTGACCAGATCTCAGCTCACTGCAAGCTCCGCCTTCCGGGTTCACGCCATTCTCCTGCCTCAGCCTCCCGAGTAGCTGGGACTACAGGCGCCCGCCATCACGCCCGGCTAGTTTTTTGTATTTTTTAGTGGAGACGGGGTTTCACCATGTTAACCAGGATGGTCTTGATCCCTTGACCTCGTGATCCGCCCGTCTCGGCCTCCCAAAGTGCTGGGATTACAGGCTTGAGCCACTGCGCCCAGCCAAGACCATTTATTTTTAAAAAAAGAGAGAGGGAGACCAAATCTATGTCTCAGTGGTGGTGCTGTCTCTGAAACAGAGGGAGAGAAAGCAAGCAACCTGGGAAACATTTTTCAGGATATCATCCATGAAAATTCCCCCAACCTCGCTAGAGAGGCCAACATTCAAATTTGGAAAATGCAGAGAACCCTGCAAGATACTATACAAGATGACCATTCCTTAGACACATAGTCATCAGAATCTCCAAATTTGAAATGAAAGAAAAAAATGTTAAAGGCAGCTAGACAGAAGAGGCAGGTCACTTACAAAGGGAACTCCATCAGACTAACAGCAAATCTTTCAGTAGAAACCCTACATGCCAGAAAAGATTCAGGGCCTATATTCAATATTCTTAAAGAAAAGAAATTCCAGCCAAGAATTTTATATGCAGCCAAACTAGACTTTATAAGCAAAGAAGAAATAAGATTATTTTCAGACAAGCAAATGCTAAGAGAATTCATTACCACCAACCCTGCCTTACAAGAGGTCCTGAAGTGAGTGCTAAATGTGGAAAGAAAAGACCATCACAAGTCCCCACCAAAACACACTTAAGTATACATACCATTGATACTATAAAGCAACCACACAATCAAGTCTGCATAATAACCAGCTAACAATATGAAGACAGGATCAAATCCACACACATCAATATTAACCTTGAATGTAAATAAATGTCTCCAATTAAAAGGCACAGAGTGTTAAGTTGGGTAAACAAGCAAGACCCCACTCTATGCTGTTTTCAAGAGACTTATCTCACATGCAATGACACGTTATTGGCTACAGGTAAATGGATGGAGAAAAATCTAGCAAGCAAATGGAAGACAGAAAAAAGCAAGGGTTGCTATTCTAATTTCAGACAAAACAGACTTTAAACCAACGAAGATCCAAAAAGACAAGGAAGGGTATTACATCACAGTGAAGGTTCAATTCAAGAAGAAGGCCTAACTATCCTGAATACATATGCATCCAGCACAGGAGAACCCAGATTCATAAAGCAAATTCTTAGAGATCTACAAAGAGACTTAGATAATCACACAATAATAGTGGTAGACTTCAAAACACCACTGATAGTATTAGATCACTGAGGCAGAAAACTAACAAAGATATTTGGGACCTGAACTCTGCATTTGACCAAATAGACCCTAATAGACATCTACAGAACTCTCCACCCCAAAACAACAGAGTATGCACTCTTCTCATCTGCACATGGCACATACTCTAAAATCAACCACGTAATGAGCCCGTAAAACAATCCTCAGTAAATTCAAAAAAAAAAAAAATGAAATCATACTTCCAATGCTCTGGGACCACAGAACAAGAAATAAGTGTAGAGATTTCTCAAATAACTTAAAATGGAACTACTATTTAACCCAGTAATCCCATTACTGGGTACATACTCAAAGAAATAGAAACTGTTTTACCATAAAGACACATGCATGTGTATGTTTTTTACAGCACTGTTGACAACAGTAAAGACATGGAATCAAACTAAATGCCCATCAGCAGTAGACTAGATGAAGAAAATGTGATATGTATACACCATGAAATACTACACAGCCATAAGAAAACCAAGGTCATGTCCTTTGCAGCAACATGAATGGAACTGGAGGCCATTATCCCAAGCTAATTAATGTAGGAACAGAAAACAAAATACTGCATGTTCCTACTTATAAGTGGGAGCTAAACATTGAGAACATATAGACATAAAGAAGGAACAACAGACAATGGAACCTGCTTGAGGATAGAGGGTGAGAGGAGGGTGGGGATTGATAAGCTACCTATCAGGTACTATGCTTGTTACCTGGGTGATGAAATAATCTGTACACCAAACTCCCATGACATGTGATTTACCTGTATAACAAACCTGCACACGTACCCCTAAACCTAAAGTAAATATTAAAGAAATGTGAAAAAAAATGATTCCACCTTTGTTCACAAAACTATACTCTACCAAATTGTTGTAAACTATAAACAGCTTAAGAAGAAAAACAATCCTTAAATCTGGGAAACAATACATTTAAATAAAGAACCAACAATGTTTTGAATAAAAATCATAAAAACATGATCTTGGCTAGGCGCAGTGGCTCACACCTATAATCCCAGCACTTTGGGAGGCTGAGGAGAGCAGATCACCTGAGGTCACGAGTTCGAGGCCAGCCTGGACAACATGGTGAAACTGTCTCTACTAAAAATACAAAAATTAGCCAGGCATGGTGGTGGTTGCCTGTAATCCCAGCTACTCAAAAGGCTGAGGCAGGAGAATCACTTGAACCCAGGAGGCAGAGGTTGCAGTGAGCTGAGATTTTGCCACTGCACTCCAGCCTGGATGACAGAGCAAAACTCCATCTCAAAAAAAAAAAAAAAAAAAAAAAAAATCCTCTTATTCAGTTATTTAATTTCATGTAATTAAATTTCATTTTGCTTGATCAGTTTCTATATTAGAGTTCTATATGAGAAATATTTTTATTTCATTCATTGATCTTAACATTACCAGAAATCTGTGTTCGAGAGTACTTGTTAGACTTCTCCACGAAAAGCAATTTTGGACTATAGCTGGTTACAAAGCATTTAAAGAATTCAAAACAATAACAGTGGATAACAATAACTGAAGCTAGCTCTGATAAAAAAATGATGAAAGTTCACAATTTACAATGAAATTTAGTTATTTTTATTACATGTGGCATTAAGATAGAATTATGACTGACAATGTCACATTAGGACCATCAGACTTTTATACATCTTACATAATTTTTAGGATACTCACATAAATATCCACAAAAATATCATTTTGAAAAAAGATTTAATATTAACAACTAAAATTATGACTGATAACATATTAGATTTTTATGAATTTATATAAAAATGTTTGAAACAATATATCAATAATATATCCATAAATGTAACTGAAAGAAGATCTAGTATCACTTATCATTTAACAATGCTTCCCATACAATTTACCAAATAAGCCTAATCATTTAATATCACTACAAAATGAGAGACACATTCTTTGAGGTTCTCCAGAGGCCCAAAGTTAATTTTAGGTATAACAGGCTTCATTTGGAATTTTAACCCTGGAGAAGCTTTCCAAAGATGTCAAAAGGTTCAAAACACTTCATCCAAACAGAATGACAGATCACTATAAAATAATAGTCATTTAACCAGAGTGATAATCAAAAGATTTCAAAAGCAATATCGAATGTTACATACATGTAAAAACCTTAAACCTTTTGAAGTTTGGTTTTCCTAGGTAACCAAAAACCTAATAAAGACAAAACAAGAAATTATCTTGATAAAAAGTAGAATCTTTGTTTCTTAGGGCAGTTACTAGAAAAGTAAAGAAGCACCTCTTGCCGTGTTCTTGCTTCTCACTGAAGCCCATGTAGGTAACTTGCAAACGGAACCTGCTGAAAAACAGTACTTAAATTTAATCAGACACAGAAAGAATATATTTCCAAGATTCTGAATGTGCACTATATACAGGGGAATGTAAACAAGAAAACTAGTGGTACCTTCAGCAGGGCAATACATGGCTCTTAGTGACAACATGGGGAGTTTCCTGGTTACAATTCACACACATAAAGAAAAGTCAAGAATACAGAATCAAGTAATTTTGGAGGAAAAGGATGCTCTGCTAGGCCTTTAAGATAAACATTTCAGTGTCAGACCATAACAGCAAAGTTATTACAGAACCGGAAAGAAAATGTTACAGGAACTGATGAAAAGATTGATGGAGAGAGTTATCACAGCCAAGCAAAATGATATACTCTTTGAAAAGGAGAAAGAAAGAGTGCTGAAAGCAATAATGCATGACCTGCAAACAATGTACAGCAAGATACAGCAAGAGTTGAACCTCTGAAATGCGAATCCAAGATATTTCAGAAAAGAAAATTTTACTCAAGAAATGAACTTATCATTCTGAATGAAAACAACAGCATTTTTCCAACCTGAATCTAGGGACACTAAATGTATTTCAGAAGTAAATGTGGCAGAAATAGAAACTGTTTGCAGTTTAGAAGACGACTATTAAAGAAACAGATTTTGGAACTAAAATCAAAACCTTTTACAGTTTTATTAAGAGCAAATTCATACTTGAAAAAAACCTGTTGTTCTAACATAGAGAGTGAGATTTTTTAGTTTTATATTAGCATATTTTTAATATTGAAGTTCATTTTTAAGACATAATTTCCTTGTAATTATACCCAACTTGATCACACACAACATTCCTTCCATAAATTCCTCCCTCAAGAAACCTATTACAACTTACTCAGATCATTTACAATGTGCTCGAATTTTCTGCTTTGTCCTAGGCTTTCTCTTTTTAAAATAACCAGTCATTTTATTTTAGGACAAAGATTTACTACACAAGATTCTGTCTAATGAAAAATCAGTCTCTTTTCTTTTTAATCTTCCCTAGTGAAAATACATCTTCACAGGCATAACTTTCTTCGCATCTCTTTCTCCTTCTTGCTGGTTCCTTTCTATCTTGTTTCTGTTTCCTTCCTAAATCCAAATCTTGAAAAAAACTTTAAATAACCTCCAAAATAAACAAAATTACTATTTCTTTCTCAATGAAAAGCACATTTTTAATGCCCTTTTCCTAATTTTTCTTATCAGAAACATATTTTACTTTTTTGTGCACGTTCTGGGTACAGAATTAAATATTAATTAATTTTTAACTCAGTAATCTTAATTTTTAGCAAGCAAATTTGAATTGTCACATATCACTGTTCTATAGATGAGAACCCTTTCAAAATTTTTAGAGACATGTTTTCCCATAAGATAATTTATTATGTTTATTAATAGATCTAAATATATTTAGTCTTTCTATAAAATCTAAGGGATCAAAAACAAACTTATTTTTGATCACCAATTTGTTTTAGTTTTTGTCGTATTTGGAAATGACCTAGACATTTAATGAGTATTTATTACTTAATTTAATGCAACAGAGCTTTAAATTTTTAAATTACATAAAAAGTTTACTTATAAATGCTTATGCCATTTACATTTACCTGATTTATTTATTTTTAATAGTTTACCTAGATTACTTGTGGAAACTGAGAAGTTAGACAAAGCTAGTCATCATTTGGAATTATTTCTGTTAACCATCTTGAAAGCCTGTGAATATCAGGTGTTCATCTAAGTAAAAACTTTAAAGTTAAATAGGTAGGTATTTTGCCAATAACTCACTAAGATACAGTTGTTTTCATTAAAACAACAATATTAAATTAGTCTTAAGTACCAAAAAGAATTGCAAAAGGAAAGGTCATTCTGTTTAGGCTGGGTTTACAGTTTCATAATCTGTGTGTCAACATCCAGCAGAAACTAATATAAAACTATGTAACCAGCAAAACTGTACACTGACATTTCTGAAGATATTTCTATCTTGTTAATAAGTTTAAAGCCAGTTTAAGTCACATGAGCTAAAGAGCCACTTGGGTTAATTACTATATATTTTATATGAGTATTTATTTATCTAAGCCCATCTAAATAAAATTTCTGGAGCATTTACCATTTAGATACAACACATAACATAACACATGTACATGTGCATAAACACACCTAGACATTTATACAAATGTACAAAGATCTTATACCTTTAATTTTAGAATTTTAATCATGAAATCACAATACCAACTCTATAGTTAGAACTGTTTTAGAGAGTTTGAATAATGGACATTTGAGCTCTGAATTTTTCTTAATGTAACTTTGCCCATCCGTTTTAAAATGTGAAGAACAGTCCATAATATGTAGCTGGCTGGAGTCCCAGGAAACCTGGCAAGTCTTAATGTTTGAGAATCCCATTCTGTTTCTTATTAATTTCACAAGAACAAAGAAAAGCCTATAAATCCTGTCAGAGGACATCAAGAGTTTGGACCAGTGTTTTAGATGGTGTCAACCACCCAGTGACTTTCAATTAGCCATCCTGTGCCCACCATTTACTATGTTTATGATTACTCTCAGAAAATGTATAGAAGCAAGCAAAGGAGAAGAGTCAAACCAAATCGAAAGAAACCAAGATAATAGTGTTCACAAAAATTTTAACCCAGGCTTGCACATCAACCAAAATATTAAACTAGGTACACAACCAAAAGGGAATTCACCAGAAACGACATGCCTCACAGACAAAATGTAAATTACAGAAACCAGAGTGCCCAACAGAAAAGTCACTTGTCTTTATATCAGAAAAGACTTACCAGAAAAGACAAAAAGTCTTTTATCATCCCAGGAGGAATGTATGGTTCTTTAGTAAGGTGGCTTTATGCAAAGAAAGTCAAGAGCTGCTACCCAAAAGAGGAATCCTCGGCTGAGAGAAGACTCTCCAGGACAGGAAAGGTGAGTCATGGAAGCAGGGAGCCATGGAAGCAGAGAGGCTCAAGTAAGTACTGCAAACTGGTTCCGAGAATCTCTGACTCCATCCAAATGGGATCCTACTCTAGGTCCCACTTCTGAACACGATTTATGTCAACAAATAACAAACAGAGGGAGACTTTCTGAAAGAAAATTATGTTTATTTGGCATTACAGCCTTGTGATGGGAATACAGTTACCACAGTTAACTATGTTTATATTCAGGGAAGTAAAGAATGATAAAGGTTTTTAAAGAAAAAATGAGGAGAATAACATAATTGTTTTGAAATGATTATTCTTGCTATAAAGATCAATAACAATGGTAATGCCAGTCCAAGGTTGGACTTTTTTTTTAACATTAGTAACTCCATTTTGATTCTGACAGTGTTCACAGTCTATACAATAGAAATACCAGTCAGCAATAAAAAGGAACAAACTGTTGATAGAGTCTACAATTTTCATGAATCTACAGAATTTATGCTGAGTCTACGGAACCAGTCTCTGAAGGTTACCTACTGTATGATTCCATATGTAACATACTTGAAATGACAAAATTATAGAACTGGAAACTGATTAGTGGTTGACAAACATTTTAAAAAGAGGGGGAGGCTGGGAGCAGGCAGGAAGTTGGTCTGGTTATAAAAGGGGAACATGGGGCCAGGAGCGGTGGTTCACACTTGTAATCCCAACTCTTTGGAAGGCCCAGGCAGGTGGATCACGAGGTCTGAAGATCGGGACCATCCTGGCTAACACAGTGAAACCCGTCTCTACTAAAAATACAAAAATTTAGCTGGGCGTGGCAATGGACAACTGTAATCCCAGCTACTCGACAGAACGACACTCCCGTCTCAAAAAATAAAAGGAGGGAAACAGTGGAATATGGGGATTGTGTGTGATCGAACTGCTGTGTATCTTGACTGTGTTTAAGTGTCAATATCCTGGTTGTGACATTGTCCTGTAGCTTTACAAGATGTTACCAATGAGTGAAACTGGATAAAGGGTATGTGGATTTTCCTGTAGTTATTTTTTTACACTTACATGTCAATCTACAATTATCCTAAAATAAAAACTTGAAATTAAAGAATGGCCATTTGATTTCATATGTCAGTATTCTGAGGCTGGCTACCAGATACTCGCCTCCATGAGAAAACTCAACATATCCCCGTAATCACGTTTCTCAGGGTCAGATTTCAACTATGAAAAATCCAGCAAGGACGATTAGTAGCTGAAACTTTTCAAGGCCTCTGGAAATATCCAGCCTTGACATTTGCCATGCTCTTTTCCATTTTCAAACTTTTGTAAGTTCTAACATTATTTCAAAGATGATTCAAGTCCCACTTTTCCAAAAAGCTCTGCTCAGCTACCCTGGATCTGATTGATTCCCTCTCTCTGAGCTCCTCTAACACTGTCCATTTAAAGCTGTGCCTTCCAGTGTGGTAGCCACTAGCCCCACAAGCCTGGGAAGCACTTGAAATGTGCTCATGGAAATTTAGAGGTGCTATAAGGAAAAAATGCAAACCAGATTTGAACTTAGTATTCAAAAAGAATGTAAAGTACTTTATTAATTCTAATATTGATTTCATGTTAAAATAATAACATTGGATATACTAGGTTAAATAATTATACTGATACAATTAATTTCACCTTTTTATTTTTTGCTTTATCGCATAGTTACTAGAGAATGTAAAATCACAGTTTTGGCTTATGTCATGTTTCTATTGGACAGTGATGATCTATACACATTCGTTAAGCATCTTTGTACATTACTGCAGTCCTTTCTTTTGCAACCATTTAATAGCTACCTATTATTTACTACTTGTATATACTACCTGATGGTAGAAGCCAGAGACTGGCTCACCTATTCTGTTCGCCTTCCTAGCCTATCTTTCTGTATGACATAGACTATAAAGCTAAATTTCAGTTCCCCTGAGTCCCTGTTGCTAGGTTCGAAACAAGCCCTAGCTTCTGTAATCTGTCTTCACTGTGAGCACCTTAGCAACAGAAGTGACAAAATGGAGGAAGCAGTCACCGTGGGAGAAGCTTCTGACGGGCACAGCGGCACGGGCAGCTAGGTTTCTGGGGCAGTATGGCAGGGGTCAAGGGTCTGGTCCTGAGCACTATAGGTGCCAAGCCACAGGCCATAGCTGCTGTGTTGCTCTTCCAGACCTCCACGCAGTGTGACTTCTGGCTGGATTGCTCCTCATTGCGTATTCTCTGGAGATGCAGCATCCCTGCCTGGTTCTCAGGCCCTCTCAGAGATTCCATAGCTACAAATCTGCTTCAATATATTCCCTTATGCTCAAATGTACTAGAATAGATGATGGGACCTATGACTAATCATGCTGACCAAACTCAGTTGTAAGTCTTTTGAGGACAAGGACTATTCTATCTCCTTTGAATATGCATCACTAACATAAAGTGCATCACAGAGTAAATAGTCCCATAAATTAATGCTATTAGTAATAATAATTGAGATCATGTCAGATCCTGCTGCAGTGGAATAGCCATGGGCTTTTCAGAATAAGCATACATAGCCTGAAAGAGATTTTTTTCAAAGGTTTCAAGTTTTGTGCTAAAGTGAGAGAATTTCATTTGCCTCATTATGATGTGTTCATAAAAAAAAATTCCCACTGAGGAAAAATATCAAGTTACAACTTATAGATAAAGATATCTTCCTTTCCTCACTGTGTGTGTGTGTGTGTGTGTGTGTGTGTAATTATATATATACACACACATAACTAATAAGCATTAATTTTTCTGATCACCTAGTTTATTTTTGCGCAAAGGATATTCATCAATGTCCCAATAGTCTATACCCTAAATTCAGAAAGCTAATAATGATATCCTTGTTACTTTGAGTATTAATTCTTATCTGAAATATGTTAGGAGAGGCAATTCACCATGGCTCTTCACATCCCTGCAGGTTCTTGTTGTGTCTAACAAGAATTCAAGACGCTTTGCTTACAGAGGTATATGTGGGGTGAAAAAAAGACTGCAGGGTGTTGACCCTCTTCACCTGAGCCATTTCCCTGGGTTGTGTTTTTAGTGAGCAATCTTAAAGAATGTATAATGCCTCCATCTGGGCTCTTTGCAGGGTTCCTCAAGTCACTTCCTGTAGCACAACCCACTCCTTATGCAGGCTTCCTTTTGGGCTGTTCATCCTTTTGGGACTTAAAGAGTAAGGGAGCCAATGCAATCATGCCATTTGCTGTGTTGTGAATAATAAAATGCTTTACCTCTGTCCTAAGAGTTCTGTGTCTTCTGTCAGGATTCATAATACAGTAGCAAAATAACTTACTTTCTCAGTAAGTGCGGTAAAAATCAAATGTCAGATCAAATAACATCTAATGTTTAAGAGTGACTGTATTTGATTTCTTAATACCAAATATACAATTTTCAGGCTCTGTGGTAATAACATCAATGTAATTCAAAGGACTGGGTCTTTTCTGGGTCTTCAGAAATTAATGTTCTCTACTATGTAATAGAAATGCTTTAAGATCTATCGACAGGAAGCCTGTTTAATTTTCAGAATCTATTAAAATGTGATTGCATTTTATGCTAACAAATATTACCTTTTGTTCCACTTAATTACCCCGAAAGAGTATTTGTAGCTTAATCTTCTTGTTCATTTTCAGCAGAAGAGCATTTGTAAATTGCAGTTGCAACCTTTTCCTATCTCAGTTGCCACTCTTGCATCAGAAGTGGTTGCTGCCTGGCGCACCTCTATTTATTCATTCTTTATACGAACATTTGTTGAGTGTCTGTGTTTCAAAAGGAATTGTGCTGAGTGCAGTTGGGAGCCTAGAAATGTCTAAGGCAGGGTCTCTGCAGTGTGTATTATCCACACATCCTATGAGTGTGGAGGGGAGAAAACCTAGAGGCAGGGCACGGGATAGGATGATCTAGCATGAGCTGCCAACATGGAAACTAGTGGGGACAGAAAGCGAGAGTCTGCCTGAAGAATAATTGACTTAAGAGGCTTGAGTGGGTACAGGGCTAGAGGCAAGAGAGAAGAAGTTGCAGATAATGATCCTGAGGTTTAAGATTGGGTGCCTTGAATGCTGATGATGCCAACCACTCAAATAGAGAATTCTGAAAGAGCAAGTGCCCTGGAGGTAGTAAGGAAAGGAAATCATGTATGCTCCTTCAGCCACAAACATCTAGGAAGGGGAGAGAATGTCTCTGAATGCAGAGGAAGTTGGAAAGATGTGACCTGAACTCTGGGAGGGGTGGGCGGCAAGGCGTGCTCTGTGAATTTTGTGTTCAGGTGATTCCTGGTCTTGTGAGAAGGAGTGATTTCTTCACGGCAGGGTCAGAGAAAAGAGGAGAAAACTTTGTGGACCTCACTTCTGGGAGGAGTATGAGGAAGGGAACTCTAAATGGGAAATGGAAGAAAGGATAGGAGAGCAGCAGAGAATCTGTATGATGTAGTTCATGCAAAATCAAAGAAGCACGTATCCAACAGTCAATATCCAAATGCTACAGAGAAGTCAAAGAAGATTATTCCTTAAAAATCCACTGATGTGTGACTTGCATCTGCAAAGCGAAAGCAGAGCTGCACAGGTGAAGGACTGAGCTACAGGTGGGTGGCAGGCCAGAGGCATCTGGTGATGACTGCTAACTCCAAAGATGCCCTCTAGTTCGTCCCTTTAATCCACAGCAATATGACCTAGGTGTCCCCAGGCCACACTAGACTCCTTAGCAACAGACATCACCAAAAGGATCAGGAGCTGGAGGTGGAAAGGAGGGAAATGGTGAGCAGCACGTGTAGTTGATGGCTGTTGCTTTGGGGTTTCACCTAAATCAGGTGTGACCTGTGTAAAAATGCAGCAGTGTCAATGGATATGATACCAGCAGGCCTATTCAGCAAAAGGGATTTGTATTGCTTCAATGTGCTTTCTCTCAGCAACTGTGAGGTGTTTCAGGCCCAAGTGTTCATGACTGGGCCACACTGCTCCCCATAAGAGAGATCTTGCTGTGTTCATCTGTCCTTGCTAAGTTCCAAGTGGATTCATTGGTAAACGGAATTGATTTCCCTCAGCTTCTCCCATTTGCCCACCACCCCAGGCAAACGCACTCAAACACAGGCAGGAGGGCTACTTTCCCTTACTGCAAAGAACAAGCTCTGCCTCAGGTCACATCAGATCTAATCTACTTCAGCAGTCTTCATTTAAGATCTTGTCAAAATCTAGCATTTTGTTTTGCTGCATCAAATCCAGCGCAAATGACCCCATCCTCTGACAGGCCCTTCTCAAATACGGTGGAGCCACAATGCTTTTCTTTTAGCTTTGCCTGACAGTCTGTAAATATCAACGTGTTGTTTTTGTAATTGGCTTTGTAGACCAATTGGAGAAAAAGAACTAGGCCCTAAGAATTTTTGGGGACTATGCAACGGGGGCTTTTACTGGACCCTTTAAGAAGGGCTAAGAACTGGAATAACAGACCTCAGCCCAGCTGTACCCCTGCTCAGTCCCCAGCCTCCCTGAGTCGGTCACCAGATTCTGCAGCCTCCTCAATGCCTAAGTCTTTGACCCAGTGAAAGCACATTTCCAAGCAAACCAGTTGCTCTGTCCTCCACTGTGACATATCACAAACTTGAGTCACACATTATATGCTTGAATTTCTCCCTCAGCCGCATATTAGTAGGAGTTGTAGTAGTAATATTATTATTTCCAGCAATAAAAATGACAGCTTTCATTGACTGAGGTTAATCAAGCACTCTGTGTGTTCTGAGGACTCTTGCCACACATCAGTAGTCGTAATAGTGACAATTATCTATGCAGTACCCACCTGATGCAGGTGTTTTACCTGTGGCATGTTTTCTAATTCTCAAAACAATTTTACAAGGTAGATATTGTTATCCCTATCTTACAGGCTAAGAAACACCAGCGGTTGCTGGCAAGATGACTGAATAGGAACAGCTCCAGTCTGCAGCTCCCAGCAAGATCGATGCAAAAGGCTGGTGATTAATGCATTTCCAACTGAGACCCAGTTCATCTCATTGGGACTGGTTGGACAGTGGTTGCAGCCCAAGGAGGGCAAGCCAAAGTAGAGTGGGGCTCCCCTCACCTGGGATGCTCAAGGGGCTGGGGTACTCCCTCTCCCAGCCAAGGGAAGCCATTAGGGACTGTACCTTGCACTCCAGCCCGGATACTGCACTTTTCCCATGGTCTTTACAACCCACAGACCAGGAGATTCCTTCCGTACCTGCACCAACAGGGCCCTGGGTTTCCCGCACAAAACTGGGCGGCCATTTGGGCAGACACTGAGCTAGCTGTAGGAGTTTTTCTTTTCCAGTGGCACTTGGAACAAGTGAGACAGAACCATTCACTCCCCTGGAAAGGGGGCTGAAGTCAGGGAGTCAAGTAGTCTGGCTTGGTGGGTCCCACCCCCAGGGAGCCCAGCAAGCTAAGACCCACTGGCTTGAAATAGTCACACCAGCACAGCAATCTGAAGTCAACCTGGGATGCTCAAGCTTGGTGGGGGAGGGGCGTCCACCATTACTGGGGCTTGAGTAGGAGGTTTCACCCTCACAGTATAAACAAAGCAAAGGGAAGTTGGAACTGGGTGGAGCCCAACCCTGCTCAACAAGGCCCCTGTGCCCAGACTGCCTCCTCTCCGGGCAGGGCATCTCTGAAAAAAAGGCAGCAGCCCAGTCAGGGACTTATAGATAAAACCTCCACCTCCCTGGGACTGAGCACCTTGGGGAAGGGGCAAATGTGGGTGCAGCTTCAGCAGACTTAAACATCCCAACCTGGCAGCTCTGAAGAGAGCAGCGGATCTGCCAGCACAGTGTTTGAGCTCTGATAAGGGACAGACTGCCTTCTGAAGTGGGTCCCTGACCCCCATGTATCCTGACTAGGAGACACTTCCTAGTAGGGACCAACAGACACTTCATAAAGGAGAGCTCTGGCTGGCATCTGGTGGGTGTCTCTCTGGGAAGAAGCTTCCAGAGGAAGGAAAAGACAGTAATCTTTGCTCATCTGCAGCCTCCACCAGTGATACCCAGGCAAGCAGGGTCTGGAGCAAACCTCCAGCAAACTCCAGCAGACCTGCAGCAGAGGGTCCTGACTGTTAGAAGGAAAAGTGACAAACTGAAAAGAATATTATTAACATCAACAAAAAGGACGTCCACTCAGAGACCCCATCTGAAGGGCACCAACTTCAAAGACCAAAGGTAGATAAATCCACAAAGATGGGGAGAAACCAGTGCAAAAAGGCTGAAAATTCCAAAAACCGGAACATCTTTTCTCCTCCAAAGGAGGAGACACAGAGGACCACAACTCCTCACCAGCAAGGGAACAGAACTGGATGGAGAATGAGTTTGATGAATTGTCAGAAGTAGGCTTCAGAAGGTGGGTAATAAACTCTCCAAGCTAAAGGAGCATGTTCTAACTCAATGCAAGGAAGTTAAAAACCTTGAAAAAAGGTTAGATTAGTTGGGAACTAGAATAACCAGTTTAGAGAAGAACATAAATGACCTGATGGAACTGACAAATACAGCATGAGAACTTCGTGAAGGATACACAAGTATCAATAGCCAAATGGATCAAGTGGAAGAAAGGATATCAGAGACTGAATATCAACTCAATGAAATAAAGTGAGAAAACAAGATTAGAGAAAACAGAGTGAAAAGAAATGAACAAAGCTACCAAAAAGTATGGGACTACATGAAAAGACCAAATCTACGTTTGATTGGTGTACCTGAAAGTGATGGGGAGAATGGACCTAAGTTGGAAAACACTCTTCAGGATATTGCCCAGGAGAAATTCCCCAACCTAGCAAGACAGGCCAACATTCAAATTCAGGAAATACAGAGAACATCCCAAAGATACTCCTTGAGAAGAGCAGTCCCAAGATACATAATCATCAGATTCACCAACCTTGAAATGAAGAAAAAAATACTAAAAGTGGCCAGAGAGAAAGGTCGGCTTACCCACAAAGGGAAGCCCATCAGACTAACAGCAGATCTCTTGGCAGAAACTCTACAAGCCAGAAGAGAGTGGGGGCCAATATTCAACATTCTTTTTCTTTTTTTTTTTGAGACGGAGTCTCGCTCTGTCACCCAGGCTGGAGTGCAGTGGCGCAATCTCGGATCACTGCAAGCTCCGCCTCCCGGGTTCCCGCCATTCTCCTGCCTCAGCCTCCCGAGTAGCTGGGACTACAGGCGCCCGCCACCACATCTGGCTAGTTTTTTTTCTATTTTTTTTTTTAGTAGAGACGGGGTTTCACCGTGTTAGCCAGGATGGTCTCGATCTCCTGACCTCGTGATCCACCCGTCTCGGCCTCCCAAAGTGCTGGGATTACATCAACATTCTTAAAGAAAAGAATTTTCAGCCCAGAATTCCATATGCAGCCAAACTAAGCTTCATAAGCAAAGGAGAAATAAAATCCTTTACAGACAAGGAAATGCTGAGAGATTTTGTTACTATCAGGCCTGCCCTGCAAGAGCTCCTGAAGAAAGCACCAAACATGAAAAGGAACAACAAGTACCAGTCACTGCAAAAGTATATCAAATTGTAAAGATCATCGATGCTATGAAGAAACTGCATCAACTAACATGCAAAATAACCAGCTAGCATCATAATGGCAGGATCGAATTCACACATAACAGTATCAGCCTTAAATGTAAATGGGCTAAATGCCTCAATTAAAAGACACAGACTGGCAAATTGGATAAAGAATCAAGACCCATCAGTCTGCTGTATTCAGGAGACCCACCTCACATGCAGAGACACACATAGGCTCAAAATAAAGGGATGGAAGAAGATTTACCAAGCAAATGAAAAGCACAAAAAAGCAGGGGTTGCAATCCTAGTCTCTGAAAAAACAGACCTTAAACCAACAAAGACCAAAATAGACAGAGAAGGGCATTACATAATGGTAAAGAGATCAATGCAACAAGAAGAGCTAACTATCCTAAATATATACGCACCCAATACAGAAGCACCCAGATTCATAAAGCAAGTCCTTAGAGACCTACAAAGAGACTCAGACTCCCACACAATAATACTGGGAGACTTTAACACCCCACTGTCAATATTGGATAGATCAATGAGACAGAAAATTAACAAGGATATCCAGGATTTGAACTCAGCTCTGGACCAAGTGGACTTAATAGACATCTACAGAACTCTCCACCCCAAATCAACAGAATATACATTCTTCTCAGCACCACATCGCACTTATTCCAAAATTGACCACATAGTTGGAAGTAAAACACTCTTCAGCAAATGCAAAAGAATGGAAATCATAGCAGTCTCTCATACCACAGTGCAATAAATTAGAATTCAGGATTAAGAAACTCACTCAAAACTACACAACTACATGGAAACTGAACAACCTGCTCCTGAATGACTACTTGGTACATAATGAAATGAAGGCAGAAATAAAGACATTCTTGGAAACCAATGAGATCAAAGACACAACATACCAGAATCTCTGGACACATTTAAAGCAGTGTGTAGAGGGAAATTTATAGCACTAATTTTCCACAAGAGAAAGCAGGAAAGATCTAAAATCAACACCCTAACATCACAATTAAAAGAACTAGAGAAACAAGAGCAAACACATTCAGAAGCTAGCAGAAGACAAGAAATAACTAAGACCAGAGGAGAATTGAAGGAGATGGAGACACGAAAAACCCTTCAAAAAATCAATGAATCCAGGTGCTGGTTTTTTGAAAAGAACAACAAAATAGATAGACCACTAGCCAGACTAATAAAGAAGAAAAGAGAGAAGAATCAAATAGATGCAATAAAAAATGATAAAGAGGATATCACCACTGATCCCACAGAAATGCAAATTACCACCAGCAAATACTATAAACAACTCTATGCAAATAAACTAGAAAATCTAGGAGAAATGGATAAATTCCTGGACACACACACTCTCCCAAGACTAAACCAGGAAGAAACTGAACCCCTGAATAGACCAATAGCAAGTTCTCAGATTGAGGCAGCAGTTAATAACCTACCAACCAACAAAAGTCCAGGACCAGATGGATTCACAACTGAATTTTACCAGAGGTACAAAGAGGAGCTGGTAGCATTCCTTCTGAAACTATTCCAAACAACAGAAAAAGAGAGAATCCTCCCTAACTCATTTTCTGAGGCCAGCATCATCCTGATACCAAAACCTGGCAGAGATACAACAAAAGAAAATTTTAGGCAAATATCCCTGGTGAAGATCGATGCAAAAATCCTCAATAAAATACTGGCAAACCCAATCCAGCAGCACATCAAAAAGCTTATCCACCACGATCAAACTGGCTTCATCCCTGGGATGCAAGGCTGGTTCAACATATACAAATCAACAAACGTAATCCATTACATAAACAGAACCAATGACAAAAACCACATAATTAAATCAATAGATGCAGAAAAGGGCTTCAACAAAATTCAACGGCCCTTCATGCTAAAAACTCTGAATGAACTAGGCATTGATGGAATGTATCTCAAAATAATAAGAGCTATTTATGACAAATCCACAGCCAATATCATACTGAAAGGGCAAAAACCAGAAGCATTCCCTTTGAAAACTGGCCCAAGACAAGGATGCCCTCTCCCATGACTTCTATTCAACATAGTATTGGAAGTTCTGGCCAGGGCAATCAGGCAACAGAAGGAAATAAAGGGTATTCAGTTAGGAAAAGAGGAAGTCAAATTGTCTCTGTTTGCAGATGACATGATTGTATATTTAGAAAACTCCATTGTCTCAGCCCAAAATCTCCTTAAGCTGATAAGCAACTTCAGCAAATTCTCAGGATACAAAATCAATGTGCAAAAATCACAAGCATTCTTATACACCAGTAACAGACAAACAGAGAGCCAAATCATGAGTGAACTCCCATTCACAATTGCTGCAAAGAGAATAAAATACCTAAGAATCCAACTTACAAGGGATGTGAAGGACCTCTTCAAGGAGAACTACAAACCACTGCTCAAGGAAATAATAGAGGACACAAACAAATGGAAAAACATTCCATGCTTATCGATAGGAAGAATCAATAAATGACCATACTGCCCAAAGTAATATATAGATTCAATGCTATTCCCATCAAGCTACCATTGATTTTCTTCACAGAATTAGAAAAAACTACTTTAAATTTCATATGGAACCAAAAAAGAGCCCGTGTAGCCAAGACAATCCTAAGCAAAAAGAAAAAAGCTGGAGGCATCATGCTACCTGACCTCAAACTACACCACAAGGCTACAGAAATCAAAACAGCATGGTACTGGAACCAAAACAGAGATATAGACCAATGGAACACAACAGAGGCCTCAGAAATAACACTACACATCTACAACCATCTTATCTTTGACTAACCTGACAAAAACAAGCAATGGGGAAATGATTCTCTGTTTAATAAATGGTGTTGGGAAAACTGGCTAGCCATATGAAGAAAGCTGAAACTGGATCCCTTTCTTACATCTTATATGAAAATTAACTCAAGATGGATTAAAGACTTAAACATAAGACCTAAAACCATAAAAATCCTAGAAGAAAACCTAGGCAATACCATTCAGGGCACAGGCATGGGCAAAGGCTTCATGACTAAAACACCAAAAGCAATGGCAACAAAAGCCAAAATAGACAAATGAGATCTGATTAAACTAAAGAGCTTCTCCACAGCAAAAGAAACTATCATCAGAGTGAACAGGCAACCTACAGAATGAGAGTTTTGCAAATCTATCCATCTGACAAAGGACTAATATCCAGAATTTACAAAGAACTTAAACAGATTTACAAGAAAAAACACAAACAACCCCATCAAAAAGTGGACAAAGGATATGAGCAGACACTTCTCAAAAGAAGACATTTATGCAGCCAACAAACATGAAAAAATTTCATCATTACTGGTCATTAGAGTAATGCAAATCAAAACCACAGTGAGATACCATCTCACACCAGTTAGAATGGCAATCATTAAAAAGTCAGGAAACAACAGATGCTGTAGAGGATGTGAGAAATAGGAACACTTTTATACTGTTGGTGGGAGTGTAAATTAGTTCAACCATTGTGGAAGACAGTGTGGTGATTTCTCAAGGATCTAGAACTAGAAATAGCATTTGACCCAGGAATCCCATTACCAGGTATACACCCAAAGGATTATAAATCACTCTACTATAAAAACACATGCACACTGATGTTTACTGAGGCACTGTTCACAATATCAAAGACTTGGAACCAACCCAAATGTCCATCAGTAGCAGACTGGATAAAGAAACTGTGGCACATATGCACCATAGAATACTATGCATCCATTACCTAGCACTTTGGGAGGCCGAGACGGGCGGATCACGAGGTCAGGAGATCGAGACCATCCTGGCTAACATGGTGAAACCCCGTCTCTACTAAAAAAAAAAAATACAAAAAACTAGCCGGGCGCGGTGGCAGGCGCCTGTAGTCCCAGCTACTCGGGAGGCTGAGGCAGGAGAATGGCGTGAACCCGGGAGGCGGAGCTTGCAGTGAGCTGAGATCGGGCCACTGCACTCCAGCCTGGGCGACAGAGCGAGACTCCGTCTCAAAAAAAAAAAAAAAAAAAAAAAAAGGATAAGTTCATGTCCTCTGCAGGGACATGGATGATGCTGGAAACCATCATTCTCAGCAAACTAACACAAGAATAGAAAACCAAACACCACATGTTCTCACTTATAATTGGGAGTTGAACAATGAGAACACACGGACACAGGGAGAGGAACAACACACACCAGGGCCTGTCAGGGGATGGGAGACTAGGGGAGGGATAGCATTAGGAGAAATATCTAATGTAGATGACTGGTTGATGGGTGCAGCAAACCACCATGGCACTTGTATACTTATGTAACAAACCCGCATGTTCTGCACCTGTATCCCAGAACTTAAAGTATAATAAAAAAATAAATAAATAAATAAAAATTACAATAAAAAAAAAAACACCAGCAACACCCGCAACAGAAAACCCCTCAGCCAGTTTCCCGCAGCCACACATCGCATCAGAAGCAGAGCTGAGAGTCAGGACTCAGGTCAGTGTGGCTCCAAAGGCCTCTCCTGGTCCTCTGGTTATTCTCCTAGTTGATGGCTTGGGCACTGTTCTCATGTTCTTGGGGCTCCTTCTACTCCTTCTTGCTCTGATCCTTGCTATCTCCATCTTCAAGGCTGAGAGCCCCTGCACACCAGTGACTCCAGGCGTCTAGTCACTCAGACCACAGCCAGTTCCTGCTCCATGGCCAGGCCTCTGCTGGGGGCAGGGTCAGAGCCCGGCTCTGGGGCACCAACAAAGGATACAGGCAGAAGTTCCTCAAACACTCTGTATGGCCTTGGTTACAAAAGAGAAGGTGCCCAATTAGGATTTCTAAAAATAGAATTGTATTTTGTACCTGGTTCTAGGTGATGGAGTATATGTCAGGAAAAACGACTGCAAGATGTTTAACCAACCCAGAGTACTATTTCAAAATAAAAGGTATTGGATTATATGGAATATTGAACAAAAACCCATGGTTGGTATGTATTTGCCATCCCCCACCACTTACATGTCACTGTCCCTCAGGCCCACCTTTGAGACGCCAGGGGATATACATGCCTTTGTTGATCCTGGTTCTTACCAGTGTAAGCAGCCATTACTGCGATGGGTCCCATGCTTAGTGAAAATTCAGCAGGCCATACTTCTTCTCCTGGTACAAGAGGTCAGGGGGCTGGGACAGGAGTGACCCACTAAGCTGGTCACTTGGGCTGAAATTCTCTCACCCAATGCACTGAGCTGTCCCGGGTCTGGGGAGGTCGCACAGCAGTAAGGAAATTGGAGACTCTGGGGGTTCAGAGACAGGAGGAGTCCAGGGTCACAGAACGGTGCGTACCGTGCAGATGTCAGGAGATCGAATGAGGTCCTGGAATACAGGGACTTGGGAATCCCAGGCACATGCAGGGTCCCTCCCCAAGGTCCGCAGCACCACTGAGAGCCCTGGGCAGGGCACAGCTTCCACAGTGGGAAATCTCTTGCCTCAGGAGGCCTGGGCCACCTGGGAAGTGCAGAAAGACACAGAAAGGCCAATGGAGGCACTGGCAGCATGTTGTAAAATCTTGCCTGCAACAAATCCTATGCGGAAGGGAGAGGAGAACTCTCACCTTGAAGCTTGAATCTTCCTCCACTTTGGTTCCTAGCCCCAGGAAGACTCCCGTGTCATGTAGCAAATGTAATGTGAAACCAGCCTCGACTCCTGTATTATTTTTTTCTTTTTGTGTGGAAATATGTTCCAATTTCAAGCAATTGATGTAAAGTGTCAGGACATACTATTGCTATGCCTAGAGCTGTTAAGAAAACAAACAATATATACAAGGCTCTTCATTCTGGGGGCCAGAGTCTGAAATGGATTTCACTGGGCTGAAACCAAGGTGTCCGTGGGGCTGCCTCCCTCTGAAGCTCTAGTGGAGAATAATGTGTTTCTTTGTCTCCTAGAGCCTTAGAGCATGCACTTAGTGCAGGCCCTGCTTTGAGAAACTTCTTTTTCGGGAGATAACACATGGAATTTTATGAACCACTCATAAAGTTCCCTTCTCTTACAAGGAGCCCAGCACAAAGCAAGGCCTAACCGGAAGGCCATGGGGCCTGGCACTGTAGGTTTTATGTGTCAACTTGGCCAAGTCACAGCCCTCTGCTGTTTCAACCCACATCTAGGTTTCCTGTGAAGGTTTCCTGCGCTTGCCATTACAGTTCAAAATCAGTTGACTATAAATAAGGGAGATTATCCTAGACCATCCCGGGGGGCCCAAGGCAACCCACTGAAAAGCCTAACCAAGGCTTCCCCAAGGAAGAAGGAATTCCGCCTGTGGACAGCAGCTTCTCACAGCAAGAGGTCCAGCTACCCTGCCTGAGGCCCACCCTGTGTGTCTGCACCTGCACACTCAGTCCCACAAGCGCGTGAGCCAATTCCTCACCATCAATCTCCTTTTTTTTTTCTTTTTCTTTTCTTTTTTCTTTTTTTTTTTTTTGAGGTGGAGTCTTCCTGTGTCCCCAGGCTGGAGTGTAGTGGTGCCATCTGGGCTCACTCCAAGCTCCGCCTCCTGGGTTCACGCCATTCTCCTGCCTCAGCCTCCCAAGTAACTGGGACAACAGGCACCCACCACCACACCCGGCTAACTTTTTTTTTTGGTATTGACAGGGATTCACCGTATTAGCCAGGATGGTCTCAATCTCCTGACCTCGTGATCCGCCCGCCTCGGCCTCCCAAAGTGCTAGGATTACAGGGGTGAGCCACCGCGCCCAGCCTCCTCGCCATCAATCTCTTAATACATCCGTTTCCCATTCCTCTTCTCCAGCGGGGCCCTGCCTGGTGCTACAAGGACTGTTGTGGGCAGAGGTCAGGGATGCCCCCTCCTGTGGTCACAGTGAGGACAATCAGGCACTGGAGGGGCATCAAGGTAAAGTCCAGGATAATAAGAGCAGGAAGTCCAAACTAAAGCAAAATCACCAAGGAGTAGGCAGGGTTGAGAGCATCCTCCAAGAATCAAAATGAGGGAGCACTCATGGACCCAGAAAGACTGAGCTCAGAAGCTAGGTGATGGCTGAGATCTAGTATCATGCCAGTCAGAAAGGCTCGGCTATGGTGAGTAAGGCATTGGTCTCAGGCCAAGAAAACTCAGTCATCAACATAAATATCTTAATACCATATTTTAAAAATAAAAACGAATGCAAAAAAAATCTAGGATGAACCAAATATAAAACTTTTAAAGAAAGATGGGATCAGAAAGATCCAAATGCTGTCGGTGGCTGAATTATGTATACCAGCCCAGTGGTCTCTGAAATTTCGTTTTGTTTAATGGGCCTGGCTGCTGGTCCCTTAGGACCTAGGGGAAGTTGCAGATGGTCTTCCTCAAGCTTGTGGTTCAAACACTGTTGGACAAATATCAGAAGGAAGTGGTAACATAGTAAACATGCCAAAGTTATGGTCCAAAAACACACAAACTGAGATGCTAGTCCACCAGCTGGATGAGCAGCGGGGCAAGATATGGAGCCGGGGTTGGAAATGGAGGGCAAAGAACTTGGGGAGAGAAATGGCAGAGCAGAGAGAGACTGGGGCACCATGGCACAGAGACTTAAATAGCACACAAGGGAAGACTTCCATCGGTAACCACTGTGGGAAAGCGTTTATTTAACTAGTTAGAAACAGCATGATACCATTTGACTGTGGTTTGTTTGAAAATTAACTGAGTCCAAATCAATGCAAGTTAGCATGCAAAAACAAAAACAAAAAATTTAAAAAAAAAATGCACTTTACCGATTTAAGGGGAGTTAATAGCATTTTGGGTTTTTTCTTCTTTATTCTCTTCACTTCATAAGAATGAAACACTAATATTTAATTTTGGGGGGTTTTTTTGAGTGCCTTAAAATGTATTTTCTCATAGTTCTGGGGGCCAGAGTCTGAAATGGGTTTCACTGGGCTGAAATCAAGGGTTTGGCCGGGCTGGATCTCTCTGGAGGCTCTAGGGGAGAATCTCTTTCCTTACCTCTTCCAACTTCTGGGGGCTGCCTGCATGCCTAGGCTTGTGGCCCCTTCCTTGCATCCCTTCAACATCTTTTTCTTAATTCTTAATTTTTGTGGGTATATACTAGGTGTGTATATAATATTTAGTATTTGTATAACAGCACTTTGCTATTGTGATGTATTAGGAACCAACCCAAATATGAAATGTGGTATAGCTCAGGAGGAGCCAATCGGGGGAGATGATGGGTGCACACTCACATACAAACACACACACGCAGACGCATGCACATGCACACTTACATGCGACTCCCTCCCCCATTGTCCTCAGATACACTGCTTATTCATAATTAGTCAGGACAAGAATATTCCCCTTTCTAATGCACAAAAACATATTTATTCTATAGGGTAAACATGGTAAGATTTCTTTTTACACATTATTTCTATTATTGTTATATTTACTTTATTATCAAAAATGAATAAATATAATACAGAATTAAATAACAGTGTTGTTTTATATTGATTTTACTAATATTGGATATTAAAAATCATAACAATCAAAAGTCCATCTCATCAATAGGGGAATGGCAAGTTTTGCCCCAAACTTATTATTTCCAGGTCAGACACAGCGTGGTGACTCATGCCTGTAATCCCAGCACTTTGGGAGGCCGAGGCAGGTAGATTGCTTGAGGCCAAGAGTTTGAAACCAGCCTGTCAAACATGGCTAAAAGCTATCTCTACTAAATTATACAAAAATTAGCCGGGTGTGGTGGCACAGGCCTGTAATCCCAGCTTCTTGGAAGGCTGAAGCACGAGAATTGCTTGAACCCAGGAGATGGAGGCTGCAGTGAGCTGAGATCGCACCACTGCACTCCAGCCTGGGCGACAGACCAAGAGTCTGTCTCCAAAAAAAAAAAAATTATTATTATTATTATTATTTCCTTTATAAAGTGCTTCACATAACCAAAATATGTGAATCTCATAGCAATTCATGCCCACACAGTGTTAATTATTGGTAATACCAACTGGTAAGATTTCTATGTAAAAAAAAAACTATATGCATTAATATGTGTGTCTAATTTAAAATAATAAATTCCATACAATTATTATTAGAATGTAGGTGCAGCCCTTACAAATGGTGGATCAGTTACCCTAATTAATGCATGAGCCACATTTCCAACTCCTGCAAGACCAGGTAGTGTGGGCTCATTGGAAGTCCACGCTGTAGATTTCAAAGGGCCGAACTGAGTCAAAGGCATTTCAGTTTGACTGCAGATTGTCCTTTTCCAGCTTGTGATCTTGTTCACATTCATTCCTCTGAACCCATTGCTCACATGCAAAATGGACATTGTTAAAATAATTTTCCTTCACTATTATGAGGATTATCAGACCAAATGTGCACAAAGTGCCACTGGCATAAGACCTGGTACTTTAAAAAAACATTTGTTTCTTTCCTTTGCTGACTGAAGAAAGTGGTAGGGGGAAAGCCTTTTTTCATTTCTCATGAGGATTTAACAAGGATTCTAATATGTGGGCCCTGTATTTCTAAACTTGAAATGATGTGTTTCTGAGAACTTAGAGCACTCAGGGCAGCAGCTGTCTGATCTTGTGAAGTCCTCTAAGGAAAGGCTCACTCCAGGGGCATCCAAAAACCTCTGAAGCTCCAGCACAGCTGTGCGCTGGACTCTTTGGCTATGGCTAAGGGACACATGAAAGCACAGAAGGACACCGAATATCTTCATCAGGGTTGGCCAAGAGGAGCAGTGAGTAAAGCCGTGGGCATGCATATCCTAGCGATTCCAAAGGCATAAAACATACCACTCATCCTTAATCATGATTCATGTTTCTGTTTGAGCATCATTTAATAACCTTCAAATATTATCACTATTTGTATGGATGGATTGAATCATGTAAATGAGTCAGATCTATTCCAAGTAAACTTTCTAAGGGGCCATCTCTGAGAAATCTGGACTGAAATCATGACAATTATTTTTGTATACAATAAGTATTTACCGATAAGTATTTATAAATATCAACATGTATTTTTTCTCTAGAAAATCAGATACCAGTTTTGAATGTAAGTAGTTTACTTATAACTCTTTGAGTACAAGAACTTTGACTCAGGGTTTTTTTTTTTTTCTTTAGCATTTTTCCTGTTATAATGTGAGTGTAATTTAAAATCTCTCCGAAGTACTAAAGCAACCAACAGGGTTGACAGGTACTGACAAGTCTGTTAAATTGACTCTGATATAGAATGACGTATATAGTACTCAGAAAACAGTTGCTGAATGAATGAATTGCCAGGGTAAGGAGTTAGGTAAAGAGCAAAACTGTGTGGGGAAGAAAATTAATTTACAGAGAGGTTAGGGATCTTATTCTATTCTGTGTGTCCCTTACAAGTCTCTTAAATTCTCTCAGTCTCAAATCTTTCATCTACAAAATGAGGATTCTCTTACTAATGCTACAGATTATCATCAGGATTAAATTTTATGTCATGCCTAAATGGTGCAGTACAGCATTGTAATAAATGTCAGTCTCCTCAATTCTGCAGGGAGACAGAGTAAAACACCACAAGGGTATAAGTTAGTGAGTTATCATTGCAAAACTATTTGTAAAGGAGAATGTCAAAGGGACCATGATGACACTGGATTTTCCCTCATCACAGTATGAGTCAACAATCTTCTAGTTGCAAAAGACTAAAATCCAACTAGACTAGTTAGAAAAAGAAAGGTTTCCTGGAATTTTCAAAAACCTTGGGAAAGGCAGGCGTAGAGGGATTTATGTTAGCACCAGGGGTTTCTGTCCAGGTTTTTCCTGCTTTTCTGTATGTTAACTTCACTCTCTCTTCCACATGACCAGAGTTAAAACAGGGAACTGAGAAAGAAGAGCATAAACCCTGGGGTGCTGGATTGGAAGGAACTAGAGGTATCATATCAGTATGACTGGTTTTTTTTGTTTTTGTGTGTGTGTGTGGTTTTGGGGTCTTGGTCTGTGGCCCAGGCTGGAGCACAGTGGCATGATCATAGCTCACTGTAGCCTCAAACTCCTGGGCCCAAGTGATCCTCCTAGCTCAGCCTCCCGAGTACTGGGACTACAGGCATGCACTACCACGCCCAGCTAATAGCATTTTTATTTTTGTAGAGATGGGGTCTTGCTTGTTTTTTATAGATATATAAATATAGTCATGTGTTGTGTGCATGTATCTCCTCACAATGTATGTATTAGTTACAGAGAGGAAAATAGAAACTTGACAGTAAAGAAATCTACAGGCACCACATCAACTCAACCATCAGGTACCTCAAAAAGAGGTACAAATCCTCTTCCAGTATTTGTCAAAAACTCGCATACAGTGAATCTAAACATGAGGAAATATCAGACAAATACAAATTAAAAGGAATTCTACAGAATAAATGTCCTGTTCTCCTAAAAAATGTCAAGGCCATGCAAGACAAAGACTGAGAAACTGTTCCAGATTAAGGAGAATAGAGACATGACAACTAAATGCAACAAGTAATTCTTGAATAGATCTGAGGAAAATAGCTATAAAAGATATTGCAAGATCACTTTGAGAGGCCTAGGTGGGCAGACGCCCTGAGGTCAGGAGTTCAAGACCAATCTGGCCAACTTGGTGAAACCCTGTCTCTACTAAAAATACAAAAATTAGCTGGGCATGGTGGCAGGCACTTGTAATCTCAGCAACTCAAGAAGCTGAGGCAGAAGAATCGCTTGAAACCAGGAGGCAGAGGTTGCGGTGAGCCGAGATCACACCATCACCCTCCAGCCTGGGCAACAAGAGCAAAACTCTGTCTCAAAAAAGATATTGCAACAATTTCCAAAATTTAAATATGGACTACAAATTGAATAACAGCTTTGTATCCATGTTAAGTTTTCTGATTTGAATAACTGTACTGTGGTTGTATTTTTAGGAATATTCTTGGTATATCCTTAGGAAATACATACTGAAGTATTTAGGGGCAAAGAGGCACAATTCTGAAACTCATCCTCAAACTTTTCAGAAAGCGAAATATATATGGCAAGTAGGGCAAATGTAAACAATTTTTAAGTCTAAGTTAAAATAATAAAAATTTGTATAGACTTATTTGCCTGCTTTTCTGTCTACAGGCAGATACATTTTACTGCAGCTTATCAAAAACAAATCTCTCGGGCCCTTTGAACACGATGCTGTAGCAGATGTTGCTGACCTGCTTCCCTCGGATTTGCTTTCTCTTTTCAGATACTAGTTTTGTCTGGGCCCTAGAAAAAGCCTGTGTTTGATGTTGAAACAGAAACCACATCTTTTGGGGCCCACTGTGGAGAAGAGCACAAACTGAAACAATATCAAGACTGAAGAGAGGTTATTTTTTCTAATGTACACACACACACACACACACACACAGAGGTTGAGAGAGAGAGTGTAAAAATTCCAAAGTAGAGAAAGGAATGAAATGAAAAGTAAAAATGTCCTTCCCGAATTTATTCCTGTCCCCACAGAAAACCACTATTAGTGATTTTTTGCATATCTTGCCTCTAAATTTTAAGGAGAGTGATTATACACACATGTATGGATATAGGTATATTATGTATATATAATATCTCCTTTACATTTTCAATGTTTATAGATACACATATTTTTAAGTTGGTGCTTATCATTCTCAGGACAGAGAGAATTTGCCTTGGAGGAGGTGCTAAGGTAGGGGAGATCATCCTTTGTCTTTTACAGGAACTCCAGGCCCAGAGAATGAAGGAATTTTCACATCGTCAATAGCTACTAAATGGCAAAGAAGAAACTAGAGACTCCAAATGCTTTGCATTGTTTTATTTTGTTCTCAAGCTTGCTGTATGGTTCAAAGTCTTACATTTAGAAAAGTGCTGCTCCATCATGTCCTCACTCTCAAAGGCACACACATACATATCCCAAAATCTGAATGCATAAATAAAAATATAAGTGCAAACAACATAAAGAGACCCAGATTTATACATATACATGAAAATGCCTGTTCCACGTAAGAAATGTATTCATTCTTTTAACAAGTTTAATATAATTGATATTTCTCCCTGTTTGTGTGACAGGTTCTGAATATTCCTGGTTCGTCTACTACACACAGCACTTTCCCGGCGGCGCATGAGTCACATGAAGCCTCTCTGGAGCAGCAATTCTACAGAAACAACTCTTTCCTGTCGCTTGGATTACCCCCGCAGACAGCCAGTGTCAAAGAGAACGTAATGACAATGCGATTACATTAACAAAACATGTCTCAAGATTGTATATAATATATTCATTAGCAGCAAATAGGAATTATTTCTGGCTGGATATAACATCCTAATCATGCTTCATTGGAAATTATCATCTGTCTTTTCATTAAATAATTAGATGCTAACACTTAAAATAGTTCCATCGTTACTAAAAAAAAAAAAGTCATTAAAATATGCTCACTGACTACAATTTCTGCACATCAAAAAAAAAAAAAAAGAAAGAAAAGAAAAACTCATGAAAACTTTCTTAGAATGAAGTTCTTTCCATTACCCTTTGTTCCAAACAACAGGCAAATACTATTTTAATTATGACGATACTTTGTTTTTCTCTGCCATGTCTCACTTTTTTCCCCCTAGTGGTTTAGCCTAGTTTAAACTCTAGATAATCTAATTTTCTTCTCTTTCTTTTTTTTACTTTGTTTTCCTTTTTTTTTTAAACAGACTTTTTTCTTTCACTTAGTATCCTTTGACATGACTTTTTTCTCCAGCCCCCAAAAGCCCCCAGGATCCCTGAGCTCCATATAATATTCCTTATAACTAAAATGGAGAGTGCTGATATCTGGACCAAGAAGCTGCCAGGCAGGTGTCCAGTAAACAGTTACCTGAGTGTGAGTACACAGGCATCCCTCCCTCTGGGGAAGGACTATGGGAATCATCACTACCATCTGTGTTTGCCATGTGTTACAAGATCCTTTCTCCTGGAAATCCAGCGTCCTCTTTAGTCCATGGTTTCCAAGTCTGAAAACTGCTTCAGGTCTGGAAACTGTGCAAGCACTTATGACTTTAGAGACGGACTGTTTTCAGCCTCTGGACATCTATCCTCGATTTCTTCTGCAAGTATAAAATGAGTATTGCCTATCTGTTTGTCTTTAGAGGTGCTGGTTCTATTAATCACCTCCATAACATTTGCAGATCAGTCCTTCTTGGCCACCACTCTGATCCCACCTTTCCTTGTAATAGTTGCATACATCTGGTTTCAGAGACTAAGTCTCACCACTTGGCCTCTATTGCTCTAGGGTTCAGTGGCCCTCTTTATTATCAGTGAGCCTGGATCTGTAAAATTGCCTCTGTACAATCAGCTATGGTTTATAGAGCTACCACCAAATATCTTCGTGATTCTTTTTGCTAGTGTGTTGCTTGAGGTCTTGGTAAATGATATATCCTCTTAACTGTTTCATGGAACATAATGAACTAATAGACCTTCCAGCCTTGCCTGGTATATTCATAGCACGCCAACTTCACTGAGCCTTTTAATTCCTTCTGCCATGGCAATATTGGCATTTCAATTTCACTTTGTATGTTGGGAGACGATTCTGGTGTTTCTTCACATCTTTTGAGCAAAAGGCATTGACAGTAGTGTTCAATGATATCAGCAAAGCTGCTGTGAGGCAGAAAACAGATTTGCTCACATTTCAGGATAAGACAGCTAGAGTCTGCCTCCCCACCCTAAGATATTCTGGGATAATAAAAGAGAATATGTCTCCAGAGGGGAGAAGCGATAGGTATGTTAGCAGCCCCTACATAAGATCAGGGTGTCCTAAGTTTGGAATGTCTCAGCTGTGACAGAGACCCTGTGTGAACAGTACTCACCTGGGCCCACTCTGCCTCACCTCCTTTAAATCGGTGGTCAGGATGAATGACCTTGAAGCTCCTACTGCCTGCTGTGCTAAACTGTCTGGATCCAGCTGGACTCATTGCTTCCTTCGTGGCTATGTGGATGGAAGTGTGGTAGGCTGCCCTAGCAGCTGCCTGCTGCTTAGAGACTGCTTGACCCCTTGGAAAAGCATGCTTGTTCCATGTTTGTTGCTTTTTCCATGTTGCTGCTTTCTCCACGCTTCTAGGAGCCGTCCCAGGGTGAGTAATAGGGTGTTAAATCCAGTATCTCAAGAAAGTGCTCCCAAAACAACCAACTCTCTTCTTTCTACCTGATGTTCTGGCCACTTTTACCACGCACCCTTAGAATCCCCAGAGTATCCCTCAATTGCATGCCAAATAGGCCTTGTTGCTCTTCTTAGGTGTAGCCCATTCCCTCCCTTACAAGGCCCAGCAAGCCTCTAGATGTGTTATATTGCAACTTAACCCAAGTTTACAGACATAGCAGCCAGAAGGAAAGGAAGGAAAGGAGGGGCAGATCCTGATGTGGACATATGTTGTCTACCTGGAGCTCTGATATCATTGAGGGGTTGTATTAACCAACCATAAAATTGCCTAAGTGTCTCATTATTGTTGTGTGGCATTTAATAGCGAGCTTTCTTTTATTTTATTCTTTTAGAGACAGAGTCTCACTCTGTCCCACAGGTCGGAGTGCAATGGCATAATCATAACTCACTATAGCCTTCAGCTTCTGGACTCAAGGGAACTTCCTACCTCAGCCTCCTGAGTAGCTACGACTACAGGCCTGTGCCACCACACTCAGCTAAGTTTTTTATTTTATTTTTTGTAGAGATGGGGTACCTTGCTATGTTGCCCAGGCTGGGCTGGTCTTGAACTCCTGGTCTCAAGTGATCTTCCTGACTCAGCCGCCCAAAGTGTTGAGATTACAGGTATGAGCCACCACCCCCAGCTATGACTCTTATTATTAAGCCATGTTTGGTCAGGTATTATGTCACCTGCTACCAAAAGTAATCTTACTGATTGGCAGAACCAAACCTAGAAGGTGAGTGAGAGGTGACTTGTTTGTTACTAACCATATTCAGATTGTATTGGTTAAATTTATCAGTATCAATTTCTTCTTCTTCTTCTTCTTTTTTTTTTTTTTTTTTTTTTTTTGAGACAGTCTGGCTCTGTCACCCAGGCTAGAGTACAGTGTCACAGTCTTGGCTCACTGCAACCTCCGCCTCCTGAGTTCAAGTGATTCTTCTGCCTCAGCCTCCTGAGTAGCTGGGATTACAGGCACCCGCCACTGCGCCCTGCTAATTTTTGTATTTTTTTTTAGTAGGGATGCATTTTTGCCACATTGGCCAGCCTGGTCTCAAACTCCTGACCTCAGGTGATCCACTCGCCTCAGCCTCCCAAAGTGCTGGGATTACAGGTGTGAGCCACCACACCCGGCCATCAGTATCAATTTCTAAGAGTATTACTGAACATTAGATCAATATACACTGGGGTGGGGGGAGTATTTAAAATAACAATAATAGAAGAGCTAGTGCCAGAAGATACATCAATAGTAGTAAAGTATACAGATAAAGATATAGATAATGGCAGATACTGTTTCTCATCTACTCCAAAGCTGGCCCGTTTCTTAGTCCTCATGGGGTTTTGTTTTTGTTTCTTTTAATTTTGTTATTTTTTTTTTTCTTTTAGAGATAGGAGTCTCACTATGTCACCCAGGCTGGTCTCAAACTCCTGAGCTCAAGTGATCCTTCCTCCTTGACCTCCCAAAGTGCTGCGATTACAGGCCAGTCTTGTACATGCCCAGCCAGGCCTTGTTAATAAAACCTGAATTTTGAAAACCTTTTGAGTTAAGATATTTTGATCTTAGGGAAGCTTTCCAGTCTGAGGTCTGGGATAGATCCATGGCACAAATCTGGCCAAGGAGGCTTAAGCCGCTGTCCTGGGACCATCTGGGAAGGATTTTCCTTACTTAGAGGTAAGCATGTGAGGTGAAATTCTGCCCTGTCTGCACCACATCCACTTCTCATCTTTGATTGATGCAGTGATGCGTGGAGCCAGAGGGAAGACTGAGGGCTGCAGGGATGAGCCCCAGAGACCTAGAACACTTGACCTTCTCACTTAATGCCAGTGACACCCCCCCACTTCTAGATTTCTGGTGATGTGAAAAAATCAAATTCTTTTTTTTTTTTTTTAACTTACCAGTAGGTGAGTCATATCTTATTTGCAGCCAAGGCTTCCTTAGTGGGATCCATAAATCAAAGGAATATAGAGTTTACCTGGAGACCACATTTGACTACTGTTTAGACTCAGTGTTACATTGCTTTCATTGTTATTGTAATTGTCGCTATTGCTATTAATGGCAGGTGTGTGGGAAAGGGGGCAATTACCAAACACTTTGAACACAACTAGGCTGGGATAACCCAGCCTCAAAGGTTTAAGGGAAATTGGAAATAATCAGTCCGGGAAAATAAGAGTTAGGAAGGTGTGGTGATATATGTCTTTAAATATTAAAATAGCAAACATGTATAAAAGAGATTTAAGCATTTCTCTGTGTTTCTGAAGGACAAAAGTAAGACCTATGGGTGGACCTTGTACAGAGTGAGATTTGTCCAGGTAGAACTCACTACCGAGGATCTTTGAAACCTAGACTGAACTGCCCAGTGTCATAGCTCACTTCCTAGTATTGAAGGTTGCAAGTACAGGTGAGGTGGCCATGTGCAAGACCGTAACCTGCTAAAATAAGTCACTGTTCAGGGTGAGAGTCTGAAAGAGCTATCCTTGGGGTCTTTCTCACTCGACAATTCTATGCTGCTGTCCCTTCCTGTCATAGAAATTAGTAATTTAATAATTATGAAATCATAAAATCTGAAACACCAAAGACAACTGGATGCAAGTTTAGATCCTTAGGGGTTTGGAAAATGTTTGCCACTGATTTTTTAAAATCTCCTAAAATATGACTATAATTCCGAAATGTACGCTCTGTTTATAAGAGACCTGGCATTTAAAGAATTAATCACTATATCAACATGTAAGGGTATTAGAAAACAGTAATCAGTGCCAGAACCAACAAGTCAATGAAGCAGGTTAGATCAACAAAAAACAAACCTTAGTGTATATAGAAATTTAGTGTATGCTAAAAGGGCAAATGGATGTATCAGTAAATGTATAGTGTGGGAACAATTGGTTAACCCTTTGGGAAAAACAAAGTTGGAGTCTTAGATCCTAAAACACATAAAAATAAATTCTAGAGGTAAATTCATATTAATTTTTTAACATTATAAGTTTTTTTAAACAAAATCATAAAAGATTAGTAGAAATCAGTGCCTATTTGTTCTAGAAAGAGGGAACTATTTCATTAGCATAAAATGAATTGAAGAAATTAAAAAGGACATCATTATTCACAGGTGACATGATTGCCTGGATAAGCAATCCAAAAGAATTTACAGAAAAACTCTTACAATTCATAAGATAATTTCATAAAATGTACTCTCTCTATATATATAATTACGGTATACCAGCAAAAAACAAACCCCAGGAAATTAAAGTTTTAAAAAATACCATTAATAGCTTCAAAATTATCAAGTAATTAGATTAAAAACTGAGCAAGATATGTTCAAAATATCTATAAAGATAAATATAAATTTCTGTATAAAACATGTTTAAATTAACCCAAATAATGGGAGATACAACGTGTTCAGATTGTAAGGCTCAGAACTATAAAGACATGAATTCTAAGTTAGCTTCTGCAATCCCAGTTAAAATCCTGAGAATGTGTGCATGTGAGTGTGTGCATGTGTATGTAACTGGATGAGCTAATTCTTAAATATATATAGA
Source organism: Chlorocebus sabaeus (assembly GCF_047675955.1). Classification (NCBI taxonomy): domain Eukaryota; kingdom Metazoa; phylum Chordata; class Mammalia; order Primates; family Cercopithecidae; genus Chlorocebus; species Chlorocebus sabaeus. The sequence goes on along the minus strand of NC_132911.1, from coordinate 57,036,072 downwards.
AACGCAAAGGGACTAGCCAACACACTCATGAAAAGAAATAAGTGGAAGGACTGGCTCTACCAGATACCAGAGCTCATTATGAAGCTATAGTAATAGAGACAGTGAGCTATTAGTGCACGGGCAGAAACAAAGACTAATGGAACAGAATACGCTATCCAGACACAGGCACAAAATTTATAACAAAGCGGAACAGCAGAGAAAAGCTGGACTTTTCAACAAAACATGCTGGGGCAATTATGTATTCATGCAGGAAAAATAGATTTGACTCCTGCCTCACATCTGTACCGAAAGTCCATTTAAGAAGGATGAAATAACTAAATGTGAAAGGCAAAACTAGCAAAAAAAATTTAAGATAATATCTTAGCAATCTTCTGGCAGTGGGAGATTTCTTAAACAAGATAGAACTTTCATTCAAATAAACATGCCATAAGAATTAAAAAGGACATCCTGCAAAATAAAAGAAGATATTTGCAATGTATAACTAAAACAAAAAGAACTTACATGCAGAATATTATTTTCAAAGTTTATAAATAAATTTTAAAAAATACAGCAGACCCAGTAGAAATTAGAATGACTCAAATAGACACTTGACAAAGAGGAAATCCCAGTGGCCAATAAATATATGAAAAGCTGCTCAACTGCATTAAAAAGGGAAATTGAAACCACAAAGTAGCATCATATACTGACCAGATTGGTAAGATATTTGAAGTCTCCTAAGAGTTGACAAGAAAGTGGAGTCAAAAAACTGTAATAACCTGCTTATGGAAGAATAAGAGTTAATTTAACAGTTCAAAAAATACTTTGGTGTTGAAGATTTAAAGACATCAATAGCTCATGACCCAGCAAATTTTAAGTACACATTCCAGAGAAATGAATGCATATATGTACCAGTGTGCATGTACAAAAATGTTGACAGCACTACAGTTCAGAACAACCAAAATTACAAACAAACCAAATGTCCATCAACAGTAAGGCAATAAATTGACATATATTTGAATGGAATGTCATGAAGCAACAAAAATAAACTATAGCTACATGTCACAAGATTGATAAATGCTGCAATCATGATGGCACAAAAGACAAGTATAAATGATGCATATGGGAGGATATACCTATCATTGATTTTTAATTTTTAGGGAGGACTATTTATATAATAAATAAAAGGAAAAACAAATTATAACCATAAAGGTGAATCATGTATTCGTTTTCCATTGTTGCATAACAAATTATTCCAAAATTTAGCAGCTTAAAACAAAAAAAACATTTATTATTCCATAGCTGCTATGGGTCAGGAATCCGGTGTGGCTTAGCTGGATGCCTCTGGCTCATGGTCTCCCACAGACTCAATCAAGGTACTCGTGGGCTGCATTCCACTCAAGGTTGGATTGGGGCAGGAGCTGCTTCCAAGTTCATTCACATGGTTGTTGGAGGCCTTCAGTCCTTACGGACTGTTGGCAGGAGACGTTAGTTCCTTGCCCCATGAAGCTCATAGTGTGGGATCTGCATCCTCTAGAGCGAGAGCCGAGAGAGGGAAATGGAGGACAGAGTGGGAAGTGGAAGAAACAGAAACCACAATCAGATCTAATCTCAAAAATGGCACACCATTGTTTTTGCTGGATTCTATTGGCTTGAAGCAAGCCCCTGAGTCCAGCCCACACTCAGGGAGAGGAGTTTACATGAATACCAATCCCGGCCATCATAGAGGATGCCTACCACAGGCAGTTACTGCTAAAGCAAAGAGGAACATTGTGATCAAGAAGAGAAAAAGAGATGAAGGAAGCTTCTGGAGTGTTGGCATCATTATATTTCTTCATACACATACACACATTTTCACACACTTCAGGATGTACATTATAGCTCACAATGAAAAACTATAAAGTTATGTATGTATAGGAAAATCATAGTGAAACCCACATTATTAAGCATAAAAAATATTTTAAATATCTTTATACTTAGGCTGGTCTCAGTGGCTCATACCTGTAATCCCAGCACTTTGGGAGCCCGAGGTGGGCAGATCACCTGAGGTCAGCAGTTCGAGATCAGCCTGGCCAACATGGTGAAACCCCATCTCTACTAATAATACAAAAATTAGCCAGGCGTGGTGGCAGGCGCCTGTATTCCGAGCTACTCAGGAGGCTGAGGCAGGAGAATGTCTTGAACCCGGGAGGTGGAGGTTGCAGTGAGCTAAGATAGTGCTACTGCACTCCAGCCTGGGCGACAGAGTCAGACTCCATCTCAAAAAAAAAAAAAAAAAAAAAACACACACACACACACACACACACCAAAAAAACACAAAAATCTTTATACCTAATAACATTATTTAACAAATAAAAAGGGGAGATAAGAATAATACAATAATCAACAAAAAAATGAAAACAAACAAACAAAAGTCAGGCATAGTAGTGGTTCACACCTGTAATTCCAGCATTTCAGGAGGCTGAGGTGGGATGATCACCTGAAGCCAACAGTTCAAGACCAGCCTGGGCAACATAGGGAGACCCCATCTCTCCCAAAAAAACAAAAACACAAAAATTAGCCAGGCATGGTGGCACGTGCCGTAGTCCCAGCTACTTGGGAGGTTGAGGTGATGGAGCCACTGCGCTCCAGCCTGGGTGACAGAGCAAGACCCTGTCTCAAAAACAAAAATGAATAATACAACGATAAAAGACCACTTATGCCTTAATCTATACAAGGATAAGAGCGACAGCAGAAGCAAAACATGTTTGCTTCTTTAATTAACAAAGGTGTTTTGAAAAACAGTTTTCACTGGGGAAGAGCATGTAGTGAAATCAGCATTCTCATACACTATATTAGGCTACATCTGACCATCCTAGAAAGCAACTCAACAATATATCAGAATTTTCCAAATTCAAATGGTGTGACCCTATTCTAGAACATTATTTTACACTTTAAGTTGTATAACTGTATTAAATGAAATTTGAAAAATAAGAAATAAAAATTAATATCTCTAACCCTACTACTCTTATAATTCAATTATCATTATTATGTTTAAATTCTTGGCCAGGCTTGGTGGCTCATGCCTGTAATCCCAGCACTTTCGGAGGCTCAGGTGGGCAGATCACCTGAGGTCAGGAGTTCGAGACCAGCCTGGCCAACATGGTGAAACCCTGTCTCTACTGAAAAATGTAAAAATTAGCCAGGTGTGGTGGCACATGCCTGTAATCCCAGCTACTTGGGAGGCTGAGGCAGGAGAATTGCTTGAACCCCGGAGACAGAGGTTGCAGTGAGCCGAGGTCGTACCACTGCTCCAGTCTGGATAACAGAGCAAGACTCCGTCTCAAAAAAAAAAAAAAAAAAAAAAATTCCTTGCAAGATTTTTTTAAAAATATGTCTCTGTAGATAGCTGTAATTACTGTGTACATAGTTGCATTTTTTAACTTAATATTATATAACATACATTTTTCCACACTGGATATATTTGATTGCCACACAGTGTTCCTTAGAGTAAAAATACCATGGATTACTTATTTATTATTCCATTTTGGAGATTTGTTTTTATGATTTTTATCCTTTTTCACTAACTTTGCAATAAACATTCTCCTTTAGAGAAGTTTTTTTTCCCATATTAGATTGTTTCCTCAATAGAATTTTTGAAATAATTTAAGTAATGTTTTCTCGGCTCTTTAATTAGTTGCCAAATTAGTTTCCAAAAGTTTGTGTGAATTTATAAAGTTGCCAAGGAAGCATGAGAACCAGTTTAACTCCATCTCATCAGCAGTGAAAATTATTTGATACGGTCTCTTCTAATTTAGTGATGCAAAAGAGCTTTTTAAAAATGTAGTCTTCTGACAAAGACACTTTAATGGAGGCAAGGCTGAGTTCACCACGCTGCTCACAGTTCACAGTTCAAGGCCGGCTTCCAACTGTCTGACACAAGAACAATTACAAACAGAGTGTATGGAGGTGGGTAAGATTCACTATGCGATAACATCATGCAGTTAGAAAGATCTGATGTCATTTTTTAAATGTCATCATCTATAGGCTTTAAAAGAAAGGAGAAAACTCTTCCATAAAACTATCCCATGTTCTAACTGAAAATGAAAGAATGAATAGGAACTGTTTTGAAAGAAAGGCAGTTAAAAATAAACTGATAATGGACAAAACAAATCCACTAGACACTACAGTCCAGAAATATTTCTCTAGAAGTGAAGTTAATTAGGACAGAGGAAAGGGAGTTATATCTGACCTGATCCTTAATTGGATTAAAGACAACTAGGTAGGATGTCCAAAGGATATTCTTTTATGAAATTAAAAGGAAGGAAAGGTCACTATGCTTTAACACAAAACTATATTTGGTCTTTGACCCTGGCTTCTGGCACAGAGCTTCTGAAACCTGTGGAATTTCCTAAGTGATAGAAGTGTCGTTTTTAATTCATAATGAGCAGCTTTCATCACAACTGAGTTTATGCAAATGGCGTGACTTAGAGCACGATCAGGATGCGACTGGTCACCAGAAAGACCAAGTAAGTAGGGGTTTGGAACTTTCAGCCCCACCCACTGGGCTCTGGGAAGAGGAAGAGGAGGTAGAGATAAAATGATATAAAAACCCTCGAACAGGCCAGGTGCAGTGGCTCACGCCTATAATCCCAGCACTTTGGGAGACTGGGGTGGGTGGATCACCTGAGGTCAGGAGTTCAAGACCAGCCTGTCCAATATGGTGAAACTGTGTCTCTCATTTAAAGGGAAGGATTTGTTTTTCTGTGTTGTTCATTACTGTATCCTATGCACCAAAAAAAAAAAAAAAAAAAAAAAAAAAGCCTGCTAACCAATAAACAGTTGTTAAATAAATGAATCCTAGAATAGATCCATACCTAGTTACATATTGGAAACTTAAATGAATCAGAATTAACTTTCTAACCTCTCCCTCCCACTGTCTGCCTCGCCTCTAATCTCTCTTCCTAGCTTTTCTCTCTTTCTATGCCATTCTCTTCCATTACACATATGGCAAAATGAGTTCAGAGAGGCTTTCCAAAAAAAGATAAGACAGCAAAGCAGAGCAGAGGGGCAGTAGCTGGCCTGGGAGGGTGGGGCTGAAGAGTTTATTTTAAATGGAATGAAAAAGCATGGTTGAAAGTTGATGAAAATGATTCAATAGACACAAACTGGTGACCCAGAAGAAGCAGCACAGATTGCCATCTCAAGAGCTTGACCAGATCCAAAGCGCAAGTGGAGGGCATGGTCTTGGGTGTGCACAGGAACAGTCAGAAGGCCAAGTAAACGTGTTCAGACGCAGAGGAGGCTGGAGGTGACGGTAGCAGATGCAGAACTTGTTTTTAATTTTCTATTTCCAGAGAAATAGGAAAAAGCATCACCTAGTGGGGACGGGAAGGAGGAGCCGTAAGTCTGGGAAGAATGACTAAGGTGGGAAATCATCATCTAGCACAAGGGCGAGTTATTGGACTAGGGAAAGGAGTGGAACTGCCAGACAGAGGCGGTTGAATTTAAAGTGAGACCAGTTGTTGGGTCAACATGATCTGGGATTTTTTTATTTGCTTGTTTGTTTGTTTTATGTGCATATGCTGCTACACGGTTCAGAGTAAGCAGGAAGAGAGCAGCATTTAACCAGGTTTGGGGTTTTCCAAGCAAGTGGTGAGAAGTAAGTGAGGGCAAGGGAATTGGAGGTGCAGCCAAGGGAGGAGTTCCTGGTGATGGGCAATAAAGCACCCACTGTAGAAGACAGGCGGTGAGGCAGTGAGGGGGTTGGGGAACATGAACTTGTGGAGGGAGGCATAGGTGGTAGGGGTTCAGTAAGGCCCAGGAACATTGGAGTCCAGGCACTACAGAGAGTGAACTAAAGACAGAAGCTGGTGGTCTGAAAGTGAAATATTTGAAGTTAGTATTTGGAAGGGGCACATTTCTTAACCATGACAAGGATATGGAATGGGAATAAAATAGAGACGAAGATAAAAGCCTGGAGAAAAGTTCTAGAAGTAAGAGGCCACGATACTGGAAGTATTTTATTCCTACGATTGCTGTATGCTTATACAGTTAATTCGTGATTTCCACATGTGTTAAAGTTGTGATAACGGCCCAACCTAGGTGCACATTAGGGGCACGTTTGGGGAGCCTTTAGAAAATACTGGTGCTGGGGACCCACAGTAGACCAAGTGAATTAGAATTTTTGAGGTTGAAGTTTTTTGTTTTAGAGTTTAAAGGAGAAGTATAAAATGTATTCAAAATTTAAATGCATTCTGTCCAAGATCAGCAAATAAAAGTAACAAAGCAAACTCTTTCTCCCACAGGCTCCCACATTGCCCAACACATGGTAGGCACTCAGATATTCTGGAATGAAAAAATTAATGAAATAATGCAGATTTTATGTTCTCAGAGCTGTACTTCTCAAAGTTGAATATGTGTATGAGTCACCTGGGAAACTTGTTAAAATGCAAAATCTGATGTAGTTGGTCTTGGGTTTAGCTGGAGTTTGTGCATTTAAACCGGGAGATGCCAGCATGCTGACTCATAGAGGATGTTCTTATTAGCAAAGTGATGAGGGACCCTTTTAGTGGCACTGGGTAGGAACTGCTGAAGAAGTGGATGCCAGGCCACAGGGACAGGTTAACTTTTGACTTATCAAAAATTAGTGAGAACTCAGCTGGGCGCAGTGGTTCATGCCTGTAATCTCAGCACTTTGGGAGGCTCAGGCAGGCAGATCACTTGAGGCCAGGAGTTCAAGAACAGCCTGGCCAACATAGCAAAACACCGTCTCCATTAAGGATAAAAAATTATTCAGGCATGGTGGCGGTCACCTGTCATTTCAGCTACTCAGAAGGCTGAGGCAGGAGAATTGCTTGAACCCAGGAGGCAGAGGTTGCAGTGAGCTGATATCACGCCACTGGATGCTCCAGCTTGGGTGACAGAGCAAGACTCTGTCTCAAAAAGAAAAAAATAAAATAAAAAAGGAACAGGGGAGAAAAAAGTTATGAACCACTCACAAAACCAAAGATCACTCCCAAGGGCCTCTGAAGTCACGCGCAAAGCAGTGTGGACTGTCCAATCCCAGCCTAAAAAGTCCCTTCTGTGATGCGTCACCTCAATCTAATCGTGACAGAGCATCAGATGAATCTCAAATGAAGGTCAACACTTGGATTCTACTCTTCAAAAATATGAACATCACAAAAGACAAGGAAAATGTGAGGAACTACCCTAGACAGAAGGAAAACAAAATGAGATGAAAGCTAAGTGCAGTATGAGATCCTGGATTGAATCCTATTTCCGAAGAGAAAAGGGGATTGCAAAGAACATGGTTGGGTCCGCTGGGGATATCTGAATAAGGTCTGAGTGGTGGCACTGTATCAATGCTGACTTCCCGATGTGGACGGATGTACCTGTTATGCAGGAGCCTGTCCATGTTTTTAGGCAGCACACACAGCAGTGTTTTAGGGTAAAAGAGCATCACGTCAGCAATTGCTCTCAAATGATTCAGAAAAATATATAATAATAATAATGCTGTGGGTGGAGGGAGATGAGAGAGAGACTACAGTATGTCTTCACTAAATGTCATCAATGGGTTCTTGGAAACAGAGACTCTAAATGAAATGACACATAATGAAACCAATTTTCCCACAGGTTAATTGATATAAATAAAAGTTAAGTTCCTACAGCACGTTTCTGGTCATAAAAACATCATCAAACTTCTAAACAAAGACATAAAACACTTTAATATTAATCCTTTTTGTTTTTATTAATCTTTATTAAATTTATGGAGAGCTCTTATTGAAATAAATGTATTCAATTCTCACTGAAATAAATGAGAACTCTTCATTAATTTAATAAAGGTTGATAAACACAAGAAAAAGAATTATTTATCCAATTTTTGATGACTCGGTGAGTGATGACATCGAAGTGGTGGTGGGTTAAATCAAGGAATAAATGTTTGCAAAGCAAAAATTGTCAAGAGCATCTCCTTGCACCATGTAATTCAAAAGCAATCACAAATATGGCAGCTCACTGAGCATGTTCGTATTGCATCATCTATTTTTGTGCATTTCTATGATTTTCATAGACTTTAGGAATGTTTGCTTTATAATCATTTGTATTCACTCATTCATTTTCCAACCCATTTATTCCAGTTTAGTTTCACGGGTGGCAGGAGCCATCCTAGCAGCTCAGGTCAGGAAGTGAAAACCAGCCTGGACAGGTGCCATCCCATCACAGAGCACACACACACTCACACTCACACTGGGGGACTATGTAGACACACCAGTTCACCAACATGCATGGCTTTGGAATGCAGGAGGAAGTCCAAGGACCCAGAAATGAAAACCCACGCAGACAAAGGGAGAACACACAAACTCCACCAACAGTGGACCCTGGCAGGAATCAGCTTTTTTTCTTATCAGTGTTATAACAGAATGATGTTATTCAAGGACTTGGTGAATACAGAAATTCTTTATACTACTTTATCAACTTTTCTGAATGTTTGAAATTATTTCAAAGTAAAAAAGTTTTAAAAATCAAAATCAGGCTGGGCATAGTGGCTCATGCTTATAATCTCAACGCTTTGGTAGGTCAAGGCAGGAAAATCATTTGAGACCAGGAGCTCATGACCAGTCTGACTAACATAGAAAGACCCCATCTCTACGAAAATACAGAATTAGTCAGGTGCAGTTGTGCACACCTATGATCCCAGCTACTCGAAAGGATGAGGCAGGAGAACCACTTGAGCCCAGGAGGTTGAGACTGCAAATGAGCTGTGACTGGACCACTGCACTCCAGCCTGGGAGACAGAACAAGATTGTATCAAAAATTAAAAAATAAATAAACTGGTTTTCTAATACCTTTTTTGGCAAAAATAATATGTGACCTTTATTGACAATAAATAAAACATATATTAACAAAAATAAAAATATTTTAAAATATGAAAAGCACCAATAATGTCATTCATTACAACAAACTACTCAACTTTTTGAAATAATATGCACCAAATATATATTTTATATGCTGTTATATATTTGTATACATTTATATATATAATTATGTATTATATAGTTATAGTTATATATTAATAATATGATACTTGTCTTCCTAAACTTTCTAATGATTAAGAAGTCAACATTAGTCATAGTGAACATTAGATCACTCCATTAGTAAGAACAGTAGATCATTGAAAATTATCCAATAGTAATACCCATTTAGCATCTTCAGGGCTGCAGGTGGCCCTGTTCCCCAGGCCAAAAACAATCGCCTCACTGGTGCTGGACAAGAAAGGAGCCCTTTCTTAAAACTCTCAGGAAACACATGTTCCAGGCCACAGAAAAGACAAACAAGATTATAACTATATGAATGAATCCTTCCCATTCTGTCCCATTCGACCTCCTGGTTTCACAATTGTCTTAACTGTGAGTTTGGGAGTCAGAAAATGATGTTCCACAGAAAATTCCAGTGCCATTGAGAATGAGAAACAAAAACAGAAAAGTCTAAGCCAAATTAGAGTGGTTTGCATTTCATCTTTGTGGACTGATTCTTTTTTTCTTTTAAGTAAACATTCTGGTCATACTAGATACAGAGAACAAATGAGAGGTGATGGTAGTATGAACCAGGACTGGAGGAAGGCGGATGTGAGTAGCAAGTGAGCGTTCCAGATGTTTAGGAGGGAGCACTGACAGGACTTAGCAATTGGGTAGATGTGTGTGATGTGGGAGGACGAGAGCAAACCACCAGCCAATTGAATAGGAGGAGAAAAAAAAAACACAATAACCATATAGAGAGTTTCAAATATAATAAAGACTCAAAACATCACAGTATTTATTTTCTTTGAAGCATTATATTTATTTATACTTAAGAAGGCAATCTTGACTTACAGGGCTTTTCAAGCTAATGGAGTTTAGTTAATCCTAGCCAGGTATCTGTTGCTGATACAGTGTGGATTCTGGGCAAACTTACTTAACCTCACTAAAATTTAAAGCTTGTTGCTAGGTAACAACATCCGAAGTTCTTTTGGATCCCTAGATTAAGATATTCATGCCAAAGAGCAGGTAAGCTAAGTTGAAGGTTAGAAAACTGACAGGTTCTCATTAGAACTTTAATCATCTTTCATTTATGGGATTATCTCTGCATGAATAAAGTCAGATATTTTAAAACAGAAGCTGTGGGCTGAGTGTGGTGGCTCATGCCTGTAATCCTAGCACTTTGGGAGGCTGAGATGGGAGGATGGCTTGAGGCTAGGAGTTCAAGATCAGCCTGGGCAACATAGCAAGGCCCCCATCTCTAAAAAAAAAATTAAAAAAAAAAAAAACCAGAAGCTGAATATCTGAATATTCATTTGCATGGTTTACCTAGTAATCTTTTTAAAAAATTGAGGGAAAAGCATAGGCACCTCCCACTGAATGACCAACAACACTCTGTCTTGGTTTTTTTTTGAGGTAAAGTTACAGAGCTGTGAAACAGCACAGTGTGAGAAGTACATAGTTTCCTTTCCAGCATCTTCTTGTTGTGAAAACGTTTCAAAGAGAGAGAAGATATGTTGGAGCAATTGGGTGCTGTGAGAGAGAGTGGCCCCAGGAGGGATGACCTGGTGAACTCAGAACCACTAGGTCTAGCATTGGGACTTTGGCCTCTAGGACACAGAAAGATATGGGATACTAAGGGCAGAAACAGGACACGTGAAAGCCATGTTTGTTGCTCAGCATCCTTTGGATGCATGCGGGGACCATGCATACATTTTTTAATGGCATAACTCATCTATCTTATATTGCTAAATACTTCCTGTATATTTATGTAACAAAAAAAATGCTGCAATAAGTGCTACAAAAATATGGTGTATCTATGAAAACTATTGGGAATAATGTTAAGTGCCAATGATGACATTGAACACACCAAACAAAAATGCTTTGGAAAAGTCGCCAACAGGACACCATCCATTAAAACATACTTCAGGCCAAGTATGTGGCTCATGCCTATAATCCCAGCACTTTGGGAGGCTGAGGCCAGCGGGTTGCTTGAGCCCAAGAGTTCAAGACCAGCCTGGGCAACATAGCTAGATCTTGTTTCTACAAAAAAAAAAAAAAAAAAAAAAAGAAAAAAAAGAAAAAAAGAAGAAGAAGAAAAAGAAAAAAGAAAAAAAATATTAATTAGCCGGGCATGGTCGTTCACGCCTGTAGTCCCAGGTACTCAGGAGGCTGACGCAAGAGGATTGTTTCAGCCCAGGAATTCAAGGTTGCAGTGAGCTATGATTGCACCATTGCCCTCCATCCTGGGTGACAGAGTGAGACTCTGTCCAAAAATAAATAAATAAATAAGAAAATGTACTTCATAAACCTTATTTGAATAGAATATTCTTGGCACGTGGTGCATTTGGTGCAGTAAATAAAATCAAATCAGAACAGGGAATGTTCTTCATAAAATCCTGATGTTGCATTCAATGTCTCCCTTTCCTTTGATTTTGTTTTTCTCATTAATATCCAATCTATGACACATTTAAAGTTCTCTCCACCCAACATTAACATGCAGAAAGCAATAAGCTGCACATAGCCCAGAGTATAATACCAAGTGAATCTCTCTGGTTTCCAGACACCAAACAACAGCTCAATTGACAAGACCCAGGATAGTCACTGATTGCACAAACCTGATGCCCTGCCAGGTAGGAGTGGGTGAAATATGTTGATAATAAATACAGGAATGTTGAAATTGAGTCACACAGTTCTTCCCTGTTTTATGGGGAAAATAAAACCAATAATTCAAAAATTAGTCTTGAGGGGAAATTATTTTTACCCTGGACATCTAAGAGCACGGGTGGCAGCTCAGTCCATTCTATTATAATTGTTCAGCTAAATCTGATTTTGCCAATGTTGATACATTTGGGCATTAACGTAGCAACATTCTCACTTGAAAGCTCAAAAGCTAATCATCTTTTTCATGCGATTGTTAATAGCTTTAGCTATTGCCAGAAGTGCTCCCCTCTTCCAATGGAAACCTGCAAACACAGTAACAAACAACCCTATATGATCTAAGGTCTTCATTTCATCTTTAAGTATCATGAACAAATAAGGCTTCAAATGTTTAAAATATACTTACAAAGAAACTCATCATTTACTTAATAAGCGAAGTTAATTTCCTTCTACTGAAATGTCTTGTTGAAAGTTAGTTAATCCTGGGCTCAATACTGGACTTTTGTTGGGGTATCCCCTGCTTCTTCCCAAGCAAAGCTGACAAGATGTATAACAGGTTAAGGGAAATTCGCCTTTGGCATTATGTTGAAGGAAAGGATGAAAACCATGCATCACCCTGTAATGTCGGTAACATTTGCACTGCCAAGCGATAGGCATCTTCCTTAATGGTGCTGGTGCTGGTACAAGGCTGCCCTTTCTTTGAAAATACCCAAGTTGGAAGGGTCACCAAAGGCAGGAGCTCCTCAGCTCAAGCAGAGAAAACAGAGTGAACAGAAGTGACAATGTAACAAGTTCCTCAGCATGTACAAAGAAAGGGAGCCTACTCATTGGGCTTTGAAAGGATCGTGGGGGCTTTCCAGAAGATACCACCTGTAAACTGTACCCTGAAAGGGAAGGATAAACAGCCAAGCTGGGCTGGGGGTAAGGAAGGGGTAAGAGGAGACACGGAAGTCTGTTCTAGGCAATGGACACAGCATGTGGAAATGCTAAAGGTAAAACACAGAATGAAACTTTAAGAAATAGCCCAGGTACAACCTGAGCAGCAGGCTTTCTCCAGGTGTGGTTTATAAACCATCTACATATGAATCACCCAGCGTGCTTGTCGAAACAAGTTTCCTGAACTTGGAGCTCATCTACTAAACCATATTCTGGAGCTCAGGACTTTGCATTTCAAATAAGCATTCTAGGCCGGGCACCGTGGCTCACGTCTGTAATCCCAGCACTTTGGGAGGCCGAGACGGGCGGATCATGAGGTCAGGAGATCGAGACCATCCTGGCTAACATGGTGAAACCCCATCTCTACTAAAAATACAAAAATTAGCCAGGCGTGGTGGCGGGCGCCTGTAGTCCCAGCTACACGGGAGGCTGAGGCAGGAGAATGGCGTGAACCCAGAAAGTGGAGCTTGGAGTGAGTGGAGATGGCGCCACTGCACTCCAGCCTGGGCGACAGAGTGAAACTCCATCTCAAAATAAATAAATAAATAAAATAAAATAAAATAAAATAAAATAAAATAAAATAAGCATTCTAGAGGATTCTTATTCTCTAGGATGGCAAAGTACAGAGACCAGCAAGAGAAGATTCTGGAGAGGTAAACAGTGAGGAACCATGAAGTCCTTAAGCTCTAGGGTTTAGGACTTGGGATTTCCCAAGTAAAGTAGAGAAGTTGAGGCAAGACGCATGAGCTCCAAAGTGGGACTTAGCCCGTGAGGGTTTGTGGCTTCACCTAGGAATTCAAGGGCAAGCTGGTGGTAGGGTAGAAGAAAACAGCTTTATTGAACCAGCAGTGTTACAGCTCCATGACTGCTCCTGCAGAGCAGGGCTGCCCCATCGGCACAGAGCAGCAGCTCAGGGCAGTTTAGGAGTCATATGTCTGCCTACTTTTAATTACATGTGGATGAAGGGATGGTTTATGCAGAAATTTCTAGGAAAAGGATGGTGGCTTTTGTGTCATCATGTCATTGCCATGGGAAGAGGGTGGTATATTCTGGGTGTTGCCATGGCAATGGTAAACTGACATAGCACACTGGTGGGCGTGTCTTATGGAAAGCTGCTTCCAGCCCATTCCTGTTTCAGCTAGTCCTCAGTTGGGTCCAATGTCCGATCCCCACCTCTAGAGTCAAGTCCCACCTCCTACCTCAAAACCTATCCAGGATTTGCATAAGAACACAAAGGAAACAGGAATTTTTAGAAAAATCATTCTAGCCACAGGGGTGGGAGAATGGACTGCAGCTGTGCAAGACCTGGGCAGGGAGTCATCTGGGTGTAAGAGCCTGGGGACAGAAGAGCTGAGGGGAAACAGCAAGAAAGCTGAGCTGACCAGAATGAGGTTGGGTTCCAGGGGGCACGGCAGTGGGAGGATGTGGACAAGTAGTGTAGGGGCAGGGAAACATCAAAAATGATCCCTCCGCGGGTTTCCAGCTTGAGTGCTGATGGATGGCGTTGATCACAGGGGTGAGGAGTAGGAAACTGAGTTTTAGGAATGTTGAGTTGGGAGTGCCTATGGAACTCAAGCTCAGGAGTAATGTGGGATGGAGTTACAGATGCAAAAGGTCATCAATACACAGACGGGAATAGAAGTCACGAGAAAATAAAGGCTTATGGTATGGCTTTTCTTCATAAAGTGGGGAGTAAAGTTATTTTCCAATATTTAGTAAAAAACAGGTGTTATGAAGTCAAGAGTTCAACATCAGCCTGGCCAACATGGTGAAATCCCATCTCTTCTACTAATAAAAAATTAAAGCACGCACGGTGGCTCACACCTATAATCCCAGAACTTTGGGAGGCCAAGGCGGGCGGTTTGCCTGAGCTCAGGAGTTTGAAGCCAGCCTGGATATCACGGTGAAGCCGCGTCTCTAGTAAAAATACAAAAAATATTAGCCGGGCGCGGCTGCATGCCCCTGTAGTCTCAGCTACTCAGGAGCCTGAGGCAGGAGAATTGCTTGAACCCGGGAGGCAGAGGTTGCAGTGAGCCGAGATGGCACCATTACACTCCAGACTGGGCGACAGAGCAAGACTTTGCCTCAAAAAAAAAAAAAAAAAAAAAAAAATTGCTGGGTGTGGTGGCACTTGCCTGTAATCCCAGCTACTCTGGAGCCTGAGGCAGGAGGATCGCTGGAACCTGGGAGGCGGAGGTTGCAGTGAGCCAAGATCACGCCACTTCACTCCATCCTGGGCGACAGAGCGAGACTCCATCTCAAAAAAAAAAAAAAAAAAAAAGGCAGGTGTCAGAGTATGCAAAAAATATAAAATAGCTACTTGTGAAGGCCACAAGAGAGAACCCTGAATAGGGAAACAGAGAAAGCATTAAAGCCTCTGAAAATACTGAGGCACCACCACCATCTCGGCTCTAATATTGCTGGCTGATTTTCCCAGGCAGTACTTGCCCACCTGGGGACAGGATCAGAGAAAGATGCAGCCGGATGTGCTAGAGACTCAACCTCTCCTGATCCTGATGGCTTCCGCCACCTGCTGTGCTCCCAAAACTCATATCTGTGAAGAAAAATCTGCTGGCTTTTCTTCAGTTTGGTTCTGCCCACATTGCATGCCTGTTAGCTACACACACACACACACACACACACACACACACACTCGCCCCAGCCACGTGAGCCACTGGAATTCTCATATATTGCTGGTGGCAATGCAAAATGGCACAGCCACTTTGGAAAATAGTGTGGCAGTTTCTTAATAAATTTAACATCCACTTTGCCGTATGACCCAACAATTGTACTCCTGGGTATTTACCCTAGAGTAATTATAAATTATGTTCACATAAATACTTTTGCATGAATGTTTATAGCTGCTCTGTTCATAATTGCCAAAAGTTGGAAGCAATCTGAATGTCCTTTAGTGGGTGAATGGCAAAACAGTGATATGGAATAATACTACAGCAACAAAAAGGAATGAGGAATTGATATACACAACGTGGATGAATCTCAGAGGCATTATGCTGAGTGAAAGAACTGGTCACAAAAGTTATAAACTACACGATTCTATTTGTATGACATTCTCAAAAAGACAAAATCATAGTGACAAAGTACGATAAGTGACGGCAAATGCCCGGGAGGTCTGGGGAGGATAGTGAGAACAGGCAGCCTGAGGGAGCTTCTTAGTGAAGGCACAATTCTATATCCTGATAATGGTACTGGCTATGTGAATATATACCTGTGTTAAAACTACAGAATTGTACATCAAAAAAGTCTAAAAGGTCAATGGCAGTTCTCAATCAAGCTTATATGTAATTATATTTTTTCCACTATTTTTGTCATTTAGTAATCAAAATCAATTATCAAATAAATGTGTATCCCTACTGGGAATTTCTGTATCCTTGAAATGCTGTTAGTTTTCTGACTAGCCTTTATAATATTCCAAGCAACATAAAAAGGATACGTTTTGAAGAATCAGGAGCTTAACACGAGGGTGTCTAAGATGCATCTATATTACCACCACCTGTGTCTGTAACTGCTACTTGGGTTTTTTTTCACAAGATTTATTATATGAAGAAAATACACTCTAGAATTCCATAAATTTAGTGTAATTTTTTTGTCAAATATTTCTTCTTAAGCTTTGAGCTTTAGGAGTTTTAGGAGACTGAAATGTTCTCACTGCTTTTAATATTTAATAGTTAATACTTGTTTACTGATTACAATAAAGAAGCAATTTATGATATCAATAACATATTTTGTGAATTTCTGCAGGCTAAAAATTTGTACTATCCATCAACAGAAATAATTCCTTTGCTGTGGAGGCCAGGCACAGTGGCTCACACCTTTAATCCCAGCACTTTGGGAGGCCAAGGCAGAACTTCTGCTTTAGCCCAGAAGTTCAAGACCAGTGTGGGCAACACAGTGACAGCACATCTCTAAAGAAAAAATTTTTAAAAATTAGCTGGACGTGGTGGCACACACCTGTAGTCCCAGCTACTTGAGTGGCTGAAGGATTGCTTGTGCCGAGGAGGTCAAGGCTGCAGTGAGCCGAGATCATGCCACTATACTCCAGCCTGCGTGATAGAGCAAGACCCTGTCTCAAATAAAAATAAAAATTAAAAAACAATCATTCCTTTGCTGTGGTTCTTGCAAGCATTGCTCATGTTCCCACCTTCCCCCCATAAATTCGACCTTCAAGTTTAAAAAAAGTCTAATGTCTTTACCCTTTATAGAACACCAAATACCTCTTATAAAAAGCTTAACTTCAACATAATTGTACTTTTTAGAAAATCATATTATCTGTGAACCAATTCCAGCTCATCATTTTTCACTAGCTTAATTACTTTCTACCAAAACAAAAGCAACAATAAAGCCCCTTTAACATCAATAGAAATCCAACGATGACAAGTCTAACCATACTACAAATCAAAAGCAGACTGGCAGAAGACAACTTGCCCGAGAAAGAAGCAGGCTATACTGCTGAGCTCTTTCAGCTCCTTCATCACTTGGATTCAGTTTTCTATCAAATATACATTCTATTATTCCAATACTTATCTAAACATGCTCTCACACAAACTTATTTTTATTTCTCACTAAAACAGCTTTCATTCCACTTTGGTAATCATATTGAGGCAGAAATGAAAAGAGAGAAACAGAATAAAGCAAGGGTTAAATGAGAAACACAAATTTTCCTCTACTTAGCCAGTTCACTTCAAGAACAGTTATAAGATAACACTATCTGTAAAGCTAAGGTCAAAGGAATATTCTCCAGACAGCCCCTCCAGAGCAAAGTTGAAAAGAAAAACAAATTCCTTTACTGTCTCTCCTTCTCTGAACTAATAATTATGACTATGATTTACAAATGTCTGTATTTAGCCAGTTCCCATTTTTCTTTCAATGCAGCTGCAAGTCTACTAGCTATGTAAGACCATGGCCACAAGTTATGCTAAGTCAACAGTTACGCTATAGATTATGTGACCTGTCACTGTATGATTCATTGCTTTTGTTCTACTTCTATAAGTTTGCTTATAAAAATCCCACTCAGTCTTTGTTCAATCCTCAGCTTTTCAGATATGAATCCACTGAGCTGGTGTACAACTAAATAAATCCTTTTCCCCATATCAGTCTCTCTAATCCTCTGTTTCCTGCAACAATACTACTCTTATTCTAGTCTACTAAAATAAAAATATTTTAAGTATTTTATTCTTCCTTCATATTCAATTTTTTCATCTAATTTTTTCTTTTCTGGAAATGCATCATTTATTTACCATTATCCTTGTTTTGGGCCCTTTTCTCTGCAGATTGTATGATTCGAATAGCTTTCTAGCAAGTTCACCCTGGTTCCAACTGTATTCAATGGGCCAGAAATAATTCTACAGTTCTACTGTCTGGATGGCACTTCTCTGACCCCAGAATGAATCCCTTTACTTATTGAATTAATTCCATACTACTCCACTTGACTTTGAAGAGTCTTCACCATTGCCACCCTACCCTTCTATCCATTATTCTCACTGGGTTTTAGCTTTCTTCTCTGATCTGCCAAGAAATGCTAATCACCCTTTTAAGCATATACCATACTCAATCTCATCTTCATGCCATTGTTCACTGTAATCCACTGCTTAGGGAGCTGCCTTTTCCTAAAGGACCAGGTCGAGTTGCTCCTACATTAAGCTCCTTGTGGTCATTATAAGTGTATTTAAACTTTTTAGAACCCTGAAGGTAATTTACACAATAGGTCACATAATTGCACCCCTAATTATTCCTATATTCTAATTTGAATATTAACTTTATTTTTTTTCTTAAATTTTTAAGTTCTTAGAGACAGGACTGGGTTTTAATGATGCGAGATAAATATGCAAAGAAAACAACTTTTCTATATAGCAGCAATAACAAATTATAAAATTTAATAAGAATGGCTGAGAGAGGTGACTCAT
This sequence comes from Chlorocebus sabaeus, assembly GCF_047675955.1. Taxonomy (NCBI): domain Eukaryota; kingdom Metazoa; phylum Chordata; class Mammalia; order Primates; family Cercopithecidae; genus Chlorocebus; species Chlorocebus sabaeus. The sequence goes on along the minus strand of NC_132911.1, from coordinate 57,017,585 downwards.
GCCTATAATCCCAGCACTTTGGGAGGCCAAGGTGGGTGGATTGTTTGAGGTCAGGAGCTCGAGACCAGCCTGGCCAACGTGGTGAAACCCCATCTCTACTAAAAATACAAAAATCAGCTGGGCATGGAAGCACATGCCTGTAATCCCAGCTATTTGGGAGGCTGGGGCAGGAGAATTGCTTGAACCTGCGAGGTGGAGGCTGCAGTGAGTTGAGATTGTGCCACTCTACTCCAGCCTGGGCAACAGAGTGAGACTCTGTACCACCCTCCAAAAAATGTAAAAAGAAAAAGATCCCATTTATAATATCAAAATGATGGTATAGATAGGAAGGTAAATAGAAAGAAAAATATGCATCAGAGAAAAACAGGAAAAAAAGGAGAGACATGACATAGTTATTGTGGGAGACTAAATAACAGATTAATAACCCCAAAATTAATCTGTTAGTATAAAATAACCTTTAAATATTCCATATTTTAACAAGCTATCTCTACCCCATTTAGGAAATAAAGTAAATAATAAAAATTACCTAAATACTTTTAGAAAAAAATATAATATGGATTAACTTGCTCAAGCAGATAATTAAGCATTTTATCATTTTTCAGTAATTAAAACAGTGTGGTCTTGACATAGCAATAGGAAAAATAAGAACAATGAGTCAAGAAGCAGAATTAATTAGGCATAATAATTTTTTAAATATAAGAAAATAACAGTTTAAATTGATAAAGATGGGCTGCTCAACATATGGCTGACAGCCTTATCTCCTACTCTCATACTGAATACAAAAATAAGTATCGAGTAGATTAAAATTAGACTAAACCTTAGAAAACAAAACTAATAATTCTACTTTCTGAAATTGTAATAATAGCAAAACAATTTAAAAAATGCCTGCATATTGATCATGGCAGAAGTACTTAAATAAATTATAAGATAAGCACTATGCAATACCATTTAGCCACTAAAAGGAGTAAGGTAGACTTACCTGTACTGACACTTAACATTTCCAAGAAAGTAAAAAGAATAAGGTAGACTTATTTGTACTGATATTTAAAGTTTCCAAGACATTCTGTTGCATGGAAAAAGCAAGTAAAATAAGCAAACCTGTATCTGGGTATCATTTATGCCTTTACAATAAGATATACAGACATGTGTAAATGCATAGAGAATGAGCTAGAATGCTGAGAGCTAAGCAGTGAATGTGGCTGCCCAGGTTGGGGAGGTGGGGGTATGTGTGCAGTGAGGGGATAGACAAGGAAAGTAGACTTTCATGTTTCACTGCAAGTTCTTCTGTATAGTCTAACCCTATGATGTGGTTAAAAAGAGAAAAACGTTTAATTAATTCATACCAAAGAACAAACAGGAAAATGATACCATTGTCTGTTAGTAGACATGACATTCCCAAACACACAAATCCTTAAAAGGAAAATACTGACAGATTAGATCATATAAAAATGTAAAATCTCTCTATGTCGAAAAAACCCCAAAACAAGGTTAAACTATAAGTCACATCTAAGATAAATATTTTAAAATGTAAAACATACAAAGTACAAATAGTCAGAATATATAAAGAATTATTATGAATAACCAAAAGACCAATAGCCCAATTAAAAATGGGTATCTGATATAAACAGACAATTTATAGACACATAGCAACTAAATTACATGTGGAACGTATAAAAAAGATATTCAAACTCTCTCCTTACAAGAAAAATGTATATTAAAACAGCGAGTTTTGCTCATCAGATACACAAATTGTTTTAATATACTGATACTATTGCTCTCTTCCTCCTGCTCCCTCCATGTGACATGGAAGCTCCTGCTTGGCCTTTGGAGCAGGAAGCTTCCAGAGACCTCCCCAGAAGCAGATGCCAGTGCTATACTTCCTGTATAGCCTTCAGAGCCATGAGCCAATTAAACTTCTTTTCTTTTCCTTTCTTTTTTTTTGAGTTGGAGCCTCACTCTGTCACCCGAGCTGGAGTGCAGTAGCATGATCTCAGCTCACTACAACCTCCACCTCCTGGGTTCACGCGATTCTCATGCCTTTGCCTCCCTCAGTAGCTGGGATAACAGGCATGTGCCACCACGCCCAGCTAATTTTTTTTGTATTTTTAGTAGAGACGGGGTTTCACCATATTGGCCAGGCTGGTGTCGAACTCCTGACCTAAAGTGATCCACCTGCTCGACCTCCCAAAGTGCTGAGATTACAGATGTGAGCCAACACACTTGGCCGAAATCTCTTTTCTTTTTCAATTTTTAACAAATTGATAATATTGAAAGTTGGTAATAGTTAACAGTTAATAGTTAAAAGTTTTTTGGTAGGTACAAATTAATTTAACCTTTTGAGAACACAATTTTGCAGTATCATTAAAACATATAAATGACCTACACATTAACCCATAAATTCTATTTCTATCCATCTATCCCTAAAGAAATAATCACGTATGTTAAATAGATATGATTCCAAGGATATTTAATGCAATAGTGTATATGACAGCAAGTAATTGGAAGCAACCTAAGTGTTCATCAATAGTGTGATAAATACAGATTACCCATATTAGGGAATACTGCAATCACATCTTTATGTTACATTGTTAAGGAGAAAACAAATCACTGAAAAAAAAATGTGTGCTGAACTCCAGCTTGTGTTGACAAAATATACTGCATCTATGCAATGTGGGTGGAATTGTGCCTCCCCAAAGTTCATACGTTGAGGCCGCTAACCCCAGGACCTCAAGAGGTGACTGATTTGCAGGTAATTAAGTTTAAATGAAGCTGTTAGGGTGGGCCCTGATCCCATCTTACCAGTGTGCTCATTACCATGAGGAAATGTAGACACACAGAGGCCACAGAGACACTGGAGATGAGTGCTTACAGAGAAAAGAACACTTGCAAGCCAAACAGAGAGGCCTCAAGAGAAATCGAACCTGTGACACCCTCACATTGAGCTTTGAGGATGGTGAGAAAGTTTGGCTGTTTACGCCAGCCAGCCTAGGATATTTTGTTATTGCAGCCCCAGCAAACTAAGACACATAAGGATTTTAGGAGGATGCACACCCACTGAAAATGCAGGTCACCTCTAGAGTTCTGGAGTGAAAGGGAAGAAAGGAAAAAGATCAAAAAGTAAATTTTACTGTATATGCTTTCATATTGCTACAAATGTTCAGATATTTATTTTCTTCATAATTAAAAGAGAAAGAAAACGAGTATCACTCAGAGAAGTAGTGAGAATATTTGTAGGTGGAACATAACACCATGGTGTACTCAGGACCTAATTTTCTAAGCAGAGTAGAATGTAGACCGTATGTTTTGAGTTTATTTATACAGGAATCTCTTAGAGGTTATATATGGGGTACACCATTTTGGAAAGACTTAAAATATCACTTCTTATTTTCAGAAGGTACGTTTTCAAAAAAAGAAAACTCACTAACAAATCTAATTTTAAGTCAGACGACCCTCTCAGATTCCTCTGTTGTTTCCATGCACATTGTGTAAAACCTGGGTTATTCAGTATAAAATCAGCCTGCACATATGAAATCGGAAATATCTGTACTCCACAAAGGGCAGCAGAGTGCACAAGAAAGCTCTCCTCTCTCAATCACACACTATTTACATTACCTGACAGAATGCAGACTCTGATGAGTGATCTTGACTGGACAGTTAGTTCTCTAGAATTTGCTTTATGCTTAGATGACTAAATGACTAATTCAAAAAGCAGAGGCAGGGGGATGAGCAAGTCACCACCTCCCATACTAAAACAGTTGAAACTTTACATTGTCAGCTAAAAGCACAATTACATGGAAACTCATCAAATTTTCCAAATAATTCAGGGCCAGTTTTCATCCAGTGTACCTCTCTATAGTAACTGTCACCTCCACCCCATCCCATCTCACCCTTGTGATTAAAGTTTTGAATCCTGTAAATGCTACATATTTGCTAAGCTAAATCTGATGTCTTTTTGCCAATATAAAACCTTGATCTCTTTAGGCTGATCATTTCATATTACAATAATATTCAAAATCATAAAATAAAACACCAAAAAGCAAGGGAAAGAAAGTGAATCATCTAAAATAAAATCTTTTTAAGTATAAAATAAATTTACATGTTTTTAATAAAAGTCTTGGGAAGTGATTACTTTCTTCTCTTCTCTATCATCTCTTCACATGAAAAGAATTAAGGTTATATTTGACTTTTAATGCACTGGAAATATCTTTGAGAGTTTACCATGTACCAGACACTGTGAAAGGAAATAAGAGAGGAAGAGTCCTCCAGGATGTCACTGAGTAATGCGAGGCTGTTACAGGACCACTGGGCTTGTAGAAGCACTGCACAGTAAGAGATCAATACACTGAGACAGCAGGGTTGGCAGCAGAGAAAGAGTTTAATTATTGCAGGGCAGCTGAGCAAGGAAACATGAGGAACCCTCAAGTCATCTCCCCAGGAGTTCTGGGCTGGGGTTTTTACAGGGGATCATGGAGGCTGAGGGTCATTGATTGGTCAGAGTAAGGGGGATGAAATCATCAGGATGTGGAAACCACATTCTTTGATGAGTCAGTTCCTCATGGGGTTTTCAAGACCACCTGGTACTAGTAGTTTCATGGATATGCTGGACCTGAAGGAATATCTGAAAGCACAATGCTTAAGTTCCTATCTATAAAGCAGTTAATGGGAACTATAATCTTATGACAGGGACTGCATGATTCTGGGGCAATGGGCACCAAACAGATATAAGGAAAACGTGATAGAGCAGCAGTAACTCTGCAAGCCTGAGTAAAGGACTTCCAGGTAGAGGAAACAACTCATAAAAAGGTAGAGGTCTGTGCAGGTTGGGTTTGGTATTTATAAGTAGCACTGGAGGCCGGGCATAATGGCTCAGGCCTGTAATCCTACCACTTTCGGAGGCCAAGGTAGGCAGATCATGAGGTCAGGAGTTCAAGACTAGCCTGGCCAACATGGTGAAACCCCGTCTCTACTAAAATTACAAAAATTAGCTGGCTGTGGTGACATGTGTCTGTAATCCCAGCTACTTGGGAAGCTGAGGCAGGAGAATCTCTTGAACCTGGGAGGTGAAGGTTACAGTGAGCTGAGATCCCACCACTGCACTCCAGCCTGGGTGACAGAGCGAGACTCCATCTTAAAAATAAAAATAAAAATAAGTAGCGCTGGAAAGCTGGTACCCAGGCTGCAGGGAAGACACTTACCTCATTTGTATAGACAGAAAGAGGAACATGATCTCTGTGCAGCCCTTTCCCTCATTATAAATTGAACATTTCCTCCAAGAAAGGAAATTGCTAAGGGACCTGCATGTCATTAGGAGCCCCCACTTCTTGCCTCCTGATTTATAGTACCATCTTTGCTTTTTCATTCATCCTATCTGGTTTGTACAGCCCCACCCTCCACCTGACTCACACCTTTTCCAGGTCACTTGTCCTTTGTGAATAATTGCTTTCTTACTGACCACATGGTACCCCCTAGGGATGGCCCAGGGAGATTTCTCTGCACTGAACAAGGCCCTTTCCCTTGGCTCCACATCCAGCAGGACTGGACATCGGATGGTACATGCTATGCTAAGGAGGTAGCCTGGAGGAGGCCAGCAATGGAGAACCTGGATATGCTGGACTAGTCTGAAACACACAAATCACTGGCTGGATGGTGGGTAGACTGTAAGGGGTCAGAGCTAGAGGCTCATCTTCTTTTCTTTATTTATTTATTTATTTATTTTTTTGAGTCAGAGTCTCACTCTGTCACCCAGGCTGGAGTGCAGTGGTGCAATTTTGGCTCACTGCAACCTCCGCCTCCTAGGTTCAAGCAATTCTCCTGCCTTAGCCTCCTGAGTAGCTGGGATTACAGGTGAACGCCACCATGCCCAGCTAATTTTTTTTTTATTTTTAGTAGAGACAAGGTTTCACCATGCTGGTCAGGATGGTTTCGAACTCCTGATCTTGGGTGACCCGCCCACTGCAGCCTCCCAGAGTGCTGGGATTACAGGCGTGAGTCACCATGCCCAGCCTAGAGACTCATCTTCAAGCTAGTTTTTATGGGAAATGACAACTTGTATTAATCTAAGGTAACAGGAATAAATGTAACAGATATTTGGGTGATAAATATCAATCTTCTTGAGGATGATCACCCCCAAGAGATCACCCTGGAAAGCAGCTATGATGATGCTGTTGGTGGAGATCAGGAAAAGGAGTGGTTCAGAGGAAATCTGCCTTCAGCTTGAGACATGGTGTTTGCAGTATAAGCTAAAAGCATACAAAAATATGAACAAGGCAAATTGTTTGAAAAGTTGAGCAATGTATTTTGGAACTATGCACTATTAACAGCACTATGCCCCAACACACCTGTATTATTATTCACAGTCATTCTTTAAAAATTTGAACTAAGATGAATAGGAGTAGTGGCATTAAATGTCAACATATTACTAACTGCCAATTAAAATATTAAATGACATGTATACCATTTCGCACATTATTAGTAATTTATTTTTAAAGTCCAAAGCCATGATGAAATCTTAGCAGTCCAGGGAAAAACACCTAGAATTAACGATGTTTACTTTTTCCACTTAATGTTAAACATCAAAAAGCAATTAATTCTCTAAAAGTTACCTTTATAATAGCTATAAAAGGATATAGACAATGTATTTAGCCCAAAGCAACTATGGCATTTCTAGATACTAGCATTTCTAGAGACCAAATAGTACACTTCTTAACTGTGAATAATGACACCAAAAAGTGTGCTAACAATTTCTAGAAAAACAGAACTTATAAATGTATTAAAATGTTTTTGAATACAACTTTCAGGAAAAATAACTTGAAGTATTTCAACTACAATTATAACCACTGAGATCTTAATATTATATTATTCTAATATATTATAATACTAAGATCAATTATAAATACTAAGATAATATAATTATAAGATCTTGGTCATTTAATTGTAGTCAATTCTCTTAACAGCCAGGGAATAAAAAATGTATTAATATATTTCTGCATAAATATAAAAAGTGCTCTTGAAAGAAGATTCAAGAGGAGGATTGCTTGAGCACAGGAAGTGAAAGCTGCTGTGAGCTCTCATCACACCACAGCACTCCAGCCTGGGGGACAGAGCAAGACCCCAACTCCAAAATAAATAAATAAATAAATTTTAAAAATACAACTATAGCCAGGCGTGGTGGCTCACGCCTGTAGTCCCAACACTTTGGGAGGCCAAGGCGGGCAGATCACTTGAAGTCAGGAGTTTGAGACCAGCCCAGTCAACATGGTGAAACCCTGTCTCCATTAAAAATACAAAAAAATTAGCTGGGCATGGTGGTGGGCACCTGTAATCCCAGCTACTTGGGAGGCTGAGGCAGGAGAATCGCTTGAACTCGGGAGGTGGAGGTTTTAGTGAGCCGAGATCATGCCGTTACACTCCAGCCTGGGCAACAAGAGTGAAACTCTGTCCCAAAAAAATAAAAAAATAAAAAAAATACAACTATAGTGTGTGAAGAACTCAATACTACACATTTTATATACAACTATATAATCTGTTCCTCAAAACAACATATGAGACTATGAGGACTCTCATTGTTTCTATTTTACAAATTAACAAACTTGGTCCCAAGGGTACAATTACCTTCCTTGGGTTACATAAGCAGGATTCTCATCAAGTTTATAAGGTCCAATGTCCATTCACACGACCATTAACAAACATTCCCATGTTTGCTGGGTGGCAGGAACTGCTCTAGAGATGGAGCCTGAAACAGAGCACAAAAAAGGCAAGAATCCCTGCCCCAGTGGGGCTTACCTTCTAGCAGAAGAACAGGTAATAAACGTGAAGATGGATAACACAAAATGGGTAAAATAAACAGTGTGCTATGAGATAAAGCTAGATGCTTGCAGGGGGAACGAGCTAAGGAAGAGCCAGTGCCACGGGCCATATGAGCTGCAACTTCAGCCAGGATGGTCTGAGAAGGATCTAGATGCCAAGATGCCCTCTGAATGAACACTGGGGAAGCCCTGAGTGACAGTGTCATGAGGACACACTAGGGAAAGGCAATTCTGGCTGCAGAGCAGGAGCTGTGCCGTGGCACCCAGGGAAAATGTGGCCAGAGGTCAGGGAGCACCAAGGCGGCCAGGAGAGGGAAACGAGGAACAGGAGGTGGCATGTTGCTGGGTTTGAGAAGAGAAGTGGCATGACTAGAAGTCAGTTGTCAAAAGTGGCTGAGGTTGCTGTGTAGACTGTGGGGTCAGGGGTGGGGCAACAGAGCCAATAGGCAGAGAGGTTGAAATAACCTAAGACATGATGGTAGCTTAGAACACAGGACTTCACTCCTTAGAACATAGAAGTGCAGTGGTGAGAAGTCGTCAGATTACGGATAGATATCTTGAAGGTAGAGGTAAGATAACATCCTGATTACTAAATTTGGGGTGTGAGAGTAAAACAAAAGAATCAAGGATAACGTGGAATTTGGAACTCAGCCAACTGGCAGATCACGTTGTCAATAGCTAGATGGGGGAGAATTTGGAGAATCAAGAGTGGGGTTTGGATCTATTTTGGAGATTTTACATAGAAACCTGGATATGTGATTTAGAGGTTAAAGGAGAGGTCTGAGCTGAAAATCAAGATCTGGGAGTGACCACCACATATTTGGTGTCTTATTCTACTGGGTGTAGATAGAGACAAGGTCGAAGGTTGGGGCGATGAAGAACAGCAGGAGAGGTGAGAAGAGGGAGGGCACCACGTCCTGGAAAGCCAGGTGAAGAAAGGGTCTCAAGGAGGAGCGGTGGCCAGCTGCGTGGGATGGGGACAGCCACTGGGGTGGGGGGTGAGGGAGACTACCAAACCAGATTGCAAAGTACTATTTTTTAAATTATTTTTTGTTTATTTCATAGGATGAAGCACATTAATAGAGAGTATTTCTGGAATAAGATTTCCATATTAATATGTACGTATGTCGGCCGGGCATGGTGGCTCACGGCTATAATCCCAGCACTTTGGGAGGCCGAAGTGGGCGGATCACAAGGCCAGAAGATCAAGACCATCCTGGCCAACATGGTAAAACCCCGTCTCTACTAAAAATACAAAATTTAACTGGGCGTGGTGGCACGTGCCTGTAATCCCAGCTACTCTGGAGGCTGAGGCAGGAAAATTATTTGAACCCAGGAGTTGGAGGTTGCGGTGAGCCGAGATCACACCACTGCACTCCAGCCTGGTGACAGAGCAAGACTTCATCTCACACACAAAAAAACCATATGTTGGTATAATAAAGAAGACATGCAAATGCATTAAAAATATTTTATTTTTATTTATTTTAATTTTTTGTTTGTAAAGTACAAATGAAGTCTCACTATGTGGCCCAGGCTGGTTTCAAACTCTTGAGCTCAAGTGATTCTCCCACCTCAGCCTCCCAAAGATGTGAGCCACTGTGCCCCACTGAATTAAAATATTTTTAATCACCTTAAGAGGAAACCATGGAGTCATAGACTAAAACAACAGAATACTGTAAAATGTTTTTTATATTTGATGTGTTTGTTTGTTTGTTTGTTTGTGTTTTGAGACAGAGTCTCACTCTGTCGCTCAGGCTGGAGTGCAGTGGCACAATCTCAGCTCACTACAACCTCCACCTCCTGGGTTCAAGCAATTGTCATGCCTCAGCCTCACAAGTAGCTGGGATGACAGGTGCCCACCACCACACCTGGCTAATTTTTTATATGTTTAGTAGAGATGGGGTTTCATCATGTTGGCCAGGCTGGTCTCGAACTCCTAACCTCAGGGGATCCACCTGCTTCGGCCTCCCAAAGTGCGTGGATTACAGGCGTGAGCCACCGCACCTGGCCAAAAAAAAAAAAAAAAAAAAAAGAGCCCTTCCCACTGAATCTTTACCAAATCTCCTCTAAAACACAAAATTGGCTAGCTGAGGATTCACCTCCTCTCAGGTAGAGCCCTACCAGGTACAATTAGTAGAGTTCCTAAAATAGAGGCAGAAGCAGGACTAAGGCAGAAAAGCAGTGGCCCTGGCTAACCCCCAAACTGAATAATCAACAATGGCTGAAAAGCATCCCTTCGCAAGAGAAAGCTGGGTGGCAGATCCCAGGGCTTGTATCTCTGCATGATCTCAGTCTCTTGCTGGCTTCCTGAATTTCACAGACTCTTGGCCCTTCTGGCCTCCATTTCTTCATGTATAAAATAAGGTTAAAAAAATAGGACCTCCAGTTGTAAAACTTCGTAATTCTCTACCAGCATAACAACATGATTGTCATTCAGAGCAATCTTCAAGGTTATGTATCAATGAACTCCAGTCTTATATATGCTTTTTAAGCTCAGAATATCATTCATATATTCCAATTCGACACTCCTGAGAGCTTTACTTCCTAGGACACTTATTCTCTACGCAAATGGACTGTCTCATAGAGGTATTAGACAGATTTGACACTGTGGGATTGCTACATGCAGGGAATACTCAAATATTTACACCTTTCTCTTCTTCCCCAGAACCAGCAAATTCATGAAATTTACTAACAACAAGAGACAACTGCACTCAACTGTCAAAGCATGGAAATAGTGACATGGTATACAGCCTCCTGGGGCTGTAGCACTAAATGAAATATTTAGTTTTCTCTTCCAGCAAAGGGATCCTAAATATAATATTTCAAGCTTTGTCTATTGATGTAGCATAACTGAAAGAAAATCAAATCAAAATGAAACACAAAACTCATTACAGGTGAAAGCCAAGAGTTAGATAAAGATATTTTCGCCTTCCAGAAATAAATAACAAAATGCAGATGCATGATTTATACACACTTACTTTCTGCATGAAATGAAATCAAGAAAACAATATATAACAAAAATGGATATCATCACTCTAGTAAGTAAAAATTGGAAATAAGAGCAGCATTGGCTTTTGAATTCTCATGAACCATCAGAAAACATTTATTAGCAAAAGTAATAAGCTAGCACTTTGCCTAGCATTTTTTTAATGTACCTAGCATTTTTTTAATGTACCTAGCATTTTTTAAACATAGCTTAATAGGATGAAAAGGCAGTTCACATCTACCACTTCCCAGGCACTCACTTACAAGGGGTTCAGACTCCATCATGAACAAAACAGGAAGTTGTTCATGGGCACCAATCAGGGGACAGTTAGTGCATGACTAACACCAGCAACACAAGCAGATCGTATGAGTTTTTATATGAGCAGTTAAAACGCCTAACATTTGCATGCCAATATTAATGTATTACCTTTTGAACCTTGTTTAAACATTACCTTGTTTAATCACTCAGCCAGTGCACTCACTGCCTGTTGAATGCTTACTAAGTTCTGGCTCTTGACAAGACACTGGGGAGGCAGGGAGAAATGAGGTTGACACGGCCATCCTCCTTCAGAGTCAACACGTGACAGATTCTCAAACCAGCTCTCCAGATTGACAGGGTGAGTGTTATAGAAAAAATGTGGGTCAAGCTACTGGTAAATGGCAGAGTCAAGACTTAAATTCAAGTCTTCTGATTCCAAGGCCAGAAGAACTTACCCTAGAGTCTACTTAATTTAAAAGACAGACCAGGTACTGAAGTAACTCGACCAATGAGAGCCAAGGAACAGATATAACATGGCAGAGTTTGCAGTGTGATTTTGAGGATTATGCCTCATGTGTAGTAAGGGGTGAGTCTAAGCGCTCAGTAGATACTGATGAATATAGAATGTGTGGTATAAGATGTTAACTTTAGGGAAAGCTGTTGACGGGTCTATGGAAAGTCTCTGTACTATCTTTGCAACTTTTCTGTAAATATGAAAACATTTGTGCAGGCACGGTGGCTCACGTCTGTGATCCCAACACTTTGGGAGGACACAGCAGGATGATCACTTGGCTCCAAGATTTCAAGACCAGTCTGGGCAACATAAAGAGACACTATCTCTATTTTAAAAAAATTAAAAATTAGCCAGGTGTGGTGATGTGCAACTGGAGTCCCAGCTACTCAGGAGACTGAGGTGAGGGACTTGCCTGAGCCCAGAAGTTCGAGGCTGCACTGAGCTCTGATTCTGCTACTGCACTCCAACCTGGGTGACATAGCAAGACCCTGTCTCAAAAACAAACAAATAACAATAACAACAAAAAAATTGAAACTAAAAAGTTGAGTTTAAAAATGTAATGTCTCGGGCCAGGTGCAGTGGCTCACACCTATAATCCCAGCACTATGGGAGGTTGAGATGGGCAGATCACTTGAGCCCAGGAGTTCAAGAACATCCTGGCAACATAGCAAGACCTTATCTCTGCAAAAAATACAAAATTAGCCAGGCATGGTGGTTCATGCTTGCAGTTCCAGCTACTCAGGAAGCTGAGGTGGGAGGATCACTTGAGTCTGCGAGGTCAAGCCTGAAGTGAGCTCTGACTGAACCACTGCACTCCAGCCTGGGCAACAGAGTGAGACCCTGTCTCAAAAAAAAGAAAAAAATCAGATGACTAACGCCACTACAACAATCAAACAACATCCAACTGTACTGTGATGGCAGAAAAGAGAGGAAAGGGCTTCTGACAAAAAAGTCATCTATCATAATCTATCTAGCATTAGTTTTAGTGTTCAGCCTATTGTGGCCACAGAATTGTCAAAAGATATCATTTAACTATTGCCAGAGGGCCTCATGCCATATCTACAAAACCTCTGGAAAACAGTGGGCAATGCGACCAGATCTGGTGGCTCACACCTGTAATCCCAACACTTTGGGAGGCCTAGTCCGGAGGATCATGAGGTCAGGAGTTTGAGACCATCCTGGCCAACATGGTGAAACCCCATTTTTACTAGAAATACAAAAAATAGCCAGGCATGGTGGTGTGTGCCTGTAATCCCAGCTACTTGGGAGGCTGAGGCAGAATTGCTTGAACACAGGAGGCGGAGGCTGCAGTGAGCCAAGGTCACACCACTGCACTACAGCCTGGTGACAGAGTGAGACTCCATCTCAAAAAAAAGAAATTTTTATATATATATAAATATATCTAAAATATATATATAAATATATATTATGTATATAAATTATATTATATATAATATTATATACTATATATTTTATATATATATGGCAATGCTTTCCACTTTTCCTGTTGGTTTTTAGGGAATAAGATGACTCAGATTTAAAAGTAGCATGTTTAAAAGGGGACATTATCCTTATAAAAATAGTCTTCCACAATTTTTTTGTGAAAACATAAATATTTGTATTTGTTACTTCAAAGGAAGAGCATGAGTCTCTGGTAAATTATTTAACTTTTCTAAGCCTTGGTTTCTTCATCTTTAAAGGGGCATTTCAGTAGTTTGTACTGAAGCCATCTCTATGAACTTTATAAAATTAATCAGCAAAGAAAGGAAAAATGAAAATAAACCAACCTTGCAGCATATCAGCATTCATCATGAGGTCAGCTGCTCTCTGAACCTTTCCTCAGAACCTTTCCTCATAGCTGTTTGGTGCCCACTGCCCCAGAATCACACAGACCCTGTCACAAGATTATAGCTCCCTTTAACTGATCTATAGATAACAACTTGAACATTATGAAATGTTAAATTTTCCCTTTGAGGTTTTCCTTCAGGTGCTGCATACCAATGCAACTCCTGACTCAGATGGTCAGAAGCACCCAAGGAGATGACTCACCCAAGAATGCAGTTTCCACATCCTGATTATTTCATCCCCATCCCCCAGCCAGTCAACTCCAATTCTTCAGTCCCTCTCCTTCCATGATTTCCTTAAAAATCCCAGCCCAGAACTCCTCCAGGAGATGGATTTCGGGGTCTCTTCTCATCTTCTCTCTCAGTACCCTGCGATCATTAAACTTGTTCTCTGCTGCAAAGCCTGCTGTCTCGATGTATTGATCTGCTCATGTGCAGCAGGCATATGAACCTGTCAGTCCTATAACAGTACTGCATAAAACTGTTGTAAGGTTAAATGAAATAATACAAAGCATTAGGCACAGTGCCTGGAACATGATGAGCTGGGATGCAAATCACTCATGTCCTAGTTGGAAGCAGGTGAGCACCCTGCACATCCTGATAAACCTGCACTCAGGTTAGGCTTACAGAGAGGAAAAGGGCTTTGCCCACACATGTCAGAGCCCACCTGTCTTCAACCTCTACATCTCTACATCTCTCTACTTCTCAGTTGAATAAAGAGAGGAAAGTTTGTGAAAGCTTGGGCTAGAGTCCACTCTGGAAGAATGTCAGCAGTCCCACTGAACCACAATAAACGATGTTCCTGAGAGAGGTATAGGAAACATAGTTCCACAGGGGGGTTTCGCTTATGGCAGAGAGGTGAGAAGGAAATATTCTACAAAGAGTTGGTAGATACAGAGGCATTTGTTTACCATGAGGCAGGCATTCTATAGCATAGAGATTTACGATTTAATTGCAAGGAAATTTAGGAGCAAAAAGTATTGAGAGGAATATAGAAATAAATGGCATGGCTGGATCAGGCACAGTGGCTCACACCTATAATCCCAGCACTTTGGGAGGCCAAAGCAGGAAGATTACTTGAGCCCAGGAGTTTGAGACCACCTGGGCAACATAGCAAGACCCCATCTCTACAAATAATAAAAAATTAGCTGGGCATGGTGGCACATACCTGTAGTCCTAGCTATTCAAGAGGCTGAAACTGGAGAATTGCTTGAGCCCAGGAGATCGAGGCTGTGGTGAGCTGTGATCACACCACTGCACTCCAGCCTAGGAGAGACAGAGCAGGGAAGGGAAGGGAAGGGAAGGGAAGGGAAGGGAAGGGAAGGGAAGGGAAGGGAAGGGAAAGGAAGGGAGAGAGAGAAAGAAAGAGAAAGAAAGAAAGATAAGAAAGAAAAGAAAGAAAAAGAAAAGGCAAGATCGACATGGCTGGCCTCACATTTGGGGCAGAGACTAACGATCATAGAGTTACAACCTGAGCATGACTGCCAGGTATAATTAGGGTAACTGTGGCCTCCCAACATTCTGGAAGGGGAACCTGCAGTGGTGGGTCACCCAGCCCCACAGACAGGGCTTCCTGGTGCCCAGATATTGTGTCCATCACACACACAATGGGAGTGCCTCTTGTTCCTTCCTGCCCTGTGAGTGTGGACTTACACTTTTAAATATATGCCCTTTACACAGGCCACTTAAATAGCCCCTTCCCATGAGAATCCCTGAGCAGAGGTCCTGCTGCCCTGGAGCCTGGAGCTTGGGCATGCATGATGATATTGCTACCAAGCAAAAGAGCTCACCACCAGATGTGCACAGGAGCCAATTCTGTGGTGCCCAGTTTTTGAAAAAAGAAAAACTTCATTGCTGGTCCACCAACAAGGAGATAGCAGTCCAGCTCAAATCTGTGTCCTCGCCTGGGATTTGGGGCAAGTTTGTGTGTTAGGGAAGACAGATTGTTATGCCAGAAACATTGGTATGCAGAAGCACTGGCAGGGCATGTTTTTTGGGGAAGGGCTTCAAACAAGACTATTTATGGTAAGGTATGGGGAAGGGTCTTACCAGACATTTCTAGACAATGAACTCCTCACCTCTGAAAGTGTCCTGGTGTTTGGTTTGGGTCATGTCAGATCTTTTAGTTCCATGAGGGGATGAGACTTTCATTTCTGGTGTTATTTGAAGACTTTTATTTCAGGAGTTTTCTTTTCTGCATATACTCAGGCTGTATAACTTGCAACTTTTTAGCTCTGTACCCGCAAAATAACTAGACATTCTGTTATCAACTGAGCATGGCTGGACAAGCCTGCTCTGGTCTTATAATGTTGTCAGAGGTATGTTCTTGTTCCAACACAAAACTCATATAAAAAATAATAGCATTTAGGAAATCTGAATTGTTGAACTCCCAAATAAATATAGCCCCGACACCATCCAAGAAGGCAATCGCCAGTAGGTATTCACCTTCTTGGTGGACAAATTTTAACATAAAGATTGGAAGGAAAATCAGAGATGAGAACTCGAGCAAGCAGTCTTAAGGCAGCTGAGGGAGGTAAAGGAAAGTAATGGGGTCCAGATTGTATTGATTCTCCCACTGTGGGGACAGTCAGAGAGGAAGCTTGCAAGGTGAATCCTAGATTATAGTTATGGTCAATTATGGATTGTACAGCAACCTTCTTGGAGTGCAAATATTTTACTCAAATTTTCCTAAATTTGATTACACATTGAGTATTTCATCTATAGTTCCATTTATGTTTCATTCAAATTTCACTTCCAGCATTTTCACTTTTTTTCTTTGCTACACTTTTATCCTCGTTAGTCAAATCCCTCTTTCAAGTAACTGTTTTGCAAAATGTCATGAGTTTATCACTGAGAGGCAAGGAAGCAACACAGCTACACACTTTTACTGTCTGTGTATGAACTAATAATAGACACACAGTGATCCTGCATCAACAGACTTTGAAATGAGTGATGTGTTCGGTCACTGACCAGGATAAGCATGGTATTCATTTAACGATTTGTGAACTGATTCCTGGCAGTGGTGTCAGTATGAAATTACTCACAATTAATGTATCATGGTAACAATTGAAATTTTAGCTGTGTTTTTAGAAGGCTGGCTTATTAAGCTAAACTATGGTAACTGATATTCACACCTACTGGAACCAAGCACAATAAGGACTGCCTGTATTTGTTTTTGACTTACGTGTGCCAGTAATGTGGGAAAATCTTAGGGAGAGTGTAGGACCTAATCCCTACCTCCTGCCTCCCATTTCTATGCAAAATATTTCATTTACCCATTTGCCATGGTAACTAGAATTCTGTTTTGATGGTCAACCAACCCTTAGCACTCATACATTGCCTTCATTTGAACAACATTTATTGAGTACACAATGTTCTATGCATAAGGAGTATAGTGAAAAACAGGTAGATATGGCCCCTGGCAAATGGAGTGGATATTTCAGTGGAGAGAGTCAGAAAACAAAATGAACAAATTCATCTGAAGCATGATTTCTAACTGTGAAACTTTCTTTGAAAAAATAGAAAAGGTGATGATAAAGGTGAGGCCTCTGCAGGTGGGGAGGAAGCTATTCAAGGTTGAAGGGTTAGCAGAGGAATCCCTCTGAGATTCCAAATGAGCAGCACCCTGCATGATGGGAAAGAAGTAGGTTACAGCAAAGGAGAATGAAAATGCATTTGGAATGTCTTAGAAAAGCAAGAATGGTGTCTAGGTCCCAAGAGCAAGGAGTAGAGTAACGGGACATGAAATGGGAGAGCTGGGCCAGATCACAGGTTTCATAGGCCATGGCAAGGAGTTTGGGTTCATTCTAACTACAATAGGAAAACACTGAACATTTTTATGCAAAGGACTGGCAGGATAAGAGCTTTGTTTAGAAGGAAATATATCTCCGATGGGTGACAAGCTGTTGCCAGTTGGAAATAGAAATGATAATTCTGTAGCTGAGCAGAGAGGAATAATTTGGGATGATGGGTGCCAGCCACACTGAGTAAGCCGAATTGGGACACTGCAGTGCAGGGATGGGGGATGTTCCAGGGTGCCAAGGACCAGCATGAAGACAATGGGCACCTTCTGGGCAAGAGGCAGAAATACACTGCTAATTTACCCTCCTAGCTGGGTGATCCCAGCCAGCGGCAATCATTGCACAGGAGACATAGAACCTGCCTACCAAAGTGGCATTCTTGCTACCCTGAAAATTGGTATTGCTTAGCATCCTTTTTTCATTTTTCATCCTTTGTCACTAACCCAGATCACCTATACCCAACAGAGTTAGGAGCCAGCTAAGAAAGAAGATGTAGGAGTGAGAGGCAGGAGAAATGATCCCTTAACTCCGTTTCCAAAATCTCTGAAGGAAGTTGAATCTTTCCCGGTGCTTTGATTCCTGAAAGTAAATCTGGAGTTCTGTAAATGTGGAAGAAATCAGACAGAGAATCTTTTCTATAATACTATAAAATTGTTACCCATTGTAGTGCCTAGGTGGCTTAGCTGGGTCCCCTCTCTGCTTTTGTTGCCCAATGTAATGCCTACATGACGTAACTGAATTCCTACTCAGCTTTAACTCCGCTTATTTTTAGGAAGCAGGATGCCTGTGATCATTAGTTCCTTCTTAGAACTAAACTGGCTAAAGCTGGTGAAACCCAGTATGGCCGCTTACTTGACCTCTGAAGAACCTCTAGCTTCATTACAATCCAATTCTATGCTAAATGACTGCCACCAGCACCATGACAGCTGACAATCACTATGACAACGACTGGAAAAGACCAAGAAAGGACAAAAAAAGGCAGCTCCCTGTTCCAGGAAAATCTTCATTGCTTCCCAAAAAAACCATGAACGTTCCTCCCCTTGCTCTTAATGCCCAACCCCTTCAATGAAGACACGCTGAATTTGTAATTTCCTGGTTCTCAGAAACTGAGAAATTGATTTGCAATCTATGGTCCCACTTCTCCAATTCCTTGGCCTGAGAATAAAGCCTGCACTGCTTGACACTTTTGGCTTCGGGTATTAGCTTCACAACACTGAACAGGAAAGAACCCTTTTTGGGGTATCCAGGACCCCCGGTAACAAAACAAGGTCCTTTTGTTAATAGAACTCCTTTAGGTAGGGTGAGGGAATGGAGACCGCTTGGGTTTTCGAAGTCAACCAAGCTCAGATTTAAATTCAAATTCATTTATTTGAACCTCAGCTTCTACTTTGCGTGGAAAATGGGTTTTAGAATGACAATGTTCCTCTGGAGATCAAATGAGACAAATACTATATATAGTATACGAAAATCTCTGGCACATAATGAGCGATAAATAAATATTTAGTATATAAAATACAGAATATATGAAAATCCCTGGCCGAGTGCTGTGGTTTACGCCTGTAGTCCCAGCACTTTGGGAGGCCAAGGTGGGCAAATGACTTGAGATCAGGAGTTCGAGACCAGCCTGACCAACATGGTGAAACTTCATCTCTACTAAAAGTACAAAAATTAGCCAGGCATGGTTGGTGGTAGATGCCTGTAATTCCAGCTACTCAGGAGGCTGAGGCAGGAGAATCGCTTGAACCCAGGAGGTGGAGGTTGCAGTGAGCCGAGATTACACCACTGAACTCTAGTCTGGGCGTCAGTCAGACTCTGTTACAAAAAAAAAAAAAAAAAAAAGAAAAGAAAATACCTGGCATCTAATAAGTATTCAATTAGATTGCCCTTCTTCCTCTTGCCACCCATTTACTTCCCCTCCTTCCCTTGAACAGGATGCACGACAGGTCCAGACTATACTGAATTTTCCTTAGTATTAAAGTATTATTCTTAAGTGCTAAGATGAGGGGGAAAAGGAACAATTAGAAAGTCAACGGAAACATTCAACTTTGAGCAGTGCTAGGGGAGGCAGATAGAGGATCCAATCAATACTCCCCTGTAGTTCCATTTTATGTAGCAGTTTGTTAAAATGATGGCTATTGCATTCAACCCTGTTCCAGCCCCGAAGCAGTAGCAGTCAATTCCATATGCACAAAACACTTTGGCGCAGATGTTTTGTGAACTGCACGGGGCAAGAGGGCCCTCCAGGCAGGCATGTTCATGAAAACATTCTAAACTTTTTAAAAGATCAAATGACTGTGAAATTGAGTTAAATGATAAAATCAGAATGCCAAGCTAGACAAGAATCTGGAATGGTCATCCAGCTAATTTCCTTGTCTTTCTGCCCAAACAGGTTAAGACCCCAAAGATTATATTGACATTCAATTAACAGATATTTAATAGTGCACATACTATATTCTAGGCAATAAGCTAGGCAGTGAGACAGTACAAATGAGTGTACACAAGGGAAGGGAAGAAGACTCTAAACGTCTGGTAATAAATTACTTTTCCACTTAATCATCCTTGTTAAAATTGTCCCTGACTCCTTATTATTATTTTTGATACAAAAAATACAAAAATTAGCCAGGCACAGTGGCGTGCACCTGTAATCCCAGCTGGTCGGGAGGCTGAGGCAGGAGGATCTTGAACCCAGGAGGTGGAGGCTACAGTGAGCTGGGATCATGCCACTGAACTCCAGCCTGGGCAACAGAGTAAGACTCCATCTCAAAAAATAAAATAAAAAGAACTGAAATACTATTGATTGTAAGGGGAAGTATACTTATGTCTGCAACTTACTTTGAAATGAATAAAAAAACAAGATGGGTTGATGGATGAGAAAGGGATGGACAGATTAATAGCCATGCAATAAAGTAACTATAGTAAAATATTAATTATAAAATCTAGGTTGTGCATATATAGGTATACACTGTAAAATTCAACTTCTCTGCTTGAAGCTTTTTATAATAAAAATATGAAGAAAATGAGTAATTATCATACTTCTCATACATTTAGAATTAATACAGCACTGTATGAATAACATTATAAGAATTCACCTGGAATTGTCTACATCTTTCAAATCCTTGGCCATATTTGGCATTGCCAATCATGTTTCTAACCAGTCACCCTTCTCTATATTTGCATAGTTTATTTTTTCACTCATGTGCACTCTATTCGAACTCATCAAGAGGCATCAAGAGAATTACAGATCATGCTTCCAACTTTATGGTCATTTTGAAACCATATACTTGTCATCTCCCCACACTCACCCCCTCAGCAGGGCTGTGGTTTTTCCAGGACTGTTTATCCTGTCTGATCTTTGTAAAGGCAGTGGGAAAATGGCAGTCTCCTGGGTTGGTCAATGGCCAGCTTATTTGCCTGGGTGCCTAATTTCAACAGAGTCATCGTGTTGAGATTGTTTTTAGCCCCATAACTTTTTCAACCAGCAGGGACCTCACACACCAGATGGCTCCCTGCTCTTGCCTTTCTCAACAGGGTCTTCTAAAGAAACTTGCTTACAGTGTCACAATTAGTCAGAGGTAAAATGAAGAGAGAAATCCAAGCTTTCTGATTTCACAAAGGTCTTTCCCATTAGTCCCCACTGATCTAAATTACCTTGAACTCATTTTAGAAAGAAAAAGAGAGTGCAGATAAGGAAACGGTTTGCCCTCAAGTGACTTAGACAAAATAAGTATTATTTCCATGGTTACCTGTGCAAATAATGCTCTACAGGAATACATTCACTCCATCATCTTATGAAGTACAGCAGGACTTCTGTGTAGTTAGAAAGCTGGTGGCTGTCAGTAAAGTTGTCACAGAAGGGACCAAATCCAGCAGCCTGGAGGCCAACAGCCAGGGGACACCAGAATTTTTAGATGAATAGACATGGATGGGGAGCTAGTGTCAGCTAGGAAAGGAGGGAGTAGAGTAGTAAAAATAATGGTGAGACCAGTATTGTAATCTCTTCAGTTTTGTAACGCTATTTTCTTTCATTTGTTGTTGTTGTTGTTGTTTGTTTTTTGTTTTTGAGATGGAGTTTCGCTCTTTCCCTCAGGCTGGAATGAAGTGGCACAATCTCGGCTCACTGCAACCTCTGCCTCCTGAGTTTAAACGATTCTTCCGCCTCAGCCTTCCAGGTAGCTAGGATTACAGGTGCCCACCACTACATTCAGCTAGCTTTCGTATTTTTAGTAGAGACAGGGTTTCACCATCTTGGCCAGGCTGGTCTTGAACTCCTGACCTCAGGTGATCTCCCTGACTTGGTCTCCCAAAGTGCTGGGAATACAGGCGTGAGCCATCACGCCCGGCCTGTAATTCTACTTTGTGTAATCCTATAATATTGAAATGTCTTATTAATGACCATGAGCACACCTCAAAAGATTCCTAGACTTTGCTCCCCCTCTGGTCTTTCAAAGATATTTTTGGTTGATCTTATGCAGGTAAAGAGTAGAATGACGGTTACCAGAGGCTGGGAAGGAGAGAGTGGGCAGTATAGGGTCGGTTAATGTGTGCAAACATACAGTTAGAGAGAAGGAATAAAAGTTTCCACAGCAGAGCAGGGTGACTAGAGTTAACAAGAAGATACTGTATATTTCAAAATAGTTATATGAAATATAACTATTTCGTTTTGAAATGACAAGATTTGAAATGTTCCCAACACAAAGAAAAGATAAATGTTTGAGATGATGGATATTCTAAATGTCCTGATTTGGTCATTACACATTGCATGCATGTATCAAAATATCACATGCACCCCATATATGTGTATGGTTATTATGTACCAATAAAAAAAGATATTTTCGGACATCCTTTAGTTCCTACCAAATCCACTTTTTTTTTTTTTTTTTTTTCTCTGAGACAGAGTTTCGCTCTTGTTGCCCAGGTAGGAGTGCAATGGCGCCATCTCGGCTCACTGCAACCTTCACCTCCCGGGTTCAAGCGATTCTCCTGCCTCAGCCTTCAGTGTAGCTGGGATTACAGGCATGCGCCACCAACCTGGCTACTTTTGTATTTTTAGTAGATACAGCGTTTCTCCATGTTGGTCAGGCTGTTCGAAAACTCCCGACCTCAGGTGATCCGCCCGCCTTGGCCTCCCAAAGTGCTGGGATTACAGGTGTGAGCCAGAGTGCCCAGCCCCAAATCCACTTTCTACAATGAATAAACTTATCTCTGTCTTTGGTCTTTTACCCTTTTGACTTATCACCTTGGTTAACATATGGTTTTCAATAGTCCTGGATCACCTTTGATTTAGGTTAATCCATTGCACTGTACCTTCTTCCCTTGTACTGATAATGCCTATGTTTCATCTCGGGTATTGTTTCCCTAACACACTCTCACATCAATATTCACACATCAATATATACTTTCCTCTCTCCATCCTCATGATAATCTACCAACCTTGTGAACAGTAACACATCTTGAATATAGGAATTCAGGTTGTAGGGATGAGAACACAGAGCTTGAAGTCGGAAGGCTAGTTCATCTCTCGGCTCAGCTTCTTACTACGTGGGTGGCTTTGAAAAATGTACAACCTGTTTCCTTTTTAAAAGGGGAAACAGACCTAGCACTGTGGCTCATGCCTGTAATCCCGGCACTTCGGGAGGCTGAGGCAGGCAGATCACTTGAGGTCAGGGGTTCGAGACAAGCCTGGCTAACATCGTAAGACCTCATCTCTACTAAAAATACAAAAATTAGCTCGGTGTGGTGGCGCATACCTATAGTCCCAGCTACTTGGGAGGCTGAGGCATGAGAATTACTTGAACCTGGGAGGTGGAGGTTGCAGTGAGCCAAGATGACATCACTGCACTCCAGCCTGGGCAACAGAGCGAGACTCCATCTCAAAAATAATAACAACAAAATAAAATAAAAGGGGAAATAATATTATTCTACCGTCCTTTAGAGTAATCTTCATGGCCAAATGACATGATGTTTGTGAATTAGTTTGGGTTCCCCACATGCAGATTGAGACAAGAATTCAAATGCATGTGAGGTAGGTTAGATAGGATGCTCATAGCCTCCCTCAAGTGGGAACAAACTTACCAAATTGATGGAGAGAACAAACTGCCTGACAGTGCACAAACCACATCCTGGGCTCACGGTTAGAACATCCTGCAGTCAGGAGGTAAAAGGGCAGATGGGAAAACTCACAAATTCACATGAACGCAGAAACCCAACATTAGTGTCCTTGAGCTGACCTGTGTTCATTATAATAGTAAAAAATACACCCTTGGGTGGAGAATTAATATGCTAATGAGACATGCGATATATGTACTAGCCTGTATGGCCACCGCACGTGCAGGCTTGGGAAACCATCTGCAACGTGCTCAACAGCAACACCCCTTCCCACCCCTTTGAATAATCATGCGCATCTCCCATAATGGGTAGTACTTCAGTACCAGATGGCGCTGTCTCCTTCTCAAGCATCCAGCTATCAGAGTTACTTTCACTTTGCAATAAACTTCTTTACCTACTTTCACTTTGAACTCACTCTCAATTTTTTTTATTTATTTCTTTTTTATTTTATTTATTTTTATAGAGATGGGATCTCACTCAGGCTGGTCTTGAACTCCTAGGCTCAAGCAATCTTCCTGCCTTGGCCCCACAAAGTGCTAGAATTACAGGCATGAGCTACTGCGCTGACCACACTCTCAAATTATTTTGTGCCACGAAGTCAAGAACTCGAACTGGCCCACCAACAACACAAGTAGCTTCTGTGGAAGGGGCTGGAAACACCTGCTGGGGAAGGGAAGAAGTGGTGCTGGAATGGAAAGCAGGACTTAAAGGGCAGCACATACATTCTATGTGGGCACCTGGGGTTTCCTCCTTCAAGAAAACTCTTTCTAAAAAAAGCAAAAAGCACGCATCTCACAGCTGCCCTACCTGAGATGCAAGGAAGCCAGGCTGCTGCTGGGGACAGTTTTGGGGGAGTTAGCTCCCCAGCAGTTCCAGCCTGCCCTGCACCTGGACAGGCTCTTTCTGGGCTTCTGGGGTGCACTGCAGTGGTGAGGGCTGAGGGATGTGGCATAAATTGGGTCATGATTATTATTCCTTAGAAGCCCTATCATTTGAGTCTCAGGAACCTCCTCAGCCTGTGCTTCCTAATCTCCTTGCTGCTAATTCTTCAAGACCCTCCTTGAATATTGTCACAGCTGCCAAGAATCTTCCTCTCCACTCCACTTCATCCACCCAGAAATAGAGGACAGCCATCTACTGCTTAGACCTTCTCCACCTCCACCATCTTTAACTTTGACATTTTCTTCTTTGTTTACAGTCTATTATCTCTTGGCCTTTCCTGCTTTCTCACCCCTTCTGAACCTCATTTTCATCTTTCCTAATCCCTGCTTGTTCCTTATTTTCATAGGCCCAGGAGGACATTCTTGGTTTCATCTGCCTCCTAATCTACCAGATGGTCAGTGGGTTAGTCACATTCCAGAGAGCAGCCTAGAATTCCACAGTCTATTGATCTTCTAACAATTCATATGACCAATTCCCAAACTTTGTTGCTTCTTGTGTGTTCTCAATGTCTTAGAGCATTATGCTCAGTATCTTGGCACCAAAAGTACTGCTTAAACTTTCTCATATCAGCATTAAGAGATGTGACGAATTAAAAAAAAAATAACTCCTACACTATATCAGACAGATTTATACAAACCGTTAATAGGTATTTTGCTAAAGTAACATTTCAAGATCAAATAATTTGGGCAAATTATTGACTAAACAAGATGTAAAGGCACATTATCATCTAACTTCTCGGAGCTATGAAATAGGCTCACAAGTGTTATGAATATTTCCAACCTAAATAACAGAGAGAGGCTCCCTAAAAGAAGATATTTATTAGGGAATAGAACATTGCAATGGGAACACACATACCCTAGTAAACTATTAATATATGTGTCAGGGAGGTAAAAGGCAAAGATTTCTAAAGAAAAAAATGAGGACTACATAATTGTTTTTGAAATACTTACCTTTGGTTACAAAGATCAATGACAAGGGTGACACCAGTACAAGTTTGGACAGGCAGTTGCTGGGCAGATATTCTTGTATATATTTTTTGTACAGTTGCAATGGGTTGTGTGCCAGGTCGTGGTTTTTGTATAGTCTTTTTCATCATCAGGCACACAAGTGTCAGAACCCCTTCTTTACGGTTTTTGCTGGCTCCATTTGTCAGGGTTTTCTTAATATTCATGACTCCATTTTGATTCTGACAACTTTAGCAAAAATTAAGAAGATACAGTTGGCAAAGTTCCCAAAGTTATTAGACTCAAGGTTCCACAGAGTAAGTTTTGGGAAACACTAATTTATTATGATCATAAATCACTACATGTCTCAACATTGTGGGACCAGGTGCATGACGTCTAGCTACTTTGTGTAGCTGGGCAAGAGGGGTTTGTGAACACTGCCATTCCAAAAGAGAGAGATATTTTGACTGGGTTTTTTTTGTTTGTTTGTTTGTTTTCTCCAGCTGTATTCATAGACAATAGAAATCATTCCTTTAAACTTGAGGCATAAACCATATACTGAAGGAGAGAGCATTCTGGCAATTTTCAAACTGTGACAGTTTAGTGGAATTGGTCATTCAACCTCCAGAAACTTTTACCTTTGTTCCTTAAAGATGTCCTACATTGTGATTATCGCTCGGATGGAGCTGGAGGCCATTATCTTCAGCAAACTAACACGGGAACAGAAAACTAAATATCCCATGTTCTCTTTATAAGTCTGAGCTAAATAATGAGAACACATGGACACAAAGAGGGAAACAACAGACACTGTGTCCTTCTTGAGGGGGGAGGGTGGGAAGCGGAAGGAGGAGCAGAAAAAATAACTCTTGGGTACTAGGCTTAGTACCTGGGTGATGAAATAATGTGTACAACAAAACCCTGTGACACAAGTTTTCCTATACAACAAACCTGCACATGCACCCCGAGTCTAAAAGTTAAAGAAAAATATGTCCCAGCCTTAACAGTCTGTGATTAAAACTAAAGTCAATGTCCAAAGTGCAGTAGCTCCTCGGCTTCCCATGTGTTTCACTAGCAAGAGAGAATCCCCTAATAGTTTTTAAGAATCAACCCTCAGTACCACAAATGTTACCAACATTTGTTGAAGAGTTGGCCCTCCGTGTGGCTTGCCTGTTGCCCACGGAGGGAGCAGAACTCCACGCTCCCCTGTAGGTAGACTCTTCAACCGCAGCTGTCTGTACCCTAGTGAAAGGGCCTGCGTCCACAGCGCCACCATCTGGCTGCCAGCTATGTCTGCACGAAAGCCCTGGGGGGCCAGCAGAGATCAGATCAAATCAACTGCTCCTCTTGAGCAATGGTGGTTCACACACCACTGCTGTCTTGAACCCCTAAGCTATCTGTGGGTGCTTTCTGAATACCCGGCAGGTCACAAAGCTAAAGTTCCATCCGAGCCACAGGTTTCATGGCCTATTCACTGGCACTAGAGCAGCAGATGCAGTTTTATGCCAACTCATCCATTTTGAGTTCTTCCAAAAAGTACAAAAGAAGATACCAGACTGGAAGCAGTGGCTCACCCTTGTAATCCTAGAACTTTGCGAGGCCAAGGCGGGTGGATCACTTGAGGCCAGGAGTTCAAGACCAGCCTGGACAACATGGTGAAACCCCATCTCTATAAAAAATACAAAAATTAGCCAGGTATGGTGGTGCGCACTGCAGTTCCAGCTATGCTGGAGGCTGAGGTGGAAGGATCTCTTGAGCCCAGGAGGCGGAGGCTGCAAAGATCCATGATTGCACCACTGTACTCTAGCCTGGGCAACAAAGCGAGACACTTTCAAAAAAGAAAAAAAGGAGAATACCTTCCTTCGATGTCACCATGCTTGATCAGTGGCATGGCCCAGAAAAACTGCCTGGAACTCAAGACTAGGTGATCAAAGCCCTTTTATTCCCACTTGTAGCCATTTTCGTGGTAGCCACATACTAGCCCAGAAGTTTCCTCCAGAGATCTAAGCTCCTTCATTTACAGGAGGGATGCCCAGTGCCATGCATTCACTACACCCTGGAGAGGAGTTTGGGGCCTGAAAAGGGTCAGGTAGATGTTTTCCACTATAGAGAAGACCCCTGACCTCCAAAGCAGATTTCGTAAGCTGCCTCATTTGAGACCTAATTCCCAAACTCAAATGATGAAGAAACAGTAGTCCTACGTTTAAAAACTGCCATTCAGAAGAAAAGAAAAATCATTCAGTAATACAGGAGAGTGCAGGAATTAACCAGCTTGAGTGAAGCACAGCACAGTGCTGGCAGATAACAAGTTCTCGTTCACCAGTCCATGTAATAATGGTGAGTACTGATGCATCATTAAGAGTGAAAGTCATCTTCCCAAAGGAGAGCAAGAGATTTCCGTGACGACTGCTCAGGAGGAATCGCTGGACCCATTCTCTTCTCTGTCTTATAGAACATTGAAGTTGGTACACAAAGATGTGTGGATTAAAGCTGTGATTTCTGCCATAAACTCTCTTCCCCAGGTTAAAAGAGGGAAAAAGATCACCACATTGACCAGCACAGCATGCATTGATTTTGTGCACTTGACTGGTAAAGGGAGACACACCACTGAGTAGTTCGCTAGGGGAAGAAGTCTGTGGGTGTGTGTGGGGAGTTATGCACTAGAAACAGGGTGGGTAAGTAACTGTATCTACACAAATTATGGAGTGAAGTTGCTCCCTGAATAGAATGAGTCTGAATAGCACTGGGGCAGGCTCACAGTGAATTCCATTTCCTGCTTCGATATTGAAAACAGAGTAACAGTAAGTTGTGTCTGGGCAAAGGAAATATGGGAAAAGAAAGTGATCAACTTTCACTTTATAAGGAAAATTAACACATAAAGTTCTTAAATAATTTTCAGTCAAATAAATTCTTATATGACTTTGGGGCTTCAGAGATGCTGGTAAAAAGTCAAGACCCTGAAGACCAAACTTTCCATGCTGGGCAGGTGCCCCGGGCAGTTTGCCTTAGGTGGAGGGAACCCGGAATAGAGGAGCAGGAGAACAGGTTAAGGGGCAGACAGGCAGACCCTGAGGGGAAGGGGGGCTTATTCTATGCCTACCAGAGACCCCCAGAAGGAATATTTCATGAGCTGGTGGGCTTCTGAAAGGTTCTTCTGAGGTTGAACTGGGGATGCACTGGACAACTTTGAGGTTGAAGACCGGATCTATTCTGAATCATGAAATCAGCTAATTTCAACATACATGAGGTGTTTGGGACACAAAGAACTATGACAGATGTTGGTTGGATGGATTCACCTTAGTCCACTTCTGAGTAGAAAGGCCTGTTCATGCCTCCTTTGTATGCAGAAAGTAGCCCTGGAAGTCTGTAGGTCCACAGATGTCTTCAAGGCATTTTCTAGATAATAAAATATGATTGTAGCTCAAATGCACTAAAATCAACCTATAAGTAAAATCAAGAAAACAGGCTTGGTGATAGTAATAATTTTTGGTGACCACTGGTAATTTATAAAACTATGTGATTTGTCATTAGCTACAAGAACTAATTAGATTAAGCACTGGTTTAGAGGACTTACTATGGGTCCTTCAGGGTAAACTCTTTATAACAACATACTTTCCATACATGCTCATTTAATTATGTGCTAAAACGATTCTAAAAATTCCATGTACTAAAATTATGCATTCACCTATCTAAACATTACTTATCATGTGATGTTTACATAGGTGAATGGGTGATTTACTGTTCAAACTGGTACACTTTTGCAAGTGAAAGTTATAGTTGCATACAGAGAGAGTTATATAGTTATTCATTTGAGGTTCTTTGAAGGTAAGCCTTTATAAAATAACACACACACACACATACACACACACCAACTTTTCTTTATCTATACTTTCTATTCCAGGTTTGACCTTTACTAATAACATTTAGTTTCTTTTGACTTTTGTTTTTTTTTTTTTTGAAATGGAGTCTCGCTGTGTCACCCAGGCTGGAGTGCAATAGCACAATCTTGGCTCACTGCAACCTCTGCCTCCTGAGTTCAAGCAATTCTTCTGCCTCAGCCTCCAGAGTAGCTAAGATTACAGGTGTGCACCACCACGTCCGGCTAATTTTTGTATTTTTAGTAGAAATGGGGTTTCACCATGTTGGCCCTGCTGGTCTCAAACTCCTGACCTCAAGTGATCCACCCACCTGGGATTACAGGCATGAGCCACCACGCCCGGCCTCTTTTGACTTTTCAACAGTGGCTTGGGAAAGCATTAAAGGTCTGTGCAAATATGTTTTAATAATCTTTTCTTTACTGGGTTATTCAAAAATACTAATTTTACAGGTTAAATTTATTTACATTGTTTTGCACATTTCCTTTCTTTGAAAATACAGCTAAATTCTCACAAATTTTAAAATATGGGTATGTTCAGCTTCATAGTACTACACACTCTCTCTCTCTCTCTGTCTCTTTCCCTCTCCCAACAGCTCTCGTCTACAGGGGTCATCTCTAGTTGTCTGGTAGGTAGCCCTGGGAGGATTTAAGGCAGTGGGGATATTGGCGTGGTGTGTAAGAGTTAGATAAAGGAGAGAGGCTGGGAGTAGACTTGGGATTGGGTAGTTTGCACATAAAACACATGCTCCTGGCTGAGTTATTTGTTATCTCCAGAACTGGCCAGCCCTGGGAGGGGCAGTCTCTCCGGAGGCCAGCAAGATGTTTAAGATAGCCAACCATCCTAAGATGCAGAAAATTTTAGAACACATGATTAATGCAATTTCGTGTTAAATTTAGTATGTGTGTAGGTTTACTGAAACAAGAAAAAAAATAGTAATTAATATGAAAAGAATTCACCAAATATTGAAAAGGGCTCTGAGAAAGGCAATGACTATAAAGACATTCTTTCTATTATCTTCCTACTGTTTCTGAGATGTGAGTTCACATGACTACTGAATTGACAGTGTGGGATTAATTTCCATTCAGTCATCTTCTTAGTCTTAGTGCAAAGTTTTGTGCAATTAATATAGCAACTGTCAGTTCTAGGAGCTGGGAAATTTTAAAAAACAAATGCAGCCACTGTACTTTCAGTGTCATTCTGTCATGAATAGGAACTGAATAGTACTGCTGAGGAATGGGGCTTGCAGCTAGCTCTTCCTCATCATCACGTACCCAAAGGCACAAGACTCTGCAGGACGGAAAAAGAAATTCACAACTTTAAACTGTGTAGGTCACTAGAAACAGATTTCTAGAGAAAGCCCCACACTGGATAACAAAAATCAAAAGTAATGGTCAAAGGCCTTTGAAAGTTGCTCTGAGCTCTGATCACACACATTTACATCCCTTTTGTAACTAAAACAAAAAAAAGAAAAAGAAAAAGAAAATGGCCAGTCACAATGGCTCACACCTATAATTTAGTGCTTGGGAGGCCGAATGTGGGAGGATCACTTAAGTCCAGGAGTTCTAGACAAGCCTGGGCAACATAGTGAGCCCCTGTCTCTACAAAAAATTAAAAATTAGCCAGGCCTGGTGGCTCGTGCCTATAGTTTCAG
Source organism: Chlorocebus sabaeus (assembly GCF_047675955.1). NCBI lineage: Eukaryota > Metazoa > Chordata > Mammalia > Primates > Cercopithecidae > Chlorocebus > Chlorocebus sabaeus. The sequence continues at coordinate 56,986,861 of NC_132911.1, read as the reverse complement.
GTACCTGAAAGGACGAGGTGGGAGGATTGCTTGAGCCCAGGACTTTGAGGCAGCTGTGAGCTTTGATCACACCACTGCACTCCAGCCTGGGCAACAGAGTGAGACTCTGTCTAAAAACAAATTAAAATTAAAATTAACATTGGCAAGTTCATATTGATAACCTTTCTTTTTTTTCTTTTCTTTCTTTTTTTTTTTTCCTTTTTTTTTTTGAGACAGAATTTCACTCTTGTTGCCCAGTAGAGTGCAATAATGCCATCTTGGCTCACCACAACCTCCACCTCCTGGGTTCAAGCAATTCTCCTGCCTCAGTCTCCCGAGTAGCTGGGATTACAGGCATGTGCTACCATGCCCAGCTAATTTTGTGTTTTTTGTAGAAATGGGATTTCTTTACGTTGGTCAGGCTGGTCTCGAACTCTTGACCTCAGGTGATCCACCCGCTTGGCCTCCCAAAGTGCTGGGATTACAGGTGTGAGCCACTACACTTGGCCGTGGTAATCTTTCATTGGGTTTTATACTTTTTTTTTTTTTTTTAAGAGATGAGGTCTCATTTTGTCACCCAGGCTGGAGTGCAGTGGTGTGATAGTAGCTCACTGCAGCCTCAAACTCCTGGGATCAAACGATCCTCTCACCTCAGCCTCCAAGTAGCTGAGATTACAGCACTTGGCTAGATTTTATACATATTTTTACAAATTTGTATTCACTCCTTTTTCTGCAGCCTTCCAGAAATGTGAAAATACAGAGCCTCTCTCTCCTTTTTTTCTTCTGTGTGTTTCCAGACTTTCAGAGCCAAAAGGATGTTCCTTTTCAGTGGGAGCCTCTTGCATTCAGCCATCTATGTATTCAGTCATTGACTTATTCAACATTCATTTATGTGGCACCATCAGTTTTCAAAATGCGAATGTTTGTAGCTCACTTTGAAACAGAAAAAAAAATGAGGATGAAAGCATTCAGTTAAGGGTGTGCACATAGAATCCAGCCTCCACCACCTATTTGCTATGTTACTTTGGGCCAATGAGCTTTCCTCTCTGAGTCTCAGTTTCATCACCTGTAAAATGGAAAGAAAAATGTGATATAAGATATGGGAGGCTGGGTGGCTCATGCCTGTAATCCCAACACTTTGGGAGGCTGAGGTGGGTGGATCACGAGATCAGGAGTTCAAGATCAGCCTGGCTAAGATGGTGAAATCCCATCTCTACTAAAAGTACAAAAATTATCTGGGCACGATGGTGGCTGCCTGTAATCCCAGCTACTAGGGAGGCTGAGGTAGAGAACTGCTTGAACCCGGGAAGCGGAGTTTGCAGTGAGCCGAGATTGCGCCACTGCACTCCAGCCTGGGCGACAGAGCGAGACCCCGTCTCAAAAAAAAAAAAAAAAAAAAAACCAAAAAGACAACAACAACAACAACAAAAACCACATGGGACTGTTGTGAAGAAATACACAAAAGTGTAGAATATGTGAAGCTCCCAGAACTTCCCTGCCAGTCAGCAAATCTGAACAGCTTTTGTTCTGGGTTTATAACTTTCACTACCCATATCGAGCTATGGAGTTTTTCTTCCCCAAAGGTGCTAGCAACACACCTTAGAGGATAATATTCATGTGCTCCACACAGCTGTATAACAGCAACTGCTTAGTGCTGTTATAAAGTCTGATGGTAACTCCTGGAAAGCTACCTACGACCCTCTGCTTCTGTCTGAGCCCATCTTACAGGCTGGGCTTCTAACTGCACAGAGCACTGGACTTCATTGCTTCCATTCCGTTTTATGCAGCAGAAGAATCATTTTCTCCAAACACACTGTGCACTTTCCTTGCTATGCTTGGGCTGCTGGCTGTTTTAGCACACCATTCTCTGTCTTCTCAGTTTGTTGAAATTCTACTGACTCTTTCAGGCCTGGTGCTAAGATGACATCCTCCCAAAAAGCAGCTCTGACTGCCCCACTTCTACCAAGCAAGGGCAGAACTCACCAGTCTTCACAAGGCTCCATATAACTTTGACCATACAGAGATTTGGAATCTTTTACCTCACAAGTGTCAAGAAGATGCTAAACAGGGTTGTAACACTTGACAGGAATATCTTTAGGATAATGAAGACAGTTGCACCCTTGTGAGATTGCTTCTCTTAAACAAAAAGGAGGGTAAAATATTGCAGACCCTTTAGCAACAGGCCATGTCTCAGCTCCTTCTCTTCCAGCCTTGTGAAGTCTTTTGCACTTTCTTTTGAAAGAATAATAGAGTATTCTGAATAAACTTTCAGTTCTTCAGAGTAAATTAACCAATATATAGCCTTTGGATCAAATACCATACCCTCATTTGGAAGTATATCTGACATTTTCAATATTTTCCAGTTCCCAAGCAATCTATTTAATATCACTTGAGCTCCCATTCCCTAAAACGGGAAACTTTGTTGCACTCGTGACTTCTAACCACAGTTTCTTTGCCTATGTACTGTGTGTGTGATATTTAATGTATAATGCTGTATTTTGGAAAATATTCAGTTCTACTATGGAAAAGACAAGTGCTGAAATGGGTGAGACTCATGAGATGAGTTAAGCCTAGAGAGGTAACAAGTTAGCACCCATCAGGTCTGCTGAAGAGTTAAGTAGAACATTTGTATGGAACACAGAGAGCAAGGGATGGAAAGACTCAGTATTCAGCAGGGCTTGACAGGCAGTTCCTCCTGTGATCCCAGCTACTCAGGAGCTGAGGTGGGACAATGGGTTGAGACCAGGAGTTCAGGACCAGCCTGGGCAACATAGCAAGACCCCTCTTTGACTTCTTCAAATTCGTGTCTCCTAAAATGTACAAAAGCAAGCTGTACCCTGACCACTTGGGGCATATGTCATCAGGACCTCCTGAGGCTGTTTCACTGGTGCATCCTTAAGTTTGGCAAAATAAACTTTCTAAATTGATTGAGACGTGTCTCAGATATTTTTGGACTCACACTGTTTACCAGTAGAAAGAACCAGAGCTTCTTGAAGAAATGGCTGATTCTAGGGCTGAGGCAGGAAATACTCAAGATAGGTGTACTAGGTCATTCTTGCATTGCTATAAAGACATACCTGAGGCTGCATAGTATACAAAGAAAAGAGGTTGAATTGGCTCACTGTTCTTCAGGCTTTATAGGAAGCATGGTGCTGACAGCTGCTTCCGGTGAGGCCCCAGAAGCTTACAGTCATGGCAGAAGTTGACGGGGAGCCAGCGTATCACATAGTAAGAGTGATGCAGGGAGGTGCCAGGCTCTTTTAAACAACCAGATCTAATCTGATCTCACTCATCACCAAGAGGGTGGCACTAAAGCCACTCAAGAGGGATCCACCCCCATGATCCAATCACCTCCCACCATGCCCCATCTTCAACATTGGCAATCACAATTTCAACATGAGATTTGGAGGGGACAAACATCCAAATGATATCCATAGGACAGAACTTTTTTTAAAAAAGATAAAACAGGATTATCCAAAAAAAAAAAAAAAAAAGGGCAGAATTATCTTGTAATGCCAGAAAGTGCTTCAAACACACACACACATACACACACACACACACACACACACACACACATACACACACAGTGGGAGTTTGTCAAAATGACACAAGAGCCAACTGTGCTCCTCAATGACCAAAGCTGGAACAATTTAAAAAACCCAAACAAGGTGGTATTGGATGGTAACCCAAAATAAAAAATAAATATGCATGAATCATATAAATAAATACTGAATGAATTTAAAAGTGGAGGAGAATAGAAAACCTCCTGTGCAGAAGAAGTCTGTACAACTTATGTAGATACTCTCCCCTCAGTAAGGTGAACTAGAACTTTCCACTCTTTATTTTTATTTTTAAATTTTTGTTGAGACAGGGTCTCACTCTGTTACCCAGGCTGGAGTACAATGGCGCAATCTTGGCTCACTGCAACCTCAACCTCCACGGGCTGAAGCGATCCATCTGCTTTGACCTCTCAAAATGCTAAGATTACAGGCATGAGCTACCTTGCCCAGCTGACTCCCCACCCTTTAAGTGTTGACTATACATAGTTACTTCCAAAGAATACAACAATGAAAAGGGGAATAAAGACAGCAACCTTACTGTGGAAAAGCCTGACCCATACTACATCAGCCAGTGGATCAACGTCAGCATTGACACTAACAAGTCATGTTGATATGCACCCTTGATATGATTTGATAAAAGTGGCACTTCCCCTCTGTGATCTTCCTCCGGAAAACACGTAACCCCAGTCTAACCAAAAGAAGACATTTGCCAAATCCCAAACAAGGGACATTCTACAAAATACCTGACCAGTGTTCCTCAAAACTGCCAAGATCATCAGAAACAAGGGAAATCTGAAAATCTGTCGCAGCCAGGAGGAGCCTAAGGAGGCAGTGACTACATGGAATGTGGGATCCTGGATGGGATCCTGGAAGAGAAAAGCATCATTAGCCAAAAACTACAGAAACCTGAATGACGAACACATGCACTTCAGCTAGGAGGAATGTCTCAATATTGGTTAATGAACTGTAACAGATGCACCACACTCGTGTAAGATGTTAATAACAGGGGAAACAGGATGTGCAGTACATGAGGGCTTTCTGTTCTGTCTTCACTTTTCTTTTCTGGAGATTTTCTGTAAATCTACTTTAAAATGAAAGGTTCTTTTTTTTTTTTTTTAAGAAGCCTGAGATTTTAAGACACTAGGCTTTCCAATAAGCAAAAGTTACTTTCAAACAATTTGGTTTTACATATGTTAAGAAAAGTGGTTTTTAAAAATGAATCACTTATACACAAAGTTTTATTTTCTGTCTGGGTTAACTCACACACATATCTGGCAGAGATAGACAATGAATTAAGAGGTTAAGATAGAGGAAAGCACTTTCTTATTGGACAAATTATTTTTGACAACTAAAACTTTGTCACCTGTCCCGATGTAGTGGAGGAATAGCAACTCTGAATCCAACAACCTTAACCCCACGGCTGTCCAAAGCTCCACCACAGAAGCACAGCAGAGACTTGAGTCTGTCAGAGCTTTTCCAAGCTTCCAGCAGCAAAATGATGCACCAGTCCTTTGAAAGACAAAATTTCAGTTCTGCAAATAAAAGAGGAAATGATAATTTTTGAATGTGCATATGGCATAAACAACATTAAAAGGTCAGGAAAATGATCATACTTATCTGTAGGAGTATTTGTGTTTATTTGAACCTTCGTTTCTATTCGATCACTTAGCACTGACAGGGAAGAATCCAGCTACTATTCATCATAAAAACTTTTCACTTTTTCATCAATGTAAGAGTACAGAATGAAAATAAAATATTGATACACAAGGACTCATTTATGCACCACCTTGTCCTAGACAGGAGTTGATGTAGCAACATGGTTCACATACATTCATTGCTTTCTAACTGAAAATGTGGACTGATGCTCTGGGCTGTCTAAGCACATTCCTTCTATTGTGTTACCTGGAGGCTCTAGCAACCCAGATATGAAATAAGCCATCACTGTGAAGCTAACTCGTTTAATAAGAATGCGTGTTGCCATTGCTCTGGAATTGCTGCTAAGGTCTCACATTCTAAGTTCAGATCGCTGCCTAGGCCAGCCCTGTCTCACTTTTCTCACGGAGATGATAAGAGAATGGTTCCCACCACCAAGCACCCCCTCCCAGAATCCCCTCCTGCTACCCTCATCCACAGAAAGAGAGACCAGACCCAGGGACCAGAGGTGACTGAAGAAACCGTTCTTACTCTTCCCTCAAAGGGAGCTTCCCTCCCTTTGACCAGGGAGGAGGACCTCAGGGAGTCCCTTGTGAGGACTGGAGGCCTACGCTAGAAGAGGAGACCAGCATTTTGACTCTGGGTGGATGTCTGCTTACCACGGACTTGGAGAAGTTTTCCTGGGTACTGTAGCAGTGGAAAAGAAGAGTAAAGAGAGACAATGTGGTGAAGAAATGCCAGTCAGCCTCCTAGGAGATATGGAATAGATCCCCCAGTGTCTGATGGCTTAAGGTTTTGGCCTCAAAAAGTAGACACTGCAGCTACAGACTTGCCTGGACCACCTTATACATCAGAGAACTCGGCATGATGACCCCAGAAGAGAAGAACAAAGCTGTTCAAGGACTGCAAAGCCCAAGAGAATTACAGAGAATAATTCCTCACCGTGGGACATCAGAACATCATACAACCTTACTGGACCCACAGATAACGAATTCCAACAGCGGTTGCTACCACCCAAATTGAGGAGTGCAATGTGTCCCCAGCAGGCAACAATTTAAACATTCTCTTCTCCACTTTTCACTTTCCCAAGAGAATGGAAGGAGGCAAATCACCCACTGTTCTGGTCTGCCCTAGAGGAGGAAAGAAAAATTGCTTTGAAGTTTAAAAATAAAAAATGAAAACCAAAAAACAGGGTGTGAACTTTACATACTAGAAGGAGTGTTCTGATATCCGACCCTGGAGGCTAAGGTATGGAGTACGGCCAGAGTGGCATTCAGGATGCCACTCCCCAGTGGGAAATATGATTTAATATCTCTTATTTGAGAGACAAGTATTGGAGAAAACACTTTTTTATGTTTTTACTTCACACTTTTAGGGTACTCAGCATACAAGTAATATCAACAAGAATTTAATGTCCAAGGGGATTTATACCATGTAGACAGTTTTTATTATTTTTTATTACCTTTCTAGCAACTTTAAATACTTTTTTGCAAAACAAAAAAAAAAAAAAAAAAAAAAGGAATAATAAATGGTGGCAACACAGATTTTTCTCTTCTCACATCACCATAGGAAAATGCCAATATCGGCCAGGCAGGGGGGTTCGAGCTTCTAATCCTAGCATTTTGGGAAGCCAAGGTGGGTGGATCATTTGAGCTGAGAAGTTCTAGACCAGCCTGGGCAACACGGCGAAACCTCCGTCTTTTTTTTTTTGAGACAGAGTTTCACTCTTGTCACCTAGGCTGAAGTGCATTGCGATCTTGGCTCACTGCAACCTCCACCTCCTGAGTTCAAGCAATTCTCCTGCCTCAGCCTCCTGAGCAGCTGGGATTACAAGCATGTGCCACAATGCCTGGCTAATTTTTGTATTTTTAGTAGGAGGGGGTTTCACCATATTGGCCAGGCTGGTCTTGAACTCCTGATCTCAGGTGATCCACCCGCCTCGACCTCCCAAAGTGCTGGGATTACAGGCGGAAGCTACCATGCCCGGCTGAGACCCCATCTTTAAAAAAAAAAAAGAAAAAGAAAATGTCAATATCTTTAAAACTGGCTAAACTAATTTTATCTGAGGCCCTTGTATTTTCCTCCAGTTTTGTCTTGAGATTTCTCCCAAGAGAGTGGCAACCCTCGCCCTGCCCCAGCGGGACCAGGGGAAGCGGGGCTGGTTGTGGACAATGTGCCTTTCTGAGGATGCTGCCTCATCCCGAAGGATGCCTCCTGCCTATGTGTCTAACTTGTGACCAGGGTCCCCCTCACAGGAAACATGTTTATTTCAGTAGATGCCCTGTTGGCTCTTAGGTGACCTGTGTGCAGTTAGTTACTCCTTCTAGGAGAGCCCTGACCGGGAGGAGAGTTGGGTCAAGTGTGCCGGTCAGGGGAGACAGAGGAGACAGCACAAGAAAACACTTGAAATAACAGAGGTAGGATTTTTCCCACTCTTATTATTTTATTATCTTTTGCAAGAACACACAGGTAACAGAAGTAGTTTTTATTACTTCTCTCAGAGAGGAAGGCAGCATGCCTCACAGGGCCAACAGGAAGAGGAAAGCTGTCTGGGACTTGCACACTCAGACTGCAGGTGGAGAACAAGAGCAAGAGACACAGAGAGAGGGTGCGTGGGCTGAAGCCTTTGCTGGGGTCCAGGGCATTACCCAGGCACATTTCCCACAGGGAGTTCTACTTGGTGAGTTTAAAGTAAGCAGACGCAGTTCCAGGGAGTCATGCTGTGGCTGTAACGTGGTCACTATGGCATAACTGCATAGTCCAGGGGGTCAGTGGGGCTAGTCAAGTAGGCTGGATCCAGCTGTCTCATAGTGAGGTGGTCACCAGGAGCAATGTTATAAGAAAAACCTGGGATTGTAATGTCCCTTCCCTAAACTAGGAAGGAGTCAAGATACCAGAGAATGACTCTCACAAGTCCAGCTTGATAAGTAGATGAGTTTATTAGGACCGATATACAGGACGCTCCTGGGCAGTGGCAGGACAGCTCTAGAGATCTACACCACCATCCAGTTCTAAGCTGCTTCTCAGCTAATTTTCTGGCTCTTTGCCTTCCATGTGTGTGATGAGACTGTTTTCCTTGGTATGTTCCCAGCTGTGCCCTGGGATGTTTGGGTTCTCAGAGACACCTGCTTCTCAGCTGCACACCATGACCTTGACTCACTGCCCAGTCTTCGGGTTCAGGCAGCAGACATACACCCTTAAGTAACCTGATGGGGGACACATCACACTACAATCCATCCCGTCCCTCAACTCTTACAATTTTTCTGCCAATCTTGAACCAGAGTCTCTGAGTGGGGTATGAGGGAAAGAATTGTATGGGCCTATACTGTATAGCATTGGCTTGTGTGTACAAGTCACATCCACAGTACGCACAACAGCATCAAAAGCAGAAGCTAACTACAGTTATCATGCCTATCAGCAAAACATAACTCCAATGAGTAGGTAAGGTGTATAACCAATTTGAGAATGAGGTAAATAAATCGAACTGAGTTTTATATCATGGATCTCAGTTGACAAATTATTTAAAATCATTTGTGGGCCGGGCACGGTGGCTCATGCCTGTAATCCCAGCACTTTGGGAAGCTGAGGCAGGTGGATTGCCAGAGCTCAGGAGTTTGAGACCAGCCTGGGTGACATGGTGAAACGCCATCTCTACTAAAAACACAAAAAATTAGCGGGGCACAGTGGCACATGCGCCCAGAGGCTAAGGCAGGACACTTGCTTGAACCCAGGAGGCAGAAGTTGCAGTGAGCCGAGATCCCGCCATTGCACTCTAGCCTGGGTGACAGTAAAAAAAAAAAACCAAAAGCATTTGTGACATTATTCTCTTTATCAAGGATATAGGCTCAACAGGTAGTGCTCATAAACGCATATGTTGCTGGGTCTCCATCACTTTGGCAATTGGGCCTCCAGATGGACACAATCCCTAGTGAGCCCAAGGTGCATTACTGGTTCTGTTGAATCAGTCACTCTAGTTCCACTGGGAGAAAGGCAGAGTATTTCAAGGCGTATTATTATTATTTGACAGCAGGGAGGTATCCATATATGCAACAATCAGACTGGTTGCTGGCTGCTGTTATAGTCAGCCCAGTCCAGGAAGGCATTATCAGCTGTCACGGTTAGTAGGAACAGCCAATGGATGTGAACACAGGTGTTTGATAAGGACCCTTATGGGTGCATCCATTTCTTGTAACATTATCACTATATTTTTTTCATGGGCCTTATTAGAGAGGCCACCATGGGCTTCAGGCTTGGCTTACAGTACCACACATGACTTCCCTTTTAGGAGCAGGCATACTAGCCAATAAGTAAGTTTCCAGCCTTGCCCATACTGCCTGCCCTGTGGTCGCTCCAGCAGGTATTGGTGCTGCTGCGTGTTGGTATCATAAGGCTCTCAGACACCCATCAAGGAGCACAGCTGTGACCACCTCCCCTCCAGCAGTCTTCATGGCACCCTCCAATGCCATAAAGCTGATCCAGTTTGGAGGCACTGTCCAGCTCAACTTCAGGTCTACATAGCCATCTATGCTTAGCAGATCCATTGGTGCTCTCAGGAGCATGGTCTGACCACCTGCTTCAGGAGCATGACTCAGTGACTCAGAGCTAACCCTGAGAGTTTATGGGGCCTGTTTCACAGGTCATGCCAACCAGTCACAGGAAATGATGCCATGTATGGTAGTGGGTGACTCATCTAACCTTCGTATGACTTCAGGGAGATTCTTAGTCCAGGGATTTAAGTATGTAATTGGGTTACAAACAATGCATGGAATTGGGACAGTGCATGTAATTGGGTTTTTAACAAGCCATTCTTTTTGTAGTGAGGCCTGCACTGTTGAATTATATGGTAAGTGGACCTCTGGTCTATGTTTTGTTTTGATGCCCATTTTATCCATATGGTGTCAGTCTCCATTTGCATCACAACTGTAGACTACTGGTGTTGGTGCCTTTGTTAGACCCATCAGTGTACTGGGCCCTAGAGGGTTTCAGCAGGTCCCTTCAGACACAGTGGTTGGCCTGGTAGGTGGTTCCATTGCTATGCCAGTCCCCTCTACTTTTTAAAAGTGGATGAGTCCAAGCACCTCCTGCAGTGCCTGACTTAAACGACTTAAAGGCTTGACAGGGCACCCCTTTATTATAGATAGGTGTGACTGTGTTACCCTGGAGGTAGGCTTAGCTAGAAGGCCTTTTACCCACTCTTGAATGAGGTAGGCAGTTTTTACTGTGACGGTCTGCTTTCTGGTGATGGTCTTCACTTGTTGCAATGGTCTATGTATGGCCAATAGCCGTTGCTCTAAAACTGTATAGCAAGATTCTGCTTCTTCCCATAATTGAGCTCCAAGCCCTACACCTACCACTTCCATTGGTTGCTTTTGCCACAAACCCCAATTCATCCCCGTGGCATCCCCAGTGACTTCTAATACAAGAGGGTGCTGTGGCAGTGGGGCACCTAGTGCTTGGATTTGCTTTCCCAATAGTTTTACTTTGTCAAAAGTCTCTTGCTCTATGTGTGTCCAGTCCCACTTTTCAGCTTTTTATCATAGGGTGTATAATGGGTGGAGGGTTTGTGCCAAATGAGAAATGAATATTGTTCAGTGTCCCGGCAAACCGAGAAAAATCTGAAATTATTTTACCGTCTTGGAAATAGGCTGCTGTGCTACCTTATCAATGATAGCTCTGGGTATGTTTTACAACTTACCCAACCAAGTAACTCTCAGGACTTTGATGGCTTTGCCAGATCCCTAAAACTTTTTGGAGTTGACTTTCCATCCCCCATCTTCTAGGCTGGCCAAAGACAGTCTGTAGGGCAGCCTCCAGATCAGCAAGAGATTCTGAGGTTAGGATGATAACATCGATGTAGTAAAAAGGGAGATTGAGGCAGGCAAAGAGAGTCTAGACAAGTCCTATGCAGTCATACCATGACAGATGGTGGGCCTGTGCAGGCACCCTTATGGTAACACCTGCAAAGACCATCGTTGGCCCCCCAAGTGAAGGCAGACTGGTCCTGTGAATCTTTTGCTAAAGGAATGCTGAAAAAGGCAATTAAATCACAGCACGGACATTTCCCAGCCTAAGGACCACCTGCTCTAGCAGCTGAGCAACATGGGCATAGTTGCATGTATAGGGGGCACCACTTTTTTAGCTCACAGTAGTCTACTTTTGTTCTCCAGGTGCCACCTGGCTTTTTCACAGGCCACACAGGGCTGCTGTAGGAGCTCTGGGCCAGCCTGACTGCTTGTATCTTATGTAATTTCTGGATTGTTTGGTTGATGTCAGTGTTTCCCTGGCAGTATTGTTTCATGTTCATTGCCCGCCTGGACCAGGACAAGTATACAGGCACCCACTTGGCTCATCCCGTTTTTATTTTTTGATTATTTTCTAGACTCAGTCCTTCTTTTTATTCAGCTCGGTGAGGTCCTCTAATGCTTTTCCCCATGATAGATTTCATGAACAAGCTCAGAAGTGTAACCAATGCCCCATATTATAATCCTTTTTTAATTGGAAGTGACCCAAACATTCAACGAGTACCTAAAATAATTTCGATTTTAAATTACACAAAAAGCTTGCCTACAAGCATTTCTCTTATTTACATTTACCTAATTCTTTTATTTTTAGCAGTCCATCTAGATTCCCATGAGAACTGAGACATTATAGAAGCTAATCACGATTCTAAGTAATTTTCCTGTTAACCATTTTTATAGCCTGTGAATATCAGGTGTTTACCAAAGAAAGAACATTAAAGTTGGACACATGGACATTTTTGCCAATAACTTAGAAAATTTAGCTGTTCATATTAAATTAATATTTTTTTTAAAAAAACCCTACATAAACAAAAATCGTTATGTTTTTGGCTAGATTTATAGTCTTAAAACCTTGTTATCAAACCCAGACACCTTAAAATATCTAGCAGCAGCAGCCAAACATGGCAACTCATGCCTGTAATCCCAGTACTGTGGGAGGCTGAGGCAGGATTGCTTGAGATCAGGAGTTTGAGACCAGCCTGGGCAACATAGCAAGACCTCATCTTTAATAAAAATTTTAAAAAATTAGCCTGGCATGGTGACGTGCACCTGTAGTCCCAGATACTTGGGAGGCGGAGGTGGGAGGATTACTTGAGCCCAGGAGGTCAAGACTGAGGTGAGCTATATTGTGCCACTGCACTGCAGGCTGGGTGACAAAGAGTGAGAACCTGTCTCAAAAAAAAAAAAAAAAAAAAAAAAAAAAATCCAACAGAGCAAATATAAGAGTTATCTAATCAGTAAGCTCAGACAAAAATGTATGCTGGCAATTCTGAAGACAATTTTTAGTTTTAATTTACCAGTAATTTTAAAGCCAGCTTATTTATTAAAGGTTACTAAATTCATGTGAACTTGAAAAGCATTTGAACTTAATGTATGACTAATCACTTACTTATAAGACAATTTAGTAGCATGATAGACACAATGCATAACATAATACAGGTACATACACATAAACACATTTAAAATAGGTATACACACGCAAAATATCTAATAATTTCAAAACTCTAGTCATGATACAGCAGCATAAAGTTATCAGTTTAAAAGATAGCTGGATCTGACCGGGCACGGTGGCTCACATCTGTAATTCCAGCACTTTGGGAGGGCAAGGCGAGTGGATCATGAGGCCAGGAGTTCAAGACCAGCCTGGCCAAGACAGTGGAACCCCATCTCTACTAAAAATACAAAAAATTAGCTCGGTGTAGTGGCAGGTGCCTGTAATCCCAGCTACTCGGCAGGCTGAGACAGGAGAATTGCTTGAACCCGGGGAGAGGAGCTTGCAGTGAGCCGAGATCCAGCCACTGCACTCCAGCCTGGGCCACAGAGCGAGACTCCATCTCAAAAAAAAAAATAAAAATAAATAAAAATAAATAAATAAATAAAAAGAAAAAGAAAAAAAAAAAGAAAAAAGATAGCAGGATCCAAGCTATTTTTGAATAAATCAGAACCTGTCACAAGGCTAAACTTTGTTTCCCCCCGTAAATAATCCAAGGAAAGCAAAATAATTTGGAGTAAAGCAGTTTCCATAGCAGTCTGATTTTTTAAAAGTTCTTTTACCTTTTTTTCTTCAGTTTCATAGAAGTGTCCAATGTTTACGTTTTAGATGGAACTGTGAATTTAATAAGAAAAATAAAATGTCCAAGTAGCCTTGAATTAGCAAAACCATAAACAATGAGTTTTATCTCAACAGCAATAGCTTAATAACAGGCAAAAAAGCAGGCAAAAAAGAAAAGAGAAAAACAGAGAGATTTAGAAGACTCTACTTAACTGTATAGTTGCAGGTTAATCATTTGAGCTTTGAATTTTTTTCTTGCTGAAATTTGCCCATCAGTTAAAAACTGTGCGCAGCTGGGCACGGTGGCTCAAGCCTGTAATCCCAGCACTTTGGGAGGTGGAGACAGGCGGATCACGAGGTCAGGAGATCGAGACCATCCTGGCTAACACGGTGAAACCCCGTCTCTACTAAAAAATACAAAAAACTAGCCAGGCGAGGTGGCGGGCCCCTGTAGTCCCAGCTACTTGGGAGGCTGAGGCAGGAGAGTGGCATAAACCCGGGAGGCGGAGCTTGCAGTGAGCTGAGATCCAGCCACTGCACTCCAGCCCGGGCGACAGAGCCAGACTCCGTCTCAAAAAAAAAAAAAAAAAAAAAACTGTGCGCAAGGATGGGCCTGCATTCAGCTGGAGTCCTAAAAAATTTGTTGTACCTTTGAACTTTTTCATCTTTTTAAATATGTAAGCCACAGGAAATTCTACCCTTCTTTCCTTTCCTGCCCTAACAATTTCTCAGTAGCCAGCCTTACCACACAGCATATTTGCTATCCATATCATACTTTAACATCTTAGTTTTTTGTAATAGGTACTCAGTCCCTAGTAGTGTTTTCTGAGCATCCCCGTCCCCACACAGTGGCCCACAAAGGTTGAGCAGTGGGGTAACTCCACTCCACATTTATGTCTCTCACTACCCTGTGATTCCCCCAACAGATGCTCCTTCCTGACTCAACATTTGGTCTCTTAGATCCTAGGTTAGTGACTCCAATTATTATGAGAAAAACCTGAGACTGTAATGTCCCCTCCCAAACTGGGAAGGAGCCAAGAGACTACAGAATGATTTGAGTAAGTCCAGCTTGGTGAGTAGATGAATTTATTAGGACTTACACACGGTGCAGTCCTGAGTGGCAGCAGGACATCTCTAGAGATCCACATCACCACCCACCCATCTCCAAGCTACTTTCAAGCTAATGATCCGGCTCTTTGGCTATGGCCTAAGTATGATGAGACTTTTTCTTGGAATGTTCCTACCTACGCCCACAGATGTTTGGGTTCTCAGGGACACCTGACCCTCAACTGGACACCCTGGCCTTGGTTCACTGCTGGGCCTTCAGCGAGTAAGCAGTGGACATCCACCCTTAAGTAATCAAGGTGGGGGACCTATCACATTACAGGTGGTTGTATAGGGCAGATATCTACATCAACAACCTTGAGGAAATGGGAGGACATGGAGAGCTAGAAACTATTATTATGTTAAGGGCAACTAAGCCTTGCTTTTGGTATGAGGAAGTCCAACTTATATTCAAAATGCATGCTAAGGCAGCAGAAAATTGCAATAATTCACTACAGCTTTATAGAACTAGAATCACTCCACTTACTAATGTGACTATAACTCTTATGGGAAACAATACATCTATCTATATAGATTTTATTTACAAACTATGACGAATAATATTCTTTACGCTTTTTCTATTTAAAAATATATAGTTCCCATGATAGGATGAAACTATAATTTGAATCATGTTAGTTATCACACTAGCCCCTTGAAATGTCTAGAAATGTTATCATACATCAAAATCAACATCACTTACAGGAGACACTATAGCTCCAAGAACAAGGAGAGTGACTGACATGTCTTATCAGCTGCTGTTGTAATATGAGAAAAACGTGGAATATAGAATTCTGAAAGAGGACATGTATTTAGGAGACTGCCAGATTTAGACTACATGATGTCAAATATCCAGGAAAAAAGCAGAAAATTTCCCTTAGATTGCTGTTTGCTTACAGCTATCTGGAGATTTGACATGATGTAGACGTAGCATTGTAAACAACTGCCTACATTTAATACTATTTATCTAAAAACTATACACTGCTTGGAAACAGCCAAAGCCCTGTACTATTAAGATACAAAGTAAGCTAAATACCTCCTATGAGGCTTGTGCTAAACACAAATCTGACATCTGGTCTCTTCAACTGTCACTTAACATTCAGTCATGTTTAACACACAATAGATTTTTTTGAGATTGGTTCGAATTGCCAAGAGCTTAGGACTACTTCTAGGAATATGGAAAGAAAATACTTTATAGTTTTAAACTTCTAAATATAAAATAAGATATTTCTTTTGTATTGTTTAAATGTTTAAATTATTTTTTATTGATACATAATATTTATGCATATTTATAGGGTCCATGTGATATTTTGTTACATGCATAGAATATCTAGTGATCAAGTCAGAGTGTTTAGGAAATCTTTCACCTCGACCATTTATCATTTCTATGTGCTGGGAGCATTTTAAACCTTCTTCTAGTTATTGTGAAATATACAACACATTGTTGTTAACTACAGTAACCCTAATCTTCTATTAAACACTGTAACTTATTTATTTCTTCTATCTAACGGTATTTTTTGCACCTATTAACCAACCTCTCCTCATACCCCTGCACCTGCCAGTGCATATCCATTCATCCCAGTCTATGGTAACTATCATTCTGTTCTCTATCTCCATGAGTTCAACTTTTTTTAGCCCCAAGTATGAGTGAGAATATGCCACATTTGTCTTCCTGTGCCTGGTTTATTTCACTTTACTTAATGACCTCTAGTTCTATCCATGTTTCTGCAAATGACAAGATTTCATTTTTTTTTTTTTTATGGCCAAATAGTCTCCATCATGTGTATATATACCACATTTTCTTTATCCATATGCCAGTTGACGAATACTTCGATTGATTCTATATCTTGGCTATTGTGAACAGTGCTGCAATAGACATGTGAGTACAAGTATCCCTTTAATATACTGATTTCTTTTCTTTCGGATAAATACTCAGTAGTGAGATTGTAGGATCGTATGGTAGTTCTTAAAAAGTTTTTGAGAAATCTTCATACTGTTTTGCTTAGTGGCTGTACTGATTTACATTCCCACCAACAGTATATAAGAGGTTATTTTCTCTGCATCTTTGTCAGCATCTGCTTTTTTCTTTTTGTCCTTTTAATAATAGCCATTCCAACTGGGGTAAGATGATCTCGTGGTTTTCATTGCATTTCTCTGATGATTAGTGATGTTGAGCATTTTTTTCATATGCTGGTTGGTCATTTGTGTGTCTTCTTTTGAGAAATGTCTATGCATGTCCTTTGCCCACTTTCCACTGGGATTATTTGTTTTTATACTGTTGAGTTGCTTGAGTTCCTTGTATGTTCTGGATATTACTGCTTTGTTGGATGAATAGTTTGCAAATATTTTATCTCACTTAACAGGTTATCTCTTCACTCTGTTAATTGTTTGCTGTGCAGAGCTTTTTAGTTTAATAGTTTAGAGTTAATAGTTAATAATCCCATTCATCTATTTTTTGTTGTTGTTGCCTATGCTTTTGAGGTGTTAGTTATAAAATCTTTGCCTAGACCAATGCCCTGAAGTGTTTCCCGTTTTCTTCTAGTAGTTTTTTTTTTGGCGGGGGAGGAGTGGACAGAGTCTCTCTCTGTCCCCCAGGCTGGAGGGCAGTGGTGTGATCTCGGCTCACTGCAACCTCTGCCTCCCAGATTCCAGCAATTCTCCTGCTTCAGCCTCACAAGTAGCTGGGATTACAGGCATATGCCACCACACCCGGATAGTTTTTTTGTATTTTTTTTAGTAGAGATGGAGTTTCATCATG
Source organism: Chlorocebus sabaeus (assembly GCF_047675955.1). Taxonomy (NCBI): domain Eukaryota; kingdom Metazoa; phylum Chordata; class Mammalia; order Primates; family Cercopithecidae; genus Chlorocebus; species Chlorocebus sabaeus. The sequence goes on along the minus strand of NC_132911.1, from coordinate 56,969,740 downwards.
TTGGCCAGGCTGGTCTCGAACTCCTGATCTTGTGATCTGTCCACCTCAACCTCCCAAAGCGCTGTGATTACAGGCATGAGCCACCACGCCCAGACTTCTTCCAGTAGTTTTATAGTTTGGGGTATTCCATGTAAATATTTTATCCATCTTGAGTTTATTTTTGTATATAGCAAGAGACAGGGGTCCAGTTACATTCTTTTGCTTATGGATATCCAGTTTTTCCAGCTCCATTTATTGAAAAGCGTGTCCTTTCCTCAATAGATGTGCTTGACACCTTTGTTAAAAATCAGTTCACTGTTATTGTTTAGATTTATTTCTGCGTTCTCTATTTTGTTCCATATGTCTATGTGGAGACATAGACATTTGTTTTTAGATCAATACCATGCTGTTTTGATTAATACATCTTTGTAATACATTTTGAAGTCAGATAAGGTGATGCCTTCAGCTTTATTATTTTTGTTCAGAATTGCTTTGGCTACTTAGGGTCTTTTTCAGTACCATATGAATTTTAGGATTATTTTTTCTATTTCTCTGAAAAATGACATTAGTATTTTGATAAGAATTGTCTTGAGTTTGTAGATTGCTTTGGATAATATGATCATTTTAACAATATATATATTCTTCCAGTCCATGAGCATGGGATGTCTTTCCTTTTGTTTGTATCCTCTTCAATTTCTTTCTTCAGTGGTTTGTAATTTCCTTTCTAGAGGTCTTTCACCTCCTGTTTTTCCTGAAGATGTTGATTGGGTAGTACACTTTGACTTTGATTCTGGTCACATGCAGTAGTATAGTTTCCATATAGCTTCTTTGGCTACAAATAGCTTAGTTTCTATAGTTAACTCAGTGTTTAGGGTGCAGTTGCTAGTGGTGGTTCTGGTGACATTTTGCTGGGGATGGGTACACCAGGTGGGCCAGTAATCTGGCCCCAGTGTTGGCAGTGGTGGGCACAGCATACCTATCTTTGGACCCCAGGGTGGCATATGCTAGCACCAGTGTTACATGGTCCAGGCAGGCCAATTTCTTGAGTTTCAGAAAGCTTGTTTGAGTGCTGGTAACAGTAGTGGCAGGCCATGTGGGTGGGTGGGTCCTCAGACCTGGGCAGCAGGCGTAGCATGAGAGATGACGGCAGCAGTGGTGGAACAACCCTCTGGCTTCCTAGTGGTTTGTATTGGTGTTGGCAGTGGCTGTGACAGGCTAGGCAAGCCAGTTCCTAGACCCACAGGTAGCGCATGTGGGTAAGTGCCAACTGAGAGTGGCAGTGGCAAGTTGGTGGACCACTCCTCAGGCCCCTGGGAGGGGTGCTTAGGTGCTTAAATGTCAACAGTGATGGATTATACACAGTGATCCCCAGGCCCCTTGGACGGCATGCTTGGACACTGGGAGAGGTAGAGCTGGGTCCCATGGGCCTGTACTCAGGCCCTTTGGTGGTGCATGTGGGTGTAAAGGTGGGGGGAAGGGGCAAGGTTATTCCCAAGGGGCAAAGTTATCCCTGACCCCCACCCTGTCCTTCATGCCACCCTCCTCCACAAAGAAGAACCAAAATAACAAGTAGATAATCACACCTCAAATAGATCATCTAAGAGAGAACACCGAAATTCAACAGGAAAGTGATAGAAAACCCCTAAACAAGGAAGGAGAAGTAAGTGAGGCAGCCTCTCCTTGTTTCATATGAATTAAATGGAGTGGTAGGATGGGGTGAAAAGAAAAGCCATTTTTCACGCACCATAATGACCTTTTTAATTATGTATTCATTTGTCTGTTTTATATCACCTGACTAGAAAGTAATCTCCATGAGAAAAGGTCATGAGAAAGATTACCATGTGTTGGTCATCTCATGGGATACCCCTCTCTCAGGCTCTTTTCTAATCTGTAAAAATAGGAAGAATAATGCTTACATTTCAGGGTTGGTAAGAGTTTGAGCTGACATTAATCACTAAATAAGTAAGAAAATGTCCACTATGGTAGTGATGCATGTTGAGGTATGCAGGGGTATCATGCTATAATACTAGAATACACTTTAAAATACTTCAGCAAAAAAAAAAAAAAAAAAAGGCGGCTAGAGGCAAATGTGTGCAAAATCTTGATAATTGTGAAACTAGGGTCAGGGTCAGGTATATATGGTTATACACTGTAGTTTTCTCTTTACTTTTGTATATGTTTTTTGGTGTTTGTTTGTTTGTTTTTTGAGACAGAGTCTTACTGTATTGTCCAGGCTGGAGTGCAGGGGAGCAATGTTGGCTCACTGCAACCTCCACCTCCCAGGGCACAGCAAATCTCCAGCCTCACCCTCCTGAGTAGCTGAGATTACAGATGATGCCACCATGCCTGGCTAATTTTTATATTTTTAGGTTTCATCATGTTGGCCATGCTGGTCTTGAACTCCTGGGCTCAAGTGATCTGCCCGCCTCAGCCTCCCAAAGTGCTGGGATTACAGGCATGAGGCACCGCACCCAGCCTGTATATGTTTTTAAGTATCTTTAAAACAGTTTTAAACAGCATTAGAAAAGTTTTTCAGGCCACAGTCATTCTGTCTCTTTGCAATTGCTTTTGTCAACCTACATGTCAAACAGAGTTCTCTTTTTCAAAAAAAGATATTTATTTAGGAATAAGGCATTGCGATAGTAATACATGTGCCACAGTAAACCATGATAAACTATGTGTGTATTCCCACTGCAACGCCCTATTCAAGAAAATAAATAGTGTTTTTTTTTTTTTTTTTTTTTTTTCTGAGATGGAGTTTCGCTCTTGTTGCCCAGGTTGGAGTTCAATGGTGTGATTTCGGCTCACCGCAACCTCTGCCTCTTCAATAAAGGACCTTACATCCCTTCTGGTATAATAAAATACTTTTTGCCTATTCTGCCAAGTCTTTTTTGGTATGAAGACAAGTGTCCAGGTTTGAGTACTCTGGTTTCTACAAAATTTATGTTGTCACTGAGGCATACCTTTTCTGGTGAATTTGCTTTCGAGTGGTTTGTTTGTTTGTTTTGCTTTTTATTATTTCTGCATGACTCATTTAATATTTTGTTTGATCTGCACAAACTGGGTTAAAATTTTTGTGAGCACTTTGATTTTGGTTTGGTTGTATGTGTCTGTAAGTAATTTGGCTCTTCTCCCTTGCTTGTATCTGAAAATCTTCCAAGAGCAAAAGTAAACATAAATAGTGTGAGCAGGGTGGCTAAACTACCACTAGGGTGGTTGCCACTGTCTAAAACACTGAACCAAGCTCCCTGCATTCTCTGACAAAATTTATAGAATTGTCTTAGCTCTTGAGAGAATAATAAGAAATAGAATGGGATTCTCAAACATTAAAGCATGCCAAATTTTCTGGACTCCAGCTGGTTACATATTATGGCCCATTCTTGTGTTCTTGTGCACATTTTAAAATCAATGGGCAAATTACATCAAGAAAAATTCAGAGATTCAATGGTCCTGATTGGAACTCTAAAAAACCTGCGATGATAGAGTTGCCATATAGCGCTAAGTTCTCTATCACTCTTTTTTTCTCTGTCTACTTTGAATCTGCTGATTTTTTCTGCTGATGTTGAGATAAAACTCATTATTTATGGCATTCCATCAAAGATGTAATTTTTCTAAAAAAGCTATAAAAATTGTTAATGCTTTGCTGCCTGCATTGACTAGTCAATGAAACCAGCAAACAAAAGATAGATTTGTTACTAAAAGTTCAAGGCTATTGGAGATTTTGTTTTTCTTATACGATTAAGCCAGTCCTAGCAAAACTTATTTGAAACTAAAAAACTAAAAAGGGGGTGGTGCTGAAGGAAATGTTTGTTTTACTTTATGTATTTTATTTTATTTTTGTTTTTATTTTTTTGAGATGGAGTCTCCCTCTGTTGCCCAGGCTGGAGTGCAATGGCGCGATCTCCACTCACCGCAGCCTCCGTCTCCCGGGTTCAAGGGATTTTCCTGCCTCAGCTTCCTGAGTAGCTGGGATTACAGGCGCCTGCCACCACGCCTGGCTAATTGTTGTATTTTTAGTAGAGATGGGGTTTCACCATGCTGGCCAGGCTGGTCTCGAACTCCCGCCTCGGCCTCCCAAAGTGCTGGGATTACAGGTGTAAGCCACTGTGCCCAGCTATTTTATATATTTTAGCGACAAGGTCCCTCTCTGTCAACCTGGCTACAGTGCAGTGGCACCTTCTTAGCTCACTGCACCGTTGAACTCCTGAGGTCAAGGGATCCTTCTGCCTCAGCTAGGACTATAGGCATGTTGCCTATATAAACAAATTGATCCAGGAATGCCATTTAAAAAGGGTTCTCCTGCACAAATTGCTGTTAACAAAAACTATCACAAAGGACTCTGCAAAGCCACAACCTTGCACAAAGGCCATCACAACCTTACACAAGAAACACTTGCTATGAGGACATCTGCCCAGCTTCTGCTTATCCAGCCTCAGATTGGTGTCATGTTCGTTATTGACCCTTGGAGCCAAGGATAATTATCTCAAAACAATTATATAGTGTTCCTCATTTTTCCTTTAAAAACCTTTTTTTTTTTTTTTCTGATGTGGGGTCTCTCTGTCACTCAGGTTGGAATGGAGCAGCACGATCTTGGCTCACTGCAACCTCTACCTCCTAGGCTCAACTGATCCTCCCACCTCAGCCTCCCAAGTAGCTGAGACTACAGGCACATGCCACCATGCCCAGCTAATGTTTTTTGTATTTTTTGGTAGAGACAGGGTTTCACCATGTTGCTCAGCCTGGTTTCGAACTCCTGAGCTTAAGCAATCCACCTGCCTCAGCCTCCCAAAATGCTGGGATTACAGACATGAGCCACCATGCTCTGCCCTTAAAATCCCTCTTTACTCCTGGAATATGTACATAGTTTATATTGCAATGCTCTATTTCTGAATAAATATCATTTCCTTTTAGAGAGCCTCTCTCTGTTGTTTAAGTTGACACTTTCAGTGGTTCTGTTATGATTCCTATTATGTGAATATTATAGCTTAACTCTTATGGGATAATTTTGGGAAGGAATTCATCATTTGCTTTTTTGTGCCATCTCTATCATTATAAACATGTTCCTATTTCTATGTTTTGATTGTGGATGTATATTTCCAACAGGACAATAAGGAAATAAAAAATAGGAAAAATTTTCTTCTGCCAAGCTTCCTTTTTACCCTGTTCCTAGCAGAGCCGACACAGAGCAGAGGTTCTTGATAGATGATTTTCACCTACTTAGAATTACAATATACTATATTTTGTAAAACCTGAAGTTTAAAAAAAAATACAAATTGACTTCCCAATCATATTAGTTAGATTTTTTGCTTATAAGTGAGAGAAATACAACTCAAAGTAGGAAATTTACAGGATTGCATAATCAGAACCTGAGAAGGGCAGAGGAGATGTGGCCATGGGGCTGAGGAGGATGTGGAGACTTGTGGGGGTGAGGATTTGTTTGCCTCTCATCTCACATCTGCTGCCAAGTCAGTTCTCTCGAAACTTCTCCCTCAAGGCAGTGAGTTGCCCTGTGCATAGCTCTGACCTCACCTCCTCTTGGGCTCAGTATCAGTGAAGAAAAAGACCCTATCATCTGACATCCAGTTAAAAAGACCCCAGGGAAGGACTTTGATAGGCCTGGTTGAGGACATCTTGCCCTTGTGGCCAGAAAGTGAGGAAACGAAAAGGACTCAGGTTCAGGTAAGAGGTCTACCCAATTATAAATGGTAATGTGTAGTAGAGGGCACTCCCATTGTGACTACATGGCTTAAGTTTGGAGTGGGATTTTAATTTATCCAAAGAAGAAGCTGACTATTCTAAGAAACAGGAGACATTCTGGGTAGACAACCAAATAAATGTCCTTCATGACTGACAAATTTGATTGATGGTATTAACTTTACAGACTCATCCTTTATTTTACAGAGGAAAAATGTACTACTTAAGAATAACTGAGTCACTCAATGACCTGTTTCAACCATGGTCCATCATCACTTATAATCTCACCTTTGCAAGCAATTTTAACATCCGTGTCCACTCACCCTTCATCATAATTGCATAGTAAAACTTTCACATATCTGCCTACTCAGAATCTTTACTTGAGCAGCTAAAGATCAATGTCAATCAACCCAAAGTTGTACTGATGGATGTCATACTACATGTATGACTATAAATCATAAATGGGCATTCAACAATTACTTTTCTCTGGTAATATTCACTTAAACACTTAGAAAAAGAATGAACAATATCATCCTCTTCAGCCTCCTCTACCTCCTCCATTACTCTCAGCAAATGACCTTGCCTGTCTTCAATTGAAAGAAAGGAAATGATAAATGGGCATCATTTATAAAACCCTTTATGGTCGTCAAACACATGTTTGCCAGATATTTCCAGGTCTTTCCACTCTCTGTGTATATGGAGGTCCGTGCTTTCTGGCTTCTTCAAGTAAATTTGCTCTGGCCAATGAGTTAAGAGCAAAATGATGTGTGTCACTCCAGAACTCTCTTTTGCCCTGGTACGATAACCAGCAGTGTAGAAGACGGTAGCTGTTCAGTCAGGCTGGATCCCTGATGAACTACAATGCACAGAGCCTGACGTCCTTGCCAAATAGGCAATATATGTACAGCATGAGTGAGAAATCAATTTCTATTGTTTTAAGTCTCTGAGACTTGGGGTTGTGAAAGTATGATATAATATGAAATATATTATTGGTCTCTGACCTCTGATTCCTGGCACAGAACCTCTATTTATTTTTATTTTTGGAGAGATGGGGTCTTGCATGTTGCCCAGGCTGGTGTCAAACTGCTGGCCTTGAAAGTGATCCTCCAGCCTCTGCTTCCCAAAGTGCTGGGATTACAGGCATGAACCACTTGCACCTGACCTATCCTGGCACAGAGCTGCTAAAACTCTTGAATTAGGGGCACTAGGATAATCTTTTGTTCTAATATTTGGTCTTTGACCCCAGTTCCTTACACAGAACTTCTAAGACTTTGTAATTTCCTGAGTGATATGAACATCTGACACAGAGCTCCTAAATCTTTTGGTATTTCCTGGATGACAGGAGCATCTATTGCTTTAATGAAGTGATTTTTGGTGGGTTCCTGAATGGCCTCAGGATAGGGGAAACCAACCATGTGATTAGAGAGTTGCAACTTCAGCCCCACCTCACCTCCAACCTCCAGCAAGGGGAGAAAGCTGAAGATTGAGTTCATCACCAGTAGCCAGTGATGCAGTCAGTCACGCCTCCATGAAAACCCAAAAGGACAGGATCGGATGAGCTTCCAGATAGCTAAACACATGGAGTTTCCTGGAGGGCAACACACCTGGAGAGGACATGGAAGCTCCACGCGTCTTCTCCCATACCTTGCCCTGTGCGTCGCTTCCATCAGGCTATTCATCTGTATTCTGTGTAATATCCTTTATAAGAAATGGGTAAATATTCCCACTCTAGCCACTGCAGCAAATTAATCAAACCTGAGGAGTGGGTCATGGGAACCCCAATTTATAGCTGGTCTGTCAGAAGTACAGGTTACAATCTGGAACTTGGAATTGCCATCTAAAGTAGGGGTCAGTATTACAGAACTGAGCTCTCAATTTGTGTGATCTGACACTATCTCTAGGTAGATAATGTCTGAATTGAACTGGATAAATTCAATTAATTAATTCGTGCCTGCTGAGGACTGTTTGGTGTCGGGGGGGATCCCCCACATACCTGATATCAGAAGTGAAAGGTCAGCTGGCTGCAGTGGCTCATGTCTGTAATCTCAGCACTTTGGGAGGCTGAGGTGGGAGGATCACTTGAGGTCAGGAGTTTAAGACCAGACTGGGCAACATGGCAAAACCCTGTCTCTACTAAAAATATAAACATTAAACAGGCGTGGTAGTGCATACCTGTAATCCCAGCTACTAGGGAGGCTGAGGCAGGTGAATTGCTTGAACCTGTGGGGGAGGATGTTGCAGGGAGTGAAGATCACGCCACTGTACTCCAGCCTGGGCCACAGAGTGAGACTCCATCTCAAAAAAAAAAAAAGAAAAAAAAAAAAAAGGAAGTGAAGGGTTAAGTGGGTCAAGTGACTTGTATCTGAGAACAGGAAAAGCATCGTGTTTTTTTTTCCTGTCACTCAGGGGTTCAGATCTTGTACTGCTTCTCTTCACTATCTATAATTTCTCTTATTTTTTTTAATCTGGTCATATGGTTGTAATTATTATCTATACAGTAATCAGTGTCCTGACATCTGCCCAAATCTAAGCTCTGAGTATGAGCAGGGTGGGGTGGGGTGTAAAATTTCTAGCGTGCTAACCTGATTACGTCATCAGTCAGTTTAAAAACCTTTAGACATGGGCGGGGAGGCTCTGATTAAAAAAACAAAACAAAACCTTCAGTGGCTCCCCAGCCATTTGGCTTGTCATAAGTAACTTCACAATCTTGCCTCAATGTACTTCTTCTCCCTTATGTCATACCTACAACCCTCCAGGGTGAAAACTTAACTCTCAGTGATGCTTCGTTCTCTTTTCCTTTACAGCTTTTAATTCTTACAAACACTGGCACTTGGGGGAGGAGGCAAGGCAGAGGGAAAAAGACTTTTCTTAATATTTTTTTTTTTGAGATGGAGTTTCACTCTTGTTGCCCAGACGCCAGTCGTCTCGCTGCAACCTCTGCCTCTTGTGTTCAAGTGATTCTCCTGCCTCAGCCACTGCAACCTCTGCCTCCTGCGTTCAAGCGATTCTCCTGCCTCAGCCACTGCAACCTCTGCCTCCTGCGTTCAAGCGATTCTCCTGCCTCAGCCACTGCAACCTCTGCCTCCTGCATTCAAGTGATTCTCCTGCTTCAGCCTCCCAAGTAGCTGGGATTACAGGTGGCTGCTACCATGCCTGGATTTTCTTTTCTTTTTTGTATTGTTAGCAGAGATGGGGTTTCGCCATGTTGGCGAGGCTGATCTCGAACTCCTGATCTCAGTGATCTGCCCACCTCAGTGATCTGCCTCCCTCAGCCTCCCAAAGTGCTAAGATTACAGGCATGAGCCACTGTGCCTGGCTGCTTTTCTTCTACATATATATACACACACACATATATACACACATATATATTTTAATATATATATATATATATATTTTTTTTTTTAAGAGAGTTTTTCTCTGTCACCCAGGCTGGAGTACAGTGGCGTGATCTTGGCTCAGTGCAGCCTCTGCCTCCCGGATTCAAGCAATTCTCCTGCCTTAGCATCCTGAGTAAATGGAATTACAGGCGTGTGCCACCACGCCCAGCTAATTCTTGTATTTTTAGTGGAGACAGGATTTCAACATGTTGGCCAGGCTGGCCTCAAACTCCTGACATCAGGTGATCCACCCGCCTCGGCCTCCTAAAGTACTGGGATTATAGGTGTGAGCCACTTTGCCTGGCCTGAAAAAGGATTTTTTTCTATCTAGGCCAGTTTCTCTGGCTTTTCAGTTTGCTTAGAGGAAGACTCTTGCCAACCCCTCCCTTTCCAAAACCCTTCCCCTGCCCCCCCCCCGCCCCCTCCTTACCCTTTGTTTTGCCTCAAAGAGTAGGTGGCTGTCCCTCCTGAGACTGCACCATTCCCAATGCTGCTGAGCGTCACAGCACTCACAATGAATTGTACTGACTGTTTCCTGTCACTTCTCTCTGCACAACTGTAAATTCTTTTGAGGCTAAGACTTGGTCGAATTTATTGATTTATTTTTCATATTTCTAGTGTTCAGTACTGCCTGGAACCCAGGAGGGCCCCAACAACTATTTGCTGAGTCAGTGAATCAATTTTGATCTATAACTTGATGAAACTCTTTCGGTTTCTCCTGCGAAAATAAATCTATATCCTATCTCCTGCGAAACGGAGTTAACTCCTACCTGAAGACCAAAAAGCTCTTTTGTCTTCTTTTACATTTCTTTCTTTCTTTCTTTGAGACTGGGTCTTGCTCGGTCGTCCAGGTTGGCTCAAAGCAGCCTCGACCTCGTGGGCATAAGCTATCGTCCCATCTCCGCCTCCTGTGTAGCTGGGACCACAGGCGCGCGTCACCACGCCTGGCTATTTTCTGTTTTTGGTAGAGAGGGAGCTTTGCTATGCTTCTCAGGCTGATCTCCAATTTCTGACCTCAAGTAATCTGCCCGCCTCCGCCTCAGATGTGCTGAGATGAGGGGCTTGAGCCACCTCACCAGACCTTTTAAATTTAAATTAGATGGCCAGAGGTGGGGCAAATGCATAAATATCCTAAAAAGGATTTAAGGAAGAGAGTTCTGAGGTGTTTTTCTGAATTTAGAACTAACGTTTCTACAGCATTTGCTTTCGTCTGCCTCAATCTCTACCAAGAAAGGATAAGAACTAGACTTTTACAAGGTAATTGTGATATTCTTAGCAGTCCTTGTGTATTTCAAACACTAAACAAAAAGTACTGAATTGATTTTTTGATAGCATAGAAAAGTGAAAATGGTTTGGTCATTTTATTTTGTTTTGTTTGTATGACACAATATCATCAAGCAATTGTTTGGTCATTTTTTGAGCATTAGTTTGCTTTGATATTCAATGATTTTTTAAAAACAGAAATGTTTGAGAAACATGTTTTCTTGTAGATTGTTTTATTTAATTGTGAATTCGATAATTCTCAATACTAGAGAGGCAAAGTCACACACAAAAAGATTTCATATAAAACTATTCTTTAAAGTGAAAGCTCATTGACTAAGCCTTCGATTAAAGCATACTCAAACTAAAAACGTTTTCAAAATAGAATTAACTGTGAATGGTCTTTTTACAAACCTGGGAGTAGAGCCAAGTTAAATTCTCCTTCTAGCGAGGAGCCGTGGAAATGTGCCAAGGCATTTTTGAACTTGAGAAATCAAGAATTTTGACAAATGAAATACATTTTCGGTGACTGTAATTCATACTTTTAAGAATATCTGAAATTTCTTCAAGTTGCTTCCGTTGTCCTGTGCTGTGTGATTTCTTAGTCTTTCAGTATGTCTGCATAGGTAGACATAAACATAATTAGGCAAATCTGATTTGGAAACATCTTTGCAAAATGAACACTTAGAAGAGTTCTATAGCAGGGAGTTATTCCAGAAAAACAAGCTGCTGTGAGTTAGATTTCCAATTTGTCAAAAGCAGTTACCTTTAGAATTGTTCTTAGTGGGCCGGGTGCGGTGCTCCCGCCTGTAATCCCAGCACTTTGGGAGGCTGAGGTGCGCGGATCACCTGAGGTCAGGAGTTGACCAGCCTGGCCAACATGGCAAAACTCCGTCTCTACTAAAAATACAAAAACTAGCCGGGCGTGATGGTGGGCGTCTGTAATCCCAGGTATTCGGGAGGCTGAGGTAGGAGAATCGCTGGAATCCGGGAGCCCGATGTTGCAGTGATCCGAGATCGCGCCATTGCACTCCACCCTGGGCGACAGAGCCAGACTGTCTCAAAAAAAAAAAAACAAAAAACAAAAAAAACCACAAAAAACAAAAAAAACAGAATTGTTCTTTTTTTCTTTTTTTTTTTTAAGATGGAGTTTCACTGTTGTCATCCAGGCAGGAGTGCAATGGCATGATCTCGGCTCATCACAACCTTTGCCTCCCAGGTTCAAGCGATTCTCCTGCTTCAGCCTCCCGAGTAGCTGGGACTACAGGCGTGTGCCACCACGCCCGGCTAATTTTTCTATTTTTTTTAGTAGAGACGGGGTTTCACCATCTTGGCCAGGCTGGTCTCGAACTCCTGACCTCATGATCCACCCGCCTCAGCCTCCCAAAGTGCTGGGATTACAGGCATGAGCCACCGTGCCCGACCAGAATTGTTCTTAGCAATTATTTACACACTCGATCTTAGACAAAAGGCCGAGAAGCGATAGCAATTATTTACTGGTCCCAGAAGAAATCCTGTCTGGTTTTATCTAAGAAATGAGATGCTAAATTAATCCTTATATCATTGATTCACTAGTGTCTTAAGAGAGGCGATATATTTACTTGAACACTATTATTTTTGAAGTTAATCCAAATGTTTTAGTTCAAATGGTTGTGAATACTTGTAGAAAAGCACATTTGAAAGAAATGTGCCATGAGCCAGTGGTCGAAGTATTTACTGCTGTCACGGCACGTCAACTTTCTGTATTTGCATTTTCTTCTTTCTAAACATTTGTTTAATTGTCATGATCTACTTGCAGTTCTCTTAACAACTCCTGTACCATGGCTTACAGAATCACCCAAGGAGGTTAACAAACCCTGCTCCATCCTTGCAAGCGTTCCAATTGTTTTAACAGTTTCAGCTTAAACATCTCACTAATGCCCCTTGCCACTGGCAGTCTATCATAGATCTCAGCTTCCTACGTTGGCTTTCTCTATTTTGGCCTTGAACTTCTGGGCTCAAGTAATCCTTATGCCTCAGCCTCCTGAGTAGCTGGGATTAAAAGCCACCATTCCTGGCTCTTTCCTCAAATTTCATATAAGTAGAATCATGTAAGTATGTAACCTTGAGTAGGGTAAGGGAAGTACTTTTATCTTTCACTTAGCATAATGCTTTTGTGATTCTTCTGCCCTGTTGCTGGAGTCTGTAGTCTGGTCTTTGATAAAACCAAATCCTTTGAATGGCTACACTGCTATGTATTTATTCACCCATCTACTGATAGACATTGGATTGTTTCCAGTTGTTGATTATTGTGAGCAAAGCTGCTTTAAAGATCTATCTGTACTAGTCTTTCTGTGAACATAGGTATTTATTTTTCTTGACAAAATACAGGAGTGGGACAGCTGAGTCATATGGTAAGCATTTAACTTTATACAAGACTGTCAGACTGTTTTTCCAAAGTAGATGTATCATTTTTCGTTCTCACCAGGAATATGAGAGTTACAGTTGCTTTGTATCTTTGCCAGCATTTGGTGTTGGAAGTCTTTTTAATTTTAGCATTTAGTAGGTAGGGAATGGTTTCTCTATGATTTTAATTTGCATTTCTCTGTTGGTTAATAATCATGAACATCTTTATATATATGGTAATTTTCCATCTACTTGTTGGTTTGTTTCTTTGAGATAGGGTCTCCCTCTGTCACCCATGCTAGAGTGCAGTGGCACCATCCATGCTCACTGCAGCCTCAAACTCCCAGACTCAAGAGATCCTCCCACCTCAGCATCCCAAGTAACTGGGACCATGGGTGCGTACCACCACTCCTAGCTAAATTTTTATTTTTTGTAGAGATGAGATCTCCTTGTGTTGCCCAGGCTGGTCTCAAACTCCTGGGCTCAAGCAGTCCTCCCACCTCCACCTGCCAAAGTGCTGGGATTACAGGTGTGAGCCACTGTGCCTGACCACCATTTGCTTCTTAGTGAGATACGCTTGGTTGTGATTTTCTATGTTTCTTTGATGTTGGGTTTCTTGAGTTTTTGTTTGTTTGTTTGTTTTTGATCTATTTGGTTTATAGTTTTCCTCAGACTTGATAAACATTCAGCCATTATTTTTTCAAAAAATTTTTTGTCTGAACTCCCATCCCCTCCTTCCTGAGACTGTATGTGTGATGCATTTTAGGCCACATTATGTTGCTCTTTTCATTTTTCAGATATATTTCTTCTGTTCATGTTAGTTTCAGTTGCTTTGTCTTCAGTTTTACAAGTCTTTTTTTTCTTTAGTGTCTTATTTGCTGTTTATCCCATCTGGTGTATTTTAAATCTCAGATTTTTCTTTTCATCTCTTTTTTCTTTTCTTTTTTGAGACTGTCTCACTCTGTTGCCCAGGCTGGAGTGCAGTGATGCCATCTTGGCTCACGGCAACCCCCGCCTCCTGGGTTCAAGTGATTCTCCTGCCTCAGCCTCATGAGTAGCTGGGATTATAGGTGTCCACTACCATGCCTGGCTAATTTTTTTGTATTTTTAGTAGAGACGGGGTTTCACCGTGTTGGCCAGGCTGGTCTCAAACTCCTGACCTCAGGTGGTTCGCCCGCTTCAGTCTCCCAAAGTTTGTAATTGTGTATTACAAGCTTGTGTATTCCTTGTAATTGTGTATTACAAGTGTCCCAAAGTTTGTAATTGTGTATTACAAGCTTGAGTCACCGTGCCCGGTCTCTATATTTTTAATCTCCAGAAGTTTAATTTGGATCTTTTCACATACCCCCTTTCTCATCACACTCATGCTTTTTTCTAACCTTCTTGAGCATAGGAAGTATATTTTTAATAACTGCTTTACTGTCTTTGCTGATTCTATTAGCTGTGTCATTTCTAGATCTGTGTCTGTTTTTTTTTCTTTTTTTCTTTTTTTCCTGCTTGGCATTGGGACAGATTTTATTGCTTTCTGTGCCTGTTAACTTATGAATAGATGCCACTGTTGTCAATTTTATGTAATTAGGTGTCGGACTTTTTGGTATTCTAATAAATATTTCATTAAATTACTTGAATTCTGTTTGATCCTTTTTAGGCTTACTTTTGAGCTTCTTTGTTAAAATAGACCTGAGGGCAAATTCAATCCCTCTTATTCCATCAATGGCTGGAATTGGAGGTACATGCAGAGTGGGGTTTCTGGTTGTTTATTTGTTTTAGAGACAGGGTCTTGCTCTGTTTCCCAGGCTGGAGTGCAGTGGCGTGATCATAGCTTGCTGCAGCCCTGACCTCCTGGGCTCAAAGTGATCCTCCCATCTCAGCCTCTCAAGTAGCTGGGACTATGGGAGTGCACCACCATGCCTGACTAATTTAATTTTCTATAGAGTGGAGTCTGTCTATTTTGTGCTGGCTGATCTCAAACTCGTGGACTCTAGCAATCCTGTCTCGGCTTCCCAGAGTGCTGGGGTGACAGTTGTGAGTTGCTGTGCCCGGCCCCATCCACAGTGTTTTTAACAGTAGTTCTCGCAGGGCTTCTCCTGGTAAATGAAACATAGCAACTTCATGATTTCTTAAAAAGCCAAATAATTTTGCAACAATATAAAAATATAAAATATATAAAAATATAAAAATATAAAAGAGACAATATTGAGTAGCAGTTAAGTGTCTCTCGAATGATACCTGATATAAATCTTATTTTTGTTGCCATGCAACCTGGGCTAGTTACTTAACATTTTCAGGCCTAGGTTTCTTCATCTGTGAAATAAAGATAATGGTAATACCTTCCATTGGTTGGATGAGTTAAAGGAAATAATGAATACAACACCTTCACTGGCATTTATTATATACATTAAAACACTAGATTCCTTAAATATGTCTGGTGTTATGTTTTATTGTAGGAAAACTTAAAAACAAACTTGTAACCATTACCAAGAATGCTAACTAAATATTGGGTACACAAAAGACAAAATCAAGTTTACAGTTAGATGGTTAAGTGATGACTGTGAAGTGGAGTCTGCGCTGTAAACCTGCTCATAAATAATGAGATGCTTTTCGCTTCCCCTAATCTATCTCCAGGCTAGTGGATTAGAAACAGGAATGACAAGATATTGTGACAAGAAAGAATCCTAGAAAGTATTTGTGAACCACATACGCAACAAAGGACTCCTATCTAGAATATATAAAGGAATCTCAAAACAATAGTAAATTTAAAAATCCAATTAGAAAATGAGCAAAGGACATGAGAACAGATACAGATGACAAACAAGCACGTGAAGAGATGTTCAACTTCAATAGCCATTAGGAAAATGCTAAATAAACTAAAATAGAATATCAGTGCACACCTATCAGAATGGTTAAAATCTTAAGTGCAGACAAGAGTGGAGAACTGAGGTGGACTGACATCCCACCTTTGTCACTTTGTCACTTTCTTTTTGTTTGCTTGAGACAGAGTTTTGCTCTTATTGCCCAGGCTGGAGTGCAATGGCGCCATCTCGGCTCACTGCAGCCTCTGCCTCCTGGGTTCAAGCGATTCTCCTGCCTCATCCTCCTGAGTAGCTGGGATTATAGGCATGCGCCACCACGCCCAGCTAATTTTGAATTTTTAGTAGAGACGGGGTTTCTCCATGTTGGTCAGGCTGGTCGCAAACTCCCGACCTCAGGTGATCCACTCGATTCAGCCTCCCAAAGTGCTGGGATTACAGGCGTGAACCACCGTGACTGGCCCCACCTTTGTCACTTCCTAACTGGGTAATTAATCTCTGGCCAATGACCCCCCAACCCTCTTCCTGTTTTCTTTGGAAAATGAGGGTTCTCATAGTGTTATGATTAGGAATTTTGATAAGTTATTGTAGAGACTAGCCCATAATAAGTCTTGTATCAGTGTTTTCATTTTTCTTTGCATAGTATCCCAATTATTTAGTTAAGCTTTAACAAATGTTTAAATTCAATTATAAGAAATCCTTTAGTGTGCTCAGAACTCTACTAATTATCTTTAATTGTGTATCAATCTAGATTGGCATTGAATTTTTTGATACTCTTTACTATTACTCTTCATAAATTGAAAAGTAAGTACAAGGTACAAACAGTATTCTTCCCACCAAAGTCACAATAAAAGAGAAGGCATGAAGACTAAAATAGATTCAGAAAGAGATGCTTGACCATTTTTCAACCCTTGCTTTATTTGTGAGCACAGCTATTAAACTTTCTATATTGACTTGAGTATAAATGTGGTTCCCAAACTAATTTGCCTAGAGGCTACATCAGGAAAGTGTCCGCTGTCCAAAAGCAATTAATTTTATTTCAGCATAAGTATATGTTTAACGCTAAAAATGTTGTATGTATTTGTGCTTGCATTCATAAATATCACAGAGGGCAAATATATCATAAAATGAAAGTTTTAAATAACTTTTATTTTTTAGAGACAGCGTCTCACTACATTGTCTAAGCTGGACTTGAACTCCTGTGCTCAATAGATCTTCCTGCCTCACCCTCCCAAGTGGCTGGGATTACAGGCATGTGCCACCACACCTGGCGTTAAATCTTTTCTTTTTGAGATGGAGTCTTGCTCTGTCCCTCAGGCTGGATTTCAGTGGCATGATCTTGGCTCACTGAAACCTCTGCCTCACAGATTCAAGCATTCTCATGACTCAGCCTCCCAAGTAACTTGGATTAGACATGCGCAACCAGGCCTGGCTAATTTTTGTATTTTCAGTAGAGATGAGGTTTCACCATGTTGGCCAGGCTGGTCTCAAACTCCTGACCTCAGGTGATCTGCCCGCCTCGGCCTCCCAAAGTGCTGGGATTACAGGTGTGAGCCACCGCGCCCAGCTATCTTTTCTATTTAAATAGTTTGTCTTTCTTTAATTAATACTACTATCAACTCTAATACATTCTACATTTTAATTCTTATGAGTAAACCTCTTTGGTTCCCCAGTGGCCCCAAACCAAAGGAAATCTAACAAGTCATATTCTGATGAACTCTCACCTGAAAGAAGGGTGGAACATGCAAAGGCAGTAACAAACATATGGCTTAGACAGCAACTCAGATTGAGTTATTGATCCATTGCAAGTTGAGCTGTGGTGGCTCACGCCTGTAATCCCAGTGCTTTGGGAGGCTGCCCTGACCAACATGGAGAAACCCCACCTCTACTAAAAATACAAAATTAGCTGGGCGTGGTGGCGCATGCCTGTAATCCCAGCTACTCGGGAGACTGAGGCAAGAGAATTGCTTGAACTGGGGAGACTGAGGCAAGATAATTGCTTGAACTGGGGAGGCAGAGGTTGCAGCTACTCCAGCCTGGGCAACAAGAGTGAAACTCAGTCTAAAAAAAAAAAAAAAAAGGAAGGGACCGGGCGCGGTGGCTCAAGCCTGTAATCCCAGCACTTTGGGAGGCCGAGACGGGCGGACCACGAGGTCAGGAGATCGAGACCATCCTGGCTAACATGGTGAAACCCCATCTCCACTAAAAAATAAAAAAACTAGCCGGGCGAGGTGGCGGGCGCCTGTAGTCCCAGCTACTCGGGAGGCTGAGGCAGGAGAATGGCGTAAACCCGGGAGGCGGAGCTTGCAGTGAGCTGAGATCCGGCCACTGCACTCCAGCCTGGGCGACAGAGCGAGACTCCGTCTCAAAAAATAAAAAAAAAAAAAAAAAAAAAAAAAGGAAGAAGGAAAGAAAGTTGTTCTCTGCTAGGCTGTGAGGGTCTGGATGGGGTATGTGATTTGGTCGCTTTTCATGAGAGTTTGAAAATTTACTGGTGATGCAGATATACTTGCATATAATAGCTCGATTATGGTTATGTTCAAGAAAATGAATGTGACAGAGGGAAGGTGAGTGCCACAGGTAACAGGTTAGTGATGAAGAAAGTTCTGTGAGTTTTCGCAGAACACAGGAATGCTTTGGGAATCGGGTGCTGAGGGAGAAGCAAAGGCTGGAGTGAGCGGTGTCACTTCAGCAATAAAGTGGAATGAAAGTGATTTGATTTATGGAAGGTGAGGGCCCTGGGATGTGGGACTGGCTTAAGCAAATATTTCAGGTTGGAGGAGTTTGAGGAGAAAGCTGAAAGAAACCTAAGGAAGTCCTTGAAAGCCCCTGATAGAAATGTTTCATTGGTTTCAGTTGATTGCCTTGGGTGTATCTGAAGGCGTGTTGGAGACTGGAGGGTAACCTCCTCTTGGGAAAGCACTGGGCCAGGCTGCTGGATATTTAGCTTCTTTCAAGATAAGAACTAGGTTCATCCCCTGGGGTCACGAAGCTCAGGTCTGTCTCTTTAGTGGATTTAAATCTCCAATAGCCCTAGATCTGGTTCAGCCTTCCCCCTAAGGCCCATCCCTAAAACAAAGTGACCCTTAAGGAACTTAAGGAAAAGGCACCACGGCCTTCTGTATAATATTAGAATACTTAAAAGCAGTAGATGATTCAAGTTTGTTTAACTGAGTGATTAAACTAAGACCTGAGTAGGATCAAAACAAAATGAAGAGTTGAATAAGATCTTAGAAATAATCTAGCCTCATCCTAACCTGAAAATTTAGGCAGAAAGATTATACTACATGCAGCATATCTAAGAATTCATCTTTCCTGATTTCAAGTGTGGCTTTATCTGTTGAACTCTGATGTCGTATCTAATTTCAGCTGGAAACAGGAATTCTCAGCGTTCCTGAAAGTATTATACTTTGTCATTGTTTATCTGATTGTGGCAGTGCTGCTTCTAAAAATCGTAAATGGGGAATTTTTACATTTTAGTTGAATTAAAATGGGACAGTTTGAAGATGATTAAACACAATATAGGTTATTATAAAACCAGAGGGTTTAAAAAATAATCTCACTAATAAGCCAGGATTCAAAAATTTTGTGACTAACATTAATTCAACATTTCTAAACATGGTTGAAGGTTTCTAGCTTACAGTGACCCCTGGTGTTACACTGAAACACATGCAGTCTGTTATTCCTATCTGTTGAAATAGCTCCTGACAGGAGCTGGCCAACTCTATGTAAAGCAGCCCATTCCCAGTTGCTGTGGGGTAAAGCAAATTTCTGTAAAGGAAATTAGAATCTGTGCATTCAACACACAAAAGACCAACATTTTATTAGGTAATACCTGTACATGTCATTAAAATATGTACTAAAGAAACAGTGAACGAATGAAATTCATTTTTCTCAAATCTCAATTATTAAAGTGACTTATTTTAAAAATAAAAGCAACAATAGGAATTTAAACTTATTTGTTGCCTAATGTAGTAGATGGCAATATCCAAAAAAGAGATATAAATTTTTTTTTTTTTTGAGACGGAGTCTTGTTCTGTTGCTCAGACTGGAGTGCAATGGGACGATGTCAGCTCACTGCAACCTCTGCCTCCTGGGTTCAAGCGATTCTCCTGTCTCAGCTTCCCAAGTAGCTGGGATTACGGGTGTCCACCACCCCACCACCACGCCGGGCTAATTTTTTTGTATTTTTAGTAGAGACGAGGTTTCACCATGTTGGCCAGGCTGGTTTTCAACTCCTGACCTCAAGTGATCCACCCGCCTCAGCCTCCCGAAGTGCTAGGATTACAGGCGTGAACCACTGCTCCTGACCATAAAATCTAGTTTTTAAGTGTCTTGAAATCCATAGTTATGCAGAATTATGTGCTCCCTCACGAATGGCAAATTTAAGAAATCTGTATAGTCTGTGTGAATATGTGAGACAAATCTAAATAATTCAAACTGCACGCCAGAACATTTAACTCTGGATATGCTATTGTAATGAGAGCACAGTTTTCACCTCAAATCCTTCATGCAGCGTGGAGGGATGAAAAGGAACAAGAGGAAGGAGAAAGAAAAAATAGGAAGAAAGGAAGGAGGGGGGAAGAAAGGAGATGGAAAAGAAGAGATTTGTTCTGGTTCATGTCCATAAGATGAAAAAAGGAAGGAAGGAAGAGGAGAGAAAACATAGATGTTGGATGGATGTTTGCAGTTTGAGAGTTGATCACCGCCAAATCTGCTGGGCCTGGTAGAATGCCTGACATGTAGTAGGTTCACAGGTGAACTGCCCTTCAGACAACAGCAGTTTCATAAGGTTAAACTATGTAAAGCTGACCAATTAAAACTATGCCAAATGTATGATTTAACATTTGTATTTCCTGCCTAGTGTGTTGAGAATTAGATGGATGTGGGTAGCACTTCCCGCTGGAATTTCTTTTTTTTTTTTTTTTGAGATGGAGTCTCACTCTGTCGGAGTGCAGTGGTGAGATCTTGGCTTACTGCAACCCCTGCCTCCCGGGTTCAAGCGATTCTCCTGTCTCAGTCTCCCAAGTAGCTGGGATTTCAGGTGCATGCCACTGTGCCTGGCTAATTTCTTATATTTTTAGTAGGGACAGAGTTTCACCATGTTGGCCAGGCTGGTCTCAAACTCCTGACCTTCGGTGATCCACCCGCCTCTGCCTCCCAAAAGTGCTGGGATTATAGGTGTGAGCCACTGCACCCGGCCGAATTTCTTCTTTCTGTTCAGGCTTCACACCACTGACTAGGCCTGTATAAGACCATGCTTGCAGAAACTGTAAAACTGTGTAACTGCAAAGTATTGCCATCATGAAAGTGGCATGGGACCCTTGAACAAACCCAGCAGCAGTCATGGGTAAAGCTTGTGGCCCAGCAATAATGGAAAACATAAAAGGAACTCCATGGCTGTTAAATTACAATTACAAAAATGCTTCCCAGCCCAAAATAGTTCTCAGTAGAACGAAACTGGAAAGCATTCGTGGGCTCTAGATTGTATTCCAAGACATCGGTATCTCAGAGGTAGGAATCACAGGAATGATCTTCACTGCCTAAAACCTTTGACTATACGGAATAACTGTATGATTGTGCAAGAGAGTTTACTCATGACTTAATGTGTAGTGATAAAAAGGAAAAAGAAAAAGCAGATTTTATCATGACAGTTGTAAAACTGAAAACTGTAGAAGCAGACCTGAAAAATTCCCACATATCAAAAATGGGCCAGTTAAATAAATTGTGTTATATCCATCTGGATAGACTCATATTTCATATGATAGAAAGCTACAGAAGCATTAAAAGAAATATAATAAGGCCAGGCACAGTGGCTCATGCCTATAATCCCAGCACTTTGGGAGGCTGAGGTAGGTGGATCACCTGAGGTCAGGAGTTTGAGACCAGCCTGGTCAACATGGTGAAGCCCCATCTCTACTAAAAATACAAAAAAATATTAACTGGGCATGGTGGGAGGCACCTGTAATCCCAGCTACTTGGGAGGCCGCAGCAGAATTGCTTGAACCCAGGAGGCAGAAGTTGCAGTGAACTGAGATCACGTCACTGTGCTCCAGCCTAGGCGAAAGAGGGAAACTCCGTCTCAAAAAAAAAGAAAGAAATATGATAAAATCTAAGTCTGCTGACATCACACATACACATTTATGTACTTGTAAAAACACCTGGAAGAATACATATATATATATATATATGTATTCTATATATATATGTATACTAAGACTTAGTCTTAGACTTAGTCTTAGTCATATATATATATATATATATATATATATATATGTATACACACACAAATTGTGTGTGTGAGTGTTTTAGTGACTACCTCTTAGGAATAATTTGGGACAGGTAAGAAAATAATTGAATTCTTTTAAATACTTTTTATTTTTTAACGAGATCATTTATTGTCTCTTATAATAATTTTAAGGATATTAAGTTTGTCATCTAGTAAAGATGATTGTTTTTAGAAACTGTTTCCTTACTACTATGGATAATTAGCTGTGAAAGACATCTCCAAGAATAAAGATTCCTCAGGCACTGATAGTCTAAAACTGGGAAACAAGACAGGTACCCAGATAACTTCAGAAAGGCAGCTTAGAAGGACCATAGGAAAGGTTCATAGCTCTGTGATGGTTCAGAGGACAAATAAACAACGTCCAGTTGAGTGGACCAGGAAAAAAGGTTAAAAATCGGTAGTCTTTTGACAGGAAGATGAGAGGAGAAGTTTTCAGAAGTGCCAGCCTGAGTAAAGGCATACAGCGGGAAAGGCGGAGCACTTCTAGAACAAACAACAGACAGTAGTAATTGAGCACTTACTATATGCCAGGTGTTGTTTCTGGCTCTTTACAAGTATTACTTCACAATACTCTTACAAAGTAGGCATTACGATTTTCATGTTAGAGATGAAGAAACTGAGGCAATGAGAGGGTAAGGCACTCGCTCGAGATCACCTTGCTGGCGAGAGGCACTGGCAGGAGGCATAGCTGGCTGGAGCTCTTTTGTCTCCTCACAGTCCAGCCTTGTGGAGGCTGGGGTCTTAGTCTGCAGGGCCTGAGTGGCCACCTAGAGCAGGCAGTGCGACACTGTGTGGTCCAGGTGGGAGGTCATGAGAAGAAGCGGCGGTTCCTCACTCACTGTCTAGCTCCACCTCCAACTCTGTAATCTTGTTCCTCTTTCCCTCCATGTGGAAGGGAAGCTGCCTCTCAGAGGAGGCAAGGTGCTCTGCCTCCCCACCAGCTGGATCTTTTTAAAAAACTCCCAACATCTTTTATTCTTCAGAACCTGGACCAGGGTAGGGAGGGTGTCTCACCATGTTGCACAGGCTGGTCTTGAACTCCAGGCCTCAGCCATTCTCCCACCTTAAGCTCCCAAAGCACTGGGATTATAGGTCCAAACCACATGCCGGCTTTCAAATTGCCTTTTCTTTTTGTGAAGAGATAATCCATATGGTTCAAAACTCAAATTATTTGAGGGTAAGCAGTGAAAAGTTTCTTTTCTATGCATGTGCCCAAGACAGCCAGTGTCACTTCCTGAAAGCAACCAATGCTTCCCATCTCATGTGTATTCTTCTAGAAGTATTTAGAGATAATTACATAGAGTGTATAAAGATATTCCTTGTTGTTTTGTCGAAAATGCATTAGATATGCAGAACATAATTTATCTGACCTGGCCTGTTAATAGACATCTTTTACTACTGTAAACAATATTGCAATAACTATTCTTGTTCATTATTTTTCATACATATAGACATAGCTGGAGAATAAATTGGAATGGAGACTTTACTCATTATAGTATTAATTGTAATCACTTGCCAAATTGCCCTCCCTTGAGGTTATAGTAAATTTATAGTCTGAGATATAAATAAGTGTCCATTTTCTCACCCCTTTGTAATATTCCATATTATCAAATGTTTCAATTTTTCACTTAAATTCTGTTTTTGAGATATCCATATTGATACATGTGGTTCTATTTCATGCATTTTAAATTACTGGGTACATTTTTATTTTTAAATTCTAGATTCAGGGGTAACATGTGCAAGTTTGTTGCATGGGTATATTGTGTGATGCCGAGATTTGTGCTTCTATCAATCCCATCACCCAATAATGAACATAGTACCCAATAGATAGTTTTCTAACTCTTGCCCCTCTTCCTCCATCCTTTCTTTTGGAGTCTCCAGTGTCTATTTCCATTTTTATGTCCGTGTGTACTCATTGTTTAGCTCCCACTTATAAGTGAGAATGTGCAGTTTTTGGTTTTCTGTTTATGTTAATTTGCTTAGGATAATGGCCTCCAGCCCCATCCATGTGGCTGCAAAGGACGTAATTTTTTTTTTATGGCTGTGTAGTATTCCATGGAGTATATGTACCATATTTTCTTTATCAAATCAATTGTTTTTGGCCCCTTAGGTTGATTCCATGTCTTTTTTTTTTTCTTTGAGACAGAGTCTCACTATGTTGCCCAGGCTGGAGTGCACTGGCATGATCTCGGCTCACTGCAACCTCTGCCTCCTAGGTTCAAGCGATTTTTGTGTCTCAGCCTCCTGAGTAGCTGGAAATACAGGTGTGCACCACCACACCCGGCTAATTTTTGTATTTTTAGTAGAGATGGGGTTTCACCATGTTGGCCAAGCTGGTCTTGAACTCCTGGCCTCACGTGACCCACCCGCCTTGGCCTCTCAAAGTGCTGGGATTACAGGCGTGAGCCACCACACTCAGCCAGTATGTCTCCTTTTGAGAAATGTCTACTCATGTCTTTTGCCCACTTTTTAAATGGGGTTATTATTTTGTTGATTTAAGTTCCTTATAGATTCTGGGTATTAGTCCTTTGTTGGATGAATAGTTGGCAAATATTTTCTACTGAGAACTATTAAATTGCACAAATACACTATTTACTTATCCACACACCTACTAATGGACAACTAGGTTTATCTTTGACACTGTTTGGGGGTGTCCTCCTGCCTGCTTATTTTACTGAGCGTTAAATGCAATTCATTTTTAAAAGCTGTATGTCAGGCTCTGGTATACAGAGATGAACAAGACATGCTCTCTGTTCTAGAGTTATGCCATGTTTGGGATAAGCAGAAAGGGTTGGGGGGAAAAAATTTAAATAATAATAATAAAAAAGAAAGGGTTGGTGAACCATGAGGAGAAAGAGATATACTGTGTGCATATAAATATAATTAGTTATGAGCAAAATGGGGGAGAATAGAAAAAACATGATATCAGAGTGCCTGGTCAATGATAGATATTTGTTGAGTGAATGAACTGAGTCAATTAGTAAGAAACTGATTGCAAGACATGTTGAATATTTAGGTATGACCTTTGAGGGACTGTAATTAATGTTCCTTACTACTAATTGCCATGTCTAAGGGAAGACAAAGTTGCTAAATACCCATAGAAATCAAACCCTAGGCGGAAATCCAACCCTAGTCCATCATTTCAAGACCTTACAGGTAAATGGGATAGACTGGGAAGAATGGTCTTTTATTGCTTTTAAACTCTAGTTACTTTTTCAGTTTTCATAACTTGAATAAATAGCCTCAATCATCGGTTAATCAAAAACCTGTACATTAAGGCTAATTTTTCTACTTATAAACAGAAACAGCATCTCATTAATCATCTTTTGAATTGCAGAGATACTCCCAGCTGGCTAAAGGCCACTACACCCTGTCTATATTTACACTGAGTTAAGAATAAATCTGGCTAGGTTGCTTTGTTATTAAAATGACATACCAATGATTTAAAGCTCAAGTTCAAGTTCATATACTGTATTTGACTTCTC
Source organism: Chlorocebus sabaeus (assembly GCF_047675955.1). Lineage (NCBI taxonomy): Eukaryota > Metazoa > Chordata > Mammalia > Primates > Cercopithecidae > Chlorocebus > Chlorocebus sabaeus. The sequence continues at coordinate 56,944,461 of NC_132911.1, read as the reverse complement.
CAGTTGGTTGTCATATGACGAAGGCAGTTTCCATGTAAGAATTGTATAACAGCGCCTATCCACCAGTGGCAAGTTTTGGCACAGGACGTTAATATTTGGGTAATAATGTATTTTGTGGCTGGGTTAATGTGGTTAATCTTACTGAAGCTATGCTTAGAAATTCCAAGTCAAAATGGCACACATACCTCCTCTAGTATTTAGAACTAGAACATAGTTTTATGGTAGAACATAGAAACAGAATTTAATCCAAAACTTTCATAACTATAGATATAAAAGAACACTGTATAAATACTTTAAAAGATGTCAGTCTTATTTCTCATGTTTCAGATTAGGACTTTATGTTAGTGATTCTGTCTCCTTTTATTATATTTTAGAGACAGGGTCTTGCTCTGTTGCTTAGGCCGGAGTGCAGTGACACAATCATGGCCCATTGCTGCCTTGAAGTCCTGGGGTTAAGAGATCCTTCTGTCTCAACCTCCCAAGTAGCTAGGACGACAGGCATGAAGCACTATGGTCAGCTAATTTGGTTTTTAAACATTTTTTGCAGAGACAGGGTCTTGCTCTGTTGCCCTGGCTGGTCTTGAACTCCTGGCCTCAGGCAGTCCTCCCACCTTGCCCTCCCAAAGTGCTGGGATTGCAGGCATGAGCCACTACTCCCAGCCTCTCCTTTTATTATTTACCTTTCAAATTAAAATTTTGTAGAGACTTCACTGACAGAGCCATTTCTCGACAATTTTTCCAATCCAACTTCATTATCTAGGTAAGCTACAAACTTAATACATTATGCATTCAACAAGGGTTAATTACATGCTATAGAATGCATAGCACAAAAAGTAGGCATCTATCAGTGATTCAAGTACTTATGTCTAAAAGTTTCCTTTAAAAAAACACATATGTATTGATCGTTCCACAATTAAGAACTACCAGAGTGCATAACTTTAAAAAGTGACTTACCATATTATGTAAGTAGTATGCCATTATATTGTTTAGTTTTTGAGAGAGTAAAAATCAGCCTAGGACTGAGACAGTAAAAAAAAAAAAAAAAAAAAAAAAAAAAAAAAAAAAAAAATCTAATAAATGTTATTCATCCAATGAGAATTTTAAATAGAATTTGAAGGGGAAAAAACCCATTAAGCTGAGCTTCAGTTTCCTCAAGTAAAATGGCAGTTTGTTGTGAGATGGAATAAGCACCTAGCCTAATATCTCACACATATCCATTCAATTTTGTTAGCTCCCTATTCTGGGCACTCCTTCCTCCTTCGCAGCACCTACAGAATAATTTTTGGGCCTTTGCAATGATGTGGGTCAGGGCAAGGCACAGCTGAAGCCACAGAGCAGTTGAAGAATTAAAAATAGTAATTAATTGGCAACTAATCTTCCAAATGTGTGGGAAGAACAGGTGATAATGTACAGACCTTAGCCCACTGCCCAAACAAATGATAAGGAAATAAAAACAGAACAAATGCAATTCAATAATCTATTCATTTCAGAAGTCGCCAATTTTGCCTCGTGGTCTCTCAATTTTCTGCTTTCTCATCTTCAATTCCTTGGTCCCTCATCTATTTCTCTTCTTTTTTTATCTTAATGCACTTTATCTTCTTTTCCACTTTCATTGTGGTGTACTTTATCTCTTTCCCTAAATCAGTGGTGTGCCTAGCACATTTGACACCTAGTACAGATCACTTTAAGTGGCTTCCTCCTCTAAAGGAGAAAATTATTTTTAATAGTCATGAAATGAAATGCAGACCAGAAAGAAGACACTGAAAAATATTTTGATTTTTACTTATGTAACTATCATTAAACTTTTTCAAATAAAAATGTAAATAAAATAATACAGTACAAAAAAGGAAATTAATACTTTTCCATTACATGAATGTGTTTTTTTGAAAAAAATTAAAGGTTAGGGGAGACATGTGAAAATGGTGAGAAAGAGAACTCTGCCTATACGGCTCAGAAAATGGTGTGTATATACTATATAATAACAGAATTGAAGTTATTCAATTTGTTTTGACACCTTTATAATCACAGTGCTATCATCATGTATTATGAATCTGCTATTTAAAGCTAGGATTTATATAGTGCCAAAGGTTGGAGATATGAGCTGTGCACAAAACAAGCTGAAACAATTTAGAACTGTTAAGAATGTACTTTCAACACCAGCACACATATAAAGCCTAGCCCTTTTATGTTGGGGACCAATTGTATAGTCGAGAGTTCTTTGAATTAACTTCCCCAGAGTATAATTAAAAGATAAGCAATAAAAATGTGCTAATTTGAGGCTTACACATGTTACTAAAATTCAATAGACAATCACAGCATTTATTTAGAACTTAAATCAATTGTTCTCAACCGTGGCCGTTTTGCCTTTCGGGACGTTTTTGGCAATGTCTGCAGACACTTTTGGCTGTTACCATTGTGGGGAGTGCAACTGAAATCAAGTGGGTAGAGGCCAGGGATGCAGCCAAACATCCAAAGATGCACAGCACGGCCTCCCACAACAATTATTTGGCCCAGAATGACAACAAAATGAGAAACCCTGGCTTGGACCAACCAGGTTTTTGAGGCGAGAGTATATTTTTTCAACGACATTGTTTAGGATTTGATGGCAGAAAGGTGATAATAAAAGCAGACTGATTCTAGTTGTTTTCATTGTTGCTAAATGGTAATCATATAGACAGTGTACCTCTTTATCGTCTATGCCTGGGGGTAACCACTCGGACACCCACTCCATCTTGGCTATCATTCATTGCTCCAGTTAAGATTTCTTCTTCTGGAGTACCACCTCAGTGAGGCATAAATGAACCAGAGCTAGCCACAAGTTCTTATGTGGCTATTCTCTTGGTTGATTTCATGCTTATCTCATTTTTAAAAACATAATTAAATATTCTAAAATAAGAGCTTTATTGAAATGTAATTTACAAACCAAAAAGTCATCATTTTAAAGTGTACAATTCAGTGGTTTTTAGTATATTAATCAAGTTATGAAACAATCACCGCTAATTTCAGAACATTTTCATCATTCTCAAAAGAAATCTTATGTCCAGTGGCAGTCATATCCCATCCTTTCCTTCCTTCCTCCAACCCCTGGCAAATGCTAATCTACTTTCTATTCTGGACATTTCATATAAGGGTAAACATACAATATGTGGCCTTTTGTGACTTCTTTCACTTAGCATGTTTTCAAGTAACAGTACTTGGCTCCTTGTTATTGCCAGGTTATATTCCATTGTATGGATAAAGCACATTTGGTCTGTGCATTTATCAGTTGATACTTGGGTTGCTTCCATTTTGGCTACTGAAGTATGCTTCTCTGAACATTTGTGTGGACATAGGTTTTTAATTATCTTGAATATACACCTAGGAGTGGAAGTGCCGGATCACATAGTAATTCTATGCTTATTATTTGAGGAACAGAAACTCTTCTATCACATATAATATTCTATTGTTGGATATACCACATTTTGGTTATCCATTCAACATTAGAAAACACTTGGATTGCTTCCACTTTTTAGCTGTTATGAGTAATGCTGTATAAACATTTGTGTAAGTTTTTTTGTGATGTTTTTATTTCTCTAGAAGTGGAATTACTAGGCCATGTAGTTACTCTTTAACCTTTTGAGGAACTGCCAAACTGTTTTCTGAAGTGGCTACACCATTTTGTAATATCACTAACAAGGGTTCCAATTTCTCCATATCCTTATCATCACTTGCTATTGTCTTTTTAATTTTAACTACTCTAGTGGATATGAAGTGGTATCTTGTTGTGATCTGATTGCATTTCCCTTGCGAGTAACGAGGTTGAATATCTTTTCATGTGCTTATTGGCTATTTGCATATCTTTGTAGAAATGTCTACTCAAATCTTTAGCCCATTTTTAAAGTTGGGTTGTATTTTTATCGTTCAGTTGGAAGAATTGTTTATGTATCGTTCCTTGTTATGTGATTAGCAAATATTTTCTCACATTCTATGTTTTGTGTTTTGTCTTTCCACTTTTTTTTTTTTTTTTTTTTTTTTTTGGAGACAGGGTCTTATTCTGTCGCCCAGGCTGGAGTTCACTGGCTTGATGTTGGCTAACTGCAGCCACCGCCTCCTGGCTTCAAGTGATTCTCCAGCCTCACCCTTCTGAGTAGCTGGGACTACAGGCGTGAGTCACCATGCAGGCTAATTTTTGTAGAGATGGGGTTTCGCCATGATGCTCAGGCTGGTCTCAAAATCCTGAGCTCAAAGTGATCCACCTGCCTTGGCCTCCCCAAATGCTGGGATTACAGGCGTGAGCTACTGTGCCTGGCCTCTTTTCACTTTCTTGATGAAGCACAAAAGTTTTCAATTTTGATAAGGTCCAATTTATCTAATTGTGTGTGTGTTTGTTACCTGTGCTTTTAGCTTAATATCTAAGACACCATTGCCTAATCCAAAGCCAAAAAGGTGTACTCCTGTTTTCTTCTAAGAGTTTTATCGTTCGAGCTATTAAAGTCTTTGATCCAGTTTGAGATCATTTTGTCTATGGTATGAGTGCCACTTTATTCTTTTGCATGTGGATATTCAGTTTTCCCAACACTATTTATTGAGAAGGCTATTCTTTCTCCTTTGAAATATCTTTTTTTTTGTTGTTTTTTGAGTGTCTTGCTCTGTCGACCAGGCTGGTGTGCAGTGGCATGATCATGGCTCACTGTAGTCTCCACCTCCTGAGCTCAAGCAATCCTCCCACCACAGACTCTCAAGTGGCTGGGCTGCAGGCTCACACTACCATGTCTGCCTAATTTTTAATTTTTTTTTTTTTTCAGCAGAGACAGTATCACTATGTAGCCCAGGCTGGTCTTGAACTCTTGGCCTCAAGCGATCCTCCTGCCTCAGCCTCCCAGAGTGCTAGGATTACAGACCTCTGCTACAGAGCCTGGTGTATTTTATTATTATTATTTTTTGCTAGTTCTTGATTCAGGAGAAAAATCAATTGACTTTAAACTTAGTTCATTTCTGGACTTTAATTGTATTCCATCTGTCTAATCTTATGCCCGTACTACACTATCTTCATTACTGTGAGCTTGTAGCAAGTTTTGAAATTGGGAAGAGAATGTTTCACAGATTTTTTTTTTTTTTTTTGAGAGGAAGTCCCGCTCTGTTGCCCAGGCTGGACTACAGTGGCACAATCTTGACTCACTGCAAGCTCTGCCTCCTGGATTCATGCTATTCTCCTGCCTCAGCCTCCCGAGTAGCTGGGACTATGGGCGCCTGCCACCACACCTGGCTGATTTTTTGTATTTTTTAGTAGAGACGGGGTTTCAACGTGTTCGCCAGAAGGGTCTTGATCTCCTGACCTCAAGTGATTTGCTTGCCTTGGCCTCCCAAAGTGCTGGGATTATAGGCATGAAACACTGTGCCTGGTCTCTCAATCGCATTTTAATCGTTTATTGCTATTGCATAGAAATACAACAAAATATTTTCAAGTAAAAATAATACTTCTGAAGCAGTTATATGAAATAGGAAAAAGATAATTTTTTGAAGTCACTTAATATGGACTTTAACATTTTTACTTATTTTAAATCTGTAGTACCCACTGTGTTTAGGACATACCATAACTTTTTTTTTTTTTTTGAGACGGAGTCTTGCTCTGTCGCCCAGGCTGGGGTGCAGTGGCTGGATCTCAGCTCACTGCAAGCTCCGCCTCCCGGGTTTATGCCATTCTCCTGCCTCAGCCTCCTCAGTAGCTGGGACTACAGGCGCCCGCCACCTCGCCCTGCTAGTTTTTTGTATTTTTTAGTAGAGACGGGGTTTCACCGTGTTAGCCAGGATGGTGTCGCTCTCCTGACCTTGTGATCCGCCCGTCTCGGCCTCCCAAAGTGTTAGGATTACAGGTTTGAGCCACCGCGCCCAGCTTTTTTTTTTTTTTTTTTTTTTTTTTTTTTTGAGACGGAGTCTTACTCTGTCACCCAGGCTGGAGCACAGTGGTGTGATCACGGCTCACTACAACCTCCAACTCCCTGGTTCAAACAATTCTCCTGCCTCGAGTCTCCCAAGTAGCTTAGATTACAGGCACGTACCACCACGCCCAACTAATTTTTGTATTTTTAGTAGAGACAGAGTTTCACCATGTTGGCCAGGATGGTCTTGATCTCCTGACTTCATGATCTACCTGTCTTGGCCTCCCAAAGTGCCGGGATTACAGGCGTGAGCCACTGCACCTGGCCTCATAACTTCTTAATAAAGGCTAGCTGAACCTCCTTCCAGAAGAAAACCTGTCATTTTCAGTTCATTTCTTGGTGATATTGAATTTTTTTTAAAAAAAACTTCTTAAAACAGGAGTATAAAATTTCTCTTGAGAGCCTTAAATATGGTAGGGAAAATACAAGCATTTCACACAAGCATCTCTTTGGTCAGCTTCCAGAACTCTGGGAGTAGAAAAAAATGAAAGGAAAGGAGAGAAAAAGCCTATAACACGAATGTAAATGGTAAGAAAGATGTAAACTTTAAAGATATTTTATGGCAATTCTTTTTACAAAATGTTTTAAATGTAACTAGATGTTTGTACTAAAATACATACAAGCACTTTATACATTTCAAAAACTACTGGAGTTAGATTTTTCAAAAAGTATTGACGGCTATTGTATAATTTCTGTAGGGACCATACAAATGTCAGAGCTACAGTATATTTTACATGCAATTTTTCATTCTAACCTATAGAGCAATGTGAGGTAGCTAAAGTAGATACTGCCAACACAACTTCAAAATGAGAACCTTGAATTTATAGACGTTAATTGATTTTCCAAATCCAAGTGAGGTCCCAGATTTTCCAACTCCTAAATGCAGCCAACTTACGATGTATGTCTATAAACTATATACATATATTTTAAAAATTAAGGCACATGTGAGAATGATATGAGTTCAAATTAATCTATAATAATCATACAAACACATGGAAAGCTTTGCGTGTAGATTAGGATTTTTCTGAAGAGCTTATTTCAAGGGAGGGGTGACATCTATTGACAGAAAAAGATTGAGCAGGATTGTGAGGATTTTTAGAAATTTAGTCTTGTTTCTCAAAGCCATTCCTTGTATTAGAATTCCCCCTAGAACTTATGAAAAAATGAAGAGCCCTGAGCCCTGCCAGTGGTGAAGTGTATTTGACACTCACAGTAGATAATTTTTAACACCCCATTGCTCTATAAATTAGTTTCAGTAACAATGGAACAATAATAATAATATCTAGAAAAGAAATTGGCAGCAAAATTTTTTTAATCGAAACTTTAATCAAGGCAGTCAAAAATTTAAAAGTTAAAAAAAAAAAAAAAGCCACACCAGTATTTCAAAACTGAAAAGAAAAAATCTATACTAGATAGTTTTGAGATCTGCCTAGGAGTTTTAACTTTGATCCCTTGTTAATAAGTCATTTTATGCAAACAATTGTCCAGCAACTAATAAGCGAATTTCAATAAGATAAACATCTACAAGATATAATTTGTTTCTACTAAATCATACTGATGATAGTGTTTTACTTCTTGATTTTTAATTTTAAATGAATAAACAATGAAACTGGATAAATTTGAATTTTAAAGATATTTAAGTTTTGTAAAGTATTTCACATATGAACTAAATTTTGTACTTAGTAAGTGGTTCCACAGAATGACAGAATGAGATGTTAAAATGGGATGGAGTCAAAAACCCACGACTACCTTAAATAGAAGGGACAGAATAGTGACTGTTGGAGAGAATTTGTGGATGCAAATAGGTTTGCAGATTTCAGGGCAGAAGAGGAAGTTTTTTCCTCATGGCTTCTATTTCCTCAATGTTGTAGGAGGTGAGATTATTTACCAAGGAGAGAACTGGGAAGCGGTGGGAATTAGGGATTTAAGAATAGTGCAGACGATCTGATGGAGAGTAGGAAGAGTGAACTACTAGGGAAACAACACAGAAAGCTTAGGCAGAATTGGAACCCACGTTTCCAGACATTCAGTTCAGTGGTCCTTTTAATAAATCATACTGAAAAGGAATGACTATTGGGAAAAGTACTTTGCATGAATGAATAGCAGGTAGGGTTGATTAAAACAAAGGGATCATTTGAGGAAGAAGGCAAAAAACCAAATGGTGTTATTAAAATAAATGGACTTCAGAGCATCGGAAAAAAAGCATTCATTTTATATGATAAACAGAGAACTTATTTTAAGTTACAAAAGACTAATGGTACGTTTTTCAAAAATATGTAGTCTGGAAAGTGTAGAAAAATGTACGTATAGACAGGAAAAATCACTTAGAATTTGATTTTGTACTTACTTAAAAAGCTTTGTTAGACTTCATTAGACACATTTTTATCATATTGCCCATATATAAAAATGAAAATACAAGCAAATTACATTGGTAAAGGTATTTCTAAAATTTCCTCACTTTTGAAATATTACTTCCGCCTCAGAGGTTGTCTGGGTTTTTCCACAGAATTTATCCTTTGCAGCACTGAAAGCACTGGCAACAAGCATTTCCTTACAGAATCCACAAAAGAACTAAAGCTGTGGTGCTAGGTGCCTAAGCTGTCTTTGGGAATGTTGTACAACACATCTTATTCATCACTTCTCTCACCATTATAGTTAGGATTTTTTTCCAGTCTGGTGTTTTTGATGTCTTACAGTAAGCACAGGAAATGGATGGCATTGGTTGACAAGCCTGGAGGACCACTATCTATCCACTGTTAAATGGACCCAGATTTCACAGATGTTAAAATATGAAAAATAGTAAAATATAGTAGCTTGCTAATTTGTTTTCCTTTGTCTTTAAATATTTTTTGGTTGGGCAGAGTGGCTCATGCCTGTAATCCCAACACTTTGGGAGGCTGAGGTGAAAGGACAGCCTGAACCCAGAAGTTTGAGATCAGCCTGGGCAGCATGGTGAAACTCTGTTTCTACAAAAATCACAAAAATTAGCCAGGTGTGGGGGTGGGCATCTGTAGTTACAGCTATTAGGGACAGTGAGGTGGAAGGATTGCTTGAGCCTGGGAGGTTGAGCCATGGGTGTGCCACTGCATTACAGCCTGGGTGAGATAGTGAGACCCTATCTCAAAACAGATAAATAAATAAATACATATTTTTACAAATTTTTAAGACTAGGGTCTCACTTTGTTGCCTAGGATGAGTGCAGTGGTGTGGTCATGGCTCACTGTAGCCTCAAACTCCTTGGCTCAAGCAATCCTCACCTTAACCTCTCAAGTAGCTCGGACTAGAGGAGTGCGCCACCACACCTAGCTATATTTTTACTTTTTTTTTTTTTGGAAACAGAGTGTCACTCTGTCACTCAGGCTGGAGTGCAGTGGTGCAATCTCGGCTTACTGCAAGCTCTGCCTCCCGGGTTCACGCCATTCTCCTGCCTCAGCCCCCAAGTAGCGGGCACCTGCACCACTACAGGCACCTGCCACCACGCCTGGCTAATTTATTTTTTGTACTTTTAGTAGAGACAGGGTTTCACTGTGTTAGCCAGGATGGTCTCGATCTCCTAACCTCGGTATTCACCCGCCTCGGCCTCCCAAAGTGCTGGGATTACAGGCGCGAGCCACCAAGCCCGGCCTATATTTTTACTTTTATTTTATTTTTATAAAGACAGGGTTTCACTGTGTTGTCCAGGCTGGTCTCAAACTCCTGGCCTCAAGTGATTCTCATACCTCAGCCTACCAAAGTGCTGAGATTACAGGTGTGAGCCACCATGCCAGGCCCGTCTTTAAATATTGTTCTAAAATAAAATATTAATGGCTGCATAGTATTTCATTATATAGATGTACCACACTTTAGCCCTGAATTCTGAGAAAGGGGTTGATTTTGTCCCTCTGGGAACATTACAAAATGTCCAGAGACATTTCTGATTGTCATAACTGGGGTGTTACTGGCATCTAGTGGGCAGAAGCCAAGGAGGTTCAACATCCTAAAATGTACAGGACAGCCCCTTATAACAAAGAATTAACTGGGAGATACAAGACTGAGGAACTCTGTAGCCTATTGCTAGACATTTTTTCTTGTTTTTGAGGCAGGGTCTCACCCTGTTGCCCAGGCTGGAATGCAGTAGTGCAATCTCAGCTCACTGCAACCTTGCCTCCCAGGCTCAAGCAATCTTCCCATCTCAGCTTCCCACCTCAGCTGGAACTACAGGCATATGCCACCACACGCCTGGCTAATTTTTTTTTTTTTTTTGTATTCTCAGTAGAGATGGGGTTTTGCCACATTGTCCAGGCAGGTCTAGAACTCCTGAGCTCAGGGCTATCCACCTGCTTTGGCCTCCCCAAGTGCTGGGATTACAGGTGTAAACTGGGAGCCACCTCACCCAGCCAACTTTTTTTTTTTTTTTTAAAAACCCTGCAGGACCAGCACCAAATTAAGGGGTAGCATAGGCTATGCATAGGATATAGGATTACCCTGTACAATTGGATTACCTGGGTTCAAATCCTGGCCCTGACATTTACTAATTTAAGAACACTAACTAGAAGGAAGTATGTTGAATTAGTAACTTAACCGCTCCATGCCTTATTTCCCCATCTGTAAAATCAGAGAAAATTTACAGAAACTGCACAGGGCTGTTAAGACAACTAAACAGGCTGATAAATGTAAAACCCATGTCTGGCATCTAAGATAAGTGTTTCATGAACTTCAGTTAGGTCATGCTTTTTAAAAACTACATTTATTGGCCAGGCACGGTGGCTTACGCCTATAATCCCAGCACTTTGGGAGGCCAAGGCGGGCAGATCACCTGAGATTGGGAATTCGAGACCAGCCTAACCAACATGGAGAAACCCCATCTCTACTAAAAATACAAAATTAGCTGGGCATGGTGGCGTATGCCTGTAATCCCAGCTACAGGATGGTGCAGGAAAATCACTTGGACCCGGGAGGCGGAGGTTGCAGTGAGCTGAGATCGCGCCATTGCACCCCAGCCTGGGCAACAAGACTGAAACTCCATCTCAAAAAAACAAAAACAAACAAACAAACAAAACATTTATTTTTATAAACACTATTGAGGCACTGGCAGAAATAGGAAGGCATACAGAAAAGTCAGGAACAAAGAATCTCAAGGTTTGGGGCCTAAATCATTGAATCTAATGTCTCTGAAACCATTAGATGGTAGTAAAATCAATTTAGTGTATAAGACTAGCAAGAGGAATAAAAAAGAGTAGAAGGTATCAGAGTATATCACAAGCAGCAAGTACTTTTTCCTGTATGTGTATACCAGATCACAATGTGAACCTGTATTTCTTAATGTGGATCACAGTGAAAGTTAGAAAGTCACCACCTGAAGTCTAACCACTACTTGACATTTGAATCAGTTCTGTATCTGTGTCTACATGACTGATTAATTTCTGACTTAAGGCATTTTATAAACAGTGCCAGCTCTATTTTTGGACATTGTGCTAGGCAGCTCTTCAAAATAATGAAAGACAAGAACCTAATAAAATACGACACAAAACGGTATCATCTCTTTCAATCTGAAAAATGACTACAAATGTTTTGTCTTAATCTATTGGTTTAAATCTTTCAGGAAATTCAGCATTCTAGAAGTGTTTTCTTGACTATGTTGCTGCAGCACTGGAAACAGTGTTGCTTATGAGCTCATCAAGTCATCACTAGTTTTGAAGATGTTCATTCCTAAGTTAGCCATCACCATTATTACCAGTAATATGTGTGAGTACCCACAGACCAGCTGAGGAGGGCAGCTTTCAGGTCTGTAAACAGTACTGAAAACATGAACTTAATTATCATAGTGCCAGCAGCCTCTAAATAGTACAAAATCATATACACCAAATTAGTTACAGTTTTAAAAACAAAGTCCAAAATAGTACATCTTTTTAACCTTTTTAAAAATGAACAATAATTGTGACTCATACTTTGAATAAAGCCAAATTATCTGAATTGTGGTTGCTGGTTGTTTGAATATCAACTAAAAGAAAATTAGGGTAATGACACTAAGTTGTTTGAGAAATATTTAATACATGTGCTGAATGCCTCAGGCAGAGTTGACAAAATTAAGATGTGTACAATGATCTTCCCAATAAACTGAATGTACTTTGGTAAATAATTAATATCATATAAATTTGTTACTGCAATTATATTTATTTATTTATTTATTTGAGACGGAGTTTCGCTCTTGTTGCCCAGGCTGGAATGCAATGGTGCGATCTCGGCTCACTGCAGCCTCCGCCTCCCGGGTTCAAGTGATTCTCCTGTCTCAGCCTACCGAGTAGCTGGAATTACAGGCATGCGCCACTAGCTAATTTTGTATTTTTAGTAGAGACGGGGTTTCTCCATGTTGTTCAGGCTGGTCTCGAACTCCTGACCTCAGGTGATCTACCCACCTCAGCCTCCCAAAGTGTTGGGATTACAGGCGTGAGGCGTGAGCCACGCACCCAGCCTGCAATTATTATTATTATTTATTTATTTATTTTTTTGGAGATAGAGTCTCATTCTGTCTACCAGGTTGGAGTGCAGTGGCATGATCTTGGCTCACGGCAACCTCTGTATCCAGGTTCAATCGATCCTCCCATCTCAGCCTCCTGAGTAGCTGGGACTACAGGTGGGTGCCACCATGCCTGCCTAAGTTTTGTATTTTTAGTAGAGACAGGGTTCCATCATGTTGTCCAGGTTGTTCTCAAACTCCTGAGCTCAAGCAATCCGCCCACTTCAGCTGGGATTACAGGTGTGAGCCACTGCACCCTTCCTTTGCTACTGCAATTGTTTTGAATGGTCCCCTTTACAAGCCTATGAGACATCTGACAACAGGAATTTTCTGCAGTAACTTTCTAGTCAACCATCAATATAAATAATTTCTGACTGCCAAGCTCTCCATAAAGTTCCAGCAATTTAAAAATTAATAATGCATAGTTCTTAATCTTAAGAGTTTCACAGACTAAGAGGGGAGAAAAAAATTTACAGTTGTGAGATACAGAGCAAAGCTAATAGAAGGGTGGAGACTCTACAAGTTAGAAACTGCTAACACCCAAGCTGTATTTTTTTTTTTTTTTTTTTTTTGAGACGGAGTTTCGCTCTTTTTGCCCAGGCTGGAGTGCAATGACGCGATCTCAGCTCACCGCAACCTCCGCCTCCTGGGTTCAAGCGATTCTCCTGCCTCAGCCTCCCAAATAGCTGGGATTACAGGCGTGTGCCACCATGCCTGGCTAATTTTGTATTTTCAGTAGAGACAGGGTTTCTCCATGTTGGTCAGGCTGGTCTCGAACTCCCGACCTCAGGTGATCTGCCCGCCTCAGCCTCCCAAAGTGCTGGGATTACAGGCGTGAGCCACTGCGCCCAGTCCCAAACTGTATATCAAGGGATGACTTTGAAAGGTGAACAAGTGGGGAAGAACATTCCTGGATGAGGAAACTCATATAGAGCACGTATACAGGGGAGAAAAGTGCTGGCAGATAAGCTGGAGAGATGGGTTGGTACCTCATCATGGAGAGACTTTCATGCTAGGTTAAGTTGTTTACCCATGCCCAGGGTCGGGCATGGTGGCTCACACCTGTAATCCCAGCACTTTGGGAGGCCGAGACGGGTGTATCACAAGGTCAGGAGATTGAGACTATCCTGCCTAACACGGTGAAACCCCATCTCTCCTAAAAATACAAAAAATTAGCCAGGTGTGGTGGCAGGTGCCTGTAGTCCCAGCTACTTGGGAGGCTGAGGCAGAGTGGTGTCAACCTGGGAGATGGAGCTTGCAGCGGGCCGAGATCGCACCACTGTACTCCAGCCTCCGTGACAGAGCCAGACTCTGTTAGAAAAAAAAAAAAAAAAAGTTTAAATTGTATCTAGTATACAAAACAAGACCAATGAAAGTTGTTAGGCAGGAAAGAGAAGTGATTAGACTGGTCCTGGATGGAGTAAATAATGGAGACTGATAGGAGGTCAATTAAGGTATAAATTGAGGGCCTGAACAAGTTGTGGGGTACTGTCAAATGTTTGTTCAGTGCATACCATTGTATACCAGGTATAGTACATCTTTTAAAAAGGACCTTATAGTCAGCAGGTTAGATGATACTGAAAGATACAATGTGAGAATCTAAAGAAATTACAAGCATGTGGCCAGGTGCTGTGGCTCACTCCTGTAATCCCAGCACTTTGGGGAAGGCTGAGGCAGATGGATCCCTTGAGATCAGGAGTTTGAGACCAGCCTGGTCAACATGGTGAAACCCCATCTACTAAAAGTACAAAAAGTAGCCAGGAGTGGTGGCGAGTGCCTGTAATCCCAGCTACTAGGGAGGCTGAGACAAGAGAATAGTTTGAACCTTCCGGGAGGTGGAGGGTGCAGTGAGTAGAAATCGTGTTACTGCACTCCAGCTTGGACAACAGAGTGAGACTCTGTCTCAAAATAAACAAACAAACAGACAAGCATGGTGGGGAATGACTCCCAGAGTAGGTGATATTGAAGTTGAGAACTGAAGGAAAAATAAGATTTTAAAGATCTGAACTAATTTGAAGTACTTAGGGTATTTATTGTACATCCTGTATAATCCCTCCATACTCCTAAAGAAAACCATTTTCTTTTGCCCTCACTGTAAATCTACTGAAGCATCTAAAATAGTTATTAAATTAAAAAAAAAAATAATGTGATGAGGCCAGAATTAGGTTTCTCTCTTCTGTTCTCCCACAGCACATTATCTTTGCATCATTCGCACACCATTATAATTACTTGAAAATTTGGAAGAGATCCAAAGAATGGACAGATATTTAGGGGAGCCAGGAAGGAGACAGCACAAAAGGGAAGGAGTATAAAGTTCAATAATTTAAAATGGCAAATGCTTCAGAAAGTTCAAATAAAATCTCAGTACTGTAATTTACTGTAATTTGGAGGTCCTTGTTAATGATATGTTTGCAAGTTAAGTAAGAAATGCACAGTAGGCCAAAAATAAGATTGGACTTCCTATCAGAAAGCTTGGTTGAGAAGTGATGCTACAGAATTTTGTTCTTTTTTTTTTTTTTTAAATTAAGGAGGGAGAATAGAGAGTGTCTAATAGGCAAGGAAAGTAACTTGTCACGACTTATTACCATGGATACATGTATTAGTAACTTATAAACAATATTTCCTCTAGATATTTGCACATATATAATAGAATTAATGTTAATACATTTTCACTTATCCCTAGGAAAGAATTACTGATGCATACAAACTCTTAACATTTACACTGGAGGTGTATAAGGTATGAACCAGTCATTTCTGGTAATTTATTGGGATTAAGAGGGAAGGTTAGGACTGAATTAATTCATTTTCCAAAGAAAAAAGTCAGACAACATTTAGTATTTACCAGATTATCACTGGCATATTTCAGCAATTTTTTTTTATTTTTATTTTTTTTGAGACAGGGCAATACTCTGTTGCCCAGGCTAGGAGTGCGGTGGTGCCATGATGGTTCACTGCAGCCTCGACCTCCTGGGCTCAACTGATCCTCCCACCTCAGCTTTCTGAGTAACTAGGACTCCAGGTGCGCACCACCACGCCCAGCTAATTTTTGTATTTTTTTTATAGAGAAGGGGGTTTCACAACGTTTCCCAGGCTGGTCTCGAACTCCTGGGCTCAAGCAATCCTCCTGCCTTGGCCTCCCAAAGTTCTAAGATTACAGGTGTGAGCCACTGCACCGAGCTCCAGCAAGATTTTTACATTCTAAATTGGGTTATATTTGTAATAATGAATGTCACTGATAAGAGGAAGTGCAAGTACCAATATGTTCTTTACAGGCCTCATACTGTTGTTTTTCTTTTCTTTTTGTTTTCATTCTTGGTCATACTGCTGTTTTTCTTAGCCAATTTCTGGCCAAACTCCTCCTCACCACTTATTTTATGTATGCTGATTACTATGCTGTACTACTAAACTCGGCTCTCGTCTTGCCAGTTCACACCTTCCCCTAAGGCATAATAACCATTTACTGCTTAATTTTCGCTTTTCTGCTCTATCTTGCTGGGGTGGTGTAATAAAATTCCAGCTTAACCGGGTAAGTAAAATGGCTTGCCAATGATGATAAGGACCAGGTTTGTTTGGGATATGTAGCAGCACAGATTTAAAAGTAAATAAATAAAACAAGCCCATCTCAATCCTAACTTCCAGACACTGGTCAGGGTGATTGAAAACTGAAATTGTTCATGCTAACCAACGTTTTGCAGTTTCCACCTAACATTTTGTTCAGTTTGGTGCCTTCTTGTGCCTCTTATTTTTACAAACACAACTCAGAAGCCCTGATAACTTTAGAGAAGGCACATCCAAGTTTTTACTCATTCCAGATATTCCTGGATATAGCAGGAATTTGAAAACTATTATGTAATTATTCTACCTGTAACATCTGCTCATCAGATTTTAATATTCAAGCCTTGTGGCTTCAAGTCATTGCCTGTAACTGATCATCTTTACAAATGCAAGAGTCCCCTGAAACTGTCTCCCACCCATTAGGGTGCTCATACTAACAGCTAACCCACTAGACCCACTACAAGATTCAGTATTTGTAAAGCTGAAAACGTGGTTGTGGCGTTTACATTTTCATTCCGATCGGCCTAGCCTTCGCTCTCTTCTCTCTTGGATGTTTTCTTGCCTTACCTGGTCTGAGAAAAAAATGTGCCGCCTAACCCTTGCAGAGTTAACACGGGGACGCTTGCCAGATGCGTGCAGTCCCGGCGGTCCGGATACGTGGGGAGGTGGCGACAGGAACGCCTGGGCCAGGCGCTGGTACGTTATCCCGTTACAGACGTTGGCCTAGTCCGCAGGTTGCCCCTGGAGAGGCGACGGGGACACCAGGCCCTCGACTGGCTCCGCTCCTCCGCGACAGGCTGAGGGAGACAAGCTCTCTTTCGCCTGGGGACGATCCAAAGTTTGGTGGGTCGGCCTTAGTCAGGGCCTACTCGCTGTCGCAAAGAAGGTCAAACTCACCTTGGGAAAGTACGCGCCGGGACGGCAGCTAGCACCATAACAGGCAGCCCCAGCGGCGTCTCCCAGGGTCAGCCCAGGACAGCCAACATGCCCCGCCGCCCAAGAGCCGGAGGCGGGGCCGCCCCCTTCCCGGCAGGCTGCCGACTTCCGGACCTGCGTAGACGCCTATCTGCGTCTCCAGGCGCGCCCCTCCCCCGGCAGGCCGTTTCCCGGCATGCTCCGCGGAGGAAGAGACGGAGTCGACAATAACAAACCAAGCCGCGGCGGTGTCCGCGGCCCTGCCGAGCCCTCGGCGTTGCCTCAGGGTCCCCCAGTCGCCTGGGCCCCTCGGCTCTGACAGGCCGTGGCCCTCTGTCCCCCGGCCCCAGACCCAGAGCCGAGGGGCCTGCCCGCGTCCTTCTCCGCCCGGACCCCTCCCTCCTGCCTAGAGTTCGGGGTCGCGGCGGGCGGGCGCCCGGGAAGCCGGCGGTTGTGTCGGCTTAGCGGTGCCGAATGGGCGGTTGGTAGCCGCCGCCGAGGACTAGGCGGCGGCGGAAGATGGTGCCGGGGGTCGCTGGCTCTGCTGCTGCCGCCAGCGAAGGAGGAGGCGCTGCCGGGTAAGTGTCGCCGCCGCCCGCGTCCCCTTCCCCCATCTGGCACAGCGGTCGCGCGGCGGGCCCTGGCACGGTGGGCCGGGGTCGCGGGGTCCAGGGTTCCGGCCGGCCCGTGCCCGGCCCACGCGCAGGTGTGTGCACCCGAGGGCCCCGGCGCCTCCCGCCCCGGCAGGTGTTGCCCACTGGCCGCCTTCCCGGCGCGAGAGCCCCTTTGGAGACAAAAGCGGTTCGAATCGATGCTCCACCAGGCTGCGGGGGGTGTGGGTCGGGCTCTCTCGTTACGGGGCTGCCAGCGGCTTTCTCGGACGGAGCCTTGGGATCCCTCTCTCTGCGCTGCGGGTCAGCACCCGGCCTAGTTGCCGGAGTGGCCAAGGGCGAGGGACGTCCGAACCTCCCGAGACACATCCTGACTTGTGCTCATCGCTGCCAGGGATCAGCCCTTAATTCTGTGTTGGACTCGAGAAACGGGAGAGTGGAGTTTGGCCGAGGCCGAACGAAGCTCACCGAGTGGGAGGAACGGAGAGATGATGTCTTTGTCCCGACCCCAGAGTGCGAGGATCGGTATAAAGTTACTCCTAGGAATGACTCAGCCTGCGCCCGCCCCACGGATAGATTTGGGATGGGCGTGCACGCGGATTTTACAGCTTCCTTGGTAGAAACAAAAATACAGTAACCAACAGTAGAAATGGCAGCTTCTGAATGGAATATCTCTATAGTTTCTTCCACCGCCTGGTGGATGTGCTGTGTTTACTGTTTATGGTTTTGTAATCTAGTCTTTTCCATCATGACTCTTTGAAGTGTGGTCATACCTTGAAGTAGTGTAGACCTGGGTGCCAAAGAAGACTCATGTGCTCACTGTTGATAAAGAGTCACGTTACTACGAGACATTCAGCCAGATGGGAATGTTCTCAAGTCTGCTGCAAACATTTAAAGTGTACCTATTTGTTAACCATTTTACTGTGTAGTTTCTTAAATTTTTATGTTTTGATGAAGCTTTTATGATTTAAACGTAGGTTTGGACAGTTAGCAATTTAGGAAGACATTTAAATAGATTTGATTGTGTGTTTAATCAAGAATGTTATTACATTTTGGTAGACGATAAAAAAGAGGGTCCTTCCACTTCTGATCAGATAAAACTCTGAGAAGCCAAAGGACTACTGAGGGAGGTGGCTGATTTTATTTTTTGGATTATTGGATCTATAAGCAGACCATTGCTAGGAATGTGAAAATATGTTCGCTTTTTATATTTGTTGTAACAGAATATAGCCCTAATGAAGATATTTTGTCAATAACATTCGTGTCATGTCTTTTAATGTTTGTGATTGTGTTCAAAACCTGGATAAAGTTTTATGCCAGGGATGCTTTAGGCACATAATGCTTATGTGTAGAAACCTCTGTTGATGGAAAGTGGATATTGATGTAGTTCATGTTTTTAAAGTAATTTTATTTGATCTATTTTGAACTTTTTATGGTAATCAAGATATGATTATTTATATACCTAATCCTTTATATGTTTGTTATTGGACGACAGGGAAGACAATGAAGCGGTACTTTTGTCCCTGAGTTTTCTTTTAGCTCTTGCTGCCAAACACAAGATCAGGATGCATGGCAGATTTACTCTTAGCAAATCAAGTTCATAAAGGCAGAGGACACAAGACTTTTGTTTTCGAAATTTTGAACCTAAATTTTTGATTGTTAGCCTGAGAAAAGTTTTTAGACTCTATTTAAGATTAACTTAAAAATTTTAATCATGCATTCAGCAAATATTTGAGTACCTACATGCTTTACTTTGCAGATGTGTATGTCTTATGAATATCTTTTTAAAAGAATGTCTGATAAAATGTTCTCATTCAGGTAATGATATTTTCTAACTCCGGTTACACTTTTCTTTTGTAGTAATACTGGCCTAAGACACTTAGGTGAAAATCTAGCAATCCCTTTCAACACACTTTCACGATTCTTTTATTATCTTTTTACCACTGTGAGGTTTTTGAACTAGTTGCATGAGGAACATAAAAATGTTTAAGTAATTATTCTTGAGTAGAGACGGGGTTTTACCATGTTGGCCAGGCTGGTCTTGAACTCCTGACCTCAGGTTATCTGCCTGCCTTGGACTCCCAAAGCCCAGCCACTGATTGACTTTTGAATAAAGGCCCAAGAGAAGTAAGGGGTGTAAGTGTGTGACTCTCTTGAAAGGAATTTTGGTGGAAGAAACAGTAAGTGGAACGGCTCTGATATACATGGCATATACAAAGAAAAATGAAGTTACTGAGGCTGGGCTAGTATGAGAGAGGGGATAGTATTGGAAGATTGGGGGACTCTGCATATCCAGGTTTGGAAGTCATGGTAAGGAAACTAATGTACTCTAATTCAGCATGTGCAAAGGCCTACAGGTGAATTCAAGTAAACCCAGCATGGCTGGAAAGCAGTTGAAGCCAAATTCATCTCATTTATTCCTGAAATGCTAATTGAACCCCTGCAGCATACTCTTTTAGCTTCAGCAGTGCAACAGTGAACAAGAAATACGTATATGTCTATATACATTTATTTATAGGAAATGGGCAACCACTGGAAATTTTAATGGATGTAAATGACAAATGCAGATTTCTTTGAGAATGTAGAATAGATAAAAGACTAGCCAAGCAGATTGAATAGTGCTAGGTTGATGAGTTTTTGCTTAACTCACATAGGTAAAAGGATGTAAAGATTACTTGTCTCTGATTCTGTAATTTATTATGGACCAAATCAGCTTAATTTGACTGTAAACTGTACCCCCATTGTTTTGGGCCCTGAGAGGATGGCATTTCTTTCCATCCGTTTGTAAAGTTCCGGTTCTGTTGGATTACTTTTTGTAAATGCAGTACTTGAGTGGCTCCAAGTGCCCTCTTTCCTGGGTTAATTTGTTTCTGCTTTCAAAGCTGTTTAGTGAGTGCTTTGAGGATTGTGGAATAACAATCCTCGCCCATTTTTTTTTTTTCCATCCATGATTTTTTTCCACCCGTGATTTTGCTCTTCTGAATTCTCATATTTTATTGGCTTGTAATTGTGCTAGGAGATGAAAATAATTGTGATCCATTTCCTTTTTTTTGTCACTGATTTGAGACTGTTGACTCATTTTTTCCTTCACATTCCACACATTATACTTGTTCAGTAACTGTTCAGCATACCTGTTGAAATATTAATTCACTGCCATATTATTATTATAGTAATATAATGGCTTTTAGTAATTGTTTTACTGCAAATGCCAGATTTGGGCAGGCTGGTTTAATATTGTTATATGTTTATAGATAATCTTGGTTTAATAGAATGCAGCTAATTCTACATTTTCTTTTTTTCTCCATCTTCCCTGTGTTATATAATTCTATATTTGATATATAGATAATTTTGGTTTTACTCTTAGATTCCGTTATGAAATAAAACACGCAACTAGAAAATTTTCACTAAAATCATGCATTTTATGTAGTTTTTATAAATGATAGGGACACCAAAATGTGTAATGCATTCATATGTAGTGATACAGAAAGAGTTCTGTTGTTTTATGCAGTTCAAGCAAAGTCCATAGTAGTATGTAGGGTGTTACCTCATTTTTATAAAACCATATTGCCTGAGTATACACATATACTTCCTTTACACCTAGGGAAAAAAACTTAAGGGTGTACGCCAAAGTATTTTTCATTTTTGTTTCAAACGTATTCCTGTTCTGCTATTTTTACCTCGTTTGCTGTCTTTGGGCACTACCTTATAAATGTTCGCTTCATTCTTTTGGTGAAGTTGCTTGTCTAGTTTATAGACAAGGCATATATTTAGGAAAGTCTGACCTTTTATGAAAAAGGTTTTCTTTCAGGGAAATGTTAGGAAAATGCCTGACCTACTCATCTTTCATTCTTTTTCTTTTTCTTGACAGAGAAGGGGTAGGATCAGATTAGAATGCATCTGATTTGGGGAGACTGCCCAGTTTTCAGTCCCTGGGCAACCTAGACACTCCATTTGTGGAGGACATTATCTCCATTGATGCAGTAGCCCGTGACCCCTCAATGAGGGAGAAATGCTAATAATTGCAGTTTACAGAACTAGAGATCAGGCAAAATTATTTCCAATCATCTTTTCTCTCTGAAGGTTTTAGTCCACTTTAGGGTTATCTAAGTCTCATGTGTTCTATTCAGCTGGAAAGCATCTTGAAGATATTTGTATTTCAGGCACCTAGCAGTGTCTGGCTTATGTTAGATGCCCCCAAAATAGTGGATGAATAATGAATGTGTCCAGTTTTGAAGGTCAGAGATTGTCATTGGGGTGTCCCCCGTCACCTTCTCATATAAGGAAGCAAATACTATTTTTTTGTTTGTTTTTGTTTTTTTAGGCAGAGTCTTACTTTGTCCCCCAGGCAGGAGTGCAATGGTGTGATCTAGGCTCACTACAACCACTGCTTCCTGGGCTCAGGTCATCCTCCCACCTTAGCCTCCCAGTAGGTGGGATTACAGGCGCGCACTACCACTGCTGACTAATTTTTGTATTCTTGTAGAGGCGGGGTTTCACCATGTTGCCCAAGCTTGAACTCCTGGCCTGAAGTGAGCCACCCACCTCGGCCTCCCAAAGTGCTGGGATTGCAGGCATGAGCCACCATGTCCAGCCTAATTCTAAGTTTTGACTGTATTAGAATAGTTGACAGTAAGGCTGGGATAATTGACTATCATCGTGGTGGTAATCTCTCAAGAGAAAATTGTAAATTAATCTCCAGTTGATAAGTTGGATACATTTTAATGAGTATGTGAGATACTTTCTGGTTCTTTTCCTCGAATATGGGTATATGTGGATTCAGTTGTTATCCGTGTACATCTGGAAACAAATGCACTGGGGTCAGTATATTTTTATTTTTATTTTTATTTTTTAAGATGGAGTTTCACTCTTGTTGCCCAGGCTGGAGTGCAGTGATGCAATCTCAGCTCACCACAACCTCCGACTCCCGGGTTCAAGCGATTCCCCTGCCTCAGCCTCCTGAGTAGCTGGAATTACAAGCATGCGCTGCCACACTCAGATAATTTTGTGTTTTTAGTAGAGATGGGGTTTCTCCATGTTGGTCAGGCTGGTCTCAAACTCCTGACCTCAGGTGATCCGCCCACCTCGGCCTCCCAAAGTACTGGGTGGCATGAGCCACCGCACCCTGTTGGATCAATGTTTTTTTAAATACACCTCTCTTCTCCCCTTCATTTATAGCTGACTGTATCCCAGGAGGATTTAGGAGGAACAGATGTCCTCATAATGAGAGATAGGTTTTTTCCCCCCCAGATAAGAGAATTCCTGCTATCTTATATTAATTACTTAAGAATTCTGTAAATTCAGAGAAGGGAGAAAGAATATTGTAAGCCGCCTGTGATAAGGGAAGACTTCCCAGAAGTGGTAATAGGACAATACTTGGACTTTTGTTTTTTGTTCTTTGTTTTTGTTTTGAGACGGAGTCTCACTCTGTCGCCCAGGCTGGAGTGCAGTGGGGCGATCTCTGGGTTCATGTCATTCTCTCGCCTCAGCCTCCCGAGTGACTGGGACTACAGGCGCCCGCCACCATGCCCGGCAAATTTTTTTGTATTTTTAGTAGAGACGGTGTTTCACTGTGTTAACCAGGATGGTCTCGGTCTCCTGACATTGTGATCCACACCCCTTCGGCCTCCCAAAGTGCTGGGATTACAGGCCTGAGCCACTGCGCCCGGCAATACTTGGACTTTTAAAGATGAGTAAAATTCAGATAAGCAAAGATGGTGGGGGTATTTTACCTGGCAGGAGTATGTAAAGTGAGGGTATAGGTTTGTCATGTAAGGGAATAGTTGATGATACTGCTACAAAAATAAACTGGGGTTAATTATGAAGTTCTTGAGTGCTGGAGTTTAATTAAAGTCATAATTGCCACCATTTTTAAAGCTGTTAGTATATTACTAGCACTGTAAAGGAGTCTGAAGTACATTATTGCTATCCTTCTCATCTCTCTGAAAGGTATTGTTGCAATTTGTAGATTGTTAACTGATGTGTAGAGGTTACCTGAGCTTCAGTGAGATAGATGGTATTCAAATACAAGTAAATTCTGTTCCTAAGTCTGCCATTTTTTATGTTAATCTAGCCTATGTCAAGTTGGCAAATTCACATGCTAAGAGGGGTGGGCAGATAGTGCCGTTAAGTGAAACTGAGTACTGAACCAGAGGTGACAAGGAGAGTGTAGCTGTAAAGGAACCACAGATTTGTGCCCTGCTATAGGCAACAGTAAGGTGCTAGGGAAGATATTTGAGGGAAGCAGCCTGACTACCTTGGTTGTAACTGTTAGGGAGTATTTAGGAAGGATTTAAGCAGGATAGAGATTTAAAGGCAGAGAGAAGAGGTTGCAGGCTCCTAAGTATGGGTTATGTCATTGGAAAATGAGGGGTTGGATTAGAAAGGAAAAAATGGGTAGGACTTGGACAGAAATAACTGAAGCCTGGTCTATTGTCACTTTGGAAAGTTTGTTAAAAAAAAAAAAAGAAAAGAAAAATAACTGAAGTCTGGGGCAGTAGTAGAATGATAGTTTATTGACAATGAATAAATTAGGAATAGATGTAAAGGAAAAGCACCGAATTTAAATTTAGACATGTTGAGTTTGAGGTAACAGTAGGATTTCCAGTTGGAAATATGTAGCATCAGTTACTGCTAGTTCTGAACTCAGAACAGAGATCTGAATCAGTTAACAACAGTAACTGATGTTTGTATTTCACTTTATGGTTTGCATAACTTCCATATATGTGTAGATTATTCGTTAGATCGTGACCACAACCATGTGAGACAGGTACTTTTTCCTTTTTGTAATCAAATGAAAAAACTTGTTAGGTGAAGTCAATCCAGGTCACATCGGGCCAGGACTTGAATACAATTCTTTTGAATCCAAATCTCATGTTCTTTTCACAGTTCTATTCTCCCTCTTCTGTCTACATAAAGCTAACAGTTGGGGCGTGGTGACTCATGCCTGTATTCCCGGAACTTCCAGAGGCCGAGGTTGACAGATCACTTGAGGTCAGGAGTTTGAGACCAGCCTGGCCAGCATGGTGAAACCCTGTCTCTACTAAAAATAAAAAAAAAATTAGCTGGGTGTGGTGGGGTGCCTATAATCCCAGCTACTCTGGAGGCTGAGGAGAGAGAATCTCTTGAACCTGGGAGACGGAGGCTGCAATGAGCTGAGATCGCACCTCTGCACCCAGTCCCTGGGTGACTGAGTGAAAGTCTCAAAAAAAAAAAGAAAAAAGAAAAAAAAACAGTTGGAAAACTAAACATGAATGACCATTTAGGGAAGGCTGGATTTAGAATGGGAGTAGGGGCCGGGCGCGGTGGCTCAAACCTGTAATCCCAGCACTTTGGGAGGCCGAGACGGGTGGATCACGAGGTCAGGAGATCAGGACCATCCTGGCTAACACCGTGAAACCCCGTCTCTACTAAAAAATACAAAAAACTAGCCGGGCGAGGTGGCGGGCGCCTGTAGTCCCAGCTACTTGGGAGGCTGAGGCAGGAGAATGGCGTGAACCTGGGAGGCGGAGCTTGCAGTGAGCTGAGATCCGGCCCACTGCACTCCAGCCTGGGTGACAGAGCGAGAATCCATCTCAAAAAACAAAAACAAAAACAAAAACAAAAAAGAATGGGAGTAGGGCAGAACTCCCCTAGCACCTCAGATTGGGACTGAAATGGGGAAAGCAGGTGGGAATCTTTGTCTTGCTCTCTTGATAGGACTAGCTCTTCTGGGGCAACAAATTCAGGTTCTTTATTTCTTTGTAATGTGTAGGGTGTCATCATTTTTTTTTTTTGTTTAATGGATATAAGTTTTTTCCCATCTAATCATAAATGTGATTTTTAAAGAAAGTGGGAGAAAGTAAAAGTCGGCATCCAGAGATAGCCAGTGTTAAAAAGATTACTATTAAATTGATCCAGACTTTTTAAGTGCTTGTATATACATATGTTCTCCTGCATTAGTTGTAAAAATAAAATCCACAAACAGAATCACATAATATACACTATAAATTTCTTTTCTTACTGATCAATATGTATAGATTGAAGCAAACATTTTTAAATGTCTAAAATTTGACACCTTATAGGGTTGTGTCATAATTTATTATTTTTTTAGAGAGAGGATCTTGCTGGGTCACCTAGCTCCTAGGCTCAAGCAAACCGTATCCACCTGCGTCAACCTTCTGAGTAGCTAGGACTATAGGTATAATGTATTTAACCAACCTCCATTGATAGTTTTTAAATTTATCATTTTTAAAAGTAATGGTATAATGAAAATCATTGGATATATATATACCTTTGTACACTTGTCTCATTCTTTGCTTCCAGTACATTCCCAGAAGTAGAATTGCTGGTTTGTACATTCTGAATTTTGATACGTAGTGCCAGATTAAATTTCCTTAAAAGTTGTACCGGTTTATATTTTTGTCAGAAATGTTCCAGTGGACCCACTGTTAATCTTGTCAACACTTAGCACTTATTTTAATCATCAGTAGTAATCTGAAGGGTAAAAAGTGGTACCTTGTTGATGTTTTAGTTCTCGTTAGTGAATATGTGCCTCCAGATAGTTTATTTTTCTTCATGTTATGGATAGCCATTTGTCATAATACCATTGCATGAGAAGTTGATTCTTTCTCCCCAATTTGAACTCTCGCTGTTATTGTGTAGATATACCTGTGTATGTATGCATATACATATACATATACAAAGATCAGTTTGGATCTGTTCAGTTTCATGCATTATGTTTATTAATGTACCATGATTCCTACTAACTTGTTAAGTACCGTGTGAGTTATGAGTATGTTTGACATGCTTTGACAATTGTTCTCTCATACGAAGTCTCAGTATATATGGTAGGCAGTTTATAGTAATTCTTAGCGTGCAGAAACTAAAGACTGTTTAAGCAGAGGGTCAAATAATTTAAGAAAATGTTGTTTCAGTTGTTGAGTTACTAACCTGTTACTTTTAATTTAGAATTGGCTTATGTTAACTTGTATAGTATTAAGTATGGTTTCATTTTATAAAAGTTAAGAAAGGACTTCTTATAAAATGAGCATCAGGTCAAATTTTAGGAAATCATGACTTATTTGGTGAAAAGTCATACTTATGTACTAGGCTTATATTTATATAAGGCTTATAAAGTTACTTTATAATTCCTTGAATAGCAGTTAATTTCTATGCTTCTACTTTACTTAACAATTACATGCAATAACTTTAGTTCTAGATCATAGAGATTCACCTACTTACAGGATTTAATGGATTTTACGTAAATTAGGGGGACATATACATAATAAGCATTCCCAAAGTTGTAAGTTAATAAAAGAATTAGCTTCTTTTAATGTTTGTTTTCTTAAAAGAAATCATTGGTTTATTAAGTTTATCCTCTTAAGTTTTTAGTAATGTGATCAGTGAGGGTAAACTGTCAGTTCCTAGTTGGAACTTGATTTTACATATCCTTTTATGTTTTTTTAATTTTTTTATGTTTTAATGTCACCTTTGTGTGAATTCTTGTCCATTCTTTCTCAGTCTAACTTTTGCATACCTCTCTTCATGTTAGTATTATTGAACTTTTTGGAAGGCAGGTAATGTGCTATTGATTATTCTTCGGCACTAGCACACAATAAATTTCTTAAAATTAGTATTTGTTCAGTGTGTTAGACTCATGTTTAATATATGATTTGAGTATTTATAGAAGATCAGAAGAATAATCTAGTGTGCCCCTTTATGTTTTAAGATGAGGAAACTGAGATTCAGAGAAATTGGTTAACTCCTCAAAACCACAGGAGTACAGATGTGAAGCTACGGCTAAAAACCAGACCTCTTATTTCTGCCCAAGTATTTTTTATTTCAGGGTGACCAAATATGTATTTGGTTACTAATGTCCCTTTTTGCTGAATGTTTTTAACAACTGTGATGTACAAAGGAGAGAATTCAGCTTCATGGGATCATTTTGATAGCATATAGAAGTATGTAACGTAAAGTATACAGTCTAGTGAATAAATAGAGACAGTGTTCCTATGGATTCTCTTTGAACAACTTTCTGATTTTACAATTTTGGTTGCTGTCGTCCTTATCTATGGTTTTGACGTCAAACATTTATTGACTCTTTACTATCCCTAGGTAGTATGTTAGGCATTGAGGTATAATATGTCATGACCAAATTTTTTTTTAGCCATTTGCAGTACAGCTTGGGTGATGTAAGTTATTTGGCAAGTGGCAAAAAAGTGTAGCAGGGCATTTATTTATGTTCTGAATACCAACACTTATTTGAATAGTTTGAATTTGAAGTATGGGCTGTCATTACTTCAGGAACAAGACCACTGACAGCCAGTACATTAAGGAAGACTTTACGACAGAATATTTGTGAGTTCTTGGTTACAAAATGGAAGCTGTGGAATGACGTGAGTAGAGGCATGAAAATCCATTTATCCATTCACCTCATTTCAGGAGATGAACCTAAATGGTGTGGAGCTTCATGTAGGGGCCCAATTAAAGGAAATAGTGGAGTGTCAGTCTAAGGAACTTATACTTGAGTAGAAGTTATGAAACATTTTTGGTTTGGGGAGAAATAAAAACATTAAAAGAATCTAAGATTATGTAGTTGGTGGTGTCATCTGAGATGGAATCCGCAGCTAGTAGGTGCTCAGATAGGTAATTGTTAGAGCCTGATATGCAGTAGGAAGCTCTGAATTAGATAGCTTAATGGGAATAAAGTGGAAGAGAGGATACACATACTTAGTAACTGTTTATGTGGAACCAAGGAGTACTTATTCATGTATGATGTTAAAACATATTAAACCAAGTTGATTACTTTTTTTTTCTTTTAATATGAGATAGTGGGAACACATTGGCTGATACAGAAACTGCTGAAAATTAACTACCTGCATGTGGTCTCTCTCTGTTACTAAGTTACTATTTGGATTCTGCCTTGTCACTTGCTTAGAGTATTGCTAGTAGAACCCCAAGAGTACATTTGCTTATGAAACCCTGTTTATTCAACAAATGCTTTTGAGTGCTTTGTGTTATGTCACAGAGTTACTTCCTGTCCCTAGAGAACATTTTTGGATTATTTACTGTGGTTTCTTTTTGTTTTTCTGCAACAGCCATATGAGGTAGGTATGATATATAGCCCCATTTACAGATTAGAGAATGAAAATTTAGACAGACGTGTATTGATGAAGAAAGTTGTTTTATTGTTTTATCTACATTTTTTATTTTTCTTTACTTTTCTTTTTTTTTTTTTTTTTTTTTTTTCTTGAGATGGAGTCTCACTCTGCCAACCAGCTGGAGTGTAGTGGCATGATCTCGGCTCACTGCAGCCTCCACCTTCTGGGTTCAAGTGATCCTTCTGTCTCAGCCTCCTGATAGCTGAGATTACAGGCGAGAGCGACCACACTCAGCTAATTTTTGTATTTTCAGTAGAGATGGGGTTTCATCATGTTGGCCAGGTGGGTCTCAAACTCCTGACCTCAAGTGAACCTGCCTCAACCTCCCAAAGTGCTGGAATTACAGGTATGAACCACTGTGCCTGGCCTGTTTTTTTATCTACATTTCTTTTCCTGATAATAAAGCCATGCAGCTCATGAATCTTCTGGAGAAGATTAATTCAATAGAATTTTATAACTTTGATTTAGATTACACAAATTGGTCTTTATACAGGTCATATGATACTTCTTTTAATAAGAGAATTTAAAACATTAGCATGAATAAGTATATTTTACTCATCCTGGTACCCATACAGAGTATTTAATTTTGTAAACCATACATTTCAGTTAAAATCTAACCAACTTTTATTTTGCTTACACAAAAATCTGTATTTCCATTCACTTACTGCGTACAATCTGTGAAGTATAAAACAACAACAACAGCAGCAACAAAAAACTTGAATGGTTCAAGTCACAAACAACTTGTTGTGTAATTATTACATGACCACATAAAGATTAATAATCCAGGATTGAAGTAAGAGTTCAAGATAGAAATAGCTTTTTTGGCTGCACAAGGTGGCTCACGTGCCTGTAATCTCAACACCTGGGGAAGCCGAGGCAGGTGAATTACCTGAGGTCAGGAGTTTGAGACTAGCCTGGCCAACATGATGACACTCTATCTCTACTAAAAATACAAAAATTAGCTGGGCATGGTGGCGGGTGCCTGTAATCACAGCTACTTGGGAGGCTGAAGCAAGAGAATCCCTTGAACCCAGGAGGTGGAGGTTGCAGTGAGCTGAGATCACACCATTGCACTCCATCCTGGGCAAGAAGAGCAAAACTCTGTCTCAAAAAAAAAAAAAAAAGATCTGGTCCTTCGCACATTGTTACACGCATAAGGTTGTACAGCCCTTTGAGAAAGAGACCAGTTGTGTGTGTTTCCCTAAACAACTGACTTGAGAGTCCAGTTTATATAACTTACCTTGTAGAATCTTTAGTAATTAGGCACTTTGCGTGTCACCTAGGTCAGCCTCCCTCTTAATGCAGTGACAGGTCCAGGGAAATTAAGTAAAGATTTCACTTTTCATGCCTGTGGTGATTGTTGTTAAACATTAAGATTGAGAGTGTAGTCTGAGAATAAGAAAATCTTGAATATCCTTTATATTGGTTAGGCATTGGTGCAAAATGGAAGTTTCATTTGTTTATTTTTGTGTATACGTGTTCACTTATAGGAAACTGTAATTTTCATTATTGGCAATTGTTTCCCTTTATTTAGTAAAGCATATTTAGTGTTTATGCCTTGCCATGGATACAGGGTGGTCACTGTGTATTAGACATTGTTTGTATGCTCTGCTCATGTTAATGGATTGGCCGCAAATAAGATATGCCAGTGACCAATAAGATGTGCTTAATCCAGACTTAATTAAGAAGACATTGCTGATTTTGTTTCTTTTCTTTTTGCTTTTTCTAAAGATAGAGTCTTACTCTGTTGTTGCCTAGGCTGGAGTGCTGTAGCACAGTCTGTGCTCACTGCAGCCTCAACCTCCCAGGTTCAAACCATCTTTCTGCCTCAGTGCCCCCCCACCCCCACCCCCCGTAACTGGGGCTACAGGTGTGCATCACCACATCTGGATAATTTTTTGTGTATTTGTAGATACGGAGTCTCACCATGTTGCCCAGGTTGGTCTGGAACTCTTGAGCTCAGCAATCCATCTGCCTTGGCCTCCCAAGGGTGCTGCCAGTGCGCCCAGCATGTTGCTGATTTTCTTTGAGACATAATGGGAAAGAAAATTTCTCAGCTCTGTCTTAACCGCAGTGAAAGACTGCCTTCAGAGTGTTTCAGTTACCTCTTCCCATCAATATGAGAAAAGATGAGTGTGAGGAATAGGTAGAGGGAAAAAATTGAAGTTTTTTGTGTAGCATGAATTATGTCAGGTGGTTATATAGGTAATTTCTAGCATGCATATAGCGCTTGTATAGGCACTGTGCCAGTAGGTAGGTATTAGAGTAGACATGGTTCTTTACAGTAGCCATTTATAAAATGGACTTGCTTTGGTGAAACAGCTCCTGGCATCGTTCAGACATTTTTATCCTGTTGTGTGGGTGCGGAAACACTGGGATCGTTCTATAAGCTTTCTATTTTTGTATTTTTATAGTTATTTTATTTTATTTTATTTTATTTTGAGACAGAGTTTCGCTCTTGTCACCTGGGCTGGAGTACAGTGGCGCAGTCTCGGCTCACTGCAACCTCTGCCTCCTGGGTTCAAGCGATTCTCCTGCCTCAGCTTCCCAGGTAGCTGGGATTACAGGCATGCGCCACCATGTCCAGCTAATTTTTTTTTTCCCCCACTAGAAACAGGGTTTCACCATGTTGGCCAGCCTGGTCTTGAACTCCTGACCTCAAGTGATCTACCTGCCCAAGGCCCTTCCAAAGTGCTGGGATTACAGGCATGAGCCACCACGCCCGGCTGCATTTTTATAATTCTTGTGGAAATCAAAAACACAGAAAGATGGGCAATAGAAGAATGAGCTGTGATGTACCCGTCATATTGAATCAGTTGTTATCACCTCATGGCCAGTCGTGTTTCAGCTATACTTCCATCTGCTTCTCATTCTCTTGTTACTTTAGACCTGTAAATTTTGAAGAACAGATATCCCCTGCGATAGCCCTGTGAGAAAGATGTTATCTCTGCTTTGGAGATAAGAAAATTGAATGTTAGGATAAATTTCTTTTCTAAAACCACCCAACTTGTAAGTGGCAGAATAAGAATTTTAACCAAGTCCTCTGCAGTCAGTTGTTTTTCCTTCTGTTTAGGTCAAATTATAACCAATGAGGGTGGTGTATTCCGACAGCAGCTAAATGTTTTACTGGAGTATTTAGTATTTACTCGAGTAATTTAGTACCTACAGACACTTGTTATTACTTATTTTGGGTTAGGGTTAGATTAGAGTTAGATTTTTTCCTTTCCTCTGCATTCTTTTTGACCATTTAAAAAATCATATTTAAGATCGGGTGCGGTCGTTCATGCCTGTAATCTCAGCACTTTGGGAGGCTGAGGCGGACAGATCATCTGAGGTGAGGAGTTCCAGACCAGCCTAGTCAAGATGGGGAAACCATGCCTTACTCAAAATACAAAACAATTAGCTGGGCGTGGTGACAGGTGCCTGTAGTCCCAACTACTCCTGAGGCTGAGGCAGGAGAATCCCTTGAAACCAGGAAAGGAAGGTTGCAGTGAACTGAGATCGCACCACTGCACTCCAGCCTGGGCAACAGAGTGAGACTGTCTCAAATAAATAAATAAATAAATAAATCACTTTGCATATACTGTAAGCCTTGTTAGAAGTTATTCTCTGGCCAGGCACAGTGACCCACGCCTGTAATCCCAGCACTTTGGGAGGCCGAGGCGGGTCGGATCACGAATTCAGGAGATCGTTACCATCTTGGCTAACACAGTGAAACCCCGTCTCTACTAAAAAATACATAATTTTAGCCGGGCATGGTGGCAGGCACCTGTAGTCCCAGCTACTCGGGAGGCTGAGGTGGGAGAACGGCGTGAACCTGGGAGGCGGAGCTTCCAGTGAGCCGAGGTGGCATGACTGCACTTCAGCCTGGGCGACAGAGCGAGAGTCCATCTCAAAAAAAAAAAAAAAAAAAAAAGTTATTCTCTAGTATTTTAAAATTTCTATTCAAGACAACCCTGGGCAACATGGAGAAACCCCATCTCTACAAAAAAAAAAAATTCAAAAAATTAGCTGGGCGTGGTGGTGCATGCCTATAGTCCCAGTTACTTGGGGGGCTTAGGTGGGAGGATCACTTGAGCTGGGGAGGTTGAGATTGCTGTGAGCTGTGATCCTGCCACTACACTGTAGCCTGGGTAACAGGACAAGGTCACGTCTTAAAAAATGTATAAATAAATAAAATAAAATTTTTAGTTTTTATCCATAACATTTTAAATCCTGTCTTAAAACATGAATAATAAAAGAATGGGTAGACAAATATTTATTACTAATAAACAGGAAAGTGTCTTGTGTATGCTTTAATTATATTTCAAATTTTTTCCCTAAAATTTATTTTCATGGTACAGTTATTGGCTTAAGGAAATGCGATTTCATAAAACCTTTGCTTACCTACCTCCACAAACACCAGTTGCTTTCCAGAAACATCATAATTATTTAAAGTACATTCCGACCTGTATTATGAATGTTGAATGTGATTAAAATAATACTTTTTCTAGTGTTTTATTGTGGAAATTTGCAAACGTATACAAAAGTAGAGAGAATGTTACAGTGAACGTAATATAGCCATCTCACTTGCTTTAATAAGTACCAACAGTTTGCCAATCTCACCTTTCTACTGCTGAACTAATTCTGTTCTTTCCTTCCAACCTTCCTTCCTTCACTTATTTTTGCTGGACTAGTTTGAAGCAAGACTCAGGCATCATTTTACACACTAATTTTTCAGAGTTTATTTTTTGTTACTACAATGCCATTATCATCCAAACGAAAGTAATTGTAATTCTTTAATCTGATACCCTGTCCATATTTAGATTTGCACATTTGTCCCAAAAATGTCTTTATACGTTGTTTTGAGTCAGGATCCAAACAAGTTCGCACATGGCATTTGTTTATTTTGTCTCTTCCATCTTTTTTAGTTTATGTGTCTTCTCTCTTTTTTTTTCTTTTTAGAAACCATTTGTTGAAGAAACAAAGTCATTGTTTTGTGGAATGCTTATTGTGAATTTAGCTGATTGATCATAATGTTTGTCTTTATAGTCCATATTTCCTAGAAACTGGAAACCGTAGGTACATGTAGATGCTTGATTAAATTCAGGTTTAATTTTTCAGAGGTGGGCTGAGGTGGCATGAAAACTTTTTACTTGGGCTGTGTCCAGTTGAATCACTGTTAGCTGGAGTTTTTCCACATGAGTGAACTGAAATACGTATCTTTTTCGTTTCGTTTTGTTTTGTTTTGAGATGGTCTGTCTCTTGCCCAAGCTGGAGTGCAGTTGTGTGATCTTGGCTCACTGCATCCTCCATCCACTAGGCTGAAACGATCCTCCCACCTCAGCCCCACAAGTAGCTGGGAGTACAGGTGTGCACCACCATGCCTGGTTAATTTTTGTATGATTTGTAGAGACAGGGTTTCGCCATGTTACCCAGGCTGGTCTTGAACTCCTGAGCTCAAGTGATCAGCCTGCTTTGGCCTCCAAAAGTGCTGGGATTATAGACGTGAGCCACCGTGCCCAGCTATCCAAAATACATTTCATATAGGAAAGACAATGCTTAATTTCTTTACTTTTTCAGTTTTTATAATGGGTTCTGTCTTAGCTCACTGAGGTTTTTTGCTTTTGTTTTTTTGAGTATCATTATGCAACATGGATTTTTACAGGTTTTTGCCATTCAGTTATTTGTACTCATTCTTTTGATGCTCAGACTGTCCCATCATAGCCAGTAGAAGCCATTTAAAGTTGTTTTCCTTGCCCTTTTGACCTAATCTCTTTAGTCTTTGATAGTTGTCTTGCTATCAAAGATGTTCCAGGCTTATGTGATTGGTACGTTTTCTACTTCAGACATTTAGCATTAGCCACTTCTCCGAAGGTTCTTTTTAGAAACCATAGTAGGCCGGTTGTGGTGGCTCACACCTGTAATCCCAGCACTTTGGGAGGCTGAGGCAGGTGGATCATGAGGTCAGGAGTTCAAGACCATCCTGGCCAACATGGTGAAACCCCGTCTCTCCAAAAATACAAAAATTAGCCGGGCATGGTGGTGTGCGCCTATAATCCCAGCTACTTGGGAGGCTGAGGCAGGAGGCTTGAACCCAGGAGGCAAAAGTTGCAGTGAGCCGAGATTGTGCCATTGCACTCCAGGCTGGACGACAAGAGCAAGACTCCGTCTCAAAAACAAAACAAAACAAAAACCATAGTATGAGTGTGCAATGAGTTTAGCCAACTCTACAGTTAGAAGGAATAGTTCCACAAAACTGCCCTCATTTCAGATACTAGCTGCAAGTTTGGCAGTACCCAGAACCCACCCTCACTTCAAACCAACTGACTACAAACTCACAGGTTCCCCATATCCACCCTCTCTTTGGAGAATTCACTAGAACAGGTCAGGGAACTCAGGAAAGCACTATACTCACAATTACACTTTTATTAGAGGGATACAAAAATTAAAATCAGGCAAAAGAAAATAGGCAGAGAGCAAAATCTGGAAGGGGTCCAAACTCAGAGCTTCTGGCCATCATTGCTGGTGGAGTCATGGACAGTATTACCTTCTCTTGGCCACAACGTGTGACAATATACACAGAGTATTGCTCACTAGGGAAGCTCACCTGAGTCTTTGGTGTCCAGAGTTTATTAGGGCTTGATCCTGTACTGTCTACATGACTGACCATTAGTCTCTAGCCCTTCCTGGAGGTCAGACCAATGTCTTTAGTCAGTAGGTCCTTTGGAGGTCAGAACTGAACTGATCCATGAGTCACATTGCTACACTGACGTGACTGAAGCCCTGAGTCAAACAAAGACAGTTCCATCTGGCAGGACATTACAGGGGCCCAGAGATCACCTCCCAGTAGTGAAGGGCAAAGGCCAGACCTTTCTTTGGTCAATGTTAATTCTTCACCGCCTGTTGTGCTGTGGGTACTTTTCTTGTTTATACTGGTATTTCTAAAGTACTTTTTACTTCTTTATACATTTTATTTCTTTTCTCTTGCGTTGAAAACCTTGGAATCTTAGGTCGAAAAATCTTGCTTGCTTGGTAGGTGAAAAATATTGTCTTCTCTTTAGATTTGTATTTCTTTGATTACTGAAGAGGCCTCAATATTTTCCACATTTGATAACCTACTCATGCCCTTTGCCTGTTTATCTGTTGTGAGTCTTTGTGATTTTCTTATTTATAGGCAATCTTACTAAAAAGTTAATAGTAATCCTTAGTCACTTGTTATTGTCATTCTCGCCAGCAGTCACATCTTTGGATATTTGAATTAAATGATGGGTGGCAGGTATGGAAAACAACTTCCTCTTTTTCGTTTTCTACCCTTTCCTCTCCCCCTAAGCTAGAATACCAGTCATTCTGTGATCAGTCCTGAGTCTATCATCTGTTAGAAAGAAAACTGGGAAATTGGGTCTGTCTCCTGGCAGGACTTCTTTGTATTGTTGCTGTCACTTCCATATGATGAAAGTACCGCTTGCCAGGAGGTTGTCCTTCACAAGTAGATGCCTGGTATTAACTAAGGTATGTGCAGCTCTCACTGAAGTGGCTGTAGTTGCTTAAGCTTTAGAGGAAGAGGCACACACTTTCTCTCTAAAGGACCAGATAGTTAAGTATTTTAGGCTTTACTGTCCAAGAGGCAAAATTGAGGCT
Source organism: Chlorocebus sabaeus (assembly GCF_047675955.1). Taxonomy (NCBI): domain Eukaryota; kingdom Metazoa; phylum Chordata; class Mammalia; order Primates; family Cercopithecidae; genus Chlorocebus; species Chlorocebus sabaeus. Next base: position 56,908,208 of record NC_132911.1, on the reverse strand, counting down.
ATGATGTGTAGATGTTTAGTGTAATAAGAAAAAGACTCCTGCTTGGTCCCATTTGTCTGGGATGAGCCATCCAGGATGGTGGGCATGTTTTGTGCCCAGCTGGCATCAGTTTGAGACTATCTCTGGATCCACAAGGGACTACCTGAGGGGGATGAGCCTGGGAGTAGAGGCCAACACCATTTTACTTTCCGCTTTGAGAACAGATCCTGAATCACCCTCCTCTTCCTCCTGAAAGCCCTGTGGGAGACCATGTGACCTGTTGGGTCTTCCACTCGAGAACCAAGATTATACTCCTCACTGCCCTAAAGTTGCCAGCAGTAGCAGTGGAGTTCCCTATTTGTAGGTGGCCTCAGTGTGTGCCCTGGGAGTGAAGTGTGTAAGGGCGCAAAGGGACAGCTGTCCGTGTTAAACACTCAGCTCTGTTCTTGGCTATGATAGGTAGGTTCTCCTCTGTATGTTTCTTTAGCTAGGAAGTAGTCAGTATGCATATTTCTAGAGAATTCCACACTGCCAGGATGACCAGGTATGGAAAAATTTCTCTCTGCTACCTGCCAAGATCACCTTTTCTTTTCTTAAATTTTAAGTTAAAGGGTACATGTGCAGGATATACAGGTTTGTCACATAGGTAAACATGTGCCATGGTGGTTTGCTGCACAGATCATCCCATCACCTAAGTATTAAGCCCAGCATCCATTAGCTATTCTTCCTGATGCTGTCCCTCCTCCCACCCTCCACCCTCTGACAGGCCCCAGTGAGTGTTTTTTCCCCACCCTACCCCCATGTGTCTATATATTCTCATCGGTAATGGGATTGCTGGGTTAAATGGTATTTCTGCCTCAAGGTCTTTGAGGAATCACCACACTGTCTTCCACAATGGTTGAACTAATTTACACTCCCACCAACAGAGTAAAAGCATTCTTTTTTCTCTACAACCTTGCCAGCATCTTGTTTTTGTTTTTTTGTTTGTTTTTTGTTTTGTTTTTTTTTTTACTTTTTAATAATATCCATTCTGACTGGTGTAAGATGATATATCATTATGGTTTTGCTTTACATTTCTCTAATGATCTTTGATGTTGAGCTTGTTTTTCATGTTTGTTGACTGCATGTATGTTTTCTTTTTCTTGTGAATTTATTTAAGTTCCTTGGAGATGCTGAGTATTAGGCCTTTGTCAGATCGATAGATTGCAAAAATTTTTTTCTATCCTGTAGGTTGTCTGTTCACTCTGATGATAGTTTGTTTTGCTGTGCAGAAGCTCTTTAGTTTAATTACATCCCATTTGTCAATTTCTGCTTTTGTTGCCATTGCTTTTGGCTTCTTTGTCATGAAATCTTTGCCGTGCCTATGTCCGGAATGGTATTGCCTAGTTTCTTCTAAGGTTTAATAGTTTTGGGTTTTACATTTAAGTCTTTAATCCATCTTGAGTTGATTTTGGTATGTGACGTAAGGAAGGGATTCCGTTTCAGTTTTCTGCATATGGCTAGCCGAAACTCCCAGCACCGTTTATTAAATAGGAAATCCTTTCCCCATTGCCTGTTTCTGTCAGGTTTGTGGAAGATCAAATGGTTGTAGGTGAAGATCACCTTTTCATTTATGGACACAAGGAAATCTTGTTCTCTCAGGATCTGAGTCCATGCTGTTTCTTGGATGATGACTTTGCTTTCTGTTGAAAACCTTACCTTGTCACATTTAAAGTGCCCTGTTATTCTACTCTTCTTACCTCATATTGAAAGAGGTTTTTTTTTGTATTGTATTTAGTAAAGGAAAATTTTTAAATGGTCACATAAAGGAGAAAATCTGCAAGGGGGAAAACGTGCTGGTATTTCTAAAGGAATAGTAAAGTCCCAAGTCATAGAATATGCTTACTACATGTAATCTTATGTAAGGAATTTTAATGTAGTATGTTCATGTTCTTTTTTCTCTGTGATCCAGCTATGGATTTTAAGTTTTGATGGCTTTCTTTCTATGTGACTTTAGGAAACAACTTCTTTGAGCCATAGTTTTGTCATTTTGAATGATGCAGATAATTCTTAACCTTTCTCACTATATTTGTGAGAATATCATGTACTTCATACAGTTCTTAACGTCGTGTTTCGATCAATGGAAGCTATTACTATGCCAATAGTATCATTATCTCTAAAGAATAAAAGCAAAGTGGAAGTATGTATTTTGGAATTTCTTGTTTGTTTTTACTTTAAAAAAATGCTTTTTTGTAGCTTTTTTCCCCCCTGAAAGTAGGTATCATGGAGTTTTATATAAATATAAAATTTTCATGTTGCCCACTATGATATTAGCATTCATGAGAGCAGACAATTTTATTATTTTGTATTTTATTCCCAGAGTTAAGAAAATGCCTGGTACCTACTAAATTCTCAGGTGATATTTTTATTGAATGAATGTATTTATTGACCTGTGTTCACACCCCTGGCTATGTTTACTTTTGTTTTGGCTTACTAAGTTTATTCCTTTAGACAAGTTTAATCTGAATCATAATTTCTCATCTGCAAATGAAAACACTAATGATATGAATGTATTACATGTAATGATAAATGAAGTCATGTATGTAAAACTTCTTAGCATAATGAGTGGTATACAATGAATAACTCAGTAAGTATTAGCAATGATTATGATTTATTTTATGTGCCATATACTTAGGACATGTGAAGAAAAGAAGAGCATTTGTGGCCATGAAAGCCATGAGCATTACATTTCCTCATAGGTTACCAGTACTGGTAGACCCATGGGGAAATGATGCCTTATGTTAGTAGTTAGATTTTTCCCTGTGCTATTCATGGGTAGACTTTTGGTAGCTGACAGTTAGTGAGGATGTAGAGAGTGAAAATTTAGAAGAGGCTTCTGATTAAAGATGCCAGTCTTAGGACTGTAAACAATGGATGAAAACATGGGAAAATGATATTGTCATTAACATCACTTAGGAACTGTTAGAAATTTGTATACTGGGCCGGGCGCGGTGGCTCACGCCTGTAATCCCAGCACTTTGGGAGGCCGAGGCTGGCGGATCACAAGGTCAGGAGATCGAGACCACAGTGAAACCCCGTCTCTACTAAAAATACAAAAAATTAGCCTGGCACAGTGGCGGGCGCCTGTAGTCCCAGCTACTCAGGAGGCTGAGGCAGGAGAATGACGTGAACCCGGGAGGCGGAGCTTGCAGTGAGCCGAGATCGCGCCACTACACTCCAGCCTAGGGGACAGAGCAAGACTCTGTCTCAAAAAAAAAAAAAAAAAAGAAAAGAAATTTGTATACTGGAGTCAAATTTTAGGTTCTGGAGTGACAGTTATCAAGACTATCCTTAAAATAGTTTAAATTGTTCATCAAGTATGTAGACAAACTCATTCTGAAGTAGGTTTATTTCTTTCAGGTTTTTTTGGTCAGCATTGTTTATGATTGTGGTTTCTTAGGGTGAGGTGTGTGCATGTAAAATGAAGAGATTAGTGTTTGTTTAAAGACAGACAGCTGCTATAGCTTATTGGCGTTCCCCTCAGTTTGCTTTAAGTATCATGGAAGACGAGAATGGAACTGAAGTCTTCTTTACTCTTTAATGATTTCTAAAGCTTCTGATATTGAAAGCAATGTATTGACGGTAGAACATGCAAAGGAAAAGTTGAACTGTCCCAGATTGGAGGAGATTAAATAGATACTATAGCTAAAAGCAATATGATGATCCTGAAATAAATCCTAGATCTGAGGAGAAGGGGAAACTACGAAGGATATTATTGGAGCAGTAGTTCGAATATGGACTGTAGATTAGATAATATTAGTGCATCAATGTTAAATTTCATGATTTGATAAATGTACTTTGGTTTGGTAGGAGAAAATTATTGCTGTTAGGTAAGACATTCTGAAGTATTTATGGATAAAGGGAAATTCTGTCTGCAAATTACTCACATGTAGTTCAGGAAAAAATATATCTACATGTATGTGGAGAGAGAGCATGTATGGAGTGTGCACTGACACAAGTGGTAAAGCAAATAGAACACAAGTGTTCACAGTTGGTGATCTGAGTAAGGGGGACAGAGAAATTCTTTGTACTATTGTAATTTTTCTCTAACTGTGGAATTATATCAAAACATATAATATTCAAAGGAAAATGAGAAAAGAAAAAAAATACAGTGATTATTACTTAAGATTTTGTGTTTAGCCTCACAAAAATGGTGTGTCTCGTTGTACTGCTTTACCTCTTCTCAGTTCAGGCCTTTTCTTATCCCAAAAATACCATTTATATGTAACCTGCATAGAAGCCTCCTTTGATCCTGTAAATCTAAAGTAAATCCTTCTTCCTACCCACTCTTCTTTTGTGTGTTTATTACAACTTATATCATGTTTGTTTTGTTTTTGTTTAATGCTGCTTTCTCCTTCAAGACTGTGAACTCCATGAGGACAAAGATTATGTCTGTTTTTTTCCCCACAGAATACCCAGTCCTGACACATAATATCAATACATGTGTTTTGGATTTGGATAAATGAATGAATGAATATTCCTTCCACTTTAGTCAGCATACCTTAGCTACCTAATCTCTGAGAAAACAAAATGTCTCTTTTTAAACTGTAAGATAAAGCCTATGTTTTTGGATTTGGTATTCATTTACTCATTCATTCAGCAGATCTTTATTTAATACAGTCATCTGATTCCCTGCTTATCTCTAGCTTCCTTTTGTTAACATCTCTCAGATCTGCATGACTTTTCTAGGTCTGCACCTTCTGGCCAGTCTTCTGTCAATCTGTTAAGTGCCTTTCATAGTTCCCTGTCACTCTCCACATATTTCTTAGAAAGTATCACATTTATGATAATTATGCCTACTTTCCCTGGCTGTAGATACTGCCTTTTTTTTTTTTTTTTTTTTTTTTTAAAAAGAAAGAGTCTGGCTCTGTCGCCTAGGCTGGAGTGTAGTGGTGTGAGCCCAGCTCCCTACATCCTCCGCCTCCCAGTTCAAACAATTCTTCTGAGTCTGAAAGAAGATGTGTGTGAGGGTAGGGCAGGTGGAAAGGGTGATCATAGCAGGCAGGGCAAATAGAATCCTAAGCAGGGAGAACTGCCCCATGAAGACTCAGAGACTTTAACAGCTGGATTTGTTTAGGGAGTTTAAGCAGTGTGATATTTGGGACTGATAAACTGGGAGAGGGGTAGAGGATGAGGGTGAAAAGTTGTGGTGGAAAGGAAGAGCATATTATACTTCTCTCTTGGGTGTTATTGTCGTTTAATAAAGCATTTAAAATAGTTTCCTGGGATATAATGAATACAAAGTGGTAGCTGCTGCCATAAAAGTCATAATTGTCTTGAGTTTTAAAGCAGCAGAAAAACTTGGATCAACCTAACATGTAGGAAGATTTCTTGGAAGGCACATGGAGGTTGACGGACTAGTGATTGAGGAAATTAGTCCAGGTTGAAAACAGTGTCTCATTTAAGGCAGTAGGGATAGGAATAGGGATATCATGTGATTAAGTATTTAAATGTTAGAATTTACAGGACAAAAGGAAGACCAATCTAGGATAATATGTGAGAGACTGGGTGAATGTAGACTTCATCAACAGAGATGAAAAATTAAATCAAGGAGGATTATGGGGCAGAGAAGTAAAAAGCTTGGTTTTAGAAACAATAGTATTGAAGAATGCATATAGGAGATTGATTTGAATTTGTTGAGTTTGAGAGGGATTGGATAGATAGTTTAGGAAAGATTTGGGAGTCAGCAATCAACAGTGGTGGTAGCAGCAGCTATGGGAGTAAGTGAACTCTACTACAAAGGTAAGGCGACTGAGATCCCTCCCAAATTTTGGAGGGTTGACTTATCTGCCAAATACCACATTTTTTCTTTGACGTCCTTTTGGGGGAACCCGCCCCCAATATTTCAGTGTAGGTTCTTTCTATTTTCCATTAGTGACGGCCAGCTGAGAAATAAAGAGAGGAATTTTACAGCTGGGCTGCTAGGGGTGACATCATATATCAGTAGGACCTTGATGCCCGCCTGCATGAGCCTCAAAACCAGCAAGTTTTTATTAAGGGTTTCAAAAGGGGAGGGGGTGTAAGAATAGGGAGTAGGTACAAGATCACATGCTTCGAAGGGCAAAAAGCAGGACTACTAATAAGGGTCTAAAAGATCGCATACTTCTGACGGAACAGGACAAAAGGCAAAAGCAGAACTACTGATAAGGGTCTGTGTTCAGTGGTGCATGTATTGTCTTGATAAACATCTTAACAGAAAACAGGGTTTGAGAGCAGAGAACCAGTCTGACCACAGATTTACCAGGGCAGAGTTTTTCCCCACCCTAGTAAGCCTGAGAGTACTGCAGGAGACCAGGGTGTGTCTCAGTCCTTATCTCAACCACATAAGACAGACATTCACAGAGCGGCTGTTTGTAGACCTCCCCCCAGAAATGCATTCCTTTCCCAGGGTATTAATATTAATATTTCTTGCTAGGAAAAGAATTTAGCAATATCTCTCCTACTTGCACATCCGTTTATAGGCTCTCTGCAAGAAGAAAAATATGGCTCTTTTTGCCCGACCCCACAGGCAGTCAGACCTTCTGGTTGTCTTCCCTTATTCCCTAAAAATTGCTGTTACTCTGTTCTTTTTCAAGGTGCACTGATTTCATATTGTTCAAACACACGTGTTTTAAGACCAGTTTTCACAGTTAACACAATTATCAGAGTGGTCCTGAGATGACGTACATCCTCAGCTTACAAAGATAACAGGATTAAGAGATTAAAGACAGGCATAAAAAATTATAAAAGTGTTATATGGGAACTGATAAATGTCCACGAAATCTTCCCAATTTATGTTGCTCTGCTGCAGCTCCAGCTGGTTCCTCCGTTTGGGGTCCCTGACTTCCCACATCGTCCTCCTAGTAGCCCTGTGATATGGTTGTGTTATATTAATCATCTATTGTTGACTGAGAAATTACGACAAATTTGGTTGTTTGAAGCAACATAAATCTATTATAGATTCTGGTCATGGCTTCACTGGACCCTTTTGGGTCTCTGCAAGACCTCAAAGTGTTGGCCAGGGCTGAGGTCTTGTCTGAGGCTCAACTAGGAAAGGATCTGTTTATGGGCTTGTGGTGATTGTCAAGATTCAGTTCCTTGAGCGTTACCAGACTGAGACCCTTAGCTTCTTGCTAGCTAGCCATCTTCAATTCCTTACCAAGTGGGCCTTTCCATATGGCAGCTTATGTCATCAACGTGGCAAGAGAGTCAGCTGGCAAGATGGGAGTTACAATCTTAAGTAACAATCACTTACATGATATCCCATCACTTTTGCAGTATTTTTTTGGTAGACCCTGCCTACACCTGAGGGTGGGGATTTCACTGGAGTATGAATACAGTAGGTGGATGTGGTACAGATAATTGCTACTGTCTTAGAGGCTGTCTGCTGCAGGTGCCATTTTTATTCCTGTTTACAAAAGAGGAAGCCGAAAAAGTTGTCCAAGATCATGTAATTGCAAGTAATGGACCCCAAACCAAACCCAAGCTTTCTGACTCCACTGCCTGGATACTTCTTTACCATAATATTTTAAGGAATGAGAAATTGTTGTAGAAATGGCAGTTTTGAGGAATTTATTGGTAACTTTTGTTTGATGCCATGGAGTGATGTGGGTTGAAGTCATGTAGTTGGTATTATAGTGAATGTGCAGATAGAAGGGCCTGAGTAGAGATTATTCTTACAGATGGTAGTTTTAAAAGGAAGAAAGGAACAATAACCGTATGTTGTTTCATACTGAATTGTTTCTCTTTATAACCAGAAATTTTTCTTTTCCAGTTCTCTGAGTTTAACCAGTAATGCCATTCAGTTGCCAATCTCAAGCAAAGCAAACATAAACCAGTTTTAATCTACTTTTTAAGAAAAGTGGTAGTCCTTTTCACAGTGCCTGACGGTAAGTCACAGTTTCTACCTGTTTAGCAGAGTTTAATCTATTGTCTTTAAAATAGTGATTCTGGAAATCTTAATTTGAAAACCTTATTTGCTTTTTCCTTCTCTAATAATTCTCTAAAGGCTTATGTGGAAAGAGCATAAGTAAAGGTACCTACTACTTTCTGGGAATTTATTTATAGTTATCGTTCACCAGTTTCATTAATCTTGTGGATCTTGTCCTCCATTTGTTGAAAATAAAATGGTAGTCTACCATGAAATCTGTCCCCTTTATATGTCATTATTTTAAGATATTTTTCGTTTCTCTTTTTCTTTTGAGATAGGGCCTTTCTCTGTTGCCCGTGCTGGAGTGCAGTGGCACAGTCGTAGCTCACTGCAGTCTTGAATTCCTTGGCTCAGGCCATCCTCCTGCCTCAGCCTCCCAAGTAGCTAGGACCACAGGCATGTGCCATGAAGTGTGGCTAATTTTTTAAACATTTTGTGCAGACAGGATGTTGCCATGTTGCCCAGGCTAGTCTTGAACTCCTGGCCTCAAGGGATCCTCCTGCCTTGGCCTCCCAAAGTTCTGGGATTACAGGCATGAGCCACTGTGCCTGGTTGTCTGTGTCAGCCTCATTTTATAGATGAAGAAGCTTTATTTTCTAGATGAAGTTTTTCCTTGGGCATGTTAATGGCAGAGTTGTTTTAAATATTCTGATTTCTAGACCTGTACCCTTGCTACTGTTATACAAAGTGGTGGAACTATTAAGGAGTTTCTTATGGAGGATTTCCAGCTCAGTGTAGAGGTAAAATGCAGATCAACAGGCAGCTGATGGAAGGAATTGGGATTCATTTCCCAATTTGCAAGTAATGGCTACTCTTAATGTGTGATCAGTAAGTTTAACCTTAATACTAATGTATTTTTTATTATGTTAAGGAAGAAGTTGGGGGAAAACTGTCAGGGATAAGATGTTTGACCAACTGTTTTATTCTTAATGTGAAACACTGCGTGAAATATGCACGTAGCAACCTTTACTCTAGCTACTGGCCTTTTACTTCTTGAAAAATCAAACGTTTTTTCCTATGGCAGAACAGTTATGCTTTTCTTTTCACTGATCTCATTACTGTTTATTTTTATGTGTTTTAAGCATTGGGTTTACTGAACTGTCCGGTTAGCCATCCTAGACCTCAAAGCCAGTTTTGATATTTTTGTTACTTATATAGTAATACTGTAGTGTGTCACAGTGATGATAGTATTTGTGATTGTAGTTGCATTTGTAAAATTGATCACTTTTCTTGTTTCTTCTAGTAACCGTATCAGAGGGTGAGGTATAAGCTCACAGAATTCAGATAAATCATCATGAAGTTATATGTATTTCTGGTTAACACTGGAACTACTCTAACATTTGACACTGAACTTACAGTGCAAACGTGAGTTGTGTTTCATTTATTTTTTTTCAGTGTTGCATTCTGTCTGCATGCAGAAAGTTAAAGAAATATTACTCTACTGTTTAAAAAGTAGCCTAGTGGTGGCTGGGCTTGGTACTTCACACCTGTAATCCTAGCACTTTGGGAGGCCAAGGCAGGTGGATCACGAGGTCAAGAGATCGAGACCATCCTGGCCAACATGGTGAAACCCCGTTTCTACTAAAAATACAAAAATTAGCTGGGTGTGGTGGCGTGCACCTGTAGTCCCAGCTAATCAGGAGGCTGAGGCAGGAGAATCACTTGAACCCCCAGGGGACAGAGGTTGCAGTGAATCGAGATCACGCCACTGCACTCCAGCCTGGCGAGTGAGTGGGACTCTCTCAAAAAAAAAAAAAAAAAAAGCCACATAATGGCAAGTCTTAAATCTTTTATTGCAACATATTTTATATATAATTGTTGTCCTTCTCTAAAATACTAATTACATTCTTTAAATTGTGCTTTGTCCTGTTGCCATGAATATAATATTCACAGTAAATAGATCTACCCACAAAACAAACTGATTTCCATTGTTATAAGTACCTATAGTCAATTGCTGTTCTGTGTTTCACAGGCCATTGTTAAGGGAATTATTGGAAGCTTCATAAAACAATGTATAATCACTTCCATGGTTTTTGATCAGTTTATGGATAAATGTCAATAGGTTTATTTTGTTTGTTAATGAGAGAAAAAATAAATTTAATATTTTCAGCCAAATTTAGTGGAACTCAGGTATCTAATAATTCTCTAGCTTGACAGGACAGAAAGAAAATCGAAGTAGTGTCATTTCCAACGCTGTTTATATTTTTATAGTGACCATAATAGTAAAGACTTGATGGCAATGCAGTATAAATCTGACACTGGAATTATTATAAATAATGTGTGAAATAATAATCTTTGTTGTAAAAGTTGAATTATGGATTTTTTTTTTCAGAGTTAGTTTTCATTAAACTTGGTTTTACCCTTACATGAATGATGTTTTGGAATACAGGGCTAGGAAGGAATCTTCACAGGTGCTAGACTTAATGTAGTTTCTAAAACGTGTGGAGATTTTAACAAAAATTATGTAGCCTGAGGATTTTAATAGACCTGGTAATCAGTTTGAGCATATTCCTTTGCTGTGTTATATAGATAACTCTAAAATAAATGTGTCTACTGCCTCCATTTCATAGACTCACTTCTAGATATGACGCATGGGCGAGTTATTTACCTAAGATCAGTCAGTTGTTAGGGAATCCAGTTCATTAAATAGGAAGCTTGTATTCTTTATTACTGTTTTTGGGGAAAGTTTTAGAGTGAAATTCATTAACCTCTAAGGTGTTTTTACATAGTACTACTTGGAAAATAAAATCATTGGGCAAATATAAACAACTGATTTATTTCATTTTTTTGAAGTGTGGCAGACCTTAAGCATGCCATTCAAAGCAAATACAAGATTGCTATTCAACACCAGGTGCTGGTGGTTAATGGAGGAGAATGCATGGCTGCAGATCGAAGAGTGTGTACCTACAGTGCTGGGACGGTAGGTATTCAAGAGCCCTTTCACACAAGAGTGCACACCACCTTCACAGCACATTGGGAACTCAGTGTTCAAAAGTAAGGTTTATTTGCTTCATATATTGAAGGCAATGTGCATGTTCAGTATTTATAACATTTTATTTTGGTTATTTCTCCTTTTTTAAAAAATATAGGATACAAATCCAATTTTTCTTTTTAACAAAGAAATGATCTTATGTGATCGTCCACCTGCTATTCCTAAAACTACCTTTTCGACAGAAAATGACATGGAAATAAAAGTTGAAGAATCTCTTATGATGCCTGCAGTTTTTCATACTGTTGCTTCAAGGACACAGCTTGCAGTGGTAAGATATAAACAATTATTTTAACTAACTGATTGCTTCTAAAAGCATTCGAATCTAAATAGCACAGTAGTCTAAATTGCATAGGAAGCATGCAGGAAGTTTGACAAACTGAAAATATTTTGTGGTTAATCTAGTTTTAAAATTTCTGGGTCATACATTGCTAGTTATTCTACTTTGATAATGACAGTATTTTAGAGTGGAACAGCTGTCTTAACATCATTTGGTCACCTTCTTTCATAGATATAAATAGTTACTTTTGAACATTAATTAATAAAAGACCTACGTTAGAGTAGATATAGACAGAGAACTTACATAGCTCTAAAAATGTATTTATTTTTTCCATATTTATGGTTAGTTCCTGGAGGAGAATCAGGTTTCTTTCTAATATATAGCTTTTAACACTGCTTCTTGCAGTTGCCACGGATTTCATTTGATTTTCCTTTTTAATTTGCTATTTACCTTCTAGTAACGTCATTAACATTAAGCTGTCAGTAGTAAGCTACATTTTTCTTTTAATCATGAAAAAAATGTGTTAGAACCAGTGAAATAGTAGTATTTACGTTTTGTAAAAATAAATAACATTACCGAACATTGCTTTAATTAGTAAAACTCTTAGAGATTTGTTTTAAACAGTATATACATTTGTACAGATACCCCCATTTTTCCACATAGGATACAACATTAAAAGGAAATAACCGCATCTGTGTGAAACATATTTAATAAACATTTACGAGTCCAAAAGTGCTTTGGGAGGACAAAATTTTTAAAAATACACTTCTGTAAACTGAATTTGCATATTAGAATTGTTTTTTGATTTGGTTGAAAAGTATACACACTACATTTTGATAGAGAAAGTATTAAATATGATAAAGGATAACTAGGATATATAATTTTCAAGTGATTAGAGAGAGAGAGCAATTAAAACTATTCAACGAAAGAATGAAAACAAGAAAGTACAAAGAAAACAAAATGGCAGAAATACATATATCAGAAATTATATTAAATATAAGCTAGCATTATTTCTCTTTTAATGCATCATATTTAAAATATTTTTTAAATACATAAATGAAATGAGAAAGATGATGATTGCTGTTGAGATCCTGAATTAGTGATCCGAGATTCAAATGCCAAGCATTCTATATCAGTCTGTTTTCATGCTGCTGATAAAGACATACCTGAGCCTGAGATGAAAAAGAGGTTTAATTGGACTTAACAGTACCTCATGGCTGGAGAGGCTTGGAATTACGGCAGGAGGCGAAAGGCGAAATTGGCTAAAACAAAGGGGTTACAGGTCCCATGCAAGTTCGAAAACCAGCATGGTAGCCAAGTTTTAAAGCTCCAAAAAGATCTCCTTTGACTCCAGGTCTCACATCCCAGTCACACTAATACAAGAGGTGGGTTCCCATGGACTTGGGGCAGCTCCTTCCCTGTGGCTTTGCAGGGTGCACCCTCCCTCCCGGCTGCTTTCACGGGCTAGCGTTGTGTCTGTGGTTTTTCCAGGTGCACAGTGCAAGCCGTTGGTGGATCTTCCATTCTGGGGTCTGGAGGACGGTGACCCTCTTCTCAGAGCTCCACTAGGCAGTGCTGTAGTAGGGACTCTGGGGGCTCCGACCCTACATTTTCCTTCTACACTGCCCTAACCGGTTCTCCATGAGGGCCCTGCCCCTGCAGCAAACTTTTCTGGGCATCTAGGTGTTTCCATAAATCTTCTGAAATCTAGGCGGTGTTCCCCAACCTCAATTCTTGACTTCTGTGCCCCTGCAGGCTCAATATAGCATGTGGACGTTGCCAAAGCGTGGGACTTCCACCCTCTGAAGCCATAGCCCGAGCTGTATGTTGGCCCCTTTCAGCCGTGGCTGGGGGCAGGGCACCAAGTGTCTAGGCTGTACACAGCACGGGGACCCTGGGGCCGGCCCATGAAACCACTCCTTCCTCCTAAGCCTCTGGACGTGTGATGGGAGGGGCTGCCATGAAGGTCTCTGACACAGCCTGGAGACATTTTCACTATGGTCTTAGGGATTAACGTTAGGCTCCTTGCCACTTGTGCAAATTTCTGCAGCCGACTTAAATTTATTCCCAGAAAGCGAATTTTTCTCTTCTATCACGTTGTTAGGCTACAAATTTTCCAAACTTTTATGCTCTGCTTCCCTTATAAAACTGAATGGCTTTAAAGGTACCCAAGTCACCTCTTAAATGCTTTGCTGCTTAGAAATTTTTTCCACCAGGTACGCTAAATCATCTCTCTCAAGTTCACCTGAGATTACAGGTATGAGCCACCATACCCAGCCTAAGCAGCTTTTAAATTAGTGAAATGCTAGGGCCATGTTTGCGTAAAACAGAAACAGTGGTTCAGTACTTTGAAGCGTTGAGGAAATAAGAAAAGGAAATCAGTGTCATAAATGGTGAAAATGATAAATGACAAACATTTCTTTTAGGTGATAATATGTTTGCATATTTGGAAAATTAAGGGATTTTAATGAAAACCTCTCCAGAGTTTTGGTAAGGTGACTGGATATGTGATAAATATATTCAAATGAATAGAGTTTCTCTGTACTGGCCACTGCATTAGGATAGAAATAGAAAAAAATACTGTAATCTGAACAGCAGCAAAAACTTCAAAATAATATATATATATATTTTTGTAGAACTTCAAAATATACTTAACAATTTGGCTATATAAAATATTCAAGAATGTAAAACAAGTTACATAAAACAAAGAAATGAACACAACAAATGAAGAAATTGTTCTTAAATGAACAAATGGCCATGAAACAAATGACAAGATGTATCTCATTTTTAATATGATTATGAACTTATGAACTGTAGTTACAATTGCCATGATATTTCTTTTGGAGCATAGGAGAAGCTTTGGGTTTTGTTTTGGATCTAAAATGGTCTTCAGATTCATATGGAAGGGTCAGTGTCCAGAAATCGCCAAGAAAGTCATAAGAAGAATGGAAGATGGGGGCAAAAATGTACCTTTCCAGATTTATTTACTTTTTTATTTATTTTTATTATACTTTAAGTTCTAGGGTATATGTGTACAGCATGCAAGTTTGATACATAGCTATACATGTGCCATGTTGGTTTGCTGCACTGTGTAGCAAACTGGCCTGGGCATCTAGGCGTTTCCATACATCTTCTGAAATCTAGGCTGTGGTTCCACAACCTTATCTCATCATTTACGTTAGGTATTTTATTGACTTATTATATAGAAACAGGATCTCACTGTGTTGCTGAGGTTGGTCTCAAACTCCTGGGCCCAAATGATCCTCCCGTCTCGGCCTCCCTAAGTGCTGGGATTATAGGCATGAGCCAGCATACCTGGCCTCTTTTCAGATTTATAAAACACATTGAGCCACCATGCCTGCCCTCTTTTGAGACTTATAAAACAAATTCTAAAGCTGCTATAACCAAAACAGCAACATAGTTCTAATCAATTCGTTATGTAAGGAATTAGAGGTGGTATTTCTTCATGGTCCAGGATGTGGTCTCTAAAGTCAGATTTTCTGAGTTTATATCCGATTACCTCATTTACTTGTGGTGTGACCTTTGACTCATTTACCCTGTTGGTGAATTTAAGAATGGATTTTTGTTTATTGAGATACATGCATATTGAAAAATGCACAAACTGTAATTGTACATCCATTCTTAGTGAATTTTCACAATGAACACATTGATAAAAATAGTTTCAGCCAGGTGTGGTGGCTTATGCCTGTAATCCTAGCAGTTTGGGAGGCCAAGGCGGGCAGATTATGCAGAAGTTTGAGATCAGCCCGACCAATATGGTGAAACCTTATCTCTACTAAAAAAAAAAAAAAAAAAAAAAAAAAAAAAACAGGAAAAAAAAAATTAGCCAGGCGTGGTGGCATGCGCCTGAATCGCAGCTACTCAGGAGGCTCTGGTAGGAGAATCGCTTGAACCCAGGAGGCAGAGGTTGCAGTGAGCCAAGATCGCGCCACTGCACTCCAGGCTGGGTGACAGAGTGAGACTTCATCTCAAAAACAAAACAAAACAAAAAAAACCCACAGAAACAAATACTTTCAACCCAGAAGCCCTACTTAGGACTTTCTCCCCATCAGTTTTCATCCTCCCTGTTCACTAATGCTAACCAGTATGTTGACTTCTAAACCAAGATTAGTTGGTCTCTTTTTGAATGTAAATAAATGGAATAATGTAGTTTCTGTTCTTTTGTGTCTAGCCTCTTTTATGCGCATGATGTTCCTGAGAATGATTAATGCTGTTGCATGTATTGATGGTTTGTATTCATCACTGCATTGTATTCAAATATGCCACAGGTTTTTTTTTCTATCTGTTCTGCTACTAGTGGATATTGAGATTGTTTCTAGTGTTCAACTAATGTGACTCAACCTACTGTGAATATCCTAATACATTCTTTTGACTACTGTAGTGTAAAGAAATCAGAATACTTTGACAGTTTAAGTCTGTCTTCTACTTCTGCAACCTCTTCTGTACCGAAATGTCCATAGTTCTTTCAGATTTCATCTTGAAATGGACTCAGTGCTCACTGTCCTTTTTTTTCCCCCCACATATTAGCTGTTGTTTTCATGGTAGTTCCTTTCATTTCACTTGTCTTGGTTGTTAAAGCCTGATTTAGACTTCTCTGTTTTCAGCAATGTCTTCTTCCAGTGTAGCCTTCAATCAGTGATATGTTTCTTTTTAATGTATTTCCTGAGCTAACTCTCTGTGTTGAGTTCTTTTTTATAAAACAGAATTAGACTAAGTTTTTAGGAAAGAATTTGGTTATAATTTCCATTTGGTCCTGGGGAGAGTTTTTCTGCATTTAGTTTTTTTTACTTTTAACTTTTTTTTTTCTTAGGGTAATTTAGTATAGATTTCATATGTTAAAATTTTTGCTTGTGTTTGAGGGAGTAGAATTATTCCTCTACAAGACAGTGTAGGAAACCTGGTGAGCAGGAAGCTGCCCTGGGTCACAGGGGATCCCTGGTTAGAAGCAGAATGTGTATGTATAAGAAAGGGACAGAGATGACTTATTCTGTCCTTCTCCTTAGACAAAATTTAGCAGTTCTAGGGACTTTTTCTCACAGTTTTTCCTTTGGCTTTTTGCAAGTATGTCATGTAAATAGGTATTACTTCTTCTACTACTCTCTAATTTCAGATAGGGCCCCAAGAGGTTCTTGCTGTCCACCCAAGCTTCTCACAAGGAGGATTCAGTTCTCCCAAGTTTTGATAAATGTCTGCAATAGTGGTGTTTACCAAAATTATCTTGAGACAGGTCACAATCAATTTAGAAAATTTACTTTATCAAGGTTAAGGACACACCCAAGACATAGCTTCAGGAGGTCCTTATGACATGTGCCCAAGGTGGTCGGGGTAAAGCTTGCTTTTATACATTTTAGGGAGACATTAGACATGAATATGTGTAAGAAGTACATGGGTTTGGTCCAGAAGGGCAGGATAACTCGAAGCGGGGGCTTCCAGGTCATAGGTAGATAAGAGACAAAAGGTTGCATTTTTTTGGAGTCTTTCATCAGTCTTTCACTGAATACATAATTTAGTCTGGTTCAGTGAATCTGCATTTTTACATAAACAATAAACAATAATACAGAGGAAGCAGATAGGCCTTTGTTTTAGGCGAGCAGAGGTATGACTTTCTGTCCCGCACATGTGGAGATACGCTGTCAGTTTACATTGCCAAGGTGAAATTTAGCAGAACTATTTTAAGTTAAAGATCTTGAAGCCCTCAAGAAATTTCCTTGTGGCAAAATTGTGAGGGAGGTATGTAGCTTTCTTATCTTTGTAGCTATCTTATTTAGGAATAAAATTGGAGGCAGGTTTACCTGACATAGTTCCCAGCTTGACTTTTCCCTTGGCTTAGTGATTTTGGGTTCCCGAGATTTGTTATTCTTTCACAGTGGATGCCCTTTTTATTTGACCCAAGTTGATCCAGTTTTCATGTTCTTCACAGGTTTGCTGCATATATTGTATGTGTAGGGGTGCTAGTTGTTTCCTGGTTTCATAAAGGTGGTGTCTTGTTTCCCTTTTGTATTTGGTTGGTTTCATGAAGGAGAAGCAGGCAAAGACATCTTTACTTCCTTATCTTACAACTGAAACTATTAGCCCTTTCTTATATACATATGGAATTAAGAACAAGTGAAGTTAAGTCATTTCTTCAAGGCCAGATAGCCAGGTAGAAGAAAAAGAACCTCTTTTCTCCAAGGCCAGTGCTCTTTACGTTCATATCATTGTACTTCCACATAGCAAACTTTCATATTTTACCTGTAAAGATATTTCTTTTCACCTAAATTTATTCATTAACAATATTATCTTCTAAAACAGAATGGTCATAATTTTGGCGTGCTTATCAGCAAAATACATAGAGAAAATACTTCCTTTTTCCTTCCATCCCGTACTCCATCTTAATGATGGTGGAACATTTGTTTTGCATTTTCCTAGACTTTGATACACACAAAATGCATTTCTATCTCATACCTCTATTGTTTCGCATTTCTAACCAACCTTAGCCTCCCCAAACAAATGGAAGCATACTATACTTTTTTTTGTTGTTTTTGAGATGGAGTTTCGCTTTTGTCACCCAGGCTGGAATTCAGTGGTACGATCTCGACTCACTGTAACCTCTGCCTCCTGGGTTCAAGTGATTCTCCTGCTTCAGCCTCCCCAGTAGCTGGGATTACAAGTGCGTGCCACCATGCCCGGCTAATTTTTGTATTTTTAGTAGAGATGGGTTTCACCATGTTGGCCAGGCTGGCCTCGAACTCCTGACCACAGGTGATCTGCCTGCCTCAGCTTCCCAAAGTGCTAGAATTACAGGCAAGAGCCACCACGCCTGGTCCATACTATACACATTATTCCTTTTTCATTGTTGCAAGGTACTCCCATTTTTGAAATATCCCAAGTTTATTTTCCTGGTAAACAGTGCTACAGTTCAACTTACTTTACATTTATAAATTTCAACAATTCAAAAAATTTAAACATTTGAATATTTTATATCCTCCATCTTTTGTGTATTTAAGAATCTTCCTCCTACCTTTTCTGCATGCACTGCAAGAACCTGTTGCTTTAATGTACCCAACAACTCTTTTACTCATCATTTCAAGGGTGTCACCTCTCTTTCATCTGTTTAAAAAAATCTGAAAACATTTTATCATTTCTGTTACTTCATAATTCCAGAGTTTTTTCCCACTCTATTTTAGTGGCTGCGTGATTGATTAATTTTTAGTGACATGGCACATAATCATCTTACTGACGTTCCTACCCCATAAGGACCATCTTACTTCTTATTTACCTTGGTAACTAGATTACCAACCATTGCAGTATTTACAGTAGCTTTTTTTGTTTGCCTGGACAACTTAAAGATAATCATTTTACATCCATTCTTTTAGGTGCCTTCCCATTCCACCATATAACATTTTCTGTATTATCAGTCTTCTTAAAGCATCTATTTGATTACGTTCTTCATGTTAAACAGTTCTTCAGGAGGTCTTTTCTGAGTAAAGTCCAATTCCTTCCTTACCTTAGTGTTTTCTGGGTCTTTGATCATCTGGCCCTCTTTCTCTCGCTTTTTCCTCCAGACCATTTGTTCTTAACCAATAACACTTTATATTTCCTATCTTTGCCACTTCATCATGTTCCACTCTTCTGAAGTACTTCTTTCCCTATCTTTGTTCATATTCTTTTCACACTTTGATACTTAAGTTAAATGCCTTCAGAAAGTTTTGACTTCTCTTTTGTGACTTTTATATCTGTCTCATATCAGTTAACAAAGGTAGAATGATCTGTCTTATTTCCTAGCCAACTAAAATATTTTGTGACAGTGGACTTCTTTACGTATCTCCATATATAAAGCAATCTACGTTGCTGCCTTGTAATTTATCCTTAATAATTATTTTTATTCTTCATTCTTTGGAACTGAATGTCAGATGTCTGTTTTCTGAAGGTATTTTAACTGCATAAATATTTTCTAGAATCTCATTTGGGGTTACTAAATGTGTTATAGTTATACTAATCTAGAAGTAGATGATGTATTTTAGCTTTGCCTTCACGAAAAATTGTTTTTAACATGTATGTCTTGAGATAATACCAGAGGACAGTGACATTTGACATGGCAGATGTTGATCATTAGTCAAATAATTGAAAGCACTACTCGTTTGTTTTTCAGAGGTAGCATCTTATGGATTCTTCTTTTAACTATGTCTTAGGATACCTGCTCAGAAACACCACACTTATGTTATAGGTTATAACACCTCTCTTACGTTAAACACCTCACTTACGTTTAGGCTCTCTTTCACAGAAGTAAACAGAGATAAACTAAAACAGTCTTTTGAAACACTTTGTTAAATGTGCTCTAGAACGCATTCACACATACATGTTTGTAAACGTATGAAAACTTCTGCAAATAAACCATTGCCTTCTTTTACTTTCTTTTGTATTCTTTTTCAATACAGGAAATGTATGAAGTTGCCAAGAAACTTTGTTCTTTTTGTGAAGGTCTTGTACATGATGAACATCTTCAGCACCAAGGCTGGGCTGCAATTATGGCCAACCTGGAGGACTGTTCAAATTCATACCAAAAGCTACTTTTCAAGTTTGAAAGTATTTATTCAAATTATCTGCAGTCCATAGAAGACATCAAGTTAAAACTTACTCAGTATGTTTGCCATTAAAATGGATATTTGTTTAAAATGCCTTTGAAATTTATCAGTAGGTTTAATCACTGCAAATTTGTTTCTTATAGGATATATATTTATTATAACTGAGGTTTATTATTTGAGCCTTTTCTGATAGTGCTTTGTAGGTTATAGTTTTTAATTTAAAAATGATAATTCTGTTTACCATGTATCTTATGAGTCTCCCACATTTCTTTCTCTTGAATTGTTTTACTTGTAATAAGGCCCCAAATACTTTTGAAGTCATTTATAAAACCAAGAATCTTTGCTTATATTTTGTCCAGTAAACAAAAGGCAAGATGTGAAAAATAACATCTAACAGAAATAGGCACATTTCCAAACCCTGGACAATGGAGGAAAATTTTAAGTTCTTTGTAAATATTACCATCCTGATGCAGGCTTGATGAGGTGGAAAAAAAAAAAGTCCTGTTTTTTGGAGACTGAGTCTTGCTCTGTCACCCAGGCTGGAGTGTAGTGGCGTGATCTCGGCTCACTGCAACCTCCGCCTCCCAGGTTCACTCCATTCTCCTGCCTCAGCCTCCCGAGTAGCTGGGACTACAGGCGCCCGCCACCATGCCCAGCTAATTTTTTTTTTTGTATTTTTAGTAGAGACGGGGTTTCACCGTGTTAGGCAGGATGATCTCAATCTCCTGACCTCATGATCTGCCCATCTCGGCCTTCCAAAGTGCTGGGAGTACAGGCGTGAGCCACTAGACCCAGCCAGCCCTTGTGTTTTCAATGCTCATTAAGATGACAAGTTTTAGTTCTTTGCATAAAAGTACATTTAATACACATTGATTCTTTTTTTAAAAGGGCTATAGTTAATGTGAAAATATAACAGTAATTCAGCATGAAACTAACCCTTATTGTATGTGTGCATATGCTTTTAGCATTTTGTGTTCAGGTTTTTTGTTTCAGATCTGTAGATTTTTTTTTTCTTTTAATTATCTTGACCTTGAATTAGAAGCAAGTAGCATGTTCTGGTTTTGATCTTTGTCTTTTCTTTTTGTTTCTTTTGTTTTTTTAAATTTGGGTAACCTTTTAAATTCACATTTCTCTTTTTTGTGGTATGAATATTAGATAGATTTTGGCCTTAAAAATGGAAAAATCTTGGGAGGAAAGAGAAGGATTCATTAAGACTGGAAAGATCTTTTTAAAGTTTAAATGAGAACCTTTTCAAGTAACTTTTTCTATGGGTTCTATTAGCTGTATCAATTTAAAGTAGGGACCTACATCATATTGCATATGATTTTATAGAAGTTAAATCACTAAGATTTCATATATTCCCCATACTTTTGACAACATAAACCTATTTTTAGGGTGTTATGAGTACAAGAGTATCTTTATTAGGATTGTTATTTTTATCCTGTGCTTTCAATATATCAGATATATTTGATTTACTTAAGGCCATAAGGTTATATTCTAAGATACTGCTATGGTGAATCTTTTTGTAAATTTAAATTTGTTATCTTTAAGGTTTTATAAAAGCCTAGTGTTCACTTCTTTAATATAGCTAGCTTTACTTTAGAGTGTTTTTTGTTTGTTTGTTTGTTTTTGTTTTTGTTTCAAGATGGAGCCTTGCTCCGTCACCCAGGCTGGAGTGCAATGGCGCCATCTCAGCTCACTGCAACCTCCGCCTCCCAAGTTCAAACGATTTTTGTGCCTCAGCCTCCCGAGTAGCTGGGATTACAGGTGCCTGCCACCACACCCGACTAATTTGTGTATGTTTAGTAGAAATGGGGCTTTGCCATGTTAACCGGGCTGGTCTCGAACTCCTGACCTCAAATGATTTGCTGGCTTCCACCTCCCAAAGTGCTGGCATTACAGGTGTGAGCCACCACGCCTGGCCCTAGAGTGATATTTTAATGTATTAATGATAGCCTCTCTCTGCTAAAATAGACTTCTTTTAGTGAATAGCTAACTCATAGACTAGTTTATGTATGTATAATGTTATGGAGAGGTGGTGAGATTTGTGTATGTAATCATATGTGATTTCATTCAAACATGCTAATTCCTAACTAGAGCAGTCTCATAGTTTTACTGACAGATCTTTTGTATTTTAAGTTTAGGAACTGCAGTTTCAGTAATGGCCAAGATTCCACTATTGGAGTGCCTAACCAGACATAGTTACAGAGAATGTTTGGGAAGACTGGATTCTTTACCTGAACATGAAGGCCCGGAAAAAGCTGAGATGAAAAGATCCACTGAACTGGTGCTCTCTCCTGATATGCCTAGAACAACTAACCAATCTTTGTTAACCTCATTTCCCAAGTCAGTGGAACATGTGTCCCCAGATACCACAGATGCTGAAAGTGGCAAAGAGATTAGGGAATCTTGTCAAAGTACTGTTCATCAGCAAGATGAAACTACGATAGACACTAAAGATGGTGATCTGCCCTTTTTTAATGTTTCTTTGTTAGACTGGATAAATGTTCAAGATAGACCTAATGATGTGGAATCTTTGGTGAGGAAGTGCTTTGATTCTATGAGCAGGGTAAGTAATGTTAATTTGATATTTCTGTTGTCATTTTACTATTCTAAATTATCCTAAATATTTTATGTACTGAGAGAATGGGTATTACCTTTTAGTAGAAATTAGTGAGCCTTGGAGTGAAACTTTTAACATAGGTTGAATCAAATTAATTCATAATTTTATTTATGAATTGATTATAAATTTGTGAAGATTATTTGAGATTAATAGGAAAATTTCTAGTGCAATAAGAATAATTTACATACAGTAAACTGTACAGGTCTTGAGTGGTTCGTGCAAGGAATAACCACCACACAAATTAAAATACTGAAAATTTGATTGCCCAGAAAGTCCCCTTGTGCCTCTTTCCAGTCACCATTTCCTTAGAGGCAACCTCTTTCTGACTTTTAAAGAAGAAATTTTAAGTACTGCATCTGCCTGAGATCTTTAAAATTTGAAACGTAGATACTGTGTTTTTAGTTCTATTTTATAATTATAGTGAGCTTGTATTTTGGATTAAGGTCTTCTCCAGCACACCTGAAAACCTTTTAAACCTGAGGAATAAATATCCCTTCATATCTGATTCGTAAACTGATGCAAAATCTTTGACACCAGGAAGGAAGTTGATGGGGCATGTTTCATTGTTACAGAAATATTAAATAATGTTGTGAAGACTGCTATTGTCAAAAGATAATTGTTAAAAATAGTTAAACTTTTCAAGGAGCACGCAGTCGAAAAAAGAGTTCATCTTTGATTCACTACTTAGAGCAGGATAGCACATTGTCTGGGATGCCTAAAAAAGAATACATACATTGCTGTTAAAGGTATAGGATATAGTAAAATGGAAAACTAAAAATCTAGGTTTTGTAATTCTTTCAGTGTCCAGTTTCTTGATGACATTCTATAGGCTAAGCATTTCTTTCCATTAAGACGTGTTTGTCAGAGAAGTATGTAATATGTTATGCAAAGATTGATCACTGCCAAAAATGAATGAAAGTTAGTGTTCTGCTTAAACTATTGACATTGTAGTAGCCTGAAAATACCATTTATGATTGTAGATAATCACTTACATGATTGTGATCAGAATAATTGAGATATTTTGTTTTGTTTTGTTTTGTTTTTTGCAATAGGGTCTCACCCTGTCGCCCAGGCTGGAGTACAGTGGCATGATTATAGCTCACTGCTGCCTCTTCCTCCCAGGCTGAGGCAACGCTCCCACCTCAGCCTCCTGAGTAGCTGGGACCACAGGCACACACCACCACATCCAGCTAATTTTTTCATTGTTTGCACAGACGGGGTCTTCTTCCTATGTTGTTCAGCCTGGTCTCAAAACTCCTGGGCTCAAGCAGTTCTCTTGCCTTAGCCTCCCAAAGTGCTGAGATTACAGGCATGAGCCACTGCACCTGGCCTGTCATATTTTCTATAATTAAACTGTACCAGATGTCAGAACAGAGTTATATATATGAAGAGAACCTGAAATCGGCTTTGTATTTCCATGTTTAGTGTGAAATCTCACAGAGTCATAGATTTTTTTCACTTTGTATGACTAAAGGAAAGGAACAGTGATCTTCTGACTTAATGAAAAGTCAACCAGGCACAGTGGCCTGTACCAGTAATCCCAGTGACTTGGGAGGCTGAGGCGAGAGGATCACATGAGGCAAGAAATTCAAGACCAGCTTGGGCAACATAGTGAGACTCCATCTCGAATGAATGAATGAATAAATAAATGTCAGAAATATTTATACCTTCAGAAAATAGCTATAGTGTTATTACTAAGCAATCGCTTTTTTCTTTTTAGAGGTTAATGCTACTTTGAATAGGCATAGCAACAACATCTGAAGTCTTTGTGATATTTTACATGACCATTATATTACAAAAGCAAAATACAAACTTTTATTTGGTTATTCTTGTTTGTTTCAAAATTAGCTAACATGACTTTAAAGTGGTGCCTATAATGGTACCTAACATGACTTTAAAGTGGTGCCTATACTCACTAGTTGCATATGCCCATTAGATTTTTTTATTACTTGCTCTATCAAGAAGAGTAGCTATTGGATGCTGGGCTTATTACCCAGGTGCTGGGATGATTTGTGCAGCAAACCACCATGGCACACATTTACACATTTATGTAACAAACCAGCACATGCTGCACGTGTATGCCAGAGTTTAAAATAAATGTTTGAAATAAAACAATATATATTCTAAAGCAATTAAAATCCATTTTGGAAAAATTTATGTTTATATTTTTATTTATATTTTACAAAATACTTGATCTATAAATGTGATGTATTGCATAATGAATGGCATTTTGCCTTGATGTTTTTATTAGATGGATATTTTTCTCCTCTCAGGAGTACTATACTTTTTCTTGATAACACTAGTGGCATTTCTGAAGATGAACCGAGTATGAGATTTGTCTCTGATTGGGGATAGTTTTTTACGCCTGTTTTATTAAACAGTTGTCCAAAACAACTAACCTACTTGATATCTGATTGCAATAGCGCTGTTTGCCAATGAAGTAATAAAAACATATGCCAAGATTTTTTATCTGTAAAAGGAAATTCAGTTTAAATCTATCGTTTTTGCAGATTAATTCCAATTGTAACAGTATTTGTATCATGTATTTTCAACTGCCAAATTAAAATGTCTTTCTTGGGAAATTAGTCAAGACATAGGTATTTTGGAAATTAGGATTTGTAATCACAGGGGCTCAAATCTGGGCATTGACATTCATTTACTACCTCTGTCATCCATAAGTCACTTAACATGGGATTCCTAGTTTTATATTTTTGTGGATTAAGAGATGCTAGTTTTGTGAATTATTGTTTTTCCCCCATTTTATCTGTCAGAAAAAATTTAGAATTGTTGCTGCATTTTTGTAGACTCACATTTTTAGATTTTAGTGTATTCTTGCTAAAAAGACTCTTTTTTTTGTTTTTGTTTTTTGAGATGGAGTCTCGCTCTGTCACCCAGGCTGGAGTGCAGTGGCACGATCTCGGCTCACTGCACCCTTCACCTACCGGGTAGCTGGGATTACAGGCACCTGCCACCGCGCCCAGCAAATTTTTGTATTTTTTTAGTAGAGATAGGGTTTGGCTATATTGGCCAGGCTGGCTTTGAACTCCTGACCTCAGGTAATTCACCTGGCTCAGCCTCCCAAAGTGCTGAGATTACAGGTGTGAGCCACTGACCTGGTTTTAAGATTATGCTTGAGTGTTCTGTTTCAGATTATACTACAAAAGGCACACTGATTTGTGTTTCTGACGATTAATAATTGGAAGCTTCTGCATTTAGCACATTTCTAAACTGTCTAGGTTAATGCCAGCATAATTTATTGACCTTTAGCATTTCTTTCAGACAACTTGTGATTTTAAGGAATCTATGCAGGGGAGTGGGTTTAAAGGTGGGAGGCTTAAGAGAGAGTGTAAGAAACTTTGTTTTATAGTTTTTTTCTCAGTTAAAAATAATATTAGCCTTTGTAGATGCCAAAGAGCCCAAGAATAAAAATTAGTGTATCACTGCCTGTTAATTATTCAAAATTGGCTAAATAATTACTAATGAGATTCCGTGGTTTAAATATATGTAATCTAAAACATTTCTTCAAAGATTTTTATTACCTGTGGACAGATGGAATAAAATATTAAGTGCAGTGAAATTTTAGGAAGTCAGCTGGGGACGGTGACTCATGCCTATAATCCTAGCATTTTGGGAGGCCAAGGTGAGAGTATTGCCTGAGCCCAGGAGTTTGAGACCAGCCTAGGTAACAGGGTGAGACCCATGTCTACAAAAAATTGTTTTAAAAATTAGCTGATTGTGGCGGCACATGCCTGTAGTCCCAGCAGTTAGGGATGCTGAGGCCGTAGGATCGCTGGAGCTTATAGTATGAACTGTGATCATGCCACTGCACTCCATCTTGGGCAACAGAGCCAGAACTTGGCTCAAAAAAAAATTTTTTTTTAGGAAGTTATGCAAACTTTTTAGTGAATCATCAAATACTCTCCTATGTTTGTCAGTGCAGTTATACTTTCAATGAATTAAGTTAGTTCAGATACGTCATATTCAGGAGCCCTTGTTTTTGGTTTGTTTTAAGTTGTTGCTATGTTAAGTTTATGTATAATTGTAATTTTGCCCAGGTTGAACATTTGAACCAATTTCCATCTTTATCGTTCTAATAATTTGTAACCAGGCTTTGATTTGCATAGTACTCTGGTGTAGAAATATATACACATTGGACTCAGTTACCACAAAATTGAGAAAAGTGAGAAAATGTTCACAAATGTACAAGTTTCAGTTGAGACAACATTGTACAAAACCAGTGGTGCCTATTCTGAAATAATGGTTTTGTTAATTTTTTTGGTGGTGTTAGACATGCAGCCTTTTATTTAACTGCACTGGATTTTTGATAATAACAATAAAGTAGTTTAGTTTTAATTGTTTTTGTATGTTCTCTGCGTACAAGACTATGCATTAATCAATTTTTTTCAACTGTAGAGATTAGAGAAGGCAGCATGAAGGAGGTAGTATTTGACTAGGATCTTTAAATAGAAGGAGAGGTTGACTTAAACAGTATAAGAATTGTGAACAAAGATCAGAGATAGAAAAACACAGTTTATCTTGAAATGATAGACATTTCAGCTGGAAACATGAGAGGCTTGATTTTCTTGATATCAAGATCAATGAAGCTTTTCTTGTATTCTACATTTATTGGATATTTTCTGTGGGCAGAAGAAAGTCATTTGGGGGGTTTATTAGGAACAAGCATAGTAAGTCAATAATAGAAGGTTTCATGGTTGATACCCACATGTAGTTATTAGTAAACAGAAACACAGCTTGAGAATTTGTGAGACTGATGAGTGATTGAAGTAGACTTGGGAGTTATCTCCAGAAAAGTTATACTTAACGCTGAAATCATATTGAGAACAGTAAAAATGGGCTTCTGAATCATCTATTTTAGAAAGATTAGACAAAGCAAAAGGAGCCAGAAAAGGATGCTATGAAGGAACCAGTAGAAGTAACTTCCCAGAGCCTGTAAGGTTGGGAAAAGGTTATCTGCCGTGCTAACTGTTGAAGAGCCTCAAGTGAAGCAAGGTCATTGGTAGTTTTTGGCTGAGCGGTTTTTATGGAAAACGCAGACGGAAAGGCAGCCAGGTAAAATATTTTTTTAAGGGACCAGGAGCATTACTGGAAAATTTTGTAGGTTCCATGAATTTCAGCAAATGTGTAGAATTAAAGCCAGGGAACAGGAGAGATGGAAGAGTGAGAAAGCATAATTGAGCAAGCAGATTCATTGAGGAGATAGAGATTGAGAATAAAGAAGTTTTATCTTCTGTCTCCAGGAGGGAGATAAGTTTGCCAAAGAAGTTTATATGTTTTAAAGAGAAGTTGCATTGATAAGAGAATTAATGATATTATGCTGACATTGAAAATACCTTTTGCTGAGAGATATTGAGAAGTGATTAAATTGTAACACTGATTGAAATGTGTGATTCCTGAAACTGTATTCCTAATTATGTATTCTAGTGTAAATTTAGTGTTGTCTAAGAGGATATTTATCCTGTACTTGACCTTCTTATAAAAGTATAACTTAGAGTACCCATGCTTTTGCTTTTTTATGTCTTTTATCACTTATTTTCTCTCTTAAGCTGTATGTCAGAATAGCATGAAATACATTTTAAACTATTTGCTGAAAATTGTATTCATATGTGTTTCCTTGTCATTTAGCTTGATCCAAGGATTATTCGACCATTTATAGCAGAATGCCGTCAAACTATTGCCAAACTTGATAATCAGAATATGAAAGCCATTAAAGGGCTTGAAGATCGGCTCTACGCCCTGGACCAGATGATTGCTAGCTGTGGCCGACTGGTGAATGAACAGAAAGAGCTTGCTCAGGTACCTATTTTAGATTTTTCTCAGGAAAAGGAATTTGTAGTTTTTCTGTACACGTTTTATGTGCAATATCAATTTGGTGTGTACCATATTTTCACTTTATCCTTGAATATTTGTAATGTATTGTTTGCTTGTAATAAAGCAGAAAGGCATGTTCTTAATGGTTGAGTTTCCTGTAGATAAACCATGAAACTGCTACTTGAGGCTGGGGGCAGAAATGAACATTTTTTGATATGTTGAAAGCGTATGATCCTATCAGTTACTGTGCTAAAAATTTGAATGCTTCCTACTACCCTCCCCGCCCCGTAGGACAAAGGATAAGAAATGAAATTTTTTAAGAATAGAAGGAAAATACAAAAGCTTGAAGAATTTGCTAATACTTCTAATAGTAATACCTAGGTTTTAGATCTAATTTAATGCCACAATCCTAGAACTGTTGAAAAAGTGGATTTTAAACCAAAGGAAAGTGGTGGAATGGCTAAGTAAGAGTGGTAAACGTGAATGTTTCTTAGCAAACCAGTGCCTCTCTTAAATTCATGATTGCCTGTCCTTCACCCACCATGACAAGCATTGTGGCAAAACCACCTATAGCTGAATAGTTGAATGTCATAATCAGATTCTGACACCTGTTTTTCTAGTTTAATTTTCCTTGCCAGTATTTTTCCTCTAATTGTGTTCTTTCATTGGAACATATAAATAGTTACATCCCCATATTAACTTTTTTCCTTTTTTCTTAAGGTAAAACATACTTCCTTGACATCATAGTTAAGGCTGATGTAAATTAGAATGTCCTTTAGTATTTCCTTTTAGTGATATGTTCAGTTCTGTCATTTGAAAATCTCTTTAAATCACCTTGATTTCTGGAGGATATTTTTACCTGGTTCATATAAAATTCTAGGTTGTTAGCATTTTATTTGTGGTCTTTTCTTTGTCTTTTGTTTGGTTTTTAGCAATTTTAGTATGAGGTGCCAAGATGTGGCATTCTTTGTATTTATCCTACTTTGGGCTTCTAGTCCATCTTGAATCTGTGGCTTAATGACTTACACCATTTGGGAAAAATCTGAGTCAGTTTCTCTTCAGATCTTGCTTTTCCCTCGCTTGCTTTTCCTTCTCTTTCAGTGATTGCAGTTAGACGTGTTAGACCTTTCACCATTTACACTTGTTTCATTTACACTTGTTTCTTGTATTTTCCGTCTTTTTATCCATCTGTGCTTCATTCTAGATATTTACCTTTAACCTACATTTTAACTTTTTCTCTTCTTTAGTGTTTAACGTAGCTAACTATTTGCTCATTTCTTATTTTTGTTCATTTTTCAGCTCTACAATTTCAGTTTGGTTCTTTTGTTTATATAGTTTCATATTCTTTACCCCCAAATATTTAGTCTTAGCCATTCATCATCTCTTTGATCACATTAATAAGCATATAGCAATTTAAGTCTTTATCTGTTCACTGTGTTGCCTGTTCTTGTGTGTCTGTTTATCTTTGGTGGTGTTTCTTTTTTTTTTGAGAGGAAGTTTCGCTCTTGTTGCCCAGCCTGGAGTGCAGTGGCGCTGTCTCATCTTGCTGCAACCTCTGCCTCCTGGGTGCAAGCGATTCTCTTGCCTCAGCCTCCCAAATAGCTGGGATTACAGGCATGCACCAGCATGCCTTGTTAATTTTGTATTTTTAATAGAGACAGGGTTTTTCCATGTTGGTCAGGCTGGTCTTGAACTCAGGTGATCCACCTGCCTCGGCCTCCCAAAGTGCTGGGATTACAGGTGTGAGCCACAGCGCCCAGCCATATATTTGGTGGTGTTTCTTATAATTCTCACTCTTAAAAATTCTTGCATTTTCATGTACCTGATTTTTTTTTAATAAGAAAAATCAAAGAAATATTATGAGGCCTAGGATAACATTTTCTTCTGCAGAGAATTTTTATTTGCTTTTGGTATGTACTTTGGGCAGTTACCATCGTAAATTACTTTAGTTCAGTTTCAGAGATTTGGATGATTGAAAGCTGGTATTCTAGTTCTTGGGATGGCCGTTCTACTTTTAGTTTACCCTTAATCATAGGATATAGGTTTTAGGGATCTGAACGCAAACAAATTCTGTTCTATTGTACCTTCCCTTGGCTAGCTCTGGTCTTCAGTTTTCAATTTTCTAGCCCTTCAGGGAAGTCAGGACTGCTGACTGCTTATTTTTAATTTTGGACTCTCTTCAAGAATCAACAGAATTCCTCAGAGCAAAGCATTCCTAGTCACCTAATTTCTCCTCTCGGTTTCATTCTCCTGGATTCTAGCCCTTTCACTGTGCCTGGCTTCTTCACTGCCTTCCTAGATCTCCCATCCCTAAAGCCACAGGGAGCTTGATCGACATTATAGACTACCATTACTAGAGAAAGAACTCTGCATTCCTGATCTTTTGCTTCTTCTGCAGTGTTGTTGTTTTTTAACTTCCATAGAATGAATCAAACAAAATTTATTTAACCATACTTCTTTTGGTGATTATTTAGTTTGTTTCAGTTTTTCCATATTAGAAATATTCATTGAATATCTAAATATACCCATTTTTATATGCATGTTCTAGTATTTCTGTAGGCACAATCTCCAGTAAGGGGATTGTTGGATTAAGCTGTTTGTTCATTTTAAATATTAATTAATAATGTTCTAATGCCTGCTATAGAAGCAAAATCAGTCCACACTTCCAGTATGTAAGGAGAAGAGTAATTTCTCTGTTATCAGTGTTTGCCATGTATTTACTCTGAATTGTCATTCTCCACATTTTCTTCTTCATGTTTTTGTTAGAATTTTTCATATATTGTTTAGATAATTCTTTATTATAGATTATACAGATACTTGTCTCTGTTGATAATTTATATGGATTGAAAATCAGAAGCTTTAAATTTTGGTGCAGTCAAATTCATTCCTATATTCATATTATGAACTCATCATTCTATAAAATCCTATGGGGGGGCGGAGCAAGATGGCTGAAGGGGGGGCGGAGCAAGATGGCCGAATAGGAACAGCTCCAGTCTCCAATTCCCAGCGCGAGCGACACAGAAGACAGGTGATTTCTGCATTTTCAACTGAGGTACTGGGTTTATCTCACTAGGGAGTGCCTGACAATCAGTGCTGGTCAGCTGCTGCAGCCCGACCAGCAAGAGCTGAAGCAGAGCGAGGCATCTCCTCACCCGGAAAGCGCAAGGGGGACGGGAATCCCTTTTCCTAGCCAGGGGAACTGAGACACACAACACCTGGAAAATCGGGTAACTCCTACCCCAATACTGCGCTCTACCAAGGATCTTAGCAAACGGGCACACCAGGAGACTATATCCCACACTTGGCCGGGAGGGTCCCACGCCCATGGAGCCTCCCTCATTGCTAGCACAGCAGTCTGTGATCTCCCAGCAAGGCTGGGGGAGGGGCGCTCGCCATTGCTGAGGCTTAAGTAGATGAACAGAGTGGCTGGGAAGCTCCAACTGGGTGGAGCTCACAGCAGCTCAAGGAGTCCTGCCTGTCTCTGTAGACTCCACCTCTGGGGACAGGGCACAGCTAAACAACAACAACAAAAAGCAGCTGAAACCTCTGCAGACGCAAACAACTCTGTCTGACAGCTTTGAAGTGAGCAGTGGATCTCCCAACACGGAGGTTGAGATCTGAGAATGCACAGACTATCTGCTCAAGTGGGTCCCTGACCCCTGAGTAGCCTAACTGGGAGACATCCCCCACTAGGGGCAGACCGACACCCCACACCTCATACGGTGGAGTACACCCCTGAGAGGAAGCTTCCATAGCAAGAATCAGACAGGTACACTCGCTGTTCAGCAATATTCTATCTTCTGCAGCCTCTGCTGCTGATACCCAGGCAAACAGGGTCTGGAGTGGACCTCAAGCAATCTCCAACAGACCTACAGCTGACAGTCCTGACTGTTAGAAGGAAAACTAACAAAGAGGAAGGACACCCACACCAAAACCCCATCAGTACGTCACCACCATCAAAGACCAGAGGCAGATAAAACCACAAAGATGAGGAAAAAGCACGGCAGAAAAGCTGGCAATTAAAAAAATAAGAGTGCATCGCCCCTTGCAAAGGAACGCAGCTCATCGCCAGCAACGGATCAAAGCTGGACGGAGAATGACTTTAACGAGATGAGAGAACAAGGCTCCAGTCCATCAAACTTCTCAGAGCTAAAGGAGGAATTACATACCCAGCTCAAAGAAACTAAAAATCTTGAAAAAAAAAAGTGGAAGAATTGATAACTAGAATAATTAATGCAGAGAAGGCCATAAACAAATGGACAGAGATGAAAACCATGACACGAGAAATACATGACAAATGCACAAGCTTCAGTAACCAACTCGATCAACTGGAAGAAAGAGTATCAGCGATTGAGGATCAAATGAATGAAATTAAGTGAGAAGAGAAACCTAAAGAAAAAAGAAGGAAAAGAAATGAACAAAGCCTGCAAGAAGTATGGGATTTTGTAAAAAGACCAAATCTACGTCTGATTGGGGTGCCTGAAAGTGAGGGGGAAAATGGAGCCAAGTTGGAAAACACTCTTCAGGATATCATCCAGGAGAACTTCCCCAACCTAGTAGGGCAGGCCAACATTCAAATTCAGGAAATACAGAGAACGCCACAAAGATACTCCTCGAGAAGAGCAACTGCAAGACATGTAATTGCCAGATTCACCAAAGTTGAAATGAAGGAAAAAATCGTTAAGGGCAGCCAGAGGAAAAGGTCGGGTTACCCACAAAGGGAAGCTCATCAGACTAACAGCAGATCTCTCGGCAGAAACTCTCCAAGCCAGAAGAGAGTGGGGGCCAATATTCAACATTCTTAAAGAAAAGAATTTTCAACCCAGAATTTCATATCCAGCCAAACTAAGTTTCATAAGTGAAGGAGAAATAAAATCCTTTACAGATAAGCAAATGCTTAGAGATTTTGTCACCACTAGGCCTGCCTTACAAGAGACCCTGAAGGAAGCACTAAACATGGAAAGGAACAACCGGTACCAGCCATTGCAAAAACATGCCAAAATGTAAAGTCCATCGAGGCTAGGAAGAAACTGCATCAACTGAGAAGCGAAATAACCAGTTAATATCATAATGGCAGGATCAAGTTCACACATAACAATATTAACCTTAAATGTAAATGGACTAAATGCTCCAATTAAAAGACACAGACTGGCAAACTGGATAAAGAGTCAAGACCCATCAGTTTGCTGTATACAGGAGACCCATCTCACATACAGAGACATACATAGACTCAAAATAAAGGGATGGAGGAAGGTCTACCAAGCAAATGGAGAACAAAAAACAGCAGGGGTTGCAATACTAGTCTCTGATAAAACAGACTTTAAACCATCAAAGATCAAAAGAGACAAAGAAGGCCATTACATAATGGTAAAGGGATCAATTCAACAGGAAGAGCTAACTATCCTAAATATATATGCACCCAATACAGGAGCACCCAGATTCATAAAGCAAGTCCTTAAAGACTTACAAAGAGACTTAGACTCCCATACAATAATAATGGGAGACTTCAACACCCCACTGTCAACATTAGACAGATCAATGAGACAAAGTTAACAAGGATATCCAGGAATTGAACTCATCTCTGCAGCAAGCAGACCCAATAGACATCTACAGAACTCTCCACCCCAAATCAACAGAATATACATTCTACTCAGCACCACATCACACTCATTCCAAAATTGACCACATAATTGGAAGTAAAGCACTCCTCAGCAAATGTACAAGAGCAGAAATTATAACAAGCTGTCTCTCAGACCACAGTGCAATCAAACTAGAACTCAGGACTAAGAAAATCAAAACCGCTCAACTACATGGAAACTGAATAACCTGCTCCTGAATGACTACTGGGTACATAACGAAATGAAGGCAAAAGTAAAGATGTTCTTTGAAACCAATGAGAACAAAGATACCACATACCAGAATCTCTGGGACACATTTAAAGCAGTGTGTAGAGGGAAATTTATAGCACTAAGTGCCCACAAGAGAAAGCAGGAAAGATCTAAAATTGACACTCTAACATCACAAAAGAACTAGAGAAGCAAGAGCAAACACATTCAAAAGCTAGCAGAAGGCAAGAGATAACTAAGATCAGAGCAGAACTGAAGGAGAGATACAAAAAAACCCTCCAAAAAATCAATGAATCCAGGAGTTCGTTTTTTGAAAAGATCAACAAAATTGGTAGACCGCTAGCAAGACTAATAAAGAAGAAAAGAGAGAAGAATCAAATAGACGCAATAAAAAATGATAAAGGGGATATCACCACCGACCCCACAGAAATACAAACTACCATCAGAGAATACTATAAACACCTCTACGCGAATAAACAAGAAAATCTAGAAGAAATGGATAATCTCCTGGACACTTACACTCTCCCAAGACTAAACCAGGAAGAAGCTGAATTCCTGAATAGACCAATAGCAGGCTCTGAAACTGAGGCAATAATTAATAGCCTACCAACGAAAAAAAGTCCAGGACCAGATGGATTCACAGCTGAATTCTACCAGAGGTACAAGGAGGAGCTGATACCATTCCTTCTGAAACTATTCCAATCAATAGAAAAAGAGGGAATCCTCCCTAACTCATTTTATGAGGCCAACATCATCCTGATACCAAAACCTGGCAGAGACACAACAAAAAAAGAGAATTTTAGACCAATATCCCTGATGAACATTGTTGCAAAAATCCTCAATAAAATACTGGCATACCGGATCCAGCAGCACATCAAAAAGCGTATCCACCATGATCAAGTGGGCTTCATCCCTGGTATGCAAGGCTGGTTCAACATACGCAAGTCAATAAACGTAATCCAGCATATAAACAGAACCAAAGACAAAAACCACATGATTATCTCCATAGATGCAGAAAAGGCCTTTGACAAAATTCAACAGCCCTTCATGCTAAAAACACTCCATAAATTCGGTATTGATGGAACCTATCTGAAAATCGTAAGAGCTATTTATGACAAACCCACAGCCAATATCATACTGAATGGGCAAAAACTGGAAAAATTCCCTTTGAAAACTGGCACAAGACAGGGATGCCCTCTCTCACCACTCCTATTCAACATAGTGTTGGAAGTTCTGGCTAGGGCAATCAGGCAAGAGAAAGAAATCAAGGGTATTCAGTTAGGAAAAGAAGAAGTCAAATTGTCCCTGTTTCCAGATGACATGATTGTATATTTAGAAAACGCCATTGTCTCAGCCCAAAATCTCCTTAAGCTGATAAGCAACTTCAGCAAAGTCTCAGGATACAAAATTAATGTGCAAAAATCACAAGCATTCTTATACACCAGTAACAGACAAACACAGAGCCAAATCATGAATGAACTTCCATTCACAATTGCTTCAAAGAGAATAAAATACCTAGGAATCCAACTTACAAGGGATGTAAAGGACCTCTTCAAGGAGAACTACAAACCACTGCTCAGTGAAATCAAAGAGGACACAAACAAATGGAAGAACATACCATGCTCATGGATAGGAAGAATCAATATCGTGAAAATGGCCATACTGCCCAAGGTAATTTATAGATTCAATGCCATCCCCATCAAGCTACCAATGAGCTTCTTCACAGAATTGGAAAAAACTGCTTTAAAGTTCATATGGAACCAAAAAAGAGCCCGCATCTCCAAGACAATCCTAAGTCAAAAGAACAAAGCTGGAGGCATCACGCTACCTGACTTCAAACTATACTACAAGGCTACAGTAACCAAAACAGCATGGTACTGGTACCAAAACAGAGATATAGACCAATGGAACAGAACAGAGTCCTCAGAAATAATACCACACATCTACAGCCATCTGATCTTTGACAAACCTGAGAGAAACAAGAAATGGGGAAAGGATTCCCTATTTAATAAATGGTGCTGGGAAAACTGGCTAGCCATAAGTAGAAAGCTGAAACTGGATCCTTTCCTTACTCCTTATACGAAAATTAATTCAAGATGGATTAGAGACTTAAATGTTAGACCTAATACCATAAAAATCCTAGAGGAAAACCTAGGTAGTACCATTCAGGACATAGGCATGGGCAAAGACTTCATGTCTAAAACACCAAAAGCAACGGCAGCAAAAGCCAAAATTGACAAATGGGATCTCATCAAACTAAAGAGCTTCTGCACAGCAAAAGAAACTACCATCAGAGTGAGCAGGCAACCTACAGAATGGGAGAAAATTTTTGCAATCTACTCATCTGACAAAGGGCTAATATCCAGAACCTACAAAGAACTCAAACAAATTTACAAGAAAAAGACAAACAACCCCATCGAAAAGTGGGCAAAGGATATGAACAGACATTTCTCAAAAGAAGACATTCATACAGCCAACAGACACATGAAAAAATGCTCATCATCACTGGCCATCAGAGAAATGCAAATCAAAACCACAATGAGATACCATCTCACACCGGTTAGAATGGCAATCATTAAAAAGCCAGGAAACAACAGGTGCTGGAGAGGATGTGGAGAAATAGGAACACTTTTACACTGTTGGTGGGATTGTAAACCTGTTCAACCATTATGGAAAACAGTATGGTGATTCCTCAAGGATCTAGAACTAGAAGTACCATATGACCCAGCCATCCCATTACTGAGTATATACCCAAAGGATTATAAATCATGCTGCTATAAAGACACATGCACACATATGTTCATTGTGGCACTATTCACAATAGCAAAGACTTGGAATCAACCCAAATGTCCATCAGTGACAGACTGGATTAAGAAAATGTGGCACATATACACCATGGAATACTATGCAGCCATAAAAAAGGATGAGTTTGTGTCCTTTGTAGGGACATGGATGCAGCTGGAAACCATCATTCTCAGCAAACTATCACAAGAACAGAAAACCAAATACCGCATGTTCTCACTCATAGGTGGGAACTGAACAATAAAATCACTTGGACTCGGGAAGGGGAACATCACACACCAGGGCCTATCACAGGGAGTGGGGAGGGGGGAAGGATTGCATTGGGAGTTATACCTGATGTAAATGACGAGTTGATGGGTGCTGACGAGTTGATGGGTGCAGCACACCAACATGGCACAAGTATACATATGTAACAAACCTGCACGTTATCCACATATACCCTAGAACTTAAAGTATAATTTAAAAAAAAAAAAAAAGAAAATCTCAGTACCACACTGGCTTAAGTTAAGCCTTTTCCAAAGTGCAGCAAGCTGATCAGATGCAGATTACTTGTTTTTGTTCATTTTTTTATATTTAAAATCATTGTTGCTTTAAAAAAAAAAAAACCTGTGAATTTCTTTATATCTGTTTCTCAGATGGAATAAACCAGGGCTTTCAATTCTCTTACCTTAGACACTCCAGTTTTCTCTCTCTGCTTTTTCTTTGCTCCCCTTAATCTCTCAATATTTTAAAATATTGCTGTTAGTCCTCCTGCTTTGTATCACTTCAACAGTCAATTAGTCAGGTACGTTGGATGGTTTTGTATTTGTTAATAATATAAAAAGATATTTATTGCTGATATTGCCCTCAAGTCTACTTGGTTTCAACAAATGGAGTTTTGTCATACAAGGAAAAAAGTATTTTTCTGGGAGTATAGTTGGGGTGATAATACTATTTTCTCAAAATGGAAGAATGCATTATTTGCGTATTTGAGGTTTTCTTGTTTGCTTTCTAAATCTGACCATGTAACCTCCCTGAATCCAAACTGAAGTAAAATTGAGTGAGAATTTCTGTTCCGATGAAAATTACAAAGTTAGAGTTTGTTGTCTTATGCTCATAGAGCATCCTGTTTCTACATCTTCGTTCCCCCTAATTTATTTGTAGTATTTTGCTATTGTTTTAAACTATGGTATCTCATGGACTATAAAGAACACCAAATGAATACTATAGATAATATTCTTACTTTTATAAAATATCTTTTCTTTCTTTGATACCTGAGTGGTATAGTCCTTTTAAACATTTTGAGGCAATTAAATATTTGATTATTTAAGTTCTCCAATGGATATTTTTTGATACTCCTAAGTATTCATAATAAGTGTTTTTAGAAGTCATCTATGTTGTCTGATTGTATATTGGGAGCAAAATTGTGAGGCAGAAATGTAGACCCCGAGGTAGACAGATTTCAGTTGAGTGTGCCTGAGTGAATCTGAGTGTGAGAGGATTCAGTTAGTAAGATTATTTTCAGTGAGCTCATGAGAGAAAAGGGATACCCAGTTGAAGCTAGGAGGTATATGGTAAGTGAGACAACTTTTCACACCTATATTGTCATGATTTGGGCTGCCAAGGGATGTACAGAATCAATGTTTTAGCAGAAGCATCACTTCCTTAGCCAGACATTTCCAGTCTTGAAGTCTTGGTCACATCATCAGGTTTATTTTCTCTTAGTATGCTATACTTATCCTGTACCGCAATTGTAATTATTAATTACATGCTTTTTAATACAGTCTCTTTCCAGAATATAAGCTCCAAGGAGGCAGGACACTAGTCTGTCTTCCATTGCTCTATCTATAAGGCCTTACCACACATTCCTGATACATACATAGTAGGAACACATCAATACTTAATAAAATGAGAATTTGGATTTGTGTTTTTTTGTATTTGAGAAATGTTACAATTCTATCTAGCCTCTGGCTAGTGTAAAATTTTTATTTACAGATATCTCATCAGTTACTTTTGTTGCTGCCAATGGTATTTCCCTGTTGCAGATAGTTTGTCAGTACTTCCTTCAGAATGTGGTTGGTGAAAATTAGATAAATTCCGATTAGCCAGTTTTAGGAGCTGATTTAACATCTTGCTAAATACATTTACAATGTAGTATAATACATTCTAGCTATATAGCAATTAAAACTTAAAACCACTCCCAATTAAAAGGGAAAAGAAATTGTGGAAAGGGACTTATTATTTATTGCCTGAACATTTCATAAGATACCATTTCAAATGCCTTTGAAGGGGTAATTTCTTGAAACCACAACATTTATGAGGATTTGTTGTAGACCCTTCTACATGGTTTTGGCAAAAAAACAAAAAACAAAACAAAAGCTCACTCACCAAACCTATGAAGCTGTGTAGCACTGGAGCCCTGAATATTCATTCTCTAGCCATTCGTATCCTTGAGGGGTATCAGCAAAATTAGGAAATATCAGGGAGTTTTCTTCCCAAACCAAAGTTGGCAGAATGCATCTGTAACAGGATTGTGAGTGCTGTAGTGCTATCATGTAGCTGTCAAACCTTATTTGTGTGTAGAAATATTAGTAATTAGTACTATATGATTTGTGAGGATTTTTTCTATTTGGTCTGGATTATATTGAGGATGGTTGAGCAAATATGGAATTCAATTTATTGAAAAACAGTATTTTTTCCTTCTTTTAGCAATACGGTACTTACATGCTTTGGTGTCAGGAAATCCTTTACTAATGGTCTAGAATTTAGATTTGGGATTGATTCTATATTTTTCATGGATTCAATAAAAAGTAATTGAAAACCAGACTTTGCGAAAGGAGATAAAAGTAGCAAATTGTTTTTTAATAGATTACATTATAGAAAAATTATAGTTGCAGTTAACCAAAGAGTATCTTGAAAGGAAAAAGCTTACAGTGTCTTGTTTTCGGATATTGAACCAGTTTGGCTTTAATATACATCATTTAAATCTAAATATTGTAATATTTAGGAAAACATGAAACAGAGAACTACCAGAAAATTGGAAGACACACTTATCCTTTAGCTGGTCATAAAGTTAAGTTCCTAGAAGGATAATGATTTATTTACACTATCAATAGAGCAATCAGATGGATGTACAAAACCTAAAGCATTATTGCATATAAGCCACTTAGTATATAGCATAGGAAAAGACTTTGTGGTAGCAATAAAGTATGAAGTAATAACCTTATTAGGTTATCTTTGGACCACATATAAAGAAAACTAAATATACTTGGGAGATATGAAGGAAGATTATGACAAATCTATCAAAATTAATTAGTAACTTAAACAATCCCTACTTGACAGATACACTGTTTACCTACAAAAACAAATGAGTAAGGACAGCTAAGAAAAACCAGAAAAAGGTTTTTCTACCAAATAATAAAGTATTAACTGTGTGCAAAATCACACAATTCAGTCATTGTCCTAGTGATGGGAGCACAGATCAGTGGAACAAAATATAGTCCAGAGATAACTGGAGAGGGCAGTGACTTTTCGATAAATATTATAAGGGCATTTTATTATTTTTGTATTTTGGGAAAGTGTCTAATGTACTATTAAATCCCTCATTGTTTTTCAGTGACCTTGTTTTGTTTGTGCTGTCACTGACCGATAATGCTATAGGAGTCTAGACACACAGCTTCTAGTTCTCATCGACTACTAAATATGTCCTTGGCTAAGTGGCTTTATCTTTCCAGCCTTTGTTTTCTTCTAGTTTGAAAAATTAAAGATGAGCATAGGATTCTTAAAAATTTTAGGTCTTGTGCCATTTATGCATCTTCTACATTCAAGAAAAATAGAGGATTTAATTATTATTAGAAGGCGCAGAACAGGCTGTGTTTAACATAAAGATTTTCCACTTAACTGAATGTCCATACCTTTCATGAAACAAAATTAATGTCCTTTGAAACACTTTTTTTCTCAAAGGGATTTTTAGCTAATCAGAAGAGAGCTGAAAACTTAAAGGATGCATCCGTATTACCTGATTTATGCCTGAGTCACGCGAATCAGTTGATGATTATGTTGCAAAATCATAGAAAACTCTTAGATATTAAGCAGAAGTGTACCACTGCCAAACAAGAACTAGCAAATAACCTACATGTCAGACTGAAGTAAGTGATTCATTTATATATCTGTTTTAAGATGTTTAGAGTTGGCTGGGCGCGGTGGCTCAAGCCTGTAATCCCAGCACTTTGGGAGGCCGAGACGGGTGGATCACGAGGTCAGGAGATCGAGACCATCCTGGCTAGCACGGTGAAACCCCATCTCTAAAAAATACAAAAAACTAGCCGGGCGAGGTGACGGGCGCCTGTAGTCCCAGCTACTCGGGAGGCTGAGGCAGGAGAATGGCATGAACCCGGGAGGCGGAGCTTGCAGTGAGCTGAGATCCGGCCACTGCACTCCAGCCTGGGTGACAGAGCAAGACTCCGTCTCAAAAAAAAAAAAAAAAAAAGATGTTTAGAGTGGATGTTTGTATTTTTTTCTCCCAAATGATGGGGTGGTTTTTCCCTTGCCATTTTTGAATTTTGTAGAGCTTATATATCTTGATTTATTTGGCTTAACTAAGTTAGTAAACTTACTAAGTAACTAAGTAAAGTTTTGTGAATTTTGAAAATAATGGATTTTCTTCTCTAGGTGGTGTTGCTTTGTAATGCTTCATGCTGATCAAGATGGAGAGAAGTTACAAGCTTTGCTCCGCCTCGTGATAGAGCTGTTAGAAAGAGTCAAAATTGTTGAAGCTCTTAGTACAGTTCCTCAGATGTACTGCTTAGCTGTTGTTGAGGTTGTAAGAAGAAAAATGTTCATAAAACACTACAGGGAGGTATGCAATTTGAATTCTATTTTAACTGTATATGAAGTTTAATGAATTGGTGTATGTTTATGTTTAACATAAGCGTTCCTCTTCTAGTGGGCTGGTGCTTTAGTCAAAGATGGAAAGAGATTATATGAAGCAGAAAAATCAAAAAGGGAATCCTTTGGGAAATTATTTAGTAAGTGTTCATTAATAATTTCAATTACTTTTGTAAAGGAAAAAAGTTTTTATAAGCTTGGATTTCTGTAGCATACTTTATGTATATGCTGTTCATTACCATTGATATCTAGGAAATATTCCTTTTAAAGTGTATAGAATTGAATCCATTGTTAAATTTTAAACTTGAAGTACTGTCAACTTTTAGTTTACTTTTTCAAAACCAAGAGATAATTTTTTGCCTTAAATAAAGCTCTAAAATAACCATATTGTTAATTTCTTTATACAGGGAAGTCTTTTTTAAGAAATCGTCTGTTTAGGGGACTGGACTCCTGGCCCCCTTCCTTTTGTGTATGTATTTATTTTCTAACCATGACTAAATTCCGTATGTTTTAAAACCTTTTTTCCAGAAGTAGAGGCATTTATCAGAAACTTGCAGAAATTGTTGTGGTTTTAAAAAAATCAAAATAAAAATGTTTTTGACTTTAAAAGTCAGCATAAAGCTTGATAAAAGTCAGCGTAAAGATTGATATTTGCATTCATAATTTTTTATAAAGAATCTTCATAACACAGGAAGATACCTTATACTGCACTGTTAGGATTGGTAGAAATAGATTCACTTAGTTTTTTTTGTTTTCTTGTCTCTTCCTTTTTTTCTTTCCATCCTTCCCTCCTCTTTCTTCCACTGCTCTTCCTCCCTCCTCCTTTACAGCCTCTGCCTCCTCCTTGCCCTTCTATATTTTCACACCACCCCCCTTTATATTTTGACAAATCAGAATAATAAAGCCTCAGTTAGACTTCACTGAAATTAAACATTAGTTTGGTATATTTCTTAACCATTATTATCTGGGGTCATTAATTTTATTACATGAGAAGAAACGTTTCCATGATCAAAGCAATATGGGGACTTTTACCCCCATCAGATGTACTGCTTAGCTGTGTTGTTGTTGTTTTGGAGACAGAGTCTTGCTCTGTTGTCCAGGCTGGAGTGCAATGGCACGATCTTGTTTCACTGCAACCTCTACCTCCTGGGTTCAAACTATTCTTGTGCCTCAGCCTCCCAAGTAGCTGGGACTACAGGTGCCTGCCACCGCATCCGGCTAAGTTTTTGTATTTTAGTAGAGA
Source organism: Chlorocebus sabaeus (assembly GCF_047675955.1). NCBI lineage: Eukaryota > Metazoa > Chordata > Mammalia > Primates > Cercopithecidae > Chlorocebus > Chlorocebus sabaeus. Next base: position 56,865,218 of record NC_132911.1, on the reverse strand, counting down.
TAGGGTTTCACCATGTTGGCCAGCTGATCTCAAACTCCTGGCCCCAAGTGTTTTTGCCCACGCTGGTCTCCCAAATTGTTCAGGTTACAGGTGTGAACCACCACGCCTAGCTGTGCTTAGCTGTTAAACATGTTTCTGTACTGCAGGATTTCTTAGTGTTTTAAATGTATGTATTTTTTAATATCTAAGAATTGGTGACATAGCGATTCCCCTACTTATTTATCTGAAAACTCTTTTTTATGAAGAACATCTTGACATCTCCACATCTGCTTGAGTAATGATTTAAAACTATTGAAGTTTTTTTTAATGCAACTCTTGGCAATTTTATAAATAACGAATTGGTAGGATTTACCAGTTAATATTTTTTATAGAAGCTAAAATTGACCAACACTTTGTCTTCTGGAATATGTAATGGAAAGGTCAAGGGAACAGCAAATAAGAAAGTGTTACATGGGAAAAAAAATACATGTGTATATTTTAATATATTAGTGACTTTATTTATATATATATATAAATTTGTATTTATATATATACACACACACACACACGCACATACATACAGGATAGGAATACTGTAATTCCCATAAAATGATGCTAAACACAGAGAAGGGGAGGAACAAGCGCATCCCTTGATCACTAGCAGTTCACGTCCCAGTTTACTAAAGGCTCAGAAAAATAATATGCCATATCTTTATTGAATGATATTTCTTTTTTTGTTTCTTAATCATTTAAAGCATTTTAGTTTGTTTGGTATAGTAAATTTAATTATAGTAATAAATCATATAAATTTGCCCTCTGTTTTTTGTTTAAAAAATTTTTAATTAATTTATTTTTTGGTACAGACTCAGAAGCCTCGAAAGTTTGACTGTGAACTTCCAGATATTTCATTAAAAGATTTACAGTTTCTGCAATCATTTTGTCCTTCGGAAGTTCAGCCATTCCTCAGGTAAATGTCATCAGTATTTTAAACTAATTTATAACCTTAAAATGTTTTTATTATTCTGGAGTTGTGCCAGGTAGTACCAGTAATCTTAAGAGGTGCCAAGATAAGAAATATTTATGATAGACTGGCTTTCCTGTGACTGCTTTGAGAAATTTCTGAGGAATAAAAAATGATCGAAAATGAAGGTAAAGTAAAGGAAGGTATGCCTTACATGTAATTATTTTTTTCCAGTAGTTACTTTTTGCATGCTGTTGGGAAATTTCTGACTTTTTATATGTATATATTTTTTTCTTGAGACGGAGTCTCGCTCTGTCTGTCTCAGACAGGCTCACCCAGGCTGGAGCGCAGTGGCGCGATATCGGCTCACTGCAACCTTCACCTCCCATGTTCCAGCAGTTCTCCTGCCTCAGTCTCCTGAGTAGCTGGGATTACAGGAGCCCATCACCACGCCCTGCTAATTTTTGTATTTTTAGTAGAGATACGGTTTCACCATGTTGGCCAGGCCAGTCTCGAACTCCTGACCTCGTGATCCGCCTGCCTAGGCCTCCCAAAGTGCTAGAATTATAGGTGTGATCCACCACGCTTGGCCCTAAGTTTTTACTTTACTGATTATGACACAAAGTTCTTAAAGTACTTCTGGTATTAATTTTAAAAGGAATGATAAGGCTCTTGTTATTTTTGACATATCAAAATATTTGGTAGCTGTTATCTGCTATTTCATTAAGAAATCAGAAGTCTAATTTCATTGTATTCTGTTTCAGGGTTCCCTTACTTTGTGATTTTGAACCTCTACACCAGCATGTACTTGCTCTACATAATTTGGTAAAAGCAGCACAAAGTTTGGATGAAATGTCACAGACCATTACAGATCTACTGAGTGAACAAAAGGCAAATTCAGTTCTTTCAAACAGTTTTCTTCATTAGTGAAAAATGTTTGTGTTGGTGCAGCTCTTTAAGCCTTTCTTTCTGTTTTCCAGGCATCTGTGAGTCAGACATCCCCACAGTCTGCTTCTTCACCAAGGATGGAAAGTACAGCAGGAATTACAACTACTACCTCACCGAGAACTCCTCCACCGCTGACTGTTCAGGATCCCTTATGTCCTGCAGTTTGTCCCTTAGAAGAATTATCTCCAGATAGCATTGATGCACATACATTTGATTTTGAAACTATTCCCCATCCAAACATAGAACAGACTATTCACCAAGTTTCTTTAGACTTGGATTCATTAGCAGAAAGTCCTGAATCAGATTTTATGTCTGCTGTGAATGAGTTTGTAATAGAAGAAAATCTGTCATCTCCTAATCCTATAAGTGATCCACAAAGCCCAGAAATGATGGTGGAATCACTTTATTCATCAGTTATCAATGCAATAGACAGTAGACGTATGCAGGATACAAATGTATGTGGTAAGGAGAATTTTGGAGATCATGCTTCTCTGAATGTCCAGTTAGAAAGATGTAGAGTTGTTGCCCAAGACTCTCACTTCAGTATACAAACCATTAGGGAAGACCTTTGCCACTTTAGAACATTTGTACAAAAAGAACAGTGTGACTTCTCAAATTCATTAAAATGTACAGCAGTAGAAATAAGAAACATTATTGAAAAAGTAAAATGTTCTCTGGAAATAACACTAAAAGAAAAACATCAAAAAGAACTACAGTCTTTAAAAAATGAATATGAAGGTAAACTTGATGCACTAATAAAGGAAACTGAAGAGAATGAAAACAAAATTAAAAAATTGAAGGGAGAGTTAGTATGCCTTGAGGAGGTTTTACAAAATAAAGATAATGAATTTGCTTTGGTTAAACATGAAAAAGAAGCTGTAATCTGCCTGCAGAATGAAAAGGATCAGAAGTTGTTAGAAATGGAAAATATAATGCACTCCCAAAATTGTGAAATTAAAGAACTGAAGCAGTCACGAGAAATAGTGTTAGAAGACTTAAAAAAGCTCCATGTTGAAAATGATGAGAAGTTACAGTTATTGAGGGCAGAACTTCAGTCTTTGGAGCAAAGTCATCTAAAGGAATTAGAGGACACACTTCAGGTTAGGCACATACAAGAGTTTGAGAAGGTTATGACAGACCACAGAGTTTCTTTGGAGGAATTAAAAAAGGAAAACCAACAAATAATTAATCAAATACAAGAATCTCATGCTGCAGTTATCCAGGAAAAAGAACAACAGTTACAGGAATTAAAACTCAAGGTTTCTGATTTGTCAGACATGAGATGCAAGTTAGAGGTTGAACTTGCATTGAAGGAAGCAGAAACTGATGAAATAAAAATTTTGCTGGAAGAAAGCAGAGCCCAGCAGAAGGAGACCTTGAAATCTCTTCTTGAACAGGAGACAGAAAATTTGAGAACAGAAATTAGTAAACTCAACCAGAAGATTCAGGATAATAATGAAAATTATCAGGTGGGCTTAGCAGAGCTAAGAACGTTAATGACAATTGAAAAAGATCAGTGTATTTCTGAGTTAATTAGTAGACATGAAGAAGAATCTAGTGTACTTAAAGCTGAATTAAACAAAGTAACATCTTTGCATCACCAAGCATTTGAAATAGAAAACACCCTGAAAGAACAAATAATTGAACTGCAGAGTAAATTGAACTCAGAATTGAGTGCTCTTGAAAAACAGAAAGATGAAAAAATCACCCAACAAGAAGAGAAATATGAAGCTATTATCCAGAACCTTGAGAAAGACAAACAAAAATTGGTCATCAGCCAGGAACAAGACAGAGAACAGTTAATTCAGAAGCTTAATTGTGAAAAAGATGAAGCTATTCAGACTGCCCTAAAAGAATTTATATTGGAGAGAGAAGTTGTTGAGAAACAGTTATTAGAAAAAGTAAAACATCTTGAGAACCAAATAGCAAAAAGGTAAGAATTCAGTTTAGTCTATAATTATAAAATTAAAATATCAGTGATTCGTGTGTTTTTGTAAGTGTGTGTAATCATAGTACCTTGATTTACTCATTTACCTTGGGTAAATGTAGCAACTAGGGTATTTTCATGAAGTAAAAACTTTTACCCTTTGTCAGTGTTTCTTGCAAACAGAACTAACAGACTAAATCCATGAGTGGCTTTTAAAAAATGAATCAGCAGTTTGGATTTTCCGAGAAATGTTTTGTTGAAAGTTTGAAATGTTTTAAAGAGCTCTTTGTTTTTCCTTCTAAGTTTCTCTTTATTCGCACTTTTTTCCTAAACGCTTCAGTAGAAAATTACTTATATGTGTTTTCTTTAAGTTTAGTATATAAAAGACTGTAAAATTGTCTTCTGCATATTGTTTACTAAAGGCTAAATCATAGATAGGAACATGTAGAGTGTTCCTTATTGTTATTTTCTTAATACAATTTCAGTTATTTCCTCTGTGTTTGAAAGATGTTTTTAAATTGCAGGTATGATACTTTGGTTGTGGATTGGTGGTGTTTTTATATTTTTATTATTGTTACTGTCTGATGTTACTGCCTTTTAATCACAGAAGATGGTTTTTAGTATTTTTATTTTTAATCTTTGAAGGGGGTTTTGTGACCCAATAAACAGTTTCTAGAACATAATTAATATGTCAATTCATTCTATCATTAATTCTCCAAGTGAATACATATATATTTCAACCTGTGTCTTGCCTTACCACTTTTAAATAGTCTCCACCTGAAAAATTTCATTAAAATCCATTGTTTGTCTCCATGTCTTCTGGACAGGACACATACTTACGTTGAATGAGAACATGATAGAAACCTCCCTCCCCTGTGTCATGTGAAGTGAGAGTTTTAGGAATTTTACTTGGCCTTTTCTACCATAATAGTCCTTGTTCCACGAGTAAGGGAAGCAACACGGGGATTCTGCTAGTCTGTAAGGATGAGTGTCCCAAATCCAAAATGCTCCAAGATCTGAAACTTTTTGAGCCCTGACATGATGCTTGAAGGAAATGCTCATTGGAGCCTTTTGGATTTTGGATTTTCACATTTGGTATACTCAACTGGTAAATATAACACAAGTATTCCAGAATCTGAAATTCAGAGCACTTCTGCTCCCAAGCATTTCCATTAAGGGTTATTCAACTTGTTCCTGTCTCGATGAGGGAACCATTGGGCCCAAACTCTGTCACATGAGCACCAATAATCTCCTCCTCCTGGTGGACCACAGTCACTACAGTCCTCTCAGAGCCGGTGTTCAGTATTCCCCCAGGAGTCTGGAAAATGGCTGTAGATCTCTTCAGCATCGTAGTTGATAACTAACTCAGATCTTGGAATTAGGTGAAGGTTAGAATTCTCTTGATAAGCTAAACCTCTGAATACTAGATTTAGAGTTTTCTGTTTTGTTTTGTTTTGTTTTTACAGTTTTAATAGGTCTTTAACCGGTTCATTGTATTAGGGCCTACGGACAACCATGACCGCAGATTTCTCTGGGTCAAAACCTTCTAATTACTGCTCTGGCTCTGTTGCCTGTGATAGAGCCGCATTATGTTTCTGGTGGTGAAATGCCACTAATTGACCTCTGCCACTCCAGAAGCCTGTCATTCCCATTAAATTCATTGAATTTCAGTGTTCTCATCTCTCTCTGCTCTCTGTTTTCTACAGAGCACCACTACAGAGCCTTTTAAACATGTATTTTGCAAAGCCTTGGTAAAGAATGTATTCTCTGGGCCCTCTGAGGGTATAAGTAATAAATCCCTTCCAGTATACCTGCCTTTGGATGCCTTCTTGTAGATCAGGAGTCAGCAACTTGTTTTTGTTTATGTTTTTGTTTTGTTTTTGAGACAGAGTTGCGCTCTTGTTGCTCAGGCTGGAGTGCAGTGGCATGATCTCTCCTCACCGCAACCTCCGCCTCCCAGATTCAAGCAGTTCTCCTGCCTCAGCCTCCTGAGTAGCTGAGATTATAGGCATGTACCACTATGCCTGGCTAATTTTGTATTTTTAATAGAGACAGGGTTTCTTCATGTTCGGCAGGCTGGTCTCAAACTCCTGACCTCAGATTATCCACCTGCCTCACCTCCCAAAGTGCTGGGATTACAGGTGTGAGCCACCATCCCTGGACAGCAAACTTGTTTTTTAAAGGTCCAGATAGTAAAAATTTTAGCATTTGCAGGTCACACACAGACTTATTAATATAATCTGTATGTGTGTGTTTACCATCTTTTAAATATGTGAAAAACAAGAACAGTGGCTCTCTAACTTCTGTCACAGTATCTTTTTATGCTCTCAAAAAATTGACTCCAAACTGATTTTGTTTATAGGGATTATGTCAGTATTTCTGTACTAAAGATTAATGCCAAGAAATTGAAACTTAGCCATTTTCAAATAACCTTATTACATGTTGGCATATGTAAGACTTTTTTTTTTTTTTTTTTTTTTTTTTTTTGAGACAGCGTCTCGCTCTGTTGCCCAGGCTGGAGTGCAGTGGCGCAGTCTCAGCTCACTGCAACCTCCTGGGTTCAAGTGATTCTCCTGCCTCAGCCTCCCAAGTAGCTGGGACTATAGGTGGGTGACACCACGCCCAGCTAATTTTTTTGTATTTTTAGTAGAGATGGGGTTTCACCATGTTAGCCAGGATGGTCTGCATCTCCTGACCTTGTGATCCGCCCACCTCGGCCTCCCAAAGTGCTGGGATTACAGGCATGAGCCACTGTGCCTGGCCATACATAAAGACTTTTTAATAAAAACTTGTCTGAAATGAAAATTAGTTCGAAGAGTACCGTTGTTCTATATATTTGCAAATCTCTTAAGTTTTGATTGAAGTATATGGGAAAAAAATCCAGCCTTATGCTGAATGTAATTGGAAAAAGAAAGGAATATTTAAATAGCCTTTTCAGATGATTGTCGATATTCTTTGTTACTAAATCAAAATTCAGCAAGTGGTAATTTCTGAACATTAGTTTTTATTGTGGAATATGAAGCTATCAGTGGATTTCCTCATAATCTTAACATTTATTGGTACATCTCTTGTACTTGAATCTTTTACTCATGCATGATTTTATGGCATCATGAGTTGGTCATTTGGAAAAAACTAGTTCACTGAGTTAATGCAGATCTTCCAACTGTTGACATATTTTAGAACTAGTAATTTTTACTATATCAAGAATAGTCTAAGAAAAAACAACCTCCCCTTTTTCCTCCCCACTTTGAATGCCTTGTGGTGAAAGATAAAATGACTACACATAAAGTTTGGTGCTAATGTCTTTAATGTGTGTTCAGGTGCCAGCAGTTTTATCATTGGTGCCAATATTAACAAGGTGAAAAACGACAACACTTTAGTGTTACTGTGAAAACAGTTCTGACTTCACTCGTTCTCTGAATGTGTTTGATTAACCCCAGGCTTCTGTGGATCACTCTTTGGGAATCATGAGCCTGAAGAAATGATTGGCAGAGGCCCGGATAGTAAATATTTTAGGTTTTGTGGGCCAAATGGTCTCTATCCAAACTACCCAGCTGTACCATTTTAGCAAGACAGCAGTGAGACAATATAAATGAACAGTTTGGCTATGTTCCAACAAGACTTTAATTATAAAAAACAGCGGATTGGATTTACCTGCCCTTGGTCTAGAGTATCTCATTTTGCCATCTAATTTTCATTTAATGTTGGTTATTCTTAAGTCTACTTTCCAGGCAGTCAACTTAGCAAAGTCTGTCCCTCCTCTTGTAACTCTCATTAGATCCATTCCCATACTTATTTTCTGTTTTTCTGCCAAAATATATTAAAGATTCTGTAATTGCTTTGCAATTCCTCCTTTGTTAGACTTCTTAATCTCCAGAGATCTGGCAGTTTGGGTGTAGCAACGGGTCTGGAAGTAATGGTGGGAGATGTTGTTGAAAAGGATCATCTCATTGAGAAGAGGACTACCTCAAGTGAAGGGACACTGATTTCCTCAGACAAGGTAGAAAAGGCAGTTGCTTCCAGGAAGGGAGGTTTGATGGGATTTGGAGGCACAGCTGGGACATGTCCCAAAGCCTTGCCCTCCTTAGTCGTCACTGGTTTTCAAACAACTACAAGTGTCTGCTGTTCTGCCATGTACTGCCCTGGTCTTCCAGTGTTCTATTTTGCACTGCCAATGAGGTCATTACTGTTTTCAGATCAGAGAATTAATCTCAGATTTCCATGTTTTATGGGATTTTTTTTTTTTTTCCTCTAGAGTCGTTTTTTGTATCGGGATTGAGCTTATAAAACAACCACTTCTAAATATTTCAGGATTAAAGGGATTAGTATCAGATTTAGAGTTTACACGAATGTTGGGAGAACTGGGAGACTGTATAGTAATCTGGTGAAGGCCAGGAGATCTATAATAGAAAATCATCTGAACCACCAAAGTTGGTGGCTTAGGAAACTGCTACAGTTCTTCGAAGACTTTCATCAGTTGTCTACCAAGACCCCCAAACAGGTGGTTTACTTAGAAATCTCTTACGAATCTCACATTGCCCACATGTTTGGCTACAACCACCTCCAGAGTCTCTCACTTCAGCATCCCAGGTCAGGTGTGGGTATCTTCCACTGGCAAACTCAAACATAGAACCTACTGAGGAAGGAATTCTGGATAATATCCCTGGCTTCTCTGTCATGCAGAGGAAACCTTTGAAAAAGAATGATGCTTATGTGAGGACACAGTCCGGCACATTTCCCTTTCACCACTAGGTTCTACATATGCCAGAAGCAACATTGAGAGGCCAGCTGCGAAGGAGAAACATTTGTAAGATATGAATACGCAAATTAGCTATGTCTGTAATGTCAAGAGCTCCCACAGTAAATAAGAAAAAGGCGCACAATCTGTTAGAAAAATGGACAGAGATATGACGAGATGAAAGAAGAAATACAAATGGCCAAAATGTAAATACTGTCCGGTCTACTTGTGATTCAGGAAATGCAAGGTCAGAATATCTTCTATTTAATTTGGAGTTATTAATAGTTTATATTAGTTTTGAAAATGTAGGAGAAAACTTTCTCCTGTACCTTTGTACAAAGAAATGAGAGCAGAACATGTGTGTATGTGGTTTTTGTGGGTCGGGAAATCTACCTACTACATGATTGATGTCCCTGCTCCCAGGAAGTAGTGATATGGATCTGAGTGAGTATGGGTGGGAGCATTTTAATTTTGTAATTCTAATTGCAAAAGAAGAGATTTTTATTTTGTTTATTATTTTTTTGAGACAGAGTCTCGCTCTTGTTGCCCAGGTTGGAGTGCAGTGTCGCGATCTTGGCTCACTGCCACCTCTGCCTCCGGGGTTCAAGCGATAGAAGATATTTTTTTAAAAAAAAACAGTGAACTAACTGTTTAGTAGGCCGAATTTTAATTTAGTCAGTGTTAAGAGTTCAAGTATCAAGACAATCTAGTTTATGTTCAGTGTAAATTTTCTAGTTGATAGAAATATTTGGATATAATACAGTCCTTTGCTAGAACTGACATTTTAATGGTGGGAAAAACTGTCAACCTTTAGAGATGCTTTTTTTCAAGTTTCCGTGATATTAAAGTTCCCAGCTGATAACAAATGTATCTGCTTCCTTGAGTTTCAATGTCCAGGCCTCTTTAAAGTATTCAGATATGCAAAGACAGGATTATGCAAGTTTCTTTTAGGTGGACAACCTTTATTGATGAATTTCTTAGGTTTCTGTGGTAGTGTTGTTAGATTAAATGCAATCATTCCCTCTTCTCTAGTTTCATTTTATGTGATTTCGTTCTTCATGGTTTCGCTTACCCCATGGTTCGAAAGTATTAAATGAAATAAATAATTCCTGAGTTTTAAATTGGATACCGTTTTGAGAAGCACGATTTGTCCAGTGTATCCATACTGTATAGTCTCCACACATTAGTCATTTGTTAGCCATCTGGGTTATCAGTATCACATTCCTTGTGTTCAAGTAACCTTCATTTAATGGCTCCAAAGCACAAGAGTAATGATGCTGACAATTTGGGTATGCCAAAAAGAAGCCTTGAAGTGCTTCGTTTAAGTGAAAAGATGAAAGTTCTTGATTTAGTAAGAAAAAAAAATTAAATGCTGAGACTGCAAAGATCTACAGTAAGACCCAATCTATCTGTGAAACTGTGCAGAAGGAGACAATTCATTCTCTTTTTGCCATCACACCTCAAACTGCAAATGTTAGGACCACAGTGCATATATTGGGAAAAAAATACAGGGTTTGCTACTATCTGCGGTTTCAGGCATCCACTGGGAGTCTTGGAACATATTCCCTATGGGTAAAGGGGGACTACTATATTTTTCTAACTAAACTATGATACACTGTAACCTTTTCTTCATGACTTCCCTCCCCTCTACACAACTTCTTGCTCCCCAAAGAAAGGCAGTGATGCTAGTTAAAACACAAAACCTATTTTAGCTATTAGCCTTTCATTGCTAGGGTTAATTCCCCTGATAGCAGGGCCATTTCAGATCCTAGGGTAATGTGCAATAAAAGTTGTGTGGCAGATAGTCACTTGGAACATTTTCTAATGGGAGCTTCAAACAATACGGCATAGTATGTACTTTTGGCCGGATTAATACAGCCATAAGAAACCTGTCTTCAGTATGGGATAATGGTTATTTTTCATGTCATAACCTGTCCATTTTTTGCTTTTACTTTATGAGTCAGTAAATGAGATACCCTATGCTAATCACCTAGTGTTCTCATTCTGGTTTTGGGGATGATAGTGTTTACAGAGTGTCAGTGGTGTCTGTATCTGTTTGTGTACCTGGAACTGTGTCCTCTTGTCCCTGTATTATCCCAGCACAGCACTGACCCTGAAATGGAGTACTCCAGGCAATCCAAAGATGCAGGACACCTAGAAATTATAAGTACTGGCTGTGTATGACCTCCCCTCCCTCACTTGTACAATTTGAACCACACTTTTTCTAATACAATTCTAGGATCTTTTATCATGTTGAAAGCTCTCCTTCAGGCTTCTTTACTGTGCCCCATTTCTTACTAATACCCTTTCTCACAATAGTCTTTTCAAAACCTAGATTCACACCATATCATTCTCTAGACCAAACCTTTCAATGACTTTATATGGTACTCGCAATGAAATTCGTAACCTTTGCTGTTCACTATCTGTCCTTCACTTCTCCAACCTCAGTGCTCTCTTGATTTCCTCCTTAAAACCCGGCCTTGTTTTTTACTCCTGAAAGTTTCAGCTTACCTTAGAACTGTGGAGATTTCTTCAAGGAAGACACTGGCCAAACAGGATTATTTGTAAACCCTGCCTATACCTATTTTTATCATACCAAGCACTTCATTGTTAGTAGTCTGAGTCCCTTTTTGTTCCTTAGTAAGACTTTGATTTATGTAGTATGTCAGTTTTCTAGCCATGGAATAGTTTAAACTTGCACATCCCCCTCTTCAGCCCCAAAGGAGAAACTTTAAAAGTAAATCCTTTGTCTTAATTATATTATGGAATATATATCTTGTCCTTTAATTAATTATATTATGAAATAGGGGATTACTATTCCAGCCTTTCTGGGAACTAAATAAGGAGTCTCAGACTTTGATAGAGATACTATGTTTCAAACTGCATATTCTGCGTTTGGCTGTTTAAAGCTATCTCTTTGGAGGAAAGGTTATCTGAGCAGCAAGTTTAAGTTACTAGATTTTTATCAGTAAATTTGGAAGCATGAATAAAAAGATTCCAATAATTTTTTTGTATGATTGTTGGTATAAATAGTGTATTTCTATCATATAATTAGATTAGGAAATTACGTAAGATACGTGTAGAGTGAACATTTTAAATACATGCCCATATTAATTGCAGAACACACCCTGATTTCAAAAACATTAACATATCATTTAAAAACAAATAGAGGGACATTTAAGCCTAAAAATTGACCTGTTAAGTAGTTTTTAGTAATAGCAACTTCTTGAGGCTTAGCAGCATATTTTAATACTAAGCATTTTTCATCTTCTTGAAGAAACCTTTTTTTAATGCTAAGGATTATTAAGTTGAAAGTAGATAAGATTAATACTTAGAAGTTATAATTAGAAGTTATTGAGTTATTAATTATAAGTTAAAATAATCACTAACCAGTGTTTGTTCATTTCTTCTTACATTGTCCTATTCTCATCTCTAGCACTTTGTCAGCAACACCTGAGAGGTTAGCAAGTCTTCAGGAAATGAGTATGAGTTCAGGAATTTGTAGATTTATTTGTGTAAACACTTTTCAGTTTTAACTTTGTGTTGCCTACTTGATACCAAAATGAATCAAAGCCTGTTTTATGGAAATGAAAGCATTTCAACATATGCAATCTTTAGGTGTTTCTTTTTTCCTAAGTCATTATGTAAATTTCATGTATAGGAATAGCAAAACTGACATTTGAAGTTGAGTTTACCTATCTCCTATGTGTATAGTCCCTTACCAGAAAATACTTTTTCCTTACGTTGCCCAGGCAGGATTTGAACGTCTGTGCTCAAGCAGTTCTCCTACCGCAGCATGCACCACTGTGCTCGGCTCTTGATTTTTTTTTTTTTTAGAGATAGGGTTTCACTTTGCTGCCCAGGCTGATCTCAAACTCTTGGGCTCAAGTGGATCCTCCCACCTGGGCCTCCCAAAGTGCTGGGATTGCAGGTGTGAGCCACAGAGCTTGACCAAAGAATAAAAGAATGGCTTCTCCATGGGCAGAGCAGCCTCTTGATTTTTATGTATGTTGATACAAGCAAATTGTCTTGAATGTATCTGATATACTGATAAAAATCAGTAAACCTTGTTAGTGTCAGCATCTAATCTGTATTTAACTTTTACATATTTCCCTTTACTTTTTAGATTCAAAGAGAGTGTTCACACAGATATCTTTCATGCTACATTATTAGGCTTGAGGAAGATAAATTTCATAAATATGATATTTGGTATATTTGTGTGTCTGTAGTTTTTTTTTTTTTTAATTTAATGCTATATTTAATTTATAAGTCCTGCCATTGACTCTACCAGAGAAGATTCTTCAAGCTTAGTTGCTGAACTTCAAGAAAAGCTTCAGGAAGAAAAAGCTAAGTTTCTAGAACAACTTGAAGAGCAAGAAAAAAGAAAGAATGAAGAAATGCAAAATGTTCGAACATCTTTGATTGCAGAACAACAGGTCTGTATCTCTTTTCCCATTTCATTTATTTGAGAACTAAAGAAGGTAGATGTAAATTAACAAATATAATTTCTTTATGTAGCTGAGGATTTCTTATATCTTAGATGTGATTTTCCTTACATTGATCCTGTTAATAAATTTCCTCATGACAAAAGCATGTATTTTTAAGAATGTTTTATTTTTTAGTTTTTTTACTCATCTGGAAAATAATATTTTTCATGTTAATATGTCACATGACAATACCAGGTGCTTCAAAATGAGATAGTCTTCGATTAGAAGCGAGGGAATGTGAATTTTGTTCCTGGTTTCTTCACTACCTATGTGATCTTGGATAGATCATTTAACCTCTTTAGAACTAAGATTAGTTTTCTATGAAATGATTTTTTTAATTTGAAAAATGATTTTTATTTTTTCTCTAAGCTTCAAATTCTCTAAACTTTGTTATCCCAAATTACATTCAGATCAACGTAAATATCCTACACTTTCTGTAATTCTTATCCTTCTGATAGGCTGGTAGTAGATTAAGGTGGAATATTGTTGAATTTTGTTCATGTACTTATTGTTGTTGGTCTGTAATAAGAGGTAGTGCTTGTGAAGTATGTTGGGGCTAGATCAAAAACCAGATGCCTTGTTAGAGAGCTTGTACTTTACCTAAAGTACTGGACAGCAGCTAAATACAATGGCATAATTAGATTGATACTTAATGAAGATCACCCACTGGAACATGGAGAAAGATTGGACAACTGCAAAGCAGTCAGCTGGAAGAGCAATTTGGTAGCTACTGGTAGGATTCAGGCCAGAGAAAATATTGCAGTTTGCGGGATACATTTTGAGGGATACGTTTCTGAAACTGCATATTATGGTTGTTGTACACATGTAATATTATGTGGTATTTTTCCTTTTCCTAAAATGTGTGGTATTTCCTAATATTATGTGGTGTTTTTCCTTTTTCTAAAATGTTATGATTAATTAGTGTCTTTGTAGAATTTGAAAAAATGTAAATCAGAGAATAGAAAGAAAATATAGTTCAAACCTCATAACAATTTTAGATTTTTAAGGCCTAGGGAAAGAAAGAAGAGCCTGGGAAAAGGGAATGAGAAAGTGCAACCAAAAAAAAAAGTGTGTGGCTTAAGGGAAGCCAAGGAAAGTTAAGTGTTCAGGGAGGAGGAATAGCTAAGTTTTAAGTAAGAATTAGCAATAAAAAGGTCATTAGTAACCTCTCTAAGAATCTAGATTTATAGATTCTTCTCTATGATTTATTCTGCATATTCATCTCTCTGTGTTGCGTTGTCTCTCTGTGTGTTCTTTTATAAACACGTGTACAATTTCTAAAATTAAGAGTGAATTAACTGAAACCAAAAGTATAGTATTGACAGCTATCTAACTTAGTTCTTCATGTTTTAATGCCTCTTTTAATATTTGTAAAATAAGAGCGGGAGAAATGACTTCTAAGGTACCTTCCAATTTTCCATGATGTGTATGTTAAGTTGTATTTATTTAAGGTGATTTGTACCTAACTCTGTATAAGTGATTTCTGAGTTGGAACTAATTGGTTCCAAAAAAAGCCCCCTTTTTTCATATGCCAATTACAAGTTGTGATAATCTTCCTAAAAATTCAAATTACAGAAATGGCAAAGATCTTGAAAATAAACATAATGGTTTATATTATATAAGTGTTTATTTTCTATATATAAATAAAATACATAGAGATAGCTTAATACAAAGCCATATCGTAAATGTTTCTTTTTGAGAGATCTTCCTGTATGCTTTGTGGCTAGAAATTGTATTTAATTCAATATTTAATGAATTTATTAAAGTTTTATTAAAAATACTGTGTTACTTTTCCTAAATCTCCCTATTGCCAGCATTGTTAGCATTATTCATTGATCCAAGGACCATAGAGCTCTTAAAATTTTGGAATTAGAAATACTGGGCAGATGAGAAGAGTCAATTTAGATCATTTCATCATTCATCCATTGCTTTTACATTTCAAGAAACTCAGAAATCTTGTAAGTAAATTTTTTTTTTTTTTTTTTTTTTTTTTGCCTCTTAAGAGACAGGGTCTCACTCTGTCATTCAGGCTGGAATTCAGTTGTGCAATCATGGCTCACTGTAACCTGGAACTCCTGGGCTCAAACAGTCCTCCCACCTTGGTCTCCCCAATAGTTGGGACTACTAGCATGTGCCACCACGCCTGGATAATTTTTAAATTTTTTGTAGAGTCTCAATCTTGCTTTGTTGCTCAGGCTGGTCTCAAACTCCTGGGCTCAAGCAGTCCTCCCACCTCGGTCTCCCAAAGTGCTGAGATTACAGGCATGAGCCACCAAGTCCGGCCTAAGCAAAATTTTTAAACAAATTCAGTCATCTTTATTAAGAACTGTGCAGTTAAAATTGCCAGATTGTCTCATGAGATCCATGCAGGCAGTTGGGTATGTGAGCTTCATAGTAGAGTTTATAAAAGTGGGGGAGTAACAAGTCTAGCCAATATAAATCAGCATTCCAGTGACCATGACAGATACCCAAATAAGAGAAATAAGGAAGATAGAGTCATATCCAAAATTGTTAGGGTGGTGATCAAATGCTCAAGACAAAAGGAAGGTTTCAGAGGCAGGATGATTACTCCAGGAAAAAAGTGTCTAACAGCACTCTAAATTATTGATTCTTCTAATTCTTCAAAATTTCAAAATCTCTGACAATAAATACATGGACAATAATAAGAAAATAGGATTTGCTTTCAAGAGACTTAAATTGGAACCAAGAAAGTAGAACCTTTGCCCACAGTATGTTGCATTTTCATTTTAAAAACATTTCACAAATCACACCCTATCATCTCCATGTACAAATGTGCCACAGAAAAGAATATTTGCAAGTTTATTTTCTAAGTCCTAGCTGCTAAGTACATGTAGATAAATTTAAATAATTATTATTATCTTGTTCCAGACCAATTTTAACACTGTTTTAACAAGAGAGAAAATGAGAAAAGAAAACATAATAAACGATCTTAGTGATAAGTTGAAAAGTACAATGCAGCAACAAGAACGGGATAAAGGTTTGTACTGTTTTGTACTATTTTTTAAATTTTTTAAAGTGAAAAAGATATATTCATGCAAAATGGTTTTTTTCATTGCATAATAGTTTTTTTCAATTTGGGGGTCTTTCAGATTTGATAGAGTCACTTTCTGAAGATCGAGCTCGTTTGCTTGAGGAAAAGAAAAAGCTTGAAGAAGAAGTCAGTAAGTTGCGTAGTAGCAGTTTTGTTCCTTCACCATATGTAGCTACAGCCCCAGAACTTTATGGAGCTTGTGCACCTGAACTCCCAGGTGAATCAGATAGATCTGCTGTGGAAACAGCAGATGAAGGAAGAGTGGATTCAGCAATGGAGACAAGCATGATGTCTGTACAGTAAGTATGACTATTTTCAACTGTTATTTAAGGCTTTTAAAGCAGTAGTGCAATTCCATAAGTTATAAAGCTCTGAAGAGAGGAAATATTTTTAGCATTACTGGTTGTCCACAGCCCGTATATCTGAAAGTTGTGCTATTTTAATTCTTTAAACTGTAAATGTAAGAAAACATTACTGAATGAATTATTTTGGGGAACTCTCATACTATACATAGTATATGCACCAGAATTATCCTATACTGCCAAGGTAAGGATCATGGCAGTAGTGTTGAGCCATTCTTACTTACAAGGAATGTTGACATTTTGTGGTCCATTACCTATAAAGGGGTTATTGTAGTAATGAATATATTCATTTTGGTGAGGAAAGGCAGGGAACGGTTTTTTTATTATTATTGTTTATTCATATATAGCAAATGTTTACTGAATTACATTGAAATCCTGGCAGAGCTTACTGGAATTTAGAACTTTCTTAACAGTTCTCCGTTGAATATAGTGAAAGACCACTAAAATTGTGCTTACAATTATATCTGTGGGACACAGAACTGGGAGGAGAAAGGGCTCCTCTCCAAAGGACCTTGCAAGTAGAGTTTGCATTTCTAGTTGCACCTCTGGGATTTCAGATATGGGAACTGAGATTCCAAGGGCAGAAAGTCCAGATCATTATGCCACATAAAGAATTATGCCCAGTGGGTCAGTGAACACTACACCCCCATGTGAGATAAAGTAATTCGAACAAGTGATTACCAAAAGATATCATAGAATCACCATGGTCCCTTCGTTCAAACAGATCCAGGTTCAAATTCTGAGTCTGGCACCTGCTTGGGAACTTGAGCAAGTCATCTTCCCTTATTTTTCCATTAAGATAGTTGCTTTGGGCATTAAATTTTTTTTTTTTTTTTTTGAGACAAAGTCTCGCTCTTGTCCCCCAGGTGGAGTGCAATGGCACAATCTCGGCTCACTGCAACCTCCACCTCCCAGGTTCAAGCGATTCTCCTGCCTCAGCGTCCCGAGTAGATAGCCGGGATTACAGGCATCCGCCACCATGCCTGGCTACTTTTTGTATTTTTAGTAGAGATGGGGTTTCACTATGTTGGACAGGCTGGTCTCGAACTCCTGACCTCAGTTCATCCACCTGCCTCAGCCTCCCAGAGTGCTGGGATTACAGGCCTGAGCCACGGTGCCCGGACAGGCATTAAATTTAATGAGCACCTTTGAGAAGGTCTGGTACACAGTAAGAAATCAGTAGGTGTGGGGTCCTTTGTACCTCACCCCTGCCCACTCAGAGGAAAGCAGTCATTTGCATCTTCATATAAGCCTGTGAGGCCATTATTATATACTAATACCAAATCAGACAAATATATCAAAAAGAAGAAAACACATCTTCTGTAACTATTGACACAAATATTATCAGCAAAATACTAATAGATCCAGTCTGGCAGAATACAAAACAAATTCCACTTGGCTTTGTTTCAGAAGTGCAAGGTTGGTTTAACATCTAAAAGTCAATTTATGTCATACACTGTATCAGTAGAATGAATGGACAGAAAAAAACATGATTATCTCAATAGATGAAGAAAAAGCTTTTGACAAAGCCCAACAGCCTTTCATCATAAAAACACTCAACAAACTAGGAATTGACTTCCTCAACCTATTAAAAGGCATTTGTGAGAACCCACAATTAACATCATACTCAATAATGTAAGATGCTTTTCCCCTAAAATCAAGATGAAGATGGCCTGCTCTTGCCACTGCTGCTCAACATTGTACTTTGAAGTTCTATCAAGGGCACTTAGGCAAGAAAAAGAAATTAAAGGCATTGGCCAGATGCAGTGGCTCATGCCTGTAATCCCAGCACTTTGGGAGGCTGAGATAGGCGGATCACCTGAGGTCAGGAGTTCAAGATCAGCCTGGCCAACATGATGAAACCTGGTCTCTACTAAAAATAGAAAAATTAGCTGAGCATGGTGGTGGGCACCTGTAATCCCAGCTACTTGGGAGGCTGAAACGGGAGAATTGATTGAACCTGGGGGGCAGAGGTTACAGATTGTGCTGCTGCGCTCCATCCTGGGCAACAGAACAAGACTCTGTCTCAAAAAAAAAAAAAAAAGCATCTAGATTGGTAAGCAAGAAATAAAACACTCTATTTGCATACATAGCCTTATCTTTTATTTAGAAAATCCTAAGGACTCCTCTAAAAAAATACTGTAATTAATAAACTAGTTCAGTAATGTTGGAGGATACAGGTTCAGTGTGCAAAAACAAATTGGCGCTGGCTGTGGTGGTGCATACCTGTAGTCCCAGCTACTCAGGAGGCTGAGGCAGCAGGATCGCTTGAGCCTAGGAGTTTCTGAACAGGGACGACAAAAGAAGACCCTGTCTCTTAAAAAAAAATTGTCGTTCTTTCTGCTAGCAATGAATCATCCAAAAATGAGATTTAAAAGACAGTTTCTTTTCTGATGGCATCAAAAAGGTAAAAATAGGAGTAGATTTAGCAAAAGAAGTTCAAGACTTGTACAAATTACAAAACATTGTGGAAAAAAGTTAAGACAGAAAGGCATCCTGTGTTTACTGACTGGAAGACTTAATATCCTTGAGATGATAGCCCATCCCAAATTGATCTGCAAATTCATCACAATTGTTACCGTAATCTGAACTGTGTTTGTTGCAGAAAAGGGCAAGCTGATCCTAAAATTTATATGGAATTGCAAGAGTCCCAAAATAGCCAAAGCAATCTTGAAAAATAACAAAGTCTCACACTATTTGACTAATTTTAAAATTTGTAAGCGAGGGTAATAAGACACTGTAGTGCTAGCCTGACATATATCAGTGGAATAGAATTGAGAGTCCAAAATAAGCCCTTGTATTCATGGTCAGTTGAACCCTTGCATTATGGTTAAGGGTGCTGAGGCAGTTCCATGAAGGAAATCACTTTTCAAATGCAAATGGTGCAGGGATAGCATAGCTTGATATCCTGATGCAAAAGGGTGAAGTTGGACCCTTTCCTTACCATATGTACAAGTTGACTTAAATAGATCATAGACTTAAGTGTAAAAGCTAAAATTATAAAACTCTTACAGAACTCAATCTTTATGATCTTTATATTAGGCAAAACCTCTTCCTAAAGAATTAGCGTGTTGAAGAAGACAGAATACCTGCCTTGCATCAAGTTGCTTAAAATATAATTGGGAGATTATACCTGTAGATGAATTTTAAAACCTAAATAATTGTTTTTTCTAATGTTACAGCATTTTAAAAAATTTTCTACTTTGTTTTTGGATGTTTTAGTGTAATGGGCAAATTCACACCTGGGATAGTAACTAGTGAGTACATAGCATCCACTTAGTAAATCTACTGAAGTCTTTAGCCACTCAAGAACTACGACTTTATCAGTAACATGGATTCAATCACAAGTAGGAAGAAGAGTGGTTCTTAATACCTGGGAAAAATAAGAAATTTAAAGACATCTCTAGATAAATGCATACACAAAGTTTTACTTATTATTTCAAAAGGTTTGTAGATCTAGTTCTGCTACAGAGAATATACAACATTGAAATTACATGCTAACTGAAATAAGCTGCTTTTGAAAATTTATAAAAACCCTTAAATTATTAAAGTGATCTGTATTAATATTTTAATTTCTAAAATCTTGAAGAATGTAAAGTTTAGAATTTCAAACCGAAACTCAATTATTCTCTCACTTTTAGAGAAAATATTCATATGTTGTCTGAAGAAAAACAGCGGATAATGCTGTTAGAACGAGTAAGTAAATTATCTTCTTGAAGTACCATGTTTAATATGTTCACTTTCGGATACAGTTAAAGAAACTACTAGCTAAGCAGTTGGTGGTATTTCAACCCTCCCATTTGTTGTAATTTCTCAATGAATGAAGTCTGTATGAGAGGAAAAAGTTGGTAGTTTTTATTAAATCTGTGTGTAAAGTACTAGTTTTATCTAATAGTTCAGAATTCAGCAAAATAATATAAATAGCCATTTTAAACATCTGTTTCAAAAACAAAGTATTAAATACTTTTTAGAAATGGGCAAAAACAAAAATAAGTAATGAAGGGAGTTATGTTTTAAATAAAGAATTGCAATGGACAAGGAAAAACTGATAATAAATGGTTTCCTTTATTAAGGGTACTATAAGATCAATTGGTACACATTTGGCAGATCATTGTTCATAGATTACTTTTCATTCTTTAGGCGTATAGATTTTCAACAATGCCTTTTTTTTTTTACAAGTGTAATTGATAAAAATCCAAATTCAGAATTGTACAACTTCATTTGAATATAGCATGTTTTCTATTATTAAAGGATTATGTGATTTCCTACATCAGCTTAACCTGAGATGTTATGTTACAGGTGCCAGATATATTCTCTTAGGCATGACTTAGTTAAAGTCTCTGGGGATAGATCTCAGATTTTACTACATATTTATGTATTTCACAGGTGTTTCTAATGCGTATTAATGTTTGACAGTCCTTGGTAAATGTATCTAAAATTGCTCTGGTTCTCATTTAAGCCAGTAGATAATGAAAACAGTTGGAGAGGATTCATCGAAAATAATATCCCCATGAAATTTTCATGCCCGAACCAAACATTTTTGTCGGATGAAAACTTTTTGACAATCACTGTTTAGATTTATCTGAGTAGGTACAAGGATAAACCACAGGTCTCTCTTTTTTTTCCTACCTGCAGACATTGCAATTGAAAGAAGAAGAAAATAAACGGTTAAATCAAAGACTGGTAAGATTTTTCTTCTTGGTAAATTGGTCTTAACATTTTAAATGATTTGCATTATATTCCATCAGAGGATGTATGCTTTGATTGACTTCTCTATAGTAGGTTTGTTGGTCCATGTTGGTCATTGAATCCTATTGATTTTCAGAATGCTGAAGTCAGGCCAGAGTTATCTCCTGACTGTAGATTCGGACTTTTTTCTTAGTGTGAAATTAAATAATGTCTTGGTGAATTTACGACTTTAGATCTGATCAGTTGAAGCACCTAAGATTATTTTTGAAAGAATCATCAAAATCAGTTTTGAGCTATGCTTCATAAGCCTTTTGAAGATTAATGTATTTACTCACAAGTGTGCATAATTTTAATACATTATATCTTTTCATGAATTTTTTTTTTTTTTTTTAAGACAGAGTCTTGCTCTGTAGCTTAGGCTGGAGTGGGTGCGATCTCGACTCACTGCAACCTCCACCTGCCGGGTTCAAGCGATTTTTGTGCATTAGTCTCTCAAATAGCTGGGATTACAAGTGTGCACCATCTCACCCGGCTAATTTTTGCATAATTAGTAGAGACAGGATTTCTCCATTTTGGACAGGCTGGTCTCAAACCCCTGGCCTCAAGTGATCTGCCCGCCTTGGACTCCCAAAGTGCTGCTATTTACAGCTGTGAGCCTCTGCGCCCAGTCCTTTTCATGAATCTTATTTTTAAGTGAAAGTGCCTGAAAGGCAAGAGATCCCATATGGTACTGTAAATTGCCCTGGTTTTATTGTTTTGTTTTGTTTTTAATAAAAAATAAAATCGAGACAATGTCTCTTTCTGTTGTCCAGGCTGAAGTGTGGTGGTGCATTCTTGGCTCACTGCAGCCTCAACCTCTTTGGCTCAAGCAGTCCTCCTGCCTTAGCTCAGCAAGTGGCTGGGAGTATAGGCGAGTGCCACCGCACCTGGCTAATTTTTGTTTTGGTTTGGTTTTAGGTTTTGTTTTTTTGTTTTTGTAGAGATGGGGTTTCAACCATCTTGTCCAGGCTGGGCTCGAACTACTGAGCCTAAGTGATCTGCCTGCCTCAGCCTCCCCAAGTGCTGGGATTCCAGGCAAATTGGAATTGCTTGGAATTTTGCTGCACCCAGCCAAATTACCTTGGCTTTAACCTGTGAATGTAACCAGTTATTTGAACAGTCCATTTTATAGCAAATTATGTGTTTTAATAAAGCAATAACTTTATTTTTTCAAATTCTGATAATTACAGTTTACAAGGTAGTAGGAACAGTTTAAGGCTTCTGTTCAGTACTTTTGAAAAGTTTTGAAATACGTTTTAGAATTTAGTTTGTTTAAAAAATAAAAATACCTTGTAGTGCCCAGGTTGGTCAGGACACATCACAGCTTGGTTTTATACATTTTAGGGAGACATGAGATATCAACTAGTATGTGTAAGATGTTCTGTCTGGAAAGGTGGGACAACTCAAAGCTGGGGAGAGGGCTTACAGGTCATACGTAAATAAGAGACAAATGGTTGCATTATTTTGAAACTGTGATTAGCCTTTCACTGAATACACAATTTACATGTCAGAGGAGAGTAGAGGAATTGTCACTTATGCTTTAGTCTGACTTAGTGAAACAGTGGGGCCGAGGAAACAATCAGATATGCATTTGTTTCATGTGAGCAGAGGAACAGAGGGGTGACTTCAAGTTCTGTCTGTTCTTTGTCCACAAGAAATTTTCTTGTGGGCAAATTGTGAGGTCTTCGTAGCTATCTTATTTTAGGAATAAAATGGGAGGCAGGTTTGCCTGATGTAGTTCCCAGCTCGGCCTCCCCTTTTCCTTAGTGATTTTTGGTTCCCAAGATTTGTTTTCTTTTCACAGAATAAATTGTCTTTCAGACCCAGAGAGCGTTACAGTCACATTCAGAAAGGTGTCCAAATGTAAATCACACTTTCACATAGACTTACAGCTATATTCACAGATTTTTTCTTCCATTGTCTTCATTTATAATATATAAAAAACTTAAGCTTTTAAAAAATTAAAGTTGAATTATAGTCTTAAAAATGATGGTCAGTCTTCACTGGCAGGATATAGACCATTTGTCTGGATAATTTTAGTAAGTTGCTATGCAATTTTAGGCCTTCCTAGTTAATTATTTATTGTTTTATTTCTCTTTTTTAAAACACCTATTGAGAGCCCTGCATTGTACCAGATAGTGTTCAGAGGGAAATGGAGGAAATTCAGAGCATCAAAATTTGACTTAATAAACAAAAAAATCCTTATCTGTCCTTGGTTTGTGCAACCATCCATTGTGCTCGCTTTGCTTGGGAAAAATAGATGTTTTTACCACCCTTTCAAGCTTCAAAGACCTTGGTTTCCATGCTCCAGGTCTTATGAGATGGTGTGGATAAATGGATTGAAGCTTCTTTGAAGTGCAGAACAGTCCCAACTGAGCTATGGCTATAGCTTATCAGCTACCATATACTTGATAAGCTGTATGGCTATAGGTTATCAGGTAGCTTATCAGTTACCATTTCATTGTGCTCATCATCAGTAGAGGAAATGGGTGGCTATCACATCTTTGTTTCGTGATTGTTCACAAGTTTTTTTAAACTGAGACATCTCAGAAGTTGCATTGAAGATGAGAAAAGAGGTTTGTTCTCAGCCTTCAGAACTTTATGCTCCTACCCCAGTTTAACCAGAGTAGTATTGTTTGCTAGGCAAGGTGTTAGAGCGCTGGCATTGCAAAGTGGTTGACTCTGGGTTGGTAAGAAGAATTTACCGAGAACAGTATAGGTTTGAAAAAGGAAAGTTTTATTAGAGCTAATGCTGCTGAAGAGTGTAGTGGGGCACCTCAGCAAGAGAGGACTGAGCGCTGTGGTGAATTTTCCCTACAAGCATATATGGACCTTAAGGTGGGATCTTAAGGGTAGTTTGGACCAATATTGGCCATGTGGTTCATGATAAATGATTACATTTGTAGACATTTTTGTGTCTCAGTGTCAGCAAGGGTTGCTCAGTGAGTTTTGGCATGCATGCATTCCGGAGATGTGTAGAAATTCTAGTTACTTACAACATGTTTGAAAAAGACCTGTATCCACATGCTAGGAAAGTTTAATTACTTCTAAATTCCTCAGATAGCGTTTTGCCTCCAGATGGCCTGTTTGATGGTCACCAGGTGGTCTTTGCTTGCTGCATTATAACTCTAACCTCTGCCTCCCAGGCTCAGGTGATCTTCCCACCTCAGAGTTCTGAATAGCTGGGACCATGGGCACTTGCCATTACGCCCAGCTAATTTTTTGTATTTTTGGTAGAGACAGGGTTTCACCATTTTGCCCAGGCTTGAGACTTTAAATCTTTTTGGGTTTTTTTGTTTGTTTGTTTTTTTATGTTGGGACAACTAAGTTCCTCTTCAAAGACTCAACTTCCTGTTCATAAGTTGTAAGATTGTAAATCAACCCCATCCACTTCTCCCCGCTGCCTTCTCCTTTTCTCAACAAATCCTGTTTGGAAAAAGTGTAGGTCTAAGCCAACTGGGATCAGCTTAGTTTGTGTGGTCCAACCCTAGGCAATAGGACACAGAAACAAACTGCATTAGAGATAAAAACCCCTTCCTTCCTTTGTTTGGTGTTCTCTTGCAACCTTGACGGCTGCGAGCAGCACCCTTCTGCAGAAGTAAAGTTGCTTTGCTGATAAATTTTCCAAGTGTTCGTTTCTTTTGGCTGTGCTGAGCACTTGTTTCCAACATTTTTATTTTTCCAAAAGGAAAGATTTTGAAACTAATGCATTAGAATTTTCAAAGCCTTCTTGAAAAACTTGTCCTTTTCTCTGTTTTATTTTTAAGATTAAATATGTCATGTAAATAAAATGTGATTCTAAAATCAGTTTTTAATCTAACCAAATTTGCTAATTGTTGAAGTAAAGGAATTATTAATGAACATAAGAACTGTTATTAGTTTGGGCTCTTTAAAGCTGGACACAGACTTAAATGTATGTAACAGTGGGTGAAATTTTTGCGGTAAGAATACATGTGGTACTCAAATTGTGTAAGTTCATAAACTGTTTTTTTTTTTTTTAGATGTCTCAGAGCATGTCTTCAGTATCTTCAAGGCATTCTGAAAAGATAGCTATTAGAGAGTAAGTACTGTAGTTTTGTGGGTATTTTTCTGTGAAAAACATTCACCAAATTGTTAATGAAAATGTATTTCAGTGAGAGTAATTCAGGTCCAGGTTCATTGAGCTGACTGTTTTGCACTCAGTAGTAGTAAAAGTTTTTTATTGGAAAGCAGGATTTTTCTAAATTGTTATTCTGGAAACGTTTAGATTGCCAAAACTTTCCTATTATAGCATTATGATTCACATACATATCCTTGAAGCCTTTTCCTCCAGTTAACTTTTCAGCATGTGCTACCTCTTTTACATCTCATTTATCTCCTTAGTCTTGTTAATCTATATTGGAGAGTTTTGATTTATTTTTAAGTTGCAATGTTTCCCTATTTTTAGCTTTTAGATTTCCTTTTATTAATATTCTACAAATTCATAATAAACTGAAATTGTCAATGAAAAGAGTCAGACTCTAAAATATTTGAAGAGATTTATTCAGAGTCAAATATGAGTGACTATGGCCTGTGACACAGCCCTCAGGAGCCCCTGAGAACATGTGCCCAAGGTGGTCGGGATGGTAGTGAGGGGGAAGCTTGATTTCATACATTTTAGGGAAACATGAGACATTGAAGATACAAGTTGGTTTGGTCCACAAAGTGGGACAAGTGAAAGGTGGGAGGGTAGCTTCCAAGATACAGGTAGATTTAAAAGTTTTCTGATTGGCAGTTAGTTGAAAGAGTTGTCAGTAGAAAGGAATGTCTAGGTTAAGATAAGAAGTTGTGGAGACCAAAGTTTTATCATGCAGATGAAGCCTCCAGGTAGCAGGCTTGACAGATAATAGTTTGTAAATGTTTCTTATCACGCTTAACCTCTGTGTTAATGTTAAATTCTTGTTGACTTTTCCTGAATTCTAAAAGGGAAGAGGACATGATGAGGCAAGTCCAACCCCTGCCTCTTGTCATGGCCTGAACCAGTCTTTCAGGTTAAATTACATATTATGGGCACTGGCCTAGAGGAGGAAGTTCATTCAGATGGTTGCTTTGGGGGGCTTCAAATTTGATTTTTGGTTTACAGAATTTATCAGTTGAATCATTTAATAATTTTCCTGAACTGTTTTACCCCATAGTTACAATTTTTCTTTAGCTTTGGTTATTTAAGGTGGAGCTCTGGAATAATAAAAGCATTGTTAGCAACTCATGAATAGTGAGTTATTCCTGACAGGAAGGTTGTGAAAGTTAAGACCCTTTATTTAACTTCTTGTATTTTGTTTCTAAATTTCTGAATTTGTTGACCACATTTTTGGTTGTCAGATATCTGTGATTCTGACTTTTCATGTCTTATTAAAATTTCATCTTGTCTCAGTGATTTGAAAGGGCTTGGTGGCATCTGTCTTTACCAGCTGTATGTCATGTCAGTGGGCAGTTCATTAATGGTCTTTCAGAGACGAGAGAGTGGGAGGAACTCCAAAGATACTGCCTCATAGAGGCCTCATCTCCCAACTCCCCATTTTAAGTTATTAGCTTTTGGTGTTTAGCCAAAACAGTACCTGCCACATGTTTGTTAGATGGTCAATAAGTGTTTGTAGGGTAACTTACTAAATAAAAGACATTAAAAGTTTCTCCAGCTGATTTTGATGATTTATTAGGTATAGGATCTACCAACTTAAATGATCTTGACAACTGAAAAATATGAGATTGATTTTCAAGGTCTTTTGATGTTTTGAACAACAGTTCTAAAAAAGGCTGTAAAGAGACAAACACCACTTAAGCATGTAATTGGTTGTACCCACTTCTCTCTTTCCCTGTCTTCTTCTTTCGGGCTTATACCCCAAAATAGTATATCTGTTGACTTGTTTAGACCTAATTAAGCACTTACGGACCTAGCTCAATTGCTTTTTCTTGTAAATTGAAGAGCACGACACTTGAAGACGAGATCTAATTTTTCTTTGACACTGTGACTGTATATGAGATGTCTCTCTGAATTTTTGGTGTGAAATGAAAGATTAGTAGAAAAAAATCTTCCTGTGACTGGATAAACTATAATGGGTGCTTTTTCTGCTTTTCATCCAGTTTCTTAACGTTAGATAATGGAAACTTTATTAAAGAAATGTTTGGTCTTTGACAGCCCCTGACATCATCCTTTGAATATCTGTGCATGACCAGCAGTCCCATTAGGACCTGGGCAGAATACAAAAAGAATATCATATAAAAGTGAAATTTAATATTTGCGTTAATATCTTAATATGTAGTTGAGCATTGTAGCATATATAATTAAGTTTTCAGAATAGGGAGATTGAAGTAACGCTAAGTCAATAAAATTGCATTTCTTTATTCAGTTTTCAGGTGGGAGATTTGGTACTCATCATCCTAGACGAACGCCATGACAATTATGTGTTATTTACTGTTAGTCCTACTTTATATTTTCTACATTCAGAGTCTCTACCTGCCCTGGATCTCAAACCAGGTGAGGGTGGTAAGTGTCATTCCATGACTAAAATATAAACCTGGAATGGAGGAAATTATATAAGTAAAGATTTTTTTTCCCTGTTTAATTATATAAGAAGTCACTAAGAGGGAACCCTGTTTAATCTGCTTCTTAATAAAATCTACATTATCTAGATTATTTTCATGGATTCCATTTACAATTCAGAGTTAAGGAGTATAGCTTATACAAGGGACCAGTTGATCAGAATGTGCATTGATTCGGACATCTCATACCCTAGCAGTTGCATAATTATATTGTCAAAATTCTCATGTACAGACTATTCAAAATTAATGTAGGCTTATTTGTTTATATAAAAGCATTATTTTTTGGCAAAACAAAAGTTTTCTTAAACTATAAAATGTCTATCCTGTATCATCCTGTGTTCCTACCTTGTTTATCATTATACTGTTCTATACCTTTATTTTTTTAAAAAGGAAATAAGCTTTGTTAAAATATACTAAGTAACAATGTCTATTATCTATTTGATTTTTAAAATACTAAAAAAGAACAGAATAGATATCCTGGTATACTTAGCCTAAGTAGAATTATTTTTAACAATAAAACAAAGTAAGTCCATTTAGATTGATGTTCCTAATCTAATTGGACTGCCTCGCAAACAAGGTCAGATAGCTAGCAGATAGCTAGCTAGCTAGATAGATAGATAGATAGATAGATAGATAGATAGATAGATAGATAGATAGATAGATAGATAATTTTTTTCGAGACGGAGTCTGGCTCTGTTTTCCAGGCTGGAGTGTGGTGGCACAATCTCAGCTCACTGCAACCTCTGCCTCCCAGGTTCAAGCAATTCTTCTTCCTCAGCTTCCCGAGTAGCTGGAATTACAGGCATGCGCCACCACGCCTAGCTAATTTTTGTATTTTTAGTAGAGACGGGTTTTCCCCATGTTGGCTAGGCTGGTCTCAAACTCCTGACCTCGTGATCCGCCTGCCTTGTGCTCCCAAAGTGCTGAAATTACAGGCTTGAGCCACCGCACCCGGCCTTTTTTTTCTTTAAGATGACATTTTGCTCTGTCACCCAGGCTGGAGTGCAGTGACATGATCATTGGTCACTGTAGCTTTGAACTCTTGGGCCCAAGAAATCTTCCTGCCTCAGCCTCCTGAGTAGCTGGGACTAGGGACTATAGATGTGCACCGCCACTATGCCCATTTTTTGTTTTGTTTTGTTTTGTAGAGACAGGGTCTCGCTTTGTTGACCAGGCTGACAAATTCCTAGTCTTGAACTAGGGCGCTTTCCCATGACAGCTCCATCATGGCTATTTGTGGTTGGCTGTTTAGAGTATCCATGAAACAGTAATCATGTAACCATGAAAAATGAGAAGATAGCTTGTAACTTACTATTTTTACTTAGTACTTTTTACCTTGAAAAGAATGAACCTGATACTTCTTTTGTTTTTTTATGGTTTTTTTTTTTTGTTTTTCAGTTGTTTAAACTTTTTATTTGAATATGATTTTTAAACTTACACAGTGTTGCAAAGATTACTATAGTGCAAAGAAAACCCATATTTCTTGACCCAGATTTACCTGTTAACATTTTACCCCACTTACAGTATCTCTTTATGTGTATGTATCTAATATATAAATATACACAAATGTGTGCACACTGTTTTCCCCCAGAACTGCATGATGATAAGTTACATCTTAGCCTATTGCCTTTCAATATTTCCATGTTCATTTTCTTAGAGTTCAGTGTTTAAATCTGGGAAATATTAAAAAACATTTTTTAAAATGCACACTGCCATTTTAAAGGCTTTCACAAGTACTGCAGAAAAGAATTTATTTAACAGTCTTACTTAACCATGAATAACCCCGCCTTCCTTTTTTCCTTTGAGGAATGCCAGCTGGGGTCCTGCTACCCTACTGTGTTGTTGCCTTGGAAGAGTGTGGATTACCAGAGTGTTTTTATGCCTTTTGAGAGTGGAGCTCGGCGTCATACAAGCATTTAGTTTAGATGATTCTTTTTGGATCTTAGTAATTGGCTGTGAAGTGTTAGTTTACTCTTCAGAGAAGTCACCACACTCTATTGTCCAAGAGCTTTTATGTTTCTGTCATGTGATCGTATTCTTCAGGTTCATTTCTGATTATTTATTTGGGATATCTTTTATGTATATCTTCCCAAGTTATTTTTATGGAATAAAAATTCATATGCCTTCTTTCAAAGGCTTTAGCCTAAACAAAATATAGACAGTTCCCAACTTACGGTAGTTCTACTTAAGATTTTTTTAATTTACCATGGTGCGAAAGTGATACACATTCATGAAACCCTACTTTCAGTATCCATACAACCATTCTGTTTTTCACTTTTAGTATTCAATAAATTACACGAGACATTCAACACTTTAAAATATGCTTTTTGTTAGATGATTTTGCCCAATTGTAGGCTAATGTAAATGTTCTGAGACTAGGCTAAGCTATGGTGTATGGTAGATTAGAAGTTTTAAATACATTTTCAACTTAGATATTTTCAATATGGGATGGGTTTAATCTGGACATAACCTTGAGAGGCATCTGTAGTTTATTGCCTGAATACTTTTGAAGTCAACTTTAATATGACAGCTTCTTTTCTGATGAATTTTAAAAGAGAATGGATATCACTTGACTTGTCACATTTTGGCTTTATAAGGACTAGGATTATCCTGTCTTCTCTCACATTTTTCAACTTTCCTTCATTCACACAAGTACTGCCCTTCTAGACTTTTTTGGTTCTTAACCCTTAGTTATTTATTGAGTGCCAGCTGTATACACACTCTTTTGCCCAGCACTATGGCGTACAGGTGTGAGAACTGTTCAGTTGCTGCCTTTGAGAACTTGTATTAAAAATACTGCCCCTCAGAGTGTTTTGCTTTGAACCTGTACATTTTGTTTGCTTAAAGAAATGGGAAAGGTTATCTTTTAGTTCTTTCGATAGATGGCACTATTGAGTTAGCCTAGAATTCCTAGATATTTGTTCATGATTTGTACTTAGATTATTAGTGTTTCCTGAACTATTATTTCTGTGACTTGACATATCGTGTACGTTTAGAGTAACAAGAGCTATGCACACATTACTGGTTGAAAAGTAACATGAATTTAGTTTTGTAAATTGTTAAGCATTTCAGTGATTTCAGCAGTTTTTGAAGTCTTACATATTCTTCCACTTGTGAGAGCTTTTTTAGTCTGTTTTAATTCTGGCAGTTATGTTTCCATGAATAATTATTATCATACTTTCAAAAAGAAAGTAACTGTTTAATTTCCTTAGCTTCAGGTGCATCTAGAAGACCCTGGGTACTTGGAAAAGTAATGGAAAAAGAATACTGTCAAGCCAAAAAGGTAAAAACCACATCATGTGATACTAAGCCTAGGAACTATAAAGAATATTTTAATACTGCTTTATATAGAAATCATTACCACTGCTGTTCTTGGCTTTTATGCTTATTTGAGTTAGAGCTTGACTTTAATGAGAATGAGTTTGAACTGGCAATTTATAAGTATTCATGTTGTCCTTTGATAGTAGAGATAGATTAACTACAGCCTATCAATATATAATGGAAAACTACTACAAAGTCTGTGTTCTATGACTGTTAGGTTACTAGTGTAACTAATTTGCAGGAAAAAAAAATCCCTGGATAACTAGTGACAAAAAGGGAATTTTATTTGTAAATACAGTTGATGTTTTATTATTTTCATACTCTACCCCATTAAAGAAAGGTAGTCTAAAGTATTTGGTGACTTAAAAATTGGACTGATTGTGTAACAATATCAGTGCTCTAGAATCAGTGAAACCTTCTGAGCATTCTTCTTGACTCGCTATAATTTGGGGCCTCGATGTACAAAACATGAATAGAACTTGAACCATATAGTATTGAGGTTTCTTTGATACTTAAAATAATGATGTATGGCTCACTTTGTATTATAGTCTTTAGCAGTGACTACCAACTTTGTCTTTGCTATTCACTCAATATATTCTTTGTTGGTGAGGGGTAGATCTTACATAGTTTGATAAAGACCATCACATCCCTCCAACCCTTCAATACTCAGCAATGAGTAATATGATAGGAGGGTATTTGTGTGATATCGTTTGCTTATTTTTTTGTTTCTTTTTGTTTTTGTGGGGTGTGTGTGTGTGTGTGTGTGTGTGTGATGTGGTTTAATCATTTTAGTGATTCCATTTTTTTCTTTCCCTCTTAGGCACAAAACAGATTTAAAGTTCCTTTGGGGACAAAGTTTTACAGAGTGAAAGCCGTATCATGGAATAAGAAAGTATAACTTATGGACAAAATTAATACATTCTATGACTTTTTTTTTCTGATTTGTCCTGCAGTGCTCATTCATCACTCCAAAAACAGCAGGCCATCTTTTTATGCAAAAGTCAGCGTGACAATATGCTTCATTGGTGTACATCATTTACTTTTTAACTGGCTTCATTTTAGGAATAATTAATTCATCAAAATCCTTGGCTGAATTAAAATGGTTTTTGTTTTTTGTTTTTACCCAGACAACTCTAGAAATGCGGACCAAACTAGTTCATTTTCTCAAAGGGCATACCTTGTGCATTGTGGCTTATGATGAGCCATATTAATTGCCTGTTAAATATACACTAGCTTGAACTTAGATGTTAAATGTTATTATTACCAGCATTTGTCCTTTTGTGAAATCAGTATCAGAATACTTGCACTCTTTAACACATTCTTTATAAAATGTATAAATTCTTCAAAACTATTTAAAGAGGAGTGTTATTGCATGCAGATAATCATTTTGAGTTTGCCTCAGTAGATTACTAAAGCAAATTGTTTCAGTTTTCTTAAATGCCCTTTGATGTTTCAAAAAAAAGGAACTGTAATTTGATTGACTGATTTTAAGATCAGCCATAAATAATCAGCAATCTTCAAAAGCACTTTCAATGGATTGGTCATCTGGGTTCTAAAGGGAAGAGTCTGTGCTACTAACCATTTCAAATGCAGACTCAAACCTTCCCAACATCTTTATGACTCTAGAATAATCATATTGATGAAATCGTAATTCATGGTTGAGTTTCAGAACAAAAGGTATTCATTGCACATTAACCATTTAGAGGTCATTTAAATAACAAAATATTGTATTGTAAAAGAACTGTACAATTTTAAAACAATAAAGATTTGAACCTGTAAATGTGTGTGCCTTTTAAAGAAGGATACATTTTTAATATATTTGAGTGATTGCTGGGAAGTGTGAAAATATTGTTATGTATCATATCAAAGAGAAACATGTTTATTACAAAAATGTTCTTTAACTATATACTATGTAACAGGGTAAACAGTGTTATGTAGAATAGAATTGTGTAAACTAGATCTTTAGAGAAGTTGCCATTGAGCAAAGTTATTTAAATGAGTTAGTTGAGTTGGATGAGAATTGTTTGAGGTCTGTTGCTAGAGAACAATAATAAAATAATTCTTTTTCAGAAAATATTTAATTTCTTCATAAAAATAAGTTAAATATTTTTTTAAATATGTGTATCTAATAGTACAAAATGGAATAAACATCATAGTGTATAGAAAACTGAATTTGACAAGTTAATGAATAAATGAACAAATGATTTCACATGTTTCTATTTAATCTTTCCATGACATCTTTGTGCAAAGACTGTTAAAGCAATAACTTTATATAGAGGGCGATTTTGTGAAGCAGATCTAGTTAGGTCTAAATGAATCTGCCAGCTAGGCCGTTTTGACTTAATTGGTACTCTTCAAATTTCATATGTGGTCATTGTACTGTGGAATTTTTGTGACACATGATATCAAATCAAATCATTATTAATATTGCTGTTGAAGATTGTTGCCTATAGTTTCCTTATATGCTGTTTTGTGTCTGTCTTGTTATTGTTCACATGTATCTTTATAAAGCACAAAAAAAGGAAATAATTTTCTTAGTTAAAAAGTTGAAGAGAAGTGAAACTTGGAAATCTAAACTCATCAACTGAGTTATTAGCTTTGGGTAAAGGTGGTGTACCCTCATCTTTGGCATTAGGGTACCTCACTTCCAGTTCTAGATCTAACATTAACTTTAGGTGAGTTCCATAAACTCTGAACCTCAGTTTTCTCATGTCTAAAATGGGGTAATAATAGGACCTGCCTCAGAGGGATATTTTGCAGATTAAGAATTGTAAGTGTAAAGGGCTTTGAACAATTTCAGGCATATGCTAAGCACTCAACATGTGTTAGCTATTATAAAGATTTCTTTATGTAATACAATCAAACCTGTAAGGTACTATTCAGACTTGCATGGAAATGTAGCTCCTTTTATTACATAAGTGAAGATTTAAATCACATTTTACACATAAACTTTAAGCACATGAATTACATAGATTGATTTATTTAGACTTGCATGGAAATGTAGCTCTTTTTATTACATAAGTGAAGATTTAAATCACATTTTACACATAAACTTTAAGCACACGAATTACATTGATTTATTTTGGCAAAGGTGAGTGGATATACTAAGAATGAGCAAAAATCATATGAACGGTCATTTTTATTGATTTTTTAAAATTGTCAAGATACAAATACATGCACATTCTTTCCAAAAAATAATACACCCCAAGATCCCTGTCCTGTTTCCCAAATTTTGCCACCTAGAGGCAATTACTTTTACTTGTAAAGACATTTGTATATGGAGTACCAAATTATATGGCTATGCTGATATTTTGATAAATCCATGTACATTTTTAATTGACTTTCTCATATAAGATTTAGTTCTTTCATAACTTTACTTGCCCACTTCTGTCTTTCCTGTATACTTTATTACATTCTAGTTTGTGCATTAAGATTTGCATTATGACGACTTAAGACGATTACTTTTTCTTGTACCGCCCACAGATTTTTATTTGAAGATTTTTTATTTTCTTATTGTGCTGTTACCTTGTAGTTATCATAGCTTCAGTATTTTCAGATGCAGATGCTGCTTCATATTTAGTCTATCAAGCCACTTTTCTCAGACCTCCATTGTGGAACTGTTCTGCTTCAAACATCTGTTTGCTCTGTAAGCTGACTATTTCATATTCTAGGACTTTCCTTAACATTTTTGTTAGGAAGCTGCATTTCATGGACTCTCTTCTCTTTCGTACTAGAGGTTTTGATTAAGTGACTTCCTAGGAAAGAATTAGTGAAATAAATTTTCTGAACCTCTGTAAGTAGGCTCATGATTGATAGTTTAACAGTGTCATTTCTTTGCAGACATTGTCTTCTGTCGTTTGGGATATTGTGAAATCTAATACCATTCCATCTGTGTTCTTTCATAGATTGTGTTTGATGATAATGTCTTGCAGTTGCCAACCCCCAACCATTCTTGGTACTAGGCAATTAGAGAACCCTTTCAGCCTAGAGATGTATATCCTGTAGCACTAAGGGAGTTTTTTTGTTTTTGTTTTTGTTTTTTTAGAAAATGTCTTTTTATATTATGTCCTACATTCTATTTAATTAATATTCTAGTGTTGTCTGGGAGTTTGCACAATGTGTCTTTTAAGCCATGTCATTGAATTTTGCGTTGACAACTATGGCTTTAACTTACAAGATTGCTGATCACCTTTTCATGAATCCTATGCATCTGTTTTGTTTTGTTTTTTTAACTCTGAAGATACAAATTAGTGTTTTTCTAATTTTGTTCTATTCTCTCTGTTGTCTTCCATGCTCTTTTTTTCTCATTTAGTCTTTATTTAATGTTGGAAGTGTTCCTCAAATGTCTTATGATCCTGGCGTGTCTCTTCAATATTCAAGAGTAGGGCATTAAACTGCTGAACTTCTGTATCCAGAAAATAAGGAAGAATTATAGACTTATAATTTTAAACCTTTATGAAATCTT
Source organism: Chlorocebus sabaeus (assembly GCF_047675955.1). NCBI lineage: Eukaryota > Metazoa > Chordata > Mammalia > Primates > Cercopithecidae > Chlorocebus > Chlorocebus sabaeus. Next base: position 56,829,695 of record NC_132911.1, on the reverse strand, counting down.
AGAAATCATCTAACTTAGTCCTTTTTGTTTCATTTTTTTATATTGAGATGAAATTCACATAAAGTTAGTAATTTGAAAATGAACAGTATCAATACTTAATTTTTTATGGCTAAATAATATTCCATTATATATATATGTGTGTGTGTATATATATCCCATAATCTGTTTATTCATTCACCTCTTCATAAACATTTAGGTTTTTGGCTTTAGTTACTAGTGCTGCTATGAAAACACATATGTACATGGGTACCTGTTTTCAATTCTTTTGGGTATATCCTAAGAGAATTGTTAGAAAAGATGGTAATACTGTGTTTAACTTTCTGAAGAACAGCCAAATTGTTTCCAACAGTGGCTGAAACATTTTACACTCTTACCAGTGATGTATGAGGGCTCCAAGTTTTTCATATGCTTGCTATCACTTCTTGTTTAAAAAAAAAAAAAAATTATGGCCATTTTAGTGAGTGTTACTTGCTTGTGGGTCATTTGTGTGTCTTCATTGGAGAAATATCTATTCAAGCTCTTGGCCTGTTTTTTAGTTTGTCTTGTTTTACTGTTGATTTGTAAGAGTTCTTTATATTTTCTGGATACTAAACTCATGATTTAGAAGTATTTTATTAGTGACACAACTTAAGAATCCATTGCCAAATCCAAGGTTATAAAGATTTACTTATATATTTTCTTCTAAGAGTTTTATAGTATTTTATATTTAGGTTGTTCCATTTTGAGTTAATTTTTGTGTATGATTTGAGGTAGAGATCCAACTTCATTCTCTTGCATGTGGCTGGCTATCCAGTAATCTCAGCACCGCTTGAAGAGACTATTCTTATAAAGAATGATAGTGTTTTTATTACTGTAGCTTTGTAATAAATTTTGAAATCTGAAAGTATGAGTTCAACTTTTTTTTCCCCAAGATTGTTTTGGCTCTTAGGGGTTCCATCACCTTCAATATGAATTTTAGGGTTGGTATCTTTCCATTTTGGAAAAAAAGTCACTGGTGTTTTGATAGGGATTGCATTCAGTCTGTGGCTCACGTTGGGGGAATGTTGCCATCTTAACAATATTAAGTCTACCGTCCATGAACACAAAATATTTCCACTTGTGTAATTTTTTTCACCAAAATTTGTAGTTTTCAGCGTACAAGACTTTTGCCTCTGTTTATTTATTCCTAGGTATTTTGTTCGTTTTGGTGCTGCTATGAATGAAATGTTTTCTTAATTTCCTTATATTATTCATTGCTTGGGTAAAGAAACATAACTGATTTTTGTGTGTTGATCTTGTACTCTGAAACTTTGCTGAATTTATTAGCTCTACCATTTATGTGTATATGTGTCATGTATTCTTTGGGTTTTCAGATTGTCTACAAATTCGGATAGTTGTACATTTTCCTTTCCAGTTTGGATGCCTTTTATTTCTTTTTCTTGCCTTATTTCTCTGGCTAGAATTTCAATACTGTGTCAAGCAGATATGGTGAAAATATACATCCTTATCGTGTTCCTGATTTTACAGAAAAAGCTTTTAGTCTTTCACCATAACAGTATGATGATAGCTTGGGTTTTTCACATGTGATCTTTTAGTTGAAGATGTTTTCTTCTGAGTTTGTTGAGTAGTGTTGTCGTCGTTTTCTATCATGAAAAAAGTGTTGAATTTTGTCAAATGCTTTTCCTGCCTAAATTGAGATGATTATATGGGACTTTTTCTTTATTCTGTTAGTGTAATATGTCAATTGATTTTTGTATGTTGACTCATCCTTGCATTCTGTGAATAGATCTCACTTGGTCATTATATTATCCTTTTGATATGCTGCTGAACTCAATTTGCTAGTATTTTGTACAGGACTTTTGCATCAGGTACTTTAAGTGGAGGGACCAATTCTCTGAGGGTCCTAATCTGCTATTTTCTGTGACATTACTACTGGCCTAACAGGCTCAGAGACTTTAGTGACTTGGCCACTGTTGCAGAATTATAATCTCATCTAGGAGTCAAATTGATCACTTCTGACTTCTAACAGTGATTTTCCAATTGGGGGAAATATTTCGGTGTGTACCATAATTTCTTCTAGTGGTTAAAATAGTTTAATCACTGAATGTCGTTACTTTAATGCATGGGCCCAAGAGAACAAAAAGGGACTAAAGAATACATTTGCTCAAAATTAATACTGCAGCATTTGCCTCAGATGCTCTGAGGTTGACTTATACAATAGATTAGTTATTTCCTGTTTGTTCAAAGTTGGGGGCCTTGAGGCCCTTTTCATTTTTAAATATCTTTATATGTGTTCAGCAAAGTATAGTTTCCTTAAAAACTTTGGGTTTCCTATAAAACTGACTGGAGTTCTCTAAAAGTTAAGTCATAATTCACACAGACCTCTCTGGAAGGCTAGTGTACTATGGGAAAACAAGATTCCTAGGAGCACCTTTTGTCTACATAAGAAGGTCTATTAGGTTTATGACTTAAATCTGAATTCATAGCAAAGGGCATAACAACCACAGGCTTGATTCTATCCTTACCCTGAAACTCTGTCTTTTGAGAATTTTCAACTTGCTGCAGAGACTGGATCCAACCCAGCAGAACAGATTATCTGTTTCATCTCTGTCTTCCCATGCCTTACTATACAGAGCCAAAATAAACCAATTGATGCTTTGAACATTTCCTGGAAACCACCTCAGCCAGAATCACAACTTCATAGTTTTGCCAGTTGTTTTGCCACCACAAGACACAAGTTCCTGTCTTTCCAGCTTTCAGTAGCAGTTTCTTTACTTTTCCAGCCTCTGCTAGTACAATTTTGTTCACTATTACAGCCTTTGTGAGGCAGTGTCATGTGTTCTAAGTTTTTGTTAGGGCAGCAGTCTCACTGTTGGTGCTAATTTCTGTATCAGGTGTATGTTGTGTAACTGTTCATTCCTACACTTGCTGGCTTAAAATAACCATTTGCGCGTGTGACTGCAATCATGTCTGGAACGGGTGCCTTGGTTCCTTCTGAGCCTCTATCAAAATGCCTGGGGTTTCTTAAACGGTGACAGCAAAAGAAGCTTGGAAGTCATGTCACTTGGTCAAAGTAAGTCATAGAGCCAACCCAGAGTCAAAGTATAAGAGTAGCTGCAAGGAAATTGTGGTCTTTTTAAAATCACATTTCTTTTTAAGTTAGGTCTAAAATAGCTATTACCCTTTAAGATGTAGATACAAATTTATACATATACTTGGAGTTTGTTTGTTTTTAGCATATGATTTAATGATGCCTAAAGGCAACCAAATTTGGTAATGTTTAAAATCTAATTTTCATAGATTTATCAGTTTTACTTAGTAAAAACTGGAAAGCTGTGAAAACATTAATATGTAGACTAATTGATAGCTCTTATGTTAGTCATACTCTTAGGATATAAGCTGTCTTTGGCCATTTTTTAAAAATGCTTTGTGTAGTTTATCATCTTTATGGGTAAGATGGAAGTTATTTCAAACAATTCTTAACATAGTGGTAATGAGACTGAACAGTCAGCTGTTAGCTATTTGGGTTTACATATTTCTTAGGTGTCTCAGACTTGGAAACCAGTTAGAGCTCCACCTGTTTGTTTCATTACCACCTTAAAATGAAGCTTAATAGCAATACCAATTCTAATGTTAGTAGAAACAAGTAGCAAGCCTCAAGATAACAAAATGCAAGATTAGTCCTCCATGTACTCTTTTAATCAAAGCAGTAATATAACGTAGATGTCCTGTAAGAATACACATAGGACTGCCTCTTTACCCAGTATCTATGTCCCATTGAAATACTGTGCCAGTGAACCATTTTAACGATGTCACCCTTTGGCCTTCTAGAGACGGGAATCCCTCTAACTGTATGAAACCATCACTAAAGTTTTAAATGTTGACAATTTAAGAATTTGCAACACTAGGCTCTCAAGAGCTATTTTTACAACTGTTAGGTTTTGCTTTGGAATGAACTCTCCAGTTTTGTGGGACCTAATAGCAAAGATGCTTTTGACAATCTAGTTCCAAATCAGTGGTGTAATATCCTTTTCTTAGACTGCTCTGGAAATACCATCAATTAATTCCCCTAATAGTTGTAGTATTAGTGAGGAGTTAATACAGGTGTCATTTGTAATCTCTTTGGAATTCTATCAGTGGGGTCCTTAACCAGCCCAGGCTTCTAACATGAATTGCCTAGTTTCTTAAAGAATGAGTTCTTAAACTTCTCCAAAAGTATGAAGCTTATCTTCATAAGCATACACTATAACTGCATTCTTTCAGCAATTTCTGGCCTAGTCATTTCTTAAAAGTTTATCTCTACATTCTACCTGATTGAGAAGTAACGACTCCTGGAGTTGTCAACATGTCACCTTTAAAGTAGGCTCTCCGTAGTACAGTAAAAATCTGTGCCTTTTCCTTTCTGTTTTCATGCCACCATATGCTTAGATCTTTTCTAAAAGTAACGCATTTTTTATTAATATTCCCCCAGTTTAGCGTATAGCCATCAAAGAATACAGGGAAGCATGAGTGAGCAACTTACTCTTTAAACACTGACAATGGCCGTCTCACACTGGAAATCTTACCAGAGGGCTCTTCCTTTTAACAATTAGCACTAAAGGCAATTGTGCATATTTAAAATATTTTGAAGTGCCTTACAAATAATAGTATTTTATTAAATAACTTCATAAGTAAGAGCATTTAAAAATGCTACTCCATAAGATAATTCTCTCACCTCTCTGGTCCTGATACTCCCATGTGAAGCGGGAGTATGACAGAGGTCACTGCCTAACTCTGAAACCTGTTATTTCCCAGATGACCTCCACATTAACTAGCGATGACCATGAACAATTGTGCACTCCTAAGACATCAGAGAGGCTTTTCAAACAATCAAATGTTAATTTTATTAAACAGCCATTTACTGTTACAGAGTATTCTCATTTGAGGTAGTTGAAATCTCACATCATGAACTAGCAACAATCCCTAGTTCAGAGGATCAGGAGGTGAGTAGAGGCTTGTGAATATAACTGGAATGTCAAGATGTTTCTCCACATTTAGAGCACACGTGTGTGCATGTATTGTCATCTCTTTGCTTGAAAGATAGAAATCTTTCCTTTTATGTGTGTTTTCATCAAACTTTTTTGAAATTGAAGAATTTTATAATTTACTACTAGTTTTTCCATGTTGTATACATGCAGGGCATGTCATGTAGGGTATGATACTGGTATAAATCAAAAAGATGTAGTTGCCAAGAAAAATATGCTAATAAAGGGATTCTTTCTTTTTGTTGGAAAGCAGAATTACCAAAATGTTGACTGGAAAGCTGAAAATGGTAGCAAGAGTTAGTAGTCGGGTGCCCTAATGGCCCAGCTGTGGTAGCCTAATGTGGGTGGACGTGCCTTCTCAGTGTAGCTCACACTTGTCTGCCTTCCCCCAGCACCCTTCTCTAGGTCACTTTCTCATCCCTGTTGGGTTTATGCTGTCTTTTTCAATTTTTCAGGTGTTAGCTTTTTTGAGACTGTAATTATAGTCTAGTTATATCTCTGAGACTACAGCCGAGTCCACATTATCTTGGTTGGACTGCCCATTGTTTTAAAATCCTAGCCACACATCCACAGACTCTTAGACTGTTTCTTTAGATAATTATTGATATTTTAAAAAAACTTGTCTAATGTTATTCAGGCCGTAGGGGGTGCCTGATTCTGTTTGTGTGTTCTCTTTAGCGTTTGTCTATTAAACCATCCTGGAAGTGGAAATAGCCCAAATTGTTAACATAAATGTGGAAAATTCCAACTTTTGACATACTGAAATACCTGTTCAGTGCCTCACTACAATATTATTTCTAATTATTTTAATTCAGGGCACATCACTAGAAGTTTATGATTAGAATGAGGTTCAGAAAAATCTTCATTAAATAACACCTGACATCAAAATGATCTTTGTACTCACATTAACAGAGAAATTATTTTGATTAGAAGGGCCAAAGCAAAATGCCTACAATTGCAAAATGGAAAGTGACTAGAATATCAATTCATTGAAGTTATTTTGTATGATATTTTCTCGCAAGTCTTTTTAAAATATTTTTTTCTTTTTGGCTTCAACCTCCCAGGCCCAAGCAATTCTCCCACCTTAGCCACCCGAGTAGCTGTAACTACAGGTGTTTGCCACTACGCCCAACTAATTTACTTTTTATACTACAGACAGGGTCTTGCTATGTTACCCAGGTTGGACTTGAACTCCCGGACTAAAGCAATTCTCCCACCTCTGCCTCCCAAAGTGCTGGGATTACAGGCGTGAGCCACTGTGTCTACCTTTCTCACAAGCTCTTTTCAAACCTTTTCAAGAGATCATATATTCAAGATTAATAGTAAGTTGGATGTTACTGGTGGTTGCCTTGACTCCTTCCTGGAGCAAGTACATTAATGTAAGAAGAGACAGTCGAACATACCTTGAAAGGATATGGTTCATCACACAAATAGTGTGTTGACTATTTTCTGCAGTGGGCCTCTTGTAATATGAAATGCACTACTACAGAAAGGAGTCCACATTTTCAGAGTTAATACCCAAGAGCTAGAATTTATTTGCAAGGCCGACCTTTGTCATTTTACCTGGATCTAGTCCTTGTACTTGAAAGAAATACAACCTCTGCTCTAAGGAAAAATCTGAACCTAATCAAACAAAGTGAATCCATTACACTTAACCAATAGACCATAACAATGCTGAAGCCTAATGCTTAGAAAAGTCACTCTGAGTGCACTGAGGGCAAGGCGAAACTGCCTGTGTCTACAGCTTGCAGTTTACTTTCTGCTCATTAGAATGTCAGTACTGCACCTCGCCCAAGCTTATCAGTAGGTCCACATCATCAGTGTCTATAGCTGAACCTCAAAAATGCTTGAGTCGAACATAGACCTCAGTATTTGGTAAATATTTTAAGCTTAGACATCTCTAGAACCACTTTCCTCCAGAAAATTCCAGTGTTTTATGCAGCTCCTGCTGCCTAGAATTGTAGATATGATACAATGTCACATTCTGACAAGGTGCAGAACACTTTTGGTTTATAGACCTGGGTTGAAACCCTGATTATAAAGGAAATTACTGGTTAGCCTATGAAACTTTTTTTTTTAGCTTTAATTTCCCTATCTATAAGAAATAATCCTCACAACTTACTGTGGTGTACACAATGAGAAAAAGTAAAAGTATTTTTGCATATTGAAAGTGCTGTAGAAATATTTACATATTCCTAGAAAGATTTCAGAAAGCTTCCACATACTTTCAAAACACTGATTAGAAGTTGCAGGGTGTCTTTCTAGGCTTCAATGTCAATACTGCTGTTATTATCTTTCTTTACAAAAAAAGGCATGTAAGCTCTCCACCCTACCTCACCCCATCACCAAATCCCATAAAAAGTTGCTCAGATGGGGGAGAAGACAGCTATGTATTTAAGAAGGCACTAAAATGCATTTCTACTCTCTTCCCTGTTTTCCTTTGGGATAAAGATTGTATTTATCTTTTAAAAATGAAAAGTGGGCCAAATGTGGTGGCTCATGCTTGTAGTCCCAGCACTTTGGGAGGCTGAGGGAGGATTGCTTGAGCCCAGGAGACAAGTTCTTTAAACTGTGAGGATTACTTATTAAAATTTAATGAAGGCCGGGCGCGGTGGCTCACGCCTGTAATCCCAGCACTTTGGGAGGCCGAGGCGGGCGGATCACAAGGTCAGGAGATCGAGACCATGGTGAAACCCCGTCTCTACTAAAAAATAGAAAAAAAATTAGCCGGGCGCAGTGGCGGGCGCCTGTAGTCCCAGCTACTCGGGAGGCTGAGGTAGGAGAATGGCGTGAACCCGGGAGGCGGAGCTTGCAGTGAGACGAGATTGCGCCACTGCACTCCAGCCTGGGCGACAGAGCGAGACTCCGTCTCAAAAAAAAAATAAATAAATAAAATAAAATAAAATTTAATGAGCCCTTTTTGGATTGTTACGGAAACGCCTCATAAACCTCATAACCGTTTCTTTTCTTTTTTTTTTTTTTTTTTTTTTTTTTTGAGATAGAGTTTTGCTCTTGTTGCCCAGGCTAGAGTGCAATGGTGCGATCTCAGCTCACTGCAACCTCTGCTTCCAGGGTTCAAGCGATTCTCCTGCCTCAGCCTCCCCAATAGCTGGAATTACAGGCGTGCACCATCACACCCGCTAATTTTGTATTTTTAGTAGAGATGGAGTTTCTCCATGTTGGTCAGGCTGGTGTCCAACTCCCAACCTCAGGTGATCTGCCTGCCTAGGCTTCCCAAAGTGCTGGGATAACAGGCGTGAGCCACCACGCCCAGCAACATTTCTTAAGGTAGTTTACATGCTTCAAAAATAATTGAACTGAGAAAGTGATTAGCTTTGTCACTTCTTCCACATCTATCTCCTTTAGCTGTATTTGGCTTATCTTAAAAACTAAGATCTTCACAGAAAGATCTCAGGCAAAACTGAGGTTCCTTTTTGGTCTTTACTTTGCATATGTCGTGAATGCAACAAATCGTAGACTTTCCACAGTGATAATTAGCCCAAATTGGCTTCTAATGAACAGTGCCCAGTTACTCTAAGTTTATCTTAACAGAACCTTCTTTGTCTAAACTATTGAATAGCTGTCATTTACTCAGCTGCTGTCTATCAGTGTTTGTTAGGTGGAACCTTAGAAGGGCTCATCTAACATTTCAAGGAAGCAAGAGTGAATCTAGGGAAAAAAGAAATCCATAATTTTACAATTAAAGCTGCACTTACTGCTTAATGTATTTGTCCTTATAGGAGCCAGGTGTGTTCTGAGATAGACATTAGAACTTTTCAGAAGACATTAAGAGTTCAGTGACCAAGTACTTGTAGAGAACTGAATTAGGTATATTAGTTACACCAGACGCATCAGGGAAACTGATTAATAATTAAATCGTGAGAGTTCTTTTTTTTTTTTTTCTTTTTTCTTTTTTCTAGAAACAGAGTCTCGCTCTGTCACCCAGGCTGGAGTGCAGTGGCACAATCTTGGCTCACTGCAACCTCCCCCTCCTGGGTTCAAGCAATTCTCCTGCCTCAGTCTGCCAGGACAAGGTTTCACTATGTTAGCCAGGATGGTCTCGATCTCCTGACCTCGTGATCTACCCACCTTAGCCTCCCAAAATGCTGGGATTACAGGCGTGAGCCACCAGGCCTGGCCAGGAGAGTTCTTTTTAGTTGTCAGTTTATAAAGAATATATGGAATCAGTTCATAAAAATATCACAGCCAAAGTGTATATAAATATTTCTTCTTGTAGCTCATGTTTTCATTCACAAGCAGGAGCCAAAAATGTACTCTCCTAATTAAAAGATAATTTTAAGTAGTGTAATTGCAAACAGAGATTGCATAACTATAATTGAATGTTAACATTAAAGTGATGTAATATTTTTCTTTACACATTAAAAAATAGGAAAAGTTAAAGTTCTAGATTATAGCACTATCTGATATTTCTCTCAGATCTCAAAACATTCGTAGGATATTTCTAGATGTTCGTATATACTGTCATGAATACAGAAAATGAATATGAATTGTGAAAATGCAAAATAAAGTCTCCTTAGTACTTGTATGATTTCGCTTCCCTTTCTGCGTATTGGATTAAGCAACATATTAAATTTTGTGTTATTAAACTGTATGAGAAAAAGACAACAGAATTTATGGAAAAAAAATTCTAGGGTTGCCACTGTCAGTGCATGTTCTGGAGCTCACTGCTATCTTTTTCCTTATAAAGAGATGGAAAGTAAGTCAGGGAAAAGAATCAAAAGAACTCTATCAAGACAAAACAATTCATGTCGCAATCTAAAAATAGCATTTTGGGAAATTACTATCCAGTATTTCAAATCCAGTCCTCATTTGTGCTCACAAAGTAAAGTGGAAAACGGAGTACAGAAATAGACCCACATATAGTATATATGGTCTCCTGATTTATTACCAAGGCACCACTGAATTCAGTAGGAAAAGGAAAGTGTTCTTGATAAAAGGTGCTAGGTGAAAAATAAATGAACCTTCTCCTTGACTGCATGCTATCCACAAAGTTTATTTAAGACACATAAAAGTTTATTTGGAATGGATCACAGACCTAAATGGGAAAGATACAACAATAAAACTTCTGGAAGAAAACATAGACAAATATCTTCTTTTCCCTGTGAAGAAAAAAATTCTTAAACAGGATAATTTTAAAAATATGAAAGAAAATATTGGTACATTGGACTAGATGAAAACTGAGAACTTCTGTTCATCAAAAGACCCCACTAAGAGAGTGAAAAGGCAAGTCCTAGACTCAAGATGTATACTAAGAAAAAGACAATTAGGCAAATTTTAGAAATGGGCAAAACTGGGTGTTGAATGGATTCTTCATAAAAGAGGATAACCAAATGATCAGTTTTAATGACTATTTTTAATAAGTGCTCAACATCATCAGTCATCAGGAAAATGCAAATAAAAACCACAATGTGGTACCACTTCACACCCACTAGAATGCTTAAAATTCAAAAGACTAACAATAACAACTACAACTGTTGGCAAAGATGGGAGGCAGTTGGAATTCTCATACGCTACAGGTGGGAAGTAATTTGAAAAATGTGACAATATATTTCACAACTAAATGTAGTCCTGCACTCCGACATGGCAATCTCACTGTTAAATATTTACCCCAGAGTAATGACTGCGTATGTTCACCAAAAGCCATGTAAAATAATGTTTGTAGATAAAACCTGGAAACAACCCAAATGCTTTGCAATAAAAGAATGCATAAATCTATTGTGGTATACTCACACAGCAGAGTATTATGTAGCAGTTTAAAAGAATGAATTATTGCTGGGTGTGGTAGTGCATGCCTGTAGTCCCAGCTACTCGGGAGACTCAGGTGGGAAGATCCCTTAGGAGCAAGAGTATGAGGCCAATCTGGGCAATATAGCAACCCTGTCTTTAAGTGAATGAATTGTTGGTACACATGACACGAAGTAATTTCACAGACATAATAATGAGTTAAAGGTAACAGATACAAATGATTACATATTGAATTACTTCATTTATATGAAGTTCAAGTATAGACAAATGAACTATGATGACAAGTCCATTTTTTAGGAAGGGGCATGAGAGGGATTTCTTAGATGCCAAATATAATCTACATTTTCATCTGAGTAAGTAGGGTTAAATGTGCATATTCACAGACTTCATATGTGTGTTCCACCTCATTCCTTTTTTAAAAAGAATTATAATGGTTGATTTATATATTCTCACATATATGTGGGTCTCAGTATATACATATATGCATATATATAATATATATGTATATGTATGTATATGCTTTATTTTCCCATAAGTGTCTATGGCTTCATTTATTTCTATCCATTCCATGCTTTCCCCTAAATGAAGTCTTAGCAAGCTCCTAAGTCCCTTTTGTTTCTGTTGACACTGTTCAGATTAGCATTGTTCAGAGTTTTAGCTCCAAATTATCTTAACCACCTATTTCTTTCCTAGAATTTCAAAAATTGAGTTGAGTCAGTGACAGAGCAAGAGCACCATCATCTTGGATAAACACTGTCACTTTAAGTTCCAGCTCCCTTTCTAGCCTCATGTATTTTAAGGAAATAACTTCTCTTCTAACTACAAGCAGCCAGAAAGAGCAGACAGTAAAACGCAGGTAAGACAACCTGGGCACAGAGGGAGGTGAGGGGAAAGTCTTTTGGGTAACTGCCAAACTTCACCCTCATACAATGGGCCCCGGTAAAACAGTGGGCCTTAATAAGCACATTCCTTTCACTTCAGGTGCACTGAAATAGGGAAGCTAAAAGCAGACTCAGGGGGTATGCCTGCAGCTGCAGAAAGATGAATGGGAACAGACACAACTCTCCCTCCCAGATAAGCACCACAAAGAGACACAGAAACAGTCCAAACATCTGATAAACTCTCCCACCCTGAATCCTTAAAAACTCTTTGTAAGAGAGTGTACCTCTGACCTAACTCTGCCAGACACCCCCCTCAGGTTTGTTTTCTCTAAAATAAACCTGTCTTGACTGGCAAGCCATCTTTTGTGTTTGTTTCCTCTTTCTTTAATTCTTATAGTCAGGACCTAGATTAACCATCTTTCTCAACCTGGAAATAAAATCTCTCTCTCTCCCTCTCTCTGTTTTATTTATAAGGACATTGAAGTGTAGAGAGGTTAATGAACTAGCCCAGGGTCAGGACCATGAACTTTATTCATTATTCAGGAATTCAACTATTACAGACAAATGGAAATGACCTCATCTCAAACTCCTACTCCTCACTTCCCATTTTCTACAACAGGCAGTATTATTCTCCCTTTAACTCAGATGTAAAATCTATTTTATTCATAACAGATTTACTTTTAAGTATCTACTATGAAAGGAAAGGGATATAGAGTTGAGAGGCTGGGGTCCCAATCCTCTACCCCAGCTGATTCTGACTCTTCTCATTCCAAAGTGGCCACTACCTTCCTTTTAGTTTCCCAATATCAAACATGTTAAGCATCAAATTGGACCACTACTTTAAGGTATTTGCTAAACCTGAAGCTGCCTTGGAATTTTTTTTTTTTTTTTTTTTTTTTTTTTTTTTTTTTTTTTTTTTACTTATTGTCTGACTTTGCATGTGTTTGTCTTGAATTCAGCATCCTGTTTTTATGCCTGTCGCATTAGGCTATGAGTCCAGGAAGGCAGGAACAGCAGCTGGCAAAGGTACCCAAAACAAGTGTATTTTATTTTGGAAACGTTCTTTGTGTCTAGCCTAAATCTATCCTGATGCAGTTTCAGATAACAGAATCCTTTGTCTTTGTCTACTCACAGGATAAATATGGTAAAAAAAAAAAAAAGGGGGGGGGATTCAAAGAAAGGAAACGGGGAAAATATGACACTTTACAAGGGTGACATTTAAAAAATATGTACATTGCTGCAATCATTAACAGCACGCCAAGAAAAGACTCAGTGCTCAAAACAAATGATCCACCCTTTTAAAAAATTAAATGATTTAGCTTATAGCCTAGGAGGTATTTGCATGAAAAAGAGAAAGGCAGTTTTATCTTTGTTGATGGTGAAAGGATGATAACCGGATGATTTATTTCGAGTTTTTAAAGCCAGCTCCTGTCCATCTGCCTGGTAGAACCCCTGAAGCACTATTCAGTGCACCTACCATCAGGGCATTCACTTCTTCCCGTGACAACAGGTCCTCAGCTGTCTCTGCTTAGGGGCTGAAACAATCATTTTAGACTGCAAGACCATTAAAAGAGGGAGGAAACTGAGTCCACCGAATCCTTTTCATAAAGCATCAGAGGAATGAGACCAACTTAGCCAAATCAGCACACCTTATAAACTTAGTCAAGGGAGACAACTGCATTGCTTCTAAAAAAAACAAAAAAACAAACAAACAAACAAAAAAATCAACTTAGCTCCTCATCTCATCAATACCCCAAAATAATATCCAGATGAACTGAAGCTACGAATTGCAGACAACATTAAAGAACAAGAATCCTAGGATTAAATACTGTAAATTAAAAACAGGCGGATATTTCCATACACAAATGAACAATTCTCTTTAGTACATATAATAATGAAAATGAAATGCCCAACATTGCACAAAGAAATATTATTTCTACAAATATGAGAAAGGCTTACTATTTTATACAATTAAAAATAAATACAAATGAACAAGAAAATCACTACAATCCATAGATAAATAGGTCAAATTATCTCAAAAGATGTCACAAAATTTTGAGTTGGAATCTGTTTTCTTTAACTTTTGAAGAGAATGTAACAAAAGAGAAAGCAGAAACCCAAAATTGTGTTGCTCAACGGTCAAAATCACAGACTACTCTAAAAGTTACCTTAACAGTTTAATCTCACCTACTTCTGAGTGGCTTTTCATTTGTCTTCTGGGAAAATTTCAACTTTTTTTTTTTTTTTTTTTTTTTTTTTTTTTTTGAGACAGGGTCTTGCTTGGTTGCCCAGACTGGAGTGCAGTGGTATGATCTTGGCTCACTGCAACCTCTCCCTCCAGGATTCAAGTGATTATCATGCCTCAACCTCCCAAGTAGCTGGGATTACAGGCACCCACCACCACACCTGGTTAATTTTTGTATTTTTAGTAGAGACAAGGTTTTGTCATGTTGGACAGGCCAGTCTCGAACTCCTGACCTCAAGTGATCCACCAGGCTCGGCCTCCCAAAGTGCTGGGATTGATGCAGGATTTCTGGAAACTTAGTTCAGCTAAAATCTGAGTTCTTATCCCATGACCAGGAAGAATTAGGCACAAAGACACATTGAAAGGTGAGGAGGGTGGAATTTATTAAGCAAAAGGAAACGTCTCAACAAAAAGAGGGGTCCTGCATGCAGCTTTTCCACCTTACAAATTGAATAGCAGGCCACCACACAGAAGCTGAAGAGGCCCCGCTCCTCCCCAGCATAAAGCGTGAATTCCTGGTGGCTCCACCCCATTCTTCCAGTGCACAGGCGAGCCCTTAGTCTGAGCTACTCCACATCAATTTATTTCCCTTACTGTGCATCTGTTAAAGGGTGGAATTTTTCACCGTGGGCATGTTTAGGCAAGCCCCCTGTGCACAATGACCTAGGCAGCATTTGACTGTCTCCTGCCTCTATTATTCCCCCATCTAAAGAAGTACATATAACTGCCCTTAGAATAAGGATAAAGATGATGACTGATCTTAACTGCTTCCTGCAGACAGGGGGCGCTGTTTTGGGAAATGGGCAATCAGGTCTTCCTCAGAGGCCTATCTAAAGGTCCCTGGTAAAAGGGGGTCATCAATTGAGGCTCTGGTTGCATGACTGTTTGGAGTTTGATGGCCTGAAGACAAGATGAGACAAACAGGGTTATTAGAAGACATGTATTAAAATGAAACAAAACGGGTGTTAAGGACAGCTCAAAAATCCCAAGGCTGCCAGCGTGCTCAGATAACTGGTGACAATCTGCCTGCTAAGATTTGTATGCATGGAGCTTGGCTTTGGTAGCTCCTTTGGTCTTATTTTCCCAACAAAGAAACCTCTGGATGATGGGTACTCTATTTACTCTCATCACCTGGTAGGATTTGCAGGATAATTGCCCAGAACTAGAATACTGATACAGATTTTTACATTACCTATCCCTTTTTACTTCTTCTGAGCTGCACTCAGACATTGCTGGTTGGTTCACAGGAATAAGCAGCGTTAGTCTAAAATGTAGGCAAAATAGCTTAAAAACACCTAATGTGTCTAGAATTTAATGACAATGTGTGATAAGTTTTGAAGCATAATTTATCTCCAGTCCTCATTTTTGTTAAAAAAAAATTATGATAGGACTGAGTTGTTTGCAAAATAAACATTAGTCTTATATTTGGCCTGATTATTTGCATAACATGCAGCAAGAATAATTATTTTTACATAGGCTTTTTAAATTGGCTTTGATGGAACTCTGTTCCACAAGGAATCTCAGATAGCACCTTTTAAAGCCAAGCCCAGCAATGGGTTTGTATCCTTAAGTACCTATAAGTTGGGTGAATTCCTCTCTTCTTGAGATACCAAGAAAATGGGGTTCCTGGGCCTGTTAGGAAGTGACATTCTTATTCACCACAGGTTACAAACCCTGTACTAGGACTGTGTAGAGAAGGTATGATGCCAGTTTTCCCAAGGGGCTTTTATTGGCTCTGGAGGTCGAGCTTGACTCCTTAAAGATAAGCATACCCTTCTAGTCAAAGCCTTAGTAAAAGAACCAGTTTCTCCAATTGCATCCTGTGGCAAAAGAAAATGGGTTCTTATATGGTTGTTAGCACCAGTGCAAATAAGTTAACAATATTCACAACTGGTTTCCAAATTCTGGAGAAACCAGGCAGAGAGAAACAAATATGCTCCAAACATTTTTCACAGGAGTATACCTTACTCAATTATTAAGGGCCATAAATAGCTCAAAATAAGTTTCCTTGACTCTGAAAAACAAAACAAGGATCAACAATATTTTAAACAAAAATTAAAAAAGAATTACTTCATTTTCTATTAGTTCAGTCCATTCAGTTGTTCTCCTTGATATTCATAAAAATTTCAGCTCTTCATACTTCCTATATGTTTTTTATTTATTCTAATGTCACAATCTCCAATGTTATCAGAAACCTGCATTTAAGAACACCTGTCAAAGTTCTAGAGCTGATTATAAACCATCTTTTGAAGAAGATCAAAACAAGACAACAATTGTCTGTGAATAACAAAATGTCCAGGGTAGTTACAGTCAAAAACACAACTGACAAAGAAATTTGGTTATCTCTGTAGTTTATAATCACTTAATGTAACAACCTTAATTGTGACTGATAGCATATACTCAGACATTTGAATCTTTAGAGATCCCATACAGTTTTGGAGCATATATTAATATTATTCACTAAAATATAACCAGAAGAAGATTAAACATCATTTTGGCAATCCCATCTACCTAAACATATGAGGTAATCCTGTTTACCTCTCTTCTGGATACTCCCAGGGCCTTCTGTAGCATCCAAAGTCTAGGTGTCAGGAAAGAGA
Source organism: Chlorocebus sabaeus (assembly GCF_047675955.1). Classification (NCBI taxonomy): domain Eukaryota; kingdom Metazoa; phylum Chordata; class Mammalia; order Primates; family Cercopithecidae; genus Chlorocebus; species Chlorocebus sabaeus. The sequence goes on along the minus strand of NC_132911.1, from coordinate 56,813,200 downwards.
ACCTTGAAGCTGAAATTTCATTTTGGATATCCTGTTAAATATGTTTGAGGTTTAAAACACTTGATGTTATGAAGTAGAATTCCACATTACCATAAGTTATTTATTTTGCCAAAATGATGACTCAAACATTTTAAAACAAGGCAAAAACCTTTACTCGTTAAGAGAGAAGACTTAGCTTTCCAAACAATTTGTCTCCTGTTTTCTCTTTCTTTTCCTTGGCAGACAATAGGCAAGCCAAATGGAAATCTTTCATTATCTTTTACTGTTACATGAAAATCTTGTATGAAGGAGAGAAAGCCAAATTTTACACTTACATTAGTTTACTATTAATGTCAACCCAATTTTTAAAATGAAACCTTATAGACCATTGCATCCAATCTTGACCAGTTTGACTATAAGTTAAGATTCTTAGAAACCTCTTAAAATTCTTTATAAATTTTGCTAAAGAGTGTATTAGTGCCTTAAGAAAAAAAAAAAAAAAAAAAAAAACCTTACTGTGCTTTTATTTCAATGCTCAATTTACAGAAAAGCCATAATACTATTTTGAATTTAGTATGTTCACACACAGAATGTATTTTGCAAGATTAATTTTTATGAACCTTACATAACTTGTTTAAAGTTTTAGCTTTATCTTATCTAATTCAAAACAATCCTTTAGCCCTAGCCAAAAATTTACATTTCCATGCCTTCTTACAATCTTGTACTACAAACACATTTTACTGTTCTTACACACCTTGCATGTAAATCCATTTTCAGTGGTCTGAATTACATGTTATAATGGTGACTCTTAGCAATTTTTAACTTTAATGTAAAATCCTGTAAGTTGTTTTAATTATGTACTAGGCAACGATAAAGTTTGACTCCTTCCAGCATAGTTAAGGGTGTGTTTAATTCCACATGTGCCCAGGCCTAACCAATTGTGAAACAGGCAAGTTGAACCAAAAGCCAGAGAAGCAGTTTATAACCTGAAAACATTTAGCAAACCTAATATCTGACCTGCATGATTTAGACCACCTATTTATATTTTAATGACATTTGCATTTTACCAATAATCTTCAAGACTTTTTATTTCTCAAAGATTAAAGTCACATGAACTAAAAGGCATTACAAGTTTTATCTTTGCTTCAAAATATATTAGATCCAAGTGCTTGTCCTTATTTAAGCCTATTAATTAGAGCTTTTTGTAAAATAGACATCACATATATAACACATATATAACACAGACAGACAGAATAAGGTCCAGTAGCTATAAGAGTGTGCATTTGCCAATCTCCTAATTGGATTATTGGCCTCTGGGTAGAGCCCTTTGAGAGTAAGTCGAGGAAAGCATGCAGCTTCCAGGACCCAATAAACAGGTATGGCTGAAAGACAGAAACAGATTTTGAGAGAGATCTATCCACCTTTAATTCCTGACTTTCTATGAGAAAAACAGAGGTTTCTCCCCCAAACAGGGTCAGTGGCACCTTCTGTTTTTCTAAGAAGTCCCATGCTCTCAGAAGTTATCTTAGGGCCTCACATGCATGCACCAAGAGTGGCAAGACAAAATGGAGGAAACTAATTCAGTCAACTGAGAAAAAAACCTTTTTCAGGAAAACAAGATCCATGAAGAGAAAAACATAAAGGCCTTTTAAATATACTTATAGATTGGATATCCACTTCTAATTAAGCTGAGTACTCTTTAAGAAAGTCCTTTTAAATCTTTTATTACCTGACTTTAGCCATGCCAAGGGGCAAATATTTCTGGCTTTTGATTTTTAGCACAAGTAACCTCACAAGTGAAACCAACAAGTCTCAAGACATGCAAAGCACACCAGATTGGTCACAGATTAAGACCAACCTAATAAATAGTTTTCCATTGATCAAAAGTTTACAGAGAATATAAACACTGATCCTTATCATTTCTTTTACTGGTTGGCACAGGGAGAGGGAAGTCAAAAGTCTGACTGGCAAAAAAACTTTTACGCTTTTGCCAGCATGTCAGACTTATGGGTTCCCTTTCTCCAAGCTCAATTCTAAGTCAACCAGTTTAAAGTTTGGGAAATTAACTTTCCTCAGTGTGGAAGATGCATCCAAATGGAGTGTTCTGTAATATGGGGACACAATTACCCCTCTGTGAAGAGAGAAGAGAGGAAGAAAAAGGAAAAAAGAAGGCATTTTGGTTTTTTTTTTTTTTTGAAGGAGTCCCAGGGGTTCATGAGACATTGAAAGGGGTACAGACTGAAAATAAATTGGCAACTCATCCAGAAAGAGGGGAGCAAGGAGTCCCAAGTTCCTTTCTCTCCCCAGAAAATACCTGGGGTATGTGAAGGAGAGGTAGATGAGGAATCCCTCTTTTTTTCTTCTGTGTTTATATCCTGATAGAGTCAGGATTTAAGCTTATGTGCTTATGAAAGGAATGAGGCACATCCCCCATATATCTCCCAACTTCCTGAGCCCAGCACAAACACATTCCTCCATATTTCTTTCAAACTTCAGAAAAACATCACCTGGGAAATCTCCGATAAGGAATGCTAAATGTATAATGTAAACCAATTGTAATGCTGTAACCGAGAGAATTACCTTGTTCCCTGTAACTTTACATATCCTGTTTACATCGGGCTATAAAAAGCAAGCACTCACATTGTTCGAGGCCCTCTTGTATGCTGTGGAATTGAGGGACCAAGTTCGAACTTGTAGTAAAGATCCTTGCTGCTTGGCTTTGACTCTGGACTCTGGTGGTCTTCTTTGGGGAACAAACGGTCTGGGTATAACATCTGGGGGCTCGTCCGGGATTCCCCAAGCCCACCAGACCCCTGGTCAACGGATCTACTAGGATCGATCTACTGATAGGTGAGCCGGCTCGTCTCCGTTTGTCTGTCTGTGTCTGTTCTGAACCTGAATCTGTGACTCGCGAGGTCAGAAACTGAAGCTGGTGCAGTCCTGGTGGACGCGCTATAGGATAGCCAGCGGAGACCGGTGGGAGACGTCCCCTGGCTCTCGTCTGATCTAGATTTTTATCCGAGCAGCTGACTCTGACCCGGGCTACCGGAGCGCGCTCGCGATCTGTGCTGCCGGAGCGCAGTTGTGATCCGAGCAGCTGTTTCTGACCCGGGCTGCCAGGGCATGCTCGCGATCTGTGCAGCCGGAGCGCGTTTGCGATCTGGGCAGCAGCTGTTTCTGACCCGGGCTGCCAGAGCGCGCTTGCAACTAGATATCATTAATAAGTCAGATTTCCTTTACAGGGATTCTAACCCACCTTCCTTTACAGGAAGAGACTACAAATTATTACAGGATGGGTAATACCCAGAGCACTCCTCTATCTCTCCTTACAAGTAATTTCAAAGAAGTAAGAGCAAGGGGCCATGATCTTAGTATAGAGATCAGGAAGGGAAAGCTAATTACTCTGTGCCGCTCCGAATGGCCTGCCTTTGATGTGGGGTGGCCACCCGAAGGGACGTTCCGACTTGCTGTCATCAGTAGAGTAAAGTCCAAGATTTTCCTACCTGGGCATGCGGGCCACTTGGATCAAATCCCATATATCCTCATATGGCAGGACCTAGTTGAGAACCCACCTCCTTGGCTGTCACCTTTCCAATTAGCCCCTGAACCTTGTAAGGCACTGGTTGCTCGGCCCCTAAAATCCAAGCAGCCGATTGCCCCCCCCATCCTGTTTTACCTGATAGCGGGGACCCACTGTTCACAGAACCCCCTCCATACCCCTCCGGGCCACAGGCCCCCACCACCCGGGCTGAGCTGCAGGAGGGAGCAGGCGGACGGGAGGCGGCCGGCACACACGGACCTGCTGAGAGTGAAAGTAACTCTGAAGGGCCGGCGGGGCAGACGCGAGGGCGCACTTCACGGCCTAGCCCCCCCCAGCCGCCTGACTCCACAGTGGCTCTACCCCTTCGGGAAATAGGACCCCCAGACGACACGGGAATCCCCAGGCTCCAGTACTGGCCATTCTCTACCAGTGATCTGTATAACTGGAAGACCCAGAGTGCTCGGTTTTCAGACAACCCCAAAGATTTAATGGCTTTACTGGATAGTGTCATGTTCACCCACCAGCCCACTTGGGATGATTGTCAGCAGCTCCTCCGAATCTTGTTCACAACGGAGGAGCGAGAGAGAATACAGGTAGAAGCTAGAAAGCTGGTCCCGGGGGACGACGGTCAACCGACTGCCAACCCCGACCTCATAAATGCGACTTTTCCTCTGACCAGGCCGGCGTGGGACTACAACACGGCAGAAGGTAGGGGACGGCTACGCCTTTATTGCCAGACTCTAATGGCGGGTCTCCAGGCAGCTGCTTGCAAGCCCACTAATTCGGCTAAAGTATACTCTTTTCTGCAGGGAAAGACAGAGAGCCCAGCTACCTACTTAGAAAGATTAATGGAAGCTTTTAGACAGTACACCCCCATAGACCCAGAGGCTCCAGGAAGTCAGGCAGCTGTTGTAATGTCTTTCGTAAATCAGGCAGCCCCAGACATTAAAAGGAAACTCCAGAAATTAGAAGACTTAGAGGGAAAGCGGATTCAGGACCTCCTTCAGATAGCCCAGTGGGTTTATAGTAACAGAGATACTCCAGAGGAAAAGCAAATAAAGGCCACTGAAAAAATGGCCAAGGTCCTGGCAGCAGTAGTACAGAAAGAGCATCTACAGCCAGAGAACACCCAACCTAGGCGGCCTCCCAGGCATGATAATCTGAGCAAAGACCAATGTGCCTACTGTAAGGAAGCTGGCCACTGGGTAAGAGACTGCCCCAAAAAGAAACAACGAGGACAGGGACCCCCTAGGTCTACACCCGTACTAGTCACTCAAGACAAAGACTCGGGAAGATGGGGTTCAGACCCCCTCCCCGAACCTAGGGTAACTTTGGAAGTGGAGGGGTACCCAGTCCAGTTCTTGGTCGATACGGGAGCACAGCACTCAGTCCTAGTTAAAACTAATGGAAAATTATCCTCCAAGTCCTCGTGGGTACAAGGGGCCACAGGAGTTAAGAAATACCCATGGACAACACAAAGGACAGTAAACCTCGGAGCCAGGAATGTAACCCATTCTTTCCTGGTCATCCCTGAGAGCCCCTGTCCCCTATTAGGGAGAGACTTGCTAACTAAAATGGGAGCACAGATCCATTTCCTCCCTGAGGGGCCCGTCGTGACCAACTCCCACAATCAGCCCGTGTCCGTCCTGACTATAGCCCTAGAAGATGAGTACCGGCTCCACCAGGAGTGAGCGGCCCCTGACCAGGACATAGTAACCTGGCTCCAGCAATATCCAGAAACTTGGGCGGAAACGGGGGGCTTAGGACTAGCAAAACACTGCCCTGCCTTGTTTGTTGAACTTAAGCCTGGGACAGACCCCGTGCGGGTATGCCAATACCCGATGCCCCTAGAGGCCAAGAAAGGAATTGCCCTGCATATCCGCCGGCTCCTTGACCAAGGGGTCCTTCGCCCATGTCACTCACCCTGGAATACTCCATTGTTGCCGGTACGAAAACCTAATAGTGGAGAATACAGACCTGTACAAGACTTAAGAGAAATCAATAAGAGGGTTGTGGACATACACCCAACTGTGCCTAACCCGTATACCCTCCTGAGTACCCTAAACCCTAAACATCAATGGTACACTGTTTTAGATTTGAAAGACACTTTCTTCAGTTTGCCTTTAGCCCCTCAGAGCCAAAAGCTCTTCGCCTTCGAGTGGAATGACCCTGGAAGGGGCATAAGTGGCCAACTGACATGGACCAGGCTGCCGCAGGGATTCAAAAACTCTCCTACCCTGTTCGATGAGGCCCTCCATGAAGACCTGGGTGAGTACCGACGTAAACACCCTGAAATAACTTTACTACAGTATGTTGATGACCTCCTGATTGCTGCTGAGACCCAAGAAGCTTGTATTCAAGGGACCAAAAGTCTCTTACAAGCTCTGGGAAATCTAGGCTACTGAGCCTCGGCAAAGAAAGCTCAAATCTGTAAGCCAGAAGTCACATATCTGGGGTACCTGCTAAAAGGAGGGCAGCGCTGGTTAACAGACGCCCGGAAGCAGACTGTTCTGCAAATCCCCAGGCCGCAATCCACCCGACAAGTGAGGGAATTCCTGGGGTCGACGGGATTTTGTAGACTATGGATACCTGGGTTCGCAGAACTGGCTAAACCCTTGTATCAGGCAACACGGGGGCAGCAACCATTTAATTGGACAGACGAAGCCGAGTCGGCTTTCCAACAGATCAAAACTGCCCTACTCTCTGCGCCTGCACTGGGACTACCTGATGTCACCAAGCCCTTCCACTTATACGTGGACAAGAGTAAGGGTGTCACCAAGGCGGTAATAACTCAGAACTTAGGCCCCTGGTGGAGGCCGGTTGCCTACCTGTCAAAGAAGTTAGACCCAGTGGCTGCTGGGTGGCCCCCTTGTCTCCGAATGATTGCGGCCACGGCTCTGATGGTACAAGATGCTGATAAACTTGTCATGGGTCAAGAATTGCGGGTCGTTACCCCACATGCCATTGAAGGTGTACTCAAACAGCCACCTAATCGATGGATAAGTAATGCCTGGCTCACCCACTACCAAGGACTACTACTAAATCCTATCAGGATAACCTTCCTGCCCCCAACAACCTTAAACCCTGCCTCGCTGCTGCCCAACCCAGACCTGGACGCGCCACTCCATGATTGCACCGAGATACTAGCTCAGGTGCACGGAGTTCGAGAGGACCTGCAGGACCGCCCACTCCCTGACGCTGACCTTGTCTGGTTCACTGATGGGATCAGCTTCATGCATCAAGGCCAGAGGTGCGCTGGAGTGGCAGTGACTTCAGAGACTGAGGTAATCTGGGCGGAAACCCTGCCCCCAAGGACATCGGCCCAGAAGGCCAAACTGATAGTGCTCACCCAAGCTCTTACCTTAGGGGCAGGGAACAAGCTGACAGTATACACAGACAGCCGATATGCTTTTGCTACGGCGCACATACATGGGGCCATTTACAGGGAGCGAGGGTTACTAACGGCTGAAGGAAAAGAGATAAAAAACAAGCAAGAGATCCTAGCCCTGTTAACAGTGCTATGGAAGCCAGAAAAGTTAGCCATTGTGCATTGCCCAGGGCATCAGAAACCAACCACTCCAACTGCTCAAGGCAACTTTCTGGCAGACCAAACTGCAAGAAATGTGGCAAAGGCTCCCAGCCAACTCCTTGCACTCCAGCTCCCTGACCCGGGCCCCTGGGACTTGCCATATTTCCCTGATTATTCAGAACAAGATCTCCAGTGGATTGACAAACTTCCCCTGAAACAGATCCAGAATGGGTGGGACTGATACTAATGACCAAACCATCCTACCAGAAAAATTAGAACAAGTATTAGAACACATCCACCGAACCACCCACCTGGGTGCTCGGCGGATGATAGACCTGATCAGACGCTCTAAGCTCAAATTCAGACATACAGCTGAGAAGGCCAGCAGCATCATGGCAAGTTGCAAAGTCTGCCAGCTTAACAACGCCTACCCCCAATCCCAGACTGCAGCGGGAACAAGGCTCAGGGGAACCAGGCCCGGTATCTACTGGGAAGTAGATTTTACTGAAATAAAGCCAGGAAAGTACGGGTATCGGTACTTACTTGTCTTTGTAGATACTTTTTCAGGGTGGACTGAAGCATTCCCAACCAAAAGAGAAACTTCTCAGGTCGTAGCAAAGAAAATTCTGGAAGATATCCTTCCCAGGTATGGCTTCCCCGTCCAGATAGGGTCAGATAATGGGCCCGCCTTCGTTGCTAAGGTAAGTCAGGATTTGGCTTCCATCCTTAGGGCAGATTGGAAACTACATTGTGCTTACAGGCCCCAGAGTTCAGGACAGGTAGAGAGGATGAATCGGACCTTAAAAGAGACCTTAACTAAATTGACTATGGAGACTGGCGCTAATTGGGTGGTCCTTCTCCCCTACGCTCTGTTCCGGGCCCGTAATACCCCTTACAGACTGGGCCTTACCCCTTACGAAATCATGTATGGCAGACCTCCACCCCTGGTTCCCAGCTTAAAAGATGATCTGCTTGAGTCTGAAACAGAAAATGTCTCTGAATTCTTATTTTCCCTACAAGCCTTGCAGAAAATTCATCAAGAAATCTGGCCCAAGCTGAAGGAACTATATGAGACCGGTCCCCCACCGACACCCCATCCATACCAGCCAGGAGACTGGGTCCTGGTTAAGCGACACTGACAAGAGACCCTAGAACCCAGGTGGAAGGGACCACTGCAGGTACTCCTGACCACACCCACCACCCTAAAGGTAGAAGGCATCGTGTCGTGGATCCACTACACCCACGTCAAGCCAGTGGACCGAACCTCCGACCTTCTGGGACCAATCACGGCAGCGGCTGAAGCACCGGCCACATGGACTGTGGACAGAGCTAAGAACATCCCCTTAAAACTCACCCTGCGCTGGCAACATAGCTCACCGCAAACATGCAGTTAGGTAGTCTAGCCCTAACGTTAGCCGCCCTAGTGGCCGCTGGGGAAAACACCAAACCAGCATCTAATCCTTTTGTCTGGAGATTCTGGCTTTATGAAAACCGAACCCACCCTGGACAACCTCATAAGCCCGGGAAATTATTGGCCAGTGCTGATTGCCCCTCCTCAGGGTGCAATAGCCCAATCTTACTAAATTTTACTGGCTTTCAAATAGCCAAACCAGTGACACCAATAATATGTTTTGAGTTTGATCAGACTAAATACAATTGTAAACACTATTGGTGGCACCAAAATGCCGGCTGTCCTTATAACTATTGTAACATCCATAGGTCCCGTTATTGGGGAGAGGAAGAACAGTTGGACCCTAAGTGGCCCTTCCATCGTAGACGGGATGGAGACTTTTCATATACATGGATAGTTAGAGACCCCTGGAACTCCCACTGGACCACGCCTCAACATGGGGCTGTATACTACTCCCCCTCCTCCACATGGCCTAGCAGTCACCTCTATCTGTGGTGAGGCCTAGTGCAAGTACTGCCCCTGGTCCATGGGAATATCCAATGACAGGAAAACAGACTAACACAAGACTTACGTCCTTTCTCCTGGTTAAAATTATTACAAGAAGGACTAGAGCTTGCTAACCTTACAGGACTTCACAGCCTGTCTGGCTGCTTTCTGTGTGCCACCCTAGGGCGTCCACCACTAACCGCTGTCCCTCTGCCATGGGGATCCTCTACCTCTGCCCAAGCTAACAACATCCGAAACCTCTCATATGCCCCTATCCTAAACGTGCCCCTATACCTAAACCCCAGTCAGGAGAAGTTTCCCTACTGTTTCTCAGGAACCAATTCCAGCCTCTGCAGCATCACTGCAGTGCTCCCTAATATCACCCTAAGGGCTCCGCTGGGCATATTCTTCTGGTGTAATGGGACATTATCTAAGGACCTATCTAATCCCTCTGTTACCAACCTACTGTGTCTTCCTGTCACATTAGTTCCCCGGTTGACTCTACTAACTGCTGGCGAGTTCCTAGGGTACACCGGTAACTAGACTAGTACTGCTATTCACCCAGTCCCTAGACTGAGACCTGCACGAGCCATATTTCTCCCCCTCATTGCAGGAATCTCCCTCACCGCATCCCTCATTGTGGCCAGAATGGCGGGGGGAGCCCTAGGTCACACCCTCATAGAAAGCAACAAGTTGTACCAACAATTTGCCGTTGCTATGGAGGAGTCAGCTGAGTCCCTTGCCTCCCTTCAGCGGCAGCTCACGTCCCTAGCCCAGGTAACCTTGCAGAACCGGAGGGCCCTAGACCTACTCACTGTGGAAAAAGGTGGTACATGTATGTTTCTGAAAGAAGACTGTTGTTTCTACATAAATGAATCAGGGCTTGTAGAAGACCAGGTCCAACAGTTACGCAAGTTAAGCACTGAAGTAAAAACACGGCAGTTTGCTTCAGCTGCAGACCAATGGTGGAATTCCTCTATGTTTTCTCTGTTAGCCCCCTTCCTTGGACCCCTGCTAAGTCTACTATTTCTGCTAACCGTAGGACCTTGTGTTGTTAACAGAATTTTGCAGTTTGTCAGAGAAAGGTTTGACACTGTTCAGCTCATGGTCCTCAGAGCCCAATACCAACCTGTAAACGCTGAAACAGAGTCAGACTTATAAGACCCAAGATTGGCTCTAGAGTTACCTGAAAAGAAGGGGGGAATGAAAGGAATGAGGCACATCCCCCATATATCTCCCAACTTCCTGAGCCCAGCACAAACACATTTCTCCATATTTCTTTCAAACTTCAGAAAAACATCATCTGGGAAATCTCCGATAAGGAATGCTAAATGTATAATGTAAACCAATTGTAATGCTGTAACCGAGAGAATTACCTTGTTCCCTGTAACTTTACATATCCTGTTTACATCGGGCTATAAAAAGCAAGCACTCACATTGTTCGAGGCCCTCTTGTATGCTGTGGAATGGAGGGACCAAGTTCGAACTTGTAGTAAAGATCCTTGCTGCTTGGCTTTGACTCTGGACTCTGGTGGTCTTCTTTGGGGAACAAACAGTCTGGGTATAACACTTATATCCGTGAGTCACAGCGACCTTGACAGGGTGCCGCCCCATGGGTGCCAACACGACTTTCACCCATGTTAACAAGGGAGGCTAGGGAGTTGGGTTATTTGCTCTTACCCACATATGCCCTGTCCCCACTGCTGTCAGTAGCCTTCGAGTTCCAAAGCTTGGAATTGAGTTTGGGATAAAAATGTGTCTCGGGAGTTGCATAGACTCCTTAACATAAGCCGAATGCTAAGATGAAGCTGTGGAATTGAGTCCTCCTCCAACAAGGGAGAGAAAAAGCGTTTCCTGTGAATTGGGGTCCTGATCTAATAAGATGCCTTCCAAAAGGAAAGAAAAAAAAAAGAGCCTCTGGCATAGAGAAGCCCCCTCTCCTTGCAGGGCTGTGTGATTAGGTTGCTGCAAACACAATCATGGTCCCAGCTATTCTAAGTAATGGCAAAAACTGCAACTACTTTCGCACCAACCCACTAACTCCTGATCTCGTAGAGAAAACAACAACAGCAACAACAACAGCTTAAGTACCGAGCTGTGTTAACTGCTGACAGGGTGGAGAAAAGAAAAGAAAAAATAGCTTAAGTACAGAGCTGTGTTAACTACTGACAGGGTGGAGAAAAGAAAAAGATGCCTAGGGAAATAACCTCTTATTCTTATGCAAATGAGTTTCTCCAACAGGGAGAGAAACTTTTAATTGCTGTTGAACCAAGCTGGACCCCTCAGCCAGGGAAGGTGAAGACTCTGTGGATGTGTGGCAGGGGACACTGGCTAGCCGGCCACACTGGGCCCAGGCCCCTGAGGACACCTTGGGACCTGGTCAGTGGTTTTGGCTCCTTCCTGCCCTGCATGGCCATTGGACATAGCACACACATACAGTAGACATGGCCACGTGCCCCAGCCAGGAGGAAAGGGGGGCAGCCATGGGAGTGGGGGACCCACAATTTGTAAAAGAAAAAATACATGCTATTACCATCCTGAAAAAGAAGGAAAATGCTATAGAAAAGACTGAGTTGGACCAAGGCTGATATTCCTGACCCCTGAGAGTGACTGGGAGTGGGGGGCAGATTCCCCTTCCCTCAGAAAAAAATCTGAGGATGTCCACATTTTACTCACCCTTCCTTATGTCCTTGTATGGGCTGCCAAAATGATTCAGGATTTTTTGCTCCTTAGATTAGCTAAAATCTGGGTTCTTGTCCCATGACCAGCAAAAATTAGGCACACAAATTGAAAGGTGAGGAGGGCAGAATTTATTAGCAAAAGGAAAGCTCTCAACAAAAAGAGGGATCCTGCACACAGCTTTTCTACCTCAAAAATGGAGTACCAGGCACACACACAATCTGAAGAGGCCAGGCTCCTCACCAGTATAAAGCGTGAATTCCTGGTGGCTCCAATCCATTCTTTCAGTGCACAGGTGGGCCCTTAGTCTGAGCCACTCCACATCGATTTATTTCTCTTACTTATGCACGTGTTATGTGATGGAATTTTTCACCATGGGCATATTTAGGCAAACCCCCTGTGCACAATGACCTGGGCGGCATTTGGCTGCTCCTGCCTCTATCAGGATTAGAGGTGTGAGCTACCACAAAATTCAACTTTCATATAGCATCTAAGGCATTATTTCAAAATGTTTAGTCTTCTTTCCATTTGTGATTTTAAAACTTTTGAACAATCTATATGTACTACAGACAGATTCTGTTACTGAACTGAACTTGGGTCTATCTGCCTAGTGTAGCAAAGCCAAACACTGACATCAGGATTTACAGCAAGAGAAAGTGAGACATTTATTAAAGTGTACCACACGAGGAGGATCAGGCAGCAAATGCTTAAGCTTCAAACTCCCAGATGGCCTACATGTAAGAGGCTTTGTTTTTCTTTTGAGACAGTGCCTAGGCTGGAGTGCGGTGGTACCATTTTGGCTCACCGCAACCTCCACCTTCTGGGTTCAAGCAATTCTTGTGTCTCAGCCACCTGAGTAGCTGGGATTACAGGTATGCACCACCACGCCTGGCTAATTTTTGTATTTTTAGTAGAGATGATGTTTCTCCACGTTGGTCACGCTGGTCTCGAACTCCTGGCCTCAAGTGATCCACCTGCCTCAGCCTCCCAAACTGCTAGGATTACAGGCATGAGCCAGTGTGCCTGGGCACATGTAAGAGTTTTCAAAGTAGGAAGCAGATGTTATAGGCTGTCATAAATCAATACATGGAGGCTATACATTCTTTTGGTGTAAAAAGGTGGGACATCTCAAGGAGAGGGCCCACACGTCATAGGTGGATTCAAATATTTTCCAATTTGCAGTTCATTAAGCTTTGTCTAAAATCATAGGGTCAGTAGAGAGGAATGTTGAGCTGTTATACCCAGACCGTTTGTTCCCCAAAGAAGACCACCAGAGTCCAGAGTCAAAGCCAAGCAGCAAGGATCTTTACTACAAGTTCGAACTTGGTCCCTCCATTCTACAGCATACAAGAGGGCCTCGAACAATGCGAGTGCTTCCTTTTTATAGCCCGATGTAAACAGGATATGTAAAGTTACAGGGAACAAGGTAGTTCTCTCGGTTACTGCATTACAATTGGTTAACATTATACATTTAGCATTCCTTATTGGAGATCTCCCAGGTGATGTTTTTCTGAAGTTTGAAAGAAATATGGAGGAATGTGTTTGTGCTGGGCTCAGGAAGTTGGGAGATATATGGGGGATGTGCCTCATTCCTTTCAGAGCTCTGGCCTGTGGTCATTACTTCCTCAAGGTCCCTTACAAAGAAATTTAGAACAAAGAACAGTGATCAGAATTCAGTCCTCAATTTCCCTGCATCTGAGGTCTACTTGCCAGCAGACAGGATTTTCCATTTGATTTATGAAAAACAACTCAGGGACATACGTTAAGATGTTATCTTTAGTTTCCATAGGGAACCAAACATATCTCATGCCTCTAACCTTCCTGGCTGTTGTTTTAAGCTACTGTTACCTTCTTGCTTATCAGGCTGCTCGTTTTCTTCTCAAGGCCAACTAGGTGCCTGGAATTTTCCTTGAAAGAAACAGGATTTTCTTTCCTGTTCATGCTTAGAGGGTCTGCCAGGCCACTAAGAGGGGTCTCTGCTCCATCTCAATTTAAGCTTGCCCTTAATCAACCTTTTATTTTATTTTATTTTATTTATTTTTTTGAGACGGAGTTTAGCTCTTATTGCCCAGGCTGGAGTGCAATGGTGCAATTCCGACTCACTGCAACCTCCACCTCCCCACTTCAAGCAATTCTCTTGCCTCAGCCTCCTGAGTAGCTGAGATTACAGGTGTGTACCACCACGCCCAGCTAATTTTTGTAGTTTTAGTAGAGACAGAGTTTCACCATGTTGGTCAGGCTGGTCTCAAACTCCTGACCTCAGGTAATCCACCCGCTCGGCCTCCCAAAGTGCTGGAATTACAGGCGTGAGCCACCGTGTCTGGCCAAATATTATTTTTTTGTGCCCCCTAATGTGTGCCTCTCAGCTCTGTACTTAATGGTATTTTTGAGCTACCTGAGAGACAAGCACTACAATTACATCATATGCTACTGCTGGCGGGAAATCTCAGAGCACCGAACCTCAATTTGGACAGAAAAAATATAATCAGGTATCATAGTAAATTCAATAATATTTTGGCAGTCTCATCAAACGTGGACTAATCTGTGCTGTATACATTGGTAGACTATAGGTATCAAAGAATTTTTGGGAACTGCCTTTTAGCGAGCACCAAGTTCATCAAAACTTAAAGTATCCATGCCTGTAGCCGTTTCTACCTGACTTAAGCGATTTATGCTCCTGTCAGCCAAACGTTGAGCAGCATCTCTGGTGACACTGTCCCTGGTTGCCTCATTTGCTTTCTATCTTTAGAAATTCCGTCTTAGGGCCTCCTCTCAGGCTCAGCTTTCTCATGGATTTTACCTTCTAAACTCACTGCCACCTCCCAGAGAGGCCTGGAAAACAAAGGTGGTCTATTGTCCATTACTACTGATTCCAGCTTGCAGTAGCCATTGGTAGCGACCCAGAAAAGTGTCCTGGAAAGTCCAAGTTAGTCCTCAGATCAGATGTCAGTGAAGCTGGTGCATGTTCCTCCTGCATTACTGAAGAGGGCTGCATGTGGAAATGCTAATGTTGAAAACAGTGAAGGAATGTTTGTTTTATGTATGTCCTACATTGCATATGAACCACGATAAAATTAACATACACTTAAGACAAAAATTTTTAAGTTGCCTTAAATTAATAAATTATTCCATTAATAAATGTGACCTTGTAAACATCTCACAGTGGGACTAAATCTGATGAAAGCTACTCACTAAACACCGTATTGTCCAACGTGACTGGATTGCCCACAGCCTGGCAAGCGTAATGACTTAGAGTAGAAGGGGCTTGAGCGTTCCCTGATGACAGAGGACTAGGCAGAATGACCACTGAGAACATGCATGTGGAATTGTGCTATTGTAGGGGAGTACAGCTTCTTAGATGATCACTGTTCATTTGAAATTCTGGCCCTTTTGTGGCTATTGCATTCTAACAGATAACTCTGCTGTTGAAAAGTAGGAGTTGTTTATTATCTTAGCAGTTATGTGAAAATGCTTGCAGCCAAGCCAAGGAACTAATGGCTAATTTTGCAGAGATGCAAACATTCTTTCTGTAGACCAGGAAAGCCAAATTAATAAAAATATCTCAAGTACCATCCTAAAACAGGTCAGGAAAAAAAAAAAAAAAAACCCCACCTGATGTGCAAAACTGGTGAAATTGGATTTGGTTTCAATGACTGTGTTCAGTGAATAAATGAATGTAGAGTGAGGAAACTAACAAGTTACTACGTGAGAGTTAAGAACATGATATCTAGAGCAGACTATCTAGTTCAATTTCTGTCTCTGCCACTTAACAGCTTTGACCTTGGACCAGTGGCCTGCTGCATGATTCATTTCTTCATCTATACAATGAAAATGGTGATAGTGTTAGTATTAACAACTTGAAGGACAGCTGGGAGGATTAAAGTTGTTAGCATATGTAAAGTGCTTAGGATGGTGTTGGCTAAGATAGTGAGCTATTGTCATGGCATAGCCCTGCATATTTCTCTGTTATGTAAGCACAGGCCACACATTTAGTGTGTCTTTATCTTTTTTTATAATTAGCACATTGCCTCCAAAGTCATATAACAATGTTAACAATAGAAGGGTTCCACTACAAATTATTTCGGTAAAATTACTCTGCATTCATGTATCATGCCAGTGACAATCCTCGGAGACATTTATTAATACTTTTTTCCTGGTGAGTACTGATTATTTTAAGGGGACGATCTATTAGAAATTGTGACTCAGGGCCAGGCACTGTGGCTCATTCCTGTAATCCCAGCACTTTGGGAGGCCAAGGCAGGCGGATCACTTGAGGTCAGGAGTTCGAGACCAGCCTGGCCAACATGGAGAAACCCTGTCTCTACTAAAAATACAAAAATTAGCTGGGCATGGTGGTGGGCACCTGTAATCCCAGCTACTTGGGAGGCTGAGGCAGGAGAATCACTTGAACCTGGGAGGTGAAGGTTGCAGTGAGCCAAGATCGCGCCACTGCACTCCAGCCTGGGTGACAGAAAGAGACTCATCTCAAAAAGAAAAAAGAAAGAAAGAAAGAAATTGTGACTCTAACCAGTAGAAAATAACCTTAGATACTCTCAGTTTTGTATATCAAACTTAATATTGACAATGGTTTGTACTAAAAATAATGATCTGTACAATAAATAAATATTTATTATATTTATACACTTTATTAAAATTATGTGATTTATGATACTAAAGATATTCTAAAACATAAGTCATAAGTTGATGATTCTCAAGAAAATGTTCATGGACATATTCTAATTGGTTCTATTATGATTTTCTTTAATTTAGAGATGATATTTGAAATTATTTTACCAGGAATAAAAACAGAACATCTTGTTTACAGGAATAAGTCACAATTCAAAGATATTTTCATGTAATAAGACAACATGTAGTCCTACTCAGACATTTCCATTTTCATTCTAATTTCTTATCAAAGCCCGGAGGATCAATTTACAACAAGGTCTTAACTACACATCCCAAAGTATGTTAGCAGAAAAGTATAACAAAGGCCTTAATGCCAATTCCTGACTGTCAGAAAAAATAGTTGAGATTTTTAGCATCTGAAACAATATTCTGCGAATGAGAGACACTTCAGTGAAGGAAATCTCTATAGATATCAATATCTAAGTCATCTGAACTCCTCTAATAGCACAATAAGAAAATAAATAAGGGAAAGGACATTTAGATTTCGAGTAGTACACTTAGGAAACATGTATTATTACTGCCCATCTGCTCCTCTCAAATATGCCTGGATATGTTTCCTAGTGGCAGAAGGTGAGACTAGGCAAAATCTCACAATTGTCAGAGTATGGTCCCACTGAAAACAACAATAATTATCTTCCTAAAGTAAGTGTGGTGTTTCAATTATTGGTAATCAAGTTTATGATACTCTATTTTCTGTCTTCAATTTGACATCTAGGAATGCTGGTTATAAAAGTGACAATTGCTTTAATAATTAGGGCACCAAAGAGCATATGAAATTAACCTTGTCTTCTTGAAATTGGCTGATATTCATATGTGAAGTACAGCAAGCCTCTTTATCTTACACCTACTCAAATCTCTCTTTGAACTGAGGAATAGTGGATGAAAAATCTAACATGATCATGTAATTTTTTCAATTATTCAGATTTTATACGTACAATAAATATTTGATGGATCCTTTTGGCAGTTGATGAGCTAAAATCTATTCTCTTAGTTAGTAGACAACTTTTTAAATGTTTTAATTTTTTTAGAGAGTGAGTAGACAACTTACCAGGGGAATCAAAATTTAATAAATGATTTATTTGAGTGGCATGTGATCTTTTCAGTTGTGGTTTAGATACAAAGCATGAATTCAAACATTCACCTTAACCCCTATATTCTAAAATTCAAACCTAGTATAAATCATCAAAGAGTTGTATAAAATCTAACTGATGTCTGAATTTCTCCAGAGATAGAAAAAGTTACTACCAACACGGGCAATTCATCTAATCTTTGCATAATCTCTGATTCTTGAAATGTTCTCCCTTTAACTCCAACTCACTAGTTTTCTTGAAGGCACACAGAAAAATTCTGATTCATAGAGAAAAACCTTCAAATATGGGCAATAACTATCCTAAGCTTCACGGTTTCACTATTAATTTGGATAAATAATTTAAGTTCTGTGAGATTTAATTCCTAGATTGAAGAAAATTGAGAAAATACATACCACTTATTCTGAAAAACCTTAAAGTACAACTCAGAAATTAGTTATGTGAGTGTTTTGTAAGCAGGTAATTTAACTGATTGTTTGAGCACTCTTTATTAGATGTAAGAAAACCCTGGATAAATATGAAGTCATAGGACAGCTGGGTTCTGAATGAACCCTATAAATTGCATCAGAAGATGATGAAACAATGATGACTTTGCACAGTTGGTGATAGGTAGAATCAAATTTGTAGGGACTTTCAGAAATTTGAAGCAAAAGAGTTTTGTCTTATTTTGCCTTGTTTGCTGATGAATTATAAAATCTTTAATCCAGAAGAGGGACTTATGGTGACACCATTATAAGACCTCTTGATGAGTGACCCTGTTAAAAAATAATTGAGACAGGATGATTAAACTTGCATCACACAGACTTCTGGGTCTGGAACAAGATGGAGTAGACACACTTCTTTTCTACCATGCAGTACAGCTAACATCCCTGAACGTTATATATACGACAAACTTAAGAAGTCTCTGAAAGATTGGGAGAAGGCAGACCCAGCCAGGAGCTCCAGGACACAGGGTGAGTTCCCTGAGTTTTCTTTTTGCCTCATATAGCTCAGACTGGATTCAGGAGAAGGTGGTAACAAAGAAATGCCAAGAGGGTACAGAAAAACAAAACAAACAAACAACAACAACAACAAAACGCTGCCTTGTAAAGCTTGTTCTATGTCGTGAGAGAATCAGGAAAGGGGAAGCCTAGCAAGTGAGAGAATTTTACATAACAACCACCGCACTCAAGCCAAACATGATGGAAGAAGCTGCATCCCGATTAGCAAAATTAGAATATATTTTCATTCTTGACTAAATGTCAGAAGCCAATCCTTCTCCTATGCTGAGGTGTCAGAGAAGACTGAGTGAGTATCCTGCTTTCACTCCTACTCAGGAAGTGTGAGATGTATACCCACTTAAGATGCTAATAGAGGCGGCCGGGCGCGGTGGCTCAAGCCTGTAATCCCAGCACTTTGGGAGGCCGAGACGGGCGGATCACGAGGTCAGGAGATCGAGACCATCCTGGCTAACACGGTGAAACCCCATCTCTACTAAAAAATACAAAAAACTAGCCAGGCGTGGTGGCGGCGCCTGTAGTCCCAGCTACTCGGGAGGCTGAGGTAGGAGAATGGCGTAAACCCGGGAGGCGGAGCTTGCAGTGAGCTGAGATCCGGCCACTGCACTCCAGCCTGGGCGACAGAGCGAGACTCCGTCTCAAAAAAAAAAAAAAAAAAAAAAAAAAAAAAGATGCTAATAGAGGCTTAGGGGAAGATCTGGATTTCCACCCCAACTGACAGTAACAAGGTAGTGCCCACCTTACCTCACAAGTGTAGTGTCAGAGCAGGACTGCTTAAAGAGAAGATTTTTAATTTTTAATTTTTTTTAGAGACAGGGTCTCACTCTGTTGCCCAGGCTGGAGTGCAGTGGCACAATCATAGCTCCATGCAGCCTTGAACTCTTGGGATCAAGTGATCCTCCCACCTCGGCTGCTTGAGTAGCTGGGACTACAGGCATGTGTCACCATGCCTGGCTAATTTTTAAAGTTTTTGTAGAGATGGGATCTCACTATGTTATGCAGGCTGGCCTCAAACTCCTGGCCTCAAGCAATCCTCTCACCTCAGCTTCCCAAAGTGCTAAAATTACAGGCATGAGCTACGACACCTGGCACTTAAACAGAAGATTTAAAAAATATCTAGAGTATCATAACAGAATACTCCAAATGCCTATTTGAAATTCATCCTTCATTAAAAGAACAAGAAAAATTTCAACCTTAACAGGAAAAACAACCAACAGACACCAAGATGATGCAGCTGTTGAAATTTTTGGTCAAAGATTTTAAATATTTATCATAAAATGTGACAACAAGTAATTACAGTCATGTTTGAAACAAATGAGATAATGGAAAGTCTCAGCAAGGAAACAGAAGGCATGAAGAGCTAAATAAAAATTTTACTCTTACTCTTTTTTTTTGAGATCGAGTTTTGCTCTTAAAGTCCAGGCTGGAGTGCAATGGCACAATCTGAGCTCACTGCAACCTCCACCTCCCAGGTTCAAGCGATTCTCCTGCCTCAGCCTCGCAAGTAGCTGGGATTACAGGAATGTGCCACTACGCCCAGCTCATTTTGTATTTTTAGTAGAGACCGGGTTTCACCATGTTGGTCAGGCTGGTCTCAAACTCCTGACTTCAGGTGATCTGCCTGCCTTGGCCTCCCAAAGTGCTGGGATTACAGGTGTGAGCCACCGTGCCTGGTCAGAAATTTTACTCTTAATATAATTATTGACATGACTAGGTTGGCCTGCCATTTCATTGTGTGCGTGTGTGTGTGTGTGTGTGTGTGTGTGTGTGTGTGTGTTTTCTCCAGAGACAAGTTTCACCATGTTGCCCAGACTGGAATACAGTGCTATTCAAATAATATCAGAAACCATGGGAGCTAGAAAGAAGTTGCACATGTTTTTCAAGTGCTAAGAGGAAATGATTGTTGATCATAATTTTATATACAGTAAAAATATTCTTTAGATATTAAGGGGAAATCAAGACAAACACAGATGATGGAAAACAATAAGAATTTGACTTCAGAAGATCTATCCTAAAAACCAGCAAAAGGAATTCATAAAACAAAAAAGGTTGTGATAAATGGAGAAATATGAGAACATCAAAAAGGGGGAAAGAAAAAAAGAATTATTAAAAATATGTGTAAACACAATAGACTATTCTTCTCTTGCATTAAAACATTGATGATTATTAAGTAAAAATACTAACACTATCTGATGTGTTTTTCAAAGTATGTAGAGCAAATATTTAGGACAATTATAAACAGGCGAGGGTAAAGAAATTTAAGGAAAACACGTTTTGTACAGTTCTCATCAACTGGTAAAATGTTAACACTAGCAGACTGTGGTATATTTGTATAATATAATGCCTTTAACAACCACTTTTAAAAAAGCTAAAGAAAGAGATACCCTCAAAAGCATTATCAATAAAAACAAATGAAATTCTTCAAAAAGGTGCAAGTTACAAACAACAAGATAAAAAAAAGAAAGCATAGAAGCAAAAACAGAAAGAATAAACATAAAATTTAAAATGAAATGGTAAACTTAAAGCCTTCACATAGCAATAATTATATTACATGTAAATGATTAAAAAAATTAAAGACAGAGATTTGCACAGTAGAAAAAAACTCCAATTCAACTATATGCTGTTTTTTTAAAAAAAACTTCAAATGTATATATGTATGTAGATTGAAAGTAAAAAGATAGAAAATATATATAATGCAAATATTAATCAAAAGAAAGTAGGAGTGGCTATATTAATATCAAATCAAGTTAACTTTAGAGCAGAGAAAATTACCATGGAGAAAGAGGCACATACACAATGATAAAAGGGTCAATCCACCAAGAAGACATTGCTCTAGTATGTCACTAAACAACAAAGTCATAAAACATATGAAGCAAATACTGATAGAATTGAAAGGAGAAATTGACATATCCACATTAGAATTGGAGACTTTAACACCCATCCTTCACATCTGATAGGATAACTGAACAGAAAATCAACAATGATGTAGAAGAATTTAACAACCCCACCAATCAACAGGGTCTAATTGACATTTATAGAAAATTCAGCTTTCTGAAGACTGAAAAGTACACCATGGGAGGCAGATTGATGAGGGAAGTCAAAACTTACAGTGTGACAGGAATACTGTTGAGTTTTCTGGATTTTTTTTTTATTTTACCTGAGGGGATCTGATTCATATAACTATAGTGAGAGGAGACAACAATAACTACTCAGGGAAAACCCTCATTCTGGCTTGAAGACTAGGAAAAACAAAAACAAAAAACAAAAAACACACGCCACTGTGAGTTGAGTGGGGAGAGTATGAAGGAAATCCTCTTCATTTATCTCTTTTCTCCTGCTGCTTCACCCTGAAAGTGGCCACTATTGCATGACAATGTGCAGCAGCATGGAAGCTAATGCTCTAAATCAAATCCACTTTCCCCGCCAAAGCAATTGGGAAAAGGGACTGGAGTGGATGGGGAGAGAACCCCAGAGAGAAGAGAGATGGAGAAGGACATCCTTAATTTTGTGTATGAACCATGCAATTTCTGAGCTCACAACCAAACTGTTCATATGCAAATCAGACCCAAAGAAGCACAGCAAAAGCTATGAGAACTAAACTGTGATATAAACACCACACAGCTCCCAGACTAACGCTTGAGGGGTGCATATGTAGGGCAGAAACAAACAGAAGACTCTACGTGTGTGATAAAATACCATAGAATAACACACACTCTTGTACCAATGTCAATTTTCTGGTTTTGATGTTATATGATTCAAAGACACTGGAAACACACTGCCCACAGAAAGCAAGTCAGAACTTGCAGTCTTAATTGAGTTTATTGCCTGACTAATCAAAAAAATATTTATATAAATAAATATTCTCCTGAAACTCAGTCTCACATATAATATTCAAAATGTCCACATTTTTATATAATCCAAAATTACTTGACATTCAAATAACCATGAAAATGTGACCAATTACCAAGGAAAAAGACAACAGATGTCAACCCTGAAATAAATCAGATGTTGAAATTATCAAAGATATTAATGCAGTTTTCGTAACCATGTTCCATGAAATAAAGGTTGCACACTTTGGAAATGAATGGAACAATAAAGGTTCTCAGCAGAAAAATAGAAGAAATGTATTTAAAATAGAAATTTTACAACTAAAAAATATAACAAATCAGAACTTACCTGGATGGTTTCAATAGAAGCATAGAGATGACTAATTAAAAAATCTGTGAACTTGAAAATAGAGCCATAGAAATTATCTAGTCTGAAGAACACGAAAAAATATTGAAAACAATGAACAGGGACTCAGGGCCTGTAGAACAATATCACAATATCAAAGGGTCTAATATTCATATTATTGATATCTCAGAAGAATAGAAAGAAGAAAATGATGCAGAAAAATATTTGAAAAGTGAATGGCTGAAAACTTCCCAAATTTGGTAAAAGACATTCAGATTCAAGAATTTCAGCAAACTCCAGACAAAATAACCTCAAAGACAAGAATACACAGACACATAAACAACTAAAAACTAAAGATAAAGTCTTGTCATAGCCAGAGAACAATGAACTGATGATATAACAATTTAGTTAACAGTGAATTTTTTATAAGAAACCATGAAGGCCAGGAGGAAGTAGTACACTTTTCAAATGCAGGAGGTAAAGTACTATCAGCTCTGAATTCTGTATCCAGAGAAAATATTCTTCAAGAATAAGGCAAAATACAGGAGAAGGAAAACTTAAAAAAAATTCTTAAGAGAAGGAAAACTTAAAAAAAAATATCACCATCGGACCCACTCTAAAAAATGCTAGAGAAAATTATTTAAGCTTAGAGAAAAATATACCAGAGAAAAACATGGAACTTCAGAACTAAAGGAAAGGCAACAGAAATGATAAATATCTGGGTAAATAAGTTAGACTACGTTTTTCTTCTAAGTCCTTCAAAGATGTATGGCTGTTGAAATTTGAGAGTTATAGCAATGTCAATTCAGTGTTTCAGATAGCTATAATACATACAATAACTATAACACAAAGGAGGAAGAATAAAGGGACTTTAATTGTGGTAAGGCTTCAATTTTGTACTTAAAATGGTAACATACTAACTATAAGTACAGGTAATGTGTATTATGATTAGATTAGGTAATGTGTATTATAATTAGATTAGGTAATGTGTATTATAATCCTGAAAACAACCTCTGAAAAAAATACTGTGAAGTCAGATTAATCAAAAAGTCACCAAATTAATAATGATTTAGATAATAAGTAAAAGAGAATGCCAAAATTATTCTACTTGCTCAAAAGAAGGCAGAGAAGGGGAAAAAGAGAAACAAAAATCAGAGGGATTAAACAAACACAAACAATAAAATGACAGCACAACAGCACATACCTGTATGTTCAGCTACTCAGGAGACTGAGGCAGCAGGATTGCTGCTGCTCAGGAGTTCAAGGCTGCAGTGAGCTTGAACTCCACTGCACTCCAACTTGGGCAACAGACTGAGACCCTGTCTCTAAACAAACAAACAAACAAAAAACGTTGTTTCCTCTCCAAGCCAGTCAAAAATATCCTCTTTCAGTATATTAAATAAAACTTAAAGTATTTCTTTCTGAATTCAATCTACATGATCTTGCTTGATACTGACTAGCAAGCTTGTACAAATTTGCTGGGGTCCCCATTACCTATGCTTTTCTACTAGGACCCCGGCTGAGCCTCTAATCAAGTGGTTCTCAAGCAAGTGAGCATCAAGCATCCCTGTGGGGCTTGTGGAAGCACAGACTCTTGGTCCCACCCCAGGCTTCTGACTCAGCAGGTGAACAGCTCTCCTTTCTAAAGTTCCAGGGGAGCCTGGGAGAACCGCTTTGAGAACCACTGCTCTAGTCTTTATATCCTGTGGGAAAAAGGGAAACAGGTCCCTGGCCTTTTTAAAGGTAGGTAGTTGATAGATGGGCATAGAGTTGAACTGAATGAAAAATAAAAATGACCGCTCCACAAATATGGGGAAAGGGGGACAGGCCAGAGCTGAGAACAGGACAAGTTGTTGGTGAAAGTAACTTCTAAGTAGAGCCCAGGAACGAGCTCTCAGAGGCCGTGGGTGACTCGCAAACACCTGTTCAGTGCGATGGAAAGGGGAAGTCTACTTAGCAGTAATTTGGCTAAAGACAAGGGCATTCTTTTAATCATTATATATGTTTTTAAAGAGAACTCGCAGGTGAGAGAGGGGAGCATCTTTGCAGTTGAGACGTCCAGGATGCGGTCTGGGGACTTTGCCGTGAACCAGGCCGGGCTGAGCGCGGCAGGCCCTGGCTCCCAGACACCCAGCTTTACAGCTGAGAGGAAAAGGACCGGCTGTAAAATAGAAAATAACTAATTCCCTCATAAAACTGTCAAAAATCCCCTTTGGACAGTTGGGTTTAAGTAATCATATTAATCATGCTTGGAAGATTTACAAGGAAATTAGCAGGTACATAAGGGAACTTTTTTCCCTTAAAGGGTTTGAGTTTGTTTTATATTTAAGACTGTTTAAGAGAGAAATTTAAACAAACTTTATAGTAGGCTTAACATGCTCAGCTGCACAGGAGGACTGGAGACTCTCCTTCTGACGGGTTTCTCAGCTCCACCATTGATCTCACTCAGAAAAAATTCATTAATTTAACTGGTGGCACAGAGTCCATTCATAAGAAACAAACCATCATTGGAATGGTTTATTTAAAGCAATAAATAATATTTCTATCTATACAGCTCAAATTATGTTTCTCAAAATTTATTATAAATGAACATTCTTTTTGCTGCTGATTATATCCAATAAAACAAGAAACAGCACATAAATTGATAGTCTGTTGAGGTGGGAAAAGCTGTTCCCCTCATTATTCTAATCATAATCTAATCATGTAAACATTTTTACACTCTGAATAGAATGCAGTACTTTCTTCAGGGAACCCTAAGAATCGAGGGTTAA
This sequence comes from Chlorocebus sabaeus, assembly GCF_047675955.1. Taxonomy (NCBI): domain Eukaryota; kingdom Metazoa; phylum Chordata; class Mammalia; order Primates; family Cercopithecidae; genus Chlorocebus; species Chlorocebus sabaeus. Next base: position 56,787,859 of record NC_132911.1, on the reverse strand, counting down.
TGCCCTTTATTTCTAAGAACAGCAATCAACTAATTTATTTGTGGTCCGTAATAACAAAGAGTATTTTTGTGAGTTACTGTAATCGAAACAAAAAATACTTCCCTGCATTATGATCTCATTGGGAGCTCATTCATTCCTTGTGAGGTTGGCACAACAAGGTTCTGGGATTACCCCATTGTTTTGAGGAGCTAAGACTCAGAGCTCTTCGATGGTTTCCCCACGTTCATGCAGTGGGAAGCAGAAGTGGCTTTGAAGTCCTGGCCTTTGATGACCAAAACTTTAAGTAGACTCTCTTTCCCAATTCTACTGTGCTTCAGGCCCTCCTTAGGAATGAAGTAAAAGTTGTACAGCATACAGAACACTTAAACACACTAACATTTTACCAAATTTTGAAACTACAATAATGTGTTTCATTTGCTTTTCCATGGTGCTTTTCAAGAAACTTATACACAATGCTTAGGTCATCCAGAGCCCTCAGAGGAACAGGATTGAGCAAAACCACCCTTTTCCAGTACTGCTAACAAGTGCTATGGTCGCACAACCCTGAATGAGCAGAAAGCCAGTGCATTTTCATCCTCCACAAATGTTTCTCTTCACTGGTCAGAGAAACTGATGAGTCTTGGGAAAGACTAATAGGCCTAAATAAAAGAATTGTTTATATGCTTTAGAAGAGAAGAGAATTTTCTCTGAAGAAATGAAAATGCATCTTTTAATTAAAAATATGCCAAAGCAGAGGAGACTAATTTGCTCCTCCAGGGGCCTTGCAAAGAGTTTTAGTCTCTTGTCTGAGCTCTCAATCTAGAGCAGTTTTTCAAGTATGGTTCTTGACCCCCTGTGTCTTAATCATTGAGGTCCCATAGCAACAAACACAGATGATCTGGTCTTTTTCTGGCTCTACTGAGTCAGTCCCTGTATTCGGTCTGCACATTTCATAAGTTTCCTAATTGAAATCATAGCTCGTTTTAGCCTCGAACCCCTGGGCTCAAGTGATCCTCCCTCCTCAGTCTCCTGCGCATCTGGGACTTCAGGAATGTGCCACCAGACCCAGCTAATTTTTAAATTTTTTTGTAGAGATATGGTCTCGCTGTGTTGCTCAGGCTGGTCTCAAACTCCTGGCCACAGGTGATCCTCCCACCTAGGTCTCCCAAAGCTCTGGGATTACAGGTGTGAGCCAGCACACCCGGCCCTAAGTGATTCTTATTTTTACTAAAATTTGAGAGCCCTTGATCAATACCAGAAGTTGAGTTAACTCAGTTTCCTAAAGCAGGCTTGGTGAAAATATGTTATGCTAATCGAACTCACTTGAGTCTAACACACTAAAATGTTCTAAAAAGCAATAACTGTTATTACTCACTTACCTGTCCAGGACTTAGAGCAAAGCCTAATTGATCATAGAAGCTCCCAAAATGTTGATTGACTATTTAGTAGAGCCTAGTGTCTCAAATATAAAAAATTAATTGAATAAATATAAGTAAGAGTAGGTAAATAAACAGGGGAGAAGAAATGAAGGAATCATTAATAACAATGGAAAGTGACCATTTAGTAAACACATAGCAATTGCTGCTATCATCCATTATCAATGGTTGCTAAAATTAGTAAGTTAAAATACGAGAGAAGAGGCTGGGCATGGTGGTTCAAGCCTGTAATCCTAGTCCTTTGGGAGGTAAAGGTGGGAGGATCGCTTGAGCCCAGGAGTTTGAGACCAGACTGGGCAACATAGTAAGATGCCATCTCTACAAAAAATTTAAAAGTTAGCTAGGTGTGGAAATGGTGGTGTGTCTGTAGTCCCAGGTACTTGGAAGGCTAAGGTGGGAGGATCACTTGAACCTGGGAGGTTGAAGTTGCAGTGAGCTGTGATTGTGCCATTGAACTCCAGCCTGGGCGACAGAGCAAGACACTGTCTCAAAAAAAAAAAAAAAAAAAAAAAAAAAAAAAAGGATGAGAGAAGAAATAAGCAAGAGAAACAAGGCATTTGGCCAAGGAGTATCTTCCCACAGGATACTTACTAATTACAAAGGGAAAACCAGTGAATTTACTGTGGAGCCATCTGGCAAATGCTGGTTTGACCAAGTGATCAAATATAATAGCAGTAAGGAGACATAGTGACATCACCTGCCTCCTGATAAGATGCCCTGAGTGGGCACACTGTTGCTTCTATACACGAGCAAAATTTAATCACAGAGAGACTTTGGAAAACCCAAACTGGGCGAGTGCAGTGGCTCATGCCTGTAATCCCAGCACTTTGGAGGGGGAAGAGGGAGGATCTCTTGAGCCAAGGTGTTCAAGAACACCCTGGGCAACATAGCAAGACCCTGTCCCACAAAAAATAAAAAAGATAAAAATAAGTGGGCATAGTGGTGTATGCCTGTGGTTTCAGCTACTTGAGTAGCTGAGGTAGGAGGATTGCTTGAGTCCCGGAGTTTGAGGCTACAGTGAGCTATGATCGCACTGCTACGCTCTAGCCTGGGCAACAGCATTAGATCCTGTCTAAAAAAAAGAAAAAGAAGAAAACCCAAACTGAGAGACATTCTACAAAATAACTAGTCAGTGTTCTTGACAAGTGTCAAGGTCATGAAAGACAGGAGTCTGAGGAACTTCCCAAATTGGAGGAGACTAAGGAGGGCCGACTCATAAAGCAGAGTGGGATTCTGGGTCATCTCCCGGACCGGGAAAGGGACGTCAGCAGAGAACGTGGCTGCGTGTGCATCCAGCCTGGGGAGTAGTTGATAATATTGTATTAACTTTAATTTCCTGGGTTTGATGATTGTACTATGGTTACATAAGGTGTTAGCATTTAGCGTAGCTGGGTAAGTGGTATATAGGAACTTTTCCAACTTTCGTGTGAGTCTAAAATGATTTCAATATAAAGCATTACAAAATTAAAAACACTTTAAAAGTGTGATTCACAGACTCTCTGCACAGAATTTTTTTTTTTTTTTTTTTTTTTTTTTTTTTCCCCAGGATGGTGAGTAGGGGAGGGGTTGTTCATTAAAAATGCAGTTCCGGCCGGGCGCGGTGGCTCAAGCCTGTAATCCTAGCACTTTGGGAGGCCGAGACGGGCGGATCACGAGGTCAGGAGATCGAGACCATCCTGGCTAACACGGTGAAACCCCGTCTCTACTAAAAAATACAAAAAACTAGCCGGGCGAGGTGGCGGGCGCCTGTAGTCCCAGCTACTCGGGAGGCTGAGACAGGAGAATGGCGTGAACCCGGGAGGCGGAACTTGCAGTGAGTTGAGATCCGGCCACTGCACTCCAGCCTGGGCGACAGAGCGAGACTCCGTCTCAAAAAAAAAAAAAAAAAAAAAAAAATTGCGGTTCCCTGGTTCCCACACTCCACACTCAGGTCTAAAAATCAAAATTTCTACAGATGGGACCTGAGAAAACTGTGTTTTCACTCAATTCCTGTGTGGTTCTTAGGAACACTAAAGATTGAGAAGAGTAGGAACTCCTGTCTTTAACTCTGATAACATTTGAGAACATCGGAAAAAGTTTATATTCTGGATTGAAAGTTAAAAGAACCAACATATAATGGATTGGTTTAGCCACATATGCTGAATTATTGTGAAGTGTGAGGTTAATGAAATTAGGTAAATTCCCAGGATGTTGATCCAGATCATTCAAACTGACCATAGACTGATAAAGAAAACTGTAATTATTCAATCATGCTGTAATTTACCTTTCACAAAGCAGTGGTGCTTCTGACACAGCTGAAACCACTTGATAACATTTCTCTCTTAGGTGGATTCCACTCTTGTTTTAAATCATTGACTGGTAATCTGGAGAGAAATATTCCAAGAATGAAGAGTAAATTTCATGGAAATAGTCCTTAAAAACATTTAGCTTTATTCCTCTAGTGTATACATTTTTAAAGTGAGGGTTGTTTTTATTTATGTATATTTTATTTTATTTTATTTTATTTTATTTTATTTTTACAGAGTCTAGCTTTGTTGCCCAGGCTGGAATGCAGTGGTGCAATCTTGGCTCACTGCAACCTCCGCATCCCAGGTTCAAGCGATTCTCCTCCGTTAGACTCCTGAGTAGCAGGGATTACAGGCATGCGTCACCACGCCTGGCTAATTTTTGTACTTTTAGTAGAGACGGGATTTCGCCATGCTGTCCGGGCTGGTCTTGAACTCCTGATCTCAGGTAATCTGCCAGCCTCAGCTTCCCAAAGTGCTGTGAGTCACTCCGCTTGGCCTATTAAGTGAGTTTTGTATCTAATTTGGGCTTTTGCATATTTCTCCTCACCAATGGGGCGTGCCTTGCCCAATATGTTCTATCCCTGTTATTCTTCTGGGTATGTTTCTGTGACTTAAACTGTAGTTCTAAAACAAATTTTGAAAAAAATTTAGTATATTGTGAACACTAAGTTAATCACAAAATTAAATTAACCAGTAACCTCTTTCCTGAAATAGTCACAAGAGTATAGTTTATTCATGGTGAAGATAACTCTGTTTTTTATTGTTGATGCTACTCATGTAGAAAGTGATTTCTTAAATTTTTATAAGTAAAACTTACCATGTAAATTTAAAAGAATGGAAGGTGCATACCTCAACTATCATCTCATTTTTACAGAACACTGCAGCTTATCGAGAAAAAACAGACTGTAGGATGTAAGAATTAATTATATGAAAAAAAGAGAAAGACTTAACTACATCTTCCCTTACAATATGGTTAACTTTAAATCAAGGAAGATCTGTCTTGTGACAACAAAACTGTACATTTTCTTTTTAGTGAGTGAGAGGAAGAATGATGGAATTTAGGAAAATTACTAACTCCAAACATCTCTTCCACCTGTGAGTTGATTAGAAGGAGGAGTCAGTGTGAACGACCCAGCTCCTTATTTTAGATATTTCTCCAAACTGAGAAACGTAGATTCACTTGCATTCCCACAGAAAGTTATGGTAGGGTTGGCTTCTGAGTCACATGAGGGTGCCACAAAACCTCTGTGCTTCTCAAGTTATTTATTTGTAACATCAAGATGACTGCTCTAGCTCAATCCCAGGACTTGATTGAAGAAGATGACGATAATATAAGAAAGTAATTTCAATATGTAAAAAGTGGTACCAAACCAAGATGGTCAAATAATAGTAAAATTTAGTCCCGTGATATGACAGTTTATGTAGTTGAGAAATGGAAATAATACTTCCATTTTAAGTGTTTCTCAGTGAACAACCTTGTTGGTATTTGGGGCAGAAAACTTATTCGTTGTATGGGTCTACCTTTTGATTTGCAGGATTTTTGAAATTTTAACTTACATTTTTTTAGAGACAGGGTCTTGCTATGTTGCCCAGGCTGGAGTGCAGTGGCTTCACAAGCACAATTCATCACTAAAGGCTCGAACTTCTGGGCTCAAGCAACTCTCTTGCCTCAGCCTCCGGAATAGCTGGGACTACAAGCGTGCACCACATGCCTTTACTGATTTGTAGGATTTTTAATATCCCTGTTTACATCCTCTAAATGCCAGTACTAATTCCCATGCAACATATCAATTCAACTCACTCTTCCAGATTTGCAGTTGCCCTCTGAGGAGACAGTATGACCTACATTTGAGAACCACAGAAAGTATGCCAGAATGCTATGACAAACAACATTAATATATATGTGATGATGGTATGTTCAGTAGTTTTCCGGAAAAGGTTACAAAATCAAGGATAGTGCTTTAAATTTTTACTCTTTTGTTGTATGGAAAGTAATTTTCCTATATAATTCATTAGAATTAAACATGATGTGGACTTTTGTTTAAATGGACTTCCTATTTTAGAATTTTTTTTTAGACAGGGTCTCACTCTGTTGCCCAGGCTGAAGTGTAGTGGTGTGATCACGGCTCACTGCAGCCTTGACCTCCCAGGCTTAAGCACCTCAGTCTTCTGAGTCCACCTCAGTCTTCTGAGGATTTAGGACTACAGATGCCCACCACTATGTCCAGCTAATTTTTAGTGGTGAGGTAGCAGAGAAATAGGAACACTTTCACACTGTTGGTGAGAATTAGTTCTAATTAGTAAATTAGTTCACCACTGTGGAAGACAGTGTGGTGATTCCTCAAAGTTTTAGAACTGGAGATACCATTTGACCCAGCAATTCCATTACTGGGTATATACTCAGTATATACTTGGAATATAAATCATTCTATTATAATGATATATGTACCTGTATGTTCACTGAAGCACTACTCACAATAGCAAAGACATGGAATCCACCCAAATGCCCATCAATGATAGACTGGATAAAGAAAATGTGATACATACACCATAGAATACTATGCAGTCATAAAAAGGAGCAAGATCATACCCTTTGCAGGGACATGGATGAAGCTGGAAGCCATTATTCTCAGCAAACTAATGCAGGGACAGAAAACCAAACACTGCATATTCTCATTTATAAGTGGGAGCTGAACAATGAGAACACAGGAAGGGGAATAATACACTCCAGGGCCTGTTTGGGGAGAGCGGGGTGTCAGGGGGTAGAACATTAGGAAAAAGAGTTAACGCATGCTGGGCTTCATACCTAGATGGTTCTTTTAGTTGGCTCCTGAATTCCTTTGACAGACACCTCTCTCCCCTTCATTGTGTGTATGTGTGGGTTTTTTTTTTTTTTTTTTTTTTTTGCACTTCCTTTTGTCACTACAAGATACTTCAGGCTCCTCTTGAGTAGTACCTGCCCCAGTGTTAGAATTGGCCAGTTGTCCAAGGAGCCCAGGACCCTTTTATTAGTAAATACTGTTAGAAACCAGGACCTGGGCTGTAGGTGTGCTCCTCATTACTGGGTGTTATTGCCTCTAGACCCTCTGCGCTGACAGGGTAAGGCAGTGTGTGTGTACTAACCAGTGTGTATACATATATCCATACATATTTCTATGTGTAACAGTGTGTACCCATATTAAACTAAACATGAATATATATTGAGGTTTCTAGTTTGAATCTATTATCACGTGGATGATTCTAGCTTCTTCCCTTGTTTATCTGTAAACTCCACTCCCAGAGTGCTGGGATTACAGGCATGAGCCACCATGCCTGGCCATTTTGTCTATTTTTAAACTGAGTTGTTCGTTTTCTGAGTTTTACGAGTTCTTTTTATATTTTGGATTCAAGTTCTTTATCTGCTATATTTTTTACAAATATTTTCTCCCAGTGTGTGGCTTATCTTTTCATTCTCTTAACAGTATCTTTCATAGAGTAAATGTTTTAAATTTTGATAAAGTCCAATCTATCAATTTTTTTTTGTCATGAATTGTACCTTTGGTGATATATATAAAAACTCATTACCAAATCTAAAAACTCATTACCAAATCCAAGATCATCTGTATTTTCAACTAGATTTTCTTCTAGAAGTTATAGTCTTACATTTCATTTAGGCCTATGATTCATTTTAAGTTAGTATTCATGAAAGGTGTACTGTGTCTATGGTGTTTTTTTTTTCTTTTTTCCTATGGGTGTCCAATTTCTTCAGCATCATTTTCGGCAAAGACTACCGTGCCTCTAATAAATTATCTTTGTTTCTTTATGATGGTATTGGCAAGCATTTTGTAATGAAGATACAATGACAATCTGTTAAACCTTTTTTTTTTTTTTTGAGACCAAGTCTCACTCTGTCACCAGGCTAGAGTGCAGTGACGTGATCTTGCCTCATTGCATCCTCCGCCTCCTGGGTTCCAGTGATTCTCCTGCCTCAGCCTCCTGAGTAACTGGGACTATAGGCGCACACCACCATGCCCAGCTAATTTTTGTATTTTTAGTAGAGACGGGTTTCACCATGTTGGTCAGGATGGTCTTGATCTCTTGACCTCGTAATCTACCTGCCTCAGCCTCCCAAAGTGCTGGGATTACGGGCATGAGCCACTGAGCCAGCCTAAACTTTTAAACTAATGTTTTGAGTGCATACTCTTTCTCTCATCCATGAACACACACATAACACTCCCTCTCTCTGGAAGTTCACAGTACTTAGCAATAGCGCACACGTCTCTCATCTGATCTTGAAAACAGTTCCAGTGGGATAGAAAGCCTTCAAGGAACAAAGTACTTCGGGAATAAGGAACAGAGTAATCAATTCCAACTGGGCAGGCTGTAGGGAATGAGTAGGAATATAAGGATGGATATTTATGTGATATACATATAGGATTTATGCATATCTGAGTAATAAATATTCTAAGGATATACTAGGCTCAGAGCAATGGGATATCCTTGCTAGAAAAAAAAAAAAAAAAAAAAAAAATTGAGAAGACCAGCGTAGCTGGATAATAAAGTAAGAGTGAAAATTACAAAGGTTCCAAATGTCAACAGTTTGGAAAACCGGTTTGGTTGTTTGGACTTGGCACTGCACAACATAGAGAGCACCTATGAGCTTACACAGGACATTGACACAATCGGATCAGCACTTATGAATGTGATTTGGCAGAAATATCAGGGGCTACTGAAAGAGGGTCAAGACTGGAGAGCTGGCCGGGCGCGGCGGCTCAAGCCTGTAATCCCAGCACTCTGGGAGGCCGAGGCGGGCGGATCACGATGTCAGGAGATCGAGACCATCCTGGCTAACGCGGTGAAACCCCGTCTCTACTAAAAAAATACAAAAAACTAGCCGGGCAGGTGGCGGGCGCCTGTAGTCCCAGCTATTCGGGAGGCTGAGACAGGAGAATGGCGTAAACCCGGGAGGCGGAGCTTGCAGTGAGCTGAGATCCGGCCACTGCACTCCAGCCTGGGCGACAGAGTGAGACTCCGTCGCAAAAAAAAAAAAAAAAAAAAAAAAAAAAAAAAAGACTGGAGAGCTTTGTTAAGAAGCCAAAACAATTGTTCAGGCAACAGTCACGCAGGGCAGTGGCAGACAGAGCTGAGAGGAAAAGCAAGGACACTGGAAGTGTTAGAAAATGTATTGCAGGAATGGAACATGAAATCAGGCATTTTTAACAATTTACTGTTTTTCTGCTATAATAATCTGTCTACACTGCCACCTATTGGTGAATAAACTTCCCATTCTAATTGTTTCCCTGCACAGGAAGAGAAATATTTTACAGCATGTTGGCAAGAATGATGTTGATTTCTCTCACTCTCTCAAATCAGCTTGTCCCCAAAATATTTACTGAGCTCTGTTCAAATTATTGAGGGAGAACAAAAAGTGTATGCCCTGTCTTCAGGCTGGAAATGTTCAAGATATAGGTTGGGAGACAACATAAGGAAAACAATCACCAGCTAATCTGTTTAAGTGCAATGTGGGGTCCCAGAAGGAGTAATTTGATGGGACCCCTTTTACTTGCCACTGGTTGAAGAAGTGGTGAGGTGTGGACCGTCCATAAAGAACACCCACAGGAGGCAAGCTTTAGATATGGTCTAAAGGGAAGTACACAAGTCCAATATATCTCAAAGAGCTTGTGACTTCAGACTCTGGTGGCGTTTCTAACAAACTGGCCTGAGAGTTCATTATCCCAAGCTTTAAGCCAGCTCTATTTTCTGAGATGTATGAGATGTTATGAAGCAGACAGAAACATCTCCCCTCTTCAAAGCAAGTACCTGTTTGCAGGCGAAAGCCTTTCTGTGGTCTGGTGACCACAGAAAAATACAGATCTCTCCAAAGAAATGAAAATGGTATTCACATCACTAGCAGAGAACTGAAAACCATGAGCAGTTATCTGAGTGGGCTCAAACCGTGTAGAGAACCAACTGGCAGCTGGTCTCTGGCTGTCCTGAAATTTCTGCCGTGGTGCTGACTTTAAAGGAACCTAAAAATAAGTCTAACCTATACATGGCAGTCACTAAAGTGCTAGATTATTATTCTTGTCTTATGGTGAGCAAACAGAGGCTTGAAGAGAGTCCAATATCCCTTAAGGCCACACAGCTATTAAGTGATGGAGCTGGGATTTGAATCCATGTAGACAGATGCAGGGCCCATTTTCCAACTTCCACATTCGACTGCTTCCTCCATTCCACTCTCACTCAACAGCAGCTGAACAATAAAGCATTACTAAATTGCTGCTACCACGTCCTGTGACTGATTTTTATTAATGTAAGCACAGCCTGACAGTTGTTAAAGTATTCAAAAATATTGTCAATAGTTCATTTTAAGATGATCGTATAATTAAAAACATAAATATTATTTTGTGTATCTTAATCATACTTATCCAATCCCTCTTTCACCTCAATACATGAATTATTGGAAATGTGTCCCTTGACTCTCTTATTTAGTGTGTCTTAAGATTTTGTTGCTGGCATTTCAACATATGTTATCTTGTTTCCCCTTTGAGATCAGGATGGTGCCTCATAACTCAATTTTACTCTGCATAGCATTTTACATGTCAAAGTTTGTGAAATACTTTTAAATTAACTTCTAACCTTTTACTTAAAAAAAAATTATTCCCAGTCACATGGTTTATGTGTACTCAGCATAGGAAAAATTTTTAAAAGTTTGTAATGATTCAGTTACCTAAGAATATAACAATTTTTTAAATCTTCTGAGTATCTCAGCTCAAAAATATGAACAGAATACACTATGATGTACTTGCCGTAGAATTATAAATATTATCTTTTTCCTCCCGCTTTAAGTATGCCACTTAGCTGACTCTGAGTTGTAAAAGTGATGTAAAGTAGCTCAGACTAAACATGTAAGAGAGGAAATAAACAGACATTTATAAATTAAGCTTTTTATAATTCCGGGATAATCTGTAAAATTCCCCCGTGCATTTAGAGTGGCCACTCTTCACAGTGTCATCATCTGTGCTTGTGTGTATCCAAGACAGCCCTTCCATCAAGTCCCGACCAATGCCTCATTTGGCAGAGACTGTCAGTGTGGAATCATCGCAGTTCCCCTAAGGACAGCTGTGCAGCATAAATATACCGCATCATTCTCTTCTTGCCTGTCCTTGATTAAAAGGGAAATATGGACAAGGAGTCTTGAACAAAGAGAAAGCAATTTCCTAATTTCCTTGAACCCGAACATACTTTCTGTATTTAGATGCTTCACTGTAAAATATTTTTCCTAAGACGATAAGAAATACCGAATAATTACTCTTCAGCATATCAAACAAAAAACTTTATGTTTTTTAGAAATTGCAGGTTGTCATAAAACCAGTTTGTTATAGGAAATAAGTGAGTTTATAAATATGCCTATTATATATTCATTTACATTACAAATGACCCTATTCATTTTTCCCCTTTGTTTTCTTCTGTTAGTTTTACTATGTCATTGTGTAAGTTACATATATACTGTATAAGTCACACACATAATGAAAACTCTGAAGAACTAGTAGTAGCTCTAAAAGGGAAAATTAAAAACACATTTGAAAAAATAATTTTAAGAAAGGGCTTAATAAAGTTGTAGATAAGCTGGAAACTACTGCATGAATTCAGGACCCTTAATACATAGATCTTTGTTGCCCCTGTCATGTGCTCTCATTCGGAGCAAACTCAGCCCCATCTCCAGTAAAATCTCCTCCAGAGTGGCCAGATAAATATCTCTCCCTGATGAAAAGCAATAAGGGAAATCAAGGTGTGCCTGGACACCTTTGTTGCTCTCACAGATGCTGTGGAGTGCCAAAAAGAAAGGAGACAGGCCACAGAGCTCCTGTTGACCAGATAGTGTTGTTTGAGCATCAAAAGAAGGATAAATGATATTGTGATTATTATTACAGATCCTTAATTTTACTCAAAAGTGGAAAATGATGTGGTACCACAGAGGAGGCGCTTATGTGATTTAAAAATCGTATTTAGAGAAAATGTCATATATTGCTCCATTCACACTATGCATGTATTAGATGAAGTTTAGGTCAAATCAGGTAGCAAAAGATTAAGTAACAGTCTTACAAATGGGGTGTGTTTGTGTGTGTGTGTGCATGCGTGGCATGCAATTCCATGAATATAGGCAGAAAAACTTGAAGGAAATTATTTTAAAAGTTGTGTCAGAGGTTACAGTAAAAAGAAAAAAAGGTCAGAGTAAAATGTAACACACCAAGTCCTAGAGAGACGTGGGTGAGAAATACTTTATTGCTGTAAAAAGGGGCCTGATTCCATAAACTCTACAGTATGGTTTAATCATCTTGGGGGTTCCAGGTTTTTATGTTACTGTCCTGACCTGTTCCTCTAATTCATAATCAAATCAAGCTCCTTATTTTCTATCAGATAACCTTAAATCAATAACCTAATCTAATCTAAAACAGGACTTCCAACCTGACGCACGACTTCTATTTATTTTGATCAGAAAAATAGCCTTGTATCCAAGAACGTACAAAACACGCATACAGATAGAGATGATGATTTTTAAAAATTAAATTTTGTAATGGTTAATACTGAGTGTCAACTTGATTGCATTGAAGGATACAATGTATTGATCCTGGGTGTGTTTGTGAGGGTGTTGCCAAAAGAGATTAACATTTGAGTCAGTGGGCTGGGGAAGGCAGACCCACCCCTAATCTAGAGGGCACCATCTAATCAGTTGCCAGTGAATATAAAGCAGGCAGAAAAATGTAAAAAGGCGAGACTGGCCTAGCCTTCCAGCCTACATCTTTCTCCTGTACCGAGACCAGCTCGGCTGGGGAGACCCTAACCCTGCAGCGCTACAGGAATTAAAGACACACACACAGAAATATAGAGGTGTGAAGTGGGAAATCATGGGTCTCACAGCCTTCAGAGCTGAGAGTCCAGAACAGAGATTTACCCACGTATTTATTAATAGCAAACAAGTCATTAGCATTGTTTCTATAGCTATTCGGTTAACTAAAAGTATCCCCTATGGGAAACCAAGGGATGGTCCAAAATAAAGGAATAGATTGGGCTAGTTAACTGCAGCAGGAGCATGTCCACAGATTGTTCATGCTATGGTTTGTGGCTTAAGAATGCCTTTAAGTGGTTTTCCGCCCAGGTGTTCCTTGCCCTCATTCTGGTAAACCCACAACCTTCCAGCGTGTGCCTTAGGGCCATTATGAGCATGTTACAGCGCTGCAGAGATTTTGTTTATGGCCAGTTTTGGGGCCAGTTTATGGTCAGATTTTGGGGGGCTTGCTCCCAACACTCCTGTACTGGATGCTTCCTGCCCTCAAACTTTGGACTCCAGAGTTTTTCAGTTTTGATACTTGAACTGGCTCTCCTTTCTCCTCAAGCTTACAGACAGCCTATTGTGGGATCTTGTGGTTGTGTAAGTTAATACTTAATAAACTAATCTCTCTCTCTCTCTCTCTCTCTCTCTCTCTCTCTCTCTCTCTCTATCTCTCCTATTTGTTCTGGCCTTCTAGAAAACTCTGACTAATACAAATTTTGGTACCGGGAGTGGTTCTAGAGGAGCATAATATTAAAGATGGAGTTCTTTCATTGGCTTTGGGGTTTTTGGAGCTGGTTGCTTAATATTATTAGACCCCAAAATGCTAAGGACTCTACTTCTAATAGTGTGGAGAACACTGATAGTCCTTGGCATGAACTGTTTAGAGAATTATGCAAAATAAATGCATTTAACATTCCTGATTCACTGCTCATGAGAGGCAAGGAGCTTAGTGACTCTATACATGATATCTTTGACTATATGTGAAGACCCAACAAACATAATGAAGATGGTTGCTTGCTCCTAAGTTCAGTGGACAAAGTAATGAAAGAAAATGAGGAATTTAGGGATTCCATCTCCTGACTTCAGAAGCAGATACTGAGCCTGAAATCTGCTAAGATTGCCTTAAGTGAGAGCCTTATCTCCTGTAGAGAAAGCGCTGAAATTGTGGAAAGACAGACAGAAGTTCGTATCATGTGAGTGGCTGACCTGTAACGAAAGGTGTGTGCACAGCCTCACCAGGTGTCTACTGTTAAAGTGAGGGCATTGATGGCAAAAGAATAGGACCCTGCAACTTGGAATGGGACGTGTGGGAGGACCCTGATCCAGAGTTTGTAAACTCTGATGAACCTTTTTTGCCAGAAAGAACAGCTTCTCCATCCCCAGTAGTGGCAAAATCCCCTCCCTGACCCATGCTGCCATTAGCCTTTCCACCTTTGTTTGAGGAGCTAAACCCTGCACTGCCCGAGGCAACAGTGATGGCCTCCCTTGAAGCAGTTGCCAGGCAAAATAATGTTGATTCTCCTTAGGAGCCACCCCCACCACTCCTGTTTGTTTCCTGACCTATAACTAGACTAAACTCCTCTCAGGCCCCTAGAGGTGAGGTTGAGAGTGTGACCCACGAGGAGGTGCGCTACATTCGAAAAGAACTGCTTAAGTTCCCTAGTGTATATAAACAGAAATCTGGAGAACAGGCATGGAAATGGACATTAAGGGTATGGGATAATGGTGGAAGGAACATAGAGTTGGATCAGGCTTAATTTATTGATTTGGACCCACTAAGTAGGGACTCCGCTTTTAATGTTGCAGCTTGGGGAGTTAAAAAAAGGTTCTAATAGCTTATTTGCTCAGTTAGCTGAAATATGGATTAAAAGATAGCTCACTGAGAGCAAGCTGGAAATGCCTGACCTCCCTTGGTTTAATGTAGAGGAGGGAATCCAAAGGCTTAGGGAGATTGGGATGGTGGAGTGGCTTAGTCACTTTACACCTACTCATTCCAGCTGGGAGGGTCCAGAAGATATAGCCTTTACCAATGCATTGTGATACAGATTTGTGAGGGCAGCACTTGCATCTTTGAAGAGCCCTGTAATTGCTCTTTTCTGTATGTCAGATCTAATGGTGGGAACCATAGTCATTCAACCACAAAATTTAAATACAATGGGCATAATTGGATCCCAAGGAGGCAGGGGCCAAGTGGCAGCACTCAACCGTCAAATGCAAGGTGGGCGTAGCTAACATAATGGACAGCAGAGGCAAAGCAGCAATCAGAATAGTCTGACTCGTGTGGAGCTCTGCCATTGGCTAATTAATCACAGTGTTCCTAGAAGTGAAATTGATGGGAAGCCTACTGCATTCCTTCTTAATTTATATAAGGAGAAAAATTCTAGTTCGAATGGACAAAAGACTAATTTGAATTACAAAAACAGAGAATCATGGCCCCTCAATCAATTTCCAGACTTGAGCTAGTTTACAAACCCAGAACCCCTTGAGTCTGGGTCCCCTTGAGGAAGGACCCTACTACATCACTGACAATTTATGCAGTGAATCTTTTCCCCATCCTTCCTCAAGGAGACCTCCAGCCTTTCACCAGGGTAACTGTGCATTGGGAAAGGGAAATGATCAGACATTTTGGGGGCTACTGGACCCTGGCTCTGAGCTGATGTTGATTCCAGGGGAGCCAAAATGTCATTATGGTCCTCCAGTTAAAGTAGGGGCTTATGGAGGTCAGGTAATTAAAGGAGCTCTAGCTCAGGTCTGACTTACACTAGGTTCCAGTGGGTCCCCAGACTCATCCTGTGGTCATTTCCCCAGTGCCAGAATGCAAAATTGGCATAGACATACTTAGCAGCTGGCAGAATCCCCATATTGGCTCCCTGACTGGTAGGCTGAGGGCTTTCATGGTGGGAAAGGCCAAATGGAAGCCATTAGAGCTGCTTCTACCTAGAAAAATAGTAAATCAAAAACAATATTGCATACCTGGAGGAAATGAGATTAATGCCACCATCAAGGACTTGAAAGATGCAGGGGAGGTGATTTGAATTCCCCCAACATTTCCATTAAACTCTCCTGTTTGGCCTGTGCAGAAGACAGATGGATCTTGGAGAATGACAGTGGATTATCATAAGCTTAACCAAGTGGTGACTCTAATTGCAGCTGCAGTACCAGATGTAGTTTCATTGCTTGAGCAAATTACCACATCTCCTGGTATCCAGTATGCAGACATTGACTTGGCAAATGCCATTTTCTCCATTCCCGTCCATAAGGCCCACCAGAAGCAATTTTCCTTCATCTGGCAAGGCCAGCGATATACCTTTACTGTCCTACCTCAGGGGTATATTGACTCTCTGGGTTTGTGTCATAATCTTATTCTTGTGATGGTTAATACTGAGTGTTACCTTGATTGGATTGAAGTGTACAAAATATTGATCCTGGGTGTGTCTGTGAGGGTGTTGCCAAAAGAGATTAACATTTGAGTCAGTGGGCTGGGGAAGGCAGACCCACCCTTAATCTAGTGGGAGCCATCTAATCAGCTGCCAGCGAATATAAAGCAGGCAGAAAAATGTGAAGAGGTGAGACTGGCCTAGCCTGCTAGCCTACATCTTTTTCCCATACTGGATGCTTCCTGCCCTCGGACATCGGATTCCAAAGTTCTTCAGTTCTGAGACTTGGACTGGGTCTCCTTGTTGCTCAAACTTGCAGACAGCCTGTTGTGGGATCTTGTGATTGTGTAAGTTAATACTTAATAAACTCCTATATATATATATATGTGTAGGAGTTTATTAAGTATATATATATCCTGTTAGTTCTGTCTAGAGAACCTCAAGTTTATATTACCAGTATTACCAATATTTTGGGGGAGATGTAGCAATGGATTTTTTCAATACTTGTGACTTTTCTGTTTTTAAAAATGTTTAAGAAAATCAACTATATTAAATATGTGATTGTATTTTGAAATGTTTAATAGGGTTTGTTGGTGTTAAATAAGGAAACTTCACTTGTTTAATTTATTAGCTAAGTTGTAAAGAAAATAAGTGCCTTGAGTTTCAAGGCTTAAAATAGCTTGTAACAGTTACAGTTTAAAAAACTTTGGATTACTTTAAACGTTAGTTACTAAGTACCTGTTTCTACACAGATAACCCCTCCTTATACACTAAATAATAAATTAACAAGTGTTACTGAGGGCATGTTGACATGAACACTTCAAGTTGCCTCTAAACAAATTAGCAAGAGGCAGGGCAAGCAGCATTTAGTTGGGGCAGTTAGAAAAGTAGTCAAAGATATGCAATGAACAACGAACAAAAGCAAAGAGTGACTTAGCTATAGGCAACCTGTTTATTTACAATAAAAGCATTGTGTTGGCAAACTAGATCCCTGAAGCTAGATGCTCCACAAAGATGAGGATTTCGTGCATTTTACCCACTGTGGTGGCTCTGCTGTATTTTCACTGCCTGCTCCACAGTGTGCATTCACATCATTTTTGTTGAACGAATAAAGGTGGGTTTCAAAGGACCACTTGCTTCAGAACTACCCAGAGTCCCTTAAAATGCGGATTTACGGGATTCTTCTGGGTGCGGATTTACGGGATTCTTCTGGGGGACTGCATCCCGAGGGGTGTGGGAACCTGCATTTTTTTTACAGCCTCTCTTTCACATGGTATACAGTTTGAGAACCACTGAAGTTCAACCTCTTAACCTTGCTAGAGAGAAGACTAAATGGTTTGCTCAGGGTCCTATGGCTAATGACAGCTGAAAGTAGACCCCAAACTGTCAGTCTCGAAAACTTCATTGCTTTGTTTATTTCCTCTAGCTTTCAACGTATAGGAAGAGGGAAATAATTCAGCTTTCAGGTTTTGCTGTCATTTGCTTCTGATAGATGGTTGATTAAAAAATCCATTTGTCGCCGGGCGCGGTGGCTCAAGCCTGTAATCCCAGCACTTTGGGAGGCCGAGACGGGCGGATCACGAGGTCAGGAGATCGAGACCATCCTGGCGAACACGGTGAAACCCCGTCTCTACTAAAAATACAAAAAACTAGCCGGGCGAGGTGGCGGGCGCCTGTAGTCCCAGCTACTCCGGAGGCTGAGGCAGGAGAATGGCGTAAACCCGGGAGGCGGAGCTTGCAGTGAGCTGAGATCCGGCCACTGCACTCCAGCCTGGGCGACAGAGCCAGACTCCGTCTCAAAAAAAAAAAAAAAAAAAAAAAAAAAAAAAAAAAAAAATCCATTTGTCATGGTTTCAGTACCACTTCTTCTCCAGCATTATTTCATACTGCATTTCTCCATCGTTTTTCAGACTAGTCCCTATTTTTTTATTTTCCAATAAAATTATTTTTGAGCTGCCTGTTAATGTCTGTGAACTTTTAATGTTTTCTTATTTCACTTGAGTAGAGCTGTGAGAAAGCGTTTATTCCACCTAAGTAGGGCCTTCAGAGTCTTAACCTGTTTTTCTAGGAAGACTCTTCTGGGTCTCCGGTGGTGGAAGCCATTCTGTTACACCGCTGTGTTTGCTTAGGAAATACCATATTCCTATGCAAGCTTGACAGTGAAACGATTGGAAGAAGCAGTCTTCACCCGTGTAACAGCTTCCTCAAAAGAGCTTCATCCAAAGGCACGATTTCACAGGGCTCCTGCAAAGCTTGCTTTGTTTCCCCAATTTCTTGGGCATGTCGGACATGCCAAACCTAGATAAACGATTTGAAGGAGTTGAGGTCATTGTTCAGGATCTGTGACCGACAAGATTTCTTTTTGTAGAGTAATGTAACATTGGGCAATGCCTAAGGAGTAATGGCGCCTCAGTTTCCTTAGTTATTCCTGCCCTCTTCCTTTCACCTGTTTGCACTTTGCATATGAGGAGATAATTAGTAGTCAATTGATTAGAGAGCAATTTCAACATTTTTCAATATCCTTAATATAAAGCAATAAAGCAGGCGGCTGAAAAAACAACAGCAGTTTACAGAGCGCGGTTTGATCAGAGATGCTCACTTTATTTTAATCAGGACGACTGGCCTTAATTTCATTTTTTAAGTTGTTAACACTAAAACTCTTTAGAAGAGTTCCCTAATTTGAAGAAAAATTCAGCCGGCTGCTTTCTTGGGCGCACTGGTCAACCCTAGCGATTTCACCTGGGAAAGCACTGAAACCGGCCACTCCCTGCAGGATGGCCAGGGAAGCTGGGCTTGTGTCCCCGGTGCCCAGCCCCAGACCTCCTCCGCCCTCTTCTCCCCCACGCGGAAGAGAACGCGGTGCTGCGCCCAGCAGCGCAGGTAGGGCCTCCAGAGCTGGGGCAGGGGCGGCTGGCGTGACAGAGTGGCCGTGGTTCCTGAGCGAGCAGGGCCTCGGCAGGTGAGCGCACCCTGCACCTTTGCGCCCAAGGCGCGGCGATCTCCGCTCATCCAGGCCGCACCCCGGCGCTGCTTTTTTCCGTCCCGACCTAGGCACCGCGGGTTCTACTGACCCCGCCAACTAGGGGAATCCGTGACGGACGCCGAGGCTTGCAGGGTGGGGGCGGCGGGAGACAGAGCCCAGGGAGAACCGCCGGGGCGACGCGGCGGGTACCCTACTGGGTCCTCCCAGGGATGGCGACCAGAGAGCGAGCCTAGGGTCCGGGTCCAAGGCAGGCGTTGCGTAGGGAGCCCTGAGACCCCCTGAGTCCGAGATTGGTGCCCGCCCGGGCAGGCTGCGCGGACTTCCGAGGGTCCCGCGCGCTGGGACACGCCCTCATCCTGGGGGACGACCCGGTGGCCCCAGGCACCGCCTCCCGTTCCCGCCCCGCGCCCCGCAGCGCTTAGGCTTCGGCACACTGGGGGCCGAGTCCCAGTGCAGCTCCAGCCGACCCCCGGGACTAGACAAGGGCAGGCACGCGTGAGGACTGCGGCCGGCCGCGTAGCCGCGCTCTGGTCCCGCTGGCCATTTCTTGGGCTGCGCACCCTCCGGAACTGCGTCAGGATCCTCCACGAGCCTCCCACTCTCTTCTGCCCGCTTGCGAACATGTGGCCTCTCAAACCCTGCGCCCCGCTGTCCACACTCCTCCTGCTGGCGCTGGCTTTGTCCCCGCCCGGAGCCCACGGGAGGCCGCGGGGGCGCAGGGGAGCGCACGTCACGAATGAGGAGCCCAAGCCGTTACTTTTCCTCCCCGCGGCCGGGGCCGGCCGGACTCCCAGCGGCTCCCGGAGCGCAGGTAGGATATCCCCGTCCCGCCCCATCCTTTGCTCTGCGACTGGGGCTCCGTGGATTCCCCTAGGAGCTGGGCGAGGCACTCGCTTTGGGAAGCTTGAGATTAGTACAGCAGAGAACAGAGCATCTCTGCAGATTCCCAGCTCTCAGAAAGAGGTCGTAAGCGTATTAGATTTACCACGGTTGAGAGTTAAGTAAAGAAATCCAGTTGGCAATGGGACCAGCCTTCTATGTCCCCTCCCAGGTGTGGGAGGCCTTTTTGGAAATAAACTGGTAAAGCAGCCCAAAGATATGAGTTTCAGTCCCACCGGCCTAGGGGTGGTGGACAGGTTAGGACCCTGTCAGCACCTCATTTCTGGGTCTTCCAGGGTTTTGAGAATTAACTAAGATTGCTGTCCGTAGACACCTGACGGTGCCAGGAATGCCCAGTTCCCTTCCCCTTTACGCTGGCCACAGCGAGTGGCTGAGGATGCGCCAATTTCAGCAGGCGGCAGCTTATGTTACTGGAACCTTTCCTAGATCATTTTAGAAGGGCCCAAGACGCAGCCGGCTGCTCCCAAATCGACTTTGGACAAGTCAGGTTCCTGCTACTTAGATGCCCAAGGGGAGTGGAAGGAATGAGAGAGGAAAAAGTCACGCTCTAGAGGGTCGTGAGACTCCCACAGGCAGAGAAGAGGTCTTGTGAATGCAGGGAAAACGGAAAAGGCCCTGGAAAAGGAGGTCCGAGGGGGCGGCCGGGCATTTGGGGCAGCGCTGAAGGGAGGAGGGCAGGACACGCAGGGAAGGAAGATGGGGACAGAAGCGAGAAGCTCCTCACACGTTTCTGTTCACACCCAGCAACAGTAAAGCAACGTGAAGCTGGCCGCGAGGCTGGGACAGAAGGGCCCCTCTGCAGGGACATTTGGTGGCCTCCACCAGGCTTGGGAAGAGGAGAGGGCCTAGGGTGGTCTGGGGACGCCCGGCAGCTAGTGGCTGGCCCTGGGAGCACAGCTCCTGATCCCTTCTCCTCAGGCTTCGTGGCTAAGAAAGCAAACAATGGCTTCTTAGTATCATTTTTTCCACAGTACTTGTGATATAAATATATACTTATTCTCTCCACAAACTTTCTTCGAGTTCCTGTCCGTCACCATGCAGAGGGCAGAGGCCACCCAGAGGAGCAGACAGCAGTGTCTGCGCTCTCCTGCACACTTGGGTGTGGAGGGAGGGGCTGGTGCACACCTGCACTGAGTGAGCAGGGTGTCCTGCCCTGGGGAGGGGATGGAGAAGGTGGGAAGCTGAGGTGGGCTGCCCAGCTGGTGTGTGGACAACCTGGGCAGAGCCTCTCAGTCCAGCCGGCCACTGGGGAGCCCTCAGGAGGGGGAGGGCACAGGGTCTGTGTCCGCAGCACGGCCGTGCAGCAATGGTGCACACGGATCATGCACTTTGACTTAAAATTATTGGTAGCCTGAAATGTTTATCTCAGAGAATAAAATGTGACTTTGGAATGTGAAAGATCTGGGAGAAAGGCTCTCAAAGTACAGAAAATCGAGGGCACACATTCAGACCTGTTTCATTCAACAGATCTTTTCTCTTTGATTCAGACAGTGAAGACTTACTGAAGTGAGTTACAAGGGATAAAACAATATTTTATTTGTTTATTTATTTTGAGATGGAGTTTTGCTCTTGTCACCCAGGCTGGAGTGCAGTGGTGTGATCTCGGCTCACTGCAACCTCTGCCTCCCAGGTTCAAGCCATTCTCCTGCCTCAGCCTCCCAAGTATTACAGGTGCACCACCACGCCCAGCTAATTTTTATTTTTCTTTTTTTTGTAGTTTTAGTAAGGAAGGGATTTCACGATGTTGCGCTAGGCTGGTCTCGAACTCCTGACCTCAGGTGATCTGCCTGCCTCAGCCTCCCAAAGTGCTGGAATTACAGGCGTGAGCCACTGTGTCTGGCCAAAAATATTTTATTAAAAGTTAAAAGTGGCAACCATCTGAAGTTTTAAACAACAATATAGTCAGACAGAAAGTGCCCTGTGGGCACCCTCAAAGACATTGCTTTCTGTGACTGTAGTTGTCTAAGTTTTTGATTGCTATACTACATTCACAAGGGGAGAAAAGGGTGGGTCATAACATCCGTATCTGAGTCTGTGAATGGAGTACTTGCACATGTATCAGGGACAAACAAGGACATGAGAATATAGAGGGCAAGGGCCTATCTGGATGTTCTCAAGGGGCGCACTCAGCAGGTGGCAGGGGTTATCATTCATTCAGGAGGAAAATGTCTCGCAGGTCCGGGAGGTCAAGGACTCTCCTCTCTGTCAGATGTGCCTGGAATGATGGCTCCATATTTCTGTAGTGACGTAATAAGCACCATCGCCCAGACCTAACATACCTGTTCTAGATTCAGCAATCTTTGCTGCCCCTGCAGTTGCGCTGTCTGCCTTTTTCTGTAGGCCTGGCAACTTCCCTAAATGCAGATGTGAGCTGGAGGTGGGGGGATCATTTCCAGGGAGAGGGAGTAGTAACTAGGAAACCTTGAGGCAGGAGGGGCCAGACAGCATGCCATGAGGATTGCGGAGAGTGGGGGACTGGAGGAGATGTGTTAGGTTCCCAGGAACACTCCTGATTCACCGTCCTTGGCCCTCCTTCCTTCTCACAGCCCACTTGTTCGTGCATGTATCTGTCCTGTCATTTAGCCATTTAACCCACAGCTGTGGTCGCTGTGATGGGCAACATTGTTGACAATTGTGCTTGAGGAGCACAATTCAGTTCGTAATTCCTGCCTCCGATGTCTCTCGAATCTGGGTCTTCCTTTTTAGTGTCCTTCCCACCACTCTAGTTCAGACCCTCTTGAGAGCTTTATGGTGACCCTGTACATCATCTCCAATTCTATTGGTGCCCCTGACAGTGTGTCCTGTTGGGATAAGAATTCCCAGTAACCTTCACTCCTGCTCTCTCATTCCTGTTCCCTCCTCCCTTTGTCTTTGGTCACTGCGCCACCAGCAGAATGGCACAAACAAGGGACCAAACCTCAAACTCTGCCAAAGGAAAGAAACATCAGAACACTCACCCACTGAAAGAAAAACAGAGTCAGAAGGCTGAGAACAGGGCCGTGGTGGGAGTAGAGAGGAGGTTCAGAGTTTTTGACAGAGAGAAAATTGGCTTGAGGTGTGAGAGGTAGCAGTGTAAGGGGACTGTTAGCAAGTATTGATGTATATGACGTTTCCTTTGCTACCTCTGCCTTTTCAAGGTATTTCATGTTTACCTTATTTCTACAGGCTTTCTGGGGTCAGATTTGTGTTGTTGTGGTTGCTGTTGTTGTTTTAATATAAAACCTCGCTGACGTGGCGCTTAAGGAGAGCATGTGAAGGAGTTTTGATGAGGTTATGCTGGACAATGGCAAATGAACGTGCTTCATAAGTAGCATGGGGCTGGTCTCTTCCCGGTCATAAATCTGCTGTGAGTTCTCTTGATGTTCCAAGAAGGTCCTAGCTTCCTTGGAAAGAAAGGCAGATATATACATTATATATATATATAGTAGAGACAGGGTTTTGCCATGTTGGCCAGGCTTCTCTTGAACTCCTGACCTCAAGTGATCCACCTGCCTCAGCCTCCCAAAGTGCTGGGATTACAGGAGTGAGCCACTGCATCAGGCCCCATTATGAACATTTTATACTTCTTCTTCTTTTTTTTTTTTTTTGTTTTTGAGATAGTCTTACTCTGGTTGCCCAGGCTGGAGTGAAATGGTTCAATCTCAGCTCACTACAGCCTCGACCTCCCACCTTAGCCTCACAAGTAGCTGGGACTACAGGCATATGCCACCACACCCAGTAATTTTTTGTGTGTTTTTAGTAGAGATGGGTTTTGCTATGTTGCCCAGGCTGGTCTCAAACTCCTGACCTCAAGTGATCTGTAGTCCTTGGCCTTCCAGAGTGCTAGAATTACAGGCGTGAGCTACCACCACAGCCAACATTTTATACTTCTGTTAATATTTTACAATCTGAATATATGAGTCTTCAACTTTGCTTAACTTCTACAGAATCCATAATTACTATTCATCTTATGTATGTGTCTACTCACGCTTGGTAGGCTCTGTTTTCTCTGTAAACATAAGGCAAATTATATAAGCCAACTGTTAAAAAAAAGTCTTATCTTTATTATGCAATAGTTACATGTGAGAAAACAGGAAAACAAAAACACCAAAAAATTGAAACCCCAAAAGGTGATTATTTCTGGCTGATAGTTTTGTAAAGTTTATCGACAGTATCAGATTGGCTATTGATCATTTCCATGAGACAGAAAGCACTGGTTCCAGGCTTGCTGTGGAATTGGGAAGGAGTGGATCTCTGAGTTCCAGGTGCCTTGTCTGCGCCACAGGGAAGACCCCATCATGAGGCTTCTTGTGAAGATGTAACAACAAGGGAGATATGTGGAGCACCTGACCGGGCTCCTGGCCTAGGAGCTGCGGGCGGGCAGCTTCTTACTCTCTAAAAGCACCACCTGGGCATCAGCCATGGTGAACCTGAAAAGATGGATATCATCATGACTGCTTCAGAGCTTGGTTATATTTGTTTATAGGAGATTTTCTATCGCCAGCAGATATGCCTGATGCTAAGAAAGGAAAAACAACAAGTTACCCGTTGGGTTTGGAATACTATCTGTTTGTGTAACTTTTTCTTATAACTATCTTTTGTGATTTCTAACAGATTTGAAAACAAAGTCTCTAATAGATTTAAAAACAAAGTAGGGCAGGGGTCATACTCTGAACTTTAAGTCAAAAGAATAAAAATTAATTACTACATTAAAGAATTACTCATTACTACTGTATTAATTGATGAAATGTTAAAATAGCCACACCTTAAAGAATTATTTAAAGATATAGCAAAAATAAAAGATACTTCACAAGAAAGAAAGCAAATGTAACACATAGGTTAGGTTATGTGGACAATGAGCAATAAACTTGCTTATCTCGTTTGTTGATGAATTAAATTTTGGTTCAGTTGTATTACTGTATCATTCCTGTTGAGAGTTTTATCCATCCAGTCTTCTAAACCCATGTATATTCCATTCTTAGGAAAAATATTTCTTATAAGTGCTTTTTCTGTTTTACTATCTAATCCAATATTTTACATTACTTTGGTAAAATCTTTAACATATGGTAATCAGGTAGTAATTACACATTTCAAAAACATTCACAATAAGGTATTTTGAAATACACTGCAAAACTCTTGCTGTATAAAGAATTTCATTGCCTCATCTAGGAAACAACACGCTATATTTAGAAAAAGTTAGTTTAAAATTGTTATAGAAGATTAGAAGGAGAGATAAAAGCTTTCTTGTAGCCAATTTTTGCATCATTTCCAGTGTATATAAAGTATATATGACTAGATCACCATTCCATGCAGGATCTACCACCATGCTTGTTTTAAAATATACCTGGGAATTGTTTTAATCAGAGATAGTAAGACACAGATGCCTGGAAATGACTATCATGAAGGAAGAAGTTTGTCTTCACATGTCCCTAAAGACAGGAGCACAGCGAACCACACAAGCCCACAGGGGAAGCACCAGGGCGGGTCATGAGGAAGAAGGAACGGGGAAAAAGTGGGCAAGAGGTTGTACTGTGATTTCCCCAGGAAAGCCAAGGCATGGCAGGGTAAGCGGGCTTAGGATTGGCTGGTTTGAGTGATTTCAGTGGGCTCTGGCACCAAGGACTGCCGCTAGTCATCAGGTATCTGGCCCTGGAGTGATTAGGGTGGAGGAATGTTGGCCCAGAGTTAGAGAGCCCAGTAAAAGAAGTGGTGAAGGTGTGGGTTTTGCATTGGCTGCTTTGTAAATGAAAGGTGAGCTTGCACTGTTTGTTTACCTTGTCCTTTAAATTTATATATGAATTATCTGCTGACTATCTCAGCTACAGAATCTCGATCTTGACCCTTTCCTACCTAAACCTGTGTCCTGTCTCTGTGAGTTTACTCTCTCTAGGAATAGCTACCCTGGGAGGGGCATTCTCTCCAGGGTCAGCAAGGCCCCAAGATGTCAAAGCACTGGAAATACAGAAAATAAAAATTCATGGTTAATACAGCTCACAGGGCAAAATCCGATATCCTCTGCCAGCTTCATCTGTGTTCCAGCCCTCCATCGCCTCTTCCTGCCCATGATCCCACCTGGACTCCAGTTGACTCCAGTAGGCATTTGTCGACCTTTATCTTACTTGGCCTGTTGGATGCTTTGCTGCAGTTGACCCGTCTCTTCCTCTTTAAATAATTCCTGATTCCACAGTTATTCTTGCTTTGTTCTCTTCTTCTCTGACCATTCCTTCTTTCTCTCTCCAAACATCTCTTCTTCAGCCTTTAAGTGTTTGTGTACCCCAAGGTTCCATGCTTATCAATGGATTTTCTACAAAATCCATGGAAGATTCCAAAAGGTATCTTCTTCCTTTTTCTTTACCTTGTCCTTTAAATTAGTATATTCATTATCTGCTGAATATCTCAGCTACAGAATCTCAAACTTGACCCTTTTCTACCTAAACCTGTGTTCTGCCTTCAAACCTGCTCTCTGTCCTTTATTTCTGGTCAAAGTAAAGGCAAGTTTTTTATTGTTAGAGATTGTGTTTCTAGGGTGGTTAATTTATTGCTGGATTAACAGCTCTCTGGAGTTTCCCAGTCGCTTAGTTTGTTGATAAGTCTTCTCACTGCCTAATCCAAGAATATTATTAGGGCTAGATCCTGTGTTTTCTGCAAGTACGAATCTACTGTCATTTGGTTGTCGTGCCTAATAACTGATTACACATAAAAATCTTATCACTTTGTGAAATGTGGTACATCTATTTGTTTTTGAAATGTTTTAGCATTTTTTTTTTTTTTTTTTGGTGACAGAGCTTCACTCTTGTTGCCCAGGCTGAAGTGCAATGGTGCGATCTCGGCTCACCACAACCTCCACCTCCCGGGTTCAAGTGATTCCCCTGTCTCAGCGTCCCGAGTAGCTGGGATTACAGGCATGTGCCACCATGCCCAGCTAATTTTTGTATTTTTAGTGGGACAGGGTTTCTCCATGTTGGTCAGGCTGGTTTTGAACTCCTGACCTCAGGTGATCTGCCCACTTTGGCCTCCCAAAGTGCTGGGATTACAGGCATGAACCACTGCACCGGGCCCTGTTTTAGCATTTTTATAAGAATCTTGTTTATCTTTTTAAGTGTCTATGGAAATGATCATTTTAAATCTGGAAGAGGGATTAACTAGATTAAACTAGAAACTGAATAAATCATTTTCATGAGATCAGTCTTTAGATGAAATTGCTAAAATTTAAATTAAACATAAATTGTTCTGTGGTTTACAGCAAGAAAATAGTCTACTTTATAATATGACTTTGTATTTTTTCAAGTTTTCTGGGCTCATTTAATATTCTGTCCTTTTGTGAATATGCAATCTAATGGTAGAATTTTATCATAATATTGCATAATATAAGAGGACTTCAAAAGGACTTTAGAGATTATTTAGCTTGTCTACCTGAATTTACAAAAAAAAAACCCAAGGCGTCTTTGGAGGTCTGGCTGGACACAGAACTTTACTTTTGCTGAGAAAGCAAAGCATGACTGTCCAATCCTAAGAGAGGACATAGGACACGGTTGAGTATAGAGTCTGATTCGATATGACTATGTGTTTTAAGTCAGATCATTTAAAATAAATTTTAGGTAGCTCTTATAATCAGTGAAATGTTACAGATGCTGCATCTTCCAATTTTTTTTTTTTTTAGAAATGGAGTGTCACTCTGTGGGCAGTGGCACGATCAGAGCTCACTGCAGCTTCTAACTCCTGGGCTCAAGGGATCCTTCTGCCTCAGCCTCGCAAGTAGCTTGGACCACAGTCCTGCGCCACCATGCTCAGCTCATTTTAAAAGTTTTTGTAGAGATAGAGTCTCACTATGTTGTACAGGCTGGTCTCGAACTTCTTGCTTCAAGTGATTTTTCCACCTTGGCCTCCCAAAGTGTTGGGATGACATTATGCCCAGCCCCCAAAACATATCCTATTAAGCACCGTAGTCCAATTTTAGAAATAATTTAAACACCAGATGTATAAAAATCAAGGTGCTCACTTACACCATACACATTTTTCCTTGCTCTGTCAGCTTCGAGGGACTAGAAGCAGCCACACTGTAGTCAGCAGGAGCGCACCAAATACCCTGATCTTGGTTTCTAATGCCATTCTCCAGTAAAAGAACCAGGGTTCATTGGGGAAATCCCTAAAACCAAGACTAAGATGGAAAATAATAAGAAATGAGCCTAGAGTATCTGGTAATGCCAGAAAGTTTTAAAAAGTGATAAAAAATACAAAGCAATAAAAATAACAACAGAAACTTACCAATGGCAGAGTCAAAGGAACACAGGAGCCAACTAAAACATTTCGTAATGGCCAGAGCCAGAATCATCTGAGATACAAAATAAAGCAAGTAGTATTAGATTGTAACACAAAATATAAATTATTCATCAGTCATTGCTTGCGTAAATAAATGATTGAGTAAATAAATAACTGGAGGAGAAGAGACAAACCTCTCATGTAGAAGAATTCTAAATAATGCATGTAGATACTATGTCCTCAAAGAAGGGACGCATAACTCCCCTGTCCTCAAGTGTGGGCTGAGCGTAGTGACCTCCTTCTGAGAAGTACAGTGTGGGGCAGGGGGAGGGGAGTGGGGAAGGAGTAGCTTTGCAGTAAGAATCCTGACACACAGGGACTCAGCCAGGAGGTCAAGGTCAACATCAGCAAAAGTAAATTACACTAAAAGTGGGCACTCTTCACAGGATGTGATGAAAATGGCATTTTCCCTTGGTGGTCTTCCTCCCTAAAACCCATAATCTCACTTTAATTACAAGGAAAACATCAGGCAAATCTCAAATGAGGGACATTCTATAACATACCTCACCAAGACTCCTCCAAATGCTCAAAGTTATCAAAACAGGGAAATTTTGAGAGACTCACAGCCAAGAGACGCTTAAGGAGACATAATGACTAAGTGTAATGTGGAATCCTGGGACAAAAAAAGGACATCAAGGAAAAGTGAAGGAAATCTGAAAGGAGTGTGGACTTCAGTGAGTAAGAATGTATCAGTATTGGCTCACTAATTGCAAGAAATGTGCCATACTAATGTAATGTTAATAATAGGAGACACCAGGGCAGGGCATATGGGAATGCTTTGTATTACGTAATTTTTCTGTGCATCTAAAACTGCTCAATAATAAAAGACTTATTTTAAAAATTTTATCTCACTCTTGCAGGTGGTTGACATCTTCCAAAACATTGGGTTTTAGTTTTAGGATGTAAATACTGCCTTTTAAAGCTATCTGTCACAGAGAGAATAATTATAAATAAATAATAATTTATATTTTTCAAAAGCTACTTAGAAAATAAGAAAAAAAATCTAAATTAACACTACTACAAAAACTTTAAGTAATATAAATAACCTGGAGTGAGTGATGTTTTAAAAATATTTCTGGTGGGGCAAAGTGGCTCACACCTGAAATCTCAACTCGTTGGGAGGCTGAGGCAGGAGGATTGCTTAAGCCCAGCAGTTTGAAGCTGCAGTGAGCTATGATTGTACCACTGCACTCCAGCTGTGGTGACAGGGCAAGACTCTGTCTCTAAAAAAAAAAAAATAAAAATACATATTTTCTATTTTCGGAAGTTTTTCAGTCAGGATATTCTTTGTAGGTGGGTCTTTACAACTTGCATTGGCTAAATGGACTAGCTGATTTCTTTCACAGGAGATTGTAATAAAACCTCACATTACAGAATATATTTATTTATGTAAAAGTTATTCCCCATTGAAATTTTGTAAATAAGTCATATTTTTTGATGTCTTGGTTAATTCATTTTTAAAAATTTTGAGCAAATTATTGTGAAAATAATTCTCTTTTATAATGCAAATAATTAATTCCAACTTACTTGTTTAGTGAATTCAGATTTCATACATTAGGAGTCTAATTGTGTTCCCCTTCCCCAAAATACGCTGAGGATCTAGTTCCCCAGTGCCTCAGAGTATGGCCTTATTGGGAAATAGGGTCATTGCAGATGTAATTAGTTATGATGAAGTCATACTGGAGTAGAATTGGCCCCTTTTCAGTATAACTGATGTCTTAGTAAAATGATGGCCATGGGAAGATAGAGAGACACAGGAGAACTCCATGTGACAATGAAGGCAGAGATTGGAGTGGAGCATCGACAAGCCAAGGATCGCCGGCAGCCACCAGAGCTGGAACAGGCAAGGAGGGATCCTTCCCTCAAAACTTCAGAGAAAGCATGGCCCTGCCCACATCTTGATTTCAGACTTCTTGCCTCTAGAACTGTGAGACAGTAAGTCTCTGTTGATATAAGCCGTCCCACTTGTAGAACTTTGTTATGGTGGCCCTAGGAAACAAATACATAGTATATGGTCTTTTCTGAAGGCAGAATCCATCGGTACTTATTCCATATGTAAAGTTTGAGAAAGTGCTGCAACTACTCAACTCTGTCTCTGCAGCTCAAAAGCGCCACACAAACTTATATCAATGGGAGTCTATCCAACATACTGTGTTCCAGTAAAATAAAAGTCTGACTCTGTAAATCTGGGCTTGGTTTGCATTTCTAACATGCTCCCAGAAGATGCTGACACTGCTGGTCTGTAGAATGTAGCAAAAACTTAGAAGATAATCAGCAACCAATTTGAGTTTACTTTTATATCCTCTGCGTAATTTGCAGCCTAAATGGCATGTAGGTCTCATTAAACCACCTGGCTAATGTGTGTGTCAAAAAGAGAGTTACACACATACATCCCTCTATTTAAATATCTTAAACTGTAACAGAAGCAGCGTGATATAAAAACATGTATTTACAAATATTTATACATTTACAAGTATATACTGGTACAGATGTTATGTAACTACATAAAGAAAGAAGAAGGCACCCATTTTATGGCAGTTTATTTTTAAATGCTTTTAATTTAGTATTTTTATGTATTTATTTATTTTTGAGATGGAGTCTCACTCTGTCACCCAGGCTGGAGTACAGTGGTGCGACCTGGGCTCACTGCAACCTCTGCCTCCCTGGTTCAAGCGATTATCCTGCCTCGGCCTCTCAGGTAGCTGGGATTGCATATGCCACCATGCTCGACTAATTTTTGTACTTTTAATAGAGAAGGGATTTCACCACGTTGGCCAGGCTGGTCTCAAACTCCTGACCTCAAGTGATCCACCTGCTTCAGCCTCCCAAAGTGCTGAGATTACAGAAGTGAGCCACCGTGCCTGGCCAATTTAGTATTTTTAAAAAAATATTTCTTAAACATATTTAAAAGTCAGCTTTAATATATTTAAAAGGTTATACTAGAGTCGGCTCTTTTTCAGTACAACTGGTATTGTTAATAAGATGACAACCATGGGAAGATACAGAGACACAGGAGAACTTCATGTGACGATGAAGGCAGAGGTTGAAGTAGCTTTTTCTACTATTATATATTTAATATAGTATAGCTTTTTCTGCTATATATTTAAAAAATTTGAATTTGTCATATTGAAATTAAAATTGAATTTTTCTCCAAAAACAGTTCTCATCTATAATTCTCTCAGTACTGCTGTAATAAAGGTAATCGTTCTTATTTTTGAAATAGGAACTAGTTATACAATGATTAGATTGATTAGTAATGAGATTAGTAGTGTCTTATCTTTAAAATAAATAACTGAAAGAACTGTACAGCAAACATTTTGATTTAAGTACCTAATGTAATGCTAGATTGAAACTTAAAGTAATGTTCCATAGTACCTCACAAAGGACTGAGGATCAATTAACAAGGCTTGTCAACAGTAAGTCATATCAGAACAAATTATCTTTATGGAAGATAGTCAAATTATATGCAGGTAGAAGCAAACAATAAACATTTTCAATTATTTTGTTTTCTGGTCGTACTGCATTTTTTAATTATTTCACTTGACCATGGCTCATTTTAAAACAAGAATATAAAATAAGAGATAAGTATGCCAACATATATATGTACATATGTATGCAAATCTATTTCTTTAAAAGATTTTGTAAACTTACAATTGAGGAGAGCAGCAGATGGCAACTGTTTTAGTAAATAAAAACTAGAAATTTTTACAAATTGGATGAATGAGATAGTCATTTATTCAAATTTTTCCAAGATAATGATCATGCATTACCTAGAGACCTGTTTGATTTTAACCCTCCCAAATAATGTAATCTTTTATATAATCGTAGTTACGTATCACAGAAATGAAGCATACATTTTATTTTATTTTTTAATTGGCAAATAATGGGTACATAGTGATGTTTCAATATCTATAATGCACAGTGATCTGATCAGGGTCATTAGCATATCCATCTCAAACAATTGTCATTTCTTTGTATTGGGAACGTTCAATATCCTCCTTCTAGCTACTTGAAATTGTATAGTGTGTTATGGTTTACTGTAGTCATCCTGCAGTGCTATAGAACACTAGCACTTCTTCCTCCCATCTAGTTGTCATTTGAAGCTTACATTTTATTTTATTTTTTCATCTAGTTGTCATTTGAAGCTTACATTTTATTTTATTTTTTCTTCTTTTTTTTTTTTTTTTGAAATGGAGTCTTACTCTTGTCGCCCAGGCTGGAGTGTGCAATCTCCGCTCACTGCGACCTCTGCCTCCCAGGTTCAAGTGATTCCCCTGCCTCAGCCTCCTGAGTAGCTGGGATTACAGGCGTGTGCCACCGTGCCTGGCTAATTTTTTTGTATTTTTAATGGAGACGAGGTTTCCCCATGTTGACCAGGCTGGTCTCGAACTCCTGACCTCAGGCGATCTGTCCATCTCGGCTTCCCAAAGTGCCGAGATTACAGGCATAAGCCACCACATCCAGCCTGAAGTTACATTTCAGACTTGTGCTGTCCAACACCACATCCACGAGCTATGAGGCTACTGAGCACTTGTCATGTGGCTGGTCCAAACTGAGATGTGCTGAATGTGCAAAATACACCCTGGATTTTGAAAACTTAGTGCAAAAAAAGTAAAATATCTCATTAGTAATTAATATTGTTGATAACAAGTTGAAATGGTAACACTTTGGCTATACTCGGTTAAAATAAATTATTATTTTTTAAATTTTAATTCTAATTTTAACTTTAGAAATGAGGTCTCACTATGTTGCCTGGGCTGGTCTCAAACTCCTGGGCCCAAGCAACCCTCCAGCTTCATCCTCCCAAAGTCCTGGGATGACAGGTGTGAGCTGCTGTGACTGGCCAAATGATTAAATTAATTCACTCATTTCTTTTTACTATTTAAATGTGGCTACTAAACATTTAGAATTACATGTGTGGCTCCCATTTATCTCATCGTAGATGCTGCTCTCTTAGAACGTTTTCCATCTGAGAGAAATCAACTAGTTTTGTTGTTTAGGGGGAGTTTTCCTTTTATTTAGTTTTTAAAATTTATTTATTTACTTATTTTGAGATCAAGTCTTGCTCTGTCACCCAGGCTGGACTGCAGTGGTGTGATCTTGGCTCACTGCAACCTCCACCTCCCAGGTTCAAGTGATTCTCCTGCTTCAGCCTTCTGAGTAGCTGGGATTACTGGCACACACTACCGTGCCTGGCTAATTTTTTTGTATTTTTAATGGAGATGGGGTTTCGCTGTGTTGGTCAGGCTGGTCTCGAACTCCTGACCTCAGGTGATCCACCTGCCTCAACCTCCCAAAGTGTTGGAATTATGGGCGTGAACCACTATGCTTGGCCTAGGGTAATTTTCTTACATTCAGTTGTTTATTTAATATTTTGTGGATCAAAACTATTGGGTACATCTAGTCACTGAATGCAAATTCATTTTCAATTAGTTTTTATTGAAGAATTAGTACAGATTTATGTTCAAAAAAGTTAAAAGTAATAAAAAGGGTGTGCATGGAAAAGTATCTCTTCTCTCCATCCCCAGAATTCTGCTCCCTGGCACCTCCCACCATTTTAGTTTGTTTTTATACAAATAGGAGTGTGCTGCAGAGCAGGGATTGGCAAACTTTCTTTAGAAAGGGCCACATAGTCAATATTTTGGGCTTTGTGAGTGTTAGAAACAGATAATTGGTGCTGCAAAGAAAAGCGTGGAGACAAAGGATCTCTCAGCAAGGCAATCTTTACTATCTACAGAAAGGATGCCTCTCGCAGATGGAACAATGGTGAGAGCACACCTGCACAAAGGAAAAGCAGACATATTTATCCCTTACGCATTTGGGTCGTCCTTACTGCTGTGTCCTGCATCCATTGGCTGGAGCTGGACCTCACAGTCTTAAACTGATACCCGGTGTGCTAATAACCTAAAAACTTCCCTAAATAGCTAAGTTCAAGGGAGAATAAAGAAGAAAAGGAAGTTGCTTACAAAAGGTTTAAGGAAGCAATAACATTTCCAAACAAGGAAGGGGCATAAGCTATGAGCTAAGACTTGCCTGGGCCTGTCCAGGCATGCAAGCCAAAGCAACTAACTGGGCTAAAGTGTAAGAACTAGTAGGTGATAAGACGCTTTGGAGTAAGGAGCTATTATTCCTAGTGTCTATTATTTTATTTTTAAACCAAGAGGAGCTTTGAAGAGGAACTTTTCTGCTCTGTACAGTGAGCCATACTATCTCTGCAGCAACTACTCAGTTCTGCCCTTGTAGTGAAAAAGCAGCCACTGGCGACCCCTAAACAAATGGATGTGGGCATGTTGCAGCAGAGTTTTATTCACAAACACAGGTGCAGGCTGGATCTGCCTCAGGAGCTGTTGTTTGCTAGCCCCTGCATAGGCCAGTGCTAGTCAATACAGTTATAGTCACGTGCCACAAAAGGACGTTTCTGTCATCTACAGACTGCATATACCATGGTGGTCCTTAGATTATAATACTGTATTTTTACTGTTCCTTTTCTATGTGTAGATATGTTTAGATTCACAGATACTCACTATGGTGTTACAGCTGCTCACAGTATTCAGCACAATAGGTTTTGTAGCCTAGGAGCAATAGCCTGAGTGTGCAGGAGGCTCTCCCACCAAGGTTTATGTAAGTGCACTCTATGATGCTCCCACAATGAAGGAATCACCTAATGATGCATTTCTCCAAACGTATTCCCATCATTAAACAGCACATGACTGTAAACCTTTTAACTTATCTCTCTGCATCTATTCTTTGCCCTCTGTACTGTAAGCCAAAAAGTATCTGAGACTTGTAGTGAGCTGAGATCGCGCCACTGCACTCCAGCCTGGGCAACAGAGCGAGACTCCGTCTCAAAAAAAAAAAAAAAAAAAAGTATCTGAGATAGGTCTCAATCAATCTAGAAAGTTTATTTTGTCAAGGTTAAGGATGCACCCATGACACAACCTCAGGAGGTCCTGCTGACATGTGCTCAAGGTGATTGGGGTACAGCTTGCTTTTATACATTTTAGGGAGACATGAGACATCAGTCAGTATGTAGAAGATGTACATTGGTTGGGCTCAGTAAGGCAAGACAAGTTTAAGGGGGATGGGGGAGGTGAAACGGGTTTGAGGGGAAAGGGGTATGTGCAGGGAGGGAGGTGGGTGGGGGGGTTCCAGGTCAGAAGTAGATAAGGGACAAAAGTTTGCATTCTTTTGAGTCCTTGATCAGCCTTCCACTGAATAAACAGTTTAGTGTGGCTCGGTGAATCTGCAGTTTTACATAAACAATAGGGCAGAGGAAACAATCATATGTATTTGTCTCAGGTGAGCCTCAGAGGGATGACTTCGAGTTCTCTCTATCCTCCATCCACAAAGAATTTTCTTGTGGACAGATCATGAGGGAGGTATGTGGCTTTTTATCTTTGTAACTATCTTATTTAGGAATTAATGGGAGGCAGGTTTGCCTGACATAGTTCCCAGCTTGACTTTTCCCTTGGCTTAGTGATTTTGGGGTCCTGAGATTTATTTTCCTTTCACAATACTTAGGCATAATTGTTTTTTATTATTAAAAATAGTTGATGCTGGGCTCAGTGGCTCATGTCTCTAATTCCAACACTTTGGGAGGCTGAGGTAGGAGGACTGCTTGAGCCCAGGTGTTGGAGGCTGCAGTGAGTCATGATTGCACCATTGCACTCCAGCCTGGGCAACAAAGCAAGACTCTGTCTCAAAAAAACGAAGTTTGCTTATTAAAAAATGTTTAAATGGTGTATATAATTTTATTTATTTTTATTGTATGTCTTTAGAGTGCACAGCATAATGTATTGATATATGTATACAGAGTGCAGTGGTTACTGTGGTCAAGCAAATCACATCCATCATCTCACAGTTACCCTTTTTTTTTGATGGTGAGAACTCCTGAACTCTGCTCACTCAACCATTGTTCCACATACAACACATCATTACTCCCTGCAGTCCTCGTCTAGACTTGCTCATCCTACCCATCTGCAGCTTTGAATCCTTTGACCAATTCTCCCCATTCCCTCCCTCCCTCAATGATCTTTTGAAAATGTAGCTTAACCTTGCCTTTCCTTTGCCTAAAGCCCTTTGACTTCTCATCACCTACAGAATTAAGCACAAAGTTTGTGTACAACTTGACTCTAAAGCCCACCTGTGCCTGCGGTCTTGTGTCACCCACCTCTTCTTCAGCAGCTCTAGACATTTCTCCCAATACTTAAACAGGCTGCAATCCTCCCCATTCCCATCTCTTCTTACCTTCTTATCTCTGGCTTGTTACTTCAGGTGTGGACTTAAACACCACTTTTCTGTTTCAGTTAAATCAATCTGTTGTACATTCTTGTATTCCTATATGATGTTTGTGCTTTGAAGTTAAAATTCAAGTGTATTGAAATTGTGGTTTTCTTGGTGGGCTGTACTGAGTGCAAGAAGGCACTGATGTTTCCATTTGAGCAGTAGCAGCCCTCTCGGCTTCCTATTCCTTGAACACGTGCCAGGTGCCTCTGCCAGCAAAGCCGGGTTGTACAGGGGGACAAGACCACATCCTTTTCCTCAGGAAGCCATAATTGCGGGGAAGACAGACACGCACGGTGCCCTGTCATGCTAACCAGAATGTGACATCTTATAAAATGTGTTATGGGGCGGAGATGAGGAGGGTAATTTACTTAAAATATGCAATTTTCTACACACCTGAGTGTCGTCCTTGTCACAGGGTCTAGAGATTAAAATGATACTCTAAAATGCTTTCAGAAATAGAATTATTTATGAAGTCTTTGAGCACGCCTTAGCCACAGTAGGTGCTTCTGCTGTACTCAGCTCTCATTCATTTTTCAGAATGCACCACTGTAACTACCTGGCCCAAATATTGACACCACAGAAGCCAATTTGCTATTTTTGCTTTCTGAGAAGTACAGGGGAAAAGACCTATGTTTGAGTGGAGCATTATCGGAGAGAAGAGGAAAGGTTTATGTGATGAAGTACTTTCATTTTACTGCTGCTTTGTTTTCCTGGATTAGTTTTAATTGTTTGTAAAGTGCAGGTGTTCATTGTCAAATGGGAGGGGAGCTCCGATCTCTCTGCATTCCTGCTGCACCCACACAATCACTCCCTGAGCCAGGCCCTGAACTCGCAGAAGGCTCCCCCAAGCTGGGGAGCTCCCGGCACAGGAAAGGGGTTCTGATGTCCCTCAGGAGCTCATGGCATGTAAGGAACAGTTAGAGTTACTGCGTCTGCATTTTCCAAGCCTCAGTCACCACTGCCTTGTCCTGGCGAAGTCACACTCATCACCGTGGTGGCTCAGACTCTCCTAGAGAGGGATGACAAACGTTCACTTCCCTATTATATTCTTACAATGTTGTAAGTTTAAATGTATACCTACCAACAAACCTTGAGGCTCCACTATTTTACTAAAGTTTAAGTTTTCCTTTCCTTTGAAAGTGTTGCACGTGCTCCCAGTTGTTTGTATAAATTGCATTTTCTGGATGGTGTAGTTTTAGTGAGTACAAGGTAAAGCCTGAGATACACTTTTATTTTTAAATTTTATTATATATTAAGTGCAAAGCCTTCCAAGTGGGAGAGATCATGACCTATAGTACATTTCAGTTTGTTTGTTCTGGCTACTGGGGAGAAAGATGATTATGGGCAGTAGAGGAGGGGTTAGGAGGCCACTGCCAAGGCATGGTCACAAAAGGACGATGGCTTGGGCCAGACTCATGTTGAGGGAAGGAGAAAGAAGTGAGTGGGTCTGGAATAATTTGTTGGAGGTGGAATACATAAAACTAACTCATGGGTTGGGTGTAGTGGTGAGGGAAAAAGGAAGTCAAGCATAACTTCTTGAGCTGGGGCCTGATCAAGAGCAATGCCACTTCAGTCAGTCTTCAGTGGACTGAGGAACATGGGGACAAACAGGTCTGGGCAGAGGAAAAGGAGACCTTCCATTGCGACTGTGCACTTTTGAGAGGGCTGTAAGGTACCCTTCATGCCGTAGAGCAAGCGGTGAGGTAGGTGTACTGGAGTTTTGGAGCCCAGGAAATGGTCAGGGCTGGAGATATCTGTTTGGACTCAGCTAAATAAACTGTCACGAATTCATGTGTTTAGTGCCTTATTAAGTATTTAGCATATTAAGGATTTTTTTTTTTTTTTTTTTTTTTGAGACGGAGTCTTGCTCTGTCACCCAGGCTGGAGTGCAGTGGCCGGATCTCAGCTCACTGCAAGCTCCGCCTCCCGGGTTTACGCCATTCTCCTGCCTCAGCCTTCCGGGTAGCTGGGACTACAGGCGCCCGACACCTCGCCGGGCTAGTTTTTTGTATATTTTAGTAGAGACGGGGTTTCACCGTGTTAGCCAGGATGGTCTTGATCTCCTGACCTCGTGATCTGCCCGTCTCGGCCTCCCGAAGTATTAAGGATATTTTTAAATGGGAGAAATGCATTCAAGAAATTCTGAAGGTTTTTTTTCTTTTTCAGAAATATTCCCAAGAGATTCTAACTTAAAAGACAAATTCATAAAGCATTTCACAGGTAAGTACAAAATTTATCAATGATTCCATTAACTAAATAAAAAGAATGTGTGCAGGTTACTATGTCAGGCACTAGGGATATGAAAATAAATGTCTGTAAGTGACTCATGGTCCAGTTGGGGAGATGGACGGATGCTACTAACTTGTGTTAACTGTAATGTAAACCAGCCCTTAATAAGTAATAGAAGTATGAACCACTTTTTAAGGACACACAGGAAGCGAATAATGTGACCAAGAACTACCAAGAAAGGCTTGTAGTAGACACAGTATTTAAGGTGGGCTTTAAGGGATGAATAAGGCTTTCTCGTGGTGAGAGAGACCTTCTGTTCAGAAGGAGTGCATTGAGTAAGCCATGAAGGCACAGGGTGTGGTTTAGGCAAGGACAGGTATGCATGGACTGTGGGTGGGCTTAGGTATGTGGGACGTATGTGGCCCTGGTCAAATATATGGCTGGAAAGGTAGCTTGGAGTCACGTTGTGGATAATCTTAAACGGCATGCTGGGGAATTCAGACTATGTTCCCCAGTCGGTGGGAGGTAGGGAGAGAGGGGGCAATAGAAATGTTTTGAACGGGGAGGGACAGACTTTCATATACTACATCTTTTAAAAATATATTTGTTTATTAATTATTATTATTATTTTCTGAGACAGAGTTTCGCTCTTGTTGCCCAGGCTGGTGTGCAGTGGCATGATCTCGGCTCACTGCAACCTCCGCCTCCCGGGTTCAAGCAATTCTCCTGCCTCAGCCTCCCAAATAGCTGGGATTACAGGCATGCACCACCACGCCCGGCTACTTTTTTGTATTTTTAGTAGAGATGGGGTTTCACCATGTTGGTCAGGCTGGTCTCAAACTCCTGGCCTAAGTGATCTGCCTGCTTCAGCCTCCAAGTGTGAGCCACCACGCCAGGCCAAAAATTTTTTATTTTTGAGGCAGGGTCTGGTTCCATCACTCAGGTTGGAGTTCAGTGGTGAGATCATGGCTCACTGCAGCCTTGAACAAATAGGCTCAAGGGATCCTCCCACCTCAGCCTCCGAAGTAGCTGGGACTACTATGCCATCACACCCAGCTAATTTTTTATTTTCTTTAGAGATGGGGTCTCACTATGTTGCCCAGGTTCGTCTTGAACTCCTAGCTCAAGTGATCCTCCTGCCTTGGCCTCCCAAAGCATTGGGATTATAGTTGTGAGCCACTGCACCAGGCCCACCTGCCACATCGTGAGCACAGATAAATACTGTCCCATGACACTGTTTTGTTCTTCATATCGACTTTGTGAATCATTTGCACATCGTCCTGTGCCCCAATTTCTAGCAAATCACTGAATTATTGTGGACAGTACACCCCCATATTTACTATTGGCATTACCTCTCTGTTCCCAGTCATCCCAGCTACTTTTTTTTTCTTTTACACCTCA
The DNA here is from genome assembly GCF_047675955.1 of Chlorocebus sabaeus. NCBI lineage: Eukaryota > Metazoa > Chordata > Mammalia > Primates > Cercopithecidae > Chlorocebus > Chlorocebus sabaeus. The sequence goes on along the minus strand of NC_132911.1, from coordinate 56,747,867 downwards.
GGCCTGTGATGTGGGAAAGATGTGGTTTGCCCACTTAGTCAAGTCCAAGGGCCCTACCTGTTTATTAACGGAAAGGATGGTCCTGAGGATCAAGTGGAGATGCACCTGCAGGGCACAGGGATGTGTGGGGATGTTGAGCCTTTTGAGGCAGCCGTTAGCGACATGACTGGACCCCACGAGAAGCAGACACCAGAGGGACGGAGGGATGAACATTTTTTTGTTGTTGTTGTTCTGTGTGTATTTTTTTTTTTTTTTTAAGAGATAGGGTCTTACTCTGTTGCTCAGGCTGGAGTGCAGTGGTGCAGTCATAGCTCACTGTAGCCTCCAACTCCTGGGCTCAAGGATCCTCCTGCCTCAGCCTCTAGAGTAACTGAACTGGGACTACAGGTGTGTGCTGCCATGCCTGGCTAATTTTTTATTTTTATTTTTTGCAGAGACAGGGTCTCACTATGGTGCTTAGGCTGTTCTTGAACTCCTGAGCTCAAGTGATCCTCCTGCCTTGGCCTCCCAAAGTGCTGGGATTGCAGACGTGAGCCACTACTCCCCATCCGGGATGAAAGTCTTGATGGGCCCTACCTTGGATTTAAAGGGAGAGACAAAGGACTTCTCAAGGCCCTGCCCATTCCATTTTACAATTATCCTAGACACTAATACGACACAAATTACTATAATTAGAAAATGGAATAAATGTCTTGGCATGTAAACATTAATTGCTTTAGATAAAAACAGAAAGTAGAAACCAAAGATACTTATTTTTTGTACTTGTCATGCACTCAATTTGCTCTCTACAGTCTTTTTATTATCTGTCCAGAACTTTTTTCTTTTAATTTTTCTACATAGTTGTACTACATGTGAAGATTCCATTATGTGAGATGTTGAGAATGTGGAATGAATTTAGATTATTTTTCATAGACCACAACTCTACCTCCCACAGAGCCTGGGTGGGGGAAGAGCTCTCAGGCATGTTCTTTTAAGGGCATGGAAGTATGTAAAGTGCTGTTATATTGTATCCACCCATAAAGTGCTAGGAAATTTGTTTGGAAAACATGCCTATGTTTATAATAAGCATTCTTTTCCTGTGCTCTAGGGCCAGTCACATTTTCACCAGAATGCAGCAAACATTTCCACCGACTCTATTACAATACCAGGGAGTGCTCAACACCAGCTTGTAAGTAACATGGGTGGGTTTTTAAAAAAAAAATTATCCAACAATAAATGTGTGTAATTTTAAACTTCAAATGTCTGTGGATGGGAAGAAGTAGACTAACCATTGACATTCTATTTATAACACTGATTTATAACACTGACAGTACCTAAGGTTTGTGTGTACTGTTGCTGTAAGGAATGAAACCACATTCTAATTGGGAATCTATTCAAATCTGATAATAGCCAGATTTCCTTAAAGACCAAAGTGTTTGTTAGGATTTAAACATTTTATCATGATTCAAATTCTTTGGCATAAATAGGGTGCTGTCTCAAATAAATGAAAAAAAATGAGATGACTGTGAACTCTAAGTAAAAATTTTTTCCTAAGTTATTTTAAAGTAAATATTTTTTATATCACATCATTTATATAATGATGCTGGATTTTTCTGAGTAATGATAGCATGTAAAGGTTGCTATAATGAATTCTTTTGGATACTTTAGTTACTGAAGTTAATAATAATTCTAAACATAATATTTAAGCACTGTCATTTAAAGTGCCAAAATTATGACTGTGTGTGGTAACTCCGTTTGCTGTTTCTAAATTCCTTTCTAAGCCTCAACTTTCCTTTTAAAGAACATGAATTCTAAGCATTTTGTTTCTTTTTAACTAGATTGCTCATCTTGAGGAGTATTGACTTTTACTCAGCATGTTAAGTTGATTTGTTATAATGTTTTTCAAAAACAACTTGTGTTTAGGCCAGGTGGGATGGCTCACGACTGTAATCCCAGCACTTTAGGAGGTCAAGGCAGGCAGATCGCTTAAGCTCAGGTGTTGGAGACCAGCCTTGGCAACATGGTGAAACCCTGTCTCTACCAAAAATACAAAAGTTAGCCAATCTTACAATCTGGCTTCAAAATAAAAATAAATAAATAAATAAATTAATAAGTAAAAATTCCAAAATAAAATAAAATAAAACAACTTGTGTTAAATGGCTAGAGAAAGTCAATCACATTGGATTACAGGCAGAATGACTAATGGTAGCCAAGCATGGTGGAGAAACCACATGCTTTGGCATAAAGCTTTTGACTAGTTATGGGGTGATTAATTAACATTCTGAGGCTCTTGTCTCACCTCTAAAGTGAATATAGGAATAGCACCTTCAAGATCGTGTTATTAAAAGAATTGATGAGAAAATCCATTTTCACCACTTGACATAGTAGCTATTTATTAAATTGTAGTTATTGTTATATGAATTAGTGACAACAATAACAGGATTTCCCCAACATTTCTAGTAACTCTATACATAATTTATCTTTAAATGTTTTTCCTAGATTACAAAAGATGTGCTAGATTGTTAACAAGATTAGCAGTGAGTCCACTGTGCTCCCAGACCTAGCAAACCTACCCTGTGAGTATATATTTATTTTTCTTATCCTGTTTAATAGTCTAACTTTATTTTTTAACATTTTTTCCTTTTCTTTTTAGTTGACACATGATTGTACGTATTTATGGGGTACGGTGTGACATTTTGATACTTAACCAAAATGTGATACTAATTTAAAATTTAATTTAACTAATATAACAACACTTTACATACTTCCATGCCCTTAAAAGAATGTGCCTGAGAGCTCTTCCCCCTACCCAAGCTCTGTGGGAGGTAGAGTCGTGGTCTATGAAAAATAATCTAAATTAAATTTAAATTTTAATCTAAAATTTAATACTAATAAATGTTTGATATGCCTCAAACATTTATTATTTTTTATACTGTGAGCATTCAAAACCTTCTTTTGCAGCTTTACAAAAATATACAATAAATTACGGTTAACCAGATTCACCCTACAGTGCTGCAGAGCCCCAGAACCCTCATGTCTAGCTGTAGTTTGTATTCACTAACCAACCGCTCCCCAGCTGTGCCTCCCACTCCTCTTTAGCCTTTTTTTTTTCTTTCTTTCTTTTTTTTTTTTTTCTGAGACAGAGTCTCGCTCTGTCTCCAAGCTGGAGTGCAGTAGTACAATCTCTACAATTTCCGCCTCCCAGGTCCAAGCGATTCTCCTGCCTCAGCCTCCCAAGTAGCTGGGACTACAGGCACGTGCCACCATGCCTGGCTACTTTTTGTATTTTTAGTGGAGACGGGGTTTTATCATGTTGGCCAAGCTGGTCTCAAACTCCTGACCTCAAGTGATCCGCCGGCCTCAACCTCCCAAACTGCTGGGATTACAAGCATAAGCCACCATTCCTGGCCCTCTTTATCTTCTAATACCCAACTTTCTGCTCTCTACTTCTATGAGCTTAATTATTTTTAGCTCCCTTATATGAGTGAGAATATTTATCTTTCTGTGCCTGACTTACTTCACTTACCATAATGTCCTCCAGCTTCATCCATGCCACCTTGAATGGTAGCTTTTCATTCTTTTTATAGCTGAATAATATTCCTTTGTGTATATACACAACATTTTCTTTATCCATTCATCCACTGATGGACATTTAGATTGATTGCCTGTCTTGGCTATTGTGACTAGTACTGCAGTTAATATAGAGATGCAGGAATCCCTTTGATATACTGATTTCTTTCCTTTGGATAAATACCCAGTAGTGGGATTTTTGGGGTTATATGGTGGTTCCATTTTTAGTTTTGTTTTTGAGAAACTTCCACACCGTTGTTCATAATGGCTGTACTAATTTACATTCTCACCAACAGTGTATAAAGGTTCCTTTTTCTCTGCTCCTCACTAGCATTTGTTTTTGTCTTTTTGACAATAGCCATTCTAACTGGCGTGAGATAATATCTCATCATGGTTATGATTTGCATTTCCCTGATGATTAGTGATATTTAGCATTTTTTTCATATATTTGTTAGACTTTTGTATGTCTTCTTTTGAGAAATGTCTGTTCAGATACTTTGCCCTCTTTTAAATCAGATTATCTGGGTTTTGCTGTTTAATTGTTTGTGTATTCTGGATATTAGTCCCTTGTCAGCTGGATAGTTTGCAAATCTTTTCTCCCATTCTACATGTTGTCTCTTCACTCTGTTAATAGCCTAATCTTCTTAAGAAAATGTTTGAATAATGTCAGAAGCCAGGAAGCCTATTTTAGCAATACCTGTGAACTTAATCTATGGATTTTTCACTAAATGTTAAAACTTGGTCCAAATGAAAAGACCGTTTTAATGAATTAGTTTAAAATATCCTCAGCAGTGATTGAATTAAAATAGTTTTTTGACAACCTTACCAGCCTTGAGAGATTTCCAAAAATCTTTCAGCATTTAGTGTTGTTTCATGATTGTGCAGAAACATTACGCAGATAGACATTAGATGAACAAAAGTACTTATACAGTTCTATTTTTTAACTGTCCAAAATATATAATAAAAATGAAGACAGGTCTTAAAACTTTGGTACAGTTTTGGTACTCTAAGTAGGAAACAGAGAGAAGATATTGTAATAATAAGAGAAAAAGCAAAGAATAAAAAAGATGATGAACATGTAATTATTTCTTGCTCTAGCCTATTACTTTACAAGAGTGAAATGGTAAACCAGAATTTTCATTCTGGCTAATTTATGGTAGGAGCCCTTGGGCAATAAAGTATTTGTACGATCCTAAATAAATTGAATGTAAATTGTAACATTTATTTTAAAAAGTAGACTCTATACAAAATACTGAAAGATACTTATTTCTTTGCAAATATTTCTCTAATCAGTAGTTCTTTCGCAGTGTAGTACCAAGTCAACTTTTTTTGGGTCAGCATTTCAGTACCATGGACAAGTCCTTTTAAGGCAACTGGTTCCTCAGTTGTGAAGGTGGGAGTGAAAGTCATAAGAGGATGGCTGGGCACCGTCGCTTACACCTGTAATCCCAGCACTTTGGGACGCTGACGCGGGTGGATCACTTCAAGTCAGGAGTTCGAGACCAGCTTAACCAACATCGTGAAACCCTGTCTTTACTAAAAATACAAAAATTAGCCGTGTGGTGGTGCGTGCCTGTAGTCTCAGCTACTCGGGAGGCTGAGGCAGGAGAATTGCTTGAACCCAGGAGGTGGAGATTACAGTGAGCTGAGATCATGGCACTGCATTCCAGGCTTGGCGACAGAGCAAGACTCCGTCAAAAAAAAAAAAAAAGTCATAGAGGACTTGTAGTCTAAAATTAATCATGAATATCTTGAACTGGCCAGTGTAACTCGGTATCAATATCATAAATAACTGCATGAGGATTTACTTAAACTATCTCACAGTTTTGTTGTGACAATTACTGAGACAATCCTGACCTATTATTGTTGCTATACTTAGTCTTACTTTAAAATTGATTATTACACATTAATGATAATAATTAGAACTGTTAGTTCTGCATATCTACAGTTGCTAAATTGAAAAAAAAATTTTTTAGATTAAGAAAATAAACTAGATTATTGTAGTGGCAGGATACTTAATTCAATTACTCTCAACCTACCTGTTTCAAAGCTTTTTTCTTTCTTTCTTTTCTTTCCTTTTTTTTTTTTTGTTTTTTTTTGTGAGACAAGGTCTTACTCTGTTGCCCAGGTTGGAGTTCAGTGACTTGATCATAGTTTGGTGTAGCCTCAACCTCTCAGGCTCCAGTGATCCTCCCATTTTAGCCTCTCAAGTAGCTGGGACTACAGGCTCATGCTACCATGCTCATCTAATTTTTTTTTTTTTTTTGGTGGCAACAGAGTCCCACTGTGTTGCCTAGGCTGGTCTCAAGCTCTTGGGCTCAAGTGATCCTCGATCTTGGCTGCCCAAAGTGTTGGAATTACAGACATGAGCCACCGTGCCTGGTTTCAACTCTTTTGAACAACACAAAACATAAATCAAGATAATTCACTTGGTTATTGAAATGGCCTAAACCAAGTTATATTTATCTCTTTCTTCGTTTTTAATATATTCCATGTAAATGAGTAAATTTACCTAAAGTCCCGAAACAACACAATACTGGAAAAGTTTTCCCAAACAAGTGCTGTATTATAATTTAAGATAATGTACACAAATTTACATTCTCCTGGGCTAGATCATAGAAGACAGAGCTGATAAACATGACTTTTGAAAATTATAGATTTTAGAGACTTAGTGATTTTTCTCTATGAGTTATCTGTTTCGAATTATTTATTTAATAAGGTTTGCAATCAATATTACAGATTAATAAATGTTAGGGATATTTAATGAGTTGTTCACAAGGTGTCAAATTCTTTTCTGTTTTGGTATGTCTAGATATCATAAATCTTTAAGGGAAAAGTCAATATTTAAAGTCTCTAAAAGTACTGATCAACCTTCCTGCCCCTCTGCACACGAATTAGTCTGCATTCTCAGGATTAGACTGTAAATTAGGAGTCCACAGATTCTTTAAGCAAAATAAAATAAACTATTGAAACTGTACATGTTTATAAGTATTCTAAAAACCAGGTCATAAATGATATGGTTCTTCTTTTCCCCCCATAGGCATTTCCTAAGAATGTACATCTAATGTGAAGAAAAAGTGCCTCAAATCATGCAAAATGTAAAAAAAAGATGAAATTTATAATTTTATGGATATGAAGATGAGTAAAATAAGAGACTTCCCAGAAATAACTGGTAGCTGTGTCCTGTCACAGAATGGAGTCTTTCTTGCTTTATCTTTTTGTGTATACAGTAATTTATAATTTTGTAAAACAGAGTTTGAATCACATATTGAAAATTAGATATTAAAAATTGTGTGATTGTATTTTATTTTTACTAGATATATTATTTTCTTTACAATCTAATTAAACATATAATTGTGTAAATTATATCTGAGAGTACCAGTGAGAAATAATGATTTTTTTGTATATGACTGTTAGTAATATATTTGTCAAATCATCATGTACCAAGTTAAATTTTATAATTCTTATTTAATATTTAAATACATTTATTTAGAACTTGTTGTCTTCACTTGCATTAATTTGAAATGTGAATTTTATTAAAGCTGAAATGTGAAAAAATGTGTTGTTTCCTTTGAATTAAAGATGTTTGCAATAGAGGTTATGCTTTTGAAGTGTGATTACCATATATGTATATGTGTATAAATATGTATTGTTTGAATTGATAATTAGAATCCTGAGACAACTTCTGCCTTTTAAAGTTAGAACATCTGGTATTGCTCTCTTAAATACAAAGAAGTCCAGTTGTTCTTGGACTGGCGAGCTGTATATCAAGGAGTGAGAGGAATGTATGGGTGGCCTGGATGCTCTGTTTAGAATGTAGCAGAATACTCTGATGCAGCCAAGAAGTTCTATTTAAAAACAACAATGAAAAAAAAATTGTGAACCTACAACAAAACGATGGAGAACCTCCATCCCTTTAATGAGTAGACAAATCATGAGTTGCTTCACAATACCTCAACAGTGAAGTCATTGACTTTGTATCACTTGCCAACTGCTTGTGTTGGTGTCATGAAGACATATGTACCTCTGTGCCTCATGGAAGCCATCATTTCAATTATGCAGTGCCTTTTGTCTCTTGCATAACTTCCAGACACTGTATCATGTCTTATTTGTGTATGTATACATACATTGTCCTTTGTTCCTCAGAAAACCAAGCTACAAAAATGCCCCTTGGCTTCAGGAATATTATGAAGCTCCATTCTCAATTTTTGGTTTTACTTATTTTGGTCTATGAGCAAAGATTTACAAATAATTATGTTTAAAAAATCTGAGGTGGGGGAGAAAATTCTGCAGTAATGCTATGTAATAATGAAAAAAACTACTTTTTAGTTAATTTTACTTATAATAATTATAATACTATATCTGGGAAAATGAAGTAGGTTTTGATTATAAGTATCTGGGGAGCTGAGGACTGTTTTTATAAATGAAGAAGCTGTTGAATGATGATATAAAAGAACTTACTGGTGAGACATATTTGGTTGAAATACAGAAAATAGCCTAAAGGGGCTTCGTGATTAGTGTGGTTTTAATAAGATAAATGATTTCAGATGCAATTCTATGAAATTAGATTTTAAACATTCTCATAGATGAGTAGTATACCTCAGAAATGTGTTCCATGCTATATATTTCTCAAAAACACACAAAGATATATTAAATATTACTCCAGTTAAAATCGTGTTTATTTTACTACATGATCCTCATTTTCTCATTGTATTAATGAGAAAATTTTCTCACGTGGACAAATGAGTGATTGAAACGTGAGTAGGGTAAAATATTCATGATTACTTGGTAAAGTAATATCCACACATCAGAGAAATGATCTCATTGTCTAAGCAGCAAACCAGGAGGTTAGCAATGTTTTCAGAATATTTAGAGCTACATCAACTAAGTGGGCTGTTCTCAACTAGGCACTTAAGAGATTTAGGCAAACCACCTTGTTAAGCCTGGAGCTGTCTGTATAATTACCTAACTTTCTACTTCGTGTAGATCTTTTGGTTTGAAAGGCAAAATGTAGTTAGTAAAGCTACCCCTTGAGACATTCTAGAAGAGAGGAAGTGGGCTTTAACCTTGGGGTGGGGGAGAGGAGGTGTATATCTCCTATCATTTTCCACATGGTAAAAAATGGTTGACTGGAAAATCTAACCCTATCTAAATTAGCCTTCCCCCACATTTTCTGGCTTAATTTGCTTCAAATCATTATCAGTTTACGCAATCACACTTGATGGTTTCTTATCTACCTCGTCACAATAAATGACGATGAATTCTCTCATGAATTCTCTCTACAAGAGAAGAGACTGTCTTCTGAAGTATTTCTAGAACCTACAACAATGCCTGGTTCATAGTAGTTACTTTGTGTAGTGAAGGAATAAACAGTCATCTCATACTCCAATGAATGAGATTAACAAACACACTGTAACCGGTAATAAAAAGCAGACAATGACTTATGAAAACACTATTGAGCAGTTGTCTAGTGACTTATCAAAACTTATGTTTTCTATGAAAACGTTGTGTTTACCCACTTCATTTCTAGTCCTGTAACTGCTTCAATTTATCTAACTCATGGATTCAAAGAACTTTACACTGGCATTGAAACTCAATGCCTGTGGGCCAGGCGATTAACACAAGTGATTTGATTGTAGCACAGAGACCCGATGTAGTCTGGGGTAGGGCGGGTTTGTAGCCCCACTACATCTCACTGGCCATGCTGCTAAGTGAGAACGCAGGCTTCCTTTTGGTTTTTCTAGGAAGACTGCAATCTGGATTTTTATGTGAAACATCTCAGTTTCTAAATGTTGGCATTTACTAGAAAAATTCCAATGTATATGCCAGCCAAAAAAAAAAAAAAAAAAAAATTTGGAGCCCTATTTGAGTCTATTTGGGTCAGAAGCTGCTATTGTTTGACATCTGATGGACATTTTTAACTTGGGATATTTTCAGTTTGACTTCCTTTCATCCCCTTTGAAGAACTGGGATCCCTCTTGTGTCTGGTCCCTATGGAGATTTAGTGGTGAGTTTTATATTTGTGCCTTGGCTTTGGCCTGGCAGCTCTCTAACACCTTGCTCCTGGGGAACTTTCTCCTGAGCTCCTGCTGTGTAGCCCCCAGCAAGGTAAACCACATCTCCTTGTGTTTCACAGAACCCTGAGCTACCTCTTGATCCTTGACAAAGGTGAATCTTTGCCTCTTCAGTGTGTGCCAATCATAGGTGGGGAGGTTGATGAAGGGGAAGAAGTGTAGAGAGGGAGTGTGAGAGACAGAGAGAGGGGGGAGAGAGAGAGAGACAGAGAAGAGATGGTTTGAGATAAATATACTGCTCTATTTACCTATCTGCATCAAGTCAGATGTATTAGTGTTCTCTTAGAGGGACAGAATTAATAGGATGTATATGTGTGTGTGTGTATATATATATATGAATTGTATGTATATATACACATATATATGTGTGTGTGTGTATATATATATGAGTTTATTAAGTATTAACTTACATGATCACAAGGTCTCACAATAGGCTGTCTGTGAACTGAGGAACAAGGAAAGCCAGTCCAAGTCCCAGAACTGAAAAACTTGGAGTCTGATGTTAGAAGGCAGGAAGGATCCAGCATGGGAGAAAGATGTAGGCTGAGAGGCTAGGCCCATCTCTCTCTTTTTCACATTTTTCTGCCTGCTTTATATTTGCTGGCAGCTGATTAGATGGTGCCCACCAGATTAAAGGTGGACTGCCTTCCCCAGCCCACCTTTCAATGTTAAGCTCTTTTGGCAACACCTACACAGACACACCCATGATTAATAGTTTATATCCCTCAATCCAATCAAGTTGACACTCAGTATTAATCATCACAAATTCACCTCTTGTCAACTCAAACCCATACATATCTCCTGAGATCATACATAATCTTCAAATTAAGAAAATAATGAGGTCATAATTATGCCTAACATAACACAACTATCCTTCATACAATGGGAAACTCACTAATCCCCAACCCAAATACTGTTACACAAAGTTAACAATACCTAAAATGCTGATATGAAGTCAGTAAATCTTATGTCACATGATAAAGGAAAAGGAAATAAAATGAAGATATTTTCTTAGTACAAGTATATACATGCACAAATACGTTTTTAGCAAAAGAAGGAGGAAATACTCATGACAGTTATAGTCCTCATTTCTGGAGCTGGTCACGTGGTTGTAGCTGCTATTGATGACTATCTTCTTCTACTACCCATTCTGTATTCCCTTTGCCTTTAGCAAGCACCTCAGCAGGTTGTGGGTTTTTTTTTCCTGGTTGAGTGACCCAAACCTTCATTCCTGAAGTGTCTGAACCATTCATACTCCTGCCTGGGCTGAGCTGTTGCAGTTTCCCATTGACCTTAATTACAGGGCATGGTAATACTGAGAGATGCCCTGGCGAATCTCCTGTATTCTATGCATACTCTTCCTTACTTCCATTACGGAGTAGTAGACACACTTCATCTCGATGGTCCGGGTCAATCACCTCATCCAACACTGTAACTCCCTTCTTAGCCTGTTGACTTAAAGGCAGGAGGAGACAAAGTGTGCAGGTGGCAATCTTAACTTCCAGTTTAATGGAATAGTTGTTGTGTCTCCTGGTGGCAGCATTCCTCCCTCTGGAACTAAGACCTCTAGGCCAGCAGAACGTAATGTTGTGGTAACAGGAAGCAAATTTTTGCTAGTGGATCGCTAGGGGTGATGGCGAATGGTGCCACTTCCACTTCTACCCCTTGATTCCTGGATCTGTGAATCTTGGCTAAGGGAGAAACAGTACCATATATCGGACATTGATTTAGAGCATACACAGCTTTCTGAAGAACTATGCCCCAGCTCTGCAAAGTATCGTTGCTTAGTTGGCATTGTAATTGTGACTTCAAAAGGCCATTCCACCGTTCTATCAATCCAGCTGCATTAGGATGATTGGGAACATGGTAAGACCAGTGAATTCCATGAGCATGAGCCCACTGCCACACTTCTTTAGCAGTAAAGTGAGTGCCTTGGTCAGAAGCAATGCTGTGTGGAATATCATGATGGTGGATAAGGCATGCTGTGAGTCCATGGATGGTAGTCTTGGCAGAAGCATTGCTTGCAGGATAGGCAAACCCATATCTAGAGTAAGTGTCTATTACAGTGAGGACAAACCTCTGCCCTTTCCACGATGGAAGAGGTCCAGTATAATCAACCTGTCACCAGGTAGCTGGCTGATCACCCCAAGAAATGGTGCCATATCGAGGGCTCAGTGTTGGTCTCTGCTGCTGGCAAATTGGGCAGTCAGCAGTGACCGAAGCCAGGTCAGCCTTAGTGAGTGGAAGTCCATGTTGCTGAGCCCATGTGTAACCTCCATCCCTGCCACCATGGCCACTTTGTTCATGGGCCCATTGGGCAATGACGGAGTGGCTAGGGAAAGAGGTTGAGTGGTATCCACAGAATGGGTCATCCTATCCACTTGATTATTAAACTCCTCCTCCACTAAGGTCACCTGTTGGTGAGCACTCACATGGGATACAAATATCTTCACAGTTTTGACCATTCAGAGAGGTTCATCCACACACCTCTTCTCTAAATTTGTTTGTCACCAATTTTCCAATCACGCTTCTTCCAAGTCCCTGACCATCCAGCCAAACCATTGACTACAGCACATGAATCAGCATATAATTGCACATCTGGTTATTTCTCCCATGTAAAGTGCACAACCAGGTGCACTGCTGGAAGTTCTGCCCACTGGGAAGAATTGCCTTCACCACTGTCCTTCAGGGATGTCCTAGAAAAGGGCTGTAGTGCTGCAGCTGTCTACTTTTGAGTGGTTCCTGCATACTGTGCAGAACCATCTGTGAATCAAGCCCCAGTCTTCTCTTCCTTTGTCAACTGATCATAGGGAACTTCCCATGAGGCCATCGGTGCAGGCTAATGGAGAGAAGGCAGGTGGCAGAAGTGGAGACCATGGGCATTTGAGCCACTTCCTCATGTAACTTACTTATGCCTTCAGGACATACTTTAGCCCAATCACATATATACCACTTACATTTGGTGATGGAATGCTGCTATGCCTGAACCAGTCAGAAAGCACCCAATTCATCATAGGCAGTTCAGGTTGCATGGTGACTTGATGACCCAGAGTCAAACATTCGGTTTCCACCAAGGTCCAGTAACTCGCCAAGATCTGTCTCTCAAAAGCAGAGTAGTTATCTGCAAAAGATGGCAGGACCTTGCTCCAAAATTCTAGAGCTCTCCAACAGCCTAGAGCTGTTGCAGAGCCTTCTCCTGTTCTGGACCCCACTCAAAACTGGCAGCCTTTCGGGTCACTTGATAAATGGGCTGGAGTAACACACCCAAATGAGGGATGTGTTGCCTCCAAAATCCAAATAGGCCCACTAGGTGTTGTGCCTCTTTCTTGATTGTAGCAGGGGTCAAATGCAGCAACTTATCTTCACTTGAGAAGAAATATCTTGACAGGCCCCACACCACTGGACCCCTAAACATTTTACTGAGGTAGAAGTTCCCTGAATTTTAGTTGGATTTATTTCCTATCCCCTGGCACACAAATTTCTCACCAATAAGTTCAGTGTGTTTGGTACTTTTTGCTCATTGGATCCAATCAGCATAATGTCATCAATGCAATGGACAGACCAGTGTGATATCTTGTGGAAGCAAAAAATGGTCAAGGTCTCTCCGAATAAGATTATGACACAAAGCCAGAGAGTTGATATATTTCCATGCTATTTACAATAGCAAAGACATGGAATCAATCTGGGTACCCCTCAATGGTCAGTTGGATAAAGAAAATGTGGTACATACACAACTATGAACTACTATGCAGCCACATAAAAGAATGAAATAATGTCCTTTGCAGCACCATGGATGAAGCTGGAGGCCATAATCCTAAGCAAACTGACATGGGAACAGAAAACCAAATGCCACATGTTCTCATTTGTAAGCAGGAGCTAAACACTGGACACACGTGTACACAAACATGGGAACAATAGACACTGTAGATTATTAGATGGGGGAAGAAAAAAGGTGGGTGTGGGTTACAAAAACACCTATTGGGTACTAGACCAACTACCTGGGTGCAATATATGCATGTAACAAACCTGCATATTTACCCCCTAGATCTAAAACAGAAGCTGAAATTTTAAAAAAGAAATGCAAATTAATACCACAAAGAGATATTATCATATGTCAGAATGTGACATAGTTTGTATATTTGTTCCTGCCCAAATCTCTTGTTGAACTGTAATCCGCAGAATTGGAGATGGGGTCTGGTGGAAAATGACCGAATCACAGGGGTGGATTTCTCATGAATGGTTTAGCATGATCCTCTTGGTGCTGCCCTTGTAATAGTGAGTGAGTTCTCATGGGACCTGGTTGTTTAAAAATGTGTGTCCCTCTCTCTTGCTCCTGTTCTTGCCATATGATATGTCTGCTTCCCTTTTGCCTTCTGCTATAATTAAAGCTTCCTGAGACTTCCCCAGTAGATGCCAACACCATGCTTCTTTAAAGCCTGCAGAACTGGGAGCCAATTAAACCTCTTTTCTTTATAAATTACCCAATCTCTGGTATTTCTTTATAGCAATGCAAGAATGGCCTAGTACAGAGTGGATATTATTAAAAAGTCAAAAAAGAACACATGTTGGCATGGGTGTGGAGAAAGTAAAATTTTATACATTGCTGGTAGGAACATAAATTAGTTCAACCTCTATGGACAGTAGTATGGAGATTTCTCAAATAACTAAAAATAAAACTACAACTTAACCCAGCAATCCCACTACTGAGTATCTACCCAAAGGAAAATAAATCATTATATTAAAAATATGCACGTACAGGTATGTGTATCACTGCACTATTTACCATAGCAAAGTCATAGAACAAATCTATGTGTTTATCAATGGTTTGATTAAAGATACATATATATATAAAATATATATTATATATTTTATATACATAATACATAAGATATATATGTATAAAATGAAATACTATGCACCCCCAAAAAAGAATGAAATCATGTCCTTTGCAGCAACATGGATGGAGCTAGAGGCCATTATGCTAAGTGAAATAACTCAGAAACAAACAAACAAAAATACCACACATTCTCATTTGTAAGAGCTAAACAATGGGCACAAATGGTCATAAAGATGGAAATAGTAGACACTGGGGACTCCAAAAAAGAGGAGGATTGTGGAGGGGTTAAAAAAATTACTGGTCGAGTACAATGTTCACTATTTAGGTAATGGGTACACTAGAATCCCAATCTCCTTCAGTATGCAACTTACCCATGTAAGAAGCAAGCACATGTACCCCTTGGATCTAAAATAAAATAAAATAAAGTGAAATATAAATAACATAAAATAAAACATAAAAAAGAATTGATATTGTTAAAATGAGCAACTACCCAAAGCAACTTACAGATTCAATGCAATCCCTATTAAAATACCAGTGGCATTCTCCACAGCAGTAAGAAAAAATCTTAATGTTTTTATGAAACCACAAATGACCCTGAATAGCCAAAGCAATCCTGAGCAAAAAGAACTACTAGACTTCAAAAATATACTACAAAACTATAGTAACCAAAACATCACGGTATTGGCATCATAGTACTGGCATAAAAACAGACAAATAGACCAATGTAACAGAACAGAGAACCCAGAAATTAATCTATATATCTATAGTCAACTGAATTGTGACAAGGTGCCAAGAACACTCACTGGGGAAAGGACAGTGCTGGGAAAACTGGAAATGCACACCCAGAAGAATGAAATGACCCCCACCTCTCATACCAGAATCAACTCAAAATGGATTAAAGAACTAAGTGTAAGACCTAAAGCTATAAAACTACTAGATGAAAACATAGGAAAAATGCTTCAGGACATTGGTCTGGGTAAAGATTTTATGAACAATATCTCAAAAGCATATCACATAGAAAAAAAAATGGGATTATATCTTTCTTTTTTTTTTCTTTTTTTAAGCAGACTTTTTTAGTATCCAACAAATGGGATTATATCAAACTAAAAAGCATTTGTGAAAAGTGAAAAGATAACCTATAGAATGGGAGAAAGTATTTGCTATTCATTTGACAGGGGATTAATATTCAGGATATACAAGGACTCCAAACATGTCAACAGAAAAAAAAAAAACCCAACGATTTGATTAAAAGATGGGCAAAATTTCTGAACAGAAATTCCTCAAAAGTAGACATACAAATATGGCTAACAAATGTATGAAAAAATGCTAAACATCACTAATCATCAGGGAAATGCAAATCAAAACCACAATGAGGTATCATCTCACCCCAGTTAGGAGGGCTATTCTGAAGAAGACATACATGTGGCCAACAAGCATATGAAAAAATGCTCAGCATCACTAATCATTAGAGAAAGGCAAATCAAAACCACAGTGAAATATCATCTCACACCAGTCAGAATGGCTACTGTTAAAAACTTAAAAAACAACAGATGCTGGTGAGGTTGCGGAGAAAAGGGAATCTTTACATGCTGCCAGTGGGAATGTAAACTAGCTCAGTCATTGTGGAAAGCAGTGCGGCAATTCCTCAAAGAACTTAAAAGAGAATTACCATTTGACCCAGCAATGCCATTGTTAGGTATATAAGCAAAGGAATATAAATCATTCTACTGTAAAGACACATTCTCGCATATGTTCATTGCAGCACTATTCACAATAGCAAAGATATGGAATCAATCTAAATGCTGATCAATGGTAGACTGAATTAAAAAAAATGTGATACATAAACACCACGGAATACTATGCAATCATAAAAAGAATGAGATCATGTTATTTTCAGCAACATGGATGGAGCTGGGGGCCATTTTCTTAAGCAAACTAACACAGGAACAGAAAGTCAAATACCGCATGTTCTTGCTTATAAATGGGAGCTAAATATTGAGTACACATGGACACAAAGAAGGCAGCAACAGATACCAAGGCCTACTTGAGGGTGAAGGGTGGGAGGAGGGTAAGGATAAAAAAAACTACCTGTGGGATACTATGCTTATTACCTGGATGACAAAGTAATCTGTACACTAAACTCCTGGGACACAAGTTTACATAGGTAACAAGAAACAAAGTAAGAAACCTGCACATCTATCCCTGAATTTAAAATAAAAGTTAAGGCCGGACACGGTGGTTCATGCCTGTAATCCCAGCACTTTGGGAGGCCGAGGTGGGAGGATCACTTGAGGTCAGGAGTTTGAGACCAGCCTGACCAAGATGGTGAAACCCCATCTCTACTAAAAATACAAAAATTAGCCAGGCTTGGTGGTGGGTACCTGCAATCCCAGCTACTCTGGAGGCTGAGGCAGGAGAATCACTTGAACTCAGGAGGTGGAGGTTTCAGGGAGCCGAGGTTGCATCACTGCACTCTAGCCTGGGCGACAGAGCAAGATTTCGTCTCAAAAATAAATAAATAAATAAGTAAATAAAAAAAAGTTAAAAAGAATACAATTTAAAAAAATTTAAAAAGTTTAATAAAAAGATCCTTTTTAGTCACTCTGAAACATAGAAATAAATACATAAAGAAATGTTTAGCTTTTTTATCTTATAAAATATATTTGTATACATGTTCAAAATTACTTTAGTTTCAAGAAACAGAAACAATCTGATTTAGATTAAGCAAATAGAGATAATCTCTGAGTTAGTGGGGCAATCCTTGGGGTCAAACCTGGCCTCTGGAAGGACTATAATTGTAAAGCTCCTGGAACCTTAGCAGTGAGAATTTGCAGAACTTCCTCCAAAAACATTGCCGTTGGTAAGATCCAGCTCTCAATATGCTCACTTTTACATCCATTCCGAAGTGGAAGTTCTCAGTAAGGAGAGTCTGACTGACTTAGACTGGATCAGGTGTTGACAGCAAAGAGCGGGCTTTTCCTAGGAAATAAAACTGCAGTTCACTTGCCACGTTGTGCCCTAGAGGGCAAATATTTCCAGCAGTCTGTCAAAGGTTCTTGCTTCCGTGAAATATTGAACATCTCTTCAATCCATTTGCTTGAGTTAAATACCAAGAAAAGAAGCTATAATAGGGACAAGAAGGAAGAAGGTGCCTTCTGTTTATTTTACTAATTCCACTGCATTGCTGATTTATTGCCAGTGTGCAAAAGGGCCTTCAGTGAGCCATGGAATGTACTTGGTTTGCTGTAAATAATTAGAATCTCACTTAATCATCATTTGGAGTTATATAATTATGATTAAAATAGCAGCTTCTAAAATTAGAATTTTATTTCTGCAGCTTTAAAATATTTGTGCAATGACTTAAAATATGAAAATATCAATATATGAATTTCTGACCTGTGTTCTAAGGGAAATGACTTAACGATGCTTATTAGAGTAAAACCTAGACAATAACCATTTATTTTTGAATGTGTAGCATGTGCAAAATATTAGGCTGAGCAGTTTCTCATGTTCATTAATTTCATATGAATAGGAGATAGATATCATCAGTGTTCAGCCTCATTTTAAAGATAAAGAGATGGAAGCCAAGTGATTTTTAATAACTTCCTCTAATTTAAACAGATAACAAGTAGCAGAGTTAAGATTTAATCGTAGGTTTTTGACTCTAAGTATGACATTCTTTGGACTATATTACACTGCCTCAAATAGTATAAATCTTTCCAACTGGGTCTGAGTCCAGAGGGTACATTGTTATTCCTGGGATGGACATGCTGGTGTCTGTAGGGCAGATTGGACTGGAAGTGAAGTTCATGAATCAGCTCAGACAGAGAGAATGAATTACATTAAAAAAAAAAAAAAAAAAAACCGAAAGTCATAACCAGAAAAGGCAAAAGCATGCAGAAAATCTTAGATGTGAGTCCAGGGTACAACAGAGACATAGGATTGGTATCTGGGAAAGTAAAAGTAAAGACAGAGTAGATGAGATTTGAAGAGACTGTGGTTAAAATATTTAAGAGCTGGGCACAGTGGCTCGTGTCTGTAAACCCAGCACTTGGGAGGCCAAGGCAGGAGGATTGCTGGAGCCCAGGAGTTTATCAGCCTGGGCAACATAGTGAGAACCCATCCTTACAAAAAATAAAAAAATTTAGCTGGATGATGTGGTGTGGGCCTGTAGTCCCAGCTACTCAAGAGGCTGAAGCAGGAGGATTGCTTGAACCTGGTAGCTCGAGGCTGCAGTGTGCCATGATCACACCACTGCACTTGAGCCTGGGAGACAAAGTGAGATGCTGTCTCAAAAAAAAAAAAAAAAAAAAAAAGAGGTATTTCAGAAGCAGTGTGTGAACAGGAGTAGATTAGCTATATTGAGGTACACAGGGCAGGAATGGGCTGGGGTCACAGTTTAAAGGAACCATAAGGAGCTGGGTGTCTCCTTTCTTCCTTTCCTCCATACTTTGCCAAGCTGCACAGAACCAGGGCTTCTCCGAGGCCTGTTGGTGGGAGGCTGTGCTGTGCTGGCAGTGTCTGTGAAGTGACGTGCCAGATGCGTGCCCCCAACCACAGGTATCCTACCGAATCAGGCACCAGCAACAGTTGTCGGTGGTACGTGGCATCTAGGATCTCTTGCTTCAATGATTTGGGTTGTATTTTCCCCAGAATGAACATAAGACCCTTCTGAGTATGCCGTTTAGAGAAAGAGGTAAAGATCAGTGAGATGCGAATGGAATGGGAGTTCTAAGCTATACGATTTCAGATATCCAGATTATCCCCAATGATTGGTGTTTTAGATGGTGCAAAGGGGCTTCCCCCTGACTGACCCCAGCTACCTTCAGGTTAAACCCATATAACACACAAACTCATTCACAGATCAGGTAGTTATTCCCAGCTTTTCTCTCTCTCTGTCTTTGTTTTTTGTAGGGGATGGTTTTTTTGTTTTGTTTTTTTGAGATGTGGTCTGGCTCTGTCCCCCAGGCTGGCATGCGTGATCTCAGTTCACTGCTGCCTCCACCTCTTAGGCTCAAGTAATCCTCCCCTGGGCTACAGGCACACATCACCATGCCAGGTTAATTTTTGTATTTTTAGTAGAGACGGGGTCTTGCCATGATGCCCAGGCTGGTCTTGAGCTCCTCGCCTTGTGATCTGCCCTCCTCAACCTTCCAAGGTGCTGGGATTACAGGCACAAGCCACTGTACCTGCCAGCAATGCATTTTATATTGTCTTGGTGAAAGAAGTTTCTTCAGGGCCCTCAGAAGGAATAGTAGGCAGATCACTCCTAATGGAATCATAAGAAATACCCCATTTACCAGGACTTTTGAACTCCTCTCTTTTTAATGCTTTAGTGATGTTCTGACATTTGACCTCAGTGACTGTGGGACATTGCTAATTTCAAGCATCAATCATCCAACTGAACAGACTGTTAATACCACTCACAAAGCCTCAAGCCAACCCAATAAATCTCACATCCCAGATGAAATTGTATAATTTCAATAAACTCAGACAGATTGAGCCCCTTATTCCATCCTTCTTGGCCTTACTTCTTTTTTTTTTTTTTGTTGAGACGGAGTCTCCCTCTGTCTCTAGATTGGAGTGGCGCGATCTCGGCTCACTGCAACCTCCACCTCCCAGGTTCAAGGGATTCTCCTGCCTCAGCCTCTCGAGCAGCTGGGATTACAGGCACGCACCGCCATGCCCAGCTAATTTTTGTATTTTTGGTAGAGACGGGGTTTCACCTTGTTGGCAAGAATGGTCTTGATCTCCTGACCTTCTGATCTGCCCACCTCGACCTCCCAAAGTGCTGGAATTACAGGCGTGAGCCACCGCGCCCAGCCAGCCTTCCTTCTTAAGAATCTATTTCCACAGATGTGCCTGGGCATCTATCAGTAAGTTTGAGAAAATTATCTCTTTCTAGAGCAAGTCTTATTTCTCCTCATCTGGGATATTTGAAGATCCAACTCATGTAGGCCTGGAGGCAATGAGAAGTAGTGGGGTATGTCCTGAGAAGAATTGTCATTCATAAAGTATTGTTTATAGGTATATCATTGAAAGACTTGTATTTTGAAGAGGACTGATTTCCTCAGTGTAGTGATGTTAGAATGAGGTGGAGAAGGGAATTTCAGTGAATTTAGATGATCAAATTTAACTTCATTCATTTTTGCCCATATGTCCCCATCCCGTGACTCAGAGACCCATGTCTTCTGAACAGAACCCTTATTTTAGCATAAGAGAGGTGAATGGGTCAAACATTCACATGGTGTTGTAACTCTGCTAACATTTCCAAGAGACCCTGGCTTGGTTACATATCAGTTATACCTACTCTGTGATTAGAAGTTGAGACACCTGTTCCGTTACCATGGCGGGCTTTCTGGTTCTCTACAAGTGCCCTAAATTGTATGTTCAGGTTCATGTTCATGTGCAAATTTGAATTCGTGTTTTTACTTTTTAATTTTCCTTTTCCCCTGGTATACTCTCCATGGCTATTAGGAGAAGCGGTGCAGCTCCACAGCCTCCATCCTCACTACTGTGTCCACAGTGTCATAGATACTTGATGGCTCAGTAACTTGATCTCCATCTATACATTATGCAGTGTTACCTGCAGTGACAATTTGAGTAATCCTGATGCTCTAGCGTGTTGTAGATGACCTGTGTCCCATATATGCCAGGTAAGAGTCTTATTCTTGCATTTCTCAAATATACAACCATGTGCCACCCAATTCCAGAATCCAGATTGGAGAGTCTGCTTCCTGGAGCTATGATATGGTCAGGTTTATGTGTAAACTTGGCCAGGTTATAGTCCCTAGCTATTCGATCAAACACTTATCTAGGTATTGCTGTGAAATTGTTTTGTAGATGTGATTAAGGATACTGAGGTGGGGGATCATCCTAGATTGTCTGGGTGGGTCTGAGGTAATCACAAAAGTCCTTAGGAGAGAGCAGCAGGAGGAGCAGAGTAAGTAGCAGGAGATAGGAGAGCAGAAGCAAGAAGCTGGAATGATGCAAGGAAGAGACAAAGAATGCAGGTGCCTCTAAAAGCCAAAAGGGCAAGAAAATGAATTCTCCCCCTGAAGCCTCCAAAAGGAATGAAGCCCTGCTGACACTTTGATTTTAGACTTCTGACCAGTAGAACTGTAAGGTAATAAATTTGTGTAATTTTAAGCCACCAAATTAGAGGTCGTTTGTTACAGCGGCAATAGAAAATAGATACAGACTTTGGTACCAGAAGTGGGATGCTACTCCCAGTGTCAATGACTCTATTTATCGGGATGCCAACAGGATATAGAAAGCATACTCAAAATAAGATAACTTGAAGGGGTTTATTTACAAAGGGACTATTTAGAAAGATATTGCTGTAGAAGAACTACAAGTAACAGTGCAGTAGTTAGGGACCTAGTACCTCTCCTACTATCATGACTTTTATGCTGAAAAAATCAGGGCAGGGAGCACTTACTGGAATCCAGAAGAAGAATAGTGTATGAATTTGGTTGCTTTTCCAAAAGGTACACTTGTAGGCATAGAGGAAGCTGAAGAAATAAGCAAACTGGCTTCACTTTCCTCCCTCCTATGATTCCCTACTGTATTTGCCATGGTCTGAACCAGGGGCCATGGCTGTTGATGAAGTCACACACACTGTCCTCCTGGGACAAAGATGATGGTGGACAAAACTAAAGAGTAGATCTGGAGGGAAAAATAGGAGATTTTTAGTGCATCACATAATGCTTCTAATTACAGCCTTCAAATTGGGAATGGCATATAAGAAATGAAATCACATTTATATGGATAATTAATTGTTCACAAAATAGTTGAACCAGCATTTGTTGTGTGTGTGTCCAAATATGCATTCTTCTTTATTTCTAAAATGATTTGCAAGAATATTTATATTTTGTTTGTATCTTGTGCTGACTACTCTGAAAAAATGAATGCCATCACTGCTGAATTGTTTAAATTCTGACCACAACCATGGAAACAGAAACCAGGAGATGGCGATAAACCTTAAAGCTACCACTTTCAATAGCAAAGAGGACACAAAGACAGACCCTCATGCTGGTTATGTTTCTAGGCCACCTGCTGTTTTCTCTACATGACAGCCTTATGACCTGTACAAACCTAGTATGGGCCAAGCTGTTAGAACATTCACAGAAGCAAGAGAAAACCCCACACTTTCTGGCATGAATACTCATCTTAGACATAGGTAGTTTTAACAGTATGCTACTTGTCTTCTGAATGATACAAATACCTTAGAACATTTTTTAACTCCACTCACTTTTTACATGATGTCATGTAAGTTTTGTTTAGTATTTTAGTTTCACCTTTTTATATTCCCAAATCAGTCATTGTGATTGTTGGTACTTTGTTCAGCCAACGCTAGTTTACATTTTTCATATTTTGGTCATAATATTTGGACACCATTGTTCCTTGCATCCCACTAATGCCTCTAGGTTTAATTTTCTTCCTCTTGAAACGTATCCTTTACAGTTTTTCTAGTGTGAATCTGTGAGGATTTAACCTTCTCAGTCTTTGTTAGTTCAATAACATCTTTATTTTGCCCTTATTTTTGAAAACAAATGATTATAAACTTCTAGGTTGAGAGTTATTTTCCTTCTGCCTCCAAAACAAAAAAGTATCTGTCCCAAACTGCTAACAGTGCTGAGGCCAAGAAACACTGATCTAAGGATATTATTTAAGGTATTATATAAGAAAATGATCTAAGAATATTATGTGAGAAAATGTCTTCCTCTTGTATAATCTTGATTTTTCTCTGGGATTCTAGTATCATATTTTTGATCTCTTTCATATTAAAGATGTTGTTTAGATCAGGGTTGGAAAAATACAATTTGCAGGCCAAATCGTGTCCATGGCTTATTTTTATGCAGCCCATAAGCTAAGAATTGCCTTACACTTTATTTTCTTCTTCTTCTTCTACCTTTTTTTTTTTTTTTTTTTTTTTTTTTTTTTGTGAGACAAGGTCCCGCTCTGTTGCCCAGTCTGGAGTGCAGTGGCACAATCATGGCTCATTGCAGCCTTGGCCTCCCAGGTTCAGGTGATTCTCCCACCTCAGCCTCCTGAGCAACTGGGACCACAGGCATGTGTCACCACAACCTGGCTAATTTTTTTGTATTTTTTGTAGAGCCAGGGTTTCACCATGTTGCTCAAGCTGGTCTCAAATTCCTGGGCTCAAGTGATCCTCCTGCCTCAGCCTCCCAAAGTACTGGAATTACAGGCATGAGCCATTATGCCCACACGCTTCATACTTTAAAATAAAAAAAAAGACTATGTGACAGAGATGGTACTGTAAAATCTAAATAACATAAAATATAAAACAAAAATCAGTGGGAGAGAGAAGGTGGAAGTACAGGAAGCATACACAAGAAAATCTGAGGGTCCATCTACATTGCCTAACATCTGAATGCTAAACATTTAAAGCACAGAAAAAAAGTTGAGAAGACAAAGTCACCAATAAACTAACCCAGAGTACGTTTCAAATGGAAAGGTATGAGTTTTTAGATTGGAAGGAATAACTAAGTGCCTAGTGACAAATCATTATGAAGTTTAAGAACACTGAGTGCACGGCAGAGGTTTTTCTCAACTTCTGGAGAGAAAAAACAATTTATGTCACCTACAAAGAATCAGGATGATTTTGGATTTCTTGGCAGAATACTTGAAGCAGGGAGACAAGGTAAAGACATCTTCAAGACTCTGAAGAAAATGATATCCTCCTTCAAATTCCACTCCTAATGAAACGATCACGTGTAAGGGTAAAACAAATATGTTTTCAAGCTTTAAAGGCTTCAACACTTACTGTCATGCTCTTTTTTTTTTTCTCAAAAAGCTATTGGAGGAGGATGAGCTCCACCAAAACAATGACAGTTAGAGTAGAAGAGGAAAACATCGCAAACAGGAAACAGTAGGTCCATCACAGCAGAGGGCCATGGGCATCCCGAGAATGACAGTGAATGAAGACGCCAGGATGACAGCTGTGCCCTAAGAGAGGCTGATCAGTCTAGATTAGAGCAATGTGACTCAAGAGACAGATACCAGGTGAACTGTTATTACTGAGATCTCAGCAGCAATTGCATCCTCTTTTTAACTGGAGAACATGCACCCACTTGCAAGCTCTGGCCAAGGGACTTTCTCACCTTTGGCTTGCCTTGACCTCGTGTTGATGAGTTTCCTGTAATCCTCTGCATAGTTCACCCATTGGCTTGCCCAGAAGTGGTTTTATAAGATCACAGGGTAGCCCAGTCCAGATTATAATCCAGAGAGCCTAAATTTTTATTCTTCAGGGGAACTTTATATGCTGTGGGAAATATTGGCTTCTCTTTATATGGCTAAGTTCAATTTTTCATATGGTATTTCATTTTTCAAACCTGAGTAATATTTTACATAGGGACACAATCATAAAGTAATAACACCATAAAATAAAATAAATACGTCAGGACAGTGGACACCTTTGGAGAAGAAAGGAGAAGACATAGTCAGAGAAGGACCATGGCAGCCTTCTAAGACTTTGTGACATTCTTTTATTTGGAGTAGCCTGTCAATGGGGGTTTACTATAATTTATTATTTTTTGAACACTTTGTACATATTTTAAATTTGGGCAAAATAGGCTAGATATAGCCTAAATAGATATAGTCTCTAGCCTAGTTAGAGACTTTGCTGATCATTTGGAATTCATTGTTGACAATTTGGAATTTATGGGAGATGCAATCTTAGAAGAGTGGATTTTTGGAATGGTTTGATCAATTCAAGTTCTCTTTTTTGTGATATTTTTCATAATAGATTAAAAAAGAAAGGATGATTTGCATTCCATGTATCACCAAAAAGAAAATCAACTCACTGCTTCATTCAATATTGACTCTTGAGTGACTTCCATGTGCTGGCTTGTTGCTATGATCAGAATGAGAAGATCAGAAAGTGGTCATTTTCTTTAGGGAGCTACTTGTCTAGGGGAAGAGACAGGTATGTGACTTAATCAGACCATGAGTTCTAGCAAGATAGAGGATGAGGTAATGTACGAGCCCTCCTGTTGTAACTAGAAATGCTGGAGACCCAGATACTTTAAAATGCATAGTTGGATTTTCAGAAAGAAAAGGAAATTCTCAGATGACAGAAGTGAAGAAATAACTAAAAATTAAAGAGATAAGTAGACGAGTTGATGCTGTGGCTTCCCTGAGTTCGAGATTTACTGATCTCCCCGACAGGGGCCTCAATGCAAGAGGGAGATTTGGGTTCATGCAAGGTGGGCAGTTATTTGAATACCCTTACAAAACTCATTAACTGCAACCATGAACATTTAATCTTAAAACATTTTGTTTAAAGGAACTAAAAAGGAGACTGTAGTGGGCATCAAACCAAGGTTGTGAATTTGGGCAAAAAGTGGCAAGATGTGCCTGAGGCAAACTTTTGCATCGTGATTTGTGATCCCAGTGCTGATGCCTGTGGAATTTACGAGGGTTATCATCGTCAAGGCATGAAGCTTTCAGAGAGTCTGGTCAACCCAGAGGCCATGGCCATAGATGTCCTAGGCCTCTGATGTCTTGATACATAAAGAAGCAAAATTAGGAAGGCGTCTTTTGTGCCCTCCTAATCTTGCTTCTTTATGGATCAGGAAAAGCAGGAAAACACTTCTGGGTTCAAAAAGCAAAGATTAAAGCAAAACAACAGTAACACACCCAGTTAGCTCATTCTCCTCTAAACTGAAGTTATTGAAATGTAAGTGATTATACCAAATTTGTTTCTTTCTTTCTTTCTTTCTTCTTCTTCTTCTTCTTTTTTTTTTTTAATTGAGACAGAGTCTCACTCTGTCACCCAGGCTCGAGTGCAGTGGTGAGATCTTGGCTCACTGCAACCTCTGTTGCCCAGGTTCAAGCAATTCTCATGTCTCAGCCTCCCAAGCAGCTGGGACTACAGGCACGTGCCACCATGCCCAGCTAATTGTTTTGTATTTTTAGTAGAGACGGGGTTTTGTCACGTTGGCCAGGCTGATCTTCAACTGCTGACCTCAAGTGATCCACCCTCCTTGTCCTCCCAAAGTGCTGGGATTATAGGCGTGAGCCACCGCACCCAGACTAAACTTGTTTCTTGAAAGGCGCTGTTCATACAAATTAATTGAGGACCAAAATGCCTTGTGTGAAATCTGTCCTTGGTTCCCTTTCTCATAAGCAGATTTGCCCCTAACCCTTATGTCATGTAATCAATTTAGAGATTCAGACTCAGAATGGGAGTTTCATAGTCAGCAAAATATTAAAAATAGATTCTTTAGGAGGAGAAAAGAAAAATTCATTTAGAATTTTCTTTTTCTTCCCTTAGAATGCTTACTATTCTTCTCAAGCTAGTCAGTGATCAGCCAGTATGGCAGAGGGGATGAGGAGAGTTGAAATTCTTGGTATGGTTCAGTTAATTGTCTCTCAATTAACTGCAAATAAAGCTCACAAAATTCTTGTTATTAATAGTAACTATAATAGTAATGTATAATTGAGATAGAATCAGGCATTGTTTTACCATATTTTTGATTTTTGGAATACTCTAAACATACAAAAGTAGTAAAGAACATCTGTGTATTCATATGTGGACATATTGACACATTTCCTTCATCCTTTCCCCAGCTTTCCTCAGCTTCTGAGTTACTTTGAGGCAAGCTTCAGTCATTTATTTAATCAACAAATATTTCAGCATACATGTCTAGAAGACAGGACTCTTTATTAAACATGTGACATGCCCTTAAAATCATTATTGCCTCTAAACATTAATGATTATTCCTTAATATCATCAAACACCCAGTCAACGTTTGCATTTCTTCAGTTGATCAGCCATTGTAAACTTGCAGAAGACTTAACAAAACAAAAAGGGAGTCCTAAACTATAGCAGGAAACTTTGCAGTTATGATAGAACACAAAGAAGACACTATTTTGACATTAAAGGCAAATGTTAAATGCAGTGTGATTTCACTTGGCTGTAGTTCATCTCTGCCTAATCCATGTCAGCCAACATGGTGGAAGACTGTTCCTAAACTGTGTCAGCTGTATCTCTTGATGCTTAGTCATGTGCTTCCATACATTTACTGGGACATGGATTAGACCTATGCTACCTCTGATTTTTCCTCAAATATACACATTTTTCAGAAAGGTACTGTAGAATGAGCAGCTGGCTCTGTACTAGGCATATGGGGAGATAATTGCGTTTTGGGAATACGAGAGAGCTCATTGAGTGATGGAAGAGAGGATAATTAGACTAGGAAATAGAAGGGAAATTCAAGTGGTCTAGGTATCCAACTTGACAGAGCCCAGCTGCTGGAGTAACAAAGGGGCATATGTTTTGTCCCTCTGCTCAGGTTTCAGATTCTAAGAAGAAGTGGGATTGCCTAACTTTCTAGTCATGCATCCAGCCTTGGCTAAAAGGAGCCGGCACAATCTGATTCACAGTCTTACTAGATAATACTCAACAGGGCAAGGTAATTCTCCCAAAGCAATTCGGGTGCTAATATAGAAATTAAATATGGCCGAGCACAGTGGCTCATGCCTGTAATCCCAGCATTTTGGGAGGCTGAGGCGGGCGGATCACCTGAGGTCAGGAGTTTGAGACCAACTTAACCAACATGGTGAAACCCTGTCTCTACCAAAATTACAAAAATTAGCTAGGTGTGGTGGCACGTGCCTGTAGTTCCAGCTACTCAGGAGGCTGAGGCAGGAGAATCACTTGAACTTGGGAGGCAGAGTTTGCAGTGAGCCAAGATTGTGCCATTGCACTTTAGCCTGGGTGACAAGAGCACAATTCCATCTCAAATAAATAAATAAATAAATAAAATGCGAGGAAGTCAAAGAGCTACAGGGAGAGTGGAAATGGCCATGATGACAACTTTCGGCTTCACTGGGGCAATTAAGAGATCTAGAATGAAAAACAGACAGAAACTTTGTTTTTTAATGTGCTAGGGTAAGGCTGAAAGTAAAATGGCCAGAAAAAGAGCTGAATACTGCAATGAAATGCTGAATGGTGTTGTTTACTTCTCATTGAGCTGAGAACTGATGATCTAAAGAATCTTTGGTGTTCAGAAATATGCTCATACCTTCAAATTTTCAATCTATGTTTTTTTCTTACATTAATTATGAATAGCTAATGTTATGTGACTTTTCTTGTTATCTTGCCATTTCTCAATTATCAACGCAACTTCCGTAAGAGCAGACTTTTAACAATAAGCTGTTTTTAGAACAATTTTAGATTTGCAGAAAAGTTGCAAAGATAGTATAGATTTCCATCTACCCCTCAAGCAGTGTCTTTCATCAGTGAAATCTTTTTCATGGTTAATTTGTCAAAATTAAGGAACCAATGTTTGTACATTCCTAGTAACTTAATTTCAGACTTTATTTGGGTTTCACCATATATTCTATGAATGTCTTCCTCCTGATCCAAGATCAAATTCGGGGACTCACACTGCATTTAGTCATCCTGTCTCCTTAGTTCTTCCAGTCTGCCACAGTTTCTCAGTCTTTCCTTGTCTTTATAACCTTGACAACTTGAGGAGTAGTGGCCAGGAACGCTGAAGAGTGTCCACCAGCCTAGGACTCTTTATTAAATATGTTCAGGAATGTTTAATATCCTTAATGTTTTCCTCCTTATTAGACTGGCATTAGAGGTTTTAGGAATAGAAATCAAGAGGTGAAGTTCTCTTTTTGCCACATCATGTTAGGGGATACTTCATAGACATGTGACTTTACAAGTAATGTGACTTCACCTGGTGAAGGTGATGTCTGCCAGGTCTCTCCACTGTGAAGTTACTGTCTTCCCTTTCCCTGCTGTACTACTTGGAAACAAGTCACTAAGTCTAGCCCTTCCTGGAGAGGTGAGGGTGGAGATGAAACTCCACCTACTGGACAATAGAGTATCTATATGTATTGTTATGAATTCTCCTGTAAGGAAGGTTTGTGAGAGAAGACTTTTTTTTTTTCTGAGACAGAATCTAGCTCTGTCACCCAGGCTGGAGTGCAGTGGTGTGATCTCTGCTCACTGCAACCTCTGCCTCCTGGGCTCAAGCGACTCCTGACTCAGACCCCTGAGTAGCTGGGATTACAGGTATGTGCCACCACACCTGGATAATTTTTTTTTTTTGTATTTTTTAGTAGAGGTGGGGTTTCACTGTATTGGCCAGGCTGGTCTTGAACTCCTGGCCTCAAGCAATCTGCCTGCCTAGGCCTCCTAAAGTGCTGGGATTACAGGCATGAGCCACCGCATCTGGCCTGTGAGAGAAGACTTTTTAATTCCACTTTGGAATATTTAGGAAATATTGTATGCTTGAAGAACACAGGAATTTGACCAGTAGCTTCTAGGACAGGAAGTCAGACAGGTTATAAGTCTTGGTCATATGGATGCTCTAGCCTCATTCTCAAGGTGTGACTATGGCAAGCCAAAAAGAAAGAGGGTGAGTTTGTATTTAACATGACATTAGTGGGCTCTTTTCCAGACAGAAACTTAAAGGGCTTCAAAGAGAACACCAAACACGAAGGAAGCGGCAGATGGCGCCCACTTGGAATGAAACCTGAACCTTTATCTGCAAATAAAAAGGAAGGTGGTGTCTCATCGTCTTTCAGACTCTGGGAATCAGAATCAGAATAATTTGGCTCAGAATCTTGGCTTCTGCAAAATTAAGCAAATGCCATTTTTAGCCTCTGAACAGAGCTTCTGGTGATTTCTGATGCTGCTGCACACTTTAAACTCCCTGAGGAGGCAAAGACACATATTTGAATTGTCCTCAAACACACACACATTTACGCTGACAAATTCACAAAGATGTAACATCATTATGACAATGGGTTGATATGATAAACAAGAGTGTCGTACCATATAGGACACCATCCCCAGAAGTTTACAGCTGAGAAAAGCATAAAATATTTCTCAAAGGGTATAGGTAAAGACTTGCACTTAATAGTACTTCATGAAGGCCAGTTAAAGACATACACCTCTATAGGCCCCGATGATTATTATTGTTGTTTTTTCAATCATAGGATAATGAATTGTGTTCTTGTATTATGCTACTTCTCCCGCAAGACTGTAACTATATTTTATCAGACACCAATCACCATTGCATTTGTAGCACATAGCATCATATCTGATCATGAGGATTTCTGCGCCTGCATGAGGGAGCCAATCCCTCGTCTTGACGGTAGGGGTCGCTGCTCCTGGCCTTACTCACCTGATGTGAACCAGTGTTTCTCTGCGCTGTTGACCTTCCTGTAATCCCTCATACAATCCTCTCAGGGGAGAATTCTGCCTTTAATTTTTTAGGTGTCTGGAAACACTTCAGCTCTCTAGGCTCTCAGTTCGCATTGTGTCCAGCATAAACATATTGTTAAAAGATAAACTGAGGCATATTCAAATATTCAAGAGTTTACTTTAGCAAACTGTAGTTCAGGAATGGGCAGTGCCAGGGTTCCTCCCGCTACGAAACCCCAGGGGTTCGGTCTAGGTCCTGCCACTCACCGCAGGTAAAGCCAATCATGGAGACAAAGAAGGCCCTTCAGGTGACGTCCCCGAAGAGAAGTGGAGATTGTTTCAAATCTGTCTCCCCAACGAACTAAAATGGGAGGGGGTGGGGGAAGGAGTGGTTTTTACATTAAGAAATGAAGGTAACCACCTGTGGAGAAAACAACAGTTAGGGAGGGGAGGGGTATGGGAGCAAGCGCGAGGAAGGAGGGGTCTGTGTGTCCTCCAGATGGGGGACCTGGTGAGTTTCAGTCCCTTGCCTGAGAGTTGGTTTCCCAAAAAAGGAACTTAGACAAGACAAATATAAGTTTCAAGTTTTAAGACCAGGAGAGTCAAATTCTCTGTTTACTCCTAAATATCATTCCTATGGGGAAATTGGGCGGCTTTCACAGGGGATGAGCACAAGGGGAAGGCTTTTTTTATAAGGTGCATGAGGAAGCAGAGAAAAGAAACTATTTGATGGACTCAAGTTTGAGCAATTCCTTGATGGCTCTTGGTGTGTGCGTGTGTCCAAACTTTCTTTCCATATAAGGACAGTATCAGATTGGATAAAGGTTCACCCTAATGGCCTCATCTTAACTTAATCACCTCCTTAAAGAGCCTATCTCCAAATACAGTCAGATACCGGGGCCTG
The DNA here is from genome assembly GCF_047675955.1 of Chlorocebus sabaeus. NCBI lineage: Eukaryota > Metazoa > Chordata > Mammalia > Primates > Cercopithecidae > Chlorocebus > Chlorocebus sabaeus. The sequence goes on along the minus strand of NC_132911.1, from coordinate 56,716,308 downwards.
GGACTCCAACACAGGAATTTTGGGGAACACAATTCACCTTGTAGCAGTGCCTCTGCCTGGGACAAGAGACTGTGGTTTGCACTGCTCCCGGGACTCTGCTTTCTGGCAACTTCTGGCAGATATCCCAAGACAGAAACCGCCACTGTAAGGGAGCCAGCCAGATGGATGTCCTACATCGAGCCTGATTCCTGACGTGCCTCGGTTAGAATAGGCAGATAGCGAGAGATGAACAGGCAAGGGAGCCTCTGGGAAAATAAGTCCTGAAGGCACTGCCCACTGACAGTCAGCAAAAAGACAGTGGCTATGCTGGCTACTTCGGCCCTGTGATTGGGCTCCTCCAGCCCGGAACGGGGCTTATCGCGCCTTAGCCACAGATAGCCATGCTAGGAATTTTCCCCGCTGAAAAGCATGCCAGTCCTCCAATAACTCACTGTGGGGTAGGCTTTTGCTCAGTGTAACAGTAAAAAACACACCTTTAAGTGGAGATTTTAGATACTAATGTGACATAAGGCACGTGTACTAGCATGTAAAACCAACAGAGCAAGCGTGCCTAAGGGGACTGCCTAAAACATGATTGCACGTGACATCCCCTCATGCCCCTTTGTGAGTAATCATGTAAGATTCTCCTAAAGAGAGACCCCGGCACTGGCTGCTGCTGGCTCACTCCCCAGCAGCCACACTGCCTCGTCTTCCAGAACACCCTGTCTCTTTAAATAAACACTGCTACGGTTATTTTCCCAGCTGGATCAGCCCAAGTGGTTTCCCACTCCTCTGTCGGAGTATACTCTTGTTTCCTTAACAAACCTTTGGCTTACATTACGAATTGTCTCTTGGCCCAATTCTTTCTCTTATGTTAGACCAGAACCGAGAATTCCCGCACTTCCGGGTAACACCCCCTTCCCAGTCAGCCTGGTCTGGGCGAAGCTGATTGGCAGAGCCAAGTTCACCTGCCTGAGAGTTCTGGATTCCATGCAGGGAAGACAAGACTTAAAATGCAAAAAGATCCCCAAATATAGAAGGCTCTTCAGAGTGTGATGGCAGCTCCATCACTACTATGCATGAAAGCATGCCACCAGATTACGGCACAAAACAGAAGAGTCTCATTCATGATGGCCGCAAGGTGGAAACAGCTCATGCTCAGAGAAGGAGACCCTTCATCTCCAGAACCATTTGTATTGTAGAGCGGAAACTCTGTCCCCATTAAATACGAAGTCCCCATTCCCCCTCCCTTAGCCCCTTGGCCACTCCTGCTCTGCTTTCTACCTCTCTGACACTCATCTTAGGAGAGACATGGTTTCTTGGTCTCCCCCTCCCTTGGACCTCCACTGAGATCTGGTACCGCATCTTGGCTTCTTGGGGGTTTGTGGAGTGAGCGTGGGTGGCAGAGCCAGTGGTGCTTGGAGAAGGCCCCACGAGGGCTGGCTCCACAGCTTCAGCTCCTGGAAGGAATTAACCTGCTCAGTGCTGCTCAGAGAACAGGCAGCTTCAGTACCATCTGAGTAGTAGGTTAGCATGAAATTCTCCAGCCTCACCCCAGATATGACCAGATAGTTTTCAGGAACTCAAGTTGACTTTATGGAGCTAATGCTTACAAAGTCCTCTTGAGAAAAAAAAAAAAAAAGTGCTGGTGCCTGACTTATAGGGTTCCTTGCCTTACAGATAGGTAAGAAAGGTCGCTTCCTGGCCCAGGAAACTTGAAACATCTTAGAGACTCTGAGAAGAGAGGAATTCACCCTATAGATTTTATAGGTAGTGAAGGTGAAGTCTGATTTGAAGTTGAAGACGAGTTTTTGATTTGACTTTCTAGCGTTAAGCGGCTTTTAAAAGTACAATATGAGATTCTTTATGAAAAGTTCCAGCAAAGCAAACCAAGCAAAGGCCTTTTGGTGAACTACCATTCTTGCTGCATTTATGAAAATGATCAGGCCAAGATTAATTAGCAGTATTAACCTCTACCGAATTAGAGGTATTCCCTCCACTCTTTCTGCTCCTTCTCACATCATCAAAAAGCATATCTACCATGTTCCAGGGACTATGCTGGACACACGCATGTTCCCCTGTGATTTGAAAACATTCATTGCATTCATAAAATACAGGTATTCAAACTGATTGCTGGGAGCCATGTAGATAAATGGACAATTTCCCAATTTTTTGTCTTAGAGATTTGAAATTCTTTCCTTTTAACTTTCACAGAATTTGCCAGCAGAGGGCCCCTGGAAAAATCTCAAAGGCTTTGTCTTTCACTGTGTAAAATAAATGTTAACTAATTAGGTTTATTTGATAGGCTAAGTCACATGGGAGATGCTGTCAAATGAAAAGTGATACTTAACCTTCCCTATGTTATATTTGTATAGGTAAATGTTGCTAATATAAGTATTTCAGAACTGTAAAGTTCATAGAAATCTGTCTGTATGTTTGCTGTTCCTATTATGTGTGGCATAATGTCATCAGTCATAATTCCAGTTATTATGTGAAAATGTTATATGCTACAGAAATAGCTAACTTTTCTTACTAAATGAACTCTTATCGGATCTTTATGGCTATTTTAAGTCTTTTGTTGTTCACAGGCTGTTTTACTCTGATGCTTTCCTCAAGCTTTTATAAGCAGCTGTAATCCAGAAGTGTTTCACCTTTAAAGATATTCACAAAAATAAACTGACAGGAACAGGTTTCTGAGAACCTGAAGATCATAGCAGTGGACTGGGTCAGAATTTTTAGAATGCTCATGAAGAAATTGATGGGTTCATGAGACTTCATCCAAGATCAAGCAGCACAGGTGAGCTGCAGGGGAATGAATAGACTGAGAAAGCAGGATTACAGTTTTTATTGTGGAACATTTCTTGTGCTTCAATGTTTTATTTTCCAGATATAAGGAACCCTTTTCCCCCATCCTCTTTAGCTATTTATAGCCTACAGCTATGTGGTAAAGTATGCCTTTATAAACAAAAATGAAACATTGATATTTTTTTCCAGACTTTGGAAACTCCGCACGGACTTTGGAAATGCTTGTTGAGTATTTCTATTTTCATTGCAATGTAATTATTTTGCATAAGCTCAATAAGAATCTGTTCTCGTTATAACAAGACATGGTTTTATTGGAAACGTTGGTCATATTACATGGGTTATGACTGGAAGGTCATATTTGAGAATGATGTACACAAAATTAGGTATGACCAGACAGTTTTCAGGAACTAAAGCTGACTTTATGGAGCCAAGGCTTACAAAGCCCTTTTGGGGGAAAAAAATGTCCTAGTGCCTGGCTTACAGCATTCCTTGCCTTACATATGAGTAAGAAAGGTCACTTCCTGGTCCAGGAAACTTAAAATATCTTAGGGACTCTAAAAAGAGAATAATTCACCCAAATCTCTAGGTATTGAAGGTGAAGTCTGGTGATGAGTTCTTAGCTTGACTTTGTAGCCTCAAGCAGCTTTTAAAAGTCTAAAATGAGATTCTTAATGGAAAGTTCCAGCAGCACAAACTAAGCAAAGCCTTTTGGTGAACTACTTTTCTTGCTGCACTTACAAAAATGATCAGGCTATGGTTAATGGGATGAAACTTACCTTGCAAACAAAATAGTCTTACTTTGATAGAAATAATGGTGGTTTTAGAAAGAAAAATTACATTCCAATAGAAAACTATAGCACAACCTGAGAGATATGAGGTTCTGTCCCTGTTCTTTATCTTTGAGGTTTTATTATCGGCCTGTGAACCTGACTGGTCTTGCTCAGTTCTTCTAGCTTCCTTCTATATCTGGTTACAAATCTCTAAATTAACGTTTCCAATTTTCTCCTACCTTCCTGACCTGGCATCCCTAAAAACTAAAACTTCCATTTTCCTGAAGCCCTGCAAGTTGAAGATAATAGGAACTTATATAAACTTCAGAGAAATACCTACAACAAATCCAGTAGACAACCTTCATGCCTGTTGATGCGTGGCCACTCAGAAGGTTCAGCAGAACACTCAATACCATTACCACAAGCATTTGGCTACAAACCAGGGACTCCGTCGATGGCCATACCCGCCATCATGGCTCTACCAGCTGAAGGTGCTTCAAGCTTGGCTGGCTGTCCTCTCGACTCAGAAACGGAGTTTCCAGCTATTAGTCTTGTTTTCTTGTGTTTACATAGAATCTCCACTTGTTAAATATCTGACTATGAGCGCCATTCAGGAGGCCTCCTCACCATCAAGTTCCAGCAGATGGATCAGCAGATCTTCAATGAACAAAAGGTGACTGAACAAGAAATTGGATTTCTATTTTCCAAAGGAATTAACAAAGTTTCTTCTCTCCTTGAACCAAAGGGGGGCACTAACAAAAGATTCTGTTCTTGATCGAACTTTAGCCAGGCTCCTGAACCTTCTCTTAGGTCCATCTGTGCACTTCTTTGTAAAATCCACTTCTAGTCTAGTAAGAAACCCGTGAAGTCAGTTCAGCCAGAACCCTCTACCCTACATGTCTCATCACCCTCAATGTCTGGGTGTCTTATTCTCCCCCAGCCTCCAGGTGGGGTCTGATTAGCCTAGCCTACCTTTGAGAATCCTCCTAGGTCAGGTTAGCCAGAATCCCCCTTACCCCTGACTTTCCTCTTAGTAATTTTCCATTTCCTGACCCCAATCTGGCTCCTTGGATATCAATTCTGACTTGCCAAGGCTATATTCAGAGTGGAGCCAAATTTCTCCCCTACTGCAAATTCCTATTGCAATTGTCTATGCCTACTGAGATGGTCTCAAATAAAGTCGGCCTTCCCGTGAATAACTTTTTTTTTTTTTTTTTTAACAGTTAATGGTTCACAATAGAAAGAAATAAGTAGTCTTCCTTAGAAGAAATGTAATTAAATAAGACAAATTATATATTCTTTAAAATTTACAAATGGTTAAAACTAGAAGGAATAGCACTTTGATGAAAATTTGTTAAATCTGCAAATGAGAAAATAATAAAAACCTACTTGCTCAATAGGTATTGAATTAAAATTTTACGTAATTAAATCATGAATGAAAGGCTGAGGAGCTTTCAGTCATCTTACAAAGATAGAGACTTTAAAAGTTGTGAAATGCATGTGCTTTAGAGATGATGAGAAAGAAGAAAATTTATTTTAAAATAACTTGTACTGGAGTCACAATAAATTTTCTGCTGAGATAATCATTACATGTGATTACTTGTAATTTGCTTTTGTTAATTTTTTCAAATATATTCTTAGGCAACTGGTTAATGATTGATCCTTATTTCAAGTTTTAATTTGTCATTCTTCTGGACACTATTTTAAGATTTAGTGACGTAAGTTAATGTTTATATTTGTGTTAGGTAATGTTGACTGAATTTCTCTGTTCTAGTTGATTTATTTCTAATCAGTCAACTCATTGTCAATTAGATTTTCAATAATGAAACCTTAAACACCTATTTGATTTTTAGCCATTGTATTGAGTTGTTCTTCACCACTTAGTCATTGTGATGGCATTGTGTAATGATGCTGAAATGTTGAATGCAAAGTAAATAATGAAAGCAAAAACCTGATAAACAGAGATTAAAAAAATCCTTATTAACTCACAGCAACAGATTGTTTTAGAAATATGCACTCTTTCTCTTTTTAAGAAGCAAAATACAAATAACAACAACAAATTTTATTTATTTATTTTTATTTAAACAATTTTTTATCCTTTCCAACTGGGATGAAAAATTTAAATAAATGTCAGAAATCTCACTAGTGCATGGTGATCTGATGGTCACTTCAGGACCAGTGCAGAATCTATGTTTGCGTTTGGACAAGCATGTTTATTCTTTCTTCATTCTAACAAAGATAACCCTTTCTGCAAAAATAAAGGTTCTTAGGTGTATATCTTGAATGTTAAACAATGCAACGCTACTCAGACTGTGGACCCCAGCTAGCCTGCACACTCTGGCCCGGGATGAGGACAGGGGAAAGCCAGCATTGGAAACTTTCATAGCAATTCGAATCTCAAAAAAAAGAGACTTTATATGTATGTTTCCTTCATTTTAGTTTTCCAAATTGTCATTATCTTTTACAAAACTATTTTCGGTCCTTGATAAGTTGGAGGAAAAATAAAGCACAACAAACAAAACCAAATCTTGCCCATTACACTTGTTATTTTTGTGCAGTGCCAAGATCCTTCCACCAGATGGCGCCTGACCGTCAGAGTTGCTCCTGAAAGGCTGGGGAAATTCTGGGCTTGAGCGGCCACCGTGTGTGTGGTACTGTTGAAGTTTCTGGCTTGGAACGGAACGTCAGTCCTTAACAACATATGCCAATAGACTGCTACTTGGTATAATTCTTTTAAGGGTATTATTTCACTGAAGGACGGGTGAAATTTGTGAGAGCACCTTCTGAGTGATTCGGAGTTCTGATCTTACACCAGGAAATCATGGTATGTTGTGAGGATGCAGGAGCGTTCCTGACAAGGGAGGCTGGTTGTTGGCCTTACAGACTATATTTTAGGAGAGTGGTTCTTAGAATTTCGTGTGCATCCGAATCACCTGGAAAGGCTGTTAAACCAGGGGTTGTGGAGCTCCAGCCCCGAGGCTCTGACTCAACAGATCTGATGCATAGCCAGGAGATTTCAGGCTGCCGACCAGGGACCACACTTTGAGAACCTCTGCTATATGACTAAGGGATGGGTCTTGGAGTTAGACACTGGTTCAAACACAAGCCTCTGAGATAGTCAAGTAACCTGGGGCAGGTGACCCTGCTGTTTCAGTGGAGGGGCTGGTGGTGGTAAAAATGGGTTGGAACACTGCCGGCAGCAGGTTAGCAGAGAGCCTGGTCTCCAGCGAGAATCTGGACTTTGTGGAGTTCAAAGGTTGAACAATTTTGAAAGAGATTACAAAAGCGCAAATGCAAAATTAGGTGAATATTTAAAAAGCAGACCAATTTTATAATTGCCAGAAAACCCAATTGAAACAGCATCATATTTTTATTAGTTGCCTGACACCTCTCGTTTATCATTATTTTTTACTGCACTTTTCTTCTTTTCTCTCCATATGACAATTTTATGTACTATGTTTTTCTATAACAAAATTAGTAAGTCTTAACTCTAGCATTCTTGATCAAGATTTGTTTATCATTATTAATAGTTCAAGAAATTTCTTTCAACTTCACAATGATGCCATATAAAGTTTTAGGGTTGTTATCAAATTAGGGAAAACTATCAACTCTCTTTTGTATATGAGCTGTATGATTTCAGGGCATTCTAAGTTTTCCTGTGCAAGTACTAATCTTAAGTGCTTCGTGAATTCTTGATAGTCTAGCCAATTAGTTGTGGATGTCTTTGTCACGGTATTTTATGTTATTGTATTGTTGTAATATTGTATACAATATTATTGTATTGTATCCTTTCCTATTTGCTACTGTAAAAGGTTACTCTTTGGGAGGCTGAGGTGGGTGGATCACCTGAGGTCAGGAGTTCGAGACCAGCCTGACCGACATGGAGAAACCCCGTCTCTACTAAAAATACGAAATTAGCCGGACGTGGCGGCACATGCCTGTAATCGCAGCTACTCAGGAGGCTGAGGCAGGAGAATCGCTTGAACATGGGAGGCGGAAGTTGCGGTGAGCTAAGATGGTGCCATTGCACTCCAGCCTGGGCAACAAGAGCAAAACTCTGTCTCAAACAGCCTGGGTGACAGAGTGAGACTCTGTCTCAAATAAATAAATAAATAAATAACCACAATAAAAAACGGTTACTAAAAAGTTAGTAGCTTAAAACAGCTGAAAACCTCAGACAGTTTTAAAATGAGCAGATCATCTTGTTACATTTAAACTCTTTAAAGAAAAATTCAAATTGTATGACACCAAATCCAATTGTATGACCCTAACCCCAGAAGACAATATACATCAGCTGCAAAATACCATACCGAAGCGGTCAACATCTCCAGGTGCTGTGGAGGCAAATTTTCTCCTATAAGATTAAGAAACTAAGTTGTGTATACACATTTCCTGCAACGCCTGAAGCTCAGTCCTGAAGCTCAGACTTCGTTAGCTCTTAGGATAGCTGCCTCTGCCAGTGCTAACAGTTAGCTGTTATTGTGTGATGGGCTCCCAATTTCAGCATGTAGCATTCTCCTGAAGTGTTAACAAGTTTAAATGAGCTGAAAAAAAAAAAAAAAACAAACCCGCAAGGAATTACTAACTCTTGTAAGTATTTGGAGGTAATCTCAGTGGTAGAAGACATACATACACATATACCTTTTAAAAATGAAAAAGTAACTTTCATTTGAAGTCGAGAATTGAATTGCAAAGTACAGGAAAATTGGTTCAGACAGTATATTTCTTTTACAATTGTATTCAGCTTCTAAAGAATTATTGCAAACGAGAAGCAATAAATCAAACAACAAATGACAATGAAACTCCCAAAGTGTTATTACAGTGTTTTCTGATTTATTTTTTATTTTATTTTTGTTTTTGCCAGAAAACTCTGTTTTCCTTAACTTAGTGGATCTCTTCAAGCTTCAAGACAAAAACCAGATAACTAAGCACCATTTGCAAACATTAGAAACCAACCCAAACCTAGATTATTTACAAAAATTCAGGAAGGAGAAAGGGACTTCTGGAACTTAGATTGACAAATGAAATAAAACAAAACAAATACAAATGCATTTGAATAAATGATAGCTTCATTATTTCCACAGCCCTACCAACACATTCTGTCTGTACATATGACTTTGTACATCAAGGAAGAGCAGACAGTATCGTTAAAATCCCTGGATCCTTCAATCCTGAGGCTTATCTCTCCTGGTGAAGAGTTGCTATAGTTTTATCCTTTGGCTTCTTAAGGAATCAGACTCCCTGTTTCCTGGAACATTGTAAAGATGTGCACATATTTAGTCAGTCAATATTGGTTAAATACTCATTATGTTCCAGATATTACCAGATATAGGGATCAACAGAAGTTCACTGTCTAGTAAAGAAAAGAGATTCTTAATGAATAACAGAGTGATATTAATGATAAATAGAATAAAGTCTAAAGTGCTAATCACCAAACAAAACAGAACATTTAAGAAGTTGGGGTGAGAATTTTCCTTATTGTTATCAATAACACTCATTATCATAATTTACCATCCTTGTTAATCACTGAGCACCAGGACTCAGTTCTCCTTACCTTATTTTGTGTAATATCTGGCATGGCTGATGCCAGCGCCTCGAAGGCTGTGGAGGCATCTGGGGAACGTGCAGCATGACTTGGAGAAGGAGGAGTGGGTGTGTTTCCAGATGCTTGTTTTCACTTCTATGGCACAGAATTGGATTTGGGTTCTTATTAAGGCCTGAAGCAGTTGGAACGGTCTCTTTGAGTGAAGGCTGTTGTGGTGATAGGGATGGGAGGCAGAGAAATTCTAGGCAGAAAAGGGTGGGGTCCCTGGAAAAGCCCCACCCTCAAGCCTGGAACTGTGGCCCATAGTGAGAATATCCCTGTTTTCTGGTTCAAATATTGCTTTTTCCAAAACCACCCCTGGCCCACCCAACCCTCCATCCTGTTCCCATAAAATCCCCAGGCTCCACTGGCAGAGAGCAGAGAAGGGGAAAAGAGAAGAAAGAGCTGAACATTGGAGAGAAGCAGCTTGACTTCAGAGGGACAGCTTGATGGTGGGACTTCGGAGAAGAGTCCAGCTGGAGATGACCATACTTCAGAAGAAAAATACCTTCCCACTCCATCCCCTTTCCAGCTTCCCCTCCCACTGAGAGGCACTTTCATCAGAAATAAACTCCCCAAATTTGCCATCCTTCAGTTCATCTCGGCGACCTGATTTTTCCTGGATGCTGGACAAGAGCTTGGGATATAGAAGGCTGTCACACTAACCCTCTGCCCTTGCTGACACAGAGCAACTGTCTCATGCAAAAAGGCAGAGGGCCCACTGAGCTGTCAAACACTTAAGCTGTCTGTGGATGGCAAAGCTACAAGAGCACTGTAACACACGCCCTCTGGGGCTTTGAGGGTTGTGGGTCCTTCCCAATAGATGATGCTGCGAGGCTGCACAGAGTTTTGCTCCTACTGGTGCCCAAAAGCACTTGCTCCAGTGCCTGCACCCACTTACCTCTGTGCTTCCCCTCCCACGAGGGGTTGAAAGCTACGAGCTGAGTAAGCAAGGAACCTGTCATGAGGCCTGCAAAGTGATCAACGGAAATTTCCTGTTTCGGTGTTTTCTTTTCTTTTCTTTTTTTTTTTTTTTTAACCTTTTTAAAGAATTGTGGTGGCAGGGCACTATGGCTCACACCTGTAATCCCAGCACTTTGAGAGGCCAAGGCAGGAGAATTGCTTAAGCCCAGGAGTTTGAGAACAGCCTTGGCAACATAGCAAGACCCTGTCTTTAAGAAAAAATAAAAAATAAAGAATTGTGGTAACATACAGATTATATAAAATTTAGTATTGTAGCAATTCTCAAGTGTACAGTTTAGTGGCATTGAGTGCACACACATTGTTGTGCAGCCATCGCCATCATCTAGTACAAGAGCTTTATCAATGCCACCAGTGAAAAACCAACGAAGAGTCACTTCCCTTTTCCCCCAACTCCCCATCAGACCCTAGAACCACCACTGATCTGCTTTCTGTCTCTATGCATTTGTATATTCTGAACCCCCTTCTTATTTCCATTCCTGTATATTTTTTAGTTATTTTCTTAGTGGTTATCTTGGAGATTCTAGTTAACATCTTAAACTTTAAACAACCAGGCTTAAATTAATACCAGCTTAGCTGTAATAGCATATACTCTATTCCTATACATCTGTGTTCCTCCTTTTTTATATTGTTATTGTCACAGATTACATCTTTATCCATTTGATACTCATTAACATAGATTTCTAGTTAGTGTCTTATGCCTTTGTCTTTTAAATCACAGAGGGGAGAAAAAGGAGTTACACACCAAAAATACAATAATGCTTGCTTTTGTATTTACCTTTAGGGTTACCTTCACTAGTGATCTTTATTTCTTCATATGGTTAGTGTCCTTTCATTTCAGCCTGGAAGGCACCCTTTGACACTTCTTGTAGGGCGGGTTAGTAATAAATTTCCTCAGCTTTTGTTTATCTGAGGACATCTTACTTTCTCATTCACTCTTGAAGGATAACTTTGCCAGGACAGTTGACAGATTGGTTATCTTTTCTCCCCAGCACCTTAAGTATGTTATCCTGCTGCCTTCTAACTTCCATGGTTTCTGAAGCGATATCAGCTGAAAATCTTATTGAAGATCACTTGTACGTTTTGCTTCTCTCTTGTTGATTTTAAGATTTGCTCTTTTGACAATTTGATGATATCGGGCTGTTTTGCTGTGGACCTCTTTGAATTTATCTTACTTTGAGTTCATCAAGTTTCTTGGATGTGTAAATTCATGTGTTTTATCAAATTTGGGATGTTTTCAATTATTATTTCTTCAAATATTTTTCTGCCTCTTTCTCTCCTCACTTTCTTTTTTTCAATTAATTATTATTTAAAAGAAAATAAAGACAGGGTCTCACTGTGTCACCAAGGCTGGTATCAAACTCCTGAGCTCAGGTGATCCTCCTGCCTTGGCCTCCCAAAGTGCTGGGATTACAGGCGTGAGCCACCATGTGTGAGGCCCCTCTCCTCACTTTCTGAGACATCAATGGGTCTCTTAAGTTCAGTTCATTTTTTAAAATTCTTATTTTTTCTACTCCTCAAACTGGATAATGTAATTTGACCTATCTTCAAGTTCACTGATTCTTTGTTCTATCTGCTCAAATATGTTGTGGAACTCCTCCAGTAAACCTTTGGCTTCAGTTATTGTACTTTTCAGCGCCACAGTTTCTATTTGGCTCCTTTTATAATTTGTGTTTCTTTATTGATATTCTTAATTTGCAGAGACATCACTCTCCTGATTTCCTTCAATGCTTTTTTTGTTCATGGTTTCCCTTGGCTTTTTGAATGTATTTAAGACATTTGTCTTTGTCTAGTAAATCTACTGTCTGTGCTTCCTCAGGGACAGTTTCTGTTAATTCTTTCTGTGAATGAGCCAAACATTCTTATTTCTATGTATGCTTCATAACCATTTGTTAAAACTTGCATTTTAAGTATTATGATGTGCAAAAGAAAATAGAAAATGAAGGAAGAAAAGAAAATATACCCTCCAGGTATTTGCAGATGGGTGTGGTGCTGGGACACTCCTTTAATGCTTAGCTGAATCATTTACAGCCCTGTCCTTGCCTGTGCTTCTTGCTTGCACTGAGCCTAAGACCAGCCAGGGTCTTTTCAGGCCTTTGCTCAACATAAACTCTGTCCCACGAATGTGCTTTTTGGGTTTCCACTTATATGCAGTAACTTTTCAAAGCCCCTGCATCTCCTCAAAATTTCACTCTCTGGTTTTCCCTCCCAGGCTTTTGACAGTTCTATTGTTCGCCCCACCTGCTATTTTTTTGCTCCCAATGGCTCAATGCTTGTCCCAGTTGTTATTTTTTGCCCTAGGTAGCAGCAAGTTTATTCATTTGGCTTTCATAGTTTTCAAGAACCAAGTAGTCTCTGCATCCTGATTTGGGCATTCCTTTGGGGAAACCCCAGTCAGATCAAAGCAGACAAACATAATTCCTTGGAAACAGGGTCTGTTCTGCTCTCTCCAGAATCAGACACTCACACTGGGAATGCAGGCTACCATCTGCAAGACCTCCACTGTGCCTGGGAAGGGGATGCTAGGATAATGCCACAAAGATCTCTTATCCAACTTCAGCTACCTTTCTCCCGCCTAAATGATCACTTGGTTGCTGTAAACCTTTGACCAGTTTCCAGAGCTCTGATAAGGTTGATTCTGACAGTTTTCCCAAGGTTTTCAGTGTTTCTGGGATGAGATGGCTCCTGGATGTCCCTACTCAGTTATTTTTGCTGACATCATTCTAAATATATTTTTAATAGTATTTTAAATATCCATTTTCTTTTTTTTATTCTTTTTTTTCTTTCTAATTTTTATTTTAGGCTCAAGAGGTACATGGGCAGGTTTACTACATGAGTAAATTACATGTCGTGAGGATTTGGTGTACAGATTTTTTTGTCACCCAGGTAGTCAGCATAATACCAGATAGGTAGTTTTTCAATCTGTACCTCCTCCCACCCCTCACCCTCAGGTAGGCCCCAGTGTCTGTTGTTTTCTTCTTTGTATCCATGTGTACTCATTGTCGAGCTTTCACTTATACATGGGAATATGCAGTATTTGGTTTTCTGTTCCTGTGTTAATTTGCTTAGGTCATTATCCGTTTCCTGACCTATAATCACTTCTAGCATGCACTCAGCCAAGCAAGCATAAAGCATCACTTTCTATTTTACTTGGGGGAGACTGCTGTTAAAACTCTGAATGAAGCCTCCATCCAGATGTATATCCTTATCAGTTCAGCTAGGGGCATTGACGTACATCTCTTTTTTTTTTTTTTTTTTTTTTTCCTTTGAGACAGGGTCTTATTCTGTCATCCAGGCTTGAGTGCAGTGGTGCAATCACAGCTCAGTGCAGCCTCAACCTCCCAGGCTGAAGTGATCCTCCCACCTCAGCCTCCCAAGTAGCTGGGACGACAGGTGTGTGCCATCATTCCCGGCTAGTGATATGCATCTAATTACAAGACTTCTGTCCTTTGTTCCTAGGGAAATCAACATTTATTATTGATGTACTTAAATTGCGATTTCTTCATTATCTGTTTGATTTATTAAATCATCACATGATCTCACAGTATTGACAATGAACATGAATTATCACAAGGAATTCACAGAGAAAGAGGAAATGCATGGACAGGAGGGTGGGAGAGGGCAATGGCGGACTTTTCTGGCTGGTGCACACATTTGAAGTTCTGCAGGGAGGGTGTGGAAGACAGTGGATTGTGTATTTAACCCTGTGCAATGTCACTGCTTCAAGACATGCTCGGGGCCATCAAGGTCACTGTGGGAAAGATGAATTTCTGGGATATGAGAGTTTTTAAAAGCAAAGCATTTCCTACAGAAATTTCCATGTTAAGCTGAATTGTTTATTTCACCATAACATGGTAATACAAAGAAAAAAGGCAGAGCCTTCTGAGCAAGAACCTGAGATCTGGAGTCTGGGCAGTTGCTAAGTAGTTCAGCATAGCCTGCACACTCTCAGAGTTAGGTTACTTGAAGATTTTTCTATTGGTCTAAAACCTCTTCAAGGGCAAGCATCCCAGCTCTTGCTTTCCCCCCTCCTCATCCAAATGCCTGTGCCAGTGCTTCATGCCTAGTATCTGCTCAGCAAATTTTTGACATGCATGAATATGCCTGAACATCCTCATTTGTAAAGAATAAAGTTTAGATTTAATGATTTTGGAGGTCTTTCAGAATCTAATATTCTAACCCAAAGCAGTTTAATCCAGTTATTTTAATGTCTTTGTTACATATTCAACAACTTTACCAGAAATTCTTTTTCTTTTGTTTAAGAAACAATATTAAATGTCATGCTGGACATGAGAAGTCAGGATCACTGGCTCTACAGTCAGACCTGACTTCAGATCCCGACTTGTGTGGCTTCCTGTAAAGGTTGAGATAACAACTATCTTATAGTGTTGCTATGTAAACACTAACAACAACAGCAATAATAAAAAAAATAATGGCTGGGCATGTTGGTGGTGCCTGCAGTCCCAGCTTTCTGGGAGGCTGTGTCAGGAAGATTGCTTGAGCCTGGGAGACCAGTCTGTGTAACATGTAAGAACCCATGTCTGGCCGGGTGTGGTGGCTCACACCTGCAATCCCAGCACTTTGGGAGGCCGAGGCAGGTGGATTATGAGGTCAAGAGATCAAGACAATCCTGGCCAACATGGTGAAGCCCTGTCTCGACTAAAAATACAAAAATTAGCCAGACGTGGTGGTGCAAGCCTGTAGTCCCAGCTACTCAGGGGGCTGAGGCAGGAGATTCGCTTGAACCGGGGAGGCAGAGGTTGCAGTGAACCAAGATGGCACCACTGCACTCCAGCCTGGCGACAGGGTAAGACTCCACCAAAAAAAAAAAAAAAGAAAAAAAAAATAAGAATCCACATCTGAAAAAAGTTAGGAAAAATAAGCTAAGGAGTCCTGAGCCCCTTCTACCAGCCAGGAGTCTGGCACACACTACATATGAGGTAATGCCTTTGATCCTCACAGTTATCCAGTGAGGCAGGGCATTGTTACCCCATTTCACAGATGGAGGCACTGAGGCACTAAGAGTCTAAGCCACACGCCCAAGGTCGCACAGCTGGCAAGGGGAGAATTGGGGATTGAAACGCCAGCAGATTAAAATGAGGGGATGCCCATAGTAAGTGTTGAGGGATGAGTTGTGGAAGGTGGTGGCAGGGTCTTGCATAGGACACAAATGCACAGTGAGCAAGGTGAGTGCATTCCCTTCGAGTTCTTGCAGATGAATAGGGAAGGTAAAAGTGTGGACTTCCACGATCTCATAGTGAAATCATACGTGCCATAGGGCACCCTGGAAAGGAATTTGGGCCGGCAAGAGGACTGGAGGAGTTGCCACAGCGTCTGGCCTTTCTCCAGAGCCTTATAGGATATTGACAGGCAGGCAGGAGGGTATCTCAGGTAGGGAGAGCTTGAGAAGGTAGGAAGGAGCACCACGTGATCACGGAATGATTCCTTGAAAAGAGTGTGGCTTTCAGGAAACGAAGTGGAGGCGGCCACGCCGGGAGGCAGTGAGAGCGTGGATGGTGGAGGCCCTGAGTGTCATGCTAAGAAACTGAATTGTATCCCGCAGGTAATGAGGATTTTAGTGCCAGTCTGAATAGCATCTTGTGTACTTCCACAGAATGTCCTGCCTTTGACGAGGTTGGAGCCACTGTAGCTCTTGGCCTAGAATTTGAGCTAAACAAATGGGTGTCGTATGGAAAATGGCTCCAGACGCACGGGCGGACGCGGGACCCGGGAACGGGAGCATCTGCTCCTCCTCGCAGCGCTTCAGCCGGCTCCCCCCACTCCACGGTTTTAATACCAGCATCATTTGGTAGTGTTTGCCACCTGCTGAACAATCTCAAAGTCAGGTCGCTGTTCTCTCCCCAGTCTCCCCTCCCCCATTGCTACACCACAGGCCGCTTGGCTTTGTAGAATCATTTTCGAAAATGTTTATAATGTCTTACTACTGCCTGTTCCATCTGCTCCTCACTCATGGAGGTCTGGCTCCTTCACAAGGCCCGGAAGTCAGGCTCTCAGTGCCAGGAAAGGTTAAAAATGCAGCTCTGATCTTTCTGTCATGCGGTTGTTTACTTTCTTTGCATCCATCCTTCCATAGATGACTTAAAGCTATTTTTCCTTCCAAGGAAGTCAAGTCTATTTCTCATTAGCCAATGAATAAAAAGAAAAAATATGGCTCACTTTCTCATTAATATCAGTGAACCAGTATGACCGTGCTAGCACATACATGCGTAGGAACGCATCACACACACGCACATGTGTGCACACATGCTTGTGCACACATGTGCACATACACATGCACACCATGGTTCAAAATAAATATTTTATAGGCATGTTATACTCAAGCTCTGTGTAGGAGACCACCTATTTGTATGCTTTATTACTTTTAAAAATGGTAAAATTCATAAGGAAAAGTCATTCTCACTCAAGAGATGGAGAAAATCAATACATTCAAAACACAGAGCATCATGGCAGTCTGAGTGAAAATGATATAGGTTTGCAGGTAGGTTTTTGAATTCTGTAGGAACATTTGACAGGAATACATTTTATCATTGTAATTTAAGAACGATCAGCAAATTTAATATAAATGGAATGTTTTTGAAATAGAAATATTTAATTGAGGCTATAAGAAAATCTGTTTTTATCCCTCCTGTTAAACTATATTATTCTTTTGAAGAATATAGTCATGGCAAATTGTCTGCAGTTGTACATATCACTTTTTTTGTCTTCATTTAGAGGGCAATACAAGTTTATAAAAGTTGACTTCGATTATCGTCCTTGCTTTCTTTATTTAATAAAGTCTTATTTGAATATTTTTACATTTTATCTGCTGCCTGTGGAGCGTGCTTTTTTGTTTGCCAATATGAGTATGCAGAAAAAATTAAGGCAAGTACCAAGTGTCTCAATCAGCAAATAGCAAAGCTATCTTTTGTTTTATAGTTGTAGCAAGAACTCCTCCTAGTGGACTTGCTCAGAATTATTTACTACATTTGCAGAGAAAGGCGTGAGGCATAGTGATTGCATAAGGTCAATGCATCATAATAGTCAATACATCATAATCTTTCACTAGTGGTGCAGAAACTGTTTTTCCACCATCATAGAATAAATTGAAATAACTTACAAAGCACATAGAGCAAGTATTGGGAATGAAAACAAGCTAGATTGGACCTCTGATTATTATCTACTTTATATTGTGTCATTTTATTTGGAAAAGAAACATAATTCTAATTATGAATTATTCACTAAAACTTAAAAAATTTATGTATAATTGACACTTTATAGTTGTACATACTTACAGGGTACAGTCTGCTGTTTTAATACACCCTACTGTGCAATAGAACAGGGGTCCCCAACCCTAAGTTCATGGCCTGTTAGGAACCAGGCCACACAGCAAGAGGTGAGCAGCGGGCAAGCAAATGAAGCTTTGTCTATATTTACAGCCACTCCCCATAGCTGGCATTACCACCTGAGCTCCCCATCCTGTCAGAGCAGCAGCAGCATTAGATTCTCATAGGAGCATGAACCCTAACTGCACATGTGAGGGATGTACATTGCATGCACCTTATGAGAATCTAATGCCCGATGATCTGTCACTGTCTCCCATCACCCCCAGATGGGACTGTTTAGTTGCAGGAAAACAAGCTCAGGGCTCTCACTGATTCTACATTATGGTGAGTTGTGTAATTATTTCATTATATATTACAATGTAATAATAATAGTAATAAAATGCACAGTAAGTATAATGCATTTGAATCATCCTAAAACCAGCTGCCAACATCCCCTGCTCCACCCCTGGTCTGTGTAAAAATTGTCTTCCTTGAAACTGGTCCCTAGTACCAAAAAGGTTGGGAACCACTGCAATACAACACCAAAAAGTAGTCTTCCTATGTGATTGTAAGTTTGTATCTGTTGGCCAACCTTTCCCCATCCTGCCCTTCCCCCTCCTCTGAATATGCTAGCAATTTCTAGATGTGCTCTGGATGTTTGTGAAATTGCTTTAAAAGTTATTTTTTTACAGATACAGAACAAGATGAATGCTAAATGTCTGATTTTACAAAAAAAAAGTACAAACGTGGTGACTATTAATTCTTATTCAGTCAAAAGCCTACACTCTGAACGCTTCCTTCTAGACAGGTACAAGCTAATGACAGGCTTAAATAAATGTGTCAAATTATAAAACTTTACCACAAGAATAATAAACTGAAGTTTATAATCTATGAAAATATTATATGGGAAAACTTTCAATGTGTTCATTCTGGAAGTACAGAAAGAGTGTAGTGGAAGAAGATAATGTAATTGTAGTTATCCGAATGACACGAGATACTGTTCTTTTTAACTTTATTGGTCGGACACTCTTTAGCTTCTTCCCAGAACTCTGTGCTGGATATTTTCTCTAATATCCAGCTTACTGAACACACATGCCAATAAAATCCCAAACATGATTGTGAATCTTTTGACTAGAAGACTTACTTTGACTACATTTACTACAACATTGCTGCACTAACTTCCTTCCTCATTTAGTAGCTATAAATGATTCTTCAGCAGTGAAACCCTTAGTATGTAACATTATTACAAGATTACAAGGTGAAGAACCACAGACTTTATCTAATAGTCCATGTTACAAATGATAAAATGACATTTTTAAAAGAGGCATATTTCTCCAGTTCATTAAAATAAAACAGACCTTTCCCTGGGATACAGTACTTCCTTGTTTTTGTTCTTACAAACAGATTAATTATAGTCCATGACATTACCCCACAGGTTTATAATAAGAGAAGTTGTAAGCCACATTCTTGACTCAGATTACTTATTAGTAGTTCAAACAGTGCAAATGGCTTTCTGAAATAAAGCTTTTTGTGATTAATGTACCTCTATCCTGCAATTTAATGAACATATTTCATATATTTATTACTAACTACAATTCCTGTTTATTCATGACACATCATGCTGTAAGCATAACATATTGAGTGCACATATAAGTTTATTAACCATTACTGTTTTGAAACCTGTTGTCTTTTTACCACTTTCAAAGAACACACTCCTCCACCCCCACCGCAGTCTCTGAACAAATTTATAATTTCACTGGTACAGCTGGAATGCTAAATGTAAACTAAACAGATACTGCACCGCTTAATGCCGTCTTATGGTGGTCATTATATACCAGTCATGACTTATTCCAATGGCTATGTCTTTTTTTTTTTTTTTTTTTTTTTTGAGACAGAGTCTCGCTCTGTCGCCCAGGCTGGAGTGCAGTGGCCGGATCTTAGCTCACTGCAAGCTCCGCCTCATGGGTTCATGCCATTCTCCTGCCTCAGCCTCCGGAGTACCTGGGACTACAGGCGTCCGCCACCACGCCCGGCTAGTTTTTTGTATTTTTTTAGTAGAGACGGGGTTTCACCGTGTTAGCCAGGATGTTCTCGATCTCCTGACCTCGTGATCCGCCCGTCTCGGCCTCCCAAAGTGCTGGGATTACAGGCTTGAGCCATCGTGCCCGGCCATGGCTATGTTTTAAATCCGAAACCATGAAGAGAGGACTGTTCCATGCAAACTCGCACTTTTGGCATGGCGGTGGGACCGTGAGCATGGTGGATGGCTTGCTGTCACGACGGGGGAAAGACACACACTTTCCAGGCACCTGTCAACACACATCCCCCATCAGCATGGCAGAAACAGCCGCTGATTTGGTTTGTTTAGGACACATTTTACTTTTCATACATCACCAAATGTTCTCTTCAGGCAACCGGTGTAGTCTGGTCTCTGGACATTTCCTGGGGGCATTTCTATACCACTGAGTGGTGCCCAATGTGAGCTGGGAGACAGTGTCAAAACACGAATGGCCTGGCCCACCCCAGGGGTTCTCAGTCAGTAATTCTGAGTGCGGCCCTAGAATCTGCATTTCCAACAAGTGCCCAGGGAAGGCAGACGCTGTTGGCTCGCCACTGCATTTTGAGGACCCTTGAGCCACCAGAAGCTGATCTTCATTAAACCCAAGACAGATCCCACACTATCCAGATGCATGCCATTTTCTTTAATTCCTTTATCGACATTCACGTCATCTCTCTGGTATTTGGTATATACTAGATTATATCATTTAAAATATATTTGGTTTGACTGTAAACCCCTTGAAAGCAGAGTACATGACTGACATTTCGTTAGAACATTAGAACTGTGTATCTCAAAGTGTGGTTTACCAAGTACCTTTTTCAATACCCTGGGAGGTCCGTTTAAAAGCACAGTTCCTGGGTGCACCCCAGAAAACAGGCATTGGAGGTGGAGCTCCAAAATGTGCACGTTGACAAGTCCTTTGATCACTCTTCCGCACCCTGAAAATGTAGGGCGAATTCTGGGAAGCCCGGTCCTGCTCTGCTGCCGCTCCGGGTCGCACGGCACGCAGGCTTGCGTGGGGCTCCGGAAGTGCGGCGGGTTGAGGGAGCAGAGCGCTTGGCAGCACCCAGCAGGCTTCGCTAAGCCGGGCCTGGGTGGAGACGAGCCGAGCCTTCTCCTTCCTCTTCTGGGGGTCTGGAGGAAGCTTTTGGAGGCTCCAGCTCAGCAGTGAGGTGACTCCTCAGCCCCGAGCTGAGAAGCCCTTCTCTAACCCCTGTCATGGGAGGTCCACCGTGAGATGGGGAGGGAAGAAGGACACCAGCCTAGCTGGCCGCTCTCGGCTGCACCAGCCTGAGGTCATGGTACGGGGTGGTCACAGTCACAGATTTCTAAAGGAAATAGAGAAAACATAGGGAACCATCTAAGTTTGAATTCTATGAACTCTGTCATTCACCACCAGGCTGTTTACCTCAGTTGGTGTAGGACTTACTCAAAGTTTTCTAGAAAGGCCTAGGAAGGATGAAGTTAAGATAGGGACACAGTCAGTGTAGCTGGGACTGTCAGATCTTCTTCTAAGATGGCTTCTTCATGGCATGTTTGGCGCCTCTTGGCCCTTTGCCTTTTTCTCTCCTCATATGTGGTGTTGCATCTTCTAGGCCCTCTCTACATAGCTTGGGCTTCTCACAGCATGATGATCTCCAAGATTGGCTCCCAAGACACAGGAAGCGGGAGCTGCCCCCCAGGTAAGTGCTGCCTGGGGCGGCGCCTCTTCCTTCTGCTGCCTCTGCTGGTTGGAGGGGTCACCGAGTCCCCCTACTCGCAGGTGGAGAAGCTGATTCGCCTCTTGATGGGAGTGGGTGAGGCCACATTCCGGAATAGTGTTTGGGGTCAGGGATATTGTTGTGGCCATCTGTGAAAATATAATCTGCTACACTTCGGAATTAAAATTGGCAAAACACGTTTGACTGATTGAGCACAGAGTGTGAGAGAAATGAGTCAGGGATTATTCCAAGGTTTCGAGGTGAATGGTTGGGGGATGATGGTGGCTCTACTAACGCTGCTTTATGTGAAAGGTAAACTGAGTTTTGGACGTGTTAGAATGGTTGGATATGTGGTATTAGGAAATAACTAAGCGGAAATATTCAGTAATTAGCTTAAGTCTGATGTTTGGATCTGGGTGCATCATGTGGATTTAGGAATAATCATTTATTTGGAATCTTAAGGCGAATGATAACACATAGCGAGAATGATCAGCATCCATGGGCTGGGGACAGAAAACTAGGACAGTTGCCATCAAAGGAGTAGTAGAAGAATGAAGCCCAGTTGGAGGGGAACTGTCCTGGAACCAAGGACGCCGAGTCCTTTAAGAAAGGACTGATGCAGTGTCGGGGAGGTATGAAGTAAGACTGGACTGAAAGATACTCTCTGACTTTTTGACCAGCTAATTGAACATCCGCGTGAATATACCATTTCAGCAGAGCTGTGGTAAGATGGAGAGAAGACAGATGAGTTGAGGAGTGAAGGAGAGGAAAAGAGGAGGCGCTATACTTTGGGCATTTGGATAGGAAGGGGAGGGGACGAGTTAGGCCGTAGCATGAAGAAAAGTCTCTGTAAAGATAGGAGGTAAATAAACATACCGATGGGCCAAGGTGAAGGAGAAGAGAAGTGGGAAAACAGGAGAAAAAGGGCCGCGCACAGTTCTGGAGGAGAGGGGATGGCGAAGTGCCTGGGCGGAGGCGGGGGCCTGAGGGTCCTACTCTGAGCGTGTAGGGGAGTCCTGGGGTGGGCGTGGCCACGGAGACTGTGTGGGTGGAGGAAGGTGCTGTGTAGCCTCTAGTTTGTTGATGAAATTATAGACAAGTTTATCCCTTCTGAGACTGAAGAAGTTAGGAACTGCACCAGCATCTTGAGGAAAGTAGTCAAGATTTGGAATATTTAGACAAGGAAAGGAAATGAATCAAGGATAAGAAAAATGGCTGACCAGGGAGCTGTCCAACTGTCCAGCTGAGTGGCAGACTACATATTTTAAGGACAGCATTCTGCATGACTTTCTAAACGTTTTCATCAGCATTGGGGAAGTATGGAAAGAAGAAAGGGCATAAAGGAAGTAAGGATGTTTTTGAGTGAGTAGCTCTGGTAGCCAATTAGATCCAGAAGGGAGTCAAAGAGAGAGAAGTGAGGTTGGGCAGACACAAAGTAAGGATCTGCTGTGAATCCTTGAGCTGAATTACTCAACTACGGAATTGGATAATGGAATAATTGTGCTCTTTCTCCTTTCTATTTCCTGTGTGTAGTTTTATGGTAGGGCTACCCTGTGAATTAAATGAAGTCATACATATAGAACACATGAAAACACAATAACACACATAGCAAATTGAACAAGGACACCTCAGAGCTACTTAGTATTTGACAGTGCTCAACGATTATTAAAGTGTATTTATCCATTTTCAAGCTTTCAGTTATGAGTAAGCTCTGGAGATCTAACACACAAGACGGCGACTTTTGTTAAGAATACTGTATCATACACTTGAAATTTGCTAAGACGGTAGATCTTGTGTCCTCACCCTCACACACACAGAATAGTAACAGTGTGTGGTGATGAATATGTTCGTTAACTTGATTATGAAAATCATTTCACAATGTATATGTATATCAAATCGTTGCATTGGACATCTTGAATTATACAATTTTTCTGTCAATTATACCTCAATAAAGCTGGAAAAATACATTTTTGTTCCTTTAATAATCAAGTTATGAAAGAATGTATTCTGAATATAAAATATCCAAATAATGTAGAAAGAGCAAAAGACGCAAGACCCTTGCCAACCCCATTTCCCACCTTCTGGGAAGTACCACCTAGCGTCTGGGGTGTAGTAGCAGTTTCTCAGTTCCATAGGATGAGAGGCTCCCAAGCAGGGAGTGGAAAGAGCAGGGCTTTGGAGTACGGGAGTTCTAGAACCAGCTCTCTGTATCATCTGTGTGATCTTGGAAAGGCTGCTTAAATTCCCAGGATCTCAGTTTTTTCATCTCTAAATTGGGTACTTTCAACAAGGACCTCTTTTCAAATTTGGGACAGAAAAAGGAATGGAGGGCAAAATTCTAAAAAATGTATTGAGTCAAGAAAATTTCCACCCTAAGGAGGTGTATTATTTCCAAGCTGTAGTTTCTCTTACAGGGTTGGCATAAGTGCTGAACAAGATCAAATGAAAGAATATAAATTAAAGAGTTACAGTGATGTCAAGGTTTTTCCTCCCTTCAGAGAAAAAAAATGTTTCTGTGAAGTGCCAATACAATTTTGCCAGGCTCTTTAGTTTAGCTGAGGTATCTTTAGAAGAATGAGGCTTGAACACTACTTAAACATGGCAAAAAAAAAAAAAAAAAAAAAAGAAAAAAACATGGCAAAAAAAAAAAAAAAAAAGAAAAGAAAAGAAAAAGACAACATAAAACAGCAAAATTGCATCTTGCTTTCAAGGTTGCATCTTGCTCTCAGGTAAGAAGGCTGATCCCTTCTCTACTGCTGTCACTTGAGAAAAGTTGATGATTTTTCTATTGCAGAGTTTGTTTTTTTCTCTTACCAGGGATGAGTGTATTGTCACTGACCAGATAATTAACCTTTTAGAGGCCTTGGTACAAGTCTCTCGCTGCCCAATTCTGTTCAGGAGAATTTTCCTCTGCACTTGTGACATCAGAATTCAAACTAAAAGACTGGGATGAATGTCACAGAAGTGGCCGTCCAGGCATCTTGCCACTCCCAAGCCCTATCTCCTGCACTCAGGAGGTTGGATCTGAAAGCAGCAGTGGACATATCCCTTGTGGCCCCAAGGGCCCAAGAAGTCACTCTGCACAGTGAAGGATGCAGAGTGCACGTTTTAAACATAAAACATTTATTTGGTATTTTTTTCAGAACCAGAAGCATTAGGTTTGGGTCGTGTATTCCACTCGCTGTTCCTGAGGAAGACACTCAGCATCTCTTCTGATTTGTGACTTACTCTGTTTCAATGAGGCGGGTACCAGTAGAAGCACAGTAACTAAAGCATGCAATTTTCTCAAAGCTGCAGCCTTTCACCAGCTTATTCCTGGTTCTGTGTGCAAACCTCAGGCCCTGATGATTTGCTTATTTTGTATTAGGAGCTGCATAACAGTGAGAGGAAGGAAAAAGAGGGAAAACAATGACATTCAAAGCCAACCTTGGCTTTGTTGCTTCCAGCTGATTGGAAGGGCTGCTATTTTCAGGGAGGGGGATCAGGAATTCCGTTTTGAGATAAACTAGTTTTTGAGCCTCTTTGGGTCTTAGATCTTTGTTTTGAGAAAAAATAAAGGCTTAACACAAAACAGGGTAGAATTTTGGATTTGGGGGAGTAGTGCCAAGAGCCTCACGCAGCAAGGCTCTGAATTTCTGAGACTCTTTCAGTTACAGTCACTTCTAGAGACAATCTTCCTTTTGACCCTCAACTCAACCCAACCCATCAATGGGCTCCACTTCTCACTCCTTGTGAGGAAAGCACAAGGTAAACTGAGCAGTGAGAGGCCAGGACAGGGGCAGTAAGACTGCTGCTCTACCCAGTAGAAGGCTCCATCAGGATATCCAACTGGAATTTGAGAAGCACATGGTGATATGCCCAAAGTCCCATATGCTTCCATTTCCATTTTTATATTTGTATATATGATAATGCAAAATTAGGAAAAGATGAATCTTAGATTCCACCTTAGTAGAGTTTCAACTACTTAATTTTTAAAATTCATCTAACAGATTTATATTTGTCTATGCACAAAGTAGTCTGTTCTTGAGAAAATTTTAATGCTCTCAAGGTAGAACTATTTTGTGTATTGACTTGGTATTTCTTTTTCAGCACAGTACAATAGTCCCCACATTTTTATTTTTCAGAGAATATTCATCGTAGGGGTTAGATAATAGAATTTAAAAATTCTGTAGAGTATCTTAGTTATGCTGCTTTCACTGAAGTAACAGATAATTCAACTCAAAGTGGCTTAAACATGAAGGGTATTCATTGGCTCATGAAATCAGGATTCTAGAGGCAGGAGCACTTCCAGAACTGATTCACCCAGCAGCTCAGCCTGGTATAAGGGTAAGGGTCTTCCTGACTCTCTCCTCCACCATCCTCCACGTCACTTTGCCTGCGGCTCTCAGAATCATATCCAGACGTTTGCTAAGGCTCCAGGCTTTCCCGTGGTGTCCAAAGAAGAGTGGTACCCTGAAGCTTTCACAGAAGAACTAATATGATCCTTCTTGGAAGGCCCTCCTCTGGTCTAATTACCCTTAACTGCAACATAACTTAATGCTGAACCAATGACCAACAGGAGAAATGACCCACCCAAACTGGATTAGAAGAACCAGTGTCCACCTTGGATATGGGGGTAGATTTGGCTTCCTGGAGTCACACGGACTCATGGAGCATGGTTAGAACAAATCTGAGAAAAAAGGATAGAGGAATGGATGTGGAGCAGACCCCCAGAGAATTCCCAACTGTGGCACATCTCAGGTGACATTCCATTTTATCTACATTAGCGTGATCTCCAAGAAAGATCCTGTATTAATATATGAAACAGTCACTACTCAAAATGGTTACTGGGTGGTGGGGTACAGTTTCCTGGGAAAAACAACCAACTGTGGGCCAGACTTCCCATGCTTGAACCCCTTTTTCTACTTACAAGCAATATAAGGTTCAGCCAATTAGTTAATTTCTATGAGCCTCCATTTCCTAATGAAGTGTAGGGAATGACAGCAACCCTAAAAGGAACGCCATTGTAAACCTAAAAGAAGAATAGAAGCACACGCATGTGACTTGACACTGTAACCACATTCCCCAACAGCTGGAAATAACATGGACACAACAGAGCAAAACAGATCTTCCATCTCTAAATCCTGTGATGTGAGTATACAGGACCAATGTGAGTTCCTGTTTCATATCATTTTGTAACATCCTATGGGGAAGGGATGCCTTTTATAAGCTATGTGGAGTAGCTTGCCATATGCTATAGACTTGTCAATGGCAGAACCAGTTTCAGGCCACCAGGCTTGCTAATCCTTTGTTGTAACAATTCTTGATGTTTTACATGTAGTGTGATCAAGAGAACATTCATTTAACATATATTTATTGCACACCTTGTATGTTATAGGCAGTTCTGCAGGCTCTGGGGCTGGCTGCAACAGTGATACATGATATGCATGTTCAGAGGGCGGTTTTATTTCCTCTCAGCAACTTGTATTATGTGTAGGAAATTTTGGGTGATGGCTTGTGAATGGCTTGAATTCCTCCAATGGTTTGATATATTCCTTACCTATAACCACAACTGGTGTCTCGTACTGTTATTAATATTATTTTCTTGATGACAGGAAATTGGCTAGAGGGAGCTTAATGTTAGCTACTGTCTCTTTGAGGGCTCTCCATGTGCCAGGCCTTGTGCTAAGCACCTTCCAATTCACTTATTCCTAAGGATAGAACATCCTCGGGAGCAAGCTACAGGCTCTAGCTGGGGATTTGCTCCAGCAGGTAGGCAGGCCCAGGCCTCTGCTAGCCTGAGGGCAGGAGGCTTGGGGTGACCAGATAGCCCACACTGAGAGGCATCCAACAGCAGGCTGCTATTCAAGCCAGGGGCTCTGCCTTGAACACCGACTCTAGGGAAGGTTACTTTCCTTTGACCTGCTGACCTGTCGGCAAGAACCCTCTCCGGATATGCTGTAGTTGACATTTATTTTAGTTTAGAAATTGCTTCTTTACTTTCCATGTCGTTAACTTTATGTAGCAACTTCATCTTGTACCTTTTATTAAGCTGTTTTGCATATCAAATCTGGCTCTGTAGAAAGGGCTGTTTGGGGGCTTCCTTGCAGACCCTGTGCACGATATTATGTTGCAATGTATATTGAAGCTCTCCACTCTGTTTCTTTGCTAAGATAGATGGTGAAGTTTAAACACGTAGGCGATGCCTGACGGGGCCTGGGAGAAGCACAATTTCAATCAAGTGTGACTTCATCAAGTGTCCCAGTTGTGGGTGGAATGGGGCAAATATCCACAGCACATCCGCAACCAGGAGCTCAGTGTGTTTGGGGCTCTAGGTGGTGTCTGTGTCTAGACAGAGCAGCACTGTCTACCTGGTGGCTGCCGGCAGTCACGGCAAGTGTGCCTCATCGCAGTGTATGAAGTGGATGCAATCTCCAATTGCTTCCAGACATTCTTGACAGTCAAATTTAACTGTCTTTTGCTGTCTAACTTGGTTTTTTAAAATTGAATTTTATTTCCGGAGATGTACTGCACAACAGCAAATCATCGGCAAGAAGAGAGAAGACAGAGAACTAAATTACACCCTGATGTCTCCCCTTCTCATTTCTGCCATGCACCATGGTCACCCCCATTTCAGAACTGTCACCATTAACACTGTGCAAGGTATCAGAACACCAGGCTCCAATCACAGGGCCTGCTGGCAAAGACAATGCTAGCTATAGTGTGCTATTTTGAGCAGCTTGACCATATGTGTACAAATATTACTCTACATATTCCTATCAATAGTTTCTATTTTTGCTACATTTCCTAGGGTATGATTTGACACTCTTTAACAAAATTCCCAGATAGCTGAAAATACCATAGATACAACAGAGCAGGAAACAGGAATGGTGAGAGAAAATCGTTTTATACACCGAAGGACAGAGGAAAACTGATAAGAAGTACACAAGAAGAAGAAATGAGGACAATTATAGGCACATTCATTAAGACCATTAAAGGGTTATTTATGAATAGCTTCTAACGCCCTCATTAAATGCTCCCATTTGTTTTTAATGTCAGCATATCATCAAGCCAGTAAATCTTAATATTTTTCGAGACTGGAATACAGAGCTAGTCTTAGATATATTTATCCACCCCCCACCCACACATCCTTCCATCTATCTATCCATCCATCCATCCATCCACCCATCTGTCCCTCCACAATTTCTAATCCAACAAACATGCATTGCATACTTCCTAGAGGCCACACTCTGCAAGGCTGTGAGGATGTTGTCATGTGCCTTATGATCATTCTTTAAATCGTTTGTAGCCTCAGTTTTCGCATATGCGGAATGGGAATAATTATGTCTACGGGGTGCTGCCTTCACTCACTAACGACCAATGTTTACTCTTTGAAGGTTTATGTTGCCCAACAGATTGACCAGGGTGCCTTGTGCAGGGCCTGATGGGTAGCAAGGTCTCTGCTAGTGGGACCCACTGTGGGAGGACCTGACTGTCTTGGGGAGAAAGAGGGGGTTTGGGGAAGGTGATGACACACTGAGAATTCCATACTGACCATGTGACCTTGAGCAAGTTCTCTCTGTTCCTTAGCATCAATCTTTAAAAGGTAGATATAATATCTACAGAGGGTTCCTGTGGGCATTAGAGATCATGTTGGAATAAAGGCTTAGTGCAGTCACTGGCAGAAGAGTAGGGACTCAAATATCAGCACATTTAGGAGGGATGTGAAATGCCCCTTCGCTTCCAAGCAAATATTCCCCCAGACTCTACTCTTGTGTGTTAAAAGTCACACTGGGCAGTCCAGTCTGTTAAACACACTGGGAGAAGTACTAAAATCATCTATGAGGGGAAGGATTTTGCTGGGTCATTAGTGATTAACGCTAATCAGATGGGTGCAGCAGTTTCTAGACCCCAGATTCTGGAGATGAGGGAAAAAGATTCTGATGGTCCTAGGTCCCAGGGGGTGCTAAAGGGAAGGGCCATTCTGGGAAGCACACCAAGGCAGCTGTGGGTCCCAAGTATGGGCACTGAGGCCCCAGCATGGAGAGCAGGCTGAGGAGGGGGAGCTCTGCAGGGGAACGTTGTCTGGTGCACACTGTGCTCAGGGGCAGCTTGTGGCACACAGAAAACCACACCAGATTGACAGTCATTTCTTTCCTTTTCTCTCTCTCTCTCTTTTTTTTTTTTGTAGAGGGAAGGTGTCACTATGTTACCCAGGCTGGTCTCAAATTTCTGGGCTCAAGCAACTCTCCTGCCTCTGCCTCACAAAATGCTGGGATTAGAGGCATGAGCCAGTACACCCAGCTGACAGTCACTTCTTAGGAGCCTTTGGTAGCTCTTTCTGTAGGATGATTATTACTAATAGAACTGAACATGATCTTCAGGGATTGATAAATTCTCTTTTTGTTTTTTGTTTTCTAGAAAGCGTCTCACTCTGTTGCCCAGGCTGGAGTGCAGTGGCACAATCTTGGCTCACTGCAACCTCCGCCTCCTGGGTTCAAGTAATTCTCCTGCCTCAGCCTCCAGAGTAGCTGGGATTACAGGTGTGCACCACCACGCCTGGCTAATTTTTGTATTTTTAGTGGAGACGGGGTTTTGCCATGTTGGCCAGGCTGGTCTTGAACTCCTGATCTCAAGCAATCTGTCTGCCTCAGCTTTCTAAAGTGCTGGGATTACAGGTGTGAGCCACTGTGCCTGACCTGTAAACTCTTATCAAAAACCAAAAGCCTGTAATCCCAGCACTTTGGCAGGCAGAGGCAGGAGAATGACTTGAAGCCAGGAGTTCGAGACTAGCCTGGGCAACATAGTGAGACCCCTCAATCCCTACAAGAAATTAAAAAGAGTAGTTGGGCATGGTGGCCTGTTCCTGTAGTCCTAGCTACTCAGAAGGCTGCATTGGGAGGATCGCTTAAGGCCAGGAGGTTGAGGCTACGGTGAGTTATGATTGCGCAATTGCATTCCAGCCTGGGTGACAGAGTGAGACCCTGTTTCTATTTTAAAAAAATCTTAAGGCCGGGCATGGTGGCTCAAGCCTGTAGTCCCAGCACTTTGGGAGGCCGAGATGGGTGGATCACGAGGTCAGGAGATCGAGACCATCCTGGCTAACATGGTGAAACCCCGTCTCTACTAAAAAATATAAAAAAACTAGCTGGGCGAGGTGGCGGGGGCCTGTAGTCCCAGCTACTCGGGAGGCTGAGGCAAGAGAATGGTGTGAACCTGGGAGGCAGAGCTTGCAGTGAGCTGAGATCGCACCACTGCACTCCAGTCTGGGCGACAGAGCGAGACTCTGTCTCAAAAAAACCAAAAAACAAAAAACAAAAAAAACCATAGCTCAGGAAGGGAAAACTAAACATCATAGGTTCTCACTTATAAGTGGAAGCTAAGCTACCAGGATGCAAAGGCAAAATAATGATATAATGGACTTTGGGAACTCAGGGGGAAGGGTAAAAGGGAAGTGAGGAATAAAAGAGTATATATTGGGGACAGTGTACACTGTTCAGGTGACTGGTGTACCAAAATCTCAGAAAGCACCACCAAAGAACTTTTCCATGCAATAAAACACCATCTGTTCCCCAAAAACTATTGAAATAAAAATAATAAAAGTTAAAAATAAAATAAAATAAAATAAAATTTTAAAAAGTAGCCTAATGATCACTTTTTAACCATTAAGGCACTGGAATAACTAGCTTAGCATTCTGCAGAGTGCATTGGAATATTAATTGCCTATGGCAAAGGAGCCCCATGTTCAATTCAATTTGGGATTTGCTGCAGGTATTGTTCTTTTCTTGTATAAGATCAACATGTATTAGCACATTAAAAGCACTGAGAAGTCCTGCAGTAAGTATAACTGCTTAACATCAGTTAAGCCAGTGCTTCCCAAAGTTATTTGACCACAGGCTACTTAATCAGGTCCCACAGAATCTTTGAAACATGGATCTCTGGATGAGGTTGGCATAATGGTGACATATTGTGGGTTCTACTATTGTGTATCGTGTAGCCTGGAATAGTGTCTTGGTCCACTTCATGTTGCTGTAACAGAATCCCTGAGACTAGATAATTTATAAAGAAAAGAGGTTTATTTAGCTCACAGTTCTACAGGCTTGGAAGTATGAGAAGTGTTGTCCCAGTACCTGCTTAGCTCCTGATGGGGGCCATGTGCTAGGACAAAATAATTTATTTTTGTGAGAACCGATCTGGTCTTACCAGAGTGAGAACTCACTCACTGCTGTGAGAACAGCACTAAGCCACTCACAAAGGTTTCACCTACATGGCCCAAACACCTTCCACTAGGCCCCTCCTCCCAGCACTGCCACACCAGGGACCAAATTTTAACAGGAGCTCTGGCTGAGACAAACCACTCATGTCCAAACTGTAGCAAGTAAGTACTAAATGGCTGGAGTTTTTTTGAGGTCAGAAATAAAGATTCATTCATTCAATCAGCTAATTGGTACTGAGGGCCTATCTTGTGCCAAACACATCTCAGCACTTGAAACACAGCAGTGAACGGAGAAGTTGAAATTGCTGGTGTCTCAGAGTTTACATTCCTTTCAAGAAGCAGACAGTAAACATGTGAACATCTAATGTGCAGGGGAGAGCTGTTGCTATGAAGAGAAACAAAGCCTAATCCCAGAGGGTGCTCCTTCCTTCCAGGTGCTGGAGGAAGGCCGCCGGGCTGAGGCGACAAGGGAGCAGATGTCTGATGAGCAGCAGCAGTGAGCCACTGGGACATCTGAGGAAGGGCCTTCCAGGTAGACAAGGGGTGATTACAAAGGCCCTGAGGTGGAACCATCCTGACCTGCTCTAGGAGCTGCCAGGAGGGGAGGAGGGGAGAGGGGGTTGGGGCAAGACAGACAGACAGAGCTTTCCAGGGCACAGCAAAGATTTGGGACTGCACCCTAAGGTACTTGCAACCCCTGGAGGGTCCTGGGTGGAGGATATCAGGCTGGATCTTTGTTGGCTCCTGTGGCAGGTGTGTGCAGGGTAGACCTTCAGAGGTGAGGCACTAGCGGGATGGTTAGGAGGCTTCTGCTCCAATCCAGGCGAGAGGCCACAATGGCTGGGCCCAGGCTGGTGGCAGTGGAGATGGTGAAAAAGAGTTGAATTCCATAGATATTTCTAAGGTAGAGCTGGCAGTGTTTGCTGATGCATTAAGTATGGAATCAAGTTAGTATCCTACATGTTGCTGTGCACAGCAGGTTTGATGAGCAAACAGATGATGCAAACCAGCTGACTCCCAGAATCACTCTGGGATATTCAGACCAGCTGTGAGACCTGGAGCAGCGCATGTACCTTTTCCCACTGTCCTCCCTTCTCTTTGCAACAAAGATCAAAATGATACTTACTCCATAGGATGAGCTGAGACTATGCAAGCCTTGTACCTACAGGGGTTCCACATCATATGCCATCAGGGAAATGCAAATTTAAACAACAGTGACTTACCACTACTCACTTATTAGAGTGGCCAAAATCCAGAACACTGACAACAAATGCTGGTGAGGATGCAGAGCAACAGGCCCTCTCATTCATTGCTGGTGGGCATAAAACTTGTACAGCCACTTTGGAAGACAGTTTGGCAGTTTCTTAATAAGAGTAAACATACTTTTGCCATATCATCCAACAATTGTGATCCTTGGAAACTTGATATCCACACAAAAACCTGCCATGGATGTTTATAGCAGCTTTAGTCTTTTTTTTTTTTTTTTTTTTTGAGATGGAGTCTCACTCTGTTGCCCAGGCTGGAGTGCAGTGGTGCAATCTCAGCTCACTGGGGTCAAGCGATTCTCTTTCCTCAGACTCCCAAGTAGTTGGGATTACAGGCATGTGCCACCATGCCCAGCTAATTTTTGTATTTTTATTAGAGATGGGGTTTCACCATGTTGACCAGGCTGGTCTGGAACTCCTGACCTCATGATCCTCCCACCTTGGCCTCCCAAAGCGCTGGGATTACAGGCGTGAGCCACCACGCCTGGCCAGCAGCTTTATTCTTGATTGCCCAAAGTTGGAAACAACCAAGATGTTCTTCAGTAGAAGAATGAATAAATAAACTGCGGTACATGTACACATTGGAATACTATTCAGCTCTAAGAAGTAAGATATCATGGCACGAAAATACATGGAGGACACTTGAATGAAGATTGCTAAGTGAACGAAGCCAGTCTAAAAGCCTATATAATTTTTAATTCTGACTATGTGACTTTCTGGAAAAGGCAAAGCTGTGGAGACAGGAAAAACAATCAGTAGTTGCTAGCGTTTAAGGAGGAGAGAGGGATGAATAGGCAGAGCACAGAGGATTTTTAGGGTAGTGAAATACTTTGCATGACAGCAGAGTGTTGGATACATGTCATTATATGTTTATTCAAACTCATGGAGTGTACAACACCCTGATGAACCCGAATGTAAACCATGGACTCTGGGTGATAATGATGTGTCAGTGTAGATTCATCAATTGTATCAAATGTGCCACTCTGCGGGGGTTATCGGTAACAGGGAAGGCTGTGCAGTGTGAAGAAGGAGGTATATGGGAAATCTCTTCACTTTCCACTCAGTTTTGCTGTGAACTTAAATTTGCCTTAAAAATAATGATTTTTTAAAAGTACCCACAAGGGCTCACCTACCACCAATAGGCATATTTAGAAATGGAAACGATTGCTGCTTAAATAATTAACCACAATTTAAAAGTGCATGTATCAATTAAATCAATATAATTAAAGAAATAGATATTGAGAAAGGGAGAAAGTTTGATTCTTAATTGTCAGTTTGTTTTGCTACATGAACAGGAGAGCACAGACGCTGAGAGAAAACGATGGGAGATGCCTCTATGTGGACGAACATCCAGTGAAAGTTGTTGGTCTGTGAGCAAATGGGCAGCACCAAATGTGCATAACTAATCTTTTGTTCTATTTCCTGAATGCAGTACAAGAGTTAGGTCTCTAGAAATCCTTTTCTCACTTACTGGGGAAGCTGCTGTAGCCAGGTACTCTCAGTCTGAAGTCATTAAAAACTCCTCCTATATTTCCAGCTACTCCGGAGGCTGAGGCAGGAGAATCCCTTGAACCCGGGAGGCAGAGGTTGCAGTGAGCCGAGATCGCGCCGCTGCACTCCAGCCTGGGCGACAGAGTGAGACTCTGTCTGAGAACAAACAAACAAAAAACCAAAAAAACGGAAAAAACAAAACTTCTCACTACAGCAGCAGAAATGGCCCCCCTTGCAAAATAATGCCAGGCTGTTAGGAAAGAGCCGCTGGGAGGAGAGGAGGTAAACGAAAGGATCTCGCGAGGTCGATCTGTAGGTTTGTCACGAGGATTTTTCAGGTTTGTCACAAGTGAAAGAGTCGCTGATTACAGGACCTCCTTTGCCTGGAAAGTCAGGCAGTGGTCAGTGCTTCCTGTTCAGGGGCCACTGCAGGGGACTTGCCTGGCAGAGCAGGGAGGGAGCTGCAGGGCGGGAGTGCCCCCTTCGCAGGGGGAAGACTCACCCCGTGGCAGCCCTTTATGCAGCGTGAGTATTTGTGCACCTCACCACACTACTTGGCAGTCTCATGTGGACAATGCAGTTTTACAAGACGGACAAGATCCTCAGATGTGAACTTTACCTCAGTAAATAAAGCCATCTGTCTAATCCAAAGTTTTCTTTTGTTCTGCATTAAAGTGGCTTCTAAGGAAAATGACTAAGTTTTCAGCTATTTCAGGAGAAACATGAAACACTGTTTTCTTTTATTTTTTTTTTTCCCCTTGTTTTTATCTTTAAGGAAAATAACCACTTTAAAATGAAAGTGTAAAGAAAAATTTCCTGTAGAGTTCAAGTTGGGCAGAGTGTAAATTATTATGAAAAATGCTAGGATCGTCTGAGAATTTATTTTGTCAAGTTTTTAAAATGTGGTACAACACAAAGTAATTTTAAAAATCATGTATTTATAGAATAGTCACACTAATATGATTTGTCTATCTTAAATTTATAAACCAATAGAACTACAATTAAACACAATAAAAAAGTTTTTTTTTTTTTTGTACTCTGCATTGCAAATTTAAAATTCCTCTCCCTGAAATGATACATTTAAAAATTCCTCAAGTCAGTTTGGAAAATGACTGGGAGCTTGACCTAGTCACCTCCATGGAGGGTATGCGTCATCACAGACTTAGTGAGACCATAAATCAAATGAAGAAAGCCGTGCCAAGCAAGACAGTTTTCATTTTCAAATTGAAATTAACTTATGTTTAATTTTGATTTAAAATTGAACCAAATAAACAACAAAACAGGGAAATACAAACTTCAGAGTTGTTACTAGAACTTAATTCCTTTTGGAAATTAGCTAATGCTGAAAATATGAGCTAATATGAACAAATATAGGCTGATAATATTAGCCTGTGCTGATAAATGTTAATAAAATGGCAAAAAATTTATTACTGATAAAATTGCTTTTTGAACAGATTCAGTTAGTTGATTATGATTTTGGGCATCTAACTTATTTATCAAATGAAAGTGACAAAAAGACAATTTGGTAAGTTACCTAAAATTATTTAGATTTTGTCAGCTTCCTAAGATGACGAATATCAATTACAAATAAAAAAAATTGAGGAAAACATTTTTCAATAAGATCTCTTAAATCCACTTAAAAATCTTCACCCTAAAGTTTGTTGATAATTTTCTATTCTGAATTTGGTATGTAATTGTTTGGTAGAATGCTGTCCTGGTTTTTAAATATTACTTATGAGTTTTTATTTTTATTAATTTCACTGTTCAGTATTGATGAACTCATTATTGAATGTTGATTCTTGAATGTTCTTCCTTCTGATCAACTGCACGTCTTTCTTTCTTTTCTTTTCTTTTCTTTTTTTATTTTTTAAAGAGACAGGTTCTCACTCTGTCCCTCAGGCTGGAGTGCAGTGGTACAATGATAGCTCACCACAGTTTCAAACTCCTGGAGCTCAAGTGATCCTCTTGCCTCAGCCTCTTGAGTAGCTGGGACTATCAGCACACACTACTATGCCTGGTTAATAGAGATGGGGGTCTTGTTATGCTGCTCACGCTGGTCTCAAACTCCTGGCCTCAAGTAATCTTCCTGCCTCAGCCTCCCTAGTGGCTGGGATTACAGGTAGGAGCCACCATGCCCAGCCCAACTGCTTTTTTTTTTTTTTTGAGACAGGGTCTCACTCTTTCACCCATGCTGGAGTGTAGTGGTGTGAGTACAGCTCACTGCAGCCTCCGTGTCCTGGGCTCAGGTGATCTGCCCCCTCAGCCTCCTGAGCAGCTGGGCCTATAGGTGTGCACCACCATGCCCAGCTAATTTTTGTACTTTGTAGAAATTGGGTTTCACCATGTTGCCCAGGCTGGTCTTGAACTCCTGTACTCAAGGAATCTGCCTACCTTGGCCTCCCAAATTGCTGGGATTACAAGTATGAGCCACTGTGCCTGGCCCCAAATGCATTTTTGAGTGCAACTTAAACTCATTTTGTCTTGTTCTTTGCTCTGAAAATATCCCTTTAGGACAAATAAAGAGTAGGCTTTATGAACCAAAATAAGAGAAACAGTTATGAAAATCACCCACTGTATCACTGTCTCTCCAGTCTAAGTTGTTATAAACTATTTAGAAATGTTATACTGTGTTATACTTAGTGCTGTATGTAGCTTTCACTTTATTTGCTCCATTATTTTGAAGCAGAAGTAAATGTCTTGCATATGTATCAAGCAAAGTTTTATTTTGTGTAAGGCCCTCAAATGACACACACAGAGACAGGTATAAAGTGTTTGGGATCAAGGTGCTGTGAGTGCTCAGAGCCAGGATGTAGTGAAAAGATGAGCCTACAAAAGTGAACTGGTTTCACATTATGCAGTACATTTACCAAAAGTTTAAAAAGTGCGGAACTGATTCCTTAGATGAGTGGCCTGCCTGCATCCTTGTTTGCTCCAGTGGCAGGAGGGTTGAAATGTGAAGACGTCAGCAGGTAAATTACAAAGTCTTGGCAAAAGATTTTGAGGGTTTGAATCAAGGTAGTTAAGAGAGAGGAAATAAATTTGGATAAATGTGTTTCATGGATGAAATTTGTGAGATTGTCTGGCCAACAGAGTGTTGTGTAAAAAGGAAAAAGAAGGGTGGCTCTTCCTGGATCCATAATGATGCTATTAACCACCACAGGTCATGCAGGAACAGGGATGAGAGTGGCATATTACTGTGAAAATTACCAAAACACTGCAGTGTACTGTTATACCAATTACCAGTTTTAAACACTAGAACCACAAGCAATGAAGTTTAACAACCCTATCCTAATTGAAGTCAATAATGAACTACTTCCTTAACACTGAACTACTTTCACTTCTTTATGTATATTAAGGAACTAAGAAACATCAAAGACCAAAAAAAAAAAAAAAAAAAAAAAAAAGAAATCTCAAATATCTATGTACCTCATGGATAGACATATAGACATTTAGGTCAGATCCTGTGAGAGTCAGTAACCCAACCAGCAGCTTTTGTTGAGGAAATGCACATAATCTTTACCTTGTCCATCACTGGGTAGACTCTGCTGATATTTTGGTATTTATGCTATTGAAATCATGCTAAGAGTGACATTTTCTAAGTTGTTTCTGGATTTGATAACATGGAGGCCTCAAGTAAGGAAACCAAATAGCCTGTGTTGTGCTCTGACATACGCATGAGAGGCTGTGTTGCTTTCCTACATAATCACAAGGTAGGGTTCAGCCATTCACACCATCACTCATTCCACCAGCAGGTGTCAAGAACCTTCTGCAGGCCTTCCCTTCAGTGAGGACTTGCTCTTCCTCTAAAATGTGGCAGTACTTACTCTCTACAGCATTTCAACAACTGGGGAAAGCATAACACAGGTTATAGTTTGTTAGGTAAGTGAGTTAGTGGCAATTATACCAAGTATTAAAAAAAAATGTGTGCAGTATACTAGAACAGGGGTCCCCAACCCCTGGGCTATGGACCGATACTGGGCCGTGGCCTGTTAGGAACTGGGCCGCATGACAGGAGGTGAACAGCAGGCAAGTGAGCATTACTGCCTGGGCTCTGCCTCCTGTCAGATCAGCGGTGGCATTAGATTCTCGTGGAAGCACAAACCCTATTGTGAACTGCACATGTGAGGGATTTGGGTTGCCTGCTCCTTATGAGAATCTAATGCGTGATGATCTGTCACTGTCTCCCATCGCCCCCAGATGGGACTCTCTAGTGGCAGAAAAACAAGCTCAGAGCTCCCACTGAGTCTACATTATAGTGAGTTATAGAATTATTTCATCATATATTACAACGTAATAATAATAGAAATAAAGTGCACAATACATGTAATGCACTTGAATCATCCCAAAACCATCCCCTCTGCCACCCCATCTGTGAAAAAATTGTCTTCCACACAACGAGTCCCTGGTGCCAGAAAGCCTGGGGACTGCTGTACTAAAATATCAGATACGTTGTTTTATGTTTAACTTGTTTAAATTTATGTGGGTGTCATTATGTTGATTTTTTACTTCCTTAGGGTCTGAAGATTTCAACATGTCTCTATCAAAGTAGTCATTGTTTAGAATGCTCTTGAACCAAATCAAATAAGGATGATTAAGGTTCAGTTTTACTCTCTGGTTTAATTCTTATTTTCTTGCTCATAATGGAATTCTCATTCCTAACCACGTGGCTGAAAGGACAATTTTGTTCATGTTAACAAATGCAAAGTTCTCATGCAAATGTTTTTGAAACTGCTGGGGTCTTGCTCTATCTGATTTGACTGCTAGTTTGGATTTTGTTTTATTAATGCACTTGGGTTCCAAGTAAATTTTCAAAGTTTAACACACCTCAAGGTATTGTTCCTTGATTCTAAAGCAGCACTTAAGTTATCCACTGAAAAATTCTAATGTAATAGATATTTCAAAAGACATTTTAAGCATCATTTAGAATTTTAAGCCACTTATCACAATTTTAAATAATATGTGAACTGATTTGAATCTTAGCATGAAGTGCTAGGAAAGTTGAATTTTAAAGTTTTATAAAAGTTCAGTTACTTTTCCACTCTTTTTGATTGTTGCTTGAAGCAGAAATATGGTGTTTTCAAGAGCTAGCCTAAGACGTAATGAGAGAGAACCCCACCTTTTGTTATTATTTGCTTTATTTCTATAGCAACAGGGTGCTGGGTATTTGCTTTTCAAATAAATTTGGTTACAGATACTAGTACTATCTAGAGCTAGCACCAAACTGTTTCATAATAAAACTCACTCTGAACATCTGTCCTAAGCTTTAATAATAACATGCATTGTTATTTTCCAAATTTCATAGATAAGGGCAATGTTGAAATTATGACTGTATTTTTGACCAAAAAAATCTTGCTTTTGGATGAAAGTTGCATCAAATGACTGAAATTGGTGATGGATATTTTTCTATTGCCATTTTCTTAGGAGTTACATAGTTGAAGTTGGCTCAACGTTGATGGCTATCTTGAATAACATGGAATCCAATGAGATGGTCTCAAGACTAAATGCTTTAGTTTAGCTTTTCAGTACCTTCAAATTTGTTTGCCTGTTATTGCTGTATTTAAAGCACAGTTTCCCAAAATGATTTTTGAAAAACAACTTTGACACAGTTTTTTAACCATTCTAGAAAAGCAATCTTAGATATTTAAAAAATAAACAGTCAGTAAATGTCACTAGAGATGTTGATAAATATATGCCATTTAGCTCCATTATTTATTCAAAAAATTGGGGCTGGGTTTATAAACAGAAATTTTGTGCTTTAAAACAAAAGCTAAGGGAAGACTTATCTTTAACTTTCTCCCCCAAGAAACTTCTTGCACATTTTGATCA
This sequence comes from Chlorocebus sabaeus, assembly GCF_047675955.1. Lineage (NCBI taxonomy): Eukaryota > Metazoa > Chordata > Mammalia > Primates > Cercopithecidae > Chlorocebus > Chlorocebus sabaeus. The sequence goes on along the minus strand of NC_132911.1, from coordinate 56,676,331 downwards.
GTTTGGATTGTGCCAATAATCTTCATTTACATTGTCAGATTTATTGGCAGGAAGAAGCCTGAAGCTTTTACTTAACAAAAGAACTGTCTAAAGATTTTTTTCTCTCTCTCTGTTATTCACTTAATTATACGACAGCAATATTGGTCTTTTGTAAGATGAGAGAGAAGGAACTTCCTATATTAATCAAAGTTTGGCACAGGTAAACCTAGTCTGAGAAGTGTTGAACCCAATTCTAAGACTTAGACATGGGCTTTTGTTTGTTTGCTTGCTTTTGTTTGTATTTGCTTTTTCATGAACGGTAACTTCTAAAAAAAGATTTATCCCACCTAGTTCATTTGGATCCCAAATATTTAAAGTCAGTAATGTATGTGTGGAATTTGCTTTTCTAGTTATAGGTACATAACTAAAGGTAATGCAAAATGTCAAACACCACACCAAATAGTGCTTTGTATAAGACCCCTGTGCTATGTTTTCTCTGATGGACTCTGGCAGCCCCTGCAGAAGGTACTACTCTGAGGCTGCAGACATGCCCGTGCCAGGGCCTCTCTCTTACATTTCCCCTCCTGGATTTTTGTTTATTGTTTATACCATTGAACCATGACAGCTTCTGATGAATTAGGTGAAACACATAGCAAAGAGGTCAAAGAGCAATTAAAATAGTCTCAGTCACTCAATAAGATAATAGGCTGTAGTCTTTACAGTAATTAAGAAGGTCATAAAAAAGTTCAATTTTTCACAAAAAGATATTACTTAATTTGTGATTCAGTCTTACACAGAGAACTAAATGCAAATCCCCTGCATATAATAGGTAAATCTGTATACATTAGCATGAAAGTTTTGAATATGGACAAACAGGGGAAAAGGAGAAGTTGCTACGGGGACTAAAGTTGGAGTCACGTGGCTTCAAAGTTTGTGGAAAGTTTTCTTTCCTTTTTTTTTTTTAATGCTTTGTATGTGTCAAGGTTTTAGATGTGAGTTCTTCAAAACTGTCAGACGACGTTTCCCTTCAGCTGGTTTGGAGCGCATTTTCCAACTGCTTTTACAAGTAAGAATTTAAACAATTTTAAAGAAATTATATGTTGGCTTTTTAATTCAAAATTCAGATGAAAGTACCGCTGTGCTTCATTGCTAACAATTCTTCTCTTTTTGCTTGTCATTTTCTTTCTGACACAAATGGATGAGAACATCTTAGAGTTTTACTGCCTGTGTAAAAAAATGGCCTTACTTTCTAGTGTAAGATTAATTATGTTTAGTTTGGGATGCTTCGCCCTCTCCTTGTTATTTTTTGATTAGTCTGTGCTTACTTTGAAAGGAAATTTAGTGTATATTACCTTGTTAAAAGCCTCAGTATTGCTTACACTTGGTGACTAAAGCTAGATGAAAATTGCTTGATGTGTACATAAAAGCATGTATTCCATACTGAAATACCTGACCCACACTGGTTATACAGGGTAGAGAAGCGTAGCCACAGCTTTATTCACTCTTAAGTTGTGAAACATGTTTTTTCCATATTCTGGTGAGTCACTCTGTCCTGATGGAACTGCTGCGTGTTGCTCACCAGCACATCTGCCACAAGGCTTTAAAAACCCCAGGACATGGCCTGAGGCAAGTCTCCCAGGGGCCCATTGCACCCTCACAGTCATGGGATCCCTTTGCCACTTCCCTGTAGAACTTGAATGTGAAACATGGAGCTCACGGTGGTCCCTGCTATTGTCCCTCTTCTACTAGTGCTCTCAGGCATCTCACAGATCTGGGCTTCAGATGTTCGCCTAAACTTAAGAACCTCATGGAACAAATACTGTGTCGTCTACTTTGCAAACTTTTCTCCCTCTCCAATGACCCTGAAATAATGTAGTATTGTATGAATAATAGGCACTCAAAGTATTATTGCTAAACAAGTATGTTTATGTTTACAAAATGGTTATTTTGGGGCATCATAAAAAATCTCTTATGCTGTGATTTCTACTTATAATTTCTTGATTCTGACGGCGTAATATCTATCCCATAATCCATGTAGAGTTTGTGGCAAAAATATTTTCCTTCTTCTATTCATTGTACGGAAGAAAAGGTGTGAGGTGACTACTTTTTTCCCTTAAAACAACAATCCACAAACCTGGTTGGTAAGAGCTATATGATATCTGATGACTAACACTCATTATTAGTAAGCCTTAAATCCACTTTGTGTATTTGTTTTGGAGACATTGGATCAATAGGTTGCTGAATGTGGGTGCTGACATGAATTTGTATTTGGTTGGATTTGAGTCAGCAAAGAGTGACATTTTATTAATATTTTACATATTTTTTCTGATGGGGCGGAATTTTGTAATGTTCCTTGCTTTCCCTTGCTGATTTTCTTTCTCCCTGCTTCTTTCCTTACAATAAGTCCTCTATATGATTTATTTTAATTACTTAAAAGGGCTGCATAAAGTTATTTTGTAGGCATAAACATAATGCCAAAGATATGTAGTTAAACAGAGGGATCCTGGTGATAAAATAGATCACTATCACTAATTATATTAATGACAAAAACTGTCATAGGTGCTAATTTGAGTTAAAAAATAATTTTAGAAAAGATACAAACCATCACAGTGAATGAAATATTCAGCTGGAAAATATGGGGAAGAGAAAATAAGGGCAGGGGAATTTTATGATTCTAGGATGTTTATCTAAGGGTCACTTCTAGTGGTGCGCTGCAAATTTGGCTCTGAGCTTCCTTGCAGCAAACTGAGATAGCATGACTGTAATAGTCACGCTATCCATGCGTAAATATGCTGGTCACTCAGGGTAAGTAAAGCTTTTCCTGATACTGAAAACTATGAAATGGATACTTCTCATTCTTATATAATGAGGACATGGAATGATATTAGACTATGGTATTAGCAACATCCTTTTAATATTTACAATACTGAGTTCCATACACATTTCTTATAATGTCCTTCAGTGCCCTGTAGACCATCACATCAGTTCTAGGAAGAATCCAACAATATTGTATTTACTATTTTGATACAAATATCTTTAGATCCATGATAGTCTGGCTGGATCCAAGTATGAATGTATCTTTCAATGCATGGGTCATTTTTTTTCCCCTAGCAGCAGTAGGGGAAAAAAAGCTAATTTATTGTTAGTAAAATATTTGCATACTTTGAATTTCAACTGATGATGAGGTGAGACTTGTCTTTGCAGAGTGAGGTGCCCAGAGCAGGTACACTTCAGAATCAACATCCTCCCTGTGCAGATGGCTAAAGGAAGATGTTTTGGACAGGGCCAAAGTTGTTTTAAAAGATGTTTCTGTATTTAATACGAGGATTTGAGGCTTTAATGATATGGAACATGGCCACAAAAGTTTTATTATGTTCCTTAGATTTTGTTTAGCACACATACATGCATGCGTACCTGTGTACAAATACACACATATAGATGCATAAATCTCCACAAAAATATGTGCTTCATAAAAATATCTAATATTTTTAATTTGAAAAGCTTCAAGGATGTGACAAAGTTGACAAAACTTCACAGTAAATATCTCTAGACTCACAACTGAAATTCTACCATTAACACTTTAGTATACCTGTTTTATCACATGTACTCATCTCTTGTTCCTTCTATCCATCAGAGTAAATTGCAGACATTTGACTAAATAAGTATTAACATTCATTAATTAGAGTTCAATATTTGTGTATAATTTTTGTTTTAGACAAGTATTATAATTTATATAACTACATATCAAATATAACACGTGTTCTTGTGTATCTCACAGATCTGGGCTTTAGATGTTCACCTAAACTTAAGAACCTCATGGAACAAATATTGTGTTGTCTGCTTTGCAAATCTTTCTCCCTCTCCAACTATCCTGAAATAATGTTGTATTTCACATTATATTAGTAATAATACATGCTAAATAATATAAAGTATTCTTGTCTTAACCTTTTTAGTGTTACTACAAAGGAATATCTGAGGCTGGGTAATTTATAAAGAGAAAAGATTTTGGCTGATGATTCTGATGTCTGGAAAAGTTCAAGTTTGGGCATCTGCATCTGGGGAGGGCCTCAGGCTGCTTCTGCTCATGGCAGAAAGTGAATGGAGCTGTGTAGAGATCACAGGACGGGGGAGGAAGTGAGAGGGAGGAGAAGTGCCAGGCTCCTTTTACCAACGAGCTCTCTCAGGAACAAATAGAGTGACAACTTCCTCACCCTCCCACCTCAAGGAAGGAGATTCATATACTCAGAAATCTGCCCCCCATGACCCAATAACTCCCATTACCTCACCTCTAACAGTGGGTACCAAATTTCAACATGAGGTTTGTGGGAATAAATATCCAAACTATATTATAATATATATAATGTTATATAATAATATTTATGCAATTTTAATGTATAATTTACAGATACATTTACAAATCTTAAGTACACACTAGATTTGACTTTTAGAAAATGTACACCTCGGTTTATCTAAAGAAAACATTAGTTTTACCCGAGGAAGTTTCTCTTACTTCTTCCCAGTTAATCCCCATCTTTAATACCCAGTGGTAATCACTGTAGTGATTCTTTTCTACCATAGATGAGGCTTGCTGTTCTAGAAATTCATGTGAATGGAATCAAACACATTGTATTCTTTTGCATAGGCATTTTTTTCACTCAGCATTGTTTTTGAGATTCTTCCAAATTGGTGTATGCATCAGCTGTCTTTTATAAAAAAAAATACTGCATAGCATTCTATTGTATGAATTTGCCACCATTTGTTTATTCATTGACATGTAGGCTATTTCCAGATTTGGGCTATTATGAATAAAACTGCTTTTAGCATGCTTGTTTTCATTTCTTTTGGATATATACCTAAGGGTGAAATTGTTGGGTCGTAGAATAGGTGTATGCTTAGTTTTGTCAGAAACTGCCAGTCCATTTTGCAAGGTGGTTATTCTAGTTAACACTCCCATCATCAATATGTAAGAATTCCAGTTGTTCCTCATCTTCACCAGTATTTGATGTTATCGATCTTTTTAGTTTTAGCCATCCTTGTGGCCATGTGGTGCTATCTTGTTTGGTTTTACTTTGGATTTTGCTGATCGCCATGATGTTAGGCACTTTTTCATGAACTTACTGGTCACTTCTACATCTTTTCTGAAGTATCTGTTTTAAATTTGCCCATTTATACAATTGAAATACTTGTCTTATTCTTTAGTAGTAACAATTCTTGATATATGTCAGGTGCAAGCAATTTGTCAGATAAAGGTTTTTTGAATATGTTCTTTATGTCTGTGAATGTCATTCTTGTTCCTAGTGGTATCTTTTCATGAGGGTAAGGTTTTAATTTTGATGAAGTCTAACTCATTAATATTTTTCTTTCATGATTATTTGTTTCTGTAACTTTAGAAACCTTTGCATACATACTCGCAAATATGAAAGCTATTATGTATTTTCTTATGGCCTTAGCCTTTACATTTAGGTCTATGGTCCATCTTGAATCAATTTTCGTGTATGGTGTAAGGTATTGAATGTCATTTTTTTTTTTCCCCACAAAGACATCTAGCTACTCCAGTTCTATTTGTCAAAAAGACTATATCTGTTCTCCATTGGATTATTTTGGAGAGTTTTCAAAAAATGAGATAGTCTTTAAATATATGTGTCTGTTGCTAGGCTCTCCATTCTTTTCCTTTGATTTGTTTGTTGATCCTTAAGATCGACACTATCCTGAGATTTGTACTTGTCAGTAATTCTTGAAGTCAGATAGCTGTAAGTCCTCCAACTTGGATATTATTTTACAAGATCACTTGAGGCTGTCTTGGTCCTCTATCCTTTCTGCAGAAACTCTATGATCAGTTTGTCAAAATCTATTTTAAAACTCTGTTGGGATTACGAATATGATTCTTTTGAATCTATAGATTATTTTGGGGAGGAACTGATGTCATAACAATATTGAGTTTTACAATCTCCAAACATGGAACATCTCTTCATTTCTTCAGGTCATTAATTTTTCTCAACAATGTTCTGTAGTTTTAAATCTAGAGATCTTGTTTCCATTTTCTGTTAAATCTATTCCTTGATATTTCATACTTTTCAGTGGTATTGCAATTGGATTTAAAAATTTTTAGTTTTCAGTTGTTTTATGTTAGTATATGAAAGACATTATACATACAAATATCAGTTAAAGAAAGATGGTTGGTATCTATCTCAACCTTTTATCCCACAACTTTAATATCACTTATTAGTTCAGTAATTATTAGAATTTTTTGTACTAATAATTACGTTTTATGCAAATAAAAACAATTTTACTTCTTTCTGTCAATCTTTTTACTTGTTATTTCTTTTTGTTGGCCCTTTACAACAGCTAGAACCTCCATATGTTGAATAGAAGTAAAACGACTGGGTATTCTTCCCTTGGTCTTGTTAGGAAGAAAGTGGTTAATATTTTACCATTACATATGATATCAGCTATAGGCTTTTCTTAGATCCCTTTTATTAGACTGATAAAATTTTCTTCTATTCCTGGTTTTCTGGGTGTTTTCTAAAATTAAAAAATAATTTTTTGTTAAATGCCTTTCTGTGTCTATTAAAATGATCATGTAGTTTTAATTTTTATTCTATTAATGGGATGGATTATGTTGATTCTCAAATATTAAACCAGCCTTGCAATATTGGGGGTAGCCCTATTTGGTAATAATTGCCAGGTCTAATTTGCTAATTTTATTAAGTATATTTACATTCATTTTCATGAAAGGTATTGGTCTGCAATTTCCTTTTTGTGTTTGTAATCCTTGCCAGACTTTGGAATGACCTTATGTAATGAGTTGAAAAGTGTCCCCTCTTCTCTATTTTCAGAAATAAAATTTATATAAGATTGATTTAGAATATACCAGTGAAACCATCTGAACCTGGAGTTCTTTATAGAAAGTGTTCTGATAACAAATTCATATTTTAAAATAGTTATAGGGTTGTTCAGATTTTCTGTTTCATTGCCTCAATTTTTGAAGGATGTGTTTTTCAAGGAAATGTTCTATTTCATGAAAAGTTTTCATATTTGGTAGTATAAAGTTGTTTTTGATAATATTTATTATCTTTTAATGTTTTAATGTTTGTAGGATCTGTATTGATAACCTCTTTTTCATTATTGATGTTAATAATTTGTGTCCTTTCTCTTGATCAATCTGGTGTATCAGTTTTGTTGGTCTTTTCATGAAACCATATTTTGACTTTGTTAATTTTTTAATTTTTTCTGTCTTTTTAATTGTTTCATTAATCTCTGTGCTTATTTTCATTATTTCTTTTTTCCTACTTACACTGGATTTACTTTTCTCTTCTTTTTATAATTCTCTTCTTTTTATAATTAATGAAGCAGAAACAGTCATTAATTTTAGAACTCTCTTTTATATTCATTTAAAGCTATAAATTGCTCTCTAAACAATCCTTTAGCTGCATCTCCCAAGTTTTCTTATGCCATATTTTAATTTTGAATCACAATTTTGTTTGTGATTTGTTCTTTTATATTTGGATTATTTAGAAGTGTGCTACTTAATTTCACATATATAAGGATTTCTTAATTATGTTTGATTTCTAATTACATTCTGTTTGATTTCTAATTATATTCTGTTTGATTTCTAATTATATTCTGTTGTGGTCAGAAAATGTTATCTCTGTGACTTCAAACCTTTTAAATTTATTTATTCATTTATTTATTTTATTTATTTATTTTTGTTTTGTTTTGTTTTGTTTTGTTTTTGTTATTATACTTTAAGTTCTAGGGTACATGTGTATAACATGCAGGTTTGTTACATATGTATACTTGTGCCATGTTGGTGTGCTGCACCCATCAACTCATCATTTACATCAGGTGTAACTCCCAGTGCAATCCCTCCCCACTCCCTCCTCCCCATAATAGGCCCCAGTGTGTGATGTTCTCCTTCCTGAGTCCAAGTGATCTCATTGTTCAGTTCCCACCTATGAGTGAGAACATGCGCTGTTTGGTTTTCTGTTCTTGCGATAGTTTGCTGAGAATGATGGTTTCCAACTGCATCCATGTCCCTACAAAGGACACAAACTCATTCTTTTTTATGGCTGCATAGTATTCCATGGTGTATATGTGCCACATTCTCTTAATCCAATCTGTCACTGATGGACATTTGGGTTGATTCCAAGTCTTTGCTATTGTGAATAGTGCTGCAATGAACATACATGTGCATGTGTCTTTATAGCAGCATGATTTATAATCCTTTGGGTGTATACCCAGTAATGGGATGGCTGGGTCATATGGTACTTCTAGTTCTAGATCCGTGAGGAATCGCCATACTGTTTTCCATAATGGTTGAGCTAGTTTGCAATCCCACCAACAGTGTAAAAGTGTTCCGATTTCTCCACATCCTCTCCAGCACCTGTCGTTTCCTGATTTTTTAATGATCGCCATTCTAACTGGTGTGAGATGGTATCTCATTGTGGTTTTGATTTGCATTTCTCTGATGGCCAGTGATGATGAGCATTTTTTCATGTGTCTGTAGGCTGTATGCATGTCTTCTTTTGAGAAATGTCTGTTCATATCCTTTGCCCACTTTTTGATGGGGTTGTTTGTTTTTTTCTTGTAAATTTGACTGAGTTCTTTGTAGGTTCTGGATATTAGCCCTTTGTCAGATGAGTAGATTGCAAAAATTTTCTCCCATTCTGTAGGTTGCCTGTTCACTCTGATGTTAGTTTCTTTTGCTGTGCAGAAGCTCTTTAGTTTAATGAGATCCCATTTGTCAATTTTGGCTTTTGTTGCCATTGCTTTTGGTGATTTAGACATGAAGTCCTTGCCCATGCCTATGTCCTGAATGGTATTACCTAGGTTTTCTTCTATGGTTTTTATGGTATTAAGTCTAACATTTAAGTCTCTAATCCATCTTGAATTAATTTTCGTATAAGGAGTAAGGAAAGGATCCAGTTTCAGCTTTCTACTTATGGCTAGCCAATTTTCCCAGCACCATTTATTAAATAGGGAATCATTTCCCCATTTCTTGTTTTTGTCAGGTTTGTCAAAGATCAGATGGCTGTAGATGTGTGGTATTATTTCTGAGGATTCTGTTCTGTTCCATTGGTCTATATCTCTGTTTTGGTACCAGTACCATGCTGTTTTGGTTACTGTAGCCTTGTAGTATAGTTTGAAGTCAGGTAGCGTGATGCCTCCAGCTTTGTTCTTTTGACTTAGGATTGTCTTGGAGATGCGCGCTCTTTTTTGGTTCCATATGAACTTTAAAGCAGTTTTTTCCAATTCTGTGAAGAAGCTCATTGGTAGCTTGATGGGGATGGCATTGAATCTATAAATTACCTTGGGCAGTATGGCCATTTTCACGATATTGATTCTTCCTATCCATGAGCATGGTATGTTCTTCCATTTGTTTGTGTCTTCTTTTATTTCACTGAGCAGTGGTTTGTAGTTCTCCTTGAAGAGGTCCTTTACATCCCTTGTAAGTTGGATTCCTAGGTATTTTATTCTCTTTGAAGCAATTGTGAATGGAAAGTTCATTCATGATTTGGCTCTCTGTCCGTTACTGGTGTATAAGAATACTTGTGATTTTTGCACATTAATTTTGTATCCTGAGACTTTGCTGAGGTTGCTTATCAGCTTAAAGAGATTTTGGGCTGAGACAATGGGGTTTTCTAAATATACAATCATGTCATCTGCAAACAGGGACAATTTGACTTCTTCTTTTCCTAACTGAATCCCCTTGATTTCTTTCTCTTGCCTGATTGCCCTAGCCAGAACTTCCAACACTATGTTGAATAGGAATGGTGAGAGAGGGCATCCCTGTCTTGTACTAGTTTTCAAAAAAGGGAATGATTCCAGGTTTTGCCCATTCAGTATGATATTGGCTGTGGGTTTGTCATAAATAGCTCTTATTATTTTGAGATATGTTCCATCAATACCGAATTTATTGAGAGTTTTTAGCACGAAGGGCTGTTAAATTTTATCAAAGGTCTTTTCTTCATCTATTGAGATAATCATGTGGTTTTTGTCTTTGATTCTGTTTATATGCTGGATTACGTTTATTGATTTGCATATGTTGAACCAGCCTTGCATCCCAGGGATGAAGCCCACTTGATCATGGTGGATAAGCTTTTTGATGTGCTGCTGGATTTTGTTTGCCAGTATTTTATTGAGGATTTTTGCATCAATGTTCATCAGGGATATTGGTCTAAAATTCTTTTTTTTGGTTGTGTCTCTGCCAGGCTTTGGTATCAGGATGATGTTGGCCTCATAAAATGAGTTAGGAAGGATTCCCTCTTTTTCTATTGATTGGAATAGTTTCAGAAGGAATGGTACCAGCTCCTCCTTGTACCTCTGGTAGAATTCAACTGTGTATCTATCTGGTCCTGGACTTTTTTGGTTGGTAGGCTATTAATTATTTTCTCAATTTCAGAGCCTACTATTGGTCTATTCAGGGATTCAAATTCTTCCTGGTTTAGTCTTGGGAGAGTGTAAGTGTCCGGGAAATTATACATTTCTTGTAGATTTTCTAGTTTATTTGCGTAGAGGTGTTTATAGTATTCTCTGA